>NC_141560.1:60324828-61612328 GCF_036417535.1 Chlamydotis macqueenii | reverse complement strand
CTGCAGCTGCAGTAAGAATAATTCCGTTTTACTGATACTTGACTACTTAAACAGTCTTTTATGGAGGATAGCTAGACAATAGTGTGGGGAATTTTATAACAGAGCATTATAAAGAATTAACTCTAAGCATATTGTGGTTGCCAGATATAAGAATAAGCAGACAAACTATGAAGCTAATAAAAAAGGAAATAGTATACTTAGTGAACTGAAACTGACCTGGATATAATTAAAGCTACAATAGGGAATATATAATTAAGTAACAGGTTTGTTCATGTGATAAAGGAGCAGCTTAGCTAATGTCTTGCTAAGACAGACAGCTCGGGTGGTCTGAATTCTCAGCAGTGACTCAAGTTCGTGAAGCATTTCTCCCCTCCTCCTCCCACCCTTAGAGTTATTGATCATCTTTTGGTATATTTTCCAAAAGTAACTGCTTCTGAAATTAATGACCGCTATAAAAGAATGATACTGCTGATGCCTTCATTAAATACCTGGCAATCACATTTTAGTCATTCGTTCAAATATATAGTGCAAATTTACAGCACAATAACAAAGACTATGCCATTCCTGACATGTACCTTGTTAGCCTCTTTCAAGTTAAATCATCACATTACTTAATCTTAAAGCAAGCCCAATGGCATCATGATGCATTTTGTAGGCAATGCAGATACACAGTGCTGAGAATCAGTAATGACATTAGAAGTCCTTATTTTGAGCTACAACTTAACAACAAAAGCAGAAGATACCATGTAGAAAATAGTTTCCACACAGGCTTCAGTGGGTTGAAAAGGCAGCCTGTTGCTTTGTGTCCTCCTCTGACTTTCACACCTTCCAAAATACCCTAAAGATCATCAATAAGGCTAAAAGCACACATTCACTTGCCTTCTAATGTGTTCCTGCGGCCATCCGCACCAATAATAACATCAAATTCATACTCTGACAAAGGGTGATCCATAGGGAGAAATTCAGCCCTCCAACCTATTTCTAAAAACACAAAGAATAATATTTATTAATTCTTTAGTAATACAATGGAGAAGTGCTTTCAGAGTCTGAACAATGGGCATTAAGATAAATGGTCCATTTCTCATTCAAACAGAGCTGAATTCTGCCTTGGTCTGAGGGAGGGAAGTTCTGCTGCAGTCAAAGCTACGTTCAGGCTGTATTAGCAAGATACCAAGCTCAAACCAACAATAAATAAATAAATAAATAAAAATAATAATAATAAAAAACCCCACCTTTATTTGGATCGCCTAATGCGCTAAACATCCTCTCAGACCAATATCACAAGAATATGCTTAAGCACTTAATTCTCACAGAAATAGCCCCATAGTGACCTTATCAGGAGAGTACACATATGTAGTTACAGCAAGGAAAAGTTGGATTTTAAAAGAAAAAACAGCATTTCATCATTGACACTTTTACTTGTCTTCTAAACAGAAATTAAATGGAAGCATACTCACATAGCTAAATTTAATCTCTGTATTAACACAAAGCTCGTTATGTGAAAATGTCCATATTTAAAACAATGTATTTATTCTCCTGTCATTATATGACCATTTAAAAAGAGATAGCATAGTATTTTAATTAAAATAAATTTTAAAAATATTCTATTGCTACTACACGCTATAATACTAATCTTAAAAAAAAAAAAAACAACAAAAACAACAAACACCCAGAAAAACAGAATGAGGAATCTCTCTCTTTTGTTTAAAAATCTTGCATAAGACGGCTGATAAGACTCAGTGTGCCAGTGGGAGTTATATCAAATGTGAAAGCAAAATGAGGCCCAGAGCGCTTAATCCATCCTCAATATTTATATAAGCAATCAAAAACTGTTTTTGCAAGAAGATACCCAAAAGCCACACTAGGCTCCCTGCAAAGCCTCAAACACATGCCAGAAAGCATAGTGCAAAACCTCAACTTCTCAGATTGGGTTGAATTGTCAGTGCTCTGCCACAATGATACTTATCGCCAATATGACTGCATGTACCAAGCCCAGCTTAATAAGAAGGGCAAAAGATTCCCATTTTTTTTTAAACAGAATTCAACTACCTTGAGTGATTTCACATGTAAGGCCTGACATAAAAAGAAGTTACTGTGTACAGAACCATATTATGATAAACAATACTTTGGTTTTCCTGATCTTCAGGAGGTTCCAGGACTTTCACGAATTCCAGATTCACATGGATTTCAACTCCTAGTATAAGTGCAACTTTGAAGAGGATAAGTTGAAGTTGTCGAATACCTGCAGAGAGCAAGTAACAAAGGCATATTTAAAATGTAAGTAAGCAGAGCTGCTACCAGCATGCCACCCAACTGATATTCATTGTTAACACAAACATGCAGCATCACACTGTGATGAACGCAAATATAGCAACCACCACAGGATGTTGTTCTCTTCCGTCTCATTTTCCTCTTGCAGCACAATCTTGTAGGTAATAAAATTAATTTCACTGAGTTTCTTAGAATAATTTTCTTAGAGTTTTCTTTCTTAATGATATTTAAAGGATCTGCTTACCAATATATTGAGCACTTCAGGACAGAAAAATTTGCAGCATATTTCCCAGTAAAATATCCCAATTTTGCTTATTTTCTCGTTAGATTAAGGGTTGTGTCTACCTTCAACATACTAGAATAAGTATCAATATTCTTCATACTTTGTAATAAAAAAAAAAAACAATCATTTAACAAATCCAGACTAATTTTATTAGTCAGTAATATTGCTACCTCATTTGCTCAATTGTCATTTTGCTTAAATGAGACCATTTTTTTCCTTTGTGTGCGTACATGCACTTGTACATCTTTAAAGCAGACAAGCTTTCTGCCAAATCAAGAAAGTCTCCATTAACGTTCTGACCTCAGTACACCTCTTACCTGAACAGTACCATGCTTTCAGATACTTACTGATGTGATCGATAGATCCTGCACAGAATTTTCCATAAAATTTCTTTGCTCCCAGTCCCCGAAGGTCATGGATTGTAAATGGCCAGAGATGCAACACATTGTTTCTTGAAAAAGTATCCCGCTTTTCCACAACAACGACTTTGGCTCCCAGGAAGGCAAGTTCTATGGCAGTCCGCAAGCCACATGGGCCGCCTCCAATAATTAAACACTAGCAGAGAAAAGGAGGAGTCTTGTATTACAGACTTTGGTTTCAAAACCAATACATGGTTTTGTATTGATTTCCACGTGGTTTCTAACTTACGCTATTGGTACAACTTGATATTCAACTGGACTTATGCTACTGAGAGTGTATTAAGTCATCTATTTAAATCAATAAACATTCAAATTTTGTTTGCATGTGGTGTTCAGTCAATTCATACAAGAGGATAAACTGTGCTTCATGCAGACATAAAAGCATCTGATAAAAGGTCTATCAGAAGAAACAGCAAAAAGCCAAACACTTTTGATCATCTGTTTGCATATATGAGCTCACTCACATGTAGTGTTTCAGAAGTGGTGGCAGTAAACAGCTACATAAAAGGGAGGGGAAAGGAAGAAAGTGGTCTTGGTTCAGGCTGTTTTTCTTTTAAAGAGGAAATTGGTGTACATTTGCTGTGCTTGTTAGACAAATTTATGATAAGCCAGTAATCTTACAGTATTATTTACTCTCTCTTTCAAGTGAGGGCGTATCCTGAACACAACAGCCTAGTTCACCTACTGCAGTCAGCAGACTTCTCCTGCTTCACCAGAGCTGGGGAACATGGCCTGCCCTATTCCATTTCATGCAGTTGTCAACATACTCACCTTCAGGAAGCTCGTATTTTAGGAGCTTAAATCCAAGTTTGGGCATCCTCAGAAGAACTGCTTCAGAAATGATAACAGAGAATTCTCACCCAAGTTTTATCTGACAGCTGTAAGTTTTCACAGACTAACAAGCAAAGGGTTTCCAGAAAACAAACTAATTAAAACTCAAACATATCTAATGCTTACATTTTCATGACTGATTAGAAACAGTCTTATAGCTGGACAATGTTGTTGTTCCACACACCCCCGCAAGCCCCCTCCCAACCCACACAGACTTCACAAAACCTATGCCACCCGTTCAAGCACGGGGCTCAGGCAGGGAGGGACAAGGTGGGCCTGAACGGAGGGGAGAGCTCTGGCTGCGAGGCTGAGCTGTGCCGCGTTGGAAATCCAAACCCATTATCTCACACGGCAGACATGCTCCTGTGCGTCCCGCACACATAGCCAGACAGTGATTACAGCTTCAAAGCAAGCATGGACTGTATCTGGAGGCTTGTTGGATACAAGTCTGGTTCCCATTACATTTCAATTTCATAAAATAGAGTAATTTATTTATTTTGGTTTGTTCGTCATTTGTTTTCAAATTTCACAACTTAAGCAAAAGTTATCTAGGACTGACTTTTGTCCAATCCAATCGTAAAAGTGCAACTTTAAAAAAAAAAAAAAAAAAAAAAAAATCGAATAAATAATTCAAATTCCCATTGAAAGAAGAGCTCCTGTGAGGTGCTTTTGCTTTGCTTAAGGGAAATGTTTTGTTAACTAGAGATATTAAATAAGTTAAAGTTAGGTTGTTGCATTAGCCACTTGGCTTTCTTCCTCTGAAAAGAACATATTTAATTCCTAATTTCACAAGAACACTCCTTACTGCATGCTAAATATTAAGAAAACATCAATGGATGTAATTATATAAAGGAAGAAAATGGAGTGCAGATGTTATCCTGACTGAAGAGGCTCACTGGTGGAGTCTGGGTCAGCTCTTTTCCGCACATGCTTGTTGTGATTAACACGGGAATCTGAGCTTTGACAAGTTAGTGAATGCCTTCACAGCTACACAGTTTTCCAGTGACGTTTATCAAGCAGTTAGAAAGATTTTACAAATAAAGACCATACATGGTTTGATAAGGTACGGTTGTTTTTCTGGCTAACAAACTGTATTATATATAAATAAGTGCAACTTTTTAAAAAAGCAGTCTTTTGAGATTTAGTCATAGCAGATCCTGCCAAGTAATAAAACCCACACAGAAAACAGTTAGCTCCTCCCGATGCTTTGCAACTCAATATGTTAAAGTTTTAAGGAGGATTCTGCCCTCTCCCCTCCTCCTATCACCACTGACAAAATATCTTCCTAATTGCCTAGAGACACTGTGAAAAATGGTTGTATATTTGCTATCATCCATGGTTACCTTCCATAAACGTATTTATCTGTGTCTCAGGACTATTTGTTCTTTGAGGAGGCTTCCTGCTGGTGTAGAGCTTACTCTTGCACTTTGTCACCTTTTTTGAAACTTCTGGGGTCAAAATCAGCACAAAACTCTTGCAAAGGTAATTTCTACTGTGTTTATGTTCCTACCTTTACTAAGTAAGGAAAGAGACTGTACGAGTGTCCAGTCACACCCCTCCCCAGCTCTCTGCTTGCAAACAAAGTCACAGGAGAAAGCACCTTGTAGCCAGCCTAGAACAAACCTTAAATGGCTTCTAATTTTCACCTCCTGTTACCCCAGTCTCCCGGCTCATCAGGGAAATTAATTTCTTGCAGTTTAACACAGATCAGACAACTGACATCACATAAGGGAGTCTCAGACAATCAATCCTGAAATCCAAACAGAGTTGGACAACTGCCAACAGTTCCTTGACATCCACACTGCCATCCACAGCTCAACTGCCTTTTAACGGTGCCAGACCCTCTCCTAAAAAGGTAGAGGGTAACTTGACTTTTCAAAGCATCTTCCGCAAATTAATCAAAGTAGCAGTTGCTGAAAAGGACTGACAAAAAGCTTTAGCATATTTCTTGTTCAGGCTGGAAACGAAGGGAGAAAGACTTGTACAGGTTACAGGGAAGCTTATCCAAGAATAAGATCACAACTAGGCTGCTGTGACCTGCCTGAAGAATCAGTATCACACTGGATGTTATATCATGTTTTACTACCACGAGTATACCACGGTAGTGCAAGATAAGAATGCAGAAAACATTTTTCTCAGTGAAAACTTCATTGTATAAAGGGCTAATCTTCCACCTGCAAATGTATATAAATATTTCCTGTCAAATGAGAAGCTTCATTACATTTAATATACTCCCCAAGAACCGCACCTGGGTTACAAAAAGACAGGAGCAGGCAAAAGTCCAGAACGAATAAATGAGGAGGGAGGAAATACAGTTATGCCAATTTTCCTCCTTTATCCTTCATGAAAATAATTTATCTTTGCACATATTGCATCCAAAGATCTTATAAATGCTTAAAATATGGAGTAAATGTCCTCTAGAAGAGGACATGCACACACTGAGAACGGGAGTCACAACAAGGACTCTGACCTGGCTGTTCTCCGGCCCTCACCACAGCCCGGCACTGCACCGAGGAATTCCCCAGCCAAGCGAGGAAAATCCGGGCACCGGCAACACCCTGCACGCACCCAGAGAGCGGCTGGCCCCGCACGGGCATTCCTGAACTCTATCAGGACCAGGTAAAGTTAAGTACGTTGAATCTCCAGCACCAAACTCCAACTACGCAGTAACTGGCCACACTGAACAGATTGCCCATTAGCACTAACTCCTACAAGTCATGGTCACCATGAGTACTTTTCAGGAAAATTTAATGTGAGCTAAAAATTCAGCTACTCTTCTTGCAAATATCCTGGATATGAATGACACTAATTACAGTAAATGTGACAATGAAAATTTTACACTTACAATATAAATTAACACAAGTAAATGGACATGCTGGTTTGAGTTAAACTTCTGTGAAAGCATTTTTAGAATACCATTCCCATTTAGAATATTTATTTAGAATAAATTCCCATTGAAGAGGACCTAGGCAAGTTTACAGGCCAGTAATAGCTGCCTAGTGAAAAACTAAGGACTATTTCAGTTTAAAATTATAAATATTAAGTAAAGCATAGAAATTTTTGTATTTCAAAATAAAACACCAATGATAGTCCATGCATATTTTATAAAAGTTGACTACTTAAGCTGCTGAGTACATACTATGCTTCTACAGTACTGTTAAAAAGTACTGTACTTTTCCCTAAAAGATAATTATTTGTTTCTGTATAAATCTTGTCCCACAGTATAACCAGGCACACTCCACTCATTGCATTATTTATCTTCAAACTGAAATAGAGCAGCAAGTTCATGTTTTTTTTTTCCAGTACAATTAAAAGATACCAGAACGTTTCACTTGTCATAATAGAAACACACTCAGCATTTGATAAGTCTCATAAGCCTAATGCGACTTATCCAAGGGCAATCTGACTGTAAGAGATGCTACTTTCTCTCTATTAGTACGTTTAATAATGGCAGTGCCTTGAAAATTTCCAGGAAAATCTTTCTACACTGAATAAGAGCACTTAGCATTGAGATAAATGGCAGCACAAGTTACTTCTCCAAAAGCAGAATGACTTTTGTGCCAGGCACAGGTTTTCTATATGATCTCCTGTATATAATATATAAATATATAACTTATAAAATAGGAGGGGAGGAAAGGTATAGAGGGATACAAAGTAGGTGTCTCTTTCAACCCCTCCCGTCCCCCACTATTAAATCTGCAGCCTGTGAATCCAGGCACCCATTCTGGAAAAAACATATGCAGTTTAACAGCTGAGAATTTGTAGAACGCTTCCATTGGTTTTCACCCAGTAAAGTAAGCTTACAGAAACAACTGAGGTTTTGAGAGAAGGAAGGGAGAGCACAAGAATTTGCTTAATAAGAATTTGTTTAACAAAAAAAAAATTCCACTCTGCAATGACCTAGTCACAAACATCTCATTCAATTTAATAATTTAAAGGCAGAATCTACTCATTTACCTTGAAAAATATTTAAAAAAATTAGTGCTCAGCATTTACATGCTCACAGTCAAGGAAAGGAATCTATCAGTTGGTGGCAGCATGTGGGTAGGAGACGCAGCCAAATAGGATCTCTTTGCACGGTTAAGAATAATGGGACAAATCCCATCATAGCTCAATGCACTGTTACCATCCAACCCTAAATCCCTCACTCCTCTCCAAGATACCCATTAAATTAGCCCTGGAAAATAAAAGAGTGTTCAATTATGATCCACTCCCCATATGTTCTTGGGATGAAGACAGAAGCTACAATCACTCCAGGAATTTGAGATTTTCTCATTTCAGTTGCTTTGGAGGTGAAAAAGAGGAGATGATTTTAGACTGCAGCTCAACAGCAACTGGATAGGCACAGAGACATCCTTTGTTGTCCTAAGGCATGCCAAGTCAGAAGCACCACTTTCTACTCTTCAGTGGAAATGCATACATATACTAGTGAAAAACAGTGAAAACCACGCGCCAAAACTATTTAACTTCCTTTAGCTTATATGTAACATTTATCCAAATCACCAATTGAAAAATCAAAACCTATAGCAATGCATCATGTTGCTAGAAACAGCACCATTTGCACTGGGCCTCAGGTGCATTCATTTCCACAGTCACCACATCTAGGACTTCCCATCATCCCTGGTCTTCCTGCAACATCCAAAGCGACAGCGAGGCACAAAGGATTAATTTGACTGATTCCACAGGATTACATCCTAGATGGATTTTGGCAAATGTTTATTTGCGATAGAGCTAAATATGATGCAACACAAGATAGGCACAAAATGTAATGAAACAACACATTTTCTGGATCAGCAATGACTGTTTCCCTGGAAAGGCTCCAAAGAGAAACAGCTGCATAAGCAGCTAAAGCTGACAGCTACCAGAAGCTGCAGTGAGAAGCTCTCCCCACCACAACGTTTTTTACTTCATCCCCTTTACTAGACATGAAAATGCTTCTGGCAAAAATAGGACTGCTCAGTAGGACATTCCTGACTTACTGACTTACAGTTCATCTTGCATTTGTAGTCTCAGATTTTATCACATGAATTCATTGACAGCCACCGGATACAGCAGTGCAGTCAAGCGTAACACCGAATAGCCAATATAGTTTTTAAAGTTTGAAATATTACAGTTGAAGTCACTGAAAGATAAAATTCTATATGCCACTTCAAAAAAAAACGTTAAAAGCGTCAAGAGCTAAAGCTTTATTTAATAAGAAAAAGGGCTAAGCTCAGAATAGGCATGACGCATTTTGTCAACCTAAGATACAAGTCTAATCTTGCTACAGTGCTGGTCTACCAAAGCATTTCAATATATGGTGGCTCCCCTGAACTCAACAACCCTATTCAGGTACTCACTGCCTCTCTAGATGAAGACCCCCGTACAAAGCGCGTGTCATTTCCTTTTCCACAAACCAGCCCAGCCACTGGCACCAACGAGGGATGTGTCGCTCTAAAATAGCTCGGTTACCAGACACATTAGATCTACACGACTACAGCGCTCTCTTCACAGTAACACACCCTACACTGCATGAGATGCTTGCATTCGTTGCCTGACTAGTTAAATGCTGCCATACCTATAGAATTGGTTTTACCAAAAGGCAATAGAGAGTGACCCTCTCATGAGCAGTGATGATACTGTAGTAAATGACAGTGATTTGAAAGGTCTCCATTCAACTTCATACCTATATATAAAAGGGACACTGCCGACCTAAAACAAGAATTCTTTTCTTCATTTCTAGAAGGAAGCCAGATACTGAAACTTATACCCCAAATTTCTGTGGTTAACAAACCCATACTACGTGGAAATATTAAAAGAAAAAAAAAAAAAAAACCAAAAAAGAAAAAAACCTAATTCCTCCAAAGGAAGGGGGACGAGAAGGTATAGGAGCTAATTAAACTTGCCCTACAAAAATTAAGTAATCTTTAAAAGTATATTTTCCTCTTATACTATGCTTTCTGAGCTCCTTATAAAGTTAGTAAGGTTAAAAATGTTTTATTTGTCAAAAATAATATTCAGTTAAATGTATTTTAATAAGAGGTCCTAAATCTCCAAAGGCTTATGTGAGTACTACTTCAATGTACTACAGATAGTTCCAAGATCTACCTTGGAATACTATTAAGACTAGCTGGATCTTGCTGAACAGACATTTTTGGAGAGTGAACACGACATAAATACCTCTGTTGGGGAAGTTTAAAAGCACGCAGCCCTAATTACCACCAACCACAGCAACAAAACCCAGTCCTGGTGCAGGAAGCGCAACAGGACAAATCCATTTCTCCTTTCAATCCCACCAACATTTTACCCTTTGCACCCCCAGCTGAGCACCTCAGAAATACGCAGTTTTGTCATCTCCTGACAAAAGCACCCATATCAGCAATCGGCAAAAATGAAGAAATTGCTATTTTTTCTTCTTAAAAGACTGTAATAAGGATTTGAGGCTACCTAATCCAGGCTGATTCTGGAGAGAGCTCTTTCCCCAGCACTGTGCCCCGCAGTTGCTGCACTCGCAGCTGGACACGGCACAATCCAGGGATCAGGGGATCTATCTTTATTGCCCTCTTGTTTTATTGGGTCAAAATGCCAGAAGTGAAACATTAGTACATTTATTGCATTCATTTGGCTCATCTTTACTGGGATTTTTTTCTCTTTTTTGGAAGATAAGCTTCTGCATGGAAAAAAACACATGCTTTCATTTTTCCTGGATGAATCTGGACACACTTGTCCATCCATCCTCTCTGTCTCTCAGATATATGTACTAATATTAGATTTGCATATAAAAACCTTCCATAGTTTGAAATTAAAACAATGGTATGAAAGACATCTGAAACTTATCGTCTGCTATGCAATACATTAAAGAAAGGCTGTATGCTTTCAATGTGCTAGAAGGTCAGGAGTTCCTTCATTGACGCATCAAAGATGTCAGGATTTTGTTATTTGGAGCTTTTCTGAAGAGCTCTCTCACATGACATGGGTCGTATTTAAATATGTTGACGTGATCTCAGAGCTTTTATAACAATTCACAAAAAAATAAATTTTTTAAAAGTGCAATTGGTAGACGTAATACAGAAAAGTACCTCCAGAAACTTCCAGTTCCCCTGCCTCACAGTTACAGTTATCTGAAGAAAACCTGCACATCATCTTAGAAGAAATGTTACGCTATTTTTAATAAACAGATTATGCACCAGAAATCAGGCAAGTGCTTTAATCCAAAAATCTCCTCAAATAAAACACAAAATAAACTCTGTAACATCTTCGTTTCAGCTTATTTGCTGTTTTCTTACCTGTCTTTCATTGTAATCAAAACAAGGGGAAGAAAAATACCACACCCAAAGCCCAGAAGAGATTGGTTTCTTTTCATTTTTTTTGGCCAGTTGCTTAAACAATCAAAATGAAAACAAGATAAACCTTGCAGAAAGAATGTTGCCTGACTATCTCTGTCATTAACATGGCTGGCAGCATTTAAGTACCTTGGTGTTTTTTTTTTTTTGGTTTTGTTTTTGTAGGATTATGCCTGCCATACTGAGATACTGCTTTAAGGCTATCCTTAAAAACTTAGCAAAACTAAACAAAACCGTGAAACAAAACAATTCATCCAGAAACAGAGAAGTGGTGAACAGAGATGAAGAAACACAGGGCCCATGAGCCTCCTCGGAGCACAGCAGACTAAGCAGAGACCAAGCCCCAAGTGCTGGGAGCCTTGCGAGTAGTGACACTCATGACATTGTGACTGCAAGAAAATAATATAATCCTCTACGTCGTTTCAGGGTAAGGGGCTGACCTTAAGGAGCGGACTTGTCTACAGACCTAGAAAGGATTTCTCATGTTGATGGCATCCAAAGTATGCAGGTAAGTTGGTCAGCAACTATGGCATCACTACAGGAAGAAGTTGGTAATATGCTTAAAAAAAATAGGAAAAAAAAAGAAAATAGCACTGTTGCTACAACCTGGTCTATCTATGGAGATGAAATACTCCACTGAACTTAAAACTTTTAAATAAATAACAACAATTACAACAATCTAATAAATCAGCTAAGCTTCCGCTTAGAAACTACCTTTTTTAAGTAAGTGATGAGTCAAGTTATTTCAAGGTCATGTTACAGAATGTTTTAAAATATGTTCTAAAATATATTTTTATATTAGGAGAATTATTAACCAACACCCAATTAAGACCTGGCTTTTAGAAGCCAGTACTGGATAAATGACCTCAAATAGGAGCAGCCATCAGCTCTGAGTCAGAATCCAGATTTTTAAATTATTATGTATTTATTTTCAAAGAGTTGAATCATTTAATCCCATCATTTCTAACCTTCCTAAGCAGAATGACTGTACAGTATTGTACAACAGCTATAGCTGAGCTCAAAAACCAAAGCTGTACAAGAAGGTAGCAATTCTGAGCTCCTGGGGTCTATTTTCTTCCAGCTTATCACACAATCTTCAAAGCTAATGTTTTCCAGTGCTAGCATTCACAGCCTCTTAACTAGGAAAGCCAAATACAGCTCCAAGTAACATGATTTTTTTCCAGTTTATTTAACTGGTCACTTGTACATACCGGTCTACCATAAGCAGACAATGCTTTTAACTTTTTAAATTTGTCTTTATGCTTTGGAAACACCAGGAATTGACCAACCAGCACCTCTTAGCAATATGGCATCTGATAGCGTCAAGCAAGATGGACTTGAACAGTTCAAACAATTAGAATTAGAAAAATGTATTTTTAGTGTAACATTTTTTAGGAAGGTTTCTGATAACAGAGAAAGTTAACAGCACTCATACAGAATCAACAAACTAGGCTGCTGGCAGCATACCGCACAGAGAAAATTAGATTTCAGCACCTCTAGTTCTTATTTTCAAAACCTTTTTGGCTGAAAATAAAGAAAATACATAAAAGGCCTTATTACTGAAGGAAAGAGTCTTGAAAAAGAAAAGTAAATATTAAAAAGGTGAAAAAAATATGAAAAGTAGCATGCTTCGAAGAGAGAGGTAGAGAGTTGAAGACACAAAATTTGGCAGCAATTTGTCATCACAAGGTGTAATAGTCTGTTTTACACCAACATCCGACAGGACAGAAGGGAGATAAACATACATGGAAGATCAGTGTTTATTTACACGGCCACGTATCAGTGACTCTGTTTTCCCATTCCGACCTTGGGTGAAATTCAGAGGCACCTGCCTGAACAACACCGGCTGCACTTGTTCTGCCACTCTCAGGGCTGCACCTGGGCTGGCAGACAGTGGACTTCCTACCCCCCGTGCCTACAGCCAAGCAGGAGACTGAGCCGGCCAGCCCAGCCCTGGCAGCGAGCAGGCCCAGCAGCAGCCTCACTGGTCACAACAGCCACCACCGGTCAGGAAAAGCTTCCTACCATACGCAATTATCTCCTACCTCGCTAAAAAAAAACCAAACAAACAAGAGAAAAAGGAAAATAAAAATAAATCGAGAGAAATGGCTCTGTGGCTCTGCCTTCCAGTGAGCGCTTGCTGATCAGCATGACTTGTTATTAATGACCCGGGTGCGTAGTCCTGGGCAGGAAGCTCACGACCATCGCTTGCGATGTTTTCTAATCTGAGTTGCAATTTACCCTGGGGCAGTTGTTTTATCTGAATTGTAAATCCGGTGAGGATGACAGAGTACAGGCAGGATGGGGAGGTGGACACCAGTAACAGAGAGGAGTATTTGCTGTCACATGGGTCCTTGTAAAGCTGCTCTTGTAACTCATTCAAAGGAGCAGTGGAAGTAAGCAAAACAAGACTAATTCCAAGCTTGGCATAACCACATGGTTCCTTCTAAGTTAGCGTCTTAGTCAAATGAACAATCCCAAGACTAATGCAAGACAAGCAAGGCAGTATCTCTTGGCTGGTTTCTTAAGCAGAAGCAGGCACAACCTTGGGAAATACAAGCTGTTCATCAGGGCTGAAACAGAAGCAGCAAATCATAGAATGGTTAGAGTTGCAAGGGACCTTCAAAGGTCATTTAGTCCAACCCCCCTGCAAGGAGCAAGGACATCCCCGACTAGATCGGGTTGCTCAGAGCCTCATCCAGCCTGGCCTTGAACGTTTCCAGGAATGGGGCATCAACCACCTCTCTGGGCAACCTGTTCCAGTGTTCTACAACTCGCATTGTAAAAAATTTTTTCCTAATTTCCAATCTAAATCTACCCCCCACTATTTTAAAACCATTACCCCTCGTCCTATCACGACAGGCCCTACTGAACAGTCTCTCCCCATCTTTCTTGTAGGCCCCCTTGAGGTACTGTGGAAGGCTGCTATAAGGTATCCCTGGAGCCTCCTCTTCTCCAGGCTGAACAGCCCCAACTCTCTCAGCCTGTCCTCATAGGAAAGGTGCTCCAGCCCTTTTATCATCTTTGTGGCCCTCCTCTGGACCTTCTCCAGCTGGTCCATGTCCTTCTTATATTGGGGGCTCCAGAACTGGACACAGTACTCCAGGTGGGGTCTCACCAGGGCAGAGTAGAGGGGGAGAATCACCTCCCTCGACCTGCTGGCCACACTCCTCTTGATGCAGCCCAGGATGCGGTTGGCCTTCTGGGCCGCAAGGGCGCATTGCCTGCTCATGTTGAGCTTCTCGTCCACCAGCACTCCCAGGTCCTTCTCCCCAGGGCTGGTCTTGATCCATTCTCCACCCAGCCTGTATTTGTGCCTGGGATTGCCATGACCCAGGTGCAGGACCTTGCACTTGGCCTGGTTGAACTTCATGAGGTTGGCATGGGCCCACCTCTCCAGCCTGTCAAGGCAAAACAAACTTTGAAAAACTAATCAGAATTTGATCTAGCAGTGTTAGACAAACTGTTAGAGAGAAGGTGAAATAAATAACAGATCTGATTGTGCTCCAAGTAACTATGTAGTGTTCCTCTTTGGGTCTTCCCTAACATAGGGTAGGTAAAGGCATTTAAGCCTCTTCTACACGTCACATTCTCTAAAGCTCTGACCATTCTTCCTGCTCTGGACTTGCTCTAGATTATCTGCCCCTTGCCTGTAACACAGGCTCCAAACGGGGCAAAATATTTCAGCTGGGGTTTCACCTGCACGACCTAGATGGGGAAGGAAACCACCCCGGTCCCTGACACACAGCAGGCCTCCTCAGACAGGCTCCCAGGATCAGCTCCCGTTTGGTCAGCACTACACCCTGCAGACTTGGGCTTGGTGTGTAGTCTGTTATAAGGAGCAGATTATTTTCTGCAGCAAGTTCCCAGTTTTCACTGGGTGTTGCACTCCTTTGTAAGACAGGTCATAATTTTCTAGTAGCTTTTAGAAATTTTATCCTCTTGATCTCAGATAATTTCTTCAAATTTCAAGATTAAAAAAAAAATTCTAATCCTGCATTCCAAAGCAGTTACAGCTCATTCCAGTTTGCTTACGTCTGCACCTTCTCAATCCAGCACCCAAATTTTTAATAAGTATGAGAAGTACCAGTCTACAACACTAATCACTGAAATCCCACTTCATGCATTTCCCCAGTCTGGCAGCAAACCATTGCTAGGACCACTCTAAGTACAGTTCTCTAGCTGCCCATGTGACATAATTTAACGTAAACCATATTCACAAGTTTGCTCATTAAAGCAAGGGCTCTATAAGGGACAAGTCAGAATTCCAACTTCTGCTTCCCTCAGATGTGGGCCAAGCTCTTCGTAAAGGAGGAAGATACCTGTATCTGGCTGTAGCATTCACAATCAATGCAAGATGTCACCACTATCCACTTCATCCCTCATCTCCCAGGTGGTTAGTATAACAGGCCCACAGCTCTCATGTATTTCCAATTTAAAACTTCTGTAGATGTAAAGGATAGCTCTTCTGTTAGCTGGAACGATGTAACGCTTGTCCTTTCTGCCATTATCCAGGACCCAGAATAAAACCAAGGCCCATCCGAGTGCCTGTCAGACTCTCACAGTTCTGGAAGATCTGAAGCAAAATGCGGTCAGCTGCCAGGACAATGGCTCTCCAGTGAGAATGGTTTTTCACCACAGAAATACGTAGTTCTCCCCCCACGCTAGGTTTGTTCCAAAATACAGCTTAAACTCACCTAAACAGTCCCAACCTAAGGGAGAGGTTAAAAGACTGAAGAATTACAAAACTATAACAAGGTCACATTATGGTATAAACTCGGATTATTTTTCAATAAGCACTTTTCATCAGATATACAGGTTAAGATACAAATATCCTAGACATCTGAAATGGCAAACAGGTGTCTACATTAGTTCGCAGAAAACTGGCTGTTTGCAGAGACAAACAGATTTTGTGCATAAATGTCGACATTAGGGAATGTAGGAATTTTAAGAACTGACAGATGCAAAGTGATCTACTTTTAAAGGCTGCAGCAGACAAAGTAAGGCAAGTTAACCCAATTTAAAGGGCATTAAAGGGAAATTTCTACTTTGCAATGAAAACAGATCCCAGGTAAACTTTTTTTTTGACCACAACTCCTTATACAGAGTCTCTTAGAACTGTGGTATTTTACATTCTACAGAAAGTGTATTAAAAGTGATCTGCACAAATGCCTAAACCAGAAAATAACATAGAATTAGATTTGTCGGCAAAAAGAGGAAAGCGAGCAACCACATCCCCAAAACCCCAGTTCTCAGGGTAGACATGGGAACCTCCGGAAGGACCTGAACTGTAGGAGACAGGAAATTGCCTTATTGTCTGAAATCTGTTTTTTAGCAGCCAAGAGTTTAATCACTTCTTGGTAGCAAAAGTTATGTATTTCCTCACTTATCAGTACACAAACATTACCAGAGTGAAGTTGGAAATGTAGCTAACAACAAACCCATAACAACCACATCTGGCACTGTCAGGGTCTCTCTGAAGCCAGGAGAAAGTCCTGACCTGAGCAAAGTATCGTCACAGGCTGTGTGCCGGGGGCCAGGCAAGAGCACCCTGTCTGGTGGATGGACACCCAGCCTGGCTGCTTCACACAGTCCAACCCAAAAGTACTACAAAGCCACAGTGACAGCAACATGCCCTGCCATAACCTTTTGTTTCATTCAAACTTCATTAAGCCACTTGTGGTGACAATAGAAGCGTTTTGTGTGAAAGTAACTGGGTGCCACTCCCTGTGGGAATCTATAAAATATCTAGGAAACCAGGTCAGGGTGGGACAGTTCCCGCTTACTTCCAAAGCCATTAAGTAAGGGACAGAGAAACAACACAGTGCTGTTAGAGTACAGGGATATAAAAAGCAACAAGAAAAGTTTCTACAGGTACGTAGGGGACAAAAGAAAGTCCAGGGAAAATGTAGGCTCCCTCCGGAAGGAAACCAGTGTCCTGGTTACCCAGGACATGGAGAAGGCTGAGGTACTCAATGACTTTTTTGCCTCAGTCTTCAAGGGCTCTTGGCTCACCACCCAAGCTGTGGAAAGCACAAGCAGGGACTGCAAGGATGAAGAACCCCCCACTGTAGCAGAAGAGTAGGTTCAGGAACATCTGAGGAACTTAAAGGTGCACAAGTCCATGGGACCTGATGAGATCCATCCACGGGTCCTGAGGGAACTGGCAGATGAAGTTGCCAAGCCACTGGCCATTGTATTTGAGAAGTTGTGGCAGTCTGGTGAGGTCCCCAATGACTGGAAGAGAGGGAACATAACCCCCATTTTTAAAAAGGGGAATAAGGAAGACTCGGGTAACTACAGCCTCACCTCTGTGCCTGGCAAGGTCATGGAGCAGATTCTCCTGGAAACCATGCTAAGGCACATGGAGAGCAAGGAGGTGGTTGGTGACAGCCAACATGGCTTCACCAAGGGCAGATCGTGCCTGACCAATGTGGTGGCCTTCTATGACAGGTGACAGCATCGGTGGACAAGGGATGAGCAACGGATATCATCTACCTGGACTTATACAAAGCTTTTGACACTGTCCCGCACAACATCCTTCTCTCTAAACTAGAGAGACATGGGTTTGATGGACGGACCACTCGGTGGATAAGGAGTTGGCTGGATGGCCGCACTCAAAGAGTGGTGGTCAACGGTTCAATGTCCAGGCGGAGACCGATCACAAGTGGCATCTCTCAGGGGTCCATGTTGGGCCCGGCCCTGTTCAACAGCTTTGTCGGCAACACGGACAGTGGGATAGCGTGCACCCTCAGCAAGTTTGCCGATGACACCAAGCTGTGCGGTGCTGTCGACAGGCTAGAAGGGAGGGATGCCATCCAGAGGGACCTTGACAGGCTGGAGAGGTGGGCCCGTGCCAACCTCATGAAGTTCAACCAGGCCAAGTGCAAGGTCCTGCACCTGGGTCATGGCAATCCCAGGCACAAATACAGGCTGGGTGGAGAATGGATCAAGACCAGCCCTGGGGAGAAGGACTTGGGAGTGCTGGTGGATGAGAAGCTCAACATGAGCAGACAATGCGCCCTTGCGGCCCAGAAGGCCAACCGCATCCTGGGCTGCATCAAGAGGAGCGTGGCCAGCAGGTCGAGGGAGGTGATTCTCTCCCTCTACTCTGCCCTGGTGAGACCCCACCTGGAGTACTGTGTCCAGTTCTGGAACCCCCAACATAAGAAGGACATGGACCAGTTGGAGAAGGTCCAGAGGAGGGCCACAAAGATGATAAAAGGGCTGGAGCACCTTTCCTATGAAGACAGGCTGAGAGAGTTGGGGCTGTTCAGCCTGGAGAAGAGGAGGCTCCAGGGAGAGCAGCCTCCCAGTACCTCAAGGGGGCCTACAAGAAAGATGGGGAGAGACTGTTCAGTAGGGCCTGTCGTGATAGGACGAGGGGTAATGGTTTTAAAATAGAGGGGGATAGATTTAGATTGGATATTAGGAAAAAGTTTTTTTACAATGCGAGTTGTAGAACACTGGAACAGGTTGCCCAGAGAGGTGGTTGATGCCCCATTCCTGGAAACGTTCAAGGCCAGGCTGGATGAGGCTCTGAGCAACCCGATCTAGTCGGGGATGTCCTTGCTCCTTGCAGGGGGGTTGGACTAGATGACCTTTGAAGGTCCCTTGCAACTCTAACCATTCTACGATTCTGTAATTCTATGTAAAGCTACTGTTATCTTGCAAGCCAAAAATTTTAAAATTCCCAAATGCCCGAAAAAGTCTTATTTAGGCTGTCTGATTACGTTACTTTGGCTGGACTTCATTGCTTTTCAGGACTGATAAATGTGAAAAATCGTGTGTTTGTGGAAATGTCTGCAGGATAATAAAAATAAAGTGATTTCATTACCAAATCACATGCCAAATATTTGCCTTTGCTGATGTAATTTGGCCCAATCTCAGTTTAAAACACTGCTCAAAGAGTCAAGTATTTTGTTTTGTTTTCAAAGAACTCTGTCTGCTGTCTGTCCTGTCATCACCCAGGCTTCTCCCTATCGTCTCTCTAAAAATTCTTAGAGAAACAAATGCATAGAAAATATTCAACAACTGTGGTTTCACTGCATGTTCATAGGTGATTTGCTGCTTCTCCCCTGGTCTCAAACAAATCTTTCTTACCGCTCATTCCCACTAGTCCCATATCTTCTACTACTTTGAAAGAACTCTGTAAAAAGTTACTTATTAAAATTATTTAAAATAAATTTACAATGGAAATCCAGTGCAAGGCTTTAGATGCCCTGTCCTAAAAGGCAAAAGCAAAGCATAGATACCAAAATAAACAGCTTGTCTCTCAAATGTACCAAGCACACGTAGGTGCCATTTAAAAAGTCAGTAGAATACGTAGTTCTTAATACCCCCAGTACCTCAATAGGTTCTGGATTCTGCTATCCAAGCACTGTGTGTTTGAATTAAAAACAACAAAAATACAGCTGAATGTCTTCTTGTGAAAAGTCACCACCTTTCATTCACTAAGCTTCCTATGGTAGTCAACTTCTAGTTTCAAGTTTTATGACCTTCACAGGAATGCATTTATATTATAATAAGAGAATTAGCAATGCTATCCAAGATAAGTTTGGTGTGTTCATCGTAAAACCTTATTATCAGGTTTGGAAATCTCCCCATCTCAATGATTATTTTGAAGAGATTAGTATGTCTAGCAAAAGGGACATGCCATCTGGATATTCGCTCTTTATAAAATAAACAGGTTAAAGTTTTCATTATATTAAGGATATTTTTGAGTTGGAGCACAATCGGCATTCCCTTCTTTCATCTTACAATTCAATTATTCTCTTCCAAAAAAATATTTGTCTCAATATTTGACACAATCAATCATGACACTTGAACACACAAACTCACCGGCTTTTGTACCAGTATACACAGCACAGGAGAAATCTGGCTGAAAATCCAAGTTGTCTCTGAAGGATCAACAAATGCCAACACTTCAGGAGGAAATTCAGTCACAATGCCAGCAGGCTTATACATGCTGGATGATTTGCTTAATTAAGAGACAAGAATTTGTTTAGTGCTACAGAGGAAGGTGGAGGTCCCTTCCAACCCTAACCATTCTATGATTCTATGATCCAGAAGCTAACCTGCCTCATTTACTGTGCAGGGCAGGACTGCAGATTAGGATGTTTGTAAACAACTGAGGACTGGTAGGAAGCCCAATTTCTGCCTAATAACAAGGAGAGAGACCTGGTTTCCACTCCTCATCCTGCTGATTACCCTGTGGCTATGTAACATGGCAGCACCCAGCATGGCCCAGGTGTACCTCTCCCATTCTCAGCTCTGTGGGAAGGAGAGCACCAGTTGAAGCAGGCTTACAAACTCCCAAAGCATTCATTTGACAGTCTTTGGAAACAGCAACAATATGAAAAGGAGCAGAAAGGTTTTGACAGATGAAGACCATTTCATTTTATCATTCGTGGGTACACCAGCACGGTTAGCACAGGGAGATGAGGCTCAGCGCCAGTGCTGAGTCAGTCACAAAGCCTTCAGCATCCATCTCCATTTCTGACCCAGGGCTCCTCCGCAGCTGACTCACACCCTGGCCCCCAACTCTCCTCCAGCCACATGGTCTCCGAAACACTGCCTCGGCTAAAGCGTCACCTCAGCAGAGGAGCCCGTGGAGCCCTCGCAACAGCAGAGATGCCAATGTCACCGAGTCTGGGTAGGACTGACAGCATATGATGCTACCAAAAAGAGCCACTGTGGTTTTTATGTAAGCTATAGTCATTAAAAAAAAAAAAAAAAAAAAAAAAAAGAAAAATTTAGAGTCATTCTCTTGCAATAAGTTTCCCAACAGGATTTTTTTGAAGGGAAACTAATCTACTATAAAACAAGTTTTGAAAGGCCAAATCCAGGAACAAGGAAAACTAGAGGAACCAATAGAGATCGAGCTCAAGATCCTTTAAATTTATATGATTCTCTATACACATATACCTAGAAATGCACATATCTATGTATTTATACACACAGCACTCAAAACTTCTAACTTAATGTTATTTACTTGCTTTACACTAATGTTGTCCAGTTCGGCCTTGAAATCACAGCTCAGACTGTACAAGTCCTGCCCAGGAACAGTGCCCAAGGTGGGGTCTATAACAGAGACAGTCCTCAGAAGACCAAAACTGTGCACAGGAATTTGCCACTGCGCTCCCCAAAATGCACACCACCATCTAAAACTTGGTATATCCAGAGGGAAATGGTGGAGTCTAGCAAGGCAGCCAATAATTACACACTAGCACTTTGAACAAAGTTTCTTAGTTCTCCTCAAGTGTAAGCATATGTTTTGAAAAAACAGCATACACATTTGAAGGGGAAGACAACACCACATTTGCATGCTTTAGAGAATCAACACCTCCCTTCAGAGTAAGTCGGGGATGTTTTTGTGCACAGCAAGCTCTGCTCTCCCCAAGCATGAATCTACAGTCATGGCAGAGCCAGAATTTCAGGCGCACAGCATGAGCCAGGTTCTACCCTCTGATACATATGCACATACATATCTCAAACATCAGTGGGAGCCTCATTTATATGTGCATGCACATATTTGTATTATCTACACAGGTAAACTGCCAGTAAATCAAGTGCAAGTAAAGAATCTACTCCAAACAGACAGGTTCAAATAAATGGTTAGAGGACACTCACATATGTCTTTAAAAGGCTATTCTTTTAAAGGCTACTCTGCAACTAGCTGGGTGAATTCTTGTTCATCATTGTAATATGTTTTGCATGTTCAAAAATTTAGAGAGACATTCCAACTGCTAGCATGGTGAACAACATATGTTAAACCTTTAATCTTCTTCAATTGTCTAGCTATGCCTCATGCCATGAAGAAACAAATAATCATTACAGGTTCTGAGCATGCTAGCCTGCATTGATTAGTAAAAGATGAAAGTGAGAGAGAAACTTTGCTAGGGTAATAAATTTGTGCTCTTTCTCCAGACATATTTACAAAAATCACAGTATGATTTCTCAAGTTTTGCCTACTTAGGACGAACTTCTGTTTCTCTCCAGTACTGGTGAACTGTACAGATGGCAGCTCCAGAACCAGCAATTCTGAACAGTACTCATTCCCACTTTACAAGTTTGCGATGGAAGGAAGTATGTATTTCATACAGATTTAACATACATACAGGAGGACTCCTACAATTTCCAAACAAGTTCATTTCTGCCCCAATTTTGTACACGTCTTTCTACAGCACTTTGATTTTATTTTGGGGTGGGTTTTTTTTTTCTTTCTAAAAAGAATTAAAGGGAAAATAAAGTCCACAGTAAGGCAACTCTGAAATAGCAGTGGGTTTGAACTTCTTGAAAATTGTTCAACTAGTTTTATTCATTCACCTTAAAATTATGTCATTGTAGAAACCTTGAAAGCCATATTTGGGAAGGTTCTTCAAGAGCAGTTAAGACATAGGATTATTGTTATTTAGTTGGAGTGGAATGTTCTGTATGTATAAAACATGTATATTGTAATGAGTAACTTAAGTGTGGCTGAAGAGTTTATAAGCACAGAAATCAACAAGTTCAGCATTCAGCTCTTAAATATTGTGCAAAAAAATTTAACAGTTTTTGGGTGAGGCAGCAGATTCTCAATTTGTTAAAAAAAACTAAAAGACAAGACAATACCATGAGTAGTTTAGATCCTGATTGTATTTCATTTCCTTTATCTCCTCCAAAGACTGGGAAGATTGTAAGAAGCCAGACAGATTGCAAGGCCATATCTAAGAAGAACTGTGAGTTGCAGACTCAGCAGCTCATGGCCACAACCTCACATAAAGCCTTCAAGTCATATATTTTTTTAAATTATGCCTATTAGCAACCTTGGCTCAAAAAAAAACCAAAAACAACCACCAAACAAAACAAAAAAAAACCCCAAAAAACCACAAAAAAAAAAAAACCCACCAAAAAAAAAAAAAACCAAAAAAACCCCACTTAGCTCATTTTGTAATCCTGCTTTAACAAGCAAAATTTTTACTCCAGGCCGATCTACCTCAGCCAGTCCCCTGGCAACTCCACAGAGGCGAGCACTGGGCACCACTGTCAGGATTGAGCCTACTAACTCCTCTTCGCCTGCTTCACTACTAAAAATGGTAGCTGGCATAACATGCAAGACAGACTTAAAATCATCAGTTGCACCAAAGGAAAAATCATGGTATGTATATCGTAGCCTAATGTCCCTGCACTGGCATTTTGGCTGAACTGCCAGCATTTCTGAGAATTCCTTATCTGCAAGTGTGGCTATCAGAGTACACCACTGAAATGATCAGGGAGTCCGCAGGCTTCTCACAACATGTCTCCTCTCATTCATGTTGCACAGATAGGCTTTCACAGCAGACTGTGATTCACATGTGAGGAATGTTTGGTAGATATCCCCACAGAGCCCGCAGACTGTGGTTATTGCTTTCATTTGCAGTAATCTGAAGATTCGTGTTTCTCTCATTAAATCAATGATGACACAGTGAAGTGCAGGTCTGGGCATGGTCCAGGTTCATAATGAACATCTACAAGTATTTCACAGAATATCTATAGACACACTGTTCACACACAGACATTTTATATTCATTTGCAATTTGATCATATGTGCATCACAGATATGTCCATTAATTTCTGCAAATACTTACATCATGCCACTAGAAATAAATCTTTGTTTTCAAAGAGCACTAATACCATACTTTCAACACTGTGGGAGGTGTTGATTAGCCTCCTGCTTGGCAACCTTGTAAAGCATTACACAGGCTGTATTTTATTATTTCCATGAGTCTTCTCACCATATATAAAAATCACTTTGCTTGAGAACTTTGCAGAATCAGACCTTGGCTTTGTAATTTCACACTTGAGAGAAAGACTTCATTTTTGTATTTCACGTGGGTCTTAGAACTTTTTTTTTGTGTTGCAAATACTTCCTGAAACTAACCATGGAAATCTGGACCCGGGGCTGTATGTGTAGGTGAGGTGCATGTGGAATATGTCCTTATAATTTGTTAATCATCAGACACATTCCCATTCCTTCCCTTCCCTGTCTGTTTTCGTCACAAAGATGCTCAAAGACATATGTTCAAAGCCTTTTAAAAAGAACAAAAGGGAGGAAGCAAGCACAGGTCAAAAAAGGGAAATGAAGGAGAAAAGGAAAGAAAAAAAAAACAGAGGCTGCCAGGAAAACAGCACAAATAGCTGTAAAGGCACTCTTCATTTTCTAAAGCAAACAGTAGTAAGGACATTTATTAGTTCAGAAAAAGTTAATAATCATTCATATTTAAAATGAATAAATAAAAACAGAGGCCTCTATATGTACTGAAGGTAAGATGGTATTATTCTCCCTGGTGCTTTTGAGAAGTTTCAATGCAATGATGCAAACATGAATAGAGACTTCCAACACTGCCTATCTACTGAGTCCATAAAATAATATTTCAGTGACAGTTTTAATTAGAAAATCCTCTACAGTTTGGTGTTTAGGTACCCCCTAGTGTGCCTTTCCTCTCTGCTCTACCTCTATACAGCCAAATAGCTTCTTAAAGCTTACCCTTCTTGGAGCAACTTGTAGCTGTCACTTGGCAGTAAATAAGAAAATTGCTCTGAAGGAAAGCTATTAAAAATATTCTGTAATAACTAGATGAAACAAGTTGTATGAACTAGAGTATTTTGTAGTTTTGTCAACAAAATTTATACCAATGCTCAGTGGTTCTCTCTATCAAAATACAGTATTGCACGCTCTGCTGAAAATCATTTCCTCTCTTCCACAACAAAACAGATCATCTCCTTCAGTAACTACCACATAGCAATTATCCACATTCTGCTTGCGAAAAAGCAGTTACAGGAAAGTATTTAAATCCATAAATAGTGCAGATATCCTTTTGCTGTTGTTTAGCAACTAGAGTCAACACTAGGTGACAGAGACAGATCCCCTGACCTCCAAGCAACACTTTCCAGAGAACCATTTAGGAACTGCTGTTGAAACACATTTGGCCAGCCCTGGTCTCTTACAGTATGCACCAAGCAGCAAACCGAGGAGCCTGCTGAATATGCTATATGATTTGCACCTTGCAAAGTCCTCTTTTATAAAGTAAGTAGTTCTTGTAAGCTTGGAATGAATTAAACCTACTGCCTCATGAGCTTACATCTTAAGCCTGATTGACACTAATGTCTAAAGAGGGCAGAAAACTTTTCTGTCATTGAGGCAGATTGTAAAGCAGGGGGCTTTTAGAATCACTCTTACGTGTTTTGTGTTTCCACAAAACTTGCAGAACAAAAATACCTGAAAAATTGTTAAAATCAGTTGGTATTAGCCATAGTTTCAAAAAGTATATTAAAGGGAGAGTTAAACGAATGGACACATTGCATGTGATGGTAGAAACCTTGCTTCTGCAGAAAAACAAGTTTAAAAGATTCTAAGCTATGAAATCCAAACCTGAACTCCACTTACCTTAGTGTTCATACAAGATTTTCCACGTTTATACTCTTTGTGACTTGCTCTTTTATCAAGCTTATTCCACAAAGCTTTGGCCTTCCATGTGGTCACTCTTGACTTCAGTTTGGTGTAAAAGTTTCTGTTGTCTAAAGGATCTAATTCAAGTTGGCGAGTGAGAATATTGAAGGCCTGAATGGTACCTTTGCATGTTGATGCTTGTACAAAGTTTTCAAATATCTGGCCAGCTTGACTGTATTTTTCATCATCGTTTTCCCCCATATTCTGAGAGAGATGTTTGAAAATGATTAAGCTGGAGCTCTCGTGCTGGGGTACAGGTGATCAACACTACCAAGTACTTCCAAGCATGTTATTCCTAGAAAAAACAAAACGCAAGTCACTTTAAAGCAGGTTCTGTCTCATGAAATTAAACCCACAAACTGCATATCCATTATGAACATAAAAACACAGCATATGGCAACTGGACAACCAGGTACAAAAAGTCAATAGTGGCCAAGATAAGTGTCACAAACAAACAACGTACTTGTGCTGTCATGACATGCATACAAAGACTGTTATAAAAACCCTACGAACTCAAGTCTATTGCTTCAAAAACAAACAGCTTCACTGAGAGCCTGAGGACTTCTACTTCTCGTTCAGTGATAAGTGCTAGATAACAGACGAAGAAAACCCAAATGTCCAGATGCTTTTCCCAAGCAGAATTCATGTTACAGAAAGTACATCTCTGGCAATGTTTTGGTCTTAAGAATTCTTAGAAACCTAGAGCCAAAAGTCAACACTAGTTGAAGGAACTTTCTACCGTTGCACAAGCTATGGCCAGGAGTGCAGCTAAGCCAAAGCAATTCAGAATTGGCACAATCACTTGCCACCAGCAAACGCACAGAACAGGCTAAGCAGAAACAGTATCACAAGTTACACCAGAACTGAAGAAACAGAAAATAAGTAAGCACAGAGAGCTCCCTTTTTTCTAACTCCCTCGCCAAAAGAGAGGGGGTTTGGTGCTCCAGTGCATAGAAGGGAATTTTATCTCCACTTTTACACATGTTAAATGCTAAAGTTATGTGTTTGGAGTCTTACCTTGTCATATGCTGGTGATATAGAGTAATGCTGTTTGGCCCACTAAGCCCCATTGGCTTTTCCTAGTAACATGATCACTGTCAAACTGCGTCTGATATTCCAGATAAATACTCTTACATTCTGTAAGAGCAAGGCTATACTAAATTCATGTAAAATTTAAAGAACTAAAATACTTTCATTGCGGCACTCCCTTATCCTTCTTTAACTCTGCTCTCAGTCTCTAATAGGGAACGTCTTAGAGTCAGCCAAGGTCCACAGAAAATATCCAAGTGGCTTTGTCATTTTCCAAGAAAAATTGTTACATGTTATGGATAAACTTGTCCTCAGAAGAGGGTCTACCTGGACTGCAGTCCAGAGACTTAAGTCATGGGGGGTTTTTTTGGTTTTTTTTTTTTTTTTGTTTTGTTTTGTTTTTGCTATTAAAGAATTATCTACCAGTCCAAGACACCAAAAACTAAATCAATGCTTGCCTAACCTCCCACATAATTAGTTATTTTGCTTGGAACATCATCTGTTGGTCGATAGTTTTAGAATAAACTGTTAGAAAGGCCTTTGAAGTTATGCTTTTTAATTTAACACTTTTCACAAACTATTCATTCTTTGCTTGCATTTCCTTCAAAGAAGAAAAGATAAAACATAACCAGTGTATTTAAGTAAAGGAGAGACCTACCATGTCTATCTTGCAATTCTCTAATACAGAAAAATATTATGCAACTTATTAAAGAGATCCCATGGGGAGATATAAGGAAGCATTTCGAATACTCACATTCCCTGGCTGTGCTCAAAATAAATAACCTTTGTGTGCACATCATCAGTCTGTTGTTGGTTTGTGGGTAAAATAAATTGGCAATGTTGAGAGTTTGTACATTTTCTTAGACCAAATGTCATGATTAAATATTTGATGCCAAGAATAAGTCAGGAAATTTTTGTTTTCCCTTCTGAATACTTCATTTATAGTACGCTCCATGCTCTTTTCTTAAGAGCTTTGTGGCTTTGTGAGGTAAAAGCACAAACAATGTACATGCCCGAACTTCCAGAAAGTCTAATTTCTCAAGAGTGCCATGAACTCTCACTGACTCAAAAGGAGTTCAGGACACCCAGCACCTTTCCAGGTTCAAGTCCTCAATGATCAATGAGCAAACCCCTCCAACAACTGTCAGGAGGGAGCCCAGCCACCTTCGCTACCCTGCTGCATGACCTCACCAGCCCCAGTTTTGGGAGCACAGAGCTACATAGCAGTTTTTAGATCAGCCCAAAAGCAGCCAATAGATCTAGAAGTTCCTAGGGAAAGGTAGGAGACTGCCATGCAGAGAGGTTGATATGTATCTGGGCTTAAGCTTTACACATGAGTGCTACTACAAGGGGAAGGCAACACAGGGCAACTAAAGATAGCAACAGCACAGTCCAAGATGCTACAACCCAGCTTAAACAGCTTGATATACAGGCACCTCACGATCCGAAACCCTTTGAAAAAAGAGAATTAAAGTCAAGGACAAACTTACTTTACCTGACTTCCATACCCACCTGAGATATTTTTTAATTATAGAAAAGCCAAAGTATTTTTCTTTTGTCTCGAAATAATTACGAATAACTTCTTGGGGAGTGGGGAAGTGTCAGTGAAATGTTCCACTTCGGACATTTCAGTTAAGAAAGTAGCAGCCAGATTGGGTTCTCTCAATGCTATATAAACTCACATTGCTATTGCCTTGATGCTCTCAAGGACTTTGACTGACTTAATAGCTATAAAACAATACTTCCTCTCCATTGTTTTCATTAGCTCACCACAAGACTGTTATCATAGTCATATAACACAAATATCTTTAAAAGTTAACTCTGGTATAATTGATAAGTGAGTCTGATCACAAGCTCTTTAATTGAGTATCTTTTCTGCTCACACAGAGGAGATTTTTGTAGCCTCAGCTATTTCCATCCAGCAAGGAAGCAGGGGAAGAGAAAAGTCAAAAGAGTAGAGCCATATCTGAACCAACCAAAGAACAAAAGCAACATGTGCTGGGCTGATAATGGTGAGGAGAGTACAGAAGAGATGGTGGGGAGAAGAAACCGCAGGCAAAAGGATGGAGAGGAAAACACTTTTAGCGTGATGCAAACCAGTAGTAGATGTTGCACACACACACACACACACACACACACGCGCGCAGCAGGCTGGGGCTTCCTCTACCTTTCCAGAGGGGAAGAGAGCAGCTGGGAAGGACAGCCAGGACACCTTCCCCAGCCTCAAAACCTCCCTCTTGCAACATCATCAAGGCAGGACTGAGGCTAGTCTTTCTGGGCACAAAATGTCCTCCTCGTGAACTTCCAAAACACACCCATCTTGTCCACACTGAAAAGCTGTGGAGTGGCATCTCAGCAGAGACATTTGCTCACCAGTGAAGCATTTCTCCTTGCTATGTCAGAGGTCATATTCTCCAAAAAAAAAAAAAAAAAAAAAAAAAAAAAAAGCCAGTTTTTGTGGTCAGAAAGGCAGGATGAGACAGAAGACTGGTTACTGGGGTTTCTGGCTTGCTGGAAAAAACCACTTTTTTCTCTTTTTTTTTTGGCATGAACATTGTGTTGACAGATGACACAGAGGAAAATGGTGCTCTAAGAATATGCGGTCCACAGAAAAGTATGCATTTTTTTTTCTGAGGAGTCACCAAGATGTACAATACTGCAGTGAAATAACTCACTAGAAACAATGCAATAACTACAAGAAGTTGAATGGAGTAATTCTTAACCATAATTAAAGTTTCCTGTTCTGTAACTGTCTCAAAGACTTAAGAGGCAATGCACAAACTGCTTACATGTAGTGGAAAAAACCCAGCGTTTGCGGAAACGCTTGAGTTCTTAGAGTATTATAATTTAGCCTTTTTCTTCCTTCAACATATAGATCACTCTAGGGATGAAATACAGATCCAAAAGTCTCACCAAGGTGAGTATTGATGCTGAAACTGCAAACTACGCTTTTCAAAGTGACCATTGAACTTCCTCTGGAAGTACAAGTACTGAAGTGCTACAGAACCATAAAAATTTGGGCC
Organism: Chlamydotis macqueenii; assembly: GCF_036417535.1. NCBI lineage: Eukaryota > Metazoa > Chordata > Aves > Otidiformes > Otididae > Chlamydotis > Chlamydotis macqueenii. The sequence continues at coordinate 61,582,680 of NC_141560.1, read as the reverse complement.
AAAGAAGAGAATTAGAGATCAGGAAAGAGTCTGGACAAATAGTTCTTTTAAGTCAGAACAGAAGCATCCATGGGTTAGATTCACAGCTAACAAGAACTGTCATTTTAAGTCACATGCATGCTGTATTAAGCACAGACAAGAATCTGGCCTTCCACGCAGCTTGCCGTGCTATGACAGGAGTCTCTGGAGGGGTCACAGACACAAAGTGCAGACACTGGGAAGAAGAAGGGTTGCATTTTGATGATCCCTTCTACTGTAATAAGTTGGCCAAACCTCCTTTCTGCCTGCAGTCGAGGGCAAGCAGGAATGCCAGATAAGAAAACCAGCGAAGAGCCGTGCATACCTGGTAGCTACCCAAGGAGAAAGTGAAGATCTTATTACAACTTAAAGGAAAGCAGTGCAAAAGGGACAGAGAGAAAGTGGGAATTAATGCAATGGTGCATGTACAGATATATACACATGAAAGCAATACCAGTCTTGGCTGGTATTTCCTGTCAGTGAAACAAACTCTGTTACCGCAGATGATTTTGAGAATAGTGAAAAAATGTCTCTACTGTCAGGATAATTCCACTAATTATCACTAGTTAAATGGATATGGAGCTGGTTGACATCTGCACATGAAGCCTTTCAGCATAACAGAGCAAACAATAAAGTCGACATATAGGAGTCATTAAATGAAAATAATTTACATTTTTGACAGCAGTACCATGCTAACTGCTTGCCGGCAGTGTTTTGAGGTAGTATACTCAAAAATTAAAAACCTTTTTTGGCTTAGTTGTCCCACTGGAGAGAGAATAACCCTAATTTTAATTCAAACTTACAGCACTTAAGTCCTTCCTTGGTCCCTTAATGCTCTGTTTCTAATATTTGAGAACATGCTCCTCAGGAGGACTGGAAAATAATTGAATTCCTTGCATTTCAATACCACTAATCCTGATCCCATTTTCAATACAGCTCTAATTCAACCATGTTTACCAATAATAAATTCTTTTACTAATACTTCAGTTTGGCATGCAGGACACAATACATTTATTGTTTGCTTGAGGTTAGAAACATCAATAGAAACAAAAGACTGGATTCTGCAGCATCTGTAGCAATCATTTACTTTGGCCCTTCCTCATCATTAGTAAAAAGAACACTATTTCTGCTGTCTCTTCCCTGATGTAACTGTCTAAAATCTCAATACCATTACAATAAGTGAAATTTGTAAGTGAGACTGGCTGTGTTACAGAACCTTCTAGGTTTTTCAACTTAGTTTCTACTGATACTAGGCACTTTATTTTCATGCTGACCATTTTAAGTATAAATATTTCTATCTGGGGGAAAGATAGCTTTTCGGTGGTTTGGTTTCTTTGCATGTTTTCCTAGAATGGACAAAAAAGGAAAGAAATGTTTTAAATGTGATTCTGGTAACAACTGAAGCTCTCCCTTGCTTTGCTTAGAAAGCTAGTTAAAACCACAAAAGTATATTTGCCTAACATACTTGTTTTCTATTGGTGACAAATAGAAAACACATTTCTTAAGATGTACAGTCCTAACAGAAACATCAATGAATAGAAATTGCTTCTGAACAAAGCCTTGCAAACAGTCTCTCTTTATAAATAGCCAGATTACTTTTCTGTATTTTTATAAAAAGCTGACTTCCACAGAACTCCTGCAAAATAACTTTTCAGGCCAAGTATGGAATTCAAAACAGTTCCTACCGAGACACTCTGTGCCTATGAACTTACAAGGTTACCGTACACGCTATCAGCTTGTTTTGCCGGAGTTATATGAGACATTTCAAACATAAGCGTTCCAACAAGTGCTGCTGTGCCAATTTAACCTGCTACATCTGGAGTCATCCCACAGTAAAATACAGCTGGAAGCATGTGCACAAGTACACTAACACTTTATAGTGGATATGTTCACAGGAAGCATAAAATAAAATGACCTATCTGTAGGGTTTTATCTGCCACACAGACTAAGTCACATTCCACACATTTTAAAGTTGAAGGCTTTAAAAATAGTGCAGTTTGTTTCTTAATGTTACTGGTCTGAGCTTTCCAGTTTGACTGTGGGAATACACTAAGATGCTGACAAGTAAAATGAGATGAACCACACAAGCCAGCAGCTTGCATATGTCTCCATTCATGCAAATACACAGCGTTGGCACGGGTAAAGCACAGGATGCTGCCCAAGGGTCCACACGCAGAATCCCAGAGACGGAGGCTCAACCGTCTGCCTTGTGTCACAGCTGCTGGTGGGGTCCAAGCCCCGCCGCACTAGCTTTGCCATACAGCCACTCTCACAACCCGGATTCCAAATAACACTGAACAGAAAACTGGCAACGACAGGGTTCACACCATTGTGCCCCCTGCACAAGAAGTCCTGTCTTGTGAGCGTCACTAAAACCTCTGAATGCTCATTTTGCAAAGCACAGGCACAAGTATTTCAAATCAATGACAGTACATAGTTTTCCAGGCATCTGTATGTAGCATATACTTAAACTACTTGTCATAAACACTGCTCAGAAATACCAATGCATTTCTGAAAAGTGAGTTCTAAAATAAAGAATTTTGTTTTAAGCGATGGTGTTGTACCTACACCACGGCAAATTGTAACTCTAAACTTTTAAGTCTAACGGTTTTGAGTAAAAATGTCTCTAGCCCAATTATTATTCTGTGCAGGTTACAGTGAGTATTTAAAAGTGATTATTTCTAACAGGGGTGCTAAAAGCTCTGTTACAAGATCCCAAGTTCCCATATAGTCTACATCTTCAAAACTAAGTGTATATGATTAAACCACAATCATTAGGAATTAATGTTATGCATAAACAAAACCTGACTCTTGTTTAGACTGGTTTCAAGAAAGAACATTTTTCAGTTCTGTTGTGGTAGATTAGAAACACAATATAAACAACAGTAGAAAGTTTATGCTGATAGTTTCCTAGGTTAGGATCACAAGAGCAAAGGAAAAAAGTAGACCATAAGGATAGTATCAGCCAGCAAGTAAGTATACCTCTTAAGAAAAGGCACCTGTTAATTAAGTGAGAAAGATGATGTGAAAATACAGTCAGTGAAAACAATTAAAAGGACAAACTTTAAGCTCTTTGAAAATCCTTCTTTTATTTTCCTATAGTGACATTTCTAATTTCAAGCTCACAAACTGGAACAGCTGAGATATAAAAGTCAGATGGGTTAGTTGTTTCTTGATCAGCACGAGATTTTCTATTTTCAATAGGATGTTACGACACTGGACCAGACTAATTCACAGAGCAAGTAATACCCTATTTACCATTACAGAAATCACATCCAGCAGGGAGGCAGCAGGGCCAGGCACATTGAGCAGGAGCAGATGACACGAGAGGATGATGGAGAGGAAGCTCCAGCACCACTCCTGCCCGGCTCCCAGCAGCAGCTTTGACATCGCACTCCCTCCCACAATCCTGTGTCCTCTCTTCTCCTCACCTCTAGGTCACAGGGAAAACTTAGATGACACAACTGTGACTGCGAGGAGCACAAAAAAAAATTCATACCCGCTAGCTGACAGAGCTATGTCAGCAAAATCCCTGGTAGAGATGCAGCTATACCAACAAGATTAAGCCACGTTTGGCAGCAGTGGTTCCACTAGTACAGCTTTCCCTTTGCATGCATGGGGGCATAATTCTGGAGGTAAATACACCATGAAAAAAAAGCATTAAAGCATGGACCAGGAAAAAGCAGACTCTCTTAGTCAGCAATCACGGAAATAATGTCGATTCCTGTCACTTTGAGAAGAGGGTTGACCCAGAAGGATGGTGCAGTGAGACGAGCTATGAACTCACTCAGCAACCCAAGACTGCCAAGGCCTGGCCATGCTCAAGGAGGTGCTACCCCATTTCTCAGCAGCTGACAGCCCCCAGTAGGGAGCACAGGGCAAAGGGGGCCACCAGTCTCGGTGCCTTCCTCCTCTCTCCAGCTTGGAGCCATGCCACGCCCAGACACAGCCCTTACTGTAGCCACTCTTGACCCAGAGGGGATAGAGAGCAGCAAAAGGTGATCAGCACTGCAGCAACTCAAACTGAGAACTGCCTGAAAACACCAGCTGGAGACACCAGAAAATGGCTTGCAGTGAGGGACCAGAGAACAGTGGATATCAAAATAAGACTGCCTTTTGTATCCCTTTCCGAGAAAAAGGAAATTAGTATTTGTTTGGGGTTGGTTTTTTTTTAAGCAAAAATATGAAAGTACAGCTGTGCTGAAGCAAACTGCCCAGGATATGTCTTGAGGGAAGAAAAAGAACAGTACCGATGTTAGCTTTCACAGAACACATGCCAAAAGCTCTTTGGAGTATGTTTCAGATTGTCTTTCCAAGTGTGGATCTCTGGTTATATGTCTCTGCTCCAGTACATTTCCCTCTCATTACTGGGGCTGCGGGAATTACCCAAGAGCTGAACAGGAGGAATAAACAGTCAGTATGAGGGCTGCAAGACCCCGAAGGGCTCCAGGCCATGATAATTCATTTGGCAGAGCTACCCTCATCTGTAGACATCAGACTTCCAGATCAGTAACCAGGATTAATCCATTGAAAACACAGACAGTATTGCATTGCCAGTCATCAAAGAAATAAAATATTTTGGGCCATATTTCATATGCATACACACACGCTTTTAGGAATCAACACATTCTGCTGTTAAAATGTTTTTAATGCAAGCTAGCACACAATACTTCCTGTGGCTTACAAGGGGTATTAATGTTATCAATCACACTGAAATCCATGGGAACCACAAATAAGTTAAAGAAAAAAATGAATTAAAAAACCCCAAAAGCAGTTTTGAGCTGTGAATGATAGGCTCCTTGGTCAGAGTGCTGTGAACTCACCACCAAATACCAGCTACTGAACAACACTGTGAACTGTGAAGCCACACCCAGACAAGTCAGCCAGAGGGTGGTGGAAACCCAGAAAATTTAGGTTAAACACCAAACTCCGCTCCAGGGAACATTTAAATGAGAATCAAAAAAAAAAAAAAGTAAGCAAGCTACTGGCATCGCTTTGTATCTGCTTTATTTTTTTTGTCCTTGTAAACTGGACCCATAGTTACCAGAAGAGACTAGAAATGACATTGCTTCTGAAAGTAGAAACAGTATTTTTGGAAGAAAATGTGCAGGGCAATTTCTACCCTCTCTCAGCCTTGACTTCCCAAAAACTGAAGAAAAACAAAGTATAAAAAAAAAAAACCCAAATAAAGATTCCAAGAGAGTTACAAAAACATCATCCATTACTGCCGCAGAAAAAATCCTCTCAGTCAAACAACAAAATACATCTCGAAACACTATTTTGGATAAATCCATTAGCAAAAAAAAAATTACTAGTGGGAATAAAATGTTAAGTAGCAGCCCCTTCAAAAAAAACCTCTGAGGGTAGAACATCATTAATCAATAATAGGAGAGATGACAAATGCATCACTGTTTTCACAAGGCAAGCTGAGATATAGTCAGAATTAAATTATTATTAATCTTCTCCAGCACAGAAAAGTTTACTAGAAATGTGAAACACCAAAAAATAATGGCAATTAATAGCAATTGTTCATCAAACAGTACGGTTCCAAGAGCCTGAAGTTTAAATGCTCTATGTTAGTCCTGTCAACAACACAGAGGGTCAGAGGTGGATGCACATTCTCATATTAAAGTCTTTATGCAACACTGGACATTTGCTTCCAAGCAGAATGGCCTACGCATAAATACATAGAAGATGTTATCATCAGGCTCTTTATTAGTCATTCTTTCATTTAGAATATTTATTTTTCCACATACCTGCCCTTCACTGCATGTAAGTCGGCAGACACTGTAGGAACACAGGCACTTCAAAAGTGCCAAGGCAAAGAACAACGGCGATTTTTTCTAAAAAGTTACTTTTCTACTGTCATCCAGTCCTAACATTTGCTTTGCTGTATAGAAGATGCAAAATTTAAGGAAAGAACACATCTATAGGAGGCTATGGCCAACATCAACACATACATACCTGAAAGTCAATGTTAACAGTGCTTTTAAAGAGTAGAGCATGTGCAAATGCAAAAACACTGCAGGTATGCCAGGCAAATCCAGAAAGTTTTCAGACAGCGTTACCGTTTCATTCCCATAGATTAACATGAGGTTACGTGTAACAGCTACAGCTGTTCGGGCATCCTGAAATGATGCCACATGGTGATTACATGTCGCTTATTTAAGAATAATGTTTGCACTACCAGTGTAGATTAAAGGCATCACATTTCTTCCCCTTCCTACAGCTACAGCAAGACACAGCTAAAGCTGCTTCGGTGCCCTAACTCTCGGTCTGAAATTGTCAGCAAGAAAGGATTAATTGGTTCTGGGTTTGCAGAGCGCCTGGTATGCAAGGTCCTGATTAGAGCTGGCTTTGTTAGAGAAAACAACAATTTAGGACGGAAAGTGATTTACAGAAACATCTTAGACCAATTCAGTTTTGCTTTAATGCAAACCAGTCTCTGCCAGCCAGCTGGATGCCCGCTGGCCCGTGCCTGAGTGCCGCCAGACCCCAGGGAGCGAAACCTGGGGAGCAGGACCTGTCACAGGTTTTTCAAATACTGGGGAACACAAACTTTTTACCCCAGTTCTGATCACAAGAAAACCCATATGCCATTCATCCAGTGTGATTACATAAGACAAACCAACTGAAGACATGAAGATGTATTTTGACATTACAGTTCCTTCATATAGAGTTAAAACAATTTTAACATCCCCCAACTTATAGAAATCAAGAAGGAAAACAGAGAATTGATCATCAGAAAAAAGAACAGTGAAAAAAATTCTGGATGTAAGCTATTTACAAATGAAATATTTTTAAGTTCTTCACTTTACAAATATGATTTTTTTAAAAAGTTTTGTCACTGAGCCCAAGACCTCATATTGGCTTGGACTTCTCTCTAGTTTTACATTTGCATTCTCCTTCTCTTCTGCATGCAGTTAAACAGTATTGCTTTTATTTAACTGAAATATGCAACCAGATCTTTATCTACACTCCAGTTTTCAAGCTTTAGTTTACTAGGAATAGCTAATACCCTAATGCAGTGGCTGTATTACTATTGTGATTAAGTATTAATGTAACCAGTGCCCCAATGCAGAGAACAGAATAGGCTTTGTTGCAGCATCTTTCAAAAGTAGGACAACCTTGGAGAGCAGTACACGGAGCTCCAAGCGTTCATAAATCCACAAAACCAGCACAGAACTAGCCTTTACTTGCATTGCACTTGCTTAGCCATTTAATTACACACTGTAGCAATCTGCATTTGGCATCTTGTTCTGCCATTGCCATACTGAGCCTGACTTTTGGCCTAGGCAGCAGCACAGAGGTGGCTGGTGAAGGACAGGCACAAAGACCGGCAGATCTGTGTTTGGACCAGACCAAGTTCTGCCATTGCCTCCATCATAGCACAGAGATAGATGCCGGTTTGGGATGAGCAGCTGAATGACTCTCATGCAGCACCACTCACTACTCTGCTGCAAAGAGAGCCCAAATTGGCAGAAACACCCCTAAAGACCATGTAGTAGCTTTCAGCTTTGTAAAGCACTGGATTTGGGGGAGAGAAAAGAAAAATGAGCTTTAGAGGTACTGTTGGACCGTTTTTGCTGCTCAGCTTTTCTTCCTAGCTGGGACTTGGGACTTTTTTTTTTTAAAGATACATTAATATTTTTATTTTTTCTCCCCCTAAACAGTTGCTTGGACTTGCTACTTGGATGACCAAAGAGAAAGAGCAGGTGATAACCTGTATAAAGCAAAGAAAAGCAATGATATTTTCTGAAGTAAAAGCTGAACTATGATGCAGTATTTGCCCTTCCAATTTTGAACTGAAGTTTAAAACAGGTTCTTCAGTACATGCTGCACCCACAGGCATGTGATCACAACTGAGTTTCAGGTATTGTGCAGTTATTGCACAGAGAGAAGAAAAAAGGAAAAAAAAAAAAAAAGAAGGCATATACCAGAAGTTTTGGATAGTTGGCACACCAGGTCCAATGGACACAATTTGCATAGTATGAGCTCACTCCCTCAAAAAAAAAATAGTGAGTCAACATACAAACTAAACCCCAAATTAAACCATCTGGAAAGGAAGAAGTATGGAACAAGTTTAAACGGAACTTGTATCAGCTCTGGAAGCAAAATTTTCAAGGAACAGTTCTTCTTTTTGCATGCAAGTCACACTACAGCCAGATACTACTTAAAAGAAAACTCTCAAACCAATAGTCAAAGGAAAAAAAGAAAAAAATTAAAAAGCATAGCAGCATGAAAAAAAACTTGTATGCCAGTCAAGAGATTTCCATAATGCATTTCTAAATCAGAAATCCTTATGAAAGGGACTCAGGAAGTGACTGCAATAGTCACTGGATCAGTTCATTTCTTTAAGGTACCACATAGGAGTTTTTAGCCCTGCCAAGCACAGATCACTATGAAATACATTATGTTCAAATACTCCAGAACCTCCCCTGTGCATAGCACAGATTATCATAGCAAAGGCTTTGAACATCAATGTCTCTTTGGTGGTGTTTCTGGTGCCTGGCGCAGCTAGGCAGGATGAGAACGCCGTCATACTCATGCTTCTATCAAAGCTAGACTGAGCTCAACGTCTCCATTGATGCTATCAACTTCAGAGAATTCCTTTCAAACAAGGTCCATCAGACACATCGCTGTCTGCATCTAGGGAAAACGGGCTCCCTTCTAGCCAGATTAACCTGCTACCTGGAACTGTCACATTTAAAACCACACACATACATATCCAAGGATATATTACAGTGATTGGGCTTGAGAGCACATACCCCAGGGCTCCTGTGCCACTAATAACGTAGGGCCTTTCATGAAACACTCTTCTGTTGTATTTCATACGATGCTTTATCTGTGTTCCATGACCTGAAGTCCCACACATGATCCTCACCCCACCACATATAGCTGGGGCTCTTCCACCTCTGCCCATTGATGACCACCAGTTCTGCCAGTGGAATCAACCAGTGTGCTGTTTCTGGGGGAGCAACACACAAAAAAAAAATTCAAAAGTCTTACCAACAAAGTGTTCGCTTACCAGATGCCCTAACACAGGAAGTCAATGACACAGGAAGTCAAGCTAGTTTATTCCTAGCTTTCTATGACTGACATGATAGGATTCTTCAAATTATTAGCTTGCTTTTTTTCATTGCAACAAAAGATATGTTTGCATAAAGGGAGAGTACAGAAAATGTAAAGAGCTGTAAGTTGCAGATGTTGAGTTACAGGAGTGGGCACTACAGTCTCTCCTGTTGTCGCCCACAGGATGTGCACGTGAAATGCTGCTTTGACTATGTAACTTGGGTCTAAGAGAGATTACTAGGAAGAAAGCGCAGAAGGCAGCACCTGCATCGGATTTCTAATATCCAGTTTCTCAACTAATTATGAATCAACTTTTACAGAGCATATTTCTTCAAGGTATCTTGGCAGGCAGTGTATGGCAACACGTGAACACTTCACCTAGGTATTTTCAGGTCAGACTATATCCTAAATGGGTCAGCACAACACCAGGCAGAAAGCACTCTTCCTTTCTAAAAACAGAAGCTGACAGCTTTGTGCAGGCCCCTCATAGCCCGTCGTCTTGCAGTTGGGGCAGCTGCCCTTACTTGATTACTCCTTTTACCTCACAGCAGACCTTTACTGGCCTGGCCACTCCAAGCAGCCACGTCTCGTAGTGCTCTGGCAGAGGCCTATTAATCATCACTGGGTTAAAAGGTCAGATTAGTAAATCTACTTAAGGCAACGTCCGACAGGCAGGGGCAAGGATCTCAATCTAGGACATTCAGCACAGCCACTGCTAACGTGATGCCACTTCTCTAGACCCACAAAATGCCAGAGCACGCAAGAGAGTCCATCCAGGCTCTGACAGACTGCTGTCACCTCATGGGCACAGATATTTCTTCACTGACCTTGGCATCTGCAGCCATTCCTCTCACAAGAAAAATTCTCCACAATCCACAGGCAGATGCCTCTCAGGTTCTCTTCACATCTTATTTCCTCTCCACTTCTTGCAGCCAGGCCGGGCCGCGTTGGGCCGAGTCAGCCGCCCGGTGGGAGGCCAGAGGGTGAGGCCTGCAAGGCCCACAAGGCTCACGCCTCCCCCTCTCTGCCCCCGCTCAGCTGCTTCACATCTTCTCCTCCTTTTTTTTCCTGTTTTCCCCTACTTAAATACGTTATCACAGAGGCATTATCAGGGAACATTCTGCTACCAATTGGCTCGGCCTTGGCCAGCAACGGGTCCGCCCTAGGCCGAGCCGAGTCCACTGAACAAAGGGGAGCAACTTCTAGCAGCTTCTTCCAGAAGCTACCACTGCAGCCCCCCTTCACTAAACAAAACCAGAACAGTTACCAATACAATTACTACAGGAGTTCCCAAATGGACTTCTCTGCATTCTTGTCTACATCCTATTTTTCTGATTCCTATGAGGCTGCACAACAGCGCATCTCACAGCTTAAAGATGAAAATTTTACTGCTGGAATTTTAATTAAAAGTAATAGGAATATAAGGTAGAACATAGGCTTAGAGGAGAGGAAAACCAGGTAAAGGCAAGAAAAACCTGAATGAGCAACTAAAACATAATTTTGGTGGAAGAAAAGAAGAATCTTTGGCCCGAGTCTCACTGCCACTTTGACATTTTCTACAGAAGTTCACAACAGTTTTGTGACACTGACGAAAACCTTCAAGTCACAATATCTTGAGTGAAATTTTTAAACTTGCTATACAAGCAAAAAGATCAGCTGTTTCCACCTCCTCTTAGCATTGGCAAGGTTATCATTACACTGTGTCACCGCTGTAAAATGAATCCAGTCATCTACAATTGCACCACAGAGAAGATGGCTCTGCTGAAAACAGGGGAGGGACCGCACCTGCTGGGGTGTGCCAAGCGAAACTCATCAGCCTCACAGCACATGACTAAGCATGTATTCCAGCACATCAATACTCAACGACCAATTCAAAAATAAAGGTAATTTCTTCTTATCTGCCCCCCGCCACCAAACTATAAATACAGGATACGACAGAACATTGCAAATGAAGTTTAAGAAGCCTTAAAAGAAAAAGCCAACACACCACAAGATATGAAACAGCTAATTGCACAGGATAATGACTGTTAATATCCTGTTTAAGATTAAAATGTATCAAGTAAGAAATATTAGAAATTAGGATCCTGTTCCTAAAAACAGAAAGGTCACTGCAGATACACTTGACAGAGACTATTCATATTAATACAGGCTTGTAAGTTAATGTAAATGTTGCCTTTTTTGTTTAATTCTAATTGTGAGAAGTAATACTTAAGTTCTCAATACTAGTCACTAGTGACTGGGTCCAGAACAATCAATTAGTTTTCACTTTAAATTCCCCAGACTTGGTAGAAAAGAGAAAAGCTCTCCCTCTTCTGGATATATTCTCCAAATAAAGCAGGATAATCATTAAAATAATAATGGAATCATCAGTCAAAGGAAGAAAACACTGTGTGGCTTCACTTCCTCCTCCAAAATTAAAAACCACATTAATTTCAGCCCTGCATCTGGCATAACATCCCAGTAAAATATTAGACTACAGATGAAACTCATAAGGAAAGTAAAAAATTTGGATTCAAAACATGAGCTGCTTCTTAGTATGACAAGGGTGTATTTTTCTCATTAGAGAAACAGTCATTAAAAATAAATGCAAGGAAGGCTTCCATGAACTCACCAGAAGCACTGATCACAACTTTACAATGGCTGTTGATACCTAGTAGGAAAGTCAGAAAGAGTAATGAAGTAAGTTTGCTTTCTACTTTGCAGAAGTACCAATAATTCTCTCACACACACACATTTTCAAACTTTGCAGGCGGGTTAGCACAATGACTACAGGACAGCCAATTAGGCAGGCAGACAAGGAAAGCCTTGCCGTTCTTTGCTTGTCTGTATGCTACTTCAGTAAAGCAAATAAAACTGAAGAGTGGTGGCTAACAGTCTCTTTGCGCACTACAACTGTTAGAGTGAAAAACCTGTGATCGATATTTACTTCTAAATTAAATCTTGTATGCAAATGCAGACCTATGACCACATTATATATGCCATTCCTTTCTTTATCTTAGAAATCCGTGAACTAAAAGTGACATTTAAATAATTATACAGCTATGTTCCAGAAGTCGATTTGTAGTTATATTGGCTTGAGATTTCAAATCAGCCAAATCACCTTAGCAACATGTATCCTATTAAGTTCTGGGTCAGTTATGTCCTGTTGAATGTTTTACTTCTCAAAGAACCCACAAAGCTTTACCTCAAAGGGCAAAAGAGTTTCCTATTGACATTGCTTTATAGTACTACCTACTCTACCTGACCATCTGAACGATACATACAAATGCTTTATTAGAAAAAGCTGAGTCAAGAAACTCTGTCAAAACACAGTCTTAAGTCATTTGTGCATTTCATTGAATGTCAGGTCAAACCTTGGGCTTACTTTTGCAAGAGGAAAATGTTGCAAACACACAAAAATGTCTCACCTTACTCTGAAATAGCAACATAATTTCTCTTCTTCTGTATTAATGCATGATAAACATAAAAAAATAAAACACGCATTCTGACTCCATAACTGAGCTTGAAGACGCTTCTACACACAAGTTAGTAATAACATCAATCCATTCATTAAGCCAGGTAGTAGCTAAAGAAGTAGCTATATACAGGTTTGGTGGTATCTATTTAAATGTATGCATAAAGAAGCCCTTAAGATATTATCAAGCTTCTGCATTTGTCATGAAAGAGCATTAGAAATATTGCTGGAGCTCTCTATATGCATCCATTCAGGAAAAAAATCACGACTCCTTCCACAGTACAAAATAAAATGGAGAGAAAGAAAATACACTTGCCTTTACATTGCTGCAAAGGCAAGTGTAAGATAAAGACCTTGTGGATCTCCTTTCCCATACTATATAGAATATAGCAGGTCTGCATAGGGGAAAACTCCCAGATTCCCAGATCAGAAGGAAATCCAGAGAGAAACCTTCTTCTCCGAGAAAGGGGCCAGCATCAACCTCTGCCACCCACACTCAAGCCTCTGCCAAGCTCCCGGTGCACAACACAGCTCCTCCTTCCCACGCCAGCACCTGCTGCTTTGCATCTTCCCAAAGCCAGCTCCATCGCAGGATTGCCGTCAGCCCCAGGATACCTTAGCCACGCGGCAGGGCACAAAGTGTGCTGAACTGCCCGCGGTCAGCATCCTGCCGGGTCCACCTCCAGGGGAGAAGTGATGCTCCCGAAGGAATAAAGCCATTCCCCTCTCCATGCTATTCTATATTTATCTTGAAAATTGATAGGTGAAGTATTCATTAAAATTACTCCACAGAGGACACTAAAGGCAATTTTTTTTCCCCACAACATGCACAAAGCAGGTTGGCCTAGTGCACATTAACCTATTTTCCTGTACGCTTATCTAAGCATCAAAGTTACAAATAAGATGTGGCTGACCTGTAGTGCTGGTTGTGTCTTACTGCACCATACAGAGTAGCTCTGCAGTATGTGCTGGGAGTATTACATTACTCATCACCCCTCTGCTGCAGTTTCAGCTCAGATACCTACTCCCAAATATACACCAGGTACCTAGGACAAGACGCAGTGCTTCATTAAATATTTGGCACATTGTCTCAAATTACCTTTGACACACAGGGTTATTTATACATCATGGCACACTGCATGCCTCTGTGACAAGATAGCATCACGCAATACTGTATGTCAGGAATGCAGGCAACAGATTTAAACCAATCCCTGTTTCAAGACACTTTTACTAGGAAGCAGGTCACAAACTGAGTAATATCCGTTTTATGCACTGAAAAATGTATGCTATTCATTTCCAGGAAATAAAATCAACCACCCTAATCCTTCTCCCCTCTCGCATACACCCCCCATCAGAACAACAGACAGGTGGTTTCTTTTGTCTTAACAGGTTCGCTGTTGGGATGTATGCAAGTCATATTCTTCCCAATGCATTTGTTAGGACACCTAATGTTGACTTCATGGAAGGGCAGTGTTTCAGAGAGTAATTAGAGCAAGAGGTATTTGGTTACATCCACCGAATTCAGTTTTCAATATGCACCAATAGTTCACATTTATGGAGCTTGTTTCCAAGCCTTAAACTGAAATGTGCACATATCTGATATTCACATTAATGTTCTGAACACAAATACTGTACAGAGGAGTGTCAGCTGTTACTTTTAAAAATCCATAGATAGAAATGGGAGGAACCTACATTCTGCATTCATCTTATGAAGCAAAACTCTGAAAACTGAAAAACGGCTCCAGACTTCAATATTCTTCTGTCCTTACAGTTGTGTAATTAGTTAAACAGTTTTCTGAACTGACAGAAACAGCTGGCTGCATCAGTGGCAACCATAGGAATTCATAGCACTCAGTGAAGGGGGAAACCAAATACTGAGCAGAAGACTAGGAGTTTGGATCTGACATAGAACTCATTCACATAAGTTATCCAAACCCAAATATCACATTCCATCAGCAGTTCCTTTAGTCCAGCTATGACAGAAATGAGACCTGGAGAAGTAAGTTCTGTTCTCAGGATGCTCACTCCCTTACAATCTCTAACAGAAGAAAAGCAATGGCAATTCAAATATATACTGTGCCAGATCCACAGCTGGATGATGACGACAAGAAGATTTTTCATAAATAAATAAATAGAAATCAGCACTGACTACACACTTACTACCATGTAGTCAAGCCCAAGTACTTCCTGCAACACAAGCCCTGAATTTTCTCCTAATCAGCTCAGATTGCTACTTAAAGTTATTCCCTAGCTCAGCACAAGGTGACACAGAATAAAGAAAATCCATAATAAACAACATGATAGCAAGCATATACAATAGATGATCCTGTAGGAAAGGAAGTCAGTCTCCTGAGTAAGCAGGAACCAAAAACTACCCAGTATCTTGTAAAGTTCATTAAGGCTAATGTTTAACCTGAGGGTTTTCTTTCAGCTGGAATGGGTGTCAGCAGAGGACACTGCATTGCATTATGAATTTCTCCTTTGCATTTAGCAGTTGCCTTTAGAGACTGCATTTGTTTCTCTAAATCCTTCTGTGCTGCTCCCTATGTGCATAAGTTTAGAGGCCAAGGGTACTGCACATCCCTAACACCACTAACAGATGGGACTCCCCTCAGCCAATAACATAGATTATCATCGTCGTGATATACTCTCATCTGATTACACGCAAAAAAAGAATTCCACTGTCTGCCAAATCCAAATCTTCTCAAAAGGGAGGGGAAAACTCCTCTTCTGCTCCTGCTCCACCTTCTGCTTTGCTTTTTTTAAAAAAAAAAACATTTATAATTTTTTGCTGGACTCCATCATATATGATTTGCACATGATAGACTAGGAAAAAATGTCTTGGAAGATTTAAAAGTCTTCCAGTTGGCTTTTGGAGTTGTCTATTCAGGTAAGAAAATGGCAAAACACGTTATCCAAACCCAGTATTTTAACATAATTAGTCTTTCAAAAGAAACACTACATAAAAAAAAAACCCCATAGAAGAGTTAAGATACGCAACTGAATTACCATGAGACTATTTAAAATTGATTACAAAACATCCATGCTTACTCCCAACAAAAATTTCACACAGCTTTGGAAATTCTATTTTGATGCCTGGCTACAGCAGTTACACAGAAGGATGAGCTGTAACACCCCCTTGGGCATTACTACAGTCTACACAGGCAATAAGCTGCAAGCTTAAATGGTCTGAGAAGGATTTATCATGGACTAACAGATCCAAAGAACCTGCTTTTTAGGAAGCCAAAACTCCACAACTCACACTTACAATGCCAGGCATAGTCATTTTAAAAACCAAATTGGTAACATCCGCTGGGCTGAATGCAGCAAGTGAAGAAACTGCTGACCTTATTTGTCCAGACCAATGCAGATGAGAGGTCAGTGACACAAACAGAAGTTTAAATCTAATCCACATATTCCCATCACACAAGTCAATAAGCCTCGGAGACCAGTTAACAAAATGTAGCAAAGTGTCCAAAAACAGACAGACAGGTGATCTCTGAACCTATGGGTTATCTTCAGAATTACTCCCTCCTCACCAGGTCCTACCATCACAACTGTAGGAGGAAAAAACACAAGAAGAAGTGAATCTAAGTTTCCTCCTAGTTACATCAGTGTTCCTGGGATACTGAAATAAAAATAATCAGAACTTGAACTAAATGCAAGCTAGGGTAGTAATACCTACTATAATCTGTGTTGTGGTAGGGTCTACCTTTCCCAACACGCAATGGGGCTTCTCTTGCCCCCCTCCCTGCACAGTAAATTGTCCACAAAAATTTGGAGGAGATAATAAAATAAAATAAAAACTCCCAAAACATAATTCCTCACTGAATGGGGCATTATGAGCTCAGACCAGAAAGAGGGCTCGATAACACACGGAGCTCAGATTTAAGCACAAGTCTGAATTTTTTTCCTTTCATGGAACTAGGAGTCTAAATATGACTAAAGATCATTTTGGGGAAGTTTTTACTTGCTTGTAAATGTAACTATGCATAGATGAAAGAGTTATTCTTAGTCATCTTCTCCACGTCAAAAATAAACCCAGCAATTTCCAGAATGTGTCACAATACAATATTAACTATGTATCTGCACAATCACTGAATCAGTGGACACTTAATAGCCTTAATTTAGAATATCTATTTTCTGGAAACAGTTTAATGTACCATGCTGGAATACCCCAAACTACTAATACCACTTCTGAAGGAGTCCATTTGCAGTGTAAACACCTCTAAAACTGCTGCTAGTGATGAGCAAAGCAAACAGCGTGCCATCCCTTAGCAGCCAGGGTGCCAGACACAGAGCAGAGCCTGCGTTCTTCAAATTAACGGACTCCTCAGACAGAAAGAGCTTGAAAAGAAAAGATGCGTTAAAGAAACAATTTGCTCACATACAAAACACGCACACTAAATGTGCGTTATACAGGTACACATGTATTATACAGATACATGCATGCCGGGCTGCCTGTACAGGCATACAAAGCAACGCGTCAGCCTTCCTGTAGCTCGTTGGCTCCAGATACAACACGCAAGCAAGCTGAGAAAACAGACAGACCGTACGGGGTGGCAGACCTCAATTTCAGTCATCTCAAATTGTCTTCATGTTAAAGCGAATCAAAACACACCGTGCCCCTAAGAAGCAAAGCCTCTTCCACTGGAAAACAGAGTTTTCCTGCTGATGCCAGGGGAAGCAAACTGAGACTAAGGACTCCTGAGGAACAGATACATGTTACTAAGGCCTCACAACAAATGTTACGGCCACGTGGAAGAGTCCCAATGGGAAATATATAGCATTTGAAAGCTTTCCCTTGAGTTTTCAAGATACTAATTATAAAATACCAGAGCAGTGAGACAGCTGGAGCAGACACAAGGTACGTGCTAAAAGAGGTGAAAGACTTAAAGCATGCTCACAGAGAAACCAGATAGCAGTTGCCTCTCTTGTTTTATGGTTTCTTACACTTAAAGAACATCTCCAGCGAAAAAATAGGCCCTCTCATCCCCACAAGGAATGGGACATGGACACCAGACAAGAAAACTTCTGCTTCAGAATATCTTAGGAAAAAAAAAAAAAAACAAACAAAAAAACCAAACAAACCTTTTCAGACCATACTTACTTCTAGATTCTAGACAAAACTGAAGGAAACCTGAACTCCTCACAAACAGCAGTGCAACCACCACCCTGATACCAGGGATATTTTACTGCTGTGCAGCATTAAGGCAACTAAGAACAATAAATAAATAAATAAATAAATTCAGAGTTTCGAACACAGGCGACTTTTCATTTTTATACACTTTACTGGTTTGCTAAGAATTCATGTAGTTTTACAGATAGGAAAAGCCACATCACTTGCTGCAGGCCACATGGCAAGAGGAATTTGGATGCAGCATCCTTCAGTTTCCTGTCGGAACTTAATTTCTCCACCACACAGTATAAGCCGCATCTGCAATATCTTTTCCTAGCACTACGAAGAGAACAGCACTAACCAATTTCAAGTAGCATTTTAAAACCTTTATTTGTCAGGTATCAGCTGGACAGGTTTGTTTAATGTGGGGGATAATATACGTTTTGCAGCAACAATCTTGAAAAGGAGAACTGAGTAAAAGGCACGAGTCAAATGTGCTGGGACCTGGCTGGTCAGCCCAGTCATAAAGCAGCCTCCCAGCACACAGCCTTGTGGCGTGGAGAATCTACGATGTAGGAAAAGGACTGAGAATTTCCCAATCCAAGGCTTTAGCAGAAAAAGACCACTACGCCTGTGCCGCAGGTAAGCGTATCCATTCATACCAGCTGATTTATGGAATACTAAGGTCTTCTGGCTTACATTGCTAGTGATCCCATCACCCCATCCCTGTGCTGCTCCTGCTACTGCAGGCTCTGCTATCTGCACGAGTGGGGAGGCAGCAGTGATAAGGAGGAGGTGGGGCGAGACTCAATTGAGGGGAGTAAAGTGGCTAATTACTGCTTGGGCAGCAAGTAAAATGACTACACAGATAAATACAGCACTTGTCTTTTAAAAAGAATTGTATTTTCAAGCAGAGAACTGTAAAATTGTTGTACATTTTTCCAGTTTCTAAAGAAGTGAACGATGACAAAAACTGAGACTGAACATAAGAGTCAGTCTGAGTAAGACTAAGATCAAGGATGTGTTGAGTGTTAAGTGAATCAACATAATTTTAATTCTTAAAACGTTTACTGACCTCATAGTACACAGAGAAAAAACTGTGTAGTAGCTCTAGATTTAGGAGCAAAAGTTTGCTGATGCTTCAGTACAGTATTTTAGAAGTGCATTTTTCAGATCCTCCAGAAAGCATAAAACCCCCTGTATTTAGAGAAATACCCAGCTACTTCAAACTAAGCATACATGGACATACACTTAAATTAGAGTGCTTGTGTAAATGATAACAGACATGAATGCCAGTTTGGTTGTTGGATAATCTGTTCTGCACTCACGTAATATAATTAGCAACCAGCATAGTGTGGTGAAATGAGGGAAGTAAGATGCCCTCTTTTCTCCCAGATCAAGGCACTTCATGAACATCAATTAGATGTTAATATCCCTGGGAGGCAAGCCTGACGAGTCTTATTAAGCCATTTTAAAGATTAGGACACTGAGTCACAGAGAGATTAAGAACTTCCTCAAAATCAACAGCAGAGTCAGACAGGGGGCAGCTACACCCCAGCTAGGCCTGGTGGCACAGGACTGCGCTGCTCCACCTTATTACAACACTGAGAGTCTTTAAGGCAAAATAATTAAACAAACAAAACAAAAAGAAAAGTCCACACTCATATGGAGCTTCCCAGCCATGCCAACACACCTCAGTTGTTCAGTTTTGACCCGCAGGGCTTCTTGAGATACAAGAACGCAGTTTGCTTTCCACGCTCAGCTCGCATTTTGGCTGGAAGCACCAGCAGGTTGCCAACTGTAAACGGCTTTTAAAGTCGACAGAGACCTCCAGATCTTTCCCGATAAGCTTGAGAGAGAACTTAGAACTTTTTGATACTGGCTCAACCCTAAAAGCCTAGGGGCAAATAAATCTACAATCATCAGTCTTCGAGCCAACCCAGCTATCCGAATTCAAGTCACATGCTGAATTTACACATAAAAAGCGTAGTGAACATGACAAGACAATTACTATCATAGATTAACACACACTTCAAAGCACAAAGAAAAACCCAGCAGATGCCGTATTCAATTAGCCCAAAAGGTGCGCTGAGAAGGATGTCACGCTGATTAACACGCTCATTAAGACGCGTCCAAACTAATAGCCCACTTCAGCGTAGTAAAACAATTTGGCAAGTATTTTGCTGTCTTAATCGCAGGCTACTTACGGAGCTACAGGTTATTTTTACTTTTCCCGCGTGGCCCTCCGACGCAGGATGAGGGCAGCCCGCGGAGCTACCGACCCTGCCGCACCCGGGGGCAGGCACAGCCGTCAGCTCCGGGTGCGCCGGAGCCGCCAAAACCCCAACGCGCCAGGTCCGGTCCAATCTACCCGGCCCCGGGGGCCCTCACCCGCCGAGGGAGCGCCCGGCCCCGCTCCCACCGCACCTGCTCCGCCGGCGGCAGCGCGCCCCTTAATCCGCGGACCTACCGGTGGCAGCGCGGCCGCTCCGCATGCTGCCCGCGGCTCGGTGCGGCGCGGCTCAGCACGGCGCGGCTCGGGGCGGGGCCGCGGACCGGGGCGGGCCGAGGCGGGCGGGCCAACCGCCCCGGCCTCGTGCCAGCCGCCGCCGGGCGCCCCAGCGCCTCGAGCAAGGTGCGTTCCCCCTCCCGCCCCCCCATCGTGGAGATCCCCCCCACGCCCCCTCGTGGCTTTTCGGGACCGGCCGTGGCCGGTGCCGCCCGGGTCCCGCTCGGCCTCTAGAGGCAGGGGCTGACTTGCTGCTCCCGGTCCCGCCCGAGCGGCGGCCTCCGCTGCTCCCCCCGCCACGGAGACAGCGAGGGAGCAGGGGAGGAGGTGGCACCTGTGAACTGGGGAAGTGGGGTGCGTGTGTCAGCGCATCCGGCAGAGCGAGAAACAGGGAACTTGGAAATTGTTTCTCTTGTCTGTGTAGGTTCTGTATTTGAGGAAGCCTAAAGGTTGCCATACATTCAGGAGATTTAAGATTTAGGTCAGCAAGCAAATAGAAAGCTACTGGAAAGAAAGTTCAAGATTGAAAGCTCATGTGACTGACAGCACTCACACTACAGCTCCTTGACTTCTATCAACAATAACAACATCTTGCTAAGGGTAGAAGTGAAGTTTTGTGAAAAAAAGGAAAGAACAAAGAAAACAAATTAAGATTCATTTCAGCTGCTGCAACAGGAAAGTAAAATGCTCCACAGCTAAAGTTTGTATACACTAACCTAAAAGTCTGATAAAAACCTCAGCAGACCTACATTTAGTGTAACTTAAAGCAGTCATACACATTTTGACATGTGCCACGCAGGCACTGTACCTTAAGTGACCTTGAAGCAGGCTGCGGCAGGACACCAGTCTGCCGTGACATGCACTACCTGACCTTTTTCACACTTGCCTACTCTGAGCCAAACTTAAAGCTGCTGTGGGTAACATGGAGAGAAAACAAGTGTGAATGTGGCCCTATTTAGCCATGCACAGCTGAAGGTAACACAATCTCTAATGAGCCAAGCATTTAACCAACTCTCCAAAATAATGTGTTGACCTCAAGGTAAGCATTTTGTTGTGGAAAATACCTCTCATGGAGGTTGAAATTTGTCTTCTGGATTCTTGCATCATGCTTGGCTGAACCTAAGTTTTACTCAATCATTAACTTTTGAATCGCAGTATGTTTATCTCCTTATTTAACTTTAGGAAATTAAATGTACTTTTTCCTCAAACTGCTAAAAGCTAGAATAAAGAAATAATGGCATGTACCATTTTCCTGTTATCTAAGAGATTATCTTCTTTAGCGGCCTTGAGGAAGGAATGAGAAAATGCTCTTGGCAAACTTCCAGCAAAAGTGATCTGTAGTTAGCAAAGTGGGGGCGGATGTGTGTATGAAAGAAATAATACCTATGTGATTTGTCCAAAGTCTTCCTAGTTCCAGTCTGGCATTGAGAGCCACATGAAAGCAAGATTCCTCTACAGAGAACCCAGAAAATACAAAGTCAAAAAGAATTTAACTCCTCCTGGGAAATATTTCAGAACTTCCTTCTTTAGGACAAATGTTCCTTCTTGGTTAGGAAAGATGCTTACAGCACTGGCCTTTCTCCTCTCTTTACCTTTACCAGCTGTCCTCTTCCCTCTATTCCTCTTAGTAAAAGTTAGTAAGTCTATAAAAAGATAACCCCCTCCTGCCCAGTCCTTCCAAAATTTTTATGCACTCCTGTAAAATGTTGGGGGCTGCATGAAGACCACCAGGGACCTTGCTATTCTAATAACTGTAATTAGTATATTTACTGATTGTCCTTAAATACTTGAGCTCTGAAAATGTCCAAAAGATGAATGTATATTTCTCATTCACTAAACTGTTATCATAACCATCTTTAAAAATTATGTTTCATTAGATGTTACTTAACCAGAATTAAATTTTTTTGTTTCAGAGTCACTTCTACCTCTCCCCAAAGGAGAATGTAACTAAGATACAGTCTAATCACTCTGAGCTAAGATGAATACACTTCAGTAAAGGTTAAATTAATAAACAACAATCAAGAACCACAACATGTAGCTCTGTTGCTGAACCTAGCCCACCCTCCCTTATGCGAAGCGTGGGACACACAACCATAAAGGGAAATAGCAATTTCCCTGGGTGCTGCGCTGCCTCCCCTTCCAGTGAGACCAAGTTCCTAACCCATTATTTTTAACACTGCAGCTGCTTTGTAAATTCTTTTTTTGTTTGGTCTTAGCCTGTTCTCCCCCATTGAAAGGATAGGAAAAAGGAATAAGAATAGCCCTTATGAAAACCAATCCAGCCTTATCAACTAGTATAAAGCCATACCTGCTAACTCCGCTGTAGGATGTTCATCCCCTCACTGTGGCTGATTATGTAAAGCACTCCCTTTCCTGACATGTGCAAGCCTATCTATTCAAATTCTTGTAAATGTAGTACTGTCAACATATCCAACACAATAAAAGCTCTTCTTGTGGTATTTAAACAACCTGTCTGATCTTTTCTGATTAACTGTGGATTTCTTCAAAGTTAACTGAACTTTTTTAATACAAAAGATATGGTCTAGTTATTATGTCACAGCCTGGGTCTCAGAAGGCCATGCTGGACTCCTTCCTCCTCCATTCATCTTCCTTATGACTTTCAGAAGTCACGCATACATGGTGTGTATCAGTTAGTGATCTATAGGGTGGAGGTAATAAGACCTCCTTACCTCATGGGGGCTTATGAGGGTGAACCCCTCATATAAGGGTAAAACCTTGACATTCTATTACATCACATGAAAGGCCATCATGGGTAGCATAGGTATTTTCCTGGTTTCCTTGGTCTGAAGTTTGTCATTATACTCATCTCTGGTTAGAATCAGTTGTTAAATACAAACTTTCATATTCTTTTCCTTCAGTAATGCTTTTTGTTTTAAATGAACATATAAATTAGAGTGGTTGTTTTGAAGGAATTTTGCTTTATAGATTGAGGAAAAGAAAGTAGATCTCAGGAAAGGAAGCTGAATTCTTTATGTGGGAGCATATAATTTTCCTGGAGCCCGGAATAGCTGGATTTTCTTACCACATGTGCAGGAAATAGCCCTTCCTACCCAATCCTGAATGTATCTATCAGATAATACCCTTAGCATATAATGGAACTATTATAGTGTGAGACACCCTCGAAGCAACATTTCTGTCCAAGTTTCTAAACACATTAACCGATTTATAGATGTCTTTTGAGAAACAGTTCAAAACACTTTGGTTCACTGGTAAATAATGAATATTTAAACTATTCCACAGGATCCTTGTTTTTTTAATTAAAAAGCCAGTCAGAAGTGCCAACAAAACACACCTAGCTCATTTTCTAGCCTTCTTCCCACAGATGACTACAAGTTCATTTGTTGGGGAAATTTGGGGATGGATCTTTCATCACCGTACCTTTCTCATATTAGCAATTTCCCATATACTCACTGCTTCTCCTGCAGTAGGACTCTCCCACATCAGCACAGAACTGCCAGGATTTGTATTTGCCCTGTGTTGCCTCTGTTCTTTAAGAGGACAAGCTCTAGCAAACTATCCCACAGCACACCTGGCCAGTAACACATCCCCAGGTTCATAACATTAGTCCTTCTTTCCTCAACACAAATATTCTGTTGTTTGGGTTTGGGGCATGGGTGGGTATTTTTTAGGTTTCTGTTGGTTTATTTTCCCATATGTTAATGTTTTCTCTGATATTTTGACAAAAAGGAGATAAAGCTTATCTGACACAGGTCACTGACACAAATGTAGGAAATTTCACTCTTGTGATCACATTTCAGCTGGTTAAGTCTCCTTGAAGCTAAAAAGGATTTTACTGATGTGAAATTTCTAATACACCAAATCTGAGCACAGGATGATCTCTTGCTCCCAGTATCATTCAATATTAACTGATTCATCTCCTAAGACACTTTGATAACTGCAGTCTCATACAGAGAATACCCAGCTAGCCGGCACCAGCCTCTTCAAAATCTTCAGTTCAGGAATCAAAAAATTCCTTCTTTGAAAGCAGAAGAAATGAGCCTCATGCTCTCTAGGATAACTGTCATTTTAGTAAGGCATAAAATTCTAATCCCACATTAATTCCTACAACAGAGTCACATCTCAGTGTCACTTCACTTCATGTAAGGGATAACGTCAGCTTTGGTGATGCTGTAATTACAAATCATGGCACCATTTTTTGAGTTCTGAAAAGCAACAACCAGAACCTTTAAAAGTTTGAAACTTCTCTTGGGGCACATGTAATTTTCTAAAGTGTACTTGAATTTTGAGAAGATTTGAAGATAATCAAATAAGTTGGACATTAAGAAAGGTAGAATAAATCATTATTATAAAGAGTTGCATCTTCTTCTTTATCTGTCCTTGTTGTAGCCAGTCTTTTAGTCAGTTGTTAAAAGACTTAGTCTTCTATAGGGACATATTTGGCTTTTTTCCCTAAGAAATATCACTAAAAGTCTTAATTTTATTAATGCTGTGTCCTCAGTGCCCTAAGGGTTTTATTCCACAGATATTTCAGTTCTGACATCCACATATTTTCAGTTCTGACATTTGAGTTTGTATGCTGAGATAAGTTTTGATTGTGCTTTGATTTGCAGAAGTCACTACTCTTGAGAAATACATAGGAGAGAATATCACAGGCAGAGAGCTACTTCTCCTATTGAAATAAATATCAACATCCCACTGACTTCAGAGAGAAAAGGACCAAGTAATTAAACATTGTTTTGCATGGACTCCAGTAGGCTTTGGATCAGGCCTCATTTTCCTAGCTAGTACTTGCAGCTTTGCTGCTTTGGATTCTGCTGACAAATGACTCTGTGAAACCAACCCACCAAGCTCAACAAAGCTGATAAGATTTCCTTCCTGCACTGCTGTGCTAACACCTTCCCTGAAAATGTACTCTGAGTTTGGTCATACTTGATTTCAGAGTAAGATTTTGGAGAGCACAGTGAAACTTAAATGCCAGCTAAAGTGATGAAGAAATTGAAGTTAACGCAGAGTCTTTCAAGCCAAATGATTCCAGGCTGCGTACAGCTGGTAAAGAGATTCTGCTTCGTCAGGGTGCTAAAACATCTGCACGAGCCAGTAACTGTTAGCTGCTTCAAGGATGCCACATTGCAAAATAGCCGGCTAGGTTGCTTCAGATTATATCAGGAGAAAAATATAGTGATCTGTGATAGAGATGTTGGGGAAATTTTGTGGAATAAAAACCAAAACCAAAATAACACAAGACTTGTGTATTTAGCACATACTTGCATTAAAATAGTTCCTAGAATGTGACTGTGAGTGAATCTTCTGTAAACACATGCTTAATACAAATTAACCATTCTGTATGTGTTGTCAGCAAGAACCTGAGATTATTTCTTGTCTGTGGGAAACCTTCTGTCAGAGACAAAGATCACTTTCCAGATGCTTTGATGTTAGCATATTAAATCTTAGCACAGACTTTATTTAATTAAATCTAATTTATGTTTTGTGCTTGTTACTGAACAAAATCTTCCCTGAGTGTCATTAGTGGAAGAATCACAGTTTGAACCAGTGGGGACCATCATGATAAGTCTCAGTGGAGAGATAGTCTCTGGTGATATTTTAGGGAAATTATTGTTTCTCAGACAGCTGAACACTCAGACATACTTGCCTAGCTCAAGGATGAAACCACAACACTTCTAATTGCCATGCTTCCAGTTTCACAGATTCTTATTCTTCATTTTTAAGTTAAACACTTCAGTCAGTCTGTGCTATTGTAATTGTTTCTTTACTGAATATGACTGCGTATCCATGAGCAAACCCATGTTAGAAGTTTAGTGCTAAATCTCTTTTTTTTTCTCATTCTCAGGGAAGGGGGTACTTTCTTTGGCAATTCCGGAGTTTACTTTGGGAGATTCTAGTGACTGATCATTTACTGTGCTGCATTTTGCTGTATTAGAGAAGAGGTGACCTCGCTTCCCATGCTTAGCCAGGAAGGAATGGCTAGGAAGAAGATGTAGTCTTTTTTTAAAATCTTCTAACACAAATGTTTCTAACTTGCTCTATGGAGATCATAGAAAACAATCAGCAACTGCTGGGTATCAGTTTTGTCTGTTATACGTTATTGTCTGTCTTGACAGCATGAAATAAATTATATGTATTCACCCCCCCTTTGTTTAAAAAATAGGGTTGCTAAGAAACAAGAGTTATGTATGTTTAATGCCATTTACAATCAGCATTTATACAAAAACATGAAATGTAGCCATGATGCACTTGGAGACTATTACAGTGCAACTAAAATGCAAACTTGTGGTTTGGGCAAAGAAGAAGAAGAAATACGAATTTTACTGTCATATCATAAGTAGGACTCTGGCCAATGTATAATCACAACTTCTAAAGTTCCCTTCCATGTTCTGTATTCTGTAGGAAATGTCAGTTAATTTCAATGACATTTTTACTGTCATATTTACTTTTTCTTCAAGATAATGTTGATACAGATTTTCAAAGGATACTGTTGTAAGAGTGGAATAACTAAGGATATATAGGTTTCACAGAAATTGTGCATATTATAGTTATATATTTCTGCAAGAAAAGTGTTGATGCATAAAAAAATTTGGTTACCTGTAGGTTTGCATTTCAATCTGATTTATATGTGTTACTCTGGTTTTGCATATGTAAATTTTGTTCAAAAATACTCAGTTGTTGTATAGTTCAGGGGCTAAGGCATTATGCTCAATGAAATATGCATCTTGACATTTTTCACTACTATGCTTATTGGTAAGAAAGATAATGTCATTCAGCCTCCTACCTTTCACTGGAGTCAGTCCTATGCTCAGTTAAACTAATAACTAACTTTCCTTCTGACCTCACTCAACTGCAAAAAACAAACAAAACAAAAAAAGACTGAGACATCTGTTAAAAACAAGGATTCTGCAGTCCTCACCGGAAGCCAAAGAGCAGCACAGCAACACAACTGCTAAAGCTAAAGATATTTCTGGCGTTGATAGGCTGCCCACCGTACAGACAAAACAGAAACTTCTTCCTAAACCTAGTGCTATAAAGTTGTGAGTTACAGGTCTCTAATCATTACCTTAACCTCACGAAAATTATTTTCAGAGGATTGGACTTCTTTCTAAGTAAAAATTACAACAGTGTTCTCAAATTGCTACTCAAGAATATATTCCTGGAAGTTTAATTGCTTTTTAACTACCCACGGCAACTTCCATTTTTTATTTTATATCCAACTACAGCAGCACTGAAGATTTCTCTTTCTTATCTGATCACAGGAAAAAAAAGCAGCTTATTCCTGTTCCCACCCTTTCATCCCTAGTTTCTTAAATGAGGCCTAAAGTCATTTACCTCTTTAACCTTATGTGATAATTATGCTGTTCAAGCTTAGCCAACTTCAGTTTTACCAGTTAAACTGGCCCCCTTCCAGCATTGTCAGTTTTCCATAAAGCTACAGGGAAGAGCCCGGCCTTACATAATGCCTCTGCTGCCAGAGGAGTTCAGCATTGCCGCATGGACACAGGCCACGCACGGACATCAGTGCTACCGAAAGCCATCTGGCGAATTCACAGTGGCCCAGGAGGACACAGCCCTCTTCAAGACTGCTTACGAGAGGGAAGACAAGTGCTACAGCCCACCTGGCAGAGCAAATGAAGTTTTACATCAAACATTTGACATGCAGAGATCACACATGGAATAAGGCCATGGTCATTCTCTCTGCCATAAGCTTTGGCAATTTCAAAGATGTTGCAAATCTTTCAGCCCCTGCTGCTGCTGTGCTCCAAGATGGCAGTCTCACGTTTCCTACCACCACTTGGCTTAGCGCTCAACAGAGAGGTGCCACCTCATGAATTGCCACCAGCTCCCAGGGTGACACTAAGGCTTGTTGAATAGCCATCCTTCTGTTGCTTGGGTTTTCTTAGCTCATGTGATCTCACTGGATCACAGCACAAGCAATATCGTTCTTGACAACCTGTAAAATATTTTTATGAACGCCATAATTTAGTATTTAAACATGTCACATTAGCAACTTTAAACAAACAAGCATAAGCATAAAGAGAGACCTTTTCAGAGTTGCGCCATCTGCCAATAGCTTTCCAGTCTCAGTGCCAGCATTAAAAAAAAAAAAAAGGGTATTCTTTAATTAAGAAAAAAAAAGTCCTGTGCATCTGCAAATTTGTCAACAGGGCAGTTGGCATTCTTCCACCCTTCCTGCTCATGCATATCCAGAGTTTGAAATATCAAATTTCAGCTGGTGAAGGAGGAGCCTGAGGACCCTGAACACAGAGAGCAAACCCACTTTGAACTCTCTGGAATGGTAACAGCAGCACTTGGGGAGGAAACAAAGCCTGGGCACAAGTGTGTTTTCACAACAACTGAAATAAAGGCATCTAACAACTGCCACATTCCCAGAGGAAATCCACCTGAGCAGAAACTTAGTAAATCAGCTTGTTGTATGATTGCTCCATGTTGTTCAAAGAACTGGCATTTCTTTCAAGTGCCCTTCATAGGTTATTTAAAATTCATACATGAGATTGTCCTGTGAAACTCAGCACAGCTAAAAAGTCTTCCTTTGCCATTCCACCTTCCTGATTTGAAAGCCTTTCTTTTTGCATGTGAAGTGCTTCTTTCAGCTATATTGCATCCTTGCAATTTCTTAATGAGCAGCAATTATGCTGCTCTTTCAAGATATACACCTGGCATCACCCGTTCACCAACATACTGTTTAACAATGTATAAACTAAAGACTAAAAAGGTATTTTCAGTATTTGAAAAGGTCATTTTGAAATCACTTCACAGGATTCAAATGGTTTATCTCTTTAGAGCAGTGCAATGCTTCCTGGCAATCTAGGAAGCCATCACTCTCTGGCCTTTCACTGTCACCCACACAGCCAAATGTCTGTTATCAGACAGTAAGCAAAAGTTTAGATATACATGGATAACTCCTATTTAATTTCAATAAAATACCTGTTGCTATCTAACAGAGTGTTTTGGATAATTGTTTACTGCCAGACTTTACAGATGAGACTTCTTTATTGAAAAAAAAACGTCCTCTATTTCAAGCAGATGTCTGTCTTTGATTAATTGAATTAAACGGCTGGTTTCCTTCATGAGCCCTGCCACTTCTCTTGTCATTTACTCCAAGCAGTGACAGAGCAGGATTTTTTTTTTTTAGTGTACAGTAGTAGGATTTTTAGCTGACACGTACATTTCACTGTGCACTCATGGAGAGAAAGCTTAGATGTACTTTTTTATTTCACAATATACTCAGATGTTGGAAACTTGCCCACTCTTGCCTTCTGTTTTGCTTAAAACATTAGCCTACAAAGCATCAATAAGCATCTTAAACTAAACTAATGTCTGCATGTCATTATTTATAAATGTATAGGCACTAGCCTGGAGGCAAAAGAACCCATAATACTGCTACCATTTACTGTTATTTATGTTTAGCTTTTTCTTTTTTTAGTGAGGGTTTTCCTGCAGCATTTTTTGGTTTCAGGTTTTAGCTTGGGCTGCCCTTGGTACTGTACATAGCATAGCACCATTTTCACCCTAGCAGCTCTGTACGCTGGCCAAAGAAGGTCAGCTGAGAACAAGGGGTTGGAGCATCTCCCAGAGCCTGGCTGGGCTGTGCTACCAGCACTTCTGTGGACAAATACGCAAAGTTTAAGAAAGTCAGTGGAAAGGCTCCCACTGGCTTTGGTTAGCTTTGGGTCCAGCTATAAATTAGGAAAGTTTGATTTTAGTTCCATTACTTGTTCAAAATATTTTTTGCCTGTGTTAACAACATAGCTCCTCTTTAAACAATGACAGAAGTGCTCTTTTCAGTCAAGTGGTCAGTTTGTCAGTAAGTTACACTCTAATATGACCAGATAGGGATTCAAAGATTGCTGCCAGCTGGAGAGGAGAAAAAAAGATGCTCTTTCTGGTTTTGTGGACAAAGTCATTGATTTCAAAGGAATTGTGTAGTATGCTATTATGCTTTTTTATTCAGGATGTGGTAAAATACCGTTCTGAAATGTGGGAGTAGCTGTTATCCTACCTTTCCAGAAGAACAAAGTGAAGAAAAAACACAGTCCTAGGAAAAACTAGGGAAATGGTAGGAAAACTTGTTTAAGGTGACTCACTAATTTAACAGTGGCAGAAGCAGTATTAACACAGGAATTCCTAGCTTCTGTGTCCCATTCTTTGCTCCCTCCATATGTATGACATATGACATAAGCATACCGTATCACAGAAGAAAGCACATAGGAAGTGCACAGTAACTCAGAACTTTGTCAGTTTAACAAGAAAGAAATATGTATTCTTGGAATCAAAAGCGTAGGCCCTGAAAACAAGAGGGCAGCTATCAAGGCAGTTTATTTTGAAGTTTAAAAGTGATTACTGTCCCTACACATTCAAGTGAGTAAGATAAAGTTGTAAAGAAAGATTATTAAGTAATTAAAGGTTTTTTTAAAAAAATATAAATAAGATTTTCCATTTAAAAATACTGATCTTGTACAACAGACAACATCAATACAGTCATGTATCTGCTTTCTGAGTAACGATTTTCTCTCAGAACATTTTCTATTTATAAACACCCTTAAGCCTTTTGCAGTATGTTTCCTGTTCAGACATACCACTTAATCACCAGAAAATGACTCAGCCAATCAGTCTAGTCTCTTCCCAAACACAGGATTCAAAACTACTGAGAAAATTAAAAACATGCTCAAAACTTGATTCAAAATACTGTTTAAACAGATTATTTTTTTCTAGATGAATAATATGTTAGAAATTGTTCACCTTGTCATTGGAAGCACTCAGGCACTTGTTCAGCAAGAATAAGAATATTTTGCTCATTCATTCACTCTGAAATGCTTTCTATTTCTGTAATTGCCACAATATTAGATTTCAAAAGCAAACAAACAGTCTTATGACTGAGAGTTGAAACATGGATAACTCCCCTGCTGCTTTTCTTTGGTTTGGGGTGGTCATTGTTATGAAGAAATGTTTGATCTTTTTAGCTTGCCTAAGAAACTATCTTGGAAACATAAAGACATAACTGGCTAAAATTGTAATTTTCAACTTACTTATTTACTAACTCACTGCTAATTTTTCAACTCTAGAATATCAGAGATCTTCTTATATTTTCTATGCACATAAATTAATGATGTTTAAATATTAATCCATAAACATCATCCAGCATATTCACCTGCAAAAAAAAAAAAAAAAAAAAGAGATGGAACTGGAATACAGAGCACAAGCAATCTCAATTCTCCTTTCAAGAGCAGAAGCATTATCAAAAATTAAAAACTGAGTTTTATCCTAAAACATTAACTACTGCGTAACTACTATGTGCATCATTCATCATGGAAACAACCACAGAATTTCTTGGAAATGTTCAAGGCCAGGCTGGATGAGGCTCTGAGCAACCTGATCTAGTTGGGCATGTCCCTGCTCCTTGCAGGGGGGTTGTACTAGATGACCTTTGAAGGTCCCTTCCAACCCTAACCATTCTATGATTCTATGATTCTTCCACAGTAAAAGAAGAGCAGTAGAAGTATTTCCTTTTGTCCAGATGTAAAAGCACCAAATATCTGGCATTTCAACCATTTAGCTTAAAGACAGCCCCACCTGCATGCTTTGTCCTAACCTATAGGCACCAACAAAACCCCAAAATATTCTTGACCCATTGGAATATCCCAATGGACACAATCTGCAAATAAATCTCAAATCTGCAACACCTTAGAAACAGTACCATAGAAATAATAGTATTTTGCATTACAAAGAACTTCTTTTTTAATTTTGAGGACTCTTGAGTCTTACCCTGTTTTGCAGCTGTGGATGTTGTGGCTTAAGGAAATAAATGCTCACAGTGCAGGCCAACAGCCAGGCTGAGAATGGAACTGACATATTTTTACACCTAGTCACAGCTTTCACCCTCATATTCTATCCACCAAACATTTGCCTCCATTATTTTCAATTGCAGAAAGGGAGAAGGACGCTATGGAGATTACACCCAAGTAACATCATTTATTCAAAATCTATCTTTTATGTTTATTTATGTTTATTTATTCAAAATCTATCTTTCTATTGTTTCAGCTACCTCCCAAATCTGAGGCAGGAAAAAATAATCACTTACAGTTTATGAGACCTTGTTCTATTAAGCAGAAGAATACCCGTGATCCACAGCAAGAACATTATCCTCATTTGATACTTATTTCCTTTTTTTTTTTTTTTTGAGAGAATAACCAGTCTTTCTCTAATCTCAGTGGTTTCTTTCAAGCAGACTTTTAAAACAGGTTGGAAGTGACAGAGGAACATGTTAAATATCTACGCACAAGAGAGGGCTTTTGAAATGAAACCTATTTCATACTAACTAAGCTAATTTCATACTAAGAGTCTTAATATGCCATTTATGGCTGTTTGCATGGCAGGCAATATATGCCCCCATCCTGAACTGACCTGATTCCATGCCAAAAGTGGTTGGAAAAATAAGAATGCCATATCATCTGACAGACAATGTCATTTTGATAAACGTCCGAGGTCACATTCCAATGCTATCTTTGTTGGCCTTTTGTCTGCAGAAGATGTGCTCTCACTTTCACAGCCAGCCGTACAGCAAAGTGACTCAAAAGCAGCTGAAAAACATACCAGGATAACTACCATAGAAACATCAGGGAAAAAAATAAAAATGCTAGAATGTGTGCAGCTACAAATGCAGCTTCAAATGTATTAACATGTATTTCTACTTCAAGTTTTGTTCAAAGTATCTACCTTTCTACATCATTACAGGCTTACTCTTGGTTCACTTACATGTGAGATATACAAAAGCTTTGTATATCTCAGTAGCTGCAAAATGCCATGATCTCTCCCATCTCTGAATCCATTTCAGGTTCCACATTTCTCTGCCTCTGATATCAAGTGTTATTATTATGGTAATAATGAAGCTGCTTGTCCACACTGCAAAATCTAGACATGCTTTGCTAAGTCTTTGCTGTAATCAGGAAAAAAAAATTAAGGTTCTTAGGTCAGAGATGCCTCTGAGACAAAGTCCTTTTAACTGGTCCTATAAAGGACAAGGTAACCTTGACTTCTCCTGAAAAACAATCATTTTTAATAGCTCTACATTATGCATATATTTACTGGGAGAGGAGAGAGAGAGGGGTCTGCAATGTCACCACAAGTTTTCCTGCTGACCCAGGAACATGGGTGACCCTCGCCCTATAGCTGCAAGAAGCTTTGATTTAAAATTTTGTTTTAAAATAGATTTGGACAACTGCCTAACTCTGAATGCCTGCCGCTGTGTTCTGCAACAGAGCTGAAAGAGGGAAAGAAGAAGGGAAGAAGAGGGAAAAGAGGGAGGAAATTAGATGAAAAAAATACTTCCCACATAAATATAGGTGAAATAATTAAACAGAGATCTTGGCAAACTACATCTCCTTTAAAGTTACTAGGAAATAAGGATTTGAAAATACATGCAAGTCAGCCAAAATATAATTAAAGAGTTCAACAGTGTACCTTTTAACAAAAATTAATTATGCAAATGCAGTTTTTATATTAGATTTTAGGAGTGAAATGAAATGTATACAGTACAGAACAAAAAGTACTCTCATACTGGGCACTAGCATTACTTCCAAGGCCCCTGTTTGTATTGTGTTCTTAAACAACTCCTTCACTCTCTTCTGTGGACGGTAACTTGCTCAGTCTCTCCCTTCCACCTTCCCCCCTGCTCTGATTCAGGAGTGGAAGCAAAGAGCAAACCAGCTGGAGTTCAGCTTGGTCACATCCTATCCACAGGTAATTCAGTGTACCTTTCCAGGGAGGTCACAAAAGCAAACTTCATCAAGACAAGGCAAATTAAGAAACACAACAAACTACTATTGATATATACCCTGTCAGACAGAACAATAAAACCACACACTCACCAAGGAGTAATATATTAGTTGGCCTTTGGTTAAGAAGTGCTCAAGAAGCAAGAATCTGTCAATTATATCAGAAATAGTTCCAAAAGAAGCACCAACACCATATACTCAGAGGCTCTTACCTAGGTAGTAAATTGGGAAGCCTGTCACCGTAGACTGCTGATTTACTCAGGAGGGAGATAAGAATTCCCGAAATGACAAGTCAGATTAAAGCTTCTTCCCTAACTTGGCTGTGAAAATATGTCCCTAGCTCCAAAGGGAACTCTGTCTCCTAACCTGAAGGGATGCAGCATGAGCACATTTTTGCACATACAAAAAGTTCACAAGACTGACACCGATTTGCCTTCATCCCACTTCCACTGACTTCAGTGGTGCAGCATCAGATCTTCACCTGGGTGATAAGAAAATAATTTCTTGCAACAAATTATAACTATATTTTTCACTGCTCTTTCAGGAATGCTCACACATGACAAAAAGGTAAGGCTGTAGATAGCATAGGATAATTGATTTCTAAGTTCAGTCATATCCTGTCGGCTAGGAGTTACTGCTCCTCAGATACAGCACCTCATCTGACAATAATGCCATTCTCATGCAAAGTAAATGGATAATCTTAAGTCATGCTTTTTACTGAAACTGAACATTAAAGCACTCCAAGTATTGCCTTATTTTAAAACCATTCATTACTTTTGCTGGTTTTGATAAACTTCTATGTGAATTGTTGTATGTGTACATGGAAATAGAAAATACAGGAATGGAGCCACGTCTTCTACTGTTTCAACACATGTTGAATATACCCTTGATAGCAGAGGTTACTAGTAATCAGAAGGAAAATAGGATTCAAAGGAGATATATATAAAGATTAAGACCTGAGGAACTTTATCTTCATTTAACTTGACTTCCTATCTAACACAGGCTGTTAATTTTCAACCATATATTTTCTCCTTGCATTGTAATAACCATTTTAAAAATATTTTAGTCTTCATTAAAAAGGCTCAAGTATTAAAGCAGCTTCTGCATACCAAAGAAGATTGCACCAAGAACTAGCTTGCCTCAGAATAAAAAACCTGCTGCTGCAGGTTATTTGTGGCTTGAATGTATCTAGTTTCTGCTTCCAAATTTAGGGTGTTTCTTCTGCTTGATTATAGAACTGACAGTCACCTTTCCTTTACTTGTGGGCTGTGATAAATGCTAACTCTTGGATTAAACAAATAAATTAGCCTTTGTTAGACTCTTCCTCTATAAGCACTAGTTGTTAATATTGAAACACATATTATTCAAGTGATCATGCCTTATCAAATTATTCAGGTCAGGTTTTGTAAGTGACTTGGAGTCATCAGCATTTTCCGTGTTGACTCTGATAGAAACATAGCATTTCACCAGAGGAAGAACAAATTCTTGGGAGTAACAGAAATAATTCAAGCTAACTAATCTTCTCTTATAATCACTTCTTCAGGATATCAATTAACTAGCTATTTAATATTGCATTTCTCTCTCTTTTTTTTTTTAAATCAGAGTGTCCAATGTCCTTAGGATGATTGAATCATATATTAGATCAACATAGGTATGTTTATTAGCCACACTCACAAATGCACGTTACATGTCCATTGTCAAGCTCTATCAGCCATAAAACTATGTCTGTCAACTGGTTATAAATTATGTTACCATCAATTTTTTTTTCTTATTGTAACCCATCTCATTTTGTCTGATTTTGCCTCTAGTAGTCTTAGAGTAACTACTCTGAAGTTCATGATCCATACCTTTTCCCAGGTTAAATATTGGTACATCATCTATTTTTAGTCCATTGTATCCTACAGTTTGGTAAAAATGCTACTTGATTAAAAAATTCTTTAACCATCCCAGCTATATTCTGTGAATTATTGGACTATAATCAAAGCTGTAAATATACCTTTGTATATACAACAAATTAAATAGGAATCAAGAGGGACACATTGTCACACAGTGCAAAGAATCAATAACAGAATAATGTGACTTGAAAGTTTAAAAAGATGATAAAGTTCTGCTCTTAAGATATTGACTCTAACAAAACCTTTTAATAGCAGTGTCTGGGCAGGAAGTTTGGCAGCAATCATGGTAATCCAGTCCGCAGTAAATAAAGGTGTGGGCAAGTTTCAAAACATCCCAGGTAGTGACAGAGTCAAAGCCTAGCGTGCTTCTACAAATGGTAAAAAGAAAATGTTCAAATACTTGAAATACTCTCTCGAATGGGAGAACTCAGAAATAACACAACAGCCTGAATCCGAAAGGATACAGTAGCTGAAAAGTAATTCCATATAAAGAAAAAAATAAAATCAGTAAATTCAGTAAGTGGTTATATTTAGAAGGCCATAGCACCAACTTTTTTTTTCTGGTAATGAGTTGTTGCCAACTCTCCTCCTTCTAAAGATAAATAATATCAAACGGGGAGCTTTTTGGTCATAAGAAACAAGCACAAAGATGGCCAAGACTTGGCAGAAAAATATAGCAAAAGCCTGTACTGGATCATGTGTATTAGCTATGCAAGCAGCCAAAACCTGATACTATGGATTTCTATGGTAGAATTAGATCAATCAGAAGAAACAATTTCATTCACAGAGTTGACACCCTTGACTCTGGGACAGTAAGTCCAGGTTTATGCTGGCCCTAAGCCCATTCACCCTGGAACAAACAAGTATGACCATAAAACACAAGCAGGGGAAAAATCAGAACACAAAGCATGACAAATAACATTTTATTTTGAAAATATTTTGTCTTTTATGAAGAATTTAAATCTTACAGTAACTTGTAGTTAATATTCTGAAAGCTTTTTTTCTGGGTTAAGCTGTGTGCTTGTCCTATTGATAGATTTTGTTTCTATACTTTATACAGAGTGACTGAGTGAATTAGAAGTCACTACAGTTATTCACATGGGAGAAGACTATTCATCTGTGTAAATATTCTTCTTGTCTCAAGCACTGCTGACCAATATGCCAGAATTGGTAACGCGTATTGAACAAAATCCAGGTTGTGAAGAAAGCCATTTGTAAAACAAACGAACCAACCAGCTGTGATTGCATGCATGACATGACAGAATTTTTTTTTTCTCTAGAAAGCAACAAAACAGACCTGTGTCAGCTGGAGACCCTAAATTTAAACCAAACAGTGTCAGATTTCAGATATGCACCAAAACCACCTATCTCTCAATATTTATTTGGACTGTGGGATCTGTAGCTGCATTTGAAAGGAAGAAAGATGCTTTTGGAGAGCAGATGTACTGAGTTTTAATTCCAGTTCCTGTCTGGGTGGGTGAATTTGGCTGCTTCTCCTTTCATCTTCAACAGGATGTGAAAGTATTTAGAAAGGCTTGTGCTGTGTGAGGAAGACCTTACTCATGTGATTACTGGGTTAAGAGGTACAGATTAATGATTGTAAAGTGCTTTGAAATCCTGAGATGAAAGGTATTATGCATGAACGGTGATTTTATACCATTTAATATCAGTTTGTCCTTGATGATGTCACATAATGAGAAAGGAAGTATTCTTAAGCTAGACGCTCAGATCTGGCAAGGGAACTCAGATTCTGGCTGCAATACATTTTCCATGTCCATGTGGCATAGCTACATCACAGACCCTCATCCTCTTCACCCCAAAATAGAAGGGATAATACTTTTTTCTTTTTTTTCCCCTAGTGTTCCAAGCAAAACTAATGTGTGTTTGTGATGGGTGCAAAGCTGCTTGGATGGAATGTCCCTAGAACACATGATAACAGCACTGTCATCACATCAGACAAGACAACAAAATTTCTGTAGTCCTGAGACAAATTGCAAACCACGTGGAGAAAAATAAATACCTTTTTTTTTTGGTACATAAAGTCTCCCAGTCTAGCACCTTGCCTGCTTTTACTGGGCCTCCAGCCTTTCTGGTTCATTAGCAGATTTCTCACATACAGACTCATCACACCAATTTTTTTTTTTTTTTTTTGCCTATCTTCAATCACCTGGTTCACATTTCAGCAATTCTCTACAGACTATATCTCCTGCCCGCCGGTGAAAGAAGAAAGTTCCAAATCTCTCCCTGTGTCATCTCCCCAGTCCTGCTTGCCACTTCTGTGAAATAAAGGGAAGTTTCTCCTGACACAGGGGAGGCAAAGAAGTAAAATGGAAGGATACAATGGATGGAGGAAAGGAGAAAACCCCAGAATATTTCTGTATATTTCTGTATCAGCAGTGGGAAAAGGGTTCTAACATTTTCTTCCTTTATTTTTTACAAAAGCCTAATAGATCCAAGCTCCTGAAGTGCTATAAAGTGTAATCCTACTTCTGCAGTGCTGCCCTCCCTAAGGAAAGGCTTAGTCTCCTGCAGAGCTCTGGGCACGGCAGAGTCCCTGGGACAGGGCCATGGCAGCCTGCCTGATATTGCTGCAGCAGGTAACCCACTCATCTCAGGCAGACACTAGCAGAAACCTTTGCTTCTCCATATGTGAGACTCCACATAGCCTCACATATAATATAAGTAAATACATCTCTCTGTGTATAGCCACACAGAGGAAATATTTACACTGCTAAGCATTTGGATTATGAAAGCATAAATAAAGTGAAGGCTACTGGAGCCACTGTAAACCATCAGAGTTATGTTAGCCTAAGTACGGTGAGATACACTACATTGTGTGCACTGTCGTATCACATGCTCTGGATGTGTCAATGCTAGACTGCTGAACTGCGCTTTTAGGAAAACTGTATCTCCAGTAAGCACTGCCAGCATCTTAATCCCTTTAGTATGGCTCTGATACACTGATCACCATAATCTAGGGCAGGCCTCTGAAGTAGCTGGATCAAGCTTTAATACTCCTTTAGATCATAATCCTGCAAAGACTTAACATTTACAAATAACTTTATCATGTGAGTAGTAAAATGGGATGTTGGAAGAATAAGGTCAGAACTAGAACATTTGACAAATTCCAGTTTTAGTTATATCTATCAAGGATACAACAGAAACAAGAAAAAAAGTGAGGGTGGCTTCTGCTAGATAATTGGAATATGAGCATTTGAGGACTTATATATGAGGTTAAATTCACCCACAACTATTTAGTCCTATCAGCTTCAAAAGATTTTAATCAGCATACAAAGCTAAGTACATCTGCAAAAGACAGGGATCTGGCCTGTAGCAGTCTGTCTTCTAACACAAGTATTCTGCAATCTCCTGTGACCCAATGCTTATTTTAATATTTTCCCCTCTCTGTTTCTAAGCCTCCTTTTTCTTTTTAACCTTCATCCTCCAAACAGGATACCTACCTGGATACCTCAGAGTGCAAATGCTGTGAGGCTTTAACCTGTAATGACAATAACCAAGATAAGGTTAGAAATAGGAGAACAGAAAGAGAGAAGCTACTCTTTAATTTAAAAGCTAGGCAATGAGT
This sequence comes from Chlamydotis macqueenii, assembly GCF_036417535.1. NCBI lineage: Eukaryota > Metazoa > Chordata > Aves > Otidiformes > Otididae > Chlamydotis > Chlamydotis macqueenii. Next base: position 61,543,243 of record NC_141560.1, on the reverse strand, counting down.
GTTTATAGCCCTCAGCTGAGCTAGCCTACCCTGCCCTTGCCACTCAAAAATTTTGGCTGTGGATTTGGCATCCTACCTTCTGTGTAAAGCACTGGAAGTTTAATTTGAGGGAAAATACTTGCATTTCTTGAACAAGTTTTGTATGGTTTTTCAGGGGAGGAGAAGAAACTGAAGAGAAAAAGAGGTGTCCAAACAAAATATGTTCTAAATTATCAGGCAGACTACAGATGTGTCAGGTGAGAAGCATTTTCTTGGTCACTGCTAGGTCTGATACTGGATAATTTTAAAAGATTATCAAATTCTTCATGAGTGTTTCTACCTGGAGATCTGCTGGAGCCCTGCTATGTTTAGTTTCGTGTTAGAAAGCCTCTGCCCTGTTGCTTACAGATCTTCCCTCACAGAGATAAAATCATATAATATTTTAGGAATAAACACTCTCAGAAAAACAAAGAGTGTTCTGGAAATAAAAGAGGAGGAAGACAACTACTGGGACATGGCATTGGGTTTACTCAATTTGTACATGAAGAATGAATGCCAGTTATTTCATATATATTTTACTTATTCATTATGAAGAAAATAAGACCAGAACAAAACCAACAGTGATTACTGCTGGTTTCGTAGATCAGTGTACAATTATGATTCAGATACTATTGGAAAAAAAAACTGGGCAAGACTAGAGCATGAATGGTAGATTCAGAAATTTCTGCCTAACTGAAAATTATGTATAAGTATTCAAATACTGAACCGTGCAAGTATTACATCTATAAAGAAAAAATCTTTAGCATGTTACCAAGAATCTAATTTTGTGCAGAATCTGTCCTTTATTTATAAAATAAATCTATCTATTTTATAGATAGATAGCAAGGAAACTACATGGCAAGCTCTCTGTCCTAGACTTCAGGAAGGCGGACTTCGGCCTCTTCAGGGACCTGATGGGCCAAATGCCATGGGAGGCGGCCCTGGAGGGAAGAGGGGCCCAGGAAAGTTGGTCCATATTCAAGGAGCAGCTCCCCCAAGCTCAGCAGAGGTGCATCCGATGAAGAACAAGTTGGGCAAAAAGGCCAGGAGGCCGGCGTGGATGAGCAAGGAGCTCCTGGACCAAGTGAAAGTAAAAAAGGAAGCCTATAGAGGGTGGAAGCAGGGACAGGTAGCCTGGGAGGACTACAAAGAGGCTGCGCGAGTGGCCAGGGATAAGGTAAGGAAGGCCAAAGCCCTAGCAGAACTGAATCTGGCCAGGGATATAAAATGCAACAAGAAGAGCTTTTATAGGTACGTAGGGGACAAAAGAAAGTCCAGGGTAAATGTAGGCCCCCTCCAGAAGGGAACTGGTGTCCTGGTTACCCAGGACATGGAGAAAGCTGAGGTTCTCAATGACTTTTTTGCCTCAGTCTTCACCGAGAAGAGTTCCTGTCCCACCACCCAAGCTGTAGAAGGTGCAAGGAGGGACTGCGAGGATGAAGAACCACCCATTGTACTCGAAGAGCAGGTTCAGGATCATCTGAGGAACCTAAAGGTGCACAAGTCCATGGGACCTGATGAGATGCATCTGCAGATCCCAAGGGAACTGGCAGATGAAGTTGCCAAGCCACTGGCTATTGTACTTGAGAAGTCATGGCGGTCTGGTGAGGTCCCCGATGACTGGAAGAGAGGGAACATAACCCCAAATTTTAAAAAGGGGAATAAGGAAGACCCGGGTAACTACAGGCCAGTCAGCCTCACCTCTGTGCCTGGCAAGGTCATGAAGCAGATTCTCCTGGAAACCATGCTAAGGCACATGGAGAGCAAGGAGGTGGTTGGTGACAGCCAACATGGCTTCACCAAGGGCAGATCATGCTTGACCAATTTGGTGGCCTTCTATGATGGGGTGACGACATCGGTGGACAAGGGACGAGCAACTGACATCATCTACCTGAACTTGTGCAAAGCTTTTGACACTGTCCCGCACAACATCCTTCTCTCTAAACTAGAGAGGCATGGGTTTGATGGACGGACCACTCGGTGGATAAGGAGTTGGCTGGATGGCCGCACTCAGAGAGTGGTGGTCAACGGCTCAATGTCCATGTGGAGACTGGTCACGAGTGGCGTCCCTCAGGGGTCCGTGCTGGGCCCGGCCCTGTTCAACATCTTTGTCGGCGACATGGACAGTGGGATAGAGTGCACCCTCAGCAAGTTCGCCGATGACACCAAGTTGTGTGGTGCCGTCGACACGCTAGAAGGGAGGGATGCCATCCAGAGGGACCTTGACAGGCTGGAGAGGTGGGCCTGTGCCAACCTCATGAAGTTCAACCAGGCCAAGTGCAAGGTCCTGTACCTGGGTCATGGCAATCCCAGGCACAAATACAGGCTGGGTGGAGAATGGATCAAGACCAGCCCTGGGGAGAAGGACTTGGGAGTGCTGGTGGACGAGAAGCTCAACATGAGCAGGCAATGCGCCCTTGCGGCCCAGAAGGCCAACCGCATCCTGGGCTGCATCAAGAGGAGTGTGGCCAGCAGGACGAGGGAGGTGATTCTCCCCCTCTACTCTGCCCTGGTGAGACCCCACCTGGAGTACTGTGTCTAGTTCTGGAGCCGCCAACACAAGAAGGACATGGACCAGTTGGAGAAGGTCCAGAGGAGGGCCACGAAGATGATAAAAGGGCTGGAGCACCTCTCTTATGAGGACAGGCTGAGAGAGCTGGGGCTGTTCAGCCTGGAGAAGAGGAGGCTCTGGGGAGACCTGATAGCGGTCTTCCAGTACCTCAAGGGGGCCTACAAGAAAGATGGGGAGAGGCTGTTCAGTAGGGCCTGTTGTGATAGGACAAGGGGTAATGGTTTTAAAATAGAGGGGGGTATATTTAGATTGGAAATTAGGAAAATTTTTTTTACAATGCGAGTTATAGAACACTGGAACAGGTTGCCCAGCAAGGTGGTGGAGGCCCCATCCCTGGAAACATTCAAGGCCAGGCTGGATGAGGCTCTGAGCGACCTGATCTAATCAGGGATGTCCCTGCTCCTTGCAGGGGGGTTGGACTAGATGACCTTTGAAGGTCCCTTCCAACCCTAACCATTCTATGATTCTATGATTCTATAAATCGTATGTAAAAAATACTTTCACTGGTGATAGAAACATTTGGTATGAGCGCTTCTTTAGAAGTTATTACTTCCTATTATTCTTTATAGTCCATTTCTAACAGTTGCATAATGGGTCAATTTTTCTTTTAATACGCTGCAGTGATACGATGCGTGTAAAACTGAGGTTATGAAATGCAAACTATTTTACAACAGCATGTCCCTGCTGTCAGAGCGTAGCTTCCACAGCAAATTCACAGCTAAATGCGTCTTCTGTGCTTGAATATCGATTTCACTCCTGATAAACAAATAAAACTCCCCTTCTATCATTACAGGATGTCTGCTGCAAAATTCAAGGTTTTGAACAAAACTTTGCTTGAAAGTAATTTTAAAAGCATTAATCTTAAGGTGTTGAAAAGCTACACAAATCACAAATACAGTAGCAGTGGCTAAATGCAGAAAATAAGTCATAATATAATAAAAGAATTGTAATTTCTAAATGACATTGTTAGAGTTCATCAAGATCCCATATGTGCTTAAATCCTTGCAGACTGAAGGCTTACAGTGGTCTTTTTCCGATATTTTAAACAAGTTTCTAAAATTCAGTTTAGGCAAAAAAAATCAAGATACTAATTACAACATATTTCTATACTTTCTGACTGAAGAGTCAAAGGAGATGCTACCTTTATTTACTAAATAAAACACTGTTAATTAGGCAGGAAATTTGAATGCTAATTTATTTGCTTAAATAAAAGTGACAGGGTACAAAAATAGGTTGCTGCTTCTAAGCCACACAACAGCCTGGTAAGAATAAAACCTTGAAAGTTGGGATTTTCTTTACAATTCTATATCTAATAACAAATTTTATCTTAGGAAAGTTTTACAAATATTTTTTTTCTAGTCACTCCTTAAAATACAATGTTCAATGCAGAGGTTTCCCAGGAACTTCCCACACCTATGAAGTAGCTCTAAACCAGGGCTTTGGAAAAACTCATAAGCAGGAGATCAGCTGACCAGCCCATAAAAATAGATTTCATTTTTATAGTAATTGGCTAAATTATTGGTAACATTTCTAGATGTCTTGAAAACTACCACGTGCCTAAGACAGCCCAGTCAGTAAGTGTGACTAAATAGCCATTGAATTCCTGATCTGAAATTCTCCAGTAGAGAAATCCTGTCCTTTTTCTTATTTGCTAATAAACAACAAACAACTTGGTATGAAATATCACCAGTCCCAAGCATTCTAAAATCACAGCTCAGGCCCTCCAATCAGAAGGTTTTTCACAATATATATGCTTTTAATTTGCTTTTTCATGTACAACTGAGCAGGTTATTAAGTGCTTGTCTGCAGCCACAAGAGCTTGATATGTAAGCTATTTTCATGTTTATTTTAAGGAAAAAAATCCAGAAGCTGGAGCTCAACAAAAAACACCAAAAATCATGACACTCCTGATATTGTGAAATCTAGTGATGAGATACATGGAAAAATGAAGTGATATGTGACATTTAAAAAGCTGCTTATGTAGTTTCATCATGGCATGTCAAATAGACCTATCCAACAATTTTAGCATGCATGATAAAAGGGCTCTTTTATCAAAAGGAATTAAGGTAAGACAGGCAGGCTAAAAACCAGAGTCCTGAGACATCAAAAGGAAAAAGAAAACAATTTGCTTCCCTGCAGGAAAGGGAAAACCTAATTTAACTAAACACCCAGGAGAAAAGGCAGCATGTACATAGCTTGAGAAATTCCATCAATGGTACAATTTATCCTCCTGATTTCATCAAATGCTACATGACTGTACATACACATAAGGACAATCAGCTACATTCTGTTCTTAGTTGTAGTCACGCAACCCAGGCGTAAGCAACTAGAGCTTAACCAGTGATTGCTTTTTTATCTCTCTGCACTCAAACATGTTCATTGTTTATGTGGATGTAAAAGATGGCAGCATTTGTTCCATATTTGTTGCATTGCTGCACCTCAAGCCATTCTTGTAAGGCAGATTCAAGGTACTGTGGAGACAAGAACAACTGATACCTTGGGGATTTTAAATGGGCTCCCCGCTTCCCTGAAGAAATGCTGTAAATGGGCGCTGTAACTGCTCAGCTGGTATGAACAGGCTGTAGTCCAGCCCCGTCCTCGCACGTAGCCTGGATTTCACTACAGCAGGATTTCACAAGAGCAACTGGGGGTAGAGTGCAGCCATTGTGTTTCAAAACAGTTGCAGAATGACTGGATATAGTTATTTGAAGAGGATTTAGTTTTCTTAATGAGTCTGAGTAAATCAGTAACCTCCACAGTTGCAAGGGGAATACTTCAGATTTCATGATGTATACTTCAGCAGAGCAAAACAACACAAAGTCATACTTGTTGGACACAAGGTCTCAGAACAGTGAGCTGTTCGTCTAACACTTGTACTCCACAGTGTATTTTAAAATAGTGAACGAATCAATCACACTGATTGATTTTACTGCACTAGAGACTATGCATATTTTTTTTCTTGACTATACAATTAATATTCCTTCTCATATCATGATTTTACCATAAATGTGTGTACTGAAGTGCCTGAAACCAAATTAAGGAATCATTTTGATAAATGGAAATGTGAAAAAGTGGACATCTTAGGCAGATTCCTCTGGAGCCAGGTCCTCCCCAGTGTTCTCTCGGCATATAACATGTACTTGCTTTCTTTCAGTGACCAAAGATCTGAGTATTATGCTCTGGAAGATGGCTGTCACGGTGCATGGATGAGTTGCATTGCTCATGAGTCCACCAGTTCTGAAGTCCAAGTGAAGGAAGCATGATTTAGTTGTGCCATTCTCCACGTGCCTCTCTCTGCCTGACTCACCTCTCTGATACTTTCCCCGCCCCGACTGGTCATACTCGCACTCTGCCATCTGCTCAGCTTATCTCAGCAAAACCTATGTCTTGTGCAAGCAGCAGTCTGTCGCAATCTCTCTCAGTGGGAAGCAGGAGGCCCAAGGGGACAGAGGGCACCCTCCAGAACAGGGCAAAACACTTGCTAAAACAACCATATCTATGACCCTGTTGTAAAAACTGGCCTTCCTGGGGTGTATTCCTCATTGCCTCCCACCTGCCAGCGACGAACCTGACCCTTTCAAATCAGCACCAGCACGGCAGGGAGCCATAGGAAAGCTAGAACTTCAGGTTAGCACTCCCTTTCCCCTGCTCTAACCTTTATAATCAAATATCAAAAAGAATGAAAACAAACCGTGGCTGCAGTCATTGGTGCATTACATTTTCTGTTCTCACCAGCACATTTTATAGGTCACTGTTCGGCTAATGAAACATAACACAGTGTTCCTTTACCACTTCAGCCTTGCCTCTCTTTTTAAATTTGAAAGCAGGTATCTTCTTCCAAGCCAAATACTTTTAACTACTGAGCTTCACAGAAAAAGAAGGTCACAAGCTGACTCGTCAACAGCCATAATAAATGTGTTAAATATCCTGGACAGTACATCAGATCAGTTCTATAAATGCTAAGTACAGAGATACCACCAAAGAAAACAGGTGTATGTGTTTTTAAGGTTTACTATGATTTATGAAGTAATAAACATATTACTTCAGGCCAAAATGCCCTGGACCTGATCCTCCACTGCCTATCATCCATGTACATCTATGTACATCTTCTATACCCCCTGCACAGAGTGAGCTTTCTATATCCCTTTGGGTGAGGCATAAACACACAACAGTTAACTTTTAGAAGCTGACCTGCTGAGTTCACTGAGAGAGAGAAGGACAATTGTTAAAGAGTCTAAGAAACAACTGTAAAGATGCCTTTATCCAAACAATTTATATTCCAAGCATTCAAAATTCAGAAAAAAAATGTTCTTTGCAGTTACTATTTGGCACCACCAGCTGGATGCTCTAAGGAACTAAGATACACATTTTTACTGCTTGTAACAGGAAATACCAGCAAAGTGATCTTGTGGCTTATGGTCCTGTACACTATTTTGTCTTGCTGGTAAAGTGTAAATACCTGGTACCTTCTGCATAAGAGGATGACCCTGCTGAATTTCATTCATTGTCTCAAGCAGCAGTCAAGTGAACTCTTCAAAATACCAAAGGACACCCATCTGTATGTTGTGTGCCCCTGGTGAGATCTCATGCCAGCAGATACAATATATAGCAGCGTCCCACATAGAAAGGGACTGTCCATCTCACCTGTTTCCTCACCCCTGTGCATGCAAGAGTTAGTGAAGAAGGAGCTTGGTTTCATTGCTCCCAGCTATACCAGTAGTATCTTCTTTGCAAGCGGCCTAGCACTGTGTACCAGAGTAGATGCTCCAGTGTCAACAACATTTCACTTGGGGAGACTGCTGTAGCACATTGTCATTTCCTGCAGGGCTGTTTCTTGCATCTGAGCTAGTAGAGGGTGTGGGGCTAACACCAACACAGGGGAAGAAAGAGAAAAAGTTTTAGAAATCTAGGTAGCACCTCACGGGATTGTTTTGCAAAGCCCATCCTAGTCCAGTTAGAGTCTATGACAAACTTGCACTTCATTACTGTGATAAGTACTTGGCACATATCACTCCTTGGGAGGAGTACGCAATGTGAGCTAAGTAGGAACAAAACATATCATTCCATTTTGCTTGCTGGCAGAAAAAATTCTGAAAGGTTTAAGTTGTGGGTAACAGAATATACTAAAGTGTGTAACCTAAGTGATGCAAAAACATTACTTCTTAATACAGAGCAGCACAAACATCAATTGTTCAGCAGGGTTCTGCTGTCCTTATCCCTTTGCCAGGGATGAAAGGAAATAAAAATTACCTTCTGTAGATTCAGAATAGGTGTGGTGGTGGCAGGAGATTGTATCCCTACTCCCAATCCTGAAGGCAAAACTCCTGTGTACAAACATCCATTTTGTCTGATACTGGATACTCCTCTCTACTTAAAGTACTTCTGTTGCAAGCACAGGAAGGGAAGGATGAGTGACCTCCTGAGATATGAAGTTTTATGTCCAGTGAGCTCAAAAGCATCATCCTTTCCCCCAGCAATGTTTGGTCTGAGCAGAGTTGGCCTCTAAAGTTTGCAAAGATTGTTTCCGCTTCCCAGACTGGATTCCTGTGCAATGCACGGTGGAGGTGCGCGGTCCAGCCCTGAGGAAGCAGGTCAAGTGGCACAGTGACAAGGTCTGAGGATGGAAAAGGATTAGAGAGGCTGAGTCAGCCATAGTAAGCAATGATTAACTTTAGGGTTCTTTGCTTTAGACATTCACTTCATGTACAATCATGGGACTATTTCAGTACTAGTCAGCCCCATGTCTGGGCCCTTCCCTTCAAAACAGGCACCATAAACAAGACAGATCATATCAGCACAGTAAAAAGCAAAATTTTAAAATGAGTAAAAGGTATTTACAATAACTTCTGCTTCAATGGAAACATTGCTATACCTATAAACAAACTATAAAATTTGGCACAAGAGGGGCGCAGGACTGGAATAGCAGGAATGTTGCAGATCAAGATTAATGTGCATTGGCAGAGCCACGCGGAGAAACATGCATGGCACCTGTCTCCATGGTGCCTGTCTTGAGCTAATGACGTTAATCTCCTGGTTTCATAACCACAGTATTCAAACGTACCTTTTAAAACAATACCTTGTAGATTGTAATGTAAACTATTTCGAGGGAAATTTTGCTGAGAAGAAAAAACATGCATACATGTAACAAGCCAGCTGAGTAAGAAAGTAATATATATCTATAAATGTGTTCATAGAGAAAGGATCTTACCTATTCTTAGCCCTACATATACGTGTGTAAAACACATGTTGATTATAGGATAAGCATTAAAAAGTGTGACAAGACAGAGAAGGACTTTTTACAATCCCAGTCACCTGAGGTGCTGCATAGTTCCTCTCAGAAACCCTTCTCACCTTCTGCCTAAAATGCCAGAATGTCCTGCAGCCTGGATTTAAAACAGAAATTCCTATCCTGGATGGGATGCTGGAGAATCTGAGGCTTTGCTTACAAATATCATCAATAGGCATCTGAGTAGTTAGATGCCATTACGTTATTCAACCATCCCTAAATAACTATTACACCACTTTAGGCACTAATCCTTTCTCAGAAAGACAAGTAAGAAGAACACATTAATTGAGTGACCATTACATGAGTACTATACTTTCTTTAGGACTGAATGCACACAGGTTTTACTATGCTGTATTCCTTCCTAAAATATTCATAGAATCATAGAATAGTTTGAGTTGGAAGGGCCCTTTAAAGGACATCTAGTCCAACCTCCCTGCAAGGAGCAGGAACATCTCCAACCAGATCAGGTTGCTCAGGGTCCCATCCAACCTTGCCTTGAATGTTTACAGGGATGGGGCTTCCACCACCTCTCTGGGCAACCTGTTCCAGTGTTCCACTACTCTCATTGTAAAAAATTCTTCCCTTATATCAAGTCTGAATCTACCTTCCTCTGTTTTAAAACTGTTACTCCTCGTCCTATCACAACAGGCCCTACTGAAGAGTTTCTCCGCATATTTCCTGTAGGCCCCCTTGAGGTACTGGAAGGTCGCTATAAGGTCTCCCCGGAGCCTTCTCTTCTCCAGGCTGAACAGCCCCAGCTCTCTCAGCCTGTCCTCATAGGAGAGGTACTCCAGCCCTTTTATCATCTTTGTGGCCCTCCTCTGGACCCTCTCCAACTGGTCCACATCCTTCTTATACTGGGGGCTCCAGAGCTGGACACAGTACTCCAGGGTGGGGTTTCACAAGAGCAGAGTAGAGGGGAAGAATCACCTCCCTTGACATGCTGGCCACACTCCTCTTGATGCAGCCCAGGATGTGTTTGGCTTTCTGGGCTGCAGGTGCACATTGCCTGCTCATGTTGAGCTTCTCATACACCAGCACTCCCAAGTCCTTCTCCCCAGGGCTGGTCTTGATCCATTCTCCGCCCAGCCTGTATTTGTGCCTGAGATTGCCATGACCCAGGTGCAGGACCTTGCACTTGGCCTGGCTGAACTTCATGAGGTTTGCACGGGCCCAACTCTCCAGGCTGTCAAGGTCCCTCTGGATGGCATCCCTCCCTTCCAGCATGTCGACGGCACCACACAGCTTGGTGTCATCGGTGAACTTGCTGAGGGTGCACTCTATCCCACTGTTCATGTCGCCGACAAAGCTGTTGAACAGGACCAATCCAAATACTGACCCCTGAGGAATGCCACTCATCACCGGTCTCCACATGGACATCGAGCCACTCTCTGAGTTTGGCCATCCAGCCAATTCCTTATCCACTGAGTGGTCCGTCCATCAAAGCTATGCCTCTCCAGTTTAGAGACAAGGATGTCATGCGGGACAGTGTCAAATGCCTTGCACAAGTCCAGGTAGATGATATCCGTTGCTTGTCCCTTGTCCACCGATGCTATCACCCCATCATAGAAGGCCACCAAATTGATCAGGTATGATCTGCCCTTGGTGAAGCCATGTTGGCTGTCACCAACCACCTCCTTGCTCTCCATGTGCCTTAGCATGGTTTCCAAGAGAATCTTCTCCATGACCTTGCCAGGCACACAGGAGAGACCGACCTGCCTGTAGTTGCCTGGTTCTTCCTTGTTTCCCTTTTTAAAACTAGGGGTTATGTTTTCCCTTTTCCAGTCATTGGGGACCTCACCAGTCTGCCACAACTTCTCAAATATGATGGCCACTGGCTTGGCAACTTCATCTGCCAGTTCCCTTGGGATCTGCAGATGCATCTCATCAGGTCTCATGGATTTGTGCACCTTCAGGTTCCTTAGATGGTCCTGAACCTGCTCTTCTGCTACAGTGGGCAGTTCTTCATTCTCCCAGTCCCTGCTTTAGTCTTCTGCAACTTGGGCGATGTGGCTAAAGCCCTCACTGGTGAAGACTTAGGGAAAAAAGTTATTGAGTACCTCAGCCTTTTCCATGTCCCAGGTAACCAGGTCTCCTGGGCCCACATTCTCACTGGTCTTCCTTTTATCCCCGACATACCTAAAGAAGCTTTTCTTGTTGTCCTTGATGTCCCTGGCCAGATTCAACTCTATCAGGGCTTTAGCCTTCCTTACCTGATCCCTGGCTTCTCAGACAATCTCTCTGTATTCCTCCCAGGCTTCTACCCTCTGTGGGCCTCCTTTTTGGTTTTCAGTTGGTCCAGAAGCTCCTTGTTCATCCATGCAGGTCTCTTGGTGTTTTTGCCCAACTTCCTCTTTGTTGGGATGCATCACTCCTGAGCTTGGAGGAGGTGCTTCTTGAATATCAACCAACTTTCCTGGGTCCCTCTTCTATCCAGGGCTGTATGCCATGGCACTTTAGCCAGCAGATCCTTGAAGAGGCCAAAGTCTGCTCTCCTGAAGCTCAGGGCAGAGAGCTTGCCACACTCCCTCCTCGCTGCCCTAAGGATCTTGAACTTCACCATCTCTTCACTAAGCCCTAACTGTATTAATGTCAAAACTCCTACTGATTTTAGTGTCTATAGGAACAAACTTTCTTTTTTTTTCACCAGCTAAGAACAATTCCCTCAAAAAGATAGGAGAGAGAGCACATACAGGATTTTGTAGTCATGTCTTAAGTCAGGGTAATGCTGTATTTTTACATTGCTTTTGCAAGTTTTGTCTTGAAAACAATAATGACCATTTACAAACATACCAGTTCTAAACTCCCACTGAACTCCTTCTTTATAGAATCATAGAATAGTTAAGGTTGGAAGGAACCTTTAAAGGTTTGTGTAAAATATATTCTGAGATAAGCAGTACATTTAACTGTGTGTATATTAAGCCTGCAAACTTTTCAGTGTTTTTAATTTCTTTTAAAACTCATTCAGAAAATTCCTGGACAAACCATCAGTGATAATTTAGCTTATTTAGTCATAATGGACTCATTATACACTGTAGTGAGAAAAGCAGAACAGTCTATAATTTAAAGACCATATTAAATATTGTACATATTTTTGGAATATCCATGTAAAATCTGAAATAACTTTACAAATAATAGGAGGCTCCTACTTTGCTGGTTTCTCTCAGTAAAAGAACAGATGTGCAACCGCTTTAAAAACAGTGACAGGCAGTGTCCTGGTACGCCAGAGGAACGTCCTCAGCCCAGTGACCCCCACTAGATGGGGATATTTCCACAGGACGCTCCTGGGTGGCGCTGGCCTCCCCAGCAGTGTCCACCCAGTGCGCCACCACCGTACCAACACAAGGTCAAATTCATATTTCATGTTCTCGAGTTTTAGATAGGAGCAGCGTTAGCTTGTTATAAATATTAATTCAGAGCAGTAACATGCACTTCAGGACGGCCTAGGGAGATTTTGTGCTTAAAGAGCAAGAGATCCAAAATTTTTTTTTTTTTACGTTAGAAAAAACAGATCAATATGTGCCTGTGTGCACACACACAAAGATACACATACTTGCACACACAGATGTGTTCAAGAGCCTAAATGGAACACAGATCCTACTGCTTCTTAGTTGGAGTAAGTGTTTCTAGAGCCTTTAATCATAGAATCATAGAATCATAGAATGGTTAGGGTTGGAAGGGACCTTCAAAGGTCATCTAGTCCAACCCCCCTGCAAGGAGCAGGGACATCCCCAACTAGATCAGGTTGCTCAGAGCCTCATCCAGCCTGGCCTTGAACGTTTCCAGGGATGGGGCCTCCACCACCTTTCTGGGCAACCTGTTCCAGTGTTCTATAACTCGCATCGTAAAAATTTTTTTCCTAATTTCTAATCTAAATCTAACCCCCTCTATTTCAAAACCATTACCTCTCGTCCTATTGCAACAGGCCCTACTAAACAGCCTTTCCCCATCTTTCTTGTAGACCCCCTTGAGGTACTGAAAGACCTTTAGGCAACTCAGATTTGCAGGACTTTCAGTACAGACTAATTTTTCAATAGCCCTTATATGTTTGGTATTAGTTAAACTCAGTTACAATTTAAAAAAAAATATTTCAGGTTTGCTTGAAAATCAGACGCTTTGATTTCGTTTACGTGTGTGCTTATATGTATGTGGTTTGCAAAAGACTGCATGATGAGTGAAAAACATGTAGTGTATTAAACAGCCATCAATTACAGTGAAAAAGGCACCAGAATGCATTAATACTGTTTGCTTTTTGTAATTTCAATGGTCTGATTTTCTCCTTAATACAAACTGCAGAGATTCACCAACCGTAGCGATTAACCAGCTGCAAGAAGCATGGCTTTTCCCATCTGGTACTCCTAGTTCTTTGAAAAACAATATTCATCTCCAGCTTAAATCATCCATGGCTCATTTTCTCCTGTAGGTATGTGTTTAGCTAAGGCGGATTTGACTATGTGTAAGATACTTTTCTGCAGCCCAATATTTTATTCAGTCTGTAAGAATCTGGTCAGTACTTCCTGTGCAATGAGGTCCACACAGAATACAGAAATGCTGAGATTTATGAGGCCCTCTTTTATGTATAGCTGTTAACTTCAGAACTGGAAATATCGCTTATTTTTACCATATGTTGCACAAGTTTGGGGAGCTTCGGGGATCTGCTAGATCCACTCACTTTCTGTTCACAAGAACATCACATAATCATGGTTTTGAAAGATATCTGAGTTCTTTTACCAGTATTTCATCTGTGCTTTCTTCACCTCTCAGTCTGTGTTCCTAATGTGTCATATGCAAAATAATTGAAGAACAAGTTTTTCAGTATTTTTTGAAATAACGTACAATTAAAATGGTCTTCCTGTGAGCCTGAGGGAAACCAGGTCCTATATGAACTCCACAGGTCCTGCATGAACTTCATATACCCCACAGCAGAAAACAGATTCCTGAGACCCAGGAAATCATCACACATACCACAGAGCTGAATCACTGTATAAATGTTATCTTTGTTAACTATTCTCTTACTCCTACAGCTTGGGTAAGAGCACAGGAACCCACACCTCACTATCAACAGGGCCACACTACTCTTTTTTTGGTCTCACTCCTTTTCCATTGCACTGATAACTGTGGATTTGTGCCAGCTACAAGGAGTTCTTGGCTGGCATTTGAGAAATAACTCGGCTGGTGGCTGGGAAAAGTATGTAGGGATGATCCACCAGAACAAATTAACTCCTTGGTCTCTGCTATATTTCTTTGACACAGCTAGCTTTCCTTTAAGTATTAGGTGCTACTGAAATCCTCTGAAGTTACTTCCTTTGTCCTTCTCCTATTTTTTTTTTTTTATTCAGAAGTATTTCAAATGGCAAATTAGAGGCATGCATAAAACTGGAGTCTGCAACATACAGAAAAAACAACTTGCAGCCCCATCTCATTACTTATATACACCACGAGTAGGAAAACTGACAATTTATCTACAGCCTGCAGTTTTCCTGAAATAAACCATCAGTCAGTAGTCAATGCAAGCCTAATTCTGGACAACTTTCCAGCATCACTGATATAACCCAGTGGAACTCCCAGAAAGAGTTGTCCAAGACAACTAAACCAAATTTTTATTATAAGGCAAGATGCTCTTTGCAAAATCATGTTTTCAGAGAAGTGATTGCCTGGTATCTTTTTCAGCAAACAGATACTTCTTCAAAACATAACATCCCATTAACTTAAAAAAAAAGAAGAGTGTATTCAAAGTGTTGTGGGGAACATCTTGAGTACACACCATTGCAAGAGAACAATCAGAAACTATTTTAAAAGTTGGTCTTGATACTTACACGGTGTTACATGTCCTTTAAAAAATGCCTACATTAACTTCATGCATATGCAATGTTGAGATCCTTTCTCAAACATGTAGAGTGAAAGCCTTCCAAAGACAGAAGTACCATGGGTGAAAGCTTGCTATGAAGTAGGTAGACAGTGTTAGATATAGACTATAAATATGTTTTGTACGCTAAACCAGAACATTATAATTACAGTCCAGCAGCTGTGACCGAAGGAAAACCATGTTCATGGTTAGCACCATGGAAGAGACAGGATGGTAGTACCAGGGACACATTTCAGCAGTCTTTACATAAAAGCAATGATGAGTCTGTGCATGGTGCCGACTCCTAGGTACCATGCAGTCCTCTGAGACATGCTCAGGCATCAGACAGTTCAGCCTTGCAGCTCAACAGGGGTTGCAGAACCCCGTAGATTAAAAACCACTTTTGTTTTCCAGTCCTACAGAGCTGAAAAGAGAGTGATGCACAGGCAGTTGAGACTTTAGCCCAAACCAACACATGAGCTTATACAGAGACAACAGAAAAGACAATAATTTCTAATGATTCACTTTTAACTGTCACTTACAACAAAATATTAGTCACTAGAAAATGCTTTTGTTACAGCTTTGTTGTGTTCCACACTGCAAGTATGACCCCCTCTTACCTTTTAATAAAAATGCCAGCAGTATCATGGTTTGTTCTCATTTTCACAGTTCCTTATCACACAAACATCTTTATGCTTCCACATCATTCCCATCACAGGAGGGGAAACAGTTTTAATCAAACAAGCACAGAGCCTGCCACAACTGTTTTGACTGCTATTTAAAAGCCAACCGCACCAGCTGGATAGCTGTGGAGATATCAATCATATCAGATCAGTCAGACCCAGGCTTAGGTCCAGGAGTGAGCTCAGTGTGCTCCACTGATCAGTCTTCAGCCCACTCCTCCTACCCTAATTTCAGAGATATCTGCCCATGCCAGCCCAAGCCCCAAAAGGGAATCTGAAAAGATGCAAGAAGGAGGCTGTCACTGAAATCAGCACAGGGAGTTTCCCCGTTTCTTAGTTTTCATGTCAACTTCAGAATATCTCCAGTAAAGAACTGATGAAAATTAATTAATTAGGGGAGTAGTGCAGGTGTGCTACACTAATGTTACAGCTCCTAGTTTAATGGCGTGCTTTTAGCATCTAACCACAGGCTCCAAATGGAGCGGCTAAGAAAGAAAGGAGAGCTTATTCAACACAAGCACATATAGGAATGACAGATCGGTCCATGGAAACCTCTTCGTGCAGGAAGTGGCAAAAAAGTATACAGTGGTAATTGCTAAAAAAAAAAAATCAGACTGGATTAAATAATATAGCTGCAAAAGTAGATAACTTACAGTGAAATCCTTTTCCTTCAAAGATGGACATGCAGCAAAGATGTGCATGCAGCAAATACATACAAATCCACGCACTTGTGTGAATTATGCTGGAAAGAAACACAGGCACGTTAAAAAGCCATAGGAAAACCTGAGCTTTGTGCAGTGTATAATTTTACAAAAGTATATTAAAACCTCGAGATAGATGGCTTATTAACCAATCTTTTGCTCTAAACCATGGCGATACTGTAGCCTTCTGGGAAATGAGACACAAGATGTGCCTGTCCCTTGCCACATCTGTGGCACATATGTATCACAGAAGGGATGAACGATATAGTACCGTCAGAAACTGTGCTTTGCTTTTGTAGAACTGGACAGATGAATAACATTGTGAAAAAATTCATTGGACTAGAGGCTTGGGAGCAGTCAACCAGATACAAAAGAAAGGATGCGGTCTTGTGAAAGATAGAAGCTGAAGTATAAATGCTTTATTCCAGCTAAGTAACAGTGACATTT
This sequence comes from Chlamydotis macqueenii, assembly GCF_036417535.1. Taxonomy (NCBI): domain Eukaryota; kingdom Metazoa; phylum Chordata; class Aves; order Otidiformes; family Otididae; genus Chlamydotis; species Chlamydotis macqueenii. The sequence continues at coordinate 61,526,691 of NC_141560.1, read as the reverse complement.
TCCTAGTCAGCTCCTGGCCACAGGGCTGCTTGCCTTAGGCTGTGTGGGTCTAGAAAAACAGTGAAAACTCAACTTGCAAACCACAAGGCAGTTACCTTGAAAGATGAAAGGATATAAAAATCATTATTGTAAACCAAAGCAAGATCGTTTGCATGCTCAGTGGACTCTGTTCTGATAAGAAGAAAACCGAAATTTTTCCTGGGGCATTTGCTTTATTAATTGTTTTGCTTCAATAAGTACCTACAGCAGGATGTGTTTTCATGACACAGATAAAATAGAATTATCAGATAATATGGTCCAGTTTAAAGGTTACCAAAACCCAAGTAAATCAAACCTCTTTTTATTTCCTTCCACAATTTTGTTCCAGAGTAGAGATGTTAGCAAAAAAAAGTTCTCAACACAGAACAGAATTAACCCAAGTTCCTCCAGGGCTGTGCCCTCGCTGTTTATTACTGCAGTGCAGGAATTTTTTTCTGCCATTGCTACCTTACAGGTCAGTCAGCTTATAGGGATGTGTGGAGCTGTCAGCCCTCTTTGCAGATGCCAAACTACTTGTTGTCCCAGGACAGGCTGTGCACAGTCATTAGTCTACACTGCAATTGGGAGGGCAATTAAAACCTGAATCATTCACTGTAGCTAGCAAAAAACATTGTAGTAAACGCAAAAGTTCAAGATAAGTGTAGGAAACTGAAGCTGCATTAAAACATAAATCACCTTTTAATAAGTTGGGGTATAATAGTGAAGAGTTTCTGTAATATATGTGTCTTCAACATCTCTCACTGCCACTGACAGGTGCCATTGGGAGACATTGCTCCCAACAGGAACATCCGACATCGTGCACATGTGAAATGGCACACCAAAAGCTTTAATTCATTATTTATCATAACACACATAAAGAATGCTTAGGAAATTTACTATTGTTATATTCATTTTATTGAAGGACTAATCATTCATGCTTTAAATACATTAAACATTTTTAATATGCTCTCAGCATATACATACACACAAACACACACACATACATATATGTATATCATCTACTCCTTCACCCCAAGAATTAGAGTTCTATATTCCTCATTGTCCAGCAATCCTTGCAAGGTAAGGAGACAGTTATGTAAGAGTTTTTAAATAATCTTGTATGTTCTTTGTTTTTCAGTCAAGAGCAGAAACTTGTTAAATTAGTAATCACAGTGGGTAGCATATTAAAAACATTTGAAAAATACAGCCTACAGATTACTTAGTTGAAAAAATTACACTTACATATCTTAAAATGCATGCAAACTTTGAAAGTTAATGTCATTTCCCTTATGAAATAGTATTAGAACTGAAAAGAATGATATTACCTAAAGAAAACAGAAGCAGGAATACATTTTTTTTTAATTATTAAAATTTAAATACAGCAGGAAAATATGTCTTTGAAGTTCTATCTCAAATCCCTGGGGGAGCAGGAAGGAGGGAAACTGCAAGATCATTTTTAGGCAAGTCTGAAACAGAAGGTCAACTCTGGATCTGCTCACTAATGTCAGCAGAGGTCTTCCCTGGGAGCAGCCATAACATGATGCTGAGGGAATAAAAGCAGAGACTTACACAGAAAGCTTTGAAAGAAGATGATGGTCTGTCCCTTACCCAACCCGGCTCCTAGGTGCTAGGCAGTCTGTTTGACCACAGGGAGGAGGGTGTGACTCAGAAGAATCCAGAAATCACGTGAAATCTGGCCTCTACCATATTGCATGGCACTGCCCTAAAAAGGCTTTCAACAACATTGTCAGTACGAGGGTTGTCTCCTAACTGCAAAGTAGGGCACACAAATCAAAGATCCTCAGCAACTGATATTCTCCATAAGGAACAAGGATATATCCTGTAGCCTATTCGCAGAAAGATGTTCAAAGGTGCTGAAATAAGTGTGCTCTTGGAAGACTAACACACTTCCAAAGGACAGAGAAGTCACGTAATTCAAAAACTGAAGGGCTTCATAGGTGAAAAGAATGTGATTTGAGTCACTGGCCCAGTAAATGACTCACTCACCCTGGGCAAAGCCACAGTGCAGATGAGTCCTTCATAGCACTGTCTCTGTGTAGTTGTCTCACATCCACTCAGTACCCGTTATCTCATTTCATTAGAGCATGATATAGAAAGTTACCATGACTTGTTTTGCTGCAAGCTGACAACCATGTTGATTCATTAGTTTATTCTAAAATACAACTGATAGTTGTATGTCTGTGTTTGAATCAGTCATTCATTGTCTGGCTCTGTCGGACACATCATTAATGTCCCCTCAGTTCCCCCAGATTCTGTCTCTGTTACTTTGCACAAATGGTAATTTATTTTATCCATTCATCCATTTTGGGCAAATTATGGGTGTTTTTTCCTCTCTTGCATAAGACCATATTAAAGTGGCCATTGTTAATGCTTTTGAAAAAATCTTGATGAATTTTAGTTGGACTCAGGATATTATCTTCTTTCAGTAATTGCTCTGTTTCCAAAATTTGTACTTTTAATTCCAGTTGTTCTCTACAGCTAATGAAAATGTTGCTTTTTTGCAGGCATCATGATATTATTGTTTTTTCTTTGTTTAAAGCTTAGTCACATCATCTGCCTTTTTGTTATTCTTTCTGACAGCCTGTTTCTAAATTATTCATTTGGTGATGTGATGTAAACTTCTTCCAACTATTCTTCCTTTTCCTGTCTTTGCACTGGATAACATCAGCAATAGGAATATATCTTCAGGGCTTGTAGATTCCTGGTCAGTCATATTTTTGTAGCTTTCAGACTAAGTACAAAAGCTAAGTCATATAATCATAGAATGGTTAGGACCTTTAAAGGTCATCTAGTCCAACCCCTCTGCAAGGAGCAGGGACATCTCCAACCAGATCAGGTTGCTCATCAAATGTGGCCTTGAATGTTTCCAGGGATGAAGCATCCACCACCTCTCTGGGCAACCTGTTCCAGTGTTTCACCACTCTCATTGTAAAAAAGTTTTTCCTGATGTTGAATCTGAATCTACCTCCCTCTATTTAAAAACCATTACCCCTCGCCCTATCACAACAGGCCCTACTGAAGAGTTTCTCCCTGCCTTTCCTGTAGGCCCCCTTTAGGTGCTGGAAGGCCGCTATCAGGTCTCCCCGGAGCCTTCTCTTCTCCAGGCTGAACAGTCCCAACTCTCTCAGCCTGTCCTCATAGGAGAGGTGCTCCAGCCTTCTGATCACCTTCATGGCCCTCCTCTGGACCTGCTCCAGCAGTTCCACATCCTTCTTATGTTGGGGGCCCCAGAGCTGGATGCGTAAATGCTTATCAATGACAGCTTTTTAACAGTTGGTCATCCTCTTCAACTGTTGCTGTGCAGACACACATCTACTGATAACATTTATGGCACCTGGCAGCAATGACAAATTGCTTTCTCCATTCGAGCTGCTTTGGTGTCACTGATCTGCCACACCTTCCAGCTGCAGTGTTGCACCATCTGCTGTTTGTAAAGCATCTCCTTTTAGTGTTTATTTGTAGTTTCTGATGATCGGTTTTAACAGAGTTTTAATGACAATAACAACCTTCATGTTCTGAGAGGTCTTGTCCCAACTGCTTTCATAGTACCACTGGCTGTTCATTTATTTTATTTTCATAGCACTTGCAGCAATGCAGCAATTCTTGTTGCCATTACTATCCATATGCCACTCTTCTACACATTTTACCTCTCCTTTGGGTCATTGGTGATGTTAATGGCACCTAGATTTTATTTTGTACAGGGCTGATTGTTCCTGTTCCTAAAATGTGACCACAAAAATTTATTTACACTCCACAACACAGTACCACTCTGGCCCATTCACATGTTAAGTACTTGAAAAAAACTTGCAAAAGAAAATACTTGCTGTAATTTTCATGGTTTGGTCATTGCCTCTGCTCCCAGATCCTTTCTGATTCTTAAATAACATAAGATTCAGGCCTGCATCAAAAGCAGAATACTCCCTCATATTGAAGGACATAGAAGCATTTGATTTTTTTCTAAATCAAGATGCTTCCTAAAACCTTTCCATGTAGATGACCCAATCCCAGTTCTGTTACTTTAGTAGGTTTATGTTTTATTATGTAAACATTCAAAATTTTATTTCAAAATCTGCAAGAGATATCACAGTCCATTACTTTAAATTTTAAAATACACTGAATTTAAAAGAAAACTATTTAAAAGTATTTTGTGTGCATAATAATTTTGTATTAAAGCTAATTAATTGTAACAGCCCCAACAGATTGCAGATAATGTGAATTTACAGAGGGACATGCAGTAATATATTTTCAAATGCTATTCCATATGGATTATCAACTTTGCCCTTCAAATTTCAATAGAAATATAAGCAAGCAGCTTGCCAGAAGAATATTGGGGAAAAAGCTAGAAAATAGCAGCTGAATACACATTCAAGACAGCATGCTGTTTTGAGTTATCTCAGAAAGTACATCTCAGAATATTTATGGGAGTGTTGCCAGCTCTTGCAATTATTTGTTACTGTTTTTACAAGGGGGTTGGAGCCAGTAATACTAGCACTGCTGCCGTCTCCCAAATGCCACTTTTTAGTGGAATCTCACTCTGATGTCTCCTATGCTTGAGGATGAGCAGCAACTGAAATGCAGATGAAAGAGGCAGATCTCTCCAGGGCAGCAGGCAAGTGGAGAGTGCAGTAGGAAATGCAGAGAGGGACACATGGACAATGTCTCCCAAATCTTAATGGTCTTTAAGGGGGCTACCAGGGTCCACCACATTTTCTTTTCCCTATGCCCTTCCTGTGTCCTCAAATATAAGTGAGAACTTGAGTCACTAGAGATCATTTCTCATGAGAAAAGGAAAATTGCAAGAGAAATGGAGTGAACTGGTTTCCACAGAGGAATCTTTGTTCTGTTGACTTCAACAACCTTGAAAAGCAGATGATGTGTGAAAATTGTGTGCCAAAGTAAAATAACATACCCATAAAAAATGGATCATATAATGATTCACAAACTCTAGTAAGGCAAGATGGAGGGAGCACTTATTTTTTTTTCTTAATGAAATACACATATCTTTGTTCTGAATCATTCAGTGGCTTTTTCTTGTGTACTTTAACAAGGATCATATGCAAGTTAAATATCAGTGTATCATCAATGACTTTGTACTTGCACTAGCAATTTTAAAGATACGCAGTCAGCTAAGAATACTGGCTAGTCCTAGTTTGAGCAAATGAATTAGAGCATCTTTAATTTATGCATTTTAAAAGTCAGATCCTTCCGAATGAAGGATTCATATGTTTTTTTGTAGCCTCAGGGAAGCAGCCAGCTGTGAATGGCTAACCTTTATTGTGCGATTTCTGTTCTCTTCTATTTAACACACAAACTTATTCACCACAACAACCACTAAAAATGTGTGGCACGGAACAGAAAAAAAAAAAGGCAGCAATACCCATCCTTGAAGGAATACTAATTCAAGCAAATGTCAATTCCTTAAAGGAAAGATGTACAAAATACCATAATTCAGAATGGCAGGCAATTTTAAAACCAGAAATATTGGAGCTGTTCCTCTTAGACGGATATAAAGAATGATAAATCTGCTAAAATCTGTGAAAGTAAAGTACAGTGCCCAATTTTAGCTTAAATTCTGTTCTGTATTTTGTGAAATAAATAAATCATAATACCCTGTGATGATAGATAGAAAGGCACAGGGGAAATACGTTCGTAAGATATATTTAGAATAGGAAATGGAAAATCAGAATATAGGAATGACTGAATTTCTTTTAGAGGTGTTATCACATTGTTTGCATTTTTCTTTATTTTGAAATGACAATGACATTAAACTACATGTTGACTACATACTAAACACGAAAAAAACTGAATAATGATGCTCACTTTTAATGTACTATTTAGAAAGAGTGGAAATCTGGTAGAGAAAGGCTATATACATTACAGAATACAAATGAGCTTGTTAGGTCTTAATCAATTATACCTGATGGCTTTGATGATGTTGAAATACACTGTTTTGTATTTCTCTTGACTTCATAAATGTTTAAGATATGTGGCTAAACACCATCTAGGATAACACTGACAGAGTTTCACTAAATCTACAGGAGGGAAGATTGGATTGATTTTATGATTAGGCAAATCCTTAGACAACGTACTGCCTAGTGAGTCATCTATGAAATTGTTGCTGCCAAGTTGCAAACTTCATGTGTATTTTGTAATTGCTTACTTGCTTATAATTTTGAGAAAGGCTTGAGGAATAAATGGTGGTGTGACCTTTGGGGGATTTCTTGAATGCCTAGAATCTGCAAAGATTGAAGCAGATGGCTGATACATGATCTATAATGTTTTCCTAACACAACTATTATCTTTGGGGTTTCTGGTAGCAGCAAGTGCAGTTTATAGCATAAAAGAGGAGAAAACTGGCCAATGTATGACACACATTCTTGGCCAAGGGATGAAAATTTTTTTATCCTCATACACAACCAAAGCACTGTTACACATTAGATTCCCTATGTTTTGTAAAAAAAAAGGGGCAAGCAAACAATTTTTTCATTAAATTAAGATCTTTTGTGTATTATATGTATGATAAAAGTTCTCAATTTCTCACTGTGCATTTGGCTTTCTTCTCCTGTCCTTTATTCCATGCAAGCACATTTTCTATTTTCATTCTCCTTTAAACTAGCTTCAGGTTTCCCTTTCCCCAGTCATTTGCTTTTCTGAACTAGCTTTTTTGTTTCCCTGCTAAAGCTTCACTGTTTTGTCCATGTGACTTTCATACAATCACTCCCAAGTACTTTTTCTCTGCAACTCTTCCTTCACATTGCCTCTCTCTTCTCATGTCCCAAGCTAGTCTTCTCACTATCACTTCAAAAAACCTCCCTACTACTCTAGGGGTTAGCTTTTCAATTCTTCTTGTATGAGTTCCTGTCTACCTTACTTCGGCCCATTTAATCTCTTGCTATATTTGCTTCTTTCTCTTGGAGGCATCTTATAATCTCATCTTCTTCATGAGATACTCTTGGCCCAATTTCAGAGCAGTTCTTTGCCCATTTCTTTGATTCTTTTGTCCCAACTCTCATATATACATGTAATGTTTGCCTATAGTACAATTTCAAGAAGCAGAATAGGGGAACTGGAGCTAGGAGATGAGATCTGTACCAAGAATTAGGCCATACCTAACCTGATGTTATGAAGTACTGAAGCTGACAGGACTGGTCACCAAGTATGCCATGGAACAGGGTACAAAAAATGACTCTGGGATGGCTTCTCTGTACACATATGTCCTGGTTTCGGCAGGGACAGAGTTAATTTTTCTCTCAGTAGCTGGTGTGTTTTGGATTTCGTGTGTGAAGAATGTTGATAAAACACCCTGATGATATGAATTGTGAATGAGAACAAGGACACTTTCCAGCTCTCCAAGTCTCACTAATGTGCAGGTGCAGGAAGCGGGGAGAAAGACAGACAGAATAATTGACCCAAACTGGCCAAAAAGAGTATTCCATGCTATAAATGTCATGCTCAGTGTATAAGTGGGAGTTGGCCAGGGCGGGTATCTGCCTTCCTGGCATCCATCTTTCTCTCTCGTTTGCTGGCATGGTTCCCCCTACCTTGCTGGCTCCCTTTTCGCTTCTTTGCTTGCAGCTCGGTTTCATTTCCGTGATCGCTACTCGGGATGGGCTGTATCAGTCATTAGGACATTGGGTGGTGAGAAAACGTACATTGTTCATTTTGTATATTTTAATATCCTTACATGCTGTTATTATTGTCATTTTCCTTTGTTATTTTAGTAAACTGTCTTCATCTCAACCCACAAGTTTTCCTTCCTTCCCAATTCTCTCCCCTATCCCGCTGGGGAGGGTGAGGGTGAGCGAGAAACAGTGGCAACTCGGGCTAAACCATCACAACATATCACCTCTTAGCAAAAGGGGATCTGCTTCCCTATGCTATCCAGGCAATACAACTCAACGGTAGCCTGGAAGGATCCCCTCTGATAATGAAAGAATGGCTTAATAGTTGTTGATACCCAACTCTCTTGCTTTTTGGAACTGGTATCAACAAAGCTATCAACTATCTATCTACTACAGACTGAGTGGAGACATTGATTCATTTTATGTGAATTACTAAAAACTTTCAACCATTACATACTTATCTAAAATATACTCTAAAAAAGATCAGGAGATAGAGGTTCTGTATTTCAGTCTCAATTTTCTTAACCATACAAAACACTACAACTATCCTCATAAGAGTGTCTGTAGCTATGGACTGTCAGTTGACACTCTCCACCCTCCCCAACAAAAATACATGTGCACACTTCAGTAAAAAGAATTCACAGTTCCATTTATCAGACAATATTGCACTTCCTGTATAATTAGAATAATTTGGCATGTAGAAGTGTAATTTGATTGTATGAGTGCACATGGACAATACATTTGAGCAACAAAACAATTTCCATCCACTGCTCCATCCCTGGAAGTGTTTAAGGCCAGGCTGGATGGGGCTTTGAGCACCCTGGTCTAGTGGAAGGTGTCTCTGCCCATGGCAGCGAGCTTGGCATCTTTAAGGTCCCTTCCAACCCAAACCATTCTATGATACGATACGACTTATGCATTACAAATAGAAATAAATACTTCCTTATAACTTTCAGAACATTATTGCCACAGGTCATTATTTTGAAATAGAGCCAATGGCTTGGAGTGGCATGACAGCGTCTAGGACATGCGCTAGAATGCAGCCCTTTGCCTATGCACATAATTTGCACTTATGATTGTAGAAAAGAGTCCTTACCAGGCTTTGCAGTTTGCCTAAGTCAAAGCAAATTCAATATGCTGTATTTCCGTGGTCTGGAAAGCAGATACAGTTTAGAGGTTTCATCTGGTTTCTTGCTGTCACAGCTCTAATAATGTCTGGTAGGTGACTCACTGCTCCATCCGTAACGTCATGAGTAACTGAGACGATATAAGGCACACTAAAAAAAACAGGCATTATTGATTAGTTATGTCTTCACCACTTAAAACCTGGAGTACCTCAAAAGGAAAACACAGTTCACAAAGCAATAAAAATGAAATCAAAGCATGTTCATGTTTCAAACGCATACCTGCTATCTTGCTAAATAATGTGCCACTAAAAACAAACAATATTTGTATTTATATATAATATATTTATATTTATGTATAATTCTATTTTCCTGAGTAAAGTACAGATGCCATATTATGACTGTGTTTGAAAAGACTGTCAAGGATTTATTGTGTGCTGATAGGTTAATATTTCCTAAGTCCTGATAGCTTAATATTTCATAAGTCCTTGGCATACGATAATCTAACTTCTAGAAAATTTTATTATAATAACTAACAGAAGTCCTTTTCTTCTTTAAGAAAATAAAATTAAGCAAACGACAAATCCCTTCTTCAATCTATTAAATAAAGGTGTTCATCTTCCACTGAAAATTACTCTGGTTCTGACAAGGTGCAAAGTTAAATATAATAACTGTTCATAATCAAATCTATGTTTGATGCTCTTGCCTCTTTTAAACAAGATCTTACTATTTTGTGATTTAATTAACTTACAGAGCAAGTTAAATTCAACTAGAATGAGGCACAGTTATTCCCAAAAAGTATTAAATGAGGAATTTTTCAGGACCTGTAATTCCAGGAAAGCTCTGTCTGTTGATATTCCTTTCATTGCAGTCAGGTCTCTCCCAAACATATTTTAGCATTTCAGTACCCTTAACTCCTATATACTCGAGCAAGACCTGACAAAACTATGATCATTAAATGATTCTGTTCTAATTGCTTTGAAATCCCTAATTCTTTCCTAAATCTTTCCAAAAGCTCCTAGATCTCAGATTAAGCTTAAAAATTTTATATATGTTTAACATACAAAATGGTCAGAAAGTTAACCACTGAGCTGACCCAGCAAAATAACTGTGTTTTTTTATACTTAGAGTTATTCGGTCCTGACATTTACAAGTTTCCACAGTGTAAAACCTCATGTGAGCAGAAAAATATTTTTACTACAACTTAGAGCTTTTTAAGTCCAAGGAATCCAATAAAAGAAATGACCAGTAAAAAGAGTAGACAATCACACTGTTATCACATCTTCATCTGTCTGGATAGTGTCTTTCCCACAGAAAACCCCTAACTGATACTGTACTAATAAAACAATCAGTTTCACTGGGGATTTAAACTTACTGCTGACATGCTAAACAATATTTTTCAAGACTGTAGTATGGGTCTATAAATTCATTGTAGGCCATAAGCGTTTGGTTTATCACTTGTCATTATTCCACTTCGTCAGTTAGCTGCACTGAGTTTGATTTGCCCTTGGCTGCTGTCACACCTGGCCTTTCAAGCTGCTGTTGGCAGGGGCTCCCTGGCACAGCACAGTCTCCCGCTGGATGCCAGCTATGATCCTCCATTGAGCACCTGGCACTGAACCGGTCACCTTGCCTGTGAGCCTCGTACCAAAATCATCATGGGCCAAAAGCCACATACTGGTGTAGATGTCCTGCATACTTGGGAAGTATGGGAAAGGAGCATTGCGGGGCATAAGGAGAGTAAGGGAAATTTGCTCCGCAGGTGACAGGCTCAGGCCAGCAGCAGGGCGATCCCTTGGCAGTATCAGCCTCAGCAGCCCTCCCGGCCTGACCGCAGCCGTATGGTACAGCCTCTGCGGGGAAATTCACACAAACAGCCGAGACGCATAGGGCTTAGAATGGTAGAAACTGCAAGCTTCACTGGTGTTAATTCCCTCTCTTAACTCTGCTCTCCCTCTTTCATGCTCTCCTTTCCCCTTCAGCAGGGAATTTGGGATTTCAGTTTCTGGAACTTTTGCCTGCTGGTGATAGATTTTGTCTTTGTTGTACGGTTGTTTGATGCCGTTTATATTTACATACTTCGGAAGGCTGCCTTTTCTTTTCATATCATAGGTTGTACATTAGCCAGACATCTTGCTATTCTTTTTTTTTTTCCTGCAGCTAATTAATTGATTGCTCACAGTACAATTGTTAGAAAGGGAAAAGAACTCTTATTAATTCATTGGTAAATGAACATGCAAAATAACAGATGTTTGAAACACAGAAAACAGAATATAATATACTGCCTCTAAATGAATAAACAATGTGTGGGAAAAAATAAATCAAACATGCACAACTCCCTACCCTGCTGCTTTCAGGACGTGGTCTTTTGTCTCAAAACTCATCCAACCAGAAGGTGGTTTCTATTCTCCAGAATCACTGATTCAGATGATGTCTGCCTTTGACAAGAGTGCATTCATCACGACAGGGGGCCATTTTTGCCTCAAATCCACCTTAAGGGTCTTGTATGGAGGCTGACCTAAGTCTTACAAATTCTTTTAACGTAGTATCTCTGGGATACGCTTTTCCTAACTATGTTTCCAGCTAAATTATTCCAGCTTATTACGTCCTTTCTGAATTGCTGTCTAAGAATAAATTATACCTTGACAAAAAGATCATATATGTTTTTGTGTAATGTATCTTTTTTTTGTGTGTGTAATATATGCATTCAGGAAGAGATGCTTTTTAGCTGTGTTAGTTTTTCTTAGAAAAATATCAGCTCTCTGGGGTGCACCTTAGCTACGAAAATTTGTTATAATCCAAAACATATTATCTGACATCTTTTACTTAATATAATAAACAAGACTGCACCAGTGCAACACAAGAACATACTATTCATAGTTAATCTTACGTCCTCAGAAGCACACTTTTAAACAGAAGCAGTAATTCCAGTACAGACATGGCTTTCTTCCTGCTGTAAAAATGCAGTAGACATAACCTGATAACAGGCTTCTGTTGCATTAAATACAGATGAATTTTAATCTTTTTTTTATGTTTTGTGGTTGTCACTGTTGCTTTAATCATAAAAGATAAAAATCATAGAACAAAGGATCAGAAGAGGTGATCAATACTGTAAGCTCCTTCTGATCCTCATTATTTCTGTTTAAAGGTAGAGTGTAAGACCCGCTGAAATTTACGGGAATTTTTCCATTAACCTCAGTGCGAGATAATCTAGGTTTAACACTTTCAGTATAAGTATTTAAAGTACCTAAGGCCCTGATCTGTATGTATGTCAATAAAATTACACAAGTATAGCTATTTTCTATGCTATTACACATAGCCATAAAGGTGTAATTTTGTACACAGGCATTCAAATTTCTGCTGAAAGAAAAATAAACCAGTTACAGCTCTCCTGTTAGCTGCATGCTTTGCTATGACTTAACTGCAAATCAAAAAAGTACCTGGGTACTAGAATACAACTACAGACTTCAGGGTTTATAATGATGCAATCATATTAGAACAAATGTGCACACCCAAAATTTTCCATATAGATAAATCCTTTTGGATAGGGCTGAGCCAAGAAGGAAGATAAAGATTAATCATTACAAATTGTAAGCCTTAGGTGCGCTACCATCTATGACAATTTTCCCCTCTTAGTTTGCAACATCTCAGTACCCAGCAGATCAAGTGATACTGAGGGGAAAAGCATCTAGCTGCAAATGCAGGGAAGAGCCTAATCATGCTGGCAATCACGTCAGGCTGCCGGCATAGCACCGTGTGCTAATGTATATGCCTGCCTTTCAGTAAGGATAATGAGCTCAGGCACAACACAGGGTCACTGTGAACTAGACCTGGTTCGTATCTCGCCGGCCCCACGCATGAGCAGGGCACACCACCCCTGTGCCCATGCCTGTCCTTGCAGACACACTGTCACGGGTGCAGGTGATTTCAGCAGCTCCAGGCAAAGTGCAGATCTAAGCAGGTGCTCTAGGGTGTTGCAGGTTGAGCTTAGAAGCATCATTTGGCCCACCTGGCTATAATCATAGTCAGTTTAAAGCCTTGTGTACACAAGGAAGTTATTATAAAGTAAACCAGGGTGACAGCAGAAAACCAGAAGAGCTATTCTGCACTGACCTCAGGTGCAGATCTTCCATTCTGGGATACAAATGCACCCTCACCACTCAGCTCAATCCCTGTCCAAAGAATTGTAGAATCATAAAGCTTACTCGAAGGAGCTAGGAAAACTGAGTTCCAATCTGTGAAAACAGAGTAACTGTGATTGCATTGTAAGCTTATTCACAGTACTCCATACTGAAAGATGAACGTAGTCCTAATTCACTGCAACAATACTGAATAAAGTGTATGCTGCAGCATCTTGTTAATTGGTCAAGCAGTGCACGACTTTATATCCTGTTAGCCCTGTTAATGTCAGGGTTGTCTTTTTTAAACTACATTCATCAAAGGCAGCATGGGAGGGTCTTGCCTGCACATCAGGATTGGGACTGTGGCCTTCATCACACTGCAAGAGGAGACCGTAACTTTTTAGACCCACCTCTTCTAAAGTATTTAGGCAATTAACATATGTTTAGATTGTTTAGAAAATTAGTTTGGGGGTTAAATTTACAAAGGTATTACAAACAATTATCTATCTTCTAGTCCATTTCCTGCATTCACAGCTGACCGAAGCTGCCTTAGGCTGCCAGTAACAGTGGATTGGCGATTATTGTAATAATGCATTTGCAGGAATTTTTCAGGACTTATATAGTTTTTGCAGAAATACTTTACTCACTATTACCTCTGACCCAGGCTCCAAAATCAAATGGGACATATAGGTCAGTTCTCCCTTGGCACAACAATGTTGCCCTAGAGCAGCAAGCTGACTGCAGGAAGAACTGTCCATGAAATTCTTGGGGTGCAGCATGAAGAGGAAAAATAATGTGGAAATTGGGAAAGACACACACAGATACAAAATGATTATGTTGTCTGAAATTTTTGAGAAAAAAGTTTGAAAGGAAACAATCAGGGAGAGTGGGATGCTGGCCAGCCAGACGCAGGATGCGTCACCTCTTGGAGACCTGGCTGATCCTCGGAACAGAACACATCTTTTGAAAATATTCTCTGAAGACTGGAAAGCAAAAGACATAATGGAGATGCCAGGCAGCTCTCTCCATCCTCTTCACATTAAACCTGTTCAAAAGATCAAGAGCAGGACTGAACGGGAAACTCACACTGCTCCTTTCCCTCAGCATCTCTCCCCCCGCCTCCCTCCCCTCTGTCCTTCCCGCTCCCCCCGGGAGCCTGCGCCCTGCGGGGCGGGCGGGGGGCTGCGGGGGCCGGGCCAGGCCAATGTGGGCCGGTGGGAGGCTGCGGGGGCCGGGCCGGCGCTGCGGAGCCGCCCGCTGCCGCTCCACCCCGCCCCACCAGCCCGCACCGTTGAGGGGGAAGCGGCGGGAGCGGCGGTACCGGGATGCGGCGCGGAGCGGGAGCGGGGCGGCGGCGCTGGCCGCTGCTGCTGGCGGCGCTGCTTGGGGCTCTGTGCTGCGCCGCGGCGGGGGGCGGCGGCCGGCGGCGGGCGGCCAGCCTGGGCGAGATGCTGCGGGAGGTGGAGGCGCTGATGGAGGACACGCAGCACAAGCTGCGCAACGCGGTGCAGGAGGTGAGGGGGCGGCGGGACCCCGCGAGGCAGGAGAGGCCCCTTCCCCCCGCCCCAGTCCTGGGCTGGGCCGCACCATACCTGCGGGCCTCTCACCCGCCTTCGCCGATTCCTGTCGGCCGCCGCCTCTGCGCCTCCCCTGAGCGGAGCCGGGCCGATGCGTGCGACAAAGCGAGCCGGCAGCCGGCCCTTCCTTCCCCGGCTCCCCCACCCCGCCCCTTCCATCGGTGGGGAGCCGCTGCCCGAGGCGACGACCTGCGGGCTTTCCGGCCGGGAGAGCGCGAAAACCGCTTCAGCTCGGCGTCCGCCGCCGTTAGCCCGCCGGCCGCCGCCCTCCTCAGGCGGGGAGGCGGGCGGTGTGGGAGCACGGCAGGAGGTTCCCTGCTCGGCTTCTGGCGCTGCTGTTCTCGCTGGCGGGATTTCCTGCCCCGCTGCTCGCATGGCCCGCGCCACCTCAGCCCCCGCCCCACCCCTGGCTGCTGCGCGTCCCCGCGGGTCGGGGTCCGCCGCGGGGCTGTGCCGGTGTTGCGGCGCTGGGGGTTGCCTCGCAAAGCCACCCTCGTGCGGCAGGGCAGGCGGGGGGTGAGGCAGAAGTGCAGGCAGATAGCCCGTCTGAATCCCCCGAAAGAGAAAACAACAGTACGTGGCAAGGGGAGGTGTGAAGAGTTATTTTATTGTCTTTGTACAGCAGGAACTAAGACACGAGAGGTTATCCCAAACCAGGATTCAAAGGTCCTGAAAACACCTGCGGAGAAGCCACTTCCTTTGGTGTCATTCCCTGTCTAGGGCTCAAATTCCTTGCCCAGAATCGCACAGGACCTGTTTCAAAGCCAGGAACCGAGTCTGGATCCCGAGCCGTTGTCTCGTGACACTATCAAAAGACCTCGTTCCTGCAGTCTGCTTCCTTCTGCACTTTTTCCCCCGTACATTTTAAGAATCTTCCTCCCAAGTTCTCTTTTCCTCTCATTCAAAAATACATGGTCCAAAAAAACCTTTTACTGACAACCCGCTGGGGAAACAGACCTTTGTTTACTCTAATTAGATAATTTTTGAACTTTTACTGTCATCTGGATGGTTGCTGAGATCTACCTCCATCATCCACTTAATTTAGACTGCAAACCCATTGAGACAAACCATCTTTAAGAAAGTATTCTTTACAATGCCAAAAATATGCTTAGTTATAAATAAGGATGTAGTGAAAGTTTATGCATGTTTTCTGTAGTCAGTTTGGATTGAAGAATGGTCTGTCTACACCACAAACTGAGCTGCGTCTTAGCAGATAAATGCTTTACACTTAAAAAGACTTCCAGCTGTCGTTTAAAATAAACGGACACACCAGAAAGAAATTTTGTCTTGGGAAAAATTCTGTTGTTCTGCCTGGCTGAACTTGTGGCCTCCTAGCTCTGCTAGCAGCAGTTGCAAATAACAGTGACACAACTTATTCAGAGTTTGTGTTGTTTACAAGACTTTTGCTGAGCTTACTCTGATTTCAGAGAACCCATTCTGTGTTGAGTCTTCATCTGGCAAACAAAGACAGTGGGAACTGAAATAGAGAATGAAATTCTGGATATGTGCTGCCTGTTGACTTCAGGGGGCTTTGGCTATGTCTCTGTCCTGCCAGAGTATTTTCTGTTCTTTGTCAGATGGGAAAGTCTGTCTCAAGTGTTTAGTGGTTTTCTGGGAAAAATGGAAAGCTGGGCTCTTGACTGGGATCAGCCTGTGCAGATACCAAATTGTCACTAGTCTTCCCCTCATAGGGACTGACTTTGGCTTAAATAGTCCAGAGCTCAAGAGTTTAGCTCTCCACTGTTTTTCTAGTCCATTAAAAGAGCTGCGGTGGTCACTGTCTGAAACAGCTGAGTAAGTGTTCCCATAGCTGGGGATCTGTACTATCAGCATCACATATTAAAGCAAGGTGTTCCTGAAGGCTGCACAAAAGGTGCCGCTTGTTCTCTTTTGTGTAATTGTTACTAATTTTCAGTTGGGTTATTTAAATTTGACAGATGGAAGCTGAAGAGGAAGGGACAAAAAAACTGTCGGAAGTAAACTTTGAAAACTTACCTCCCAACTACCATAATGAGTCCAACACGGAAACCAGAATTGGTAATAAAACTGTTCAGACTCATCAAGAAATCGATAAGGTACGAGAAAACATTTATTGCAAGCCGCTGGTTCATACATGACCTTTTCTTCAAAAATAAAAACCATTTTGCACATTTTGGGGAGAAATAAGATAATCTGGAGCATAAACTTTCCTCATGAAAGTTTGGGGTTTTATTGTATCTTATTTGCTTCCCTAATCATTGTGTAGAGGCACATGTTGTAAAAGGTTAATGTGAAACAATAATTTATTTTGAAAAAAGTGCCTGCTAAAAGTAGAACACAGATACAGCTATTACATGGGTCATAAAAGAATGACCATCTCCTGCTCAGTTATCTTCATTACAGTGACATTTTAAATAGATAAGGAGGTAGCCTTGTCATCTACTTCGCCCCCCAGATTAGAATTTTGTATGAGTGACGGCAAAATGGGAAAAAAAAGAAGGAGGTGGGGTTAGGTTTGCAGAATGTAGGACTGAGGCTAAATAATGTAGTTTCATGTTTTGTTCTTCTTCTGTCCTATCAGATTACAGATAACAAAACTGGATCAACAGTTTTTTCTGAGACAGTTATTACATCTATAAAAGATGGAGAAAACAAAAGAAATCATGTAAGTTAACACATTTTTTCCTTTTGAAAATTAAACAAATGCTTTGAGTTCATCATTCAGAACAAGGTGACATAGTTCACCTAGTGAAATTTCTGAATGCTTTCAAACACAAAACCATTAGAGATAAAGTGTCAAAATATTCTTGTTTTTCAATTAATTTAATTTAGGAATATTATGAATTGGAAGCAGAATTTCAATGTTGTGGTTAACTGAGGTGCTTGATCTGAATATTAAATTTGTCTGTCAAATCTAAGTATTGTACTCAAATAGCAAAGATAGTTACAAGCCCTGTCCAGTGGGTGTGAATAAACCCTTGGTATAACAGTGCTTCATGCATGTCCTCTCTGTGCTTTTGGGTTTCATAAAAAAATTGCTTTATAGACTTCCAGCACTAGAAAATAAACGCAAAATTGTCTATCCTGAGGAGTCTATGGAACAATAAATGGCTCTATTTGCTTTCCAGCCTAACCTAGTGATGGACAGGTGGTTGTGAAATGTCACTTTGGGGATGGGGAGAAGAGCAGGATGATAAATCCCCCTCCCCTCTGGAAATATGGTAGTTTAAGGATTCTCGGAGAAGTTTAAAAGATCAAGAATGTTTTCTACCTGAATCTTGCAAACACACATTTAGCAAATGCTAAACATCAGTAGTCCCATGAGAAATTCAGCATGTAGCACTACTTAGAACAACTGTTAGGTCATACCAAAATGAACTTTTTAAATGCTTTTTCTAAGACAGGACTTACCAGAGTTTCCTCTGGTGGTTGGCTTCATCTGACAAATAGTTTGTGGTTTAGTTTAGTTCAACGTGCCCTGGCTTTTCTTAGAGTAAGTTTCTTCCAGTTCTTTCACAGAAGCAGCTCTTTAACTATTTTATAAAACTTTAAAAAATGAAAACAAGTATGTTGGTAGTTCTTATTTTTAATGGGCATAAAACCTGAAATTAGTTTATCTTTTTCTGCTATCATCTTCTAACTAAATTTTCCCTCTTATTTTTGTACTGTTATTAAAGTTTGAGAATCACAAGTAGCAAAATAAAGTTATTTGTGTGTTCTATACTTTTTTTTTAACTGTTTTGCAAAGCTTATAGATTACGTGGTAAGTCAAGGTACAAAATAAATTGCAACTATTCTAAGCCACAACTTGGTTTTATACAAAGTATTAACATATTCCACAATGCTTTTTAATAATGAGATATGTGTAATGAAGGCAGTCTAAATGTTTTTTCAAGCAAATATCTTGATCTTCAAACCCAGTGTACAAAGGCAAACCTTTCAACCCTCTTAGCGGTGGGACACAACACTGGTGTTGTTTCATAATGTATTTGGCTTGCTTACGGAGTTTGAACGTTCTTTTCAGCTGTAAAAAATATATCTTGGTTAGTTTTTTCCAACTATCATACACATTTCCTTATAAGTGTCATATATCAAGTGCATTATCTGTGTTTTCCTTGTGGGAAGGTTGCCTCGCTTATAAAGCCAGTGCTGCATCCAAAACCATATTGGTATTGGTATTCCAGCTAAAGTACTTGAGGACTGAATACAAATGTTTGTCAGACTTCGTGGTGGCAGTCTTTATTCAGTTATAAAGTAAGCATAATCAGAACTGATCATGTTAACTCCTAACCTTTTAAGTGTGGGGTGCTTTCTTCATCAACTTCCTTACTGCAGCAGCTGCTGAAACTAAACTACATTTGTTAATGTTTATTTCCCCTCTAACACTCATTTTGAACTTTCAGCATGCCCATAGTACAAAATCCTTATTTAGAGCTTGCCAAGTTAGAGAAAAAGCTAAATGGGAAAAGCAACCAACACAGAAGTAAACCTGAAAATACTTGAAAACTTTAAGCATTAAGGAGAAATATGAATTACTTAGGGTACTACAAGGGTAAAGAACTATTAAAGGAGTAATGGGATGAGATTGAGAATTGGAAAATTTGTGTTACAGCGAGAAAAATGTACTGCCAAGGAGAGATCTGCTAAGTGGAAGAAAAATTTTGTCCAAACTAAAAAGCACTATTACTTAGATCTGTAAACTTAAGACAGAAGTACTGGGAAAATGAGTTGCAGAAAACTTTGCACTGGCCCCTTAGGTTATTTTTCTATACATACATTTTCATAGTTGAAGTGTTGTGTGACATTGTGGTATGTCCCAGTCACTTTCCAGGCCGCAGGCTTCACAGACCACTGGATGATGGAAGAGTAATTCTGCTTCTTTGCTGCTCATTTTAAATGTTAGCAATAAAGTAATATGTATATAGGTCTTGTATTCTCCAGGAAATTAAAAATGGAAACCTTTTGAAATCTATTTGGAGATTGTCTTAGTGGACCTCTAAATACAGCTAGTGTACGCTGTTCTGTAATGCACATCCTTGATATCCATGAGTGATTCATCCTGCTGTGTGGTATAATGCAACTGGAGGTTTGTATAATTGTAGCTGTAAGTATTAACAGTCATTTGAAAAGGGCGATACTGATGTTTTGTTCTGGGGGTGGAGAATTTGGTAGCAGAGGCTACAGGGAGCCGGACATTGGGAACGAGACCTCTGTTCTCATGCTACTACTGTAGCCTTCAGGTTGGTGCCTCTTTAGAACAGCACTTTCGTTTTTATTTTTGATCTGCCAAGTAAAAGAAATAGGCACATGCTATCACACAAGCTCAACTTTTACGTTTGTAGGGAAACTGAATGCTGAAAATTAAACCTGTTTCATAGGTTCAGTTTATAGGCTTAGCTTATAAAAATTAAGGATTCCCACAGCTCCTGCATTTTAGGTACAAAATTGGATGGTATACATAAGAATTCATCAAACACCTCAGGAAACGACCTGCTGCGAAATGTGAACTCTGTATAATTTATTACTGCAATAATTAGTAATAACTGGAACTCTACAACTCTCGGTTCACGTTTATTCTCTGAGTTGAGTTAAGAGCCGCTGAAATCACTGAAAGTTTTTCCAGTGACCTTTTTGGGCTTTGAGACATGATGCAAAAGCCACACAGGTAGGCAAAGATGTGTCTTGCGACAGGTCTATGTTGCAATAATAAATCCACATACTGGCTGGAATGAGATTCGGCAGTTGAGAAGCAGCTTCATGGAAAATAGGTTGTGTCTGCTTTTTAAAGCACACTGCCTGTGCTACCCCTATGTCCTCTGCAAACAGGCACAAATACACACATATATAGTGCTTATAAATATATGTCAGTATATACACGTACATATAGTGAGATGCACTGTTACAGAAACATAAGACATAATCTTCCTGGCACGCACACTTTTCCCTCTCGGATGGAATTTCTTTTTGGCTTTGCATCACGGAAGTATTCTCTTTAGACTTTGTTCTTTTTTACTGAATGGCTCACTTCACAGTATTTTGATGGCTGGAAGACTATCAGTATTTTAAGTCTCAGAAGAGGAATTGGGCTCCTTGCCATTTCTGGCAATGCAGTCCAGTTCTTCAGAGGTGCTGCATTATTTGGAGGCGCCATTTACATTCCCAGACTAACATTCACTTTCTCAGATGTCAGTGAGGACTAACAGTCACCAGCATATGTGTCAGGCTTTGATCCAACAGTCTTGTGTCTCTAAAGAGGCTGAATACAGGCAAGAGGTAGCTGGATGTGCATGTTTTTATGTCTGTGCAGGGTTTTACATCCACTTGGTCCTGGGTTTAAGGCCCAAGTATTCTATATTTTACTTCTCCAGGGAACATTAGTTAGCTTGCAAATTAATAGAGTATTTCCAGTAGTAAGTTAAAGTACAGAACACAGATAAAGTAACAGCACTCTTTATTACCGTGTGAAAATCAACATATTTTCTGGCTTGTTGACTAGTCCTATTTCAATGGTGATGTATTAGCCTAACCAAGGAAAAGCAGGCATGAAAAATGAAACAAAATTGGTACTGGTAAGATCTGCTGCACAAAGATTAGCTGCATTTCTTCTCAGTTGCATTCAGAATAGTATTTGATAGAAGCTCTCTTCTAATTCAAAGCTGGTGTACCTAAGATATTTTTTCTTGTCTGTATTAATTTGACAAAAATAGCAACATCTTCTTTTTAGCAAGGTGGGTGGGATTTTTTTCAGACTTCAATAGAAGTACATCTGGTTGCTTTCAATTCTCCTTCTTGACAGAGATTTTAAAAGATGCAAATATCTAGGGAGGATGTACCAGGGAACTGGGAGAGTATCATGCATTTCTCAATTGGCTTTGGCACTATTAAAACCATTCCTTTCTTTGGCCTGTCCTTGATGGTAGAGGCTCTTCAGGGCATGACTGTGCCTTCTCATTAGTTACACAGTCCAGGTCAAAGTTTCTTTGTGGGAGAGTAAGGAGAGGTGCCTCCAGTGGGATTCTGTGCAAAGTGCTTGCTCTTCTGTGCAAGGGTGGGTGTGTGCCTGTACACACGCGTGTATTTGGCACCTGCCTTCTGCAAATGCAGCAGCTGGTGAGTAATTTCAAACACTCTCAGGTCCTTAGGAAAGAAGCCCGATGATAGTAGGCCTTTATTTCTGTGGTTAGAGGCTGCTGTGTGGATCCCTGCGGCTCTGGGCGGGGAGAACTGTATCATTGGAACTGCATTTTCAAACTGACTTGGCAGGTTCTGGAAGTGACCGTCAGTCAGGTCACTGGCTTATCTGTAGAGATAGAATGGACAGCATCTTCATTATAACGGCCTTATTGAAAGCATTTTTCAGCCTTTATCTTTAGTCTCACAGTAAAATAGGAAAAAGAAAGAAAATGGTAGGAGAATTAAACATTAATCTCTGGGGTTCTGTTTCCCCCTTTTCTAGGGAAAAATTGGTTTTAAATGGCTAAGCTTTAGCACTTCATAAGCAAGCTTCCACTTCTCTGCAGATGCCCAGAAGTGCTAAAGTCACTGCTTGATTCCTGTGTGAGCAACTTCTATATAATTTTACTAAGCATGTTCTCAGCCACATATAGTGGAGTTGCTCTCTTTGACATTCGTACTGCTACAGGGAGAGGAGTTCCTACCGGTGCTGAAGAGAAAAGGAGCTTTGAAAACTGAGAAGGAAGCATTGATGGATCAGAAATAGCGATTTTTCACATCAGCAGCACTTCAGAGGAGAACAGTTGATGGCAGAAATTTGAACATGGAGCATCTTGGTGTTGGCTTCTGCTCCCTTGGGCAAGCCTGTGTTTCAGGGAGGATGCTTGTTTTGGGCATCCCAGTCCTACATTTGGGTCCATTTTTTTTTTTGTTTAATTTTTCACAGAACTTGTAGTTCCTGGTAATTTGCGCTCAACAACTTTAAACTATCAGTAGACACACTAAGTACATTCGTGGGCTGAAGTCCTGTTCTCTGACTAGCCAGAAATCTCATAATACCTAAATCTGGTAGGGTTTGCATACTTAACAATTTAATTCATTAGCACTTTTATTTTGCTTTTCTGGTAACTATCCAGCCTGCTCTGTTGATGTAACTTGTTATATGAATCATGTCTTGGCTAGTACAGGTTCTTTTCAAAACACCCTGCCCTTTAGGTAGTTCTTAGAGTAGCAGTAGATAAGGCAAACTGTTCTTCCTAGCTAATGCTCCAGGGGACAATTCAGAGATCTGAACAAACTGGACACTTTTTCAAGTTTCTATACTAAACAGTAACTTCAGTAGATTATAACAATTATAATATAGGCTAAAGTTTTCTGAAAAAAAGGCGTAAATGGCTCACAATGGGAATCAGTTAAAAAGGTGAGCCGTAGCTTCACTTGCCTTTTGTAAGCAGAATACCTGCATGCTGTTGCACTCTGTTTGGTCACATTCAGTGGTAACTTTTAAAGTAGTATGTCTCAAGTGTTTGCAAATTATAGCTTGTCTTTTAAAACAAAACACCTCTTGTAGGCTAGGTTCCCATCCAGTCCCAATCCACCTAAATTCCTGCAGGGAAACTAATAGGCTTTTTAAAAATCTTACCAAACATGAAAAACTATTGCTTTTCACTAGGAAATCTGCCCTCAGTTCTTTCTCCAAGGCAGTATGATGTGTGTTTTGCCCTTCTGATGTTTTAAGTTTGCTGATGTGTCTGATGCTAGCAATCTGCTTGTTGTCTACACTTACTCCCCTGGAAAAGATGTGACATAGCCGTGCAAACTGAAGCTAGGTGTTCGGCTTTTTAAGCTCAGTTAGTGAAGGAGCCTTCGGATAGTGACCTCAGGGGCCTGAATACCTGTGTCTTGTTTTAAAACAAGCAAATCCATCCCCTGGCTTGTTTTAGAAAGTAAGGCTCTTCACCTAGACAAGATTCAGACATTCTGAATGTTTTACTGAACCCTCTTTTTTTTTCCTTTTCTTTTCAGTTTTGGTCTTGGCAATGTAGACTATGCAGCTGAGGGCTGATGAGGACAAGTAGCTTGTGTTTGTTAGTAGAAAATGATGTAGAGAAGGGTGCTAAATGAAAGAGGATGTAGCTGAAGATGAGAAAAATTTTACAATTAGTATTTGGAATTGCTCTTATTAATCTGGAATACTTTTAGGTTATGAAGCTTACTGTAGAGCAAGGGACATACCATTCTTGCATGAGAGGTGTGATGAAGTGTATGCATACCCCTGAGTCTTCATATCTAACTCCATAAGCAGCAAATGCTTCTTAGTGATGCAGAAGTTATTAAGAGATTTAGTTTAGCTCATGGAAGGCTCATGGCCTTATTGTCAGTCACAGTATATTTTTAAGACCAACATTTTTACTGGTCATCTAATGTTCCCTGGACTATAGCCAAAAAAATCTGAATCGTAGTTTCAATGGAAGGGCATGACATAAGGAGTACGAAAGACATGTGTCGCCTCTGATTGTGCATGAATAAACTTCTCTGAGGAAGAAGGTGGGAAATTCAGTGTCCACAGCTTTATCTTTAGCTTAGGCCATTCTGAGTTGGCTTGTTTTGTCAGAGAGAATGCTGTGTAGAAAATTATGGAACCACACAGAGAATCAGGACTGCATAGTGTGTACAAACATAAGATGGTTTTGTAATACTGTAGTGCTGCAATGGCCATGATGTGGAGAAAAGTGAGACTGCAGTTTCCATGGACTCAGATGTCATGCTTGGTGACCCTGAACAAACAAGCAGGTGTAAACAGCTGCTAGACCTTATCAGAGTGAAGAGAAGCAAGGTGCCTTTTGCTGAAAGGTGAGGCAAACCAGGCAGGTGTTTCAGCTGAAAACACAACAACCAAAGGTCAGAGAATGCAGATCATTATCACTTTTTTTTTTTTGGTCTTAAATAGTGGGTTGGATTTGCAGCAAAAGGGTTACTCCTAATTAAAGGTATCAAATCCTGCTCTTGTTTGTATCAGTGAGTGTCTGAAGTAATTCAGATAACTTTTGTAAATTTACTTTCCTCGTAACAAAAAAAACCTTAAAAGAGTGACTAGGATTTCTTTCATATTTCCTATTGGTCCAGCTTAGTGTAAGTTTTTTTTTTTCTGTCAAACAAAAAACTGTAGTAGGCAAACAAAACTGTAGTACTTTGTAGGAGAACAAAACTGTAGTACTAATTGCTAATCTGAAAGTAACATTCCTCATCAGTAATTCAGGCCTGTGCCTGTGTTTAGAATTGTTTTAAAATTTGCCAGATGCTCATGTGCTATAATGTGGTATTTCTCTTCTAGTTAAACTCCAAAGAAAAAGAGTATTTTTGTGCAAAGTCAGGTTGGCTGAAGAACTGCCTCACCATTTTTATCTACCTACCTGAACTGTTACACTTTGAGTAGCTAAATATTGAGGGAAGAAAGATTTTCTTGGAGTAAACTTCTCCTCACCAAAAATAAGCTATTACTATAACACAGTAACAGTGCCTAGAATTGATTCAGTGTTCCAGGTGATGATGTTAGTAAAAACACTACAGTAGAGCAGAAGTTTATCTCCTGAAGGCTACAAAACAGACCTTCTCTCAGAGGGTTGGTGCCACCCCCTGCTTCACCAGTGTCCCTCTGAGAGCCACGTACCACTTCTAAAGCTCACAGCACTCGTGTTAGTTGTGGAAATAAACTCTGGCTTGTCTGAAACTTTTCATGGGTGAGGAGATGTGCGTCATTTTCAGTTACATCTGCTTCTTCCTTGTTTGCACATTGGTTGGCACAACTCTCCTGCAGACAAGCTGTGACAAGGGAGTAGTGTAAAACAAAGACCAGTTGTTTACCTTTTCCCTGGTTTTAGTTCAGTCTTCTCACACGTAACATGCTGAGTTTAGGGAACCAACAAGGCTGTCCAAAATGTCTTTTACAGGTCATGTTCAAATTGTAGGGAGATAAAAAGCATTCATATTGGTTTGGTTTTCTACTTTCTGCCTCTACTAAATATACCTGTTTATCCTAAGATAAATTAAATGTTTTTTAATCTTCATTGTAAGGTAACAGATACAGTCAAGAGAGTGATCTTTTATGTGACAATTCTTTGATCTACTGAACAGAGATCATAGTAGGGACTGTCTTTAGACAGCAGTGAAAGCTCATCAGCAGTGTTTCCTTTGGTCAGACCCATGTAGCAAAATTAATCACGTGATAGGAAAAGCTTTAAGGCAAAAGAGAAATTTTTTCCACTGGTTTTGATTACATGGTTTAATCCATTGGCTCCAGCAGATGCTTATTTGAGAGTCTAGCTGAAACCATGCTGTGTAATTAACTAGTAAGCTGTAGCTGGTAGGGTAATAACATGTAGCAAAGGCTTTAGGAAATACAGGCTACGATACTGGATGTAAAGCATAAATGTTTTGTCTTTTTATTTTCTAATTACATCTATTATAATCTTAGAATGATTAAGCTACAGATGAATGGACTAAATCTGCAGCTGATTTACATCTGTATTTTCATATGTAAGGTGGCGGAATGGTACCGCTTTGCCATGGCTGGGAGGCTGGCTCAGTGACACATAGTTTCATATATGGTGAGCCTAAGTCTTGTCTAACCTTCTTCTAGACTGTAGGAGAGGTAGATTCTTTAAAATTTATAAAATGACACTGCTTTTAACCAGTGAGTAGGAGGAGAAAGAATGAAGGTGATCTGTGATTGCTTGGCCTTCTGTGCAGTTGTTTATGGTCAGGAAGACAATGTTTTATACTACTAGTCCAGCTTGATCATGTTTTGTGCTGCTATTTACTAAGGTAAACCATGGAAATTGAAGGAAAGTGGTGAATTGAAGTCTGCTTCTGTTTAATTCTGTTTCATAGAATCATAGAATGGTTAGGGTTGGAAGGGACCTTCAGAGGTCATCTAGTCCACCCCCCCTGCAAGGAGCAGGGACATCCCTGACTAGATCAGGTTGCTCAGAGCCTCATCCAGCCTGGCCTTGAACGTTTCCAGGGATGGGGCTTCCACCACCTCTCTGGGCAACCTGTTCCAGTGCTCTACGACTCTCATGGTAAAAATTTTTTTCCTAATATCTAATCTAAATCTACCTCCATCTATTTTAAAACCATTACCCCTCATCCTATCACAACAGGCCCTGCTGAACAGTGTCTCCCCATCTTTCTTGTTTCATTAAATACTTGACAAATGTAAGAAAAGCACTGTAGAATGGTGGCTTTAAATGTATTCCTTCAAGAAATGCATTTCTATGTCAGCTGAATAAGTCTCCCTTTGTCCTTCCCCCCACCTGATTCAAAACCAGCATTTTGACATCTTTTGCAGTGTGAGTGTCGGCCTGGCCTTTTGAGGGACTGAGTCACTTTGATAGTGAGCACTGAGGAATACCACACCAGTGAATGCATTAGCTGCCAAATCATGGTTGTTTACCAATGCAGCTTGTAGAGAGAATATCCTTCCAGCTTTTCTACCTGTCCCGATTCTTACCTTAATAACAAGTCCACTTCTCCCTTCCAGTTAGTAATATATCATAATATAGCATATTTGGTAAGGGAGTTTTGGATTGGTTTAGTTATTCTATCTGGAAATGACTCAAAGCGTGCTCTGTGATTTTATATCACATGAGGAATCCCTCCAGCTGGTGCCCTTAGGCAGTCCACTCATCCCAGTGGGAGGAAGAAGCATCTTACGGTGTGTAGATAGGCTGACATCATGATGTCAGGCAAAGGGGAACCTTTAATGGTCTTCTATGTCCAAGATATTTCATAACCATCAGCAAGGGAAAGTTTTGGTTCCCTAGTAGGTGTTTGTCTTGCACTTCATGCATTGTAAAAATCTGTAATACATTCACATTCTTAAGTCCTTTTTGGAAGGTCACAAAGAGTATGCTGAAGACCCTTTTTCATTTCTTCGTTGGAAATCGCTTAGGAAATGGAATGAATATTCATGAGTAGTCATCATCATATTGTTGATATCATCTAGACACATGATTTCAGACAGAGAATTGAATTAAGAAAAAAAAAAATACCCCAAAGAGGAGGTCTGGAAGAAGGCTCAAAAAGTCAGCATCTACAACCCAGATGCCTACTCCATCCTTAGGCCAATAGTCATCTCATCTGTTCTCAAAACCCTCAGGTGCTGGAGACTATTTATTCCAATGCTCACTATAAAGTCTCTATTGCTGTAATTTAAACCCCTTCTTACATCTACAGCTCATGGAAAATAAATTATTCCCTTTTCCTGTACAGTAGCAGCAGTCTCCCACACTGTCAACTCTGCTATGGGCAGAATCCATTGTAGATGTATTCTTACCAATGTATTTCTCATCTAGTATTATTATCTTTGGCTGACACTGTAAACACAGTAAATAAGTCTGTTGAAACTGTAAACTACTGAAAATTTATATCGTATAAGAATAAAGCAGATAAAGTTCAGGATTTGAAATAAGTTCTGTGAGGAGCTGGGCACAGGTTGGTGTCTTACTTCTCAGTGTGCTACGCTTAATTTAGTGATTAAGATTAGCAAGCAGCTATTAAGTACAGAAATCTTATTTTGAACTGTTTTTCTTTTTGCACAGCTGTTTCACATCCTTGCTGTGTACAGCTACTCTGGATTGTTTTGCTTTTACAAATTTTCGAAATTTACATAGTTTGGTAGTTGAATTATGGAAACTTTGTAGCGAGGAGAGCTGCCCGTGTTAGAATTCGCCCCCTGGGCACACCATTACATGAAAGTTCTATCTTTATATGATCACTGACTACTTAGAAATGGCACTTCTGAGCTTTGTAGCACAGTTTTACAGTGTTTCTGTAACTGTTACTGTATCTCAGGGCATTTAAAATAAAAACCAAGATCTTTTAGACTACAAAGTTCTAGACACATCTTCTGGTTATCAAAGGTCAAAGAATTGTTGTTCTCTGATTCATATAGATGCATTTCTATGTTCAGGCCATTAATTACAAAAATTAGGAAAACTTTGTTTTTAAACATGCCTTAGTATTTTGACTTTATTTGATAATCTCATACTATATGAAAAACGTTTTCTTAACAGGGAGCAATTAAACATGGAGCACATGGCTATTGGGTTTGGGTCTCAGATGGTCTAATTTCAGAATATTTCTTCTCTGTCTAATTATGGATATAGAAGATTATAGAGTCTCTGTGTATTTTTTTTTTTTAAATGACTGAGTTTATAGCATGGCACCAGGTTTCCAGAAGGCCTAAGGGAAGATTTTGTTGTCAAATTTTTGACCATGTGTGAGCGGAACATGATCTGATAGAGCATCTAAGCATCATTTTTCCTATTATCATGAGGCTTTTGTGAGGAATCTTTTTTTTTTTTTTTTTTTGCTTTTGTGTGTAGTTTCTTCTCTCATTGAATTCTGAGTTCTTTGAAGCTGTGGATAAGATTACATTTTATTTATTTCTTTTTTGGCCTGGAACATTACCTGCCTAAGAGTCTGATCAGTGACAGAATCTCTGTGGTGAGAATAAGAAGATGCTGTGGAAACAAGTGGACTTCTTGCACTAGCTTTGGTGGTGGGCAGTTTATTGGGTGGCTACAACCTGCCTCAATTAATTCCCTAGGCTTTTTGATAGCATGTTAAAGCTAATGTAGCTATGCTGCTTTTAGCACCTAAAGCCAAGCTCAGGTGCCTTTGGGCCATCTTTATTTACATAATGGATAGACTAGACTAGACTAGACTAGACTATTTCAGTTGGAAGGATTTAGCATCTATTCATATTGCGTCATGTGGAGAGCCAGAAATGAAGTTTTTCCAATTAAAATGTTCCTATTTTCTTGGGGGAGGAAAGGAAACAGGTGAGATTAGTTCTATGGAGAAGTTCAAGACAAAACTAAGGAGTCATTTGTAGTTTTCTTACGTATTCGTTTTGAGCTCGGAAGTCACATTCCTCTTGAACAGCCGCACAAATAGCTGACTTTCCCACATAGCACTGGGATGTCACTAGTATCATCACTTGCGACTCACATGTGCTCTTTTTGGCATGTCTTTTTTTAACAGTACTCCTTATTTTTATGAGTGCTATGTACTTGGCAGGTCAGTAGTGAGAGGTTTGCTCTACTGGAAAGTATTACAGAGGTTTTGAGGTATTTTTAGCAAATTCATTCATATCTCATTAAAAACAAATGCATTATGTACCCTGTCTAGACAACTAAGAGATTAGGAACTGAAATGCTACTGCAATTCAAACTATGGTAGTAGTTTCCATAAAAAAAAAATATTCCATTTTACGTAATTCTACCATTTTTCTGGTACATGCATATAATACCTGTAGGATATAAAACAGTTTAAATGCTTTTTTTTTCCTTACTACTCAGCAATTTTTGCCATCTGCTGCAGTAATGGAGACCAGTCCTACATGAAATGACTTGTAGAAATTAAAACAAAACCTAGAAAAGGATATGTAAACACAGAAGAAGAGAAGCTTTTGAACTATAGTTGTCCCAGCAGACTGCGAGAGGTGCTCCCATGCATTTTCATTTTTAGTTGTTACTAAAAATGATTTTCCAATTGTTGCACAAACTGCTTTTGTAGTATTGCTTCCTGTGTTGTCTACCTGCTGGAAAAACTTCCTTACGTCTCGGAAGTTGGTGACTTTTGCCTCAGTACTTCATGGCTTGTGAGCTTAAAATCCGTACAGGGTTAGGGAAACACTTTGGAAAGGCTGTTTTGGCTTACAGCTGTACAGACAGTACCAAGGCAAAAAAATAGAAAAAAAGCAAACAAGCCTGCCTCTCCTTCAGCTGTTAGGCAGTTTCAAAGGGTTTGTAGTCACAACCCGCAACTGGATCAGAATAAGCCGGCAAATTGTGCCATGCAGCTTATGCAGCGAGGCGAAAAGTGGTTCTGCCGTTTGAATCCCACTTAACTGTTCTCCTGTTGGAGCAGTCAGTGACCTTAGCAGACAACTGCTGCTGAGTTTCTCTGCTACAGCTGCCCCTTACCTGGGGGGGCATTTTCGGTTCCATATACCCTCCTCCCGCCCTTAGTGTTCAGTGTCTGGATTTGGTTGATGTATTAGTGATCATTGAAAAGTTGTATGTAAAGTCGTCAGCAATGCCTTCCTCTGCTTTCTTGGGTTCTAAGCTAAGTGGAAAGACCCCAGAAGGAAAGGAGAGCTCATTCC
Source organism: Chlamydotis macqueenii (assembly GCF_036417535.1). Lineage (NCBI taxonomy): Eukaryota > Metazoa > Chordata > Aves > Otidiformes > Otididae > Chlamydotis > Chlamydotis macqueenii. Next base: position 61,496,100 of record NC_141560.1, on the reverse strand, counting down.
AGACAGTCATTTGCCTGTCCCTGACAGGTATTGGCTGAAGGTATGAATAGTGAAGAGAGAGTTTTGTTTAAAATTATGTTTGGAGAAGGACTTTTTGAGAATGTGGGAGGTAGGGTGAGTGTGAGTGAGGAGAGGGAATAGACAAATCAATGTCAATTTTGCATATGACATCAATGATTGTATTTAGAAAGTCAGACAGTATCAGAATAGACTTGAGCATATTTTCTAGCCTACACCCAGGGTGTTAATTAGGAATTAAGAGGGAAAAGAGCAAAACAAAATGAGCATGATTCCGGTACATAATATATTAGAGTGAAACAGAGTATTAAATATATTATCGTAGTGAGGTACAGAAACCAGATTAACACTGCAAATGAAAGTGGGTTTCTATGTGCAAATAGATTAACTCTGGCCTTGTAGTTCTGCTTTCAAAACCTGAACCAAGAAATTCTTTGCTTCCCCCTCTTTATCCTTACTGCGTTACATGGGCAGAGGATAATGTGGTACACACCACAGTTGGCTACACTCTACCAGTCAGTACAGTCTGCCAAAATAGCCCACAGTGCCTTCTAGGTCAAAGGCATGCTCTTGGGTGTAGTGTGAAGATTATTGTGGCACATTGAAAGAGAACTTTTTTCTTCTGTGCCTTTCCATATATATGTAGATTCAGCCCAAAGGCTTTCCGTGAGTTTCAGTGTTCTGTTGTTCGGTGTTTTTTTTTTTTTTCCTCTGTTGGCTTTGGAACAGATCCTAGCCCCCAAATTGCTTTCAGGTGTTGCAGGATATTCATTGCAGAGTGTAGTATTATAATAAGAGTGCACAGGATGCTGAGTATGTACTTAAAGGTAAGTAGCATGCTCTTCTTCTCTCTTACCTTAAATTAACTGGTAGAACATCATAACGGATTTCAGAGAGATGTACAACCAATATAAGTGTAGCTAATTCTGTCTTTAAGCTATTTGCTCAACTTGTGTGTTCTGCTGCATGTCAGGAGCCAGCATCCCCACTCCTCAGTTTACATACTGTTGCTCTTGCAGACAAAATATTCTGAGAAATAACTTAGTTTGCAGAAGAAAATGGGTTGTTCATAATCCACTGCAGCTGATTAAGATGTTAAGGTTTGCTCCTTGTCCAGTAACTCTTGGGTCTCAAGGTAGCCTGATTAGAAAAGGTCTGTAGCCTGATTAAGGACCAAAAAAAAAAGAGAGAGAAAAAAAAGATAAATGCTTACACATCTGCATGTTATAAGCATTACTGAGTTCTGCATTGACTGTCGATTATAATGCCTGGGTGAAGGAAGTTGGTTTGGATTGTGGCACAAAATTTCACAGAAAGCTTTTTCCGTGTCAGGAAAGAAAACCATGAAGGGATTTTTTTCCCCAGCTGAAAGCCCTCATGAAACTAGAAGTCTGAACTGGTGGGACACAATTCAGTAAAAGGGGGAAAAAGGTTTTTTGGCAGGGGGCTCGTTAGTGCAAGAGAAAGCAGTGACTGGATAATTGCAACTTTGGTGTGAGGTGGCTTTATAGCTACAGAGAGAGTTATTCCATGAGCTTAAAAATGATTATGGCAAGTTTTCTCTTCTGCGGAAAGGGACAATTGGAAAAACTGACTACACTGAGACTTGGCTGTTTGCCTGAAAGTGGATGGAACAGGAATGAACAGTATGGTTTATTCTGAGTATGGTTTATACAGAGGGATTCATAAAAGAAGCTGACAAAGTTACAGACAGAAGAATGGCCGGAAAGAGTATGGCTGCTGAAAAGGAGAAGTGGCTAACTGCTAACTTGGAACCACAAAAACTCAAACATACTGTATGACATTTGGATTTTGACCTTCCTGATTATGTAACAAAACAAAAGCAAACAAGCAGAGCACACACTGTGCTGGAATAATGAAGCTGCGAAAACATGATGGTAATTTATAGCAGCCTAGACATGGCGATACTAATGTCTTAAAACAGTTGAAGTGATTGCTTCTTATTTATAAACATATAACCTGAATATCATGTCATTGACTTGAAAAGAATCAGGCTCTAGACTGTGTTTGGCTTCTATGTTCTAGATAATCAAATTGTTTGAAAACATCTCAGATGGTCAAAATCACTAGATGAGGCATGGCTTTTCATGCAGAGCAGCCTTGTCTCATGCAGGGCAAGAAGCTTCCATAAGGTTTCATCTGGAGAAGATCTGAAGACAGTGTAGCGGTTTCACAATGTAATCTTTTCCCCTTTCAGTGATTATAGTAATTTAAGAGCGTCACTTCAACTTCTTGCTGAGGTAATTTACAGCCCAGCTGAAACAAAACCCAGCTGGGATGGGATGGAATAAGTCAGCAGTTTGGGAGAAATGATCTAAAAAAGTAGAAATAGAAAATTAAAAACTTAGTGGAAACTCAATAAAGGTTGCACAGATGACAGTTGATTGGCTCCAGCAAGTGAGATTAATATCTGCCAGAGCAGTCAAGTGGTTTCTTCAGAGAATTCAGGGATTTTTGTATAATTCCTTTTGCTTTTATTTTCTTTATTTTTTTTTCAATTGACTAATAGCAACAAGATAGCATAAACCTTACAATGGTACAAACCAATGATGGAGTACAAATGACTCAGAACAGCACTATGAGTTATTCTTCTGTTGGCTAGATTGTTTCCGGCCTGGAGAAAACACATTTTAGACAACAGGGTTAATCACGTGATTTTTAAGCGATAACAGTTAAATGGGAAAATGCCCCTCCCTGTGAATCGGACACATTAGGGGTACACAAACATACACGCCCTCACTGCCATACCCGCAGAGTTATATTCTGGGAGGAATTTCTGACCAGTTTGTACATTCACACAGTGCAGCATGAATAGAAAGTGAGCCATCTCTACCAGAGGGTGTGTGGGGCCTCTCTGGGTGAAGAAACTTTAGTCCGAGTTTGTGATTCATATGGGAACTCAGGTGTCCCTCTCACATGAACATTTTTGTTAAGGCCATGAGATGGTTCCAGGTTTGAAAAGCTAAACATGTGCTTAAGCATCCTCCTAGCTGGAGGCCTGCTCTAGTGTCTTAGCTGGGTAGCAAAGGCTGGTGCGTTAGGGAACTGTGGGGCTTTTGTTCTCCTTAGGATGTATGTGGCTCTTCAGTACTTGTCAGTATCAAATTTGTGTTCAAAGCTGTCTGCTGAATGCTCATGTGCAGCAAACAACGGAGGAGAAAACGGGGAGTTTGTTATGTGTATTTCAAAAGTATGTGTTGTGAAAATCACATTCTCTGACGGGCTAGAATGATACTAAATGTAAATTAGCTCCATCAACAGCAGGGAAACGCCAGAGGAATTATAATGATGTCTGCCGAGAATCTGCCTCTGCATATTTTGCAATATTAAAATCAAATTAAAGTAGGGATTTAAAATTTACATGTGTAGGTATTTAGACATTTGCAGCTGTGAGCTTGCAGGCAATGGGCTATGGTGATGGGCACAAGAGGCATGCCATCAGCCAAGAAGAGGAAATCAAGTGGTGTGTGACATCTATTGCTTCCCAGAAGTACCAGCTGTAAGGTAGCGCTGCTGTTACCATAAAGTCCCAGGAACATTTAAGGTTGCCAGTCCTGTGGAAAGAAGCACTGCATTTTTCAGCATAGAAACTGTTGCTTACAAAAATGCTCAGGCACTGCGAAGATGCTTACATTTGCGTGAGAAGAATTTGTCTGCCCCTTGCCAAGAGGAGCAGCTAAAAGGAAAAGGAAACAGGTTTCCCTTTTCCCTTAGGGTTGTCCTTGCTGGCTTAGGGAAGCTAACCATGCTGCGGAGTTTCTGAGGTTGGCACTGATGTTGCTGGGGAAGAGGAGAGAGGACAGCATAAAGCTCCATAGCCTGGGATCAAGCAAGCTGTTGGAGAATGGTCTCCCGCAGAGCATTAGGATACTCTTGGCTGCTGCAGCTGCTGTAGCATAGCCTCTTTCCTTTGATCTTGCCCCCATCTGAAAAAAGAGCCAACAAGTAATGAATCACAACTGTTCTCTAATAAAAGTAGAATAGATTTAATGTAAGGATCTTCAGCTCTCCCCTCAAAAAAAATAAAAAACCAAAAAGCCTGCAGAACAAGATAATTTATGTTATTGAGGTTGCTGATACTAATACCTAACACTTTGAGGCCCCAATATTTAGGTGTGCCAGGGAGACAGCTTTGTTCTATTACAGAACTGTGGTTCTATGAAGAACCAAAGGAAGCTTTTCTTGTTGGTTCCCAAATAAGAAATATAATCAGTTAGTGCCTTCTGGTATTTCAAGAAGAGGTAGGGATTTCTGTCACACAGTGGCAAATTACCTTTTTATCCTTTTCTTCAGGAGTGCATCATTGATGAAGACTGTGAAACAGGGAAGTATTGCCAGTTCTCCACCTTTGAATACAAGTGTCAGCTCTGTAAAACCCAGCATACAGTAAGTCCTGAATCACATGTGATTTTATGTTGTCTTTAGAAACTCAATATATAAGTTATTGTTACTAATGTCAGTAAGTCAAAACTGATAGAAAACAAGGTGCAAAGCTTTCTGCATGAGGTTCAAAAGTGGATGTGTAGGGTGTTTTGGGTTGTTTTTTTGTTCTACCTGTTAACACAAGTTTTAAGGTTTCTGTTTTCATATGCACTCCACTCCTCCTGACTCGGGCTTGACTTGTTAAATGGCCTAAGGACAGCGTAAAGTAACACATTGTAGGTTGCCAGTGTAAGGGGCAAAGAGGAAATACTGTGCCAGCTCCTACGGCTCAGCTGATCGTTGGTCATTTCCAGCTCTTGGTTCAGCAGAATTGCAGCAGCCTGTGCTCTTCCCTCCGCTGACATCTTGTACAACGCTGTAGAGCAATTGTTACTGTAAATGATCCTCTTACATGGGTCATTCACATTATTTGAATCTATGAAACTCAGGAAGCCATAAATTCCTGTCTTTTGAGCTAGAAGATAAATGTTCTTGGTAGCAGCTATGGTTAGATTATCTTCTGCAGGTGACAGGTCTCTGAGAAGTTCAGGGTTTTTCTATGGCGAAAATCCAGTTTAAGAGCAGTCTGTCAAAAAAGACCTTTTATCTGACTATACCCATTCATCTAAGTTCTGCTGATGGCGTCTTGTAAGGCAAGTTCATTCCTCAGAGCGTTTACAGACAGTTAAGCAAGCAAAGCTTGTTGTAAAGTCGTGTAATCAATAGGATTATTATAATCTAAAAGCTATAGGCTGTTCCTGAAATTATTTAAATACTTACTTACCTTGGTAACTTCAGGGAGCTCTATTGACTTTGGTGGATCAAACGCTTGTTTAAACACAAGTCCTGAACATATGCTGAAGTGTCATTAGGAAAGTTTATTCTTCGTATTTTAGAAAAAGTTAAACCAGTAATTTTTCATATTAACATGGAATAACTAAAAATCAAGATTACAATGACCTAACATCCCCCCCTGCCCCTTTTCTTTGCAGTCCTCAGTAGAACATTTGTAGGATAAAGAAAGTAAAAATTAGGTCCTAGCTACACTCCTGCTGTAAAGCGAGCTCAGACCAAAGGTGATGGGATCAATTCCCTGACCTGGAACTCCCACAATTACAAAACATTTTTATTTTTAATTAGCAGATCTTAATAGTGCTAGCGTAGTCCTACTTCTTGCCCTGTGTTAAACGCTTCTTTTCACTGGAAAATAAATTCTGATGTTGTGTGGCTGCCCAGATAGGCCTTCACAAAGACAGAAAAAAACCTGTTAAAATGCTGACCTCCTAGGAATCTTTAAGATATTAAGCAAACTACCTCAAAAAAGAAACAAAGTGACCCATCACTTTTATTAGGTTGATTTATTAGGTGTATATAGCTGAAACACTGAGACAGTTGTCATACAAGGCTATCTTTAGCTAGAGATTTGCATTTCTGACTTGCAAAGATAGTTTTTTTCCAAATAGATTTTTTTCAAAGATTCTTGGTTACAAATGAAGTCTGGTTCTTATTACAACTAAAAATTGGGGTTTTTTTTAGTAAGATTTCTTTGCTTTGCTCTTTGAAAGCAGTCCTTCTGAACAAATTGCAAATTCCTGACTGCATTTAACAATGGAAAAAAAATCAGTAGTGCTTTCCACTGAGGGTGTTTAATTTATTAATTTTTTTTTCCTTGATTGCAAAAGGCTGTCCTGAAATCCATATTACACTGTAGGATGTCTGGCCGCTGATCAATTTTCAAGTAAATGCTAAAATAAGAATTCAGGTTTTGTAAAATTGAAAGTGTAATATTATAGAAGGAGTGCTGTTACTCTGCTGTGGAGGTTCCTGTCTGGCAAATAGTTCTATGTATGCTTGAAGCTGAGAACCTAAGCAGTTCTATTTGAGCAGTGGGAATATGACAAGCATATATTTAAGGCACATATATGCAGTTGTCTTCTAGACCAGGGTCTAATTCCATGTTTAGCTGTCTGTTGATATATGCAACTAGTGCTAGAGCAACAGTTTTGTCATGTGTTTTTTTTCCATTCGCAAGCATTGCTCACGGGATGTTGAATGCTGTGGAGACCAGCTTTGCGTTTGGGGTGAGTGCAGGAAATCCACTTCGAAAGGAGAGAACGGCACCATTTGCGAGAACCAGCAGGACTGCAACCCTGGAATGTGCTGCGCTTTTCAGAAAGGTACAGAGGTTTTTGCTTTTTATCCTATTCATTGTATAGTAAAGGAGTGTTAATATTTAGCTCTTCTGCCCAGGTGAAGTGGTTAAATCTCTACAGAATCAACAGCTCATTCTCCGTTGGCCTGTGGAGCACATTGTGTTAACTTCATTGTAAAACTTTAATAGAATTAAGCAGTGAGAAGCAGTCTGGTAGGGGTGCACAAAAGCCTGTTACACACTAGAGATGAGACCAGCATGAGAAGCACGAAAATCTACTGTTCCTAAAGGAGAGTCTCAGTCATTTAAAAGTAGCAGAGCTCTGTGTCAAATTTTCACCCAACAGAGTGAAAATAAGAGAATTAAAAATGTACAAAATAAATTAATGAGAGTACTGAAAGTGGCTTTTCCTTCATGTCAGCAAGCAGACCATCACAATCAGACTTCAGATACCTTTCATACTCTGAGTTTTGTATGAGCCTTCCAGGGCACTACCCTATGCAAAACTGACCAAACAGCCAAGATGCACAGAGGACTCATGTTCCAGGTTATGTTGTCAGTCCATGTGGGAATGTGAAACTTGATTTACAGAACGGAGGAGAGGAGGAGGAGAAGGTATCAGGCCTGAAATCAGTCCTAAATCCTGCCTGGTCAGGGCCCAGCTGCTTCTGCTGTTTCATTTCTTCTACTAGTTCCTCACTGCTTTTGTCATAGTTCACCTTAAGTTTTGTAGTGACAGGATGGAATGCCAGCCATCTTCCTACACCAGGTAGATACTTCTCTAGCTAGCTTTTTTCCTGGCTCTTGCTCTAAGCAAGAGGTGCCCCTTGTACCCTCACTGACAGCTGGGCTGCCTGTCCTGCCTTCAGCCTGCCGGTGTTATCTGGCTACTTGGGCATTTCAGGAAAACAAAGGAGAGAGCTCAAAGACCGTTTAAAGGCAAGTGGGTCTGCTTAGCCTGTCCTTGTTAATTTTGAGCATTACATAGTGGACCTTCAATGTTAAGTAAATTTGGTTTCAGTACGATTTGGTTAGAGCAGTTTTATTTTCCCCTTCATCAGGTTTCTGCCTAAAACATTTAGCGGTTTCGCCAAGCTCTGTCGTTGTACTGTGATTCTGAAATGAGACAGAAAGAGCACTTTTAATAAATGCGTATTACTTTCACCGTGCAGAACCATGATTCTCTGCTCCTGCTGCAGAGATGAGTAAATCAGTGATTTCCATCCACTGGTGTTAGTAGCACTAGGCTAGTCTGCTGTGAGGGTAATGCTGCTTCTGAAGCCCTGATTTCCCATGGGATCCAAACAAGCTGTGTCTTCATTGTGATTATTTCAGCTGCATAAGGCATTCACGCTAATTTGAGTATAAGTTAGTGCCTGGCTTGAAATGAAGGTTAGTACAAACCTGTAACTCAGGAAGGAACAATATAATAGGAATTTTGACTAAAATTGATAGAACACTATTACAAAAACTTTTAATAGAGCTATTGATTAATAGCAATGGCTTTTTATTCTCTATGGTTGTCTGCTTTAGAAGTGCTTTAGCGTTTATCAGGTTAGGCCTAACCTTAAGGCCTTTCTCCATCACTAGAGTATTGCGAAAGGTTCTCCTAGTAAAGGTTGGACTGTCTTTACATGTATATTTTTAATACAAAACTGTAGTAAATTATGGAGCATTCATTGCTTAACATATAATCTATTTTGGAATTAGGAACTGGTAAGTCATATACGTTAAAGCATATGTGTGTCTGTGTATACACAGACACACACACACATATATAGACCAAGTTTGTTTTAAAAACTTAAATTCTGATCTCTTCACACATTTTTTCCTGCCGTACCACAAAAAATGAAGTGAATGAAGACAAGAGAAGGAAGGGAGGTTTGATAGGAACATTTGGAAGAGCTGAATTGACACTATAAATTACTAGCATCACAAAACTCAAACGATGTATCCTTCTAAATAATTTCTTACAGAGGTTGCAATTCACTCCTGTGCAGAAACAAGGTGCTAAGCCTGACATGCCAGCCAGCTTTGCTTACTGTAGAGTTAATATAACAAATTAAATGGCTGAGTAGTAGTTCTTGTAACCTCGTTATTTGGTCTCTAATCAATTGCTCTGTATTTGTAACCTCTGCAAAGAAATAGGAACAGTAACAAAGATAGTTCTAAAATATTTATTTATTCATTCAGATTTTAAACCACTAATGGTATGCATTGCAAAGGATTAAATGTAAGTTTTCTTTGTTTTAGAATAGTCTCTTAAATCTCCAAGGGATGGAGTTGTGCAACGCTACTGTATTGACAGTTGTCTCTTCATGAAGAAGCAGGAGGTGATCTTGCTCGTTAAGCATAAACTCCAAATGTCTTACTCCCACCTAGTGGAAAGAACATTATATTATGGCTCCCTAATATGTAAGGGGACTTAAAAGAGGTCAAGTCTGTCTTTTTGTATCTTGTGTGTAGACTTAAAGATTAGGTCATCTCCATTTAGCAGACAGTTACTGGTTTCTCATAAAAATAATTTACTCTGACACACAGAACTGCTGTTTCCTGTGTGCACTCCATTACCTGAAGAAGGTGAACCCTGCCATCATCCTTCAAACAGACTTCTCAACCTGATCACCTGGGAACTGGAACCCGATGGAGTCCTGGAGCGATGCCCATGTGCAAGTGGCTTGATCTGCCAACCTCAGAGGTAAAGATCAAAACCGGACAAGCAAACTGCTTGAAATCTTTGAGGGGTCTCTTTCTGTGGTAAATAGATACAGAGCTTGCAGATTCTTCCATGCTAGAAGAAAGTCTTTTGACAGGTTTTCTCATCAGTAGCATTGAAACTTTCTCAAACTTACTGCCCAATTGAGTTTGGAAACACCTTAATCCAGTGTGAATTAAGTTTGTGTATCAGGCTAGTACTGCTTTTTAATCAATCAGAGAGTACCAATGGCTGTTGAGATGTATGATTCCAATTTAATTCTCTACATACAGCTCTTGTCCACCAACTTGCTATGTTAGATTGGGCTTCTGCTAGACGTTTTTTCTCACTTTCATACATAAGACATACTAAAGACATTTAAATACATTAGTAAGTATAAACAGGCATGACCAGCTTTACAGAAGGTGACTTCTATCACAAGGCGGGGGGCGGGGCGGGGGGGAAGGTATCTTTGCTTGCAGTTTCCTTGTTTCAAACTAAACTGAGAATTCAGTTTCCCTACTGCATACTAAACAGCTTGAAACACTTCATACTGTGCAGACTTCTTCAGTATACTTGACTTTCACACAATAGGAAGCAGGTTGACTCCGTACTTTCTGCTAGAAACTATAACTTCTAATGTATCATACCTTTAATCATTCTTTGAAAGGACAGTTATTTGCATTATCAGCAATTTTACTGGGAGAAAGTGAGATCATTTTAGTTTTGCACTAAAGCATTTTTAGAAACCCTACATGTTATGTATGAAATAAGCTCTCCAAGTTTGTTCCTGCACTACCATTTTTATTATATTAACTTTCAACAAAGCATAGCTGTGATAGAGATGTACATTAATATTTCTCTTTCTTCTGTGTCCAACACTGTTTCTTCATTTTTTTATGCATAAAAAGTAACTGGATAACATTTTGTTTCATAAATGTGATCTAAGGAAGCAGAGTTGATCCCATCCTTTCAGCACCTAAGTTTTAGCTGATGTGCAAGTAACCATTAACCTCAGGGAAGGTATGTCAGCAAATGTCATGTCTAGTAAGAAGGAAAACATTTCAGATGAAGATACAGAAAAACAGAAATGAATTGGAGTGTGAATACAACTGAACTGTCCAGCTATAGTCACAACAGTTATTTATCTGTTAGGATTATCCCACATACAGTAGTACTGTGCATACCACCTGCCCATGACTCGCATGGACAGTAAGATAAAAGCTGTTTTTGTGAATTTACATGGTGAATTTGAAGAATCAGGTAACATTTTTTTATTAAAAGAAACAGCCTATCTCTGCTTGAAATGGTCCTTGGCTAGATGTTACTAGTGAGTGATAAATGCTGAAACTCTCCTTTTATATCTTTCTTAGAGAGTATGGGGATAGTCTGCCCACAAATGGAAGTCTTAGAACTCCTAGAAAGAAAATTTACACTAATTCAAAGTGTACACAAAATAAAGTTCAGGATCATCTTCAGTTCATTTACCCTTTGTTTCCAGTGAAAGAGGCTGCAGCTTTATGCAGCTGTGGGGGGTGCCTGGCGCAAGCAGTGGTCGCCTTGCAGTCACAGGGACCTGTAGCCCTGTTCTGTCCCATGCAGTGCAGACAGGGACTGGATGCACCATGATCAATTTCTATTCCCCAGCCTCCTGTCAACAAGATAAATCATTCTGGTTCCCTTTTGAAGTTCCTACAAGAAGTGTGAGCTGTTTCTTTGCAGGCAACTGAAGCCACTTTTCAGAACAAAGACAGCAGCAAATACAGCTATTACACTGTCTGATTTAGAACCAAATACGTAATGCTTGCAGTTTTCTCAGCTCTACAGCTTGATGGCAAAGAACATCTCTTCTGCATTCCTTTTAAGCTGGAAGATCACGTTTCTTAACTTGGCATTATGACATGAACAGAAAGGACTAGCCACCATGAGTGCTTGTAGGTGGAAAGGCCAGATTGTGTGCTGAGGTCCACTGCCACGTTGTGTCCCCGTATCAAACATTTTCTGCTCTTGGGAGCTTTGTTCTAACCCTGTATATGGAAATCTCATCTTTAACTCTCCAGCTGCCAAGCATGTAAAAATCAGATGTTTCTGAAGTCAGCTATGGTAGATCAGACAGTATTCTGCATTTAACGTGCTTTCATGTGGGAAGGGAAATTAATTTTATTAAGGAAGTAACAAAAGAAATTGAAAATTTGTACTATATGACCAGGTGTCTATCTTTTTCCAACAGCCACAGCACTGCTTCTGTTTGTGAACTGTCTGCCAATGAAACCAGGAATAATGAAAAAGATGATCCCTTAATCATGGATGAGATGCCACTTCTCAGCTTGATGCCCAGAGATATTCTTTCCGATTATGAAGAAAGCAGCGTCATTCAGGAAGTGCGTAAAGAATTAGAAAGTTTGGAGGACCAAGCAGGTTTGAAGCCTGAGCCTGACTCAGCTCATGACCTGTTTTTGGGAGATGAAATTTAAAGTCCAAACACCAGTCAGTTTAGTTAAGTATTTCTAGAATTTTTTGTCTAGTGTCTTGCTTATATAAACCCTAAACACATACAATAAACAAGGTCTTCAATGAGCATCCTTCTCTGTGCACCAAACCTGCATGTTCAAATTATTGTTGAATTCATTCAGTCCTTCGACCAAACGTTCTGTCAAAGACAAACGGGAAACGTAACTGTGTTTCTTCGGGTTAGTACTTTCCCCCTGTACATTTGAAATAAATTTATAAGTACTTGTGCTCATTAAAAAAATACACACAAGCATAAATAATATTAATTTTTTAGTGACTGCAGAAGTGGCTTTTGAATACTTGTGTTCAGCCTTCCGTGTCACTTAAGAATTGGTGTTCTGTAGCTACAGTATCCCTTGGGTTTTATACTTTAATATACAATAGTCCTTAGCCTGCCCCACTACATCAGGGGTACACTATACAAAGAAAAAAAAAAAGCCTACAACATTTTCCTAAATAACAAATGGTGTGTACATACTTAATATCCATGTAACACACAGGTCTCTTATACAGGAACTTTCAGCTTGACTGTTCAGGGCTTGCGCTCTCAAGAGCAAAATATACTATTTAAAATGGCAGAACAAACAGCTAAATGGGCTGAATACAGAGAATACAGATTCTCTGTGGTACACTGAATATGTAAAGTGCAGCTGCAGTTAAAAGGCTGTGCCTAAGCTAGTGCTACAGTGCCACATCTACGGCAGCATTCTGCACTACACAAACATACCTTTTGGGCAGTGTCGATTAAAAGATCTGTGGACTATACTCCATCATCACCTACCCTTTTAGAAAGATAGAGGCAGTGAACATAAATACGTTACTTCAGTTTAGCAGCAGTAAGACAACCTAAATAGCTTCTTGCATTTAGATACCTGTGCTTCCCCTACTTGGTTCTATTACATCCAGAGGACTCTTTGAGAAATAGCTTGTGCTTTTAATGCACTTCATAGGCATAGATCTCTGTGTGTTACGAAATGTAATTATCATTACCATCTAATCAGGTCATTGATTTAAGAAATCAGTAGCAAGCTAGGAGTAAAATCAGATCCATCGAACTCCCTGGCTCCCAGCTGTCTCACCGAGAGTTTGCTATCATGGCTTTTTGGGGTATAGATTTCACCACCTGTTATTGCACATGGTAAAAGATGACATGAGGGTCCACCCAAGTAACTTTTCATGCACCTTCTTCCCAAATAATCCTTACTGCTTCTGTCCAATTCAGAACAGTAGAGCACCAATAACTTAACAAAAGCAGCTACAAGATTGTGCTGCTAGCTTGCAAGTCTTGCACCGCTTCTGGTCTATGAAAGCTTTTCAACAAATTCCTTCAGTAGCAGAATTAAATGTTAATAACCATGATCGTTATGAACAGGAAGGGTATTTCATCAGAATGGTCTGTTAGTTTAAGGATTCACTTCTACCACCAATTCTTACACCAACACATGCGCACATACACGTGACCTCAGAGTTCACTGAATTTACCTTTCCTTTCTATCCCTAATAAAATTACTGTGCTTTAGAGACGGCCCATCTATACAAAGAGAAGGAACTAATATCATCACAATTTTCCCGTTAAAAAAATACTTCATGAGGGCAAGAATTGTTCATAAAATACTGCCCAATTTAAGGATAATTTCTCCCTTCAAGTTTCTTGATGCCTCAATCCCTGAAACATAAAGCGTTAGTATTCATCAGAAGTTCAGTAAGATTTCTGCTGAACTAAGCAGGTTAGAAACTCAAGGCTTTTTGTTTCTTTAAAATGCCCATGATCAAACCCAAAAGTGTTTGAAATGATCAGAATGTAAAGCAGATGCTGAAAAATGCCTCCCAGAACAGTCCAGAATATATTCCAGTACACTTCTGCAGAAGGAAGTGCATCACTGGTCAGGAAATCATTATAAGGGAAGGCCCTGCAGTCCTCTACCCAGATTTCTGTAAAGACTTAAAAATTTAAAATTAACTTCTTCAAAAAAGTTCTCAACGGAAGTTTCTCTAGAGATAAAGCAAGCACTTTTTAGAATTCTTTTCTTAACCCTACTTTGTTCCATCTCTATTTTTTTTTTCTCCAATTTTCTTAAGTACAAAGAAAATGCATGACTCATTTGTTAATTTTTTTCTCTTCCAAAACCTCCAAGGATCCTTCAGCAGTCTGTATACATATGTAACTGGTAGTTTAATGACGTAGCCCACCTACTGGGTCGTACTCACTCTATGCTTCCTTTGCTCCTGCTTCTACCTCATCTATGTTGGACAAGAAGTGGCACAGGTCAAACAGAAGAGGAAGAATAAGGGAATTGCTCTGTGCAGTGCCTGGTTCTCAAGCTGCCAGATTCCTCATAATTTTTAGGTTGCTGTGGGTCAGCAAGCAAGGAAGAACTGAATGTTCAGTTACTGAAAATCCTTTTCCCTCTCTGGAGCAGAACTTAGCTACCAATCATATCTGGAGCTCAGAAGTTTCACTGGTGAGGAATTCCATTCTGGAAAAGGAAACTTAAAGAAAAATTTGGTGTGAATCGAGGTAAAGAGGAGCAGCAGACAGGCTATAAAACACTTCCTGTAACTGTTTACATGCGTGGGGGGGGGAGGGGTGTGTGCATATACACACACATACATACACACAGCCTTATAATTCTGGCATTGCCTTGGAGAAGTCTCTATTTCCATGAAATAATTCCATCCTTTTTCAAATAAAAACCACAGCATTTAATGATTAAAATAACACAACAGAATGAACAAATGTTTTATTGGCATGTTCATTGTTGTAAACAGCATCTGGCATGAAAAAGTTTACCAAAATCTTTTGATTGTTATAAATTAGGTGGTTTTCCAAAAGCTACAGAGAATTGTTCTCTATTGATCTTTATGGACCAAAGCAAAAAATTGCTGTTCCTAGGCTTTGCAATGAAATCATGTTGTCTGCATCAATCTTTGCACCACAACCCAAACTACTGTTTGTTGAGGTGTTAGAGGTTGCCCCGATATTTAACTACATATAGCTATGGAATCTACTCTGGGAAAAATAAAATGAATTTCAGTTCATGGAGAAGATGCAAACTTGTAATAGTCTCAAAAACAAAATGTACAAAAAGTAGCTGAACAGAACAAAAACTTCATTAACAAGGGGAAATACAACCCTAAAGTACCCAGCATTGTCAAACATAAAATGAATACAAATTTAAATAGGCAACTATACTTCCAAATGTACACAATGAATGTTGATATGTGAAAAGAAATACCATGGTAAAGAGCTGAACTGCAGTTCTGTTAAATGGATAGGGCAAATTTTATTTACACATTAAACACAATATAATAGAGCTGCTCATCGGCTTCCATAACCTATTAAAAATCAGTTTACCTTACAACAGCACTTCTGCAAAATGAACCAACACCTGCTGGCAGCTTTCTGCAGAGACCTCTCAGACTACCTGTTTTATGGAAGAATATTCTAAAACCTCAAACTTGCAGCACTTCCATTTCATCTTCGGCCCTTTTCTGCTGCTCTTCTAGAAACAATATGTTAACATTTACTTCAGACTCTCTGATGAGGTAATGTGTGTATCAGTGAAACAAACAGAAAAAGAGGATTCTTTCATGGCCTTTGCACAGCTTTTATTATTAAGCTATGAGTATCCTGCTTGAGGCTAGTTTCACTAGCTACTATGTGCACACTGTCCTCAAAAATTTCCACTTGTTTCCCTCCCCGCCCACTTTTTAGTTCTAATCTTTTATTTGCACATCCCTTTTAGCTTTACAGTACATTTGACTATAGTGCACAACATGATTCCAAGTCAAACAGTGACCCAATGGGGCACTGCGCTTCTGATTGGTAACACAGCCCAATCAGTGCTGGTGTCAGCGCTTTACACCTAATGAGTGTCCTGCCGTAATGGCACTACACAGTAGTAGTGAACCTTTTTATTTTAAACAAAAAAATTCCCCACGGAAAATGCTATAGCGAGTATCAGTCTTGAGTAAAATCTTTATTTGGTGCTCCATCCAGATAAATTTTTAGTGCTTTTTCTTTACGAGGAGAGTAGGTTACCCGGTGTCCAGTTTTCTGGAGTCTGCTGCTTTCTTTTTTCATAAGTTCATTTCTCTGCTCATCTGTTAATTCCATTAATTCTTCAGTTTTATCCCTAAAATGTAAATACATGTTAAAATTCAGATTAATGCAATAACTGTAATTCGATTTCTGTGATTTTTTTCACTTGGAGCAACTTAGTAAAAAATACAACTAAGGATAATACTCCTTACAGATTATTTTCTTATGCTGTAGAAACTAACAAACAATCTATCTAAACCTGCTTTTCTAACGCAGACATTCAGTATTCTGACAGCAGACTCAGGGGAAAGTCTGTCTTCCTTGTAACTCCTATTCTTTATAGACAACTACAACTCTGCTCTTTATATATGGTCACAGCTCCAACAGCTGGAAGCAGCATTTCAGCCAGCCCCTACTAGAAACTATCAGCTGCTCTCCCAAATAATTTTCTTCAAGGCCATCACATTACCAATCAGCTGTTTCCCCTAAACTCACATGTAATTATCAAAAATACCACAGAAGCAATGTGTTCATGAAGTTCCCTCGCTCCCCAATGTTATCAGAAATTGCAGTATTCAAGCTTTTAATCCTCAATTAGTGCCTCTGGGCTACTGCTGCCACCTGATGAACACTTTTCATGTTAAAAAAAATTTTTACAACATCCTTTTTTTCCAAAGAAGCCATACTAATTTCTCAAAGAAACTCAAAATAAAATCCTTACTCTCTAAAACCTGTGGCAAGACTCACACAGACTCTACAAAATCCACATACACACTTAAGCATAGCAACTATTTTTGTATTCAGCATTATTTTCAGTGGTTCTGGAGGGAAGTGTGAGTAAAAGTGCTTGTTTTCTTAAAACAATAAACATAGTTAATACTGAGGTTTTTAGGAAGCTGAGGAACATAGGGGTTTCAGGCTCAATGTTTTAAACCCTCTTCCATAAGCATTTTTCCTTTAAGACAATAAAAGAAGAGCATTTTTAGGCTTGTGTTGATTACATCACCCCTCTAATCTTATACATAGATTTTCTGAATGCTTTATTATACTGTAATAAAAAACATACCTATAAAATATTACGGCACCATCATCACAAATGTACAGAGGCCAGACATTCAGTGTAGATACTTTAGGATTCCAGTCCAAGTCTTGGTGAATCTCTAGTATGGAAATGTCGCATGGAAACGTTCCTCTACCCTGAGAAGCAGCAATTACTTAGTGAATAAAGCTCATAATCACACTCCCATGCCATGACAAGGTAAAAACAGACAAAATCTTACTTACTTTTGCAAATTCTATGTTTTCCAAGGGTATTCCACTAATTTCACTCAGCTGTAAAGTGAAGAAAATGGTGGATTTAATACTATTCCACAATGTTATGCAGTGTCTACATAAAGTCAACAGACCTGTCAAAACTAGAAGTCAATTATAATATTCAAAAGTCAAATAATCCAAAGTATTAGTGAAAAATTACAGTGAGAGGCTATGTTTTTACATTATTGAAGTTACTAATGTGTCAAAAGTGACACCTGCTGTGATGGTATTTCATCACACTTCTGATTCTTAACAGTGAGGAGGTGACAGGAAAAAGTTAGTAGAAACAACTGATTAATAACATCCAAGTTCCAAGATACAGAGTGACCAAGTGCCTCACATTAAATTTTCAGTTGCACCAGTTAGCTCTCAGCAGTTTCCCTATATGAAACGAAAGCTATTACACCAAGTCAACCTGGGAGCAGGCAAAGCCATAAAACATGCACAACCAAAACCCATCCCCATACACCTGCACTTCCTACTGTAAAAATTCCACAATTCCCCAACAAGCACCACTGGCTGCTCTGCCCCTTTGCAACTGCCCCTGCTGTGCACTTCCTCAGGACACAGAGTGCATCATCAGCCCGTTGTTCCCTGCTGTGGCTGCCCAGTCCTAGCACCCATCAGAGGGTTGCCTGGCACAGCCTTGGTGGAACCCTCCTTCAGCTGAGCAGTCTCATGGTGTGGGCTGCAGTCTTGTCTCCATGGCTGTGCAGACACTAACTTAGATTTGTGTTTAACTCTGGGACTTCCTCTCTAAGATTCTTGCCTCCAAATCCACTGTTAAAACAGACGTGTTCGAATTAAACTGACGGTGAGAAAAGACTAACAGCCAGTATA
Organism: Chlamydotis macqueenii; assembly: GCF_036417535.1. Taxonomy (NCBI): domain Eukaryota; kingdom Metazoa; phylum Chordata; class Aves; order Otidiformes; family Otididae; genus Chlamydotis; species Chlamydotis macqueenii. Next base: position 61,478,085 of record NC_141560.1, on the reverse strand, counting down.
ATTTTTTAACTCTCATTTCCTTAGGAAACCAGGATAAATAAACAGTACTGACAAAAACCATACAAATTCTAAAATTTATTATAGACCTACGTTCTGCTAATAAAATTTGTCTGAAAGAAGAGCTGGCTAAATGTATCTGTTACTACAGATGTGTCAAATTCAAGTTTCTCTTACTACTGCTGGGAGGAAAAAGATTAAGGCCTCTCTGACAGAATGCTGCTAACACTGCTCCCTCTTAGGATGTGAAACACCTTAGGACAAGAAAAGCCAACTCCTCCTTCAGATACAAGTGAAGAGGAAATCTTGAAGACTCTATGCAAGAACCTGTAGTCATTACAGGTCATCACTTCCTTTCTACCTGAAGAATACAAGAAATCAGTCCATAGCTTAATCTGTGTACGTACACAAATCCAAGGCTGTTGCATACTATGATAGCCGAACAATGTTACTCTTCCCAGCCTGTGAGCTAACTCCAACAAATGCTGAGCGTTTTAGTAAGGTAAGACTTTGGTAGACTTCACTGATAGTTGGATTTTTGCTGGCCGCAACATCCCCAGTAGCCTTACATCTGAGTATCGGCACATACAAATAACCATTTATCTAAGAGCAGAACCCTCTGATATACTAGATTAATAAAATGGTCTCGACACAAGAAACACTTCTCTAGATTTCTGCTAGGATGGTACATCTCTGCTTATCTGTTAGAGGGTTCTGACCTTAAGGATTGCACACATTCATCTGAATATTTTGATACCAGACTGTTAAATGAAATTAAGAACTAAAGCTGATAATTCATATGGCTTTGGTAATAGAATAGAACAGGTTCACAGTTCCTAGGGAAAAAAAATTATCACCATTCAACAAGATTTTTGTAACTATGACATTCCTGTGCTTCCCAACATCAATAAGGCTCTTAGAAACCACAAGAAGCTTGCATCACATTACACATTTTACCTTCTCTTTTAATTCTTCAACACTGCTGCTTTCTAGCACTACTTCCTGGAAAGAATCTAGTTTCATCTCTGATGGCCTCCATCGTCTTGATAAAACAGCAAGTTGTGACATGGATTTCATCTTTTCTACTCCTAGGAAAGAAAGAAAATTATATTAACATCACAAAACATCCTATTTAAAATTTGGCGTTTTCCATAGCATAAGCATATTCAAATATGGAAGACTGCACTACATGTACACACACAAACTAAGTAACCTAGTAAGTGTGCTGCAAGTAGTCCACCAAAACAAAGGAAAAAAAGAAAAAGAAAAAAAAAGATTTCGTTTAACTTTTCTTTGTTAATCAACTCCTTTCGAGGATTTTTTAATAGGCAGCATATCTTACAAGCCATGCCATTTATTCCTCTTAATGGCACATTTTTGCATCACAGCCAGCTTGGTTATACACACAATATCTATCCACCTAACCACAGACTGACCTCCAGATTGTGCAGTTGCATGAGACCTTCTTCAGCAATCTGATATTTATTCATATACTTCACTTCCTTTACCAAAATAAGCTTTCCATGTTTGAGATTTCACACACTAATTACACACTTGTTATTAAAGCCTGCTTTACACCTACCACCTTGAACACTTGTTATTAAAGCCTGCTTTATACCTACCACCTTGAGGAGTTTCAGTATGTACTGCTTCTAGCCTTTTCATATCAGTTTCAGGTGACAGCTTTCTCTGGTTAACAGGGTAAGAGGGTTAATGTTACAATCAGAAGTTATAACAAAGGGTTGATTTTATTTTTATTTTGAATCAGTCTATAATTTTGTAATTTAGCATACAGAACTTGTGGTTTAAACATTTGTGTCTACTATTATATGCTTGTTTTGCATGAAACCATCACCACTGTTTAAGCTTCTTCCTAAATACCTTCTACATGACTACATTTGTGCTGCCTTTCAATACTAACCTGTTGTCTGAAATGAAGATACAGTCACCTAGTGCTTCTTGGCATTTATTTAAAGTCTGAAGCAATTACAGAAGTTTTCTTCAGAGCCGGAGAATAACTAATTTAAAGATGTCTGCAACAGTGTGATGTAAAGTTGCTATGCTACAAAACTTAACTGTAAATTATTCTAAGTTGCATTATTTACCTGCCTAATGTCTTCAGTGTTTAGCTGAAGAAAAGACAACAGCAATGGAGATGGTGGAAGGCCTTCCAAACCCTGACTTAGAGCAGCTGCTGTTCCAACAACCTCTGTGGTAGCAGCAGGTACATACAACTTAATTTCCACAGAATATAGTGGGATATAGCTGTATCTTCTACAACTGGATTCAAGTAGCACCTTCTGGGCAGCAGTTATACAAAATACTACAGAATACTTGAAAGCTCTGTAGTCATTAATACAGTGTGTCTGTGAGCTAGGTGGGCTGCAGTGACCTAAAACGTAGTAACTCCAAGACCTGATCTACAGAAACAGTACAGCAATTAACCTAAAACTAATAAAAAAAAAAAATATTTAAATTTCTAAAGTTTTAACAAAGTGTGACCTGATACATATCTACAGTGATCTGCGCACCTCTTTATCCTCCCATGTTTATTTCAAATTTTGGTACTTGCACTGGCACAATTTTGTTAAAAATTAAAAATACCAGGATTGAACACAGCTGCCAAAATACTGGAGTAACAGCTAAATGAGACTTCTCAAGCCAGGTATGCTTGTGAAGAAAGTTCCTGAGCGAACAGAATTCACATTCTTCACCTATCCCTTAACTCCAGTATCTGTTTATCTAGGGAGGTCTACTTTTTTTCCCCCCTTAAGTTACGCTTGTGCACTCAGAATCAAAATTTTAAGTGTATATGCAAAGGATAGCTTAAGAAATGACATATTTTTAATAATATTTAAAAGCAGAATTTAAGAAGCCATTTGCTCTCTAATATTTTATTCCAAAGTTGTTTTGATGAACAAGGTCTGTTCAAAACTTTAGCAGTTAAAGACAAAAGATGAGTGGTTTTTTCCACTCCTGTCTAAAAACTACTAAATGACTCAACAGCTGTGCTGACTTTAAAAACAAATTATGTATATATTATGTATATACATACACATAGACATAGTTCAGCTAATAACGAACATCACTTGTATTAGTCCAAAAATTAAATACAAAAGCATAACACATAGAAATTCCTACAGTTTTTATGTACAATGGAAACATACACAGGCAAAAAACTGCCTATAGTACCACAGTATGTCCAGAAGTTTCCAATAAAACAGTACTGCTGTTAAGTCCTTTAGCACATTGCAGCCACAGGAAATCTGCACTTGCACAATATGGAGGCCCCCAGCTTCATGAGAAGCTTTTTTTGCATCTTTTTTTTCTTCTACAAAATGTTATTGTCAGTAATAGTCTTTAAAAAACAAAGGAAAAAAGGTAAAGTATATTTTCCAATGTTCTCTAACGAAAAATCTCTAACATGATCTTTACTTTCTCTTGACATTATCATTATTACCATCAAGTATTTCCAAGAAGACCTCCCAATTGCTTGAAATATTGATATCTTCTTCATAGATATGATAATCCAGAAACACAGTGCCTGGGTTCTTCCAGGTTTTCTTTCGTAGGCGAAACCTGTGAACACATCATAAAGAAAACACTGAGTTGTTATCTGCTCATGAACACCTACCTCTGCCAGAGATCAAAACGGAGTGTTTTCTGACAAAACTGACATACAACTAATCTATGCAAGTTTTGGTTAGGTTCATCAGGAATGAGTTTAACATTCTGAAATCATCCTGACAGCAAGGTATCACTACTGGCTCTCAGTGCTGCATCATTCATAAACACAAGGAAAAGCAGCCTGTGTTGTTCTTGTTCAATGCAAGAAACATACAGGGTTTTAGAGGAAGAAAACAGTTTCCTATTTAGGATAACAAAACAGAACATTCCCAAACGCTTCGGACAATTTTGCTGTGCATTTTTTTTTTAAATTTCCCCTTTTTCTTTTTTGAGGGGGAAGTGGGGAAGAAGGGGAGAGGTGGAGGATTAGATGATGACTGGTGTCTGATTTATGTACTTAGTTCTACTGCATCAATCCAGTCAAAATATAAAAGGATGAGCTTTGATTTAGATACGGAGGTACATAAAGGCACAAACAACTGAAATAAGATTAAACACACGTACAAAAAACTTAAACCGTAATGGCTTTTCCACACACAGAAGCAGACAAATTTTTTATGATGTGCCCTGTAATTATAAGGCATGAGAGAACATAAGCCAGTCAAAAATCCTTTGGCCCAGTCATGGTAAGGAAAAGAGAAAAACCTGGTCCAGATCTAGGTTTCTATCCTTTTCTCAACAGGAAAGGGACAATACTTGTCTTCTGATGTTTTGCTCCAGCCTGATTTTAGGCATATGTCAAGGCCCCACCAGCTCGCTTACCACATCTTACAGGTTTTTCTTAACTCCAGTGAATATAGAGAGTCAGCCATTCTACAATAAATACCACATCACTTTAACAGATAGTAGAGATTATGCGGAATCAAGGCCCCGAAGTGAGCTCAGTCTTGATGAGATAACTGATGATGGGTAAAGGGAAGACAGTACTCGATCAGTGCTGTACACACACACTATGATAATGCACGAGGTAGTCTGCTGCAGTAACCACACTGGACCTGCATCTTGAGATAAGGTGGCTTTTTTGTGAATTGATTTACTTAATGCTCTCCCTTCTGAACAAAACCATCCTTAGTGGGAACAAAATTTCTCAGATCTAAACCTATAGATATATTGCACGCAGGCAATTCTATGTAAATATTATTCCCTATATCATTCTACATTAGATGAAAGCTAAGAATTGCTGATGTTTGTATTCACAATCTGAATCAAAGACCACAGTAACTTATTTTTGCTCCTTTCATAACTTCCTTTCTCCACAAGAGAGAAACCCCACATTTTAAAGTAGTATTTTATCAGGTAACTTCCACAGATTGCAGTCTCTTTACCTGTCAGTTGTCAAGTCTAGGCCACATTGTTCTTGAAGCTGCGGAAGCAGTTCCTCTTTTGACTGTCGGACAGTCATTCCTTTAGCAAAAACTGCATCTAGAAGAAACTTGCATGGCTGTGAACATAAACAGAAAGTTATTAAAGAAAAATTTTTTGAACAGATTTGCCTGCTGTTCATGTTTTGTGACCACTCTCATCCACCTAACAAAATGACCATTGTAATGCTTTTTATAAACAAGGTAGGCAATTAATTGATTAAAATTAGGTTTAACTGATTTGTGTAGTACAGGTCATTCAAACACTCTGAACACATACCACTGCAGAAATAGTGTCTTGTGATTGCTACCATTATATTAACATTCTAAACAAGGAACTTTTAAATTAAATAAGCCACATGGTACTAAAAATGCCACTTTCTTGGCTTTCATCAGTTAGACAGACCAGAACTCCATGACTGGAAGTTACTTTTAAATTTATCTTATTCTCTGCTTTATCAGTTCAGCTTCAGTCTCTTATGCTTATCCATTATTAATATATGTTCTGCAGTTTGGTCCAAGAAATAAAATCAGAAAATAAGGTGCATAGAAAGTCAACTTTTAAGGACTGTAGTGATTCCATACTTCTCATGTCCCAAAAGATGTAATGAGCAAGTGAGCTGTACTGCTGCAAGAGAGGCATTTTTGTTTCAGGCTTGTCTTATGAAGAGAGGACTGTTATCCAACTAACTGTTCTGGTAAGTCCTGTCCACAGTGCATGAATACCACAAATTTTATCAGTACAATAACACTGGAAAACGCAATCATGAGCAAGACCAGTTTCTTATTTCAAAAGAATTCTACATGACTGTCATACATTTAAGGAAAATAAAGGAACAACTATTTTCATTTGTCCTCCATTTACACTTAAGAGAGATACGGTGGATCACATCACCATTGTATACTTGGAACAGCATAAACAGAAATAATCTCAACTTCCCTTCTAAATCCAGGAAAACTTGCAGGAAAATGCAGAGAAAAGAGGGACCGATTTTTTTTCCCCAAGATTTCAGAGGAAAACCTTGGTCAAGGCATATATTAATATTTTCAGTAATCAATCTTGAAATATTCAACATCTTACCTCTGGCTCATTTACCAAAAGTTGGTAGACTTTGACTCTGTATTCACCCTTCTTAAGGGCTCTTCCAAGTCTAATAGTTATCTAGAAGGCAAAAGAAATATCTGTTAGAAATTATTTAAAAATCAAAATCATATTTTGTAACACGCTACCAAGACCAATGTAATGATTTCACCTGGCAAATTACAAAACGCTGTAAGTTATGTTCTTATGTTTGTCTACATTGTACCAATATATTTTTTAATGATTCAAAATAACTTCTGAATAACCTTATTGTCATCAGAAAATGATGAAAGTGTCTCATTCAGCCGAACACTCTCAAACTCTTGATTGCTGGCGTAGACTCTAAAGACTTTGAAGTGAGAAGATGGAACTCCAACAAAAGGCTCCAAATGTTGCTTGAAGGCAGACAGTGTAATTCTTTTATCAACATGCACCATCAACCCTAAGCAAAAATAGAGATAAAAATGGCATGAAACACTGCACTATCAAAGAAAAAAAAAAAAAAAAAAAAAAAAAAAAAAGCAGCATTCTAGCATATTATTTCCATATATTCACAGTTATCACTTGCAGTAAAACAGTACTGAAAAGTCAAAATTATAGTTAACGGCCACATCTACATTTTATCTGAGGGTGTTACTGTGACCTTTAAGACCTTTGCTGTATCTTAAGTGTTAACCAGTATATACTCTTAGAAGACACAGCAGTTCCAAACTGCCCTATTTTGTAATCAGTGAAGTAGTGGAGCAAAGTAGTATCTTCTCCATTCAATAAGACAACAAATAGAAAGAATCAGATGGCATGTTTGCACATAATCCTCTACAGGTTTCCCCTGCCTCAAGGGAGAGACAGAAGTTTGAGTTGGGGCTGGCCAGGCACACACCACCCAACCCTTTTTTTTTTTTCCTCCTGGCTTTCAGGATTTAAAAATTTGGTTGCCTCTGTAGCCTTCCAGAATACAGAGTTAAGCTCAAGTGTAAATTAAGTGACCACTTCATGGAATAATTTCATAAATAAGGAAAAGCCACTGTAGTAATATGAAATTCTGGAAAGTAAAGTGAGTAGTTTAATCTTTAGAAACTGTGTTTCTTAATATATACAATTTGGACTACATTACAAACTACAGTATGATGATATTGTGTCATAACTCATTAGAATGAAAAAATTACTATTCAGAATATTTAACTGAACAAATATATTATTGGAATTATAAATCCGTTCATGTTGTCATACTGTACTGAAAATAAAGAAAAGCCTTCCCCTTAGGATAATTTATGTTCTACTATGAAAGCATAAAAATTACTGTAAACAAATAATTCCCGCATCCAACTAGTCCTTTAAAAAAGGGAAGAAAGAAAAATTAAAGTAGATCAAGATTAACCCCAAAGAAAGATCCTTCTTCCAGGCTAAAGGAGTAATTTTATTAAAACTTCAGTAGCTGCAATTATATTTCTCTGTGGTTTTAAAAAAGAAAATGCTTGTTCACAAAAAGAAAAAAAAAATAAGCAAAAAAAAATTACTCTATTATTATCACATCAGGATTTCTGGATTGACAGGAAAACCTTTGCCTTTCAAAATATTTATCTTACATCTTGCTATTCTTTTAAAAGTAACTGAAGAATAATTAAAGATATGCAGGTACTGAATTATTGTTTAAATAATTTTTCTTTATGACAATTAATATACTACTTAGGCTCTTACACTGAACTTGTTTGGATATTTTCAATGTCAGCCATACACTTCATTATACCAATCGCACTTCAGTACCTATTGTACTTCAGTCAATGAAAAGCAACAGTCTACTGAGTTAAATGATCAAGATCAAGTATATCTGAATTTTCTTTACAGTCAAATGACTAAGAGTTTTCAGGTTTGTTAATCTAAATGTTAAAAGAATTATTACTGTGTGAACCACAGTACGTAACTGGATTCTGAAAAAAGTGAATCATCATCATCAGATGCAACTAGTTTCCTTTCACTGGAAGGCAATTCAGCTTGCTCTCTAGAAAACACTTTCAATATAAGGAAATAGATGTATCAGAGGTAACTTTTCATTTTCTTAAAAACAAAAAAGCAAGATGACACTGTTCAAATATGTAATCGCTTACTGTAAGATCAAAATGAGGCTAAATTTTTGCTGAACCTGACACCATGTCCGATCTTTGCACTTTCATTAGCTTTAACATGACATATAATCAAGTTTTTCAATACTGTCATTAGACTTTTTAATACAGTATATGAATTAAATAGTAATAAAAGCTGGATTACTTTAAGGCCCTTAAAAAACAATACATACATTTTTGCCCTTCTCCCGAACCTTCATCTGCAGTGTAGGGTTCTGACTTAAAGTACATATATTGTGCTTCTCCTCTGCTCTTGCCACTTTCATCATATTCACTGTCTGTTCCGGAATCTTCTTCTGCTGTGTCCCAGGTTTCCTTCTTCCCTTGATTTGCTTTTGACCGCCTACTACTTGTGATACTATGAGAATCAAGTCCGTTAGCCAAGGGAAGTGGGGCACTGTCTACGTTGCATAAAGTATCACTGCTGTGACTGGAGCTGAGGATATCACTGTCCACTGAACTTGTACTCCTGTCGTTATTTACATCTGAATCTGACCGTTCCTCGGACTGGAGATTTTCTGGATCGGAAATCTGAATTTGGTTTTCAAGTTCTCTGTTCTCTGCTGATGCTGAAGAGTCTATTTCATTTAAAGGTGATTCAATGTTTTCAAAATCACTGGCTTCTGTGCTTTTGCTGCTGTCTCCATTATCTCCCTCTTGCTGCTGCTGCAGGGACAAACTTTTAAGCTTTTCTGTGCTTTCCTCCAGAATTGCCACTACAGATTTCATATTACCTACAGGTCCTTTTACTCTTTCACAGGGTTCATCCAAGTTGCCCGAATCTCCACTAGACTTCTGATAAACTGCTCGTCTAAATTGAGATCCAGGCGACTGCTCTGGTAGTGAAACATAGAGTCTGATTGTATTTGCATGGCGATCCAAAAGCTTCCATAAATGAGAATCTGTATATGCCACGTGACGATCTAAAGATTCTGAGCTTTCAATAAATACCTGAACATAAAATAACAGTGTTTTATCATGTGGTGTTATTTTAAACAAAAGTAAAAGCAACAACAGCAAACAGATAGGATTGAGGGCACATTAGAAATTAAGTCACTAAAACATCATATTTTATTAAAAAAAAAAATACACATTTAGAAAAAGATAGACTAGGGAGTCTGTAGTTCAATAATGACTTAACATAATTATGAAAATAAGGAAAAGTGAAGATTGAAGTGAACTGTAACCAGATTGACCAGCTGCAGTAAACACTTATGTTCAGAAGCACATTTTATGTATCACTTCATGTGCATCCTTCACCTGTACACTACCACTAGTTATGGTAGTAATGAGCCCCACAACTGCAGCCGGCAGTCTTTCTTTATTTGCTAGTATAGCATCATAAACAAGAAATCTTTAAATGTATACATGGGTAAACAACAGCACAAATTATAACACAAGGGAACAAATTTCTCCCTTTGTCAAAGGTCATTGTGTTGCAGTGACAACGTGAATGCAAAAGGGCTTTAAGTAACTGAATAACAAGTCAATGCCATTGTCTGGCTCAGCTATAAGCCATCAAAGCCTTCACTAATCTTTCTTCATCGAGGACAGTGTATTCTTGAGCTTAAATTTCAGAGAGAGGATGTGCAAAATGAGCTAAAAGATATGCTATTACTACTGTAGTAAAAAGGGCAACACTACAGATGTTATTTAAGTACTTAAGCTGCTCTTTTTCTGAATGCATTACACAATTATTATTGGAAACATTTATTAGAAGTCCTTTTGGAAAACCAATATAAATTTGGCTTGGGGGACTTCGCATAGTAAAAATTACTGAATTTAAGGGGAAAAAAAAACAACACCAAAAACTTGCTCTTGGTTTTGACATTCGTTTCTTAAGAACGTTAATAATGAGAGCAGGTGCAGCTGTTTAGAAGATGTAGAAAACAAATTAAGCAGATTTCATAATAATATGCCAATCTTTGTTCTCTAAGAAGGGTTGACTTTTAAAAATATTCCTCATAAGGCTGTTAAACCTCACCATCATTTGAACCACTGAGTACCAAGCAGATGTCTGATTCTGAATCTGCTCTACCTTGTTATGTACACTTGGTTTCATATATAGCCTATTGTATTCATCAGTGCTACAAAAAAAAGTGCTAGTTAAAAAACCCCACACAGCACACAGTGAAATACATGACAGTTATCCATTATAAATTCTACACAGATATCTATGTGATATTTGTGAAATCTACAAATAAATGAAATTAACAATTTAAAAACCAGAGCATGTACCTTGTTGCTTCTAAAAAAGCCTTCAGCTTTCAGTGTTTTGCTGGAAACGTTCAGAAGACGCAAGTCATTGTAGCAACGTTCTAATACTACCCGCATTGTTTCTGCGGGCAGGTATGTAGCCTAAAAGAAGACATTAACAGTAAGTTAATATGCACATTATATATAATTTCAAATACTGGAACAAGTATTTCATTTTTTAAGCTTATTCATAGGGAAAGGAGAAGGTTTGTTTATTGACTTATAAATTGCAAAAGACAAATGTGGGGGAAAACCTCCCAAACCTGTTGAGTCTCAGTTCCTTTCTTCCATCCTTTGATATGTAGCAAATGCTAGTTTTTCCAAAAAGTCAGTAGACTAAAGTGGCTTGGCTTTGCAGAGAACCAGCAAACTGTTAATGACCAGTAATACATGGAATCAGTCTTATTACTTAGGGTATGAACCAACTGAAAATAAAAAAATTATTCTAAAGCACCAGGTTTTGCACACTGTTCATTTAATTCTTAATTCAACTGAATTCAAATTACTGAAATCATGGTTCATAACAAATTTTATGAATTTACACCAACCACTGAACTCTTCTACACAGAACTGACAGAGTAAAATGTATGTCTTCCAATTCAATGGAAGCAGTAACATCCCATGGTTTAAGACCACATAAAAATGAATCTGCATCTTAAATACAAGTGGCTGATGGGATAAAAAGGAAGGTTTGTAGGGAGAATGTGAACAGCTTTGGATGCTAATTTCAGCTACTGAAGCCAATGGAAGAAGTTACACATTGGTTCAGTTATATGGTAACAGTTCACTAGTTCTGCCACTGACTCAGCAAGGTGGTTCAAGTTCCTAACCCAAAAGAACATGAACTCAACTCTTCAGCTTCCCCAAAAAACTTATTACCCTGTAAGATAGTAAGCTATATGGGCAGACAGTGGCTAAGCTTGTGCAAAAGCCAGGGTAGAACTCTGGATGGAATTAAGATGTAGACTGCTGCTTTTAGCAGCAGTGAGCAGATAAGACAAGCTCAACTGTAAAAACCAACCTAACCCTACTGGACATGACACACAGTATGAACTGCAAAAACTGCAGGCTCTCATTTTAGGTACTTAAATTACAACACATTTTCACAGTCAGAATGAATGAAAACTCCATAATACAAGACCTTAATGACTATAAATTACCTTTGAAATTAGCTGTTTAAATTCTGAAACTGTTTGATTCAAATAAGCTCGTACACTTATTGGAGGAGCAACAGATTCAGTCTTTAGGTCAACTATGTGAACCTTTACCATGACCTCTGTAGGGGAAAAGGAGAAAGAAAACAAAATCACATATACATATACACAAAAGAGAGAATTCAAAGAAAGCACACATATGCTTGTCCAATGTACTGATTAAGGGTTTACATTAAATACATACAAACAGTAATGAATTTGAAAAGCAGTCCAATTTCAGAATTTCATTTTCAGATCAATCTTAATGCCAAAGATGCAAAAATGTTCCACAGTTTGACAAATTTTAGTACACCTTAGAACTGCTTCAATTAGAAACAAGTTGGCAACACAGCACAGTATGCAGTTCTGGGTACTGACTTCATAAAATGTAATACAACAAAGTTTTTCTTCTTTCTCACATCATAACAAGAGTTCTATGTTTTACAAGCTTAATTTTCATGCCATCACACAATAAACAATTTCAGTCTATCTTTGTCTATATGTAATTACAGCTCTTACCACCAGGTTTATAGCACTGGAATATTTGGTCAGGTCGTCTTGTTTCCAACAATAAATCAAACATGTATGTTGATTTGACACCTCCAAGTAATAAACCCATTGGTGTATCCTCTTCTCCTTCATAAGATCGTTCCAAGTAGTCATGAAACTCATCATATTTGACAAGACGACAGCAATCCAAAGGAACAGCCTCTTCTAAATCCATTACCTAAATCATGCACACACAAAAAACCCCACAACACTTATTGATGGTTTATTTGTGAGTTTAGTTTTTCCCTTGTAAGCTAGAAATATCTCGGTACATCCAGGAATCCTTGTAATTCACAAATTTCTATTTGGTTTTAGAAAAAAAACATACGCATACATCATATATATTATAAACACACACATTTAACGTATATACATCTTTTCGAAATCAAAAGAGAAGTCTGCATCAAAATGCAGATAAGAATGAAGTTTGAAAAGTATGTACAAAAGCACATGAAGACAGGTCCTAGAAGTATATTCAGGGAATATATTCCTCTATCAGTTATACCAAATGGAATCTTAGAGGTCTGAAGATCTTCCATGTGTCTCAAGGAGATGTTAACACATTCCAAATCTGTAACTGCCTTGCTGGTACTCTCCCAGCCAAAGACGCATATGGCAAGAACCAAAGAGTACAAGTACACAAGCAAGAATATGCGTCTTCAATTTCTACCTGTTTGTGGAAGGCAAAGATCAACAGATGCTTTGGTGCTGATGTTATTGTATTAGCTATGCAGAAAGTTTCTTGAAAGAATTCTCTTATTACCTATCCAACACAACATTTTTACTGCAATACAAATACAAGCATTCCAAATTCTTTCAACTGCTGTCTAACAGAAACTCTCATTGTCTGGTTTTAAAATAATGGTATGTAAAATGATACTGCCTTTTAAAAGGACAGGCTATATCATTCCAGTCAGAAACCATCTGACAGCTACTAACAGAAAACTCAGCCAATAATTCCCCAACAAGAATACCTCAAAAAAAAAAAAAACCCAAAAAAAACCAAACCCAAACAAAAACAACCCCCCAAAAAACAAAACAAAAAAAACCAAAAAACCAACCTCAAACCAACCCCCAAAAAATAACCTACAACAAAAAGTCCACAGCCAATCCTCTATAAACACTCCCATAGCATTAGAAATTTAAAAACTGAAGATACACAACAGCAAGAAGAATTAAGCTATTTTGTTATGTGTAGCATAGCATACCTTGTAAGCTATTTCCACAGCTTCCTTCAGTGTCTTGTCTTTATGAACCTCTAATTTGTTCTCCATCATTATTTGTTTTGTAGGATGCATGCAGAACAATTTAATCTATGAAATACAAAAGGAAGAAAAATGATCATGAAGGTATTTGCAAATACCTTTCATATTAGAGTACATTTAAATTTACAACCCTATATTCAAACAATCTAACATAAAACACATCTTTAGCTCTACTCCAGCTATAGGACAGTTTCCTTTCAGTTGGTTTCACGACTGCAGATAGAAAATGTCAAAGGCACAACAGATAGCACTAATGTGTATGTACGTATATCTGTATCTTTTTCCAAGCTAGGGTACAACATCTCTAACCAGAACATCTTTAAAACTGTAGGCAGCGTGCATATCCTCCAATGAGGAGGAATGGGTACAATGAACGTGAAATTCCTTTTTCACACAGAGTTAGATATTTCACAACCATTGAGAATCTTCTAATAAAACAATCACTTGATTCATAGATAGACCAGCTGACTGTCATGCTTGTAAGTCATAGATGTCCTAATTTGTTTGTTACTATTGAATCTATGGTTGGAAAATGATTCTGCTCTTTCTGCCAAGTAATCATTTTAAATTAGTTTCAGAAACATCATTTAACAGGGGAAATGGTCAAAATATGAAAAGATTTAACAGTATAAAACACCTAATATACAGTGTTACATACTCTTTGGAACCTGTTTTGCTGAAATCAAGTGACATCAGATTAACTGTAGTTTTGTTTTGGTTTTAATACCAATTCAAATTCACATGGAAGACATGAATGCAATAAAAGTGTCTGGAGAATACCTCTAACAAATGCCTTCACTGTGTATAGGCTTCTAATAGGTGCACAATTCATTTTTAAGACTTATTAATACAAATACACTGTCTTAGTTCAGCCCCGATCAGGACCAGACTACGCAGTCTGTCTCTCGCTCCCCCCACCCTCCGAGAGAATAGGAGGAGATGATATAAGAAAAACTGCTCAAGGTTTGAGATAAGGACAGGGAGAAATCCTTAAAGTTACCGTCACGGGCAAAACAGACTCGAATTGGAGAAAACTATTCATTTATTTCTAAAACTACCAGGAGAATGAGACAGGGAACAAGATAACCTCCCCCCACCCCTCCCTCTTCCCGGGCTTAACATTATCTCTACTACCTTCCCCTCCCGAGCAGCACGGCGGGGGGAAAGGGAATGGGGGTCGCAGTCAGTTCATCACGCATTGTTTTACGCCACTGTATCATTGTCAGGGGAAGAACTCCTCGCATTCCTCCTCTGCTCCAGCGTGGGGTCCCTCCCATGGGCCACAGTCCTTTGTGGAACTGCTCCGGCATGGGTCATCTCTTCCACGGGGTGCAGTCCCTCTAGAACAGCTGTCCCAGCGGGCCCTCCACGGGCCACAGCCTCCTTCAGGCCTCCACCTGCTCTGGCGTGGGGTCCTCCACGGGCTGCAGGTGGATCTCTGCCCCTCCGTGGACCTCCATGGGCTGCAGGGGGACAACCCACTCCACCATGGTCTTCACCACGAGTTGCAGAGGAATCTTGGCCAGGAGCCATGTTACTCCTCCCCCTCCTTCTTCACTGACCTTGGCGTCTGCAGCCGTTCCTCACAACAGGCTGGCAGACATCTCTCAGGATCCTTTTTACATCTTATTCACTTCTCATCTCCTCTCCACTTCTTGCAGCCAGGCCAGGCCGAGTTGGGCCCAGTCGGCTGCCTGGCGGGAGGCCAGAGGGTGAGGCCTGCAAGGCCCATGAGGCCTGCGCCTCCCCCTCTCTGTCCCCCGCTCAGCTGCTTCACATCTTCTCGGTTTTATTTTCCTGTTTTCCCCTACTTAAATACGTTATCGCAGAGGCTTTATCACGGGACATTCTGCTACCACTTGGCTTGGCCTTGGCCAGCAGCGGGTCCGCCCTAGGCCCGGCCGAGTTCACTGAACAAAGGGGAGCAACTTCTAGCAGTTTCCTACAGAAGCTACCACCTTAGGCCCCCCCCTTGCTAACAAAACCAGAACATACACTTATCACAAAAGAGTCCTTGTATTGTAGTAAAAAAAATATATTATTTACTGTAGAAACACTTCTTACTAGAAATGTATTGTTACTTTATTCAGCAGAAATTCTAACCTTGCAAGTGTTGCGCTCAATTTCACGTTGCCTCTTTTCTTGTTCTTCCAGTTCTCTCTCTTTCTGTACCAGTTGTTTAATATGCTCTGGATACTCATGTGTCTCAAGAAACTCTGTCAGTAAAAACAAAGTAATAGTTTTAAAAAATTAATTTTGCCGTAATGGGCAACATCTTAGGAATTATGGGTCTATTTAATAGTTCTCTTTCATGCTGCTGCCTCCTCTCTCTCTCCTTTACTCAGACTTCCCACTATAGCATGTCCTGTTCTCTTTTTCATTATTTAAATTAAACCAAAGTCAGCTGTTTATTCCCCATAATTATATATCAGCAACACAAGAAAATGCTATTAGCACAAGATTCCAGTATCAGTAAGGGAAGCTTTGCTGTTGTAAAGAGATACACTAAGACTGATGACTCCACTTGAGCCTGTTTTTACAATAAAGGTAAATTCTGTCCTAGAAAGTGAATTATTGTCTATAAAGTGACAATATTGCACTTAACATAGATTAGTGTACCTCATGAGATTTTGTTTCATAAAGAGAAATAAAAACAGAACATGCAACATTTCATCAAGTTTTTAAAAAAACTTTTGCAAACACAGCTGTCTTCCAATCCTTGTGCCATGCCTATCGCAAGGAATTGGGAAAATAATTTTTCAGATTGGTTTGGCATGTTCAAGAAATCTGAAACAGCAGATTCAGTTTTTTTGGTTTTTTTTTTGGTTGAGGAATTAACAATTATATCACTTAGAGGAAAAAAAAATAAATTCTATTTCCAAAGACAGCTCTTGACCTGTAGACTTTGTTTATGGCTCCTGCTTATTCCTAAACTTCATACAGTCCACAATCACTTCTTGCTCAGAATGAATAATACTGTTTCAATATTTGAATCATGGAAACAATGTTCTTTTTTGCTGCTCTTAAGGCTTACTACTTTATCAATTTCTTGATAAAAGGCTTTGTTTTACCAGTATTCTTGTGTTTCAATCCAGTTCAAAACTATATAAAGCATCTACTTCAGATACTGTTACTTTAAAACAAAATAGTATATTTTTATAAGTGCACTGTCCCTCACATCATGAACTCTCAGAAACAAAGAGAAGTCAGCAAAATTTACTCTGTGAGATACTTATTTTTTCCCCCTCCCTATTTTCTAAAAGGAAATATCACTGTTCAACTTTATGGAGGAAAAAAAAGTAGAAAAGTAGAAATAGAAAAAAGTAGGAAATTAGAAAATATTAACATGTCTGAAAGTACTCTGTATATGATGAAATAAATTGCTGCTAAAGATAAATGTGTTTGTGTTTATTATGATGTGGGAATGGCAAATTTGCTCAAAGTATCAGAAAACTTTTTAGAATATGTTGATACAAAAAGTAGTTGCAAGTCTACTTTTATTAATTTTAGGATTTTATTTTTTTAAATAAAATTTAGTATAAGCTTAAAGGTTTTTTTTTTTGTATTCCAAAAAACATTAAAGCTTGTTTTACTAATCCTTGCATTGCTAATTTCTCTCTTTATTCTTGCTAATAGTCACCCTCAGTTTCTCATGGTAGAATTCAAAATTTCACCCCAAAAGAAGCAGTTAAAGAAAGCAGAGAACTATTCATCTCCCTCCTAAAATATTTACAGTAGCAGAATAAGATAAACAAAACATTATTTTCAAAGATCTTTTAATCCCTCCTCCACTGGACATGTTACAAGCTGGTGTGTTACAAACTCTCTCAAGTACAGAAGTCTTTTCTACGCTCGCACACTCTTCAAAAACAGTGAGCATGCCCCAAAAGGAGCTACACAATGTGAAGTGCCAAAGTTTCAGTTGTGAGATTCTACTTGATTTTCAGTTTACCAATTAAGAATAAAATAATTCCAGCTATCAAAATAATTAAATAATTCCAGCTATATCCAGCTTACAAAGGATGATTTTTAAGATTTTGAAAGCTTGAATGTATTCTTCAGGACACGCAACTGCTTGAGGATTTAATGAAAAAGAAAAAAGGAGGAACGCAGAAGTATTAAGAGGTTTTTTACTCGCCTTTGAAAATTTATGTGGCTTCTCATCTCCTCAACCTATTAGGAAAAATTATTCACTGGACTTTTTTGTGCACTTGAGGAAATTAAAGTTCTGGCAACTGAACTATATAAACCCTGAAAACTTAGAACAGTCTACACTATTTATCAACTACCTTGAACCAGGCTACAAACTGAGAAGTTTCCCTTTATAAGGGCAGACCATTGAATATTTCCTGACATAAAAAAACAAAAACAAAACAAAACCAACTTTGATACTGCAAGCAAATTAATATGTGTCTCAATTCAATCCCTTAGAATATTAACCAAATACTTCGTTCTTACAGGCACACTGCTGATGGGAGAGCAGGCGTGGCTCGCTACTGCTCTTCCAGTTTCCTTCGTACAGTTGTACTTTTAACAAGGGATCGACAAGGAGAAAATAGCAAACAAACATGCTTCCTTCTACTTTTATGTTAGTTTAAAAAAGTTCTATACTATCAATTTGCTACTCCATCATTTAGGTGTGCTCAGATTTTAAATGAGAAACATTAAGTTTTCAAGCAAATAATACAGCATTATTAAAAAATATACAACAAGAGAAATCCTGGAAGTTTATAGTTATGAAATTAGCCAATACTTGAATGAAGCCTCCAACCAGACATTCCTGTTTTCAGTCTAAACAGGATCTTCATTTTCCACTGTGTCGTATTTCAAAGATCAATCAACCTGTCAGCTATTACTATGGGGCCATGCATCCTCTAAGCCTTGGTGAACTAAATCAGAGGTGAGGGGAATAAAAAGACCTTGAAATCCAAGATTTGTTTCTGACTATGTAACTTCTAGTATATTGTCTCATTTCCAAACTGAGACACGAACAACAAGGGCTGGCTATGTCATTATGAAATTCTTACACACTAATTTTTAAGTGAAGAAAATTAATTTTTGTTCCACCATCAATGAGGACATTAACACAGCATGACATCATAGTTTGTTCAGTGTTAGCCAGTACATATTTTTCGTTTCCATTATATCCAAAATAATAAAAATTAGAAAGTTTATTTTGCAATGATCTCCTAATGATCCTTAAAGATTTATTACAAAAAGAGTAATGAAAAGCTACATCCTCACAAAAATTAGGACTCATCATATGTGAAATATCTCCTTATTCCACAACAGAATCTTACTAGTTAAGAACTGCTTAAACATACTTACTTGCATTTCTCATTGGATCCTTCAGCCTATATATCAGCATGTACGCATTTGTGGAGCTGGTGGAAAAAAAGAATAGTGATCTGCATTTATCAGATGGAATGACAATATTGGCTTCAAAAGTTGTTTTGTTTAGGGTTTTTTTTTTTTTTTTTCAATAAGGAGCTATGTCATATATATCTTACCAATTCAGTAACCAAAAATGATTTTAAAAAATAAATATCACATTATTTTAATGATCTGAAAAGCAGTCAGGATAGCTTTTAGAACTATTCGAGGCAGCTACTATTAATTTTAAGCTCACATGTTAAGTACACACATCTTGGTCATTCATTTGATTACACTAAAACACTATTGGAAAAAGAAAAAAAAAAAAAAAAAGGTAGTATTAGAGTACTACTAACCTAGCAAAAGCACTGGAATAATAGCCTCTGCTTCCGGAAGATCCACCATATGTTTTCTTAATATCTTCCTGAGTTATCTAACAGAAAATCAATGCAATGATTATTTGAGAAACTTGCACTAACAGAGATGCATTTATTCTCATTAGGAATAATGCCATTACATAATTAATACACTATATTAATAATTTTAAAAAATATTTCTGTTTATTTGCTGACTTAAAAAAAATCTGTTTCAAAGTGATTAGTCTCTTTATTTTACGATGAATGTAAACGTAATTTTTTTTTTCCCAAGTAGGAACTTCTTAGAAAAATATTATCCAGATTCTTGACTGCAATAACATTTACAAATACATGTAACACCCGAAATGTACCAGCAGGACAGGTTTAATAGCACAACCTGGGTTGTAATTCATCTACAAATACACTTCTCTCTAAGCAACAAGTGTTCTTCACACGTATAGAAAGCAAAATCCTAAATCCAGCCTGGTCTTTACATGAATACAGGCTTCTTTACAAACCATACCTCCTTAACTATCAAGAAGAAACACTCCCCTTCTGACATACTAAGCCCCACACATAAATTAAAAAAAAAAAAAAAAAAAAAGAAAAAAAATCTAGAAATCAGTTAAGCTAATGAGTGAAACATATATGTATACGGCAGGACACTAGAATGAGAATACGAAACAAGGCAAATACTTGAAATAACTGTGCATAAAACCAGCTTCATTATACGTAAGTGAAAAAACACATGCAAAATACAAACTTATTGTTTCATCTATGAGTACACAAGACAACTAAAAATATTATTCTTACCTTGCTAACATGCTGATCATTAAAGCTGTACCACTGGTCGTCACTAAAAGATTTTATACAGGCATAATAATGGCCACCAGCAGCACTTCCAGAATGAACCATAACAGAAAAGAGCTCATACAGTAAAGAACTCTGGGGAGAGAAGAAAAAGGTGTGATATATATTAAGTAAAAGTAGCCAAATGATCACTTTACAAAGTTTTGAAACACTTATACAAACCCAAATATATAAATAGCTGTATGTTACAAGACAGATCTGTATAACAGAAATGCATTACTGCAACAGACACTGAACAAAATCAGACCTCTGATATGCTAAATATTATATAAGAGCATGTAATAATAGATGTAAAGAGGAATTTCCCCTTTTGCTGGTGGGAAGAGAGAGAGAAAAGACCAAACAATTTAAGAAAAAAAATAATGGAAATATTTTTTAAATGGCTTAATGCATTACTGTTACTTCTTCCCTGTACAAGCTCTGAATTTCATAGAGCCATAGAATCAGTAAGGTTGAAAAAGACCTCTAAGATCAAGTCCAACCATCAACCCACCACCACCATACCTACTAAACTATGTCCCAAAGTGCCACATCCACACATTCTTTGAACACCTGCAGGGATGGGGACTCCACCACTTCCTTAGGCAGCCTGCTCCAGTGCCTGATCACTCCTTCAGTAAATAATTTTTTTCTAATATCCAATCTAAATCTCCCCTGATGCAACTTAAGGCCATTTCTTCTCATCCTATCACTTGTTACTTGGGAGAAGAGAGACCAACCTCCTTTCAGGCAGTTGTAGAGAGCAATGAGGTCTCCCCTCAGTCTCCTCTTCTCCAAACTAAACAACCCCAGTTCCTTCAGCTGCTCCTCATAAGACTTGTGCTCCAGACCCTTCACCAGCTTCAATGCCCTTCTCTGGACACGCTCCAGCAGCTCAACGTCCTTCTTGTACTGAGGGGCCCAAAACTGCACACTGTATTCGAGGTGTGGCCTCACCCGTGCTGAGCACAAGGGCATAGCACTTCCCTAGTCCTGCTGACCACACTGTTCCTGATACAAGCCAGGATGCTGCTGGCCTTCTTGGCCACCTGGGCACACTGCTGGCTCATGTTCAGCCGGGTCTCTACCAGCATCCCTAGGTCCCTTTCCACCGGGTAGCTTTCCAGCCACTCTTCCCCAAGAGTGGCTGGCCATGCAGCCAGTTTTTTACCCAGTGAACAATACACCTGTCTAAGCCATGAGCCGCCAGCTTCTCTACGAGAACGTTGTGGGAGACAGTGTCAAAGGCTTTACTGAAGTCCAGGTAGATAACATCCATAGCCTCTCCATCATCCACTAGGTGAGTCACCTGGTGAAGGAGATCAGGTTGATCAAGCAGGACCTGCCCTTCATGAACTCATGCCAGCCGGGCCTGATCCCCTGGTTGTCCTGCACATGCCTGGTGAGCATACTCAAGATGAACCACTCCGAAATCTTCCATGGTACTGAGGTCAGGCTGACAGGCCTGTAGTTCCCCAGCTCCTCCTTCCAGCCCCTCATGTACACGGGCATCACATTGGCAAGCATTGTGACTTGTTATGCTAGGTAGGAACTAAACAGTATCGCCACACAAGAAACAAAAGTAATGACCAGCTTGCCTGTAGCTATGAAGTTTAGGCTTATTTGCTATCACTCTTTTCTGCATTCCTGAAGATTGCTTTTTGTCCCTTAATATATATTGCAAACAAGCAACACGCCATTCAGTGCTAATCGGCACTCTGAACTAACTTCTCTCACATCACTTCAAGTTTGCTGTTATAAAGCTCTCTTTTCATAGATAAAAGGATGGAAATAAAGAGTACTAAGAACATATCTTCCATGCTGCATATACATTAAAAAATAAAACCAAGCAATACTGACTCACACAAGTGCTACAGGAACTAAATATTTTTAGATTACATAGAGGAAATGCTCTGTACATTCTTAGCATCTACTGCATCCATTATTAAGATATCCAAACCAAAGAGCTGAAAATATGGCTTGACAGCTAATTTGCCTTGAGAACAAGTAGTCTGAATTAACTAGCCAAAGCTACTGTCAACGCTAGGACATGACATTTGCATTACAGATACATTACAATACTTTGTCCCTATTGCAGTCAAGTGACTACCTATTAATTTCTTTCTTTTTTCCCAGCTCTGATTCACAGTATTCAGAATATTTATCAAAAAACTCTCTCAAATGTTTTAAAGTAAATGTAAATAGGGACAGATGTGTATATAAAAATACAGCTTTTAAATCTTTATGAAAGTTACAGTTACAGCCAAACAGCTTCCTAACAAGTCTGAATAAAAGCTATTGGCCAAATTTCATATGAGTTCACTGAATAATGACACAAGGCATATATTGTAGACATTACCATAAGATTAAAGATTTTTGATGAATTTTGTATTGACAAAAAAACTCAATCAGGTTTCTCGAAGATCTCTGCTAATATTTATGTCCCACAGAAGGATGACTGCTATCTTAGACTGACTTGCTGCTCAATTCCTTTATAATAACTTAAGATAATTTCAGATATTTAACATGTAGACATGTGGCCTCATCTATCCGACTGGTTTTGTGAGGACCAGAAATGGATGGCAGAGACTGTCCAAACCTTTCCAATTCTCTACTGAACTGCAAGATACTTTTGTAGTCAAAGCCTGTAACAATTGGTCTTAAAAAGCACTGCTTGCAAGACAAAACAGTCTTCAATTTGAGGGTCTCCTCCCAAAACAAGTTATCTGGGAATTCTCAGTCTAACAAGCTGAGAAGACCTTTATTCTCAGGTAAACTCCAAATCAGTTGCATGCTTTCCTTTGCTGTAGTGTCAATTTCTGGAATTTGAACAAAAACACACTTCTACTCCCCCACCACCCCCCAATATAAGAATTTTTTTATATTTTTATCATTTACATTTGTAGTGGGGTTGACTGGCCAGTAACTAAGCACCCACCCAGCCAGACACTCACTCCTCTCCTCCAGTGGGATGGAGGAGAGGATCAGAAGAGCAAAAGTGATGAAACTTGTGACTGCAGATAATGAGAGTTTAATAAGTGAAGGAAAGAAGAAAAAAAAAAAAATGCAATGGTGCAAAAGCAGTTACTCATCACCTCCCACCAGCAGACCAATGCCCAGCCAGTATCTGAGCAACAACTACTTTGGAAAGCTCCCAGTTTTTAATCACTGAGCGAGAGGTAATGGTTTTAAAATAGAGGGGGGTAGATTTAGATTAGAAATTAGGAAAAAAATTTTTACGATGCGAGTTATAGAACACTGGAACAGGTTGCCCAGAAAGGTGGTGGAAGCCCCATCCCTGGAAACGTTCAAGGCCAGGCTGGATGAGGCTCTGAGCAACCTGACCTAGTCAGGGATGTCCCTGCTCCTTGCAGGGGGGTTGGACTAGATGACCTTTGAAGGTCCCTTCCAACCCTAACCATTCTATGATTCTATGACATTACACAGCAGGAAATACGGCATGGAATATCCTTCTCATCAATTCACGTCAGTTGTCCTCAGCTATCTCCCCCTTCCAGCCTCTTGCTCACCCCTAGCCCTACCTGTTCTAGGGGCAGAATGAGAAATAGGGAAAGCCTTGGTGCTGTGCAAACTGTTCAGCAAGAGTTAACACACTGGTGGGCCATCCACAGTTTCAGTCACAAATCCAAAACAAAGCACCATACAGGCTGCTATGAAGAAAATTAACTTCATCTCAATCAGACCCAGTACAATATTTTTTAAACATACCTTTTCACTGCCAGCTTTAGAAATTCTTTCTGCTGCACTATTACTTTCGAGGCAGATTCCTTCATCAACTCCATCATCATTAGAAAAATCGTTGCTCATCTGATCACTGTGACAACTGCCTTCATTTTCAGCTCCACTATCAGTGCAACTCTCAGTCTGAGGAGACTTCTTAAAAATAAGACATACATACTAATATTATACAGCATTTGAAGTTACACAGAAGAAATAACAATATGTTTGTGAAATGAAAAAATTCCAATCTGCAAAACAATGGAACTCCTCAAAAACCTAGAGATCGCTACAATTCAGCACTGAGAACTGATTCGTTTCTGTGAGTAACTGTCTTTAGTCCATCTCTTCAATCAATATTTTCACATCTTGTGCGAAACTCCATGGTAATTATGTGGTTTCATACTTGACAGGATTGTATCTGTTACTGCCCTGATCCATTTACTAGGTAACTCAGTTAAATCTCCGGAAAACTAATATCAGATAAAAAATTCTTTTATAACACGGCCCTGTTAATCAGAACACGATTTGACTGGAAATATTTTAATCCATAAAATTTTTTTTCTATTTCAACTCATTGGATAAAGTAAAGGTCTTAGAGTAAGACTGATTAGTGTTCTATTAGCTTAAAAGCACGATGTCAACAACGCTATGAATGCAGTTCATTTAGTACAAGTCAACGTATTTATCTCTTACCTGATCCTCTATCCTCTGGATAATTCTTTTGATTATCTGACAGTTCTTAATTTTGTTGCAAGTTCTATTCCCCCAGGTCAATCTTCATTCTCATTTAGCCCCCCCAGTAATACTTTGAGAGGTTTCAAATTGCTTAAATGGCATACTTCATAAACCAAAGGTTTGTATAGAGTCAGAAAAGCCTCTCCATATGTGTATCGATGTAGTATTTCTCTTTTACCATTACAAGCTAGCAAACTGACATAACGTTTTCAGGAATGGACTTAGAGGAATAAATTTAGTCTTTAACAGAGAAGGCACATTAAATACTTTTTGGTGAATATAATTGCACAGCATGGATTTTGATCAAAACCAGATGAGTTAAAAGCCCGAACATACAAGTGAAAAATAAAATTTCACAAATCTCATTTCTACAGCATATAAAACATTGTGAGTCATTAATCATTAATATTCTCTAGACTAACCTTAGCATTCTGAGTTTCAAAATTTTACATCATCTCTTGTGACCAAAACAGATTCAGATACAAGTTTAAGAAATATGTTTCATTCTGAAGCCTTGTGAATCTGTGCTTTTCAATCACTCATGTGAAGAAATAAGAAACAGTTCTTACTGAAGTATAGAAACCCTATAGTGATTAGAGAATATGCTTCCTTTTCAATGTAACAAAAATCCAGATGGACAGATTTTAAAAGTTCAAATTAAAACACTGCCACGGCTAAAGAACATTTTATTTAGATTAATAATACTGTTTAAAAAGGGTTTATTAGCCTGACATTTTAATTTTCTCAATGAGAAACTTCAAGAAAGCTAAAGACTTTTCTCTGAAATTCAACACATTACCTCATCTTCAATATCAATGAAGACACTCATGTCTAACTCTTCAGGAAAAGTCATACGATCATTGAGTTTAATTCTATGCATAGTTGTATAGTCAAAGTCAAATCTCTTCAGCTGTAATGTCAGCAGATATGGAAAGTGCAAGAACCGCAGACCCTAAATGAAGCAAAGACAAGATTATGCTACCATGATCAGGATGAGTGTTTACCAAAAGTCATTTTCACAAATGATGTGGACAGTCTTTACCTTCCTTGCATCACATTTCTTCTTACACCGTTCACAAAAATACTGATTGGGGCCATCAAGAATCTCGGGCTGAATGAAAGCATGCAGTGCTTCTTCCTAATAATAAAGAGATGTTACCTGATTTTTAAAAAATGTTTACTACGTAGGTATAAATCAGAACAATAAATTTACAATGAAATTGCAAACATATTCAAATTCGTCATTTAAATCTACAATCAAAATTTGATTGACGTAAACTTTGATATTGCCACAGAGTCAGGAAAATATTAAGAGAAAACAACCTCTCTACCCAGCGCAAGATCAAACAGTCAAACTACAAATTACTGCTAACTATATTTCATTCAGTATTTGATGAATCCAAATTCTCCTTTTCTTTTTAATAAACATACAATATCAACCAACATTTACTCCTGTAATTTTGCACATCACATTTAGTCATGTCTGTTCAGTCAACTGCTGTGAAAATAAGCTTATTTTTTAACCCTGCTTGGCCCTGTCCTCCCAGAACTTTGAGATGGTTCTTCTGTATTTCAAGAAGAGTTCTTCCCAAGAAACACCATCCAAGAATTACTGGGGTTGGGGGAGGTGACTGGAATAAATGTTACTCAGTTTCTCAGTGCCCTGCCTGATGACAGCCTTAGTCTCATTCTACAAAGGGACTTAGGAAACTACGTTTGAATATATTACTACTATTAAGTAAAAGATAGGGAAAGAAGAGAGAGAGAGTATTTTATTTCTACTCCCAAATGAGTGAGAATTAGATAAGGCCATCTCTTATAAAGACAGAACTAGCTTCTTCAAACAAACTTTATGAAGCAACTGACCGATAACTGGAATTTTGTCCTCTGGCAGCTGCCTAAAAGATCTGTCACTAATCCTTAAATCCAGGAGTTTAATGATTTCTACTTTGCTCCTCACTAGAGCAAAGAATATTCAAAATATCATCAAACTGATGATCAGTCCTCCCCCAACATGATTTGCAAGAACAATATTGCACAGAAGTTGTATATACTTGAGAACAAACTTGTTCAAACAAAATTAACTAAGAATATTGACATGGATTCAGCAAAGAATTTTATCCCAAGATTTTAAAAGATAAAGTCTTTAAGTCAGCCACCTTGCAAGCCGATAGGCTTTGGGTTTCTGAACTCCAAGTGGAACCCAGAAGTTTTCTGTACATCTACAGAGGTGAAAACAAATACTACTCGCATATTTAGACATTCAGTTTAAAGCAAAGATCAACAGAAACAATGCTTTAAAAATAATTGTCTCTTATGAAGGAGCGTAGCTTTTCTCTAAAATCTGAGTAAGAGGGGGCTTGATTGAGAAGAGTAAACTCATCAATTGTAATGTGGCTGGCACAGAACTTAAGCTTACTACCTAAATCATGTGGCTTGATAAGTCACACTAGGAGGAAACCGAGGAGCCAAGTTCTTCAAAAAGCCTCCAATTCTTCCCTTCTTTCTTTCTCACAAGTCAGGGAAGCAGCAAAAACAATAATAAAGCAAGAGTTTTATAAAAGCTCTCCTGCTGTTTTAA
Source organism: Chlamydotis macqueenii (assembly GCF_036417535.1). NCBI lineage: Eukaryota > Metazoa > Chordata > Aves > Otidiformes > Otididae > Chlamydotis > Chlamydotis macqueenii. The sequence goes on along the minus strand of NC_141560.1, from coordinate 61,451,001 downwards.
GAGAAAGGACTTTTAAGAAGGACAGTATTCCAGGTGACAACTACTCACAAATGAAAAATGTGCCAGACTGAATACGACTGTACATTGCAGGCAGTCATCTCACTTCACCATTTTTAAATTCAGCCAGAAAAGCCTCTGAACAGCCCTGAAATCAAAGCTCTTAGGCAGAGAGACTCTCTAGACATGTGAAAACATTTTAGAGTTTGAATTGAACTACTGTCTACATATTTAGTCCCTAAACACTGCAGGGGCTGAGCTGCTTTTTACTCCAGGGCAAGAAATACTTAATGTTTAGTAAGATTATGCTCTGAAATGTGAGGAATCTCATTCTAAAATGTAAGACAGACAACTAAGCAAGTTGTAACTCTGCTTAAAAACAAAGGGGACAAAACAGATTACTGCATTTTGACTACTGTGTGAACTAGTTAATGATTTCATATTCAGAACTATTTAAACAAAAGCAAAAAAGTTAATAACCAATACAGAAAACATGAAACATAGAAGACATCACATAATGACCACAGAACTGTCTCTTATGAACCAAATGTCAGTTAAGACAATATAAATATATTTTGAGTGTAAGAAAAAAGTTGAATTCATGCAACAACATGAATACAAATGCATGGGAATATACAAATGATGGGACATAAATCATTATGTAGACTCATGTGATGTGCAATTTAATAAGGAAGCATACTATGGTTTTATATATGGAAAAAAAAGTGATGATCCTTCAGACCCCCAAAAACTGAATGAAGTATTATTACATTACTCTTGTAGTTTTCCGCACATAGCAAGCTGTGCTTTGAAAAATCTGGTTTAAACTCTTGAGAACTCCATTATTTTTGAGCTACATGAATATCCATGTATTTTTCAATCCTTGTATAATAAACATGACTGTTTCTCAGGTTTACTGATTTACATCTTCTCCAGTTTTCTCCTATGTAATCTTTACACCCAAGTTAGTTCTGCTGACTAGGATGTTTCTTAATACAATTCCTATTCTAATGCAGATCACTATTTTCTACCTGACAGTTTACTCAGCAAAACCAGTGACAAAGCTTCTATGCTGCACAACCTATCACATGATATCCCCCATTTTTTGTGCAACTCTATTTTTAGAGTAAACGCTACTTTTGAAGTTACCTTCGAAGAGATAGCTATTATGTAGCCTTAGAGCTACTAAGCATTTCCAGCATACACTTCAGAACATACCATAAATGATCAAGCAATGGATTAGTATGACAAAGGCTATTTAAACTTTTTTATCGTTCACAGAATCCAAAGAACAATATAGGCTGAAAGAGACCTCTGGAGATCATCTGAGCCTAACTCCCTGCTGAAAGCAGGTCCAACTTAAAGCACATTGCTCAGGGTTTTCTCCAACCAAGTTCTGAGTATTTCCGGTTTTTAATATTCTGATTATGAGACTTATAACACTTAGCACACTACAATGCCATAACAAACAGTTCAAACTAATTATTGTCTGGCTAAAGACAGGCAGCTCAGACACACTCTTCTCCGTAAAGATGGTGGATGATACAGTCAGTAGTTTAACCACTATATTACTGTGCAAGCATTTGTAGAAGTGTAAATTTATAAAACCTGTCAACAGGAGGAGTAGATCCTTTATGAAAAGTTACACAATAAATAGCAATTAGGCAAAACTGTTCTTGGAAAAAACTAGAAGCTAATTGCCGTCTCAGATTGTCAGAGCTCACACAGTTTTCCCATGTCTAAAGAATATGCTCAACTAAAAATACAAGACCTTGTCACTACCAATCTAGCTTAAAAAAAAGTAAGTATCACATCACATCATCCATATTCTCTTTTAAACTGTTTTAGTTTAGCAATGACACCACAAAGTAAGTTCACACAGAAGTCCAAATTAATTTCTGCCCCAAAAAGATCTACTTGTATGCGTATTTACACCCTCAAAAGAAAATCTAACATAAAAAAGATGGTGAAAACTAAAAACAGTTAACGACAGAGAACTGTACTTGCTACATCTCCAGAATACTTGTATTATTACTAGTCTTCGGGTGTTACAAAGCAATTTCCACTGTTTCCTAGTAATATAATTTCAGCATGCCAGCTATCAGAATGCCCACTGCATCCACTTTTCTCTCAGTTGTTCTTTATCTTGCAAAATTTTTATGTTTTGCAGTAAAAAAAAAAATTAGCTTATGTCTAATGCTGTTAAATTCAGGCATCTATACAAAAGAGACTAGTACCTACAAAAATCAGTATGTGAATTGCTGCTCTCGTTTACCTCTCTGAAACAAGCTATATATTTTTATGTCTGCATTTCTACTGACCTCAGGAAAAGACTGATTCAGGTTTTCCTAAACCATGCCCTTGAACAATACAGGTAGTGTAAGTACTTTTTTTTTTTCCAGAAACTATCTTGAGATACATACTGAGAAGATATAAGTGCCCCAGAGCTGCTGTAATGAGTTTGTAACTATGTAGTCTTACTACGTGAACTTCAGGAATGGAGCGGGGAATCAGAAAAAAAATTCAAAATGCAAACCTTAAAAACATACTGAAGAATTTCAGGATTGGTTTGTATCAGGAAATAAAGAAAGCATAACATTATCCTTTCCAGATCTTCAATGTTCCCATGTATTTAGAAGTAGTACATATATATTTATAGATAAATGCAACATTTCAAGTATCTACAGTTTTTTGGTAGTACACAATGTCGAACAGTGGGATAATACACTTATATGTGACATTCTATAGATTAACCTTAAAGCTCATACATCCATTCTCTCTTATTAGAAAGTAATGGAAAATCACTTACCTCTAACTAGAGTTCTTTGAAGGTAGTATCCTCCTTAGATCCCCTATCTTGGGTTGTGTCGCCTGCTGCAAGTTCCCTCAGGAGCTGACTAGCAAGGTCTAAAAAGTTTTACATTCCCTTCTATAAGCCCTATTAGCGCATGTGTGAAGTTTTTGATCTCTCACTCATATCCTTTTACCTACACCTACTAGATCACCATCATCTATGGATCAATGGAGGATACTACCTTCAGAGAATTCCATTTAGAAACAGGCGATTTTTCCCTTCTCCAAAAGCAAGTATCCTCCATATCTCCCCACTGTTGAAGACTACAAAACTACAAATGACATCTGCTCTAGATAATAGAAATGGAGGGAGGAGAATCAACTTAATATAATCAGAATATGAATTTTAAAAGCTCAAAAATTGAGGCACCAATACAAATTGCAACCATGTAACTCTGTAAAAAATCTTAAAACTATTTTCCTCAATGTAGTAAACCCAGTAACTGCTGATTTACAGGAGAAATATCAAATACTACTAAGAGTAATCTGATATTTAAGTTCTCAATTGCTCAAGCTTTCTGTGTTTTTACAAATATACAAAGTCTTTTTTCTTTCTTTTTTAGCATTCCACTATAGACTTCTACAAAGAAAAAAATTTCCATTTGAGACATGTGTACAATGCATTGTTAAATGCGGAATACAACTACATGAACAGAATAGTTTTCATTACTTTAGTAGATCAGAAAAATCTCATTATTGAATAAAAATTACAACAAAAAATTGTTTAGGTAATATTTCTAGAAATTAGTTTTAAGGTGAAAAGGGAAGTCAGGTACATAAAATATGAATTTGTATCAATACAGCTTCAATTAGCTAGGTAATTCTAAAAAAATTTAATGCAATCTTAAAGAATTCAAAGGACTTTACTAAATTGAATCCTTTTTCTGAGATAAATGTCCCTTATCTTCACTACTTTGAGACTGTTATTTAAAGTATGAAGTACTTTGAACTTACACTGCAAGTTAAACCTAATTCTAACAATTCTTTTCTTAACAGAATTACTGTTAAGAACTATGAACTATTAGTGCTTAAAAAATATTGCCAGCATAGTAAATTCAAAAGGAAGAATACTTTGTAATAAATAACCCTGGTAAGTCAATACAACAAGTGTTTGTTTAAAACAATCTTTACTGACAGACTTGTTCAATTTATTCTTATTCTTTCTCACAGCTTCATCCACAGTACAGGTATTTTAAGCCACTATAGAGGCCTTTCACAGTTTGTAATCACTTCCTTTCAGGGAGGTGAAAAAAAAAAAAAAAAAAAAAAAACTTCCACAGATTTACTAAACAATATAAATGCTTGCCAACATCAGTAATGCTGGAGCAAAAGTGACCAAGAACACTGATGTATGATACGATTTTTTAGTATCATTAAATTGCTTATTAGAAGAATATGGTATTTGAGAAGTGAACTTTGAAAAGCACAGCAACAACATGGCAAACTAAAAATTTTAAGTCAACATTCTGTTCTTTCACTAAGATTTTCAACAATGCTATGAAAATTTAGCAGATGTGCCAATAAAGAGAACAACCCAAATAAAACTTAGTGACCTCATAAAAATATCTCAAGTAAATGCAGAAGATCTTATCAGGAAGAAAATAACTGATTATTGCAGCCCTAAGGCAATAAAGTTGCATTTCCCCTCCCCTTATACATGCACCAGTAGGACTCATTGAAGGGCAAAAGAAAAAAAATCAAAACAAAAAATAAACCAAAGAGCCAAAAAAAATCTTCTAGAACTTGCTAGCTGGTTCACTGCACAAAGACGAACACCCCAAGATGGAGTATCTAGGATGATACTTACCATGTAACAAATTATACCACTGTCGCATTATGTATTCTATGTGTGTATGGATGCACTATTAGTCAGCATAATAGTACACACCACGCTAGCAAACGCCTGATTGGAGCCATACGGCCGGATGACCAAAGGAATATCCAGGTAAGTGTCGATTCTCCAGCCTTCATAGCCACATTCTAGACATCTTACATAGTCCTTCAGTTTGCCTTGATACAGTTGATTTATAAGATCAGCCTGAAACAAACAGACATTCAATAGCGCTTTAAAAAAAATGAAACAGAATATAATATTCCTTTTCTTTACTTTTACAAGAAAATGTTTTTTTAAAATTGTGTCTTAATTGCATCAGTACACATTTAGAATACCATTCCCCAGCAGGGCATCCATCTCGTTTTCTTGCTTATCCCTGCCCCACCACTGCACAAAACACGTATCAAATGAGCTTCTCAAACCACATTACACAAGCTTCACAGCATACTTTACTGTCATATCTCAAGAGTGACTATAAAACTATCAAAATTGACATTTATGTTTTAAAAACAAGCCTGATCTTGCAGACATTAACAGACTGATACTGCAGTCCTCCTCTGGGTCTCCAGAGGTAAGCACAGAGAGACAAAGGAAGTATTTGCCAATCTACAAATCTGAAAATTGGCTCACAACAAGTTGGCTGCTTATCAGAATGTAGCATGTGTTATGAATATATTCCTAACTTTCCACTATATTAGAAGAGTGGGCTTAAGCTTCAAGAGCCTGCAATGTAGCCCAATAAATACTAACAGTAAGGAAGTTATCACAGGAGTTAAACACTGTGCGTGCTTCAAAAAAACACTAAGTATCTATAGCCCAGAATATTCCTCTTTTAACCAAGGGAGGAAAACATAAGCAACACGCTCTTGAAAGTCATACATTAGAGTAGCTTAATTATTGCATCAAACAAGAAAACTTAGTAACTATTACAGAGACTTTCAATAACCTGGTATTTAAAATTCAGTTACCATTTTTCACAGTCCTTAAAAAAAAACAAAAAAACCCACCAAAACCGCACAATACCACACCGCTGAATGAGCAGAAGAAAGTTTTTATATGCTTACCTGTTCTGTTTGCTTCCATTTCTGCTCCAAAGCATCAAACATGACTCTACAAAGCTCCTGTACATCATGTTGCTGCCATGCTGTTAGAAATTTAAATTAATCTTAATTAAAACAGGAGATGTTATTAGCCTCAATACTAGCGGTAGCCTGAGAATACTTCCTAAAAAGCTACCAATTTTTTTAAATCTGTACCTATTATTTACTAGATTATTGGGCCAGTGTTCAATTCCACAAGCAGCTGCCTCTGACGTTAAGTCAGAAAAATAAGCAGCCAGTTTTCTCAAAATGTTTATGCATAATAGGAATTGCATACATAAGGAAGAGTATTTTTTAAATAAACTGTTCTTTAAATAAACTATTTTTTTAAATAAAACTGTTATAAAATAAACCAGTTCTGACTTATTTCACACTTAACACTAGTTCTCTAAAACTCAAGTTTTCAACTCCTTACCATCACTCCACAGAAAAATCACCAGTTTATGGGGCAAAATTACACTACACAAGTGTCAAAGACAAATACAGTGTTTGATTTTATGGAATTATCTGTATTTTTTTTTCTACTTAAGTGGAAGATGTGCACTTGACATTTGTGATTCAAAACAGAGGTAAGTTTCTCATAGAGCTACTTCTTATAAACAACAACTGTAATGATAGCTTAATTACAAAAACATATGGCTTTTTACTTAATAGCCTAAAACTCACAGATAATTTGTTTAAAAATCAAACACACACCACAACAAAGTATCCATTTAGGCTATTTTGTTTCCATTGAAACAAGTGGATTCTAATAATTATTTTTAATTATTCCAGTATTTTTCCCATTGTCAGCAGTTTAGGCCCCTAACAGGCAGTTGCTGAAGCAAATCATACAAGCTTAATAGCTGCATATTACCCTCACTACTATCCCATCCAAAACTCCGTGTAACATCTGTTGTTTCTATCGCTCTTTTTTTGCTGGTCTGCAGTAAAACAAACAGTCTTTGAAGCTGGTAGGGGATACTCGTCACAGGATCCTCTTCAGATTCTTCAAATTCCCATCTATTCATAACACAAGATACTTAACAATTAAAATGTTTTGAAAATATTACTCAAAAAGGCATTTAAATCAGCATTTATTACATTTAAAGAGGCTTGCCACATTACAGAGGTTAACTGAAGCTCTGTTTCTTGGGAAAAGTAATATGAAATTGCTTTCCATTTCTACAGTAAATGACAATACTATTATTTAAATCTAAGAAGAATGAAATAATTTTGAAGCCATTCACTGCACAAATATAGACATGAACTGCACTTTGTATAAAATTCAAGACAGGGGAAATTCTTTAAAAAGCTTGTCTGTTCCACAGTCAACAAATCTCAGCATTTACTCAAAATCTGAAGCTTTTAAGCAGATGTAATTTATAATAGTATATACAGCTTGACTTCAAGTATGCTTTTCAGTATCCAAACAAGGAAATTTTCACAAGAGGAATTGAAAAAGGCCTCCTATCAATATAGGTCACTACAAATTTAAGAACAAGTTTTGATTAAATATACTCACTTATATAATGCATTTCTAAATTCAGGAGTCATGAAAAGAGTTTGTAGAAGGCTGTTCAAATAGCAAGTCATTGCTTGATTTACTAGCCCCACATAACCTAAAAATACAAGAAGAATGAGATGGAAATAACACAGAAAGATGGGAAATCACTTTAAGAGTTAAAACATTTGACAAGAAAACAATTCTGTCATAATGTTTAGTTAAGAACTGCATCCATCTGTTGTCATTTATTGTTACTTACACTATAAAAATTGAGGGAATATTACAATTGTTACAATTGCTCATTTCTGAGAGCAACAGAGAAAAACAGCTTACACAACAGAAATAATTTTCCTGAATGACATGAAGCTATTTTAGTGATCATGAATTACATTTCACAACAACAACCAATATTTAATGTTGAATACTGCATCAATGGGGACATAGGTAACGGTAAAGTAGATTTAAATATTTTACAGAATAAAGGAGAATTTGTTAAGAAACCATTGTGTGCTAGCTTACTTATTGTCTGACACTAACTAAAAATACCCTAGTTATAATGTAAATATAATTAGAATCTCCATTGGTTTGTACTGGTTTGTACTGTCATCTTGGAACAAATACAAAATACAAATAAAAAAGTCTGTACAGTGCCCACCCACAGGTATCTTCCAAAATTTTCTCCCACAACAACCAATTAAAATAGCTACTAAAAATCAGTGTCATTTTTATTAGCTGAAAATGGAATTATTAACCTACATTGATCTTACTGTAATTTTAAGATTTTCTCCAAAACATACAATATTACTACAAAATATACAATATCAACAACAGTTGATAAGTAAGCAGCATATACTAAAGCATATTATAATAAAGACATTAAAGATGTCTATTTATATTCTGAATATCTTAGTAAGTACTAAAAAAAAAAGAAATCTTAGTTCCATACTAGAAATGAAAAGGCAGCTACTCCATGCAAAACACAGGCATCTTCTGGGAAGAGACCAAGTTAAAACGTGTATTTTATTTACAACTCTAGTCTACACAGATCATCTTTTCGCAGTTATATTAAACGAAAAAAAAAGGTGTGTGCCAGATAAACTCTTATCTAAAAAAAAAATCTTGAACACGCATGAATTGGTGTAATATGAATGTCGCCTTTGTGTCTGCTCAAAAAATTTCATATCAGGAGTTTGTCTCCTTACTCAGCTATAACTTGCTGTCTCCTCCTGCCCCCTTGCGCAGCAAAGGCATCCAGCCAGCCTCCCGCGATCTGCCCTGGCATTTGCTTGTGAGGCAGAGCTGCGCTTCCCTTCCAGAGGGAATCTCTCCTTGCTGGTGGGGAGCCACGCAGTGGAGGATGAACCTCTTGGGGAATCATGGTGCAGTCAGAGAAACTGCAACTGGGGGCTACAGTAGGAAGACTTCAGTTAATACACGGAGTGCAGAGATTTGGCAACAGCCCCTCTCTAACAGAGTATCAAGTACTCATTAAGCTATGAGGGAACACAGGGCTTGAGGTGAACACTTTCTAGTAATACAATCCTGACTACTCAACCAGGGACACAGCAGTAGATTAATACTGAAAAGGAGGGTCCGACAGAGAGCTTGAATTGCACTGTCCCAAGTACAAAAAGGACGGGATATAGCTCTTCTGTTCCCAAAGTGATAGGAGAATATTGTAGAAAATATAATTGAAAATGTAGTAGTGATATGGGGGTTTTTAAAATAAATGCAATTTATTTCAGAAATATCGAAGCACTGCTATTTGAAAAGATCCTAAAATAATTATAAATTAACATTGCTCTTACAAGAGAGAACATTATACCTGTCTCCGATTTGCTCAGGACTGAAGAATAAGAATAGCTTTGACTGACATAGTCATTGGTACAGCCACCAGAGCCTTCTCTTGGAAGAGGGCCTATAAATCTGTCTTGTGCACTGTCATCTGTTGTACTTGACTCCTCCTGGAAACATAAATACACTGATTTTATGCAAAAATTAGACAATTTTTTCCCGAAGCGCCTAGAATTTTTAAGTCTTTCTCTCGTGACTAAGAAACTAATTTTACTAAGTGTATCATACAAATTGCACAAAATTGCAGCCATGAATGTGCTCATGTAACTTGAATTCTGCCCTCCAAATTCTGAACCCCCTGAGAAATCATTCTCTGCATTAGTGGAAGCAAAAGCTTTCTGCACTGAAATACAGAATGAGGTGCGGGTTTTTTTCAGATATAAAAATTACAACTCAATATTCTTTCTGAATCATCTTCAAATTATTCTCTTGTGCACAATTATTTAAGTGTGAGGGGTTTTTTTTCCCCTTTTCAAATAATTAAGTCCACAAAAAAGGCTAAGTAGGCCATCGTTACTCTGACAGTAGAGCTGAATAATAAATCTTAATATATCACTAGTCCATCCAATCCCCGATTTAAATAAACCACAGCTGTGTTTATCTTTCAATGCATCACACATTTGAGAAATAGGAAGTTTCAAATACTTCGTTATGGCAGACAGTTGCTTCTAGCAACACTGTCAACTGTTCTTTTACATACATATGGGGCTTTTTTTTCTTAAAGGTAAATCTGGAAGCAGGTAACTGCTGTTGATACAGGACTGCTGTTCCCGAGAATTCTGTCAGAGTGGCCCGATATTGCTTTCAAACACCCAAAGGAGAAGGATTAAGTATATGATTAAATTTGTATTGTTAAGACTTATCTCTAAACATGGCAATGATTAATTAATTATATAACCTTAGAAAATTACTCACAGCAAAGTATTACCTACATATTTGATAAGCATGAATAAAATGTGACAGCAAATCACTACTAATGGAATTGGTCCTACTCAGGAGAAACATGGAAGTGTAAAATACTAGTCAAAGTCTGTTGAGAAGTTTCCTGAAGAAGCATACTGTATGAGATATACAGCCTAATTTTATTTCATTTTCTGATCTCACAAGAGCAATTCACAGAACACACATCTCTCTCCCGCTAACACTATAGCTTATGTAGATGAATGAAGATTTTACTTACTGGCGTTATATGAGGCTGCTCACCATCTTTGTCTGTCAAATGCAAAAAGTTCTTCTTCCCTGGCTCAAAACCAGCATCAAGAACAGTTTTGTCACTGTTCTGATCTATTGGAGTCTGCTAAAAAAAAAAAAAAAAAAAAAAACACAACAAAAAAATCAAACAAACAAAACAAAAACCACTTTTTTTTTAAAAACAGATCTATATGCAATTAACAGATTCCATCCAAGTAGATTGCTTGAAGTAGCTTCTGACACACTAAGATGAAATGAAAATAATTATCCAGTGTAAACAAAACATACTCATCACTAGTACTGAAAGAACTTGGGAACAGTTTTAAAAAGTATAAATTAAGTATTATAGTGCAGTTTAATCCTTAGAAGTTGGTTCATCTCTTCAGGAGTCAAGACACTGGTTTACAAGTCTCTTGCAGAACACCAAACCAACCAGTGTCCTATATAGCTTGCAAAGACATTTTTAAAGAGGGGGGGGGAGAAAAAAAAAAAAAAAAAAGAATTTCAGCAAGCATAAACACGACCTGAAATAAACTAACACCTAACCATTCTATGATTCTTAAGGAATCTTACGAAGTTTTTTAGAGGCATCTATAGAAATCATTAACTAAAATCAACACTGATTTACAATAAAGCACTGAAGTTACAGTAATCATATTTTTTGTAGACAATAAATTCAAGCAGGTATAAGAAATACGGAAAGTCACTACACAACATGCTTCTTTTGAGAAGGAAACATTTCTCAAACAAGACCACAGGAAACAGAGATTAATCATCATGGGTATTATTATGAAAAATACATACTGATAATGAAAACTAGCATTATAGCTGAATGATCATATTTATTTCCTTTGTTTAATGAATAAATAGATATATCAATTAAGAGCACATTTTGCAACTAAGATGTAGACATAATGCAAAGTAAAACTCAGCCAAACCGAAATAGTTGTGTTAGTCTGCTCTGATGCACCTACTACAGGTTTTTAAAGGAATTAAATGAGCACTAGACAATACAGACAGCATTTTTCTATAATATGAAGATTCAAATGTTTGCTATGAAGAGGTAATAAAAAGCACTTTTGCCATACCGTATCAGTTACATTATCTCCATTTCCCCACAATAAATCAAAAGTTCCATTCACGTAGCCCACTTTTGAAGCCACATCTTCGAACAGCCTTTTAAGTGGCGTGGAAGCTGGCACGTTCAAGGTAACACGCTCATTCACTGTCTTGGAATTTGTGGTATCTTGTATTATACACAGCACCCTGAGTTCCTCAGCAGCACTTTCCACCTGAGAGGACAGCAGGCAACAATTCACGAGTAAAGTTAGGAACATTTTGGAGTTTAATTGAAAAATCAAAAGAAGACTTCACCAATAAAATGTAGTATACTTTTACAACCTAACGATCCTAAAACTGGACTTGTATGGGTGGATCACTGGGTAGAGATAAACTGCTCAAGTTCTGCATGTAATTTCCGTCACTAAGCAGACAGAAGACTGCTTCAAATCAGGAACAGACTTTCAAATCACCACTTCAAGTTTGTATTTTGCTTTGACATGATCATAAATCCTACTGAGGTAGAAGTATTTCTGATTTTTAGGAATGTAATCCAGAAGTTCTGCAAGCTTCCAAGTAATCTTGGAAGCCAACCATTACACAAAAGCTTTCGTAATCAAGCCACCAACTTCCTTCTACTAAAATCCACTGCTGCGTGAGTTGCAGGATAAATTCTTCTGCCTGAACAGAGTAATAGAAATAACATTGCCAAACGGCTACTAGACAAAATAAAGAGATTTTAAATAGTAACTTCAATATATCTAAAAAGAGAAAAGTATCAATCCTGAATGAAGGTGGCAATGGAATAATGACAAAATTTTACAGATCCAAGTAAGCTGAGAAAATGGCATTTTCCCAACACTTTCCAACACTGAAAACCCAGGAAGACAAAGATCTAAGCACACTCAATTAATTCTCTCAATTATCTAAAGTTGTAGAACAATAAAGAGTAACTAATATTTAAATATAGGTCATATAAGAAAGCATCAGGTCAGTAAAAGGAATAATTAGCCCTCAAGGACTCGGCCTTTTCAACTTGTAACACAGAGAAAGCATTAATAATGCATGTCAGAGCACCCAAATCTCAGTCCATGGCTAACAGGCACATCACCTAAAAAGGCGAACAGACACAGGCAATGCTATCATGATTTTTAGTGGATAAAAATATTAACAAATAGCAAGAACTGTGTCACACTGAAACTGTCAGCCATATCACAAGCATCTTCTAGAGAATAAAGAGCTACAAAGAAGATCTAAACAACTTCAGCAACCCTTGTATTTCCACACAATCAGCATCACAACACAGATGACCACCATCAAAATGGGATGGTCCCTTATGAGAGCTCTTACATCACCAAATTGTTTAAAAAGGAAAAGAAAATTTTAGCCGATGCTGTATCTCTTCGTTTGACAAAATTTCAAGATCAGCTGACAGTCTTCATGCAACTATAAAACAAAAATGTTAGCAGACTGCAGCATCTATTCCTATCATCATTAGAAAAAAAGTTGCCAGAGAAGGGCAAAGAAAACCACAAACCCCACAATCTGTATTATGTTAATTTGCTTTAGACTGCGATCCTTCTTAAAATTTTACAGTCCAATTTCTCCAAGTTTATCAAATGTAATGTCCTGTGCGGAAATCTTCATCAACTGCATGCTCAAAGAGATCCAATCCACCATTTCCAGCAAATCTGCAACACTTTATCTTCATAAATTTAATCTTTACTGGAGAATTTTAGATATATGAACTACGTCCAAGAAGACGGATAAAACTATTTCTGAAACATCAACCACACATTAAGAAGAAAACACAATTTAGAAGTCAAAGTAATTTTGACATATATCCTCACTTTTATCCACAGCACGCACAGAGACACACAGGGCTGTGAGTAGACTGTAAAATTAAATTTTACTAGTGATTACTTCTCCTGGGTTCTTTCCTTTAAATTTCCCAGCACAGCTTCATTCTTCAATTTTTTTTTTTAGCTAAACAACAAGCACACAATTTGTCTCTTTCATTGCGTGGTTATAAAAGAGAAGATGAAGCTTGTTCAGTGGTGTACTTTCTCGATTTTTCTGGAGAACACAAGCAGCAGCTAAAATCCAAACTCATAAGATCAGCCTACACTTATGACCCAGATTCTGCAGCAATGGTAGAGGCTTGCTCTGGGTGAAAGCCCACCCTTCCCTATAGAACAGTGCAGAGAGGTTAAGAGGCATTTGCTACTATTCATATACCTTCATCTAGGAAAATGTAAGTTAACACAGATTTAATGATTCCCACAGTAATTTCATATTGATCCTACAACTTTACCTGCTACTGCATACGAGCATGTCAGGAATACAAGCTCTCCATTGGAGATTCAATTCCTTGTCCTACTGCCTTTACATAACCAGCTCCTTAACTTCCATCCTCTCTGCAGAAGACACCTATAAATCCAACTCCTCCTACTCACACTTTCTTCACTACCTTTGACAGTGAATCAGTTGTGACTCATATTGGAGTTGCTACTGAAAATAATTAGACACACAGTATCTGAAGGATGGAAATTACATCAAGCAAACGAATTACAGAAGATTACAGAAGATTTGCTGGTTGTTCCATGTCAGACAAATCCTCTCTTCCTTGTTCACAAATACAATGCTGACAGACTGAATTGGTTTAACTCAGGGTTAGTACAGCAAAGGGTATTAAACCACCATTCACACTGCCACTGCTTCAAGTTGTCCACAGTAAACAGACAAAGCAAAAATAACCTCAGTCCAACTCTACTCATGACAAGCATTCACATACACCATTAGAACTATCAGACAACAAAGCAAACATCTTGTTTGTGGCTACTTTACTATTAAAATACTGTAAAAGGCAATACTGGCCAGTGATAGGCCTCTAAACTATTTTGACAGGCTGTTATCAAACTCAATCCACACAGAAAACACAAAACTTAATGCTAATCATTACATAATCTGATATATTATGAAAGCTACACAATTTTGTTTTTTAATTAAAAGCTACAGAGGGCCAAAACTCCACATACCGGTGTAAAAGCATAAACAAATACTGAATTTGAAGCTTCTACTGTTAAGACTGCGTTTAATATGTACACAGTCTTTGTATTCAAGAACATGCATAAAAAATTCATGCTCACGCTCATGTTAAGAAATAAACAAAAGCTACAGCATCATGCTGTTACTATATATCTTGGTTACAATTTTATCAAGTTGATTTCATCTGTCTACCTGTGAAAATTTCTTCTTCATTTCAGCAAAGATACTTTGTCTGCAACTCCAAAACATATCCTATAGCATATAAAAACAAAATTTAAAAGTCATAATCCCTTAAAACAGTAAATTGACATTTTTGGCATAAAGTCAGTTTTACAGTATAAGTAAAATATTACTACTACATTACAAACAGAATAACTTTAAGAAGAATAGCCTCCAAATATCGTAACAAGTTCCCTATGAACATGAGTGCATGCTATTTTAACATTTACATTACCATAGGAGCAGTGTTACATAAAATGTTAGCTGAGTTATAATACATGACAGACTACATTTTGTAAAGTAAAAAAAAAAAGTGAGTGTATAAGAAAATGTAAACAACAATTCTAGATATAAATTCATACTAACAAATTCCTTCACTATATTAAAAAAGCTCTCCAGACATCGGTAAACTTTTACATCAAATAGTTCAAGTGCAAGATTAGCATGTAACTCTGTAATTCCGTTTATTATTGCATTTATAAATTATGAAGCTACCCCATTTTGTACTAAACTGTTCCTTCACGCCTAAATTATATCCTGTAGGAAAGCTTTTATTAATATGAACCCATTTTGAAGTATGCAGCTGAAGGCAATAAAGAGATGAAGCTACTGACTTTTCTTATTCCTAACACACGTAAAGAAGGTCTGCTTTAGTACCTGTTGTACCATCAAAAAATATGCTTTACACTTTACCTGTACAAAACTCGGTTTTGACTACAGACAAACATCAAACTAATTAGTTTCTGAATCTGAAGCATTGCACTTTGTATTTTTCCAGAAAGGAAAAACAGGAAGTGAGAATGAAGATGTTAACATAACTGCTCTTTTCCAAATTTCTTCAACTGTGCTTTCAGTCAAGATTATCAAAACATAAAATACTGACATAATCTTTACTGATGTGCCTTATTTGCCCCACTAAATGACCTACAAAAATAGCCCAAATGAGACCACTGCATTTAACTTCTCAGCAGGATGACACATAAAGCAAGATTTCTTTCTCTGCATACAGAGTACTTAAGCTCCAGTTCTGAAGTTTTAATAATCCAAGATTAGTAAATGTATCTAGCAATTATTTTCCTTACTCCAGTTTCTTTTACCAGTTTCTAATTTCAGATTTGACAGAGGTTTTAAAAATAAAAAAAACAAAACAACCCAAACCAGAAAACAAATACCACCACAATTTAAATGTTTTGTTGCTTACTAGTTTTACTTGCTCTCAACTGGAAGTTATATACATCTTGCTAAAGTGACTGAAAGATGAACAGCGTCCTGGAAGCATAATTTTAAAAACTGCTAATTAATAATATTATTATAGTCATCACCTATATTGCTCCATGCTGAAGAATTAAGTCTTCCAATTTTCCTCCTAATCAGTGTCTCCAAAGAGCCCCTACTTTAGCCTGAACTCCCTCTCTCCAGAGTTAGGCAAGTTAGGTCCAGTATATACATGGGCATGTGTCATTTTCCAGTGTGCTATTTCACTTGGTGCATGCAATGTAGGGTGGAAGGGGAGGACAGGCATCACGTGAACTGGACAGAAATATCTACAGGTGGCTTATTTTGCTCTAAACAAATTCTGAATGGCAAAAGCAGATTTTCATTATTCTACATAACACATCAAATTTACAAAATATACTGTTTATATGATATTAAAAAATTTTAAAGTACCTAAGAGTCTACAGCTGCTCTGACAACACAAATCACAAAATCACACATTGACACATCTTTCAAATGCAGCATCTCCTACTTTTCAATTAAAGCATTCAATCCACCTCTCTATGAATAGACTTTATAATAGCCACTAGTACAATTCTACATTTCACAGAAAAGCTCCTTTCACTATGGAAATTTATGCTTTAAAGGACAATTAAGAGAACAAAGATTGTACTATACATAAAGGTGCCTACATTTTACCCTGATAAAAATGACTCTGGAATTCACCAAGCCAATTATTTATTACACCTCACAAAGTAGATTAGCATATTAACTACATAGTTCAAGGGTTTCAAACGAACATATACACGGTATTCACAGGTACACACAAAAATATCCTACTGTCTTTTCCTCAGAAGAGTTAAGAGTAGCTATGCAGGTAGCAAGCAAATATATTCTGTACTCATAAGAAGCCTTCAAAACTAGATGTTCCTATTTTGCCATACCATGACATAGTATGTATGTAGCTTAGCAAAATAAGTTGCAGACCCTCAACTGCATAAGCATATAAAAATGCAAATGCAGACCGCTACTTAAGGCCACAATTTAGGAAACCATCCTATGATTATTTTACCACAGAAGTCTTCTCAAGCTAATATTTTGGTCAATAAATATTTGTAATTATAATTTCAAATGTTAACTTTTTAGAAATATTGAAACACTGACACTATCATCCCAAGCCACTCCATCTTTTACATTAGTCCATTTCTAGAAAGGAGATGATGTTCCCAAACTTGCATGTAGAAGATTTCTGACTATGTATTAGACCAGACTTGGAAAAGACTCTTTATAATACAAAAATGCAATCAACACACAGGTCTAATGAGTGGACATTCCAGAGCACCACTCTACATAAACATTTACCCCGTGTACCTTTCTAAAAAATATTTCATCTTTTTTCACATGGAAGATCTGCATCTGTAAATTGCAGAGCATAAAGCATATTGTAGAACTGAAGTAATTCAAGCTGTAATTCTGTATATAGTAACAAAAGAAGCATTGTTATTCATGCCATCTGCAAGACTGAGACATTAGCTTTGACCATGTAGGTTCCATATTTGTTGAAAATAGAGGAACAACAAAAAAAAAAAATTAGTGTTACTAGATCTGTCAAAACAATATTCAAATGCAAAACTGTAGTGGTTTTAACACTGCATTTAGATGCAGCTTGCTATTTTTCAGCTTTGGATCACTGAGTTCATTAAAATTCTACAGCAGTATTTTACTAACCTTATGAGGACAAACGAATATAAACATATTTTATTTTTCAAATGACATAAGATTCTCCCAAGATCTGAACTCCTGCTTCAGTTCTTTTCTAACGTTACTTTCAGAGACTGAAAGTGAAACCTCAAGCTAAGCTCAAACTTCATGTAGATTCTACTCAACATTTCCAAATTCCAGTACTTCCAACAGGCAGAAATACTGACAGCGTGAATCAGTAAGTAAAATCACAGGTTTCAAGTCAAGAGTTCAAATAACAGATGTGTGAAGTTTGACTGGCAAGTAAAGTTAATGGCCTATCGAGACTTAAAATCACCGGTAGAGAAGTTCCTACATGTCCACACCCTATAAATAATTCTCACAAATCACTGCAATACAAAGAAGCAAGCGGCAATGGTAGACATCATGCCTACATTCACAAAATAACTTTGATGATTAAGCCTAAGACAGCAATTCTCAAACTTCATGTAGCTTCAGCATCTTAAGACTGCTATATGAAATGCACACAAGTGACTACTGTCTATCACATTACTGCTGGTCAAACATTGGGGTGTACATGTTTATGTTACTAATTCAGTGTGCATTTCCAGCAATTACAAGTATAAAGTGAAATTTGGTAGCTTCAGTCACAAAAAGTAGTCTGCACTTGTACCTTTCACTTCTAAAGTATCATCACTTAGAAATATTCAGACATTAATTACAGTTCAGCAGAACAGAAGTTCAGTTCAAGTCTCTTTCTCAGGGATGACAAATGGCGATCAAATCAGCTCCTTGACAAGTCACAACCATATTTCAAGAATTCCTTCACCTATTGCAAGAGGTCCAACCCACTAAACACCACATTAGATACCCACTGACAGCACTGCATTCTGCAAAACCTGCAGAAGCCAAAGACCTTTCAAACACACAGTGAGTAAGAACAGAATAATCATAAAGAGCTAGGTTACCACCTCAATTCTAAGAACTCCTCTTTACCCTATGCATTTTGAACTACGGACTTCAGAGAGTCCTTACAGCCCACAACTTCCTTCTTCCCCCAACCAGGGTAGTCACGCTCCATATTTTTTCCCAGGCCAACAAAGCTCGTTTTACAGATGTCAGCTTCTCTGATACAGCTAGGTGAGCAGGTCACTCCCCTGAGAAGCAAACAAGGGATGGTAAGAAGTGAAGCATTGAGTAGGTGGTCTCGGTTGCTTTGGACATTGCTGTAGTTACTCATCTACTGAAGAAAAGGGAAAACAAGACTCACATTTGGCTTTATTTTAGAGAAAAGCAGCAAATTCTTTTTGAAAGACAGCTTACCAGACTAATTCTGTCAGAGTATTATGAGCTATTACTCAACATAGGTGCCTCACTGCAGCCTAGTTTGATTTAAGGAGGGAACAGTGCACTTACAATTCTTTTCCAAATGTCTGAAACAAAAATGTACTTTACAAAGAAGTATTTTATAGTACACTTGTGGCAAACCGAATACACTTTTTTTAAACACTAATCCCAGGAGGTCTCAATAAACGGAATAATTCTGAGCTGTTAACTTGATATATCTTGTGTTGGAATGTTTCCTTAGGCAAAATAGTTCTGAACAACCTTTAGACACAACTATTTCATTTTGAATCTGATTGACTGGCTTTGTGGTATCAGGTTTGTGAGCACCCAAATAACTTACTTTATCCTCAGCTTCAAATTCTTCATTATATCTGGAGAGACTTCATGCAAAATCCAACAACTGTGCTTTGAAGCTAGTGAAATTAAACAGAGGTTTTCTGTCTCATTACTACTGAGGAAAAAAATACTTCACAACAGGCCTAAAATACCATTCACATTCAAAAATACACACCCTGATTTTCACCACTTCCCTAATTATTGAACCTTCTTCCCCGCCCCGCCCCCCACCCCCCCCCCCCCAGATGGGATATCAAGGATTCACAACACTTAGGGAAGTCCTTTCAGTCTATCCTCTTGACTAGGAACAAGACTGGAAAATAGAAAGGAATACTACCAAAAGTCTGTGTACTGGGCCAGGCTGGGATAGAGGTTACTTTCTTCATAGAAGCCTGTGAGGTGCTGTGGTTTAGATTTGTAACTGGAAAAATGCTGGTAATACAATAATGTTTTAGCTCGCACTGAACAGCATTTGAACAGCATCAAAGCCTTCTCTGATTCTTACTCTGCCCCCTCAGTGAATAGATTATGGGGTGCACAAGAATCTGGGAGGGGACATGACCACACAGGTGATCCAAACTAACCAAAGTTAACTAACAATGTTCCATGCCACATAACACCATGCTCAGTAATAAAACAGGAAAGAGGAGGTTTAGTTAGGTTCCATCTTTGCTTGGGCATTGGTCTACCTGTAGGACATGGTGAGTGACTGCCTTTGCATCCTTTGTTTTGTTTTGGTTTTGTTTTTTTTTTTTTTCCCCTCTATTCTTCCACTTCTCCTTCACTTATTAAACAATTTTATCTTGGCCTCCAAGTTTTCTTGCTTTTACTCTTCCTTTCCTCTTCCTATGTCCCACTAGGGACAGGAAGCAAGTGAGCAGCTGCATGCTGCTTAGCTGCCAACCAGGGCTAACACACAACAGGGTGATTTTAAAAAATAATCTTGACAGTGATATCATTATTGTTTTAATTCAGCATAACTGAAATGTGGCTGTCTTTTTTTGTTTGTGTTTTCATCCTCATTGCTCATCAACTTCTAATACCCATTCATCTCTGCCAGATCAAAGATTTCACACTTCTCCATCCCCACAATTACAGCTGGAGAGACTTCAAAGACAGTGCAAGGAAAGGAAAATTGACAAAATACTTTCAAAAATTGTCAATAGAGTAAAAATCAGAGATACTGAAACCATACTGGCTAGACCAACTATGTCGCCCATTACAAAGCTTGAACTCTGATTTCAATTTTGTGACCCCTCATCTATTTCAGCTCACACAAACTGCTTCACTGTTTCACTTAAACACATTTGCAGCATTATGTCTTTGGTTATACTGTTTCCCTCTACTTCAATCTATGGCATTTAGCTATGCTTTCCTCTCATTGTATACAACACCCTTTCAAAGAATGAAATTGATGCCTGAATGAGATACCTCAATAAGACCACTGTCACTAAAAAAGTAATTATGATACCCTTATACAATAATATGAACATATACATTCATTTTGGAAACTCAACATTAAGACTTGGATGAATTTATAGTGCACTAAAAACACTTCACACCTACACAGCAGCCTAAAAACTTCAAACACAGCAATGCTTCAGTCATACAAGCAGTTAAAGCTTGAATAGCTGCAACTGCTGCCAGAAGCAGTAGTCTTGCTCCCACCTGCTTACCTCCACCCTCACAACGTCCCCTTTCTTGTGCTGATACAAATGGTCTTGCAAGCTATGTGTTGAGCAGGCTCAGGTAGCTAATCCTTCTTAAAATTAATAATTTCTGGTCATTTTTTCAGTGGCTTAGCTCTAACCTGAGTCAGCCCTCTAGCTTCTCAACAGAATTCTTTACTCTCCTGGAAAAGGACTGAGTCATATAGCAGCACCAGCAGAGGAGAAGGAGCAGTACCATTTTAAATGCATGTATTATGTGTAGTAGTAATTAAAATTACTAAATACCAACACCAGCTGGATGTACTGCAACTTTCTTTGGTATGCTGAAAGTTTGAAATTACACCCTCCATCCTTAGGTAAAAGTCTCTGTAAATGTCAGTGCTGCTCACAGGATAAGAGGAGTAACAACTCCTCCTATCTTGAACGGCCTAGAAGAGCAAAAACTGTCATTACTGTGGCAATCCTACTGCTTTCGCCCTCACTCTATCTTCCAGCCTGCTGTAGATACAGGATAACTGTTCGAGATCATGAGGAAGGCTGGGGCCATACTGAGACTAAGGACCCTGGCTAAGTGAATGCCAAGAATGCTTTCCTCTGGTGGATGACCTGATGCAGAAAGTAAGAGAAGAGGTATAAAATAAAATTCTGTAGCAGGGCCTCTGTGATCTTGTTCCTTTTGGAAAAAGGGTACATGTTTTACCCTCTTCTCTGCCTCATGTAGATTAGGGATTCATTTGTTGTTTTAAAAGATCACCTCCTGAGAAATGCTTCTCCAGCAATAAAATTTTAATTAAAAAAAAATTAAGAAAAGCTTTTGCCACCTCACTGAAACAGAGTTGCATGCCAGCTGCTGTCACTCCTGTGAAATGTATATGGATAAATTATTTTTATAATACATAACCACTTCAAAGTCTAAGACTTCAAATTTTCTAAACATGTCCAAAAATAACACTATGCCTCAGAAATAAGGAGCATGTTACACGGCTAGTGTTTACCTTTGAAAGTTTGTCCCTACTATTGTGGATTACTGGGTCAATTGTAAAAAGCACTTATAAAAGAATAGAGGATAACCAGAAAAAAGTTGCTATAGGGTCAGAGATAAGTACATGTATCCAGAGTGTTCAAAAGACTATAGAAAAGCATGGGAGGCACATGTCTGAGGACAGCTGAACTAGATATCAAACCATTTACTTTTCAGTTTTAGAGAGGCTATTTTCCATCCAAGTTACGTATTTTAAATTACTTTAAATATATCTTACTTAAGAATGTTTTGAAGAACCAGTCTTCTTACACTTTTCTCCTAATGGTCTTTTAAATATGGTAAATTAAGATGATTCAAGATTAATTACTTCCCTTAAAAATCAAACGTAGCAACTGTCAATAGCAAAAGAGTACAAGTATTTCCGGGTCACGCCTACAGATCACACAAGAACTCTAACAAAGTTTCCTGTTATTAAATTATGGAAATTAAGGGGTAACAAAGAATATATCCACAGTAATAACAGATTGAGTGTTAAAATTTAAACAGTTTTCTCTCAGCCACTGGACATTTTGAGTATTCCACTCTCTTATTCTCAAAGGCTATAATTTCAAATGATCATATTTTCTTTCATCCTATGACCCGAAATTGTTTAATTTCCAAGGGTTTTTGCAACCTAAAATAATTGTGTGTACTAAATCTAAACAAAGTTCTCTGTATTTGCAAACTGCCAGCCTCTATACATTCATTACAATACAGACTTTATATTCACATCTGAAACAGTCTCAACTTTATACAGCTTCCTTTTGTTTGTATCTTCTCTCCACCTTCTTAATCATCATGCTCCTTGTTTCTCCTTAAAAAAAAAAAAACAAACAAAACAAAACAAACCTGAAAAAAAGGAGATGCAAGACCATCACAAGATACTTACTGCACTTTTTTATATTAACCTATAATCACACAATTTGTTTCCTATTCAGTTGCAGAAACAGTGGATGTGCTTTCTCACTTTCCCTCTATTCCTTCAAGTAAGGAAGTACTGTGAACTAAAGTATCCTTGTTCTCACAACCTCAAAGATTAAACTGAATCAAGTTATTTTTACCAATTTTACCTCTTGATTTTTAGAACACTGCCAACACATTCTTTCTAGAAATTATTTCACCTGCCAATGCTGTGCCAGGCCATTCGTTCAGTGCAAGCTGATCACGTATCAAACATTGCAAAAAACAAAGAAAACACTTCACAATGGCTGAAACTGTGATCAAGTTGGTTATCATTTTATCAGAAATTAAAAAAAAATAAATTTAAAACTTACTAGTACTTTTAATTACCAGTTCTTTAACTACTAGTGATATTGTTTTGAGAATATTTTGTTCAGGAAAAATAACAAAATGCTAAATAGGCAGCTCACATGAAGGTATACTATATTAACTCTCAAAGGGATATAGTCTAAAGTATCAGCTTTAAGTGTTCACAAAAAGAATCAAAAACTTTTTCAAAATTAAGAAAAAGGCTGAGTATGTATACGTAAATTCAATCACTCAATTTTCTAGAGACGTAACTTTCACACTTAGTTTCTTACATAAAACAAATATAACAGAAAGAGTGGAGCCATGACTGGATGTACTATCATCTGTACATAGTTTAGTGCATTACTCTAGCAATTGTAACATACTGGGGAAAAGGTTTAAAATAATACCTCCCCCTCCCTGGCTGCAAATTTAATTCTGACAGGATTAAAACATGTAAGTCAAAGGTAACACAAAGTCAAGGTGCTGGTCTATTTCAGTAAGTCTCTAGAAGTTTTAAGCTTATATTAATATCATACATTCTATCAGCAAAGGAAGTTGGATAATAATGATTTTCATCAGTATTTGTGTGGTAGAATGAGTAATATTTTAAAACTATGATGCAAGGCTGCATTGATCTAAATCCACAGGTACTTAGGTTTTAAAAATAACAAAACAGAATTAGTGGACTTTATCTATTTAAAAATGGCAACAAAGCAAGCACTGGAAACTTTGTTGTATACTAAAATTCTGAGCTCAAGAAAAACACTATAGAATGTAACATTGACAGATCTTTAAAGTATTCTCTGCCTCTAGATAACTACTTCACAGCTTACGGAAAAGTTCATTACCAGTTCGAGAAGCAGTGTGTAGCTGCACAAAAAAAAAATTAAGGATTATACTTATACTACTGTACTGATTTGATTTAGAAATTTTAATCACCAGTGATCCACAAAACACTAGAGAAAACAGCATTTTTTGTTTGTGTGGTGTTTAAAGTACATTATAGAAGAAAAAAAAAAAGTGATATGTTATTTAGTTGTCATATTATTCTACTGAGTAATAACTTCAGCAGCATTTAAAGACTGAGATTACAGTACCAAGTACTAGCTAAGAGGTAGTTGGTGTCTTTTAGGCAAAAGCTCTTCATCAGATGATCAAGGTGCTATTAGATGATTATTCTCAACATCTTTCTTATACTACAGATGAAATACTCTGATGTATATAATAACAGGAACTAACTTGTGACTGAGAAGCTCAGTGGCTGAACTAAGCAGAGAAAGATCTTGCATTCTACTCTCATGCCTTATTGAAATTAAACTACTACCTGAATATCATTCAGAAATTGTCTGTTCACAAGGAACAAATTATTTGGTGAAATTCTGTGTGGATATTCTGTTTCCTAAATTTGATTTCCAGAATATCTGCTAATCAATGAAATTGTCAGAATTCTGTATTTGTCACAACCATGTTTTACAATGGAGCACAAGATACGGAAAGCAGAAAAAACCGATAAATTACACAAGCTGTAACTGCTTGTAGAATCTCTTAACACACAGGAATTAACAAGGACATCATCAGCATTGAAAAGAACAGCATCCCTTTACTAAACAGAATTGCAAAATATCTTAATCAGATTTCTGCTCTTCTAATGAAGACGTTAGAGCAATACCCATCAAGAAATGGAATTTATTTGTTCAATGCAGAAGACTAAAATGGATTCAATTAGTGCAGGGATTAAAAGACTCACACTAGTTAGCTGAGAAATAACTCACACTAACTTCTTCGATTTAATGGCAGTAAGTACAAAGCATATATATACTTATTCTGACAGGTATACTTTGGATAGTTCATGCTGGATCATGTTAAGAAAATATCTGCACAGCATTTATTTAATTAGTAGCACAGACACTTCAAAAACCTCATAGCAAAACATTCTTTATATTCTAATCAATTCTTCCTATATTCTGACCGATTCTTTCTACATTCTGATCAATTTTGTGCAATATTCACTAAGTTATGACACATCTTGATTTTCAAGAAAAGTCTTAATGAAGTTCACTTACATTACCAGTAAACATAAACATGTAACTTTCTCATCAACTGTGCTGATTAGAATATTTTAGTATTTTCTATTTGTGATAGATTTGCCCAAAATAAGTTAAGTCTACTTTCCCTCTAAGAAACACTGAAAGCCATAGAAGTATTTTCTTATTTACATTATTATCCTTCTTACATTATTCCCTCTCCCTTCCCAGGGTTACTGTTTTACTAGATAACAGTGAGAAAAACTGACATCTAACAACAAAGTAATTTTTAAAGAACATGCTTAGCATCTACTACCAGGGTACAGCTATGTCCGGTATATTACTAAACACTTTTGTCTTCTTTTATATCCAATAAAACTCAAACTGAATTACTTATCTTTCAGATCAAGAGAAAATGAATTGAGAACTGGAAGGAAAAGGAACATAGACCAGTTCACACTAAACCCCAGACCTAGTGAACAGGGATTCTCATTGCCCCCACTGTAAGGAATTACTGGTCACACAGTTACGTGTACAGTTAGGAAAGCATTAGGCAGTGGTAGGGATGGAAGAATGAATTTACTAAATGCCTCTATAAATTGTGCAAAAAATCTAAACATAAAAGGAGATATCAACATCGGGTAAGTAGAAACTGCTTTAATTCACCTGTTCCAAATGAAAAAGAACTTCATGCCAAAGTTATGAGCAAGAGAAAATAACAAGGCCCTGGTCACCTGTACTTCAGAGATGCAGCCGAACCTATGTAACACTCAAAAGAAAAATTTTCATAAGAGACTAATAAAAGATATACTAAGCGCAGCAGTGAAACTACTAGTATTTTGTATCCATGAAAACATGCTATTACTCTTTACAAAAGCTAACAAAAAAATCCATGCAATATACTTTAAAAACAGCAATCTGAGCTCCTATTACTATACACAGATACATACAAAACCACAAAATGAAGACTTATGAACAACCTAATACCTATCTTTCCATTCTTAAAACACAGAGGCTGTTAATGTTATAGATACCCAGTACACTATCTACCACGGTATCACATAAGCTTGTAGACAAGATCCAAAATCCTTTTCCCATTCACTCCTTTAGGTGATTAGTCATTCCCCAGATCAGCCTAAAGCAAACAATGCTACATTTCTTCTTGGTCTTTTATACATTTCATTTGGAATGCAAATGAAAAATACAGTTGTGTACTCATCAACAGACATTGCTTCACATCCCAGTTTAATCTTTGAAACAGCAGAAGACAGTGAGCTATACAAGCGATACCACTCAGCCCACTGGGAAGGGACAAAAAACACAAACTGTAATCCTTTATCCATCCCTAAAGGGCAGAACTGAAACTCCAAACAATCTGCTTTGCCTTCAGCTGCTGATAGTGGCATAATAGGAATATTTAGAAGGCTGTTCAGAACTCAAAGACTTGTAGAATTCTGTTCACCCATAATTCAGTGTTCTCTGCAATGAGACTATTAATGAATCTCAGAAGGACTTAATGTGAATGCCATAGCATAACATCTGTTAAACTTCCTATCACTGAAATAAAAATTATATACTGAAAAACATTGGAAAAGTTGAAGATAAACTTCTATTACAAGATATATAGATATAACCAGATGGGCTTAACACAAAGAGTTAATGTGTTTTCCTCCTCAATTTGATTATTCTTTTATGCTGTTCAGTTTCATTTACTAACAAAATGCACAGGGGCACAATAAAGAACCTGAGAAGACTTTCTGAGAAA
This sequence comes from Chlamydotis macqueenii, assembly GCF_036417535.1. NCBI lineage: Eukaryota > Metazoa > Chordata > Aves > Otidiformes > Otididae > Chlamydotis > Chlamydotis macqueenii. Next base: position 61,424,030 of record NC_141560.1, on the reverse strand, counting down.
AAGCAACTCACACTAGCATTATCAATGTACAAAGTTTATAGATTTCACAGTGTGTTTAAGATATCCTACCTATAACATGTATTCATCTTCCTTTACCCATACTTCTCCTCCCTAGCGATAAAAGTGCATTCAAAATCCTAGTCCAGTGAGTCAGTTAAAAATACACATCTGAATCATACGTATATTCTAAATACAACTTTAAAGCCAACAGGGATACTATTAATACATATAACTAAAGAAACAGCCTCAGCTAGCTGCTTTTATTAATCATCTTGTCTGTTCCAGTTAGCTACAACTAATGCCACAAGGTTTCTCCTGCCAGTCTCCTTTATCTTTATGTTTGTTTTTAAAATGAAATATTTAAGTATACTATCTTCTATCCCTCATCTCATATTTTTATAGGTTTTTTTTTTTAAGCAAATATTTAAGCACACTAGCTACTACACTCCACCCTTTGAAGTTTCTGGAGATTTCTCTTTCCTGTAGAAATACATAACAGTCCTTTAAACCTTAGGATTTTAAGAAGGCAAACAAGAGGTAAAGTTACCTTTGTCCTACATACATCCTGTACAGTTTTATGTTCAAAAATTTATTTCTAAAATTCAGTATTGTTATTTGTTTCACAGTTCTGCTCAAGGATATCATTTATGGATCAGCACATTTTGCTAAACTCTACAAAACTGAAGTCCTTGCCTCACAAAGCTTCCCATAAGAAGACATGTAGATGTGACAAACCACTAACATTAGACGAAAAACAACAGGAATCATTTGAGTAATTTATCAGAACAGTAAAACTGTCAGAAATGTTGACTGAATAAGTAAGCATACCTGCTCATGAAATAAAGTTTCTGCTAATACTACTCTACTAATAACTGTTTTTAAACATTTCACGCCACGACTTGAAGACTCTCCCTTCCATAGTATCTCTTTTACTCGACACGTGTCATTTGCCTATCGCTGCAGGACAGAGGCTTAGCCTTCCTCTTTTACGCAGCCTCTTATCTTTAGCCTATAGCCAAAAACAGGGCTTCTCCCTTCCTCCGGCAGCACCGAAGAGATGAGGGGCCCACAATAAAGGAAACTCAGTCGACCGCTGAGCCGGGCCACATTTTCTCCGGCACCCACTGCAGGCACCACCGCTTTCTGCGGGACTTCGTGCCGGCGCCGAGGAGGCACGGAGCTGCCCCACAGACTCGGCAGCGGCCCCCGCGGCTGCCATTTCACAGGCTGGCCCCTTTCCGCCAACCGAGGACGCCCGCGAGCACTCAGGGATCCGCCTCGCCGCCAAGGCCTGCTCTCTCCTCTGCCTCCTCAGCTCAGGGCCCTCGCTCGGATCCCCTGCCGGCCTCCAGCCCAGATGGGGGGGCTACCCTCCCGGCGGGCTCCGCACAAGACCCCTGTCACAGGGAGTGGCCCAGCCCGCGGCCGAGCGCAGGCGCCGCCGGCCTGGCCCCAGCCCCGCCGCCACGCAGGCCGGCCTCCCCGCATGCCGCGACACAGACAGGTGCAACTCTCCGGCTGCCTCCGGGGCCTTGCGCAGCCCAGGCTCGGCCCCGGCCTCCTCCTCCCCACGCCAGCCCACACGGAAAAGCCTCGTCTTACCCCACCCCCCCCCCCCCCCACCCCGCACAACACCGCTCACCCCCGGCCCGGCCCCCCGCGGGCCAAGGGCTGCCCGGCCCCCTCACAAAGACGGGCCCTCCCTCCCGCCGGGCCTCCCAAGGAGGCAGCGAAGCCGAGCCAGGCTGGGCCTCCTCCGCCCCCCTCCCCCCCAAACTCCTTGGCCGACTTCAGCACCCCGGGCCTCTCGCACGCCGCAGGGGCCACCGCCACCACCTCCCCCTGCGGCGCCCGGCCTGAGACTCCCCCACCCCGACCCCGCTCCCTCATACCTCTTTGGGGACGAGCTGGTTCTCCTCGCTGGGAACCATGGCCGGTAGCGCAGCGCTGAGCCCGCAGCAGGCTGAGCTGAGCTGAGCTGAGCTGTGCTAAGCGTCGTCGTCGTCAGCAGCAGGAGGAGGAGGAGGAGGCGGGAGGACGCCAGCGGCTCATCCTCCTCCGCCACCGCCCCAGCCGGTGAGGACAGCGCCACAGCCTCCGCCCCCTCCGCCACCGCCAATCAATGGGGAAAATGGCCGCCGGCTCCACTCTCGCGAGAGCCGACCCAACTTGGTCGGGGCGCGTCCTGTTGCCGTGTTCGCCTTGGCCGCGGTCCCCCCGCCCAGTTTGCCTGCCTGAGGTGCGCAGTTAGCGACTAAGAACGAGGAGAGGCGCAGGAAACCCAGCTTTTGGCCGCGCCGCTCTGCCTGCCTGCCTGCCTGCCCCCCTCCCTCCCTCCCGCTGCCGCGCCCCGTCCTCAGGGTCCACAAATGGCGCTCGGTTGTCGCCGCCACCCTCCCCCTCACGTTACCCTGCCCCAGAGCGCAGCGGCGGGGAACACCGCCCGCGGAGAGGCTGGCACGGGGCGGAGGGCAGGCTGAGCACGGGGAGGGGGGCCCCGCCACCGCTGTTTGTCTCCTCGCCCCCTCCGTGGTTGCGTGGGGAATCCCCTTTGCGCGTTTGCAGCAGGGGAGCGTAACAAGTGCTTAAAATTGAGTTGTACTCGGTAAGTGAGCGGGTAGCGTGTCCGGAGGCCGTGGCCTGCAGGTGCGGGAGAGAGCTTATGAGGGCCTCCCGTGGGCGCCCTCAGCCGCTCCTAACGGCAGGGCGCGGATGTGAGGCCTCTGTCCCGAGGTGAGGGGAGGCCCAGGAGCCAGCCAGCCCCCTACGCTGCCAAGGCCGGCTTTCCTCGCACAGCTTCCCTGGTCAGCTGCCTGTGAGGGGCCCTTGCCAGAGCCAAGAGGGGTGCATGAGACGAGGGCTGCGATTTCAGCTTGTTTCACCCGCATTTTTCCCCTCACATCTCAATGTGGCTTGCCGGTGCTTGGCTGTGGGGTTAGGAGACCAGCAGGAGTGGAAGAGTAAGCACGGCCTGATCCCGCTAACATGCAGGCCCTTTTCTTGGTGCCCAGAAGTTGTTCTTTGAAGTAAAACAGTGAAGTTAAGCATGTGCTTGCTTCTCCGTAAATTTAGGCTTAATAGTTTTCAAATGAAATGCAAGGATATTTCTGTGGCATCACTTAATTCTTCATTTTTGTCTACAACAAGCTTAAATATATTTGGTTTTAATGCCACCTGAGGCACACTAAAAGCCAAATACTAATCACTAAAATTATTAAAATGCACATTAGTAGAACAGTAATTATACACGAGTATCTACTTCACTGCAAAATACCTTTTAAGTTAAAAACGTTCTACTTAGCTAATGAAGAACAATGGTACATGGTAGTTGTAATGTACAACTGTATTTCTTATTTTTTTAGTGTCCTCTTGTGGAAAAATGCTGAATTGAGGATACTTTTTGGTTTTGTGTCCGAGAAACTTTGTGCTTTGGGGTAACTTTTGAAACCCATTGTGCTGAAGGTTATTGGAAAGCTATTGGGAAGACTTAGTAAAGTTAAATGGCATCTTCTCCCTTCTTGCATTTAAATTATGTAACTTCTCAGGTTTCTCTCTGTTACCCTGCTTTCTCAAAGGTGAGATAAGTAGCATGTTTTGGAGTCAGGTTATTTTATTAGTATTTATATTAGTATAGTTTTTTAACACTTTAAAAAAGGTTTTAAAGCAGTCATTTCTGTGAATAATAACATCAGTAGCTTTATTTTCATTGTTCAAGTGTGCTATGGTAAGTGCAAAGTTGTTGGGTTTTGGTTTTTTTTTTTCTTTGTTTTCAGTTCTGATCCTTGAACTAAGCATAGAAATCCTCTCATTGAAAACTTACTTGAAGCAATTTTTAAGTGTGTTTCTGACCTGGTTTTCATTACATAACTTAATGGGATCGAGTTATTTATATAGTAAAGGTCAGGAGGTTCTTTGAGACGGGAACTCTTGCCCTCTAGTTTTAAAATACATTGCACCTGAAAGCCCCTCACCTTAGCCATCCGAGCTTTAGTATAATGAAATGAAGCATCAAGGCAGGAACCTAGGAGTCCCTTGCTTTTAATGATACATAATGTTAAGCACAGGGTTGTGTAGACCTACCCCTCTACAAGAGGGAAAAGCATATAAAATAGTTGGGGTTTTTGACAGGAAACACAATATGGAATTAATTAACTCATGTCTTTTAGAAAATAAGGGTTTTATTAATGCTTATCAGCTGTGTTGTTGATTAAAAGGTTTGGTATTTAGTTGGTACTTTTTTGAGGGGGTCTTTTATAAGCATCTTGGTATGAGAAAAGGTGTAATTGCAGAAGAAATGAAAAATAATGTCAACATTTGTAGATATTTGAGGAGCACAGCTGTATGGTGATCTTCTGTTGTCTAGTGGTGTCCAAAGATCCATGAGATTAGCAAGGAAGTACTCGAGTTGAAGAGCCAGAACGGAGAAATAAGCTTGCAATAGGAGGCGATATAATCATCAAAGCAGTGGCTGGGAGCCTCCAGTGGTGGTATGATGAATGATGGGCCTGGTGTTACTTTTTGGGGGGGCTTTTTTCAGTGGGGACACACACCAAAACCTCTGGAACTTGGGGAATTCTTCCTTTCTTTTGTAAGTAATCCAGAATTGAGGAATGAGGAACTTTCAGAGATGTTACTTTTGAAAGTTCTTTTGACTTCCAAAAATGTTATGTTCTTTTTGCTGCCATTTGTGCTTAACAAGGGGCAAAGCTATGGGATTCAATGGCTTTAATTAAAATATATTGTTCTATTGGCATAAAGAGGTAGCTACCACAAATATGTGCCTACTAGATAAGAATCAGGAGTTTGTTTTTTTTAAAGAGATACTCTCTGTTAGATCCTCCTGCCAACCTTTAAAACTGTGCAGACATCTAGTGTAGTGTGTGTGCATGAAACTTCTTTAATGGAGTAATAATCTGTAGTTAATAATTAAGTCTCCAGGAGCTTTTTTAATTTGTGGATGCTACAGTATTTAATCTCTTTATGTAAGACTCCTTAAAAAGAGAAATATTCATTGTTTGAGTTTCATTAAGGGAATCCTAGCCTTATGTAAAGACTGATTTAACATACCGCATGTTTAACTTGTTATTAGTGTGAAGAAGAAAAATTGATACCTCCAATGAAAAACGATGCTGGGTTAGCAGTTACGGCTGAATTTCTTAGGCTGTTGATTATTGAGCTGTTGTTCAGAGATGTGTTAATGAGAGTCACACATGCTGAAGTGTGTCAATTTTCGGTCAGTGACACTTGGCTAGTTTTAGTCAATACAGTACTTGCCACTCTAAAGTACGCATCCTATTAGTGGAAGTGTAGTTATGCAACATTGGTATGCTAGAGCAATGTGGGAAAATAACGGAAGATTGGTGAAGAGGATTGTAAACATGCTCAAGTGACTCACAGTTGAGGCATCAAAAAACACATATATCTTACTAATTGTTGTTTGGCCTTATGTGTTGGACAACTAGAACATTTATGTTTAGATAATATAGGCCTGTGATAGACTTAGAGGCACCTTATAGAACATGCTTGAGGTTCCTGCCCTGCTGTGGGAAAGATCAAAGCACAGTGGTAAATTACGCCTGCACAAATCTCTAAAATAAAGGTGAAATTAGCAGGTTTGATCATCCTCTAGGATGGCCCGAGTGCAGTATCTGTGTTCCTGCTTATGTGCTGCTGCCTGAGTGCTGCTTCGGGGATCCCCCCGTTGGTGAGGTAACAAAAACTTACTCTTTGCATTTCACCTGTGGTTTTGTGGTTGTTCCTGTATCCTGCCTGTGCCAGCTCGCACAGGTAAATAGCAGGCCTTCATTATAAGAGATGATGAACTTTTAAATTAGACTGTGGGAATGAGATACCTCCCCTGCCTCTTTAAAGTTTATGCTTTAATTATTTCTCCTTCTCTGTAAAAAATCACTCACTCCTGTCCCAACATCCATATCCAAGATTTAACAAATAATGAAAAAAGTTTTAAAAACTAAATGAAGGGAGTGCTGCCATCTAGCTCTTTCATATGCACAGTTATATGCTAAGAACTCTAGGGGTGCAAACTCATAAGAAAACAGGTAAATGTCAGAATACAACCTGATGTTGTCTTTCCCAAAGTAATATTATCCTACCTGTTTGAAATAGAAAGCCTATGTAAAGAGGATAATGTGGACTAATATCATTGATTTGGGATGTCTCCTCTGAAAGACTTCAGTTTTGATTTTCCAAATAGGCTGTTGGTGGGGGAACCATTTCTTTTTTTTTTCAGAGGTTGGTGGCCTTATTTGGCTAGAGCCAGCATTGCAGTGCTTGTTTTCTTCTGCATTGTTCTGTTAAAAAACAAACAAAACCTCAAAACAGCACCACGACCACCCTCCCAAGCCCCTGCCAAACCCAAAGTTTGCAACCCTTGGCAAGTTGCTGATGAATTTTCAAAATGACATAGCCATTCTGGTTTTGCCAGCAGTAGAAGTGTAGCCAGTGCTGATGCAGTGTTCTCTTAGAGCTCTTCTGTGTTGTCAGCACTTTAAGGAAAAACAGCTGAAGGCCTCTCCCCTTTTCAATCTTTGGCAAGTCCACGTCTACTGATAGAAGAAGAGATGTGTGAAAGTTCAGGTATCCAATCCAACAGTTCATTGCACTGCTGGTTGCTGTGCTGTTTGAGCCTCAAGTAACTTCTCCAGAATTGCACGGGAAGCTTTGAAGCATTTATGTGAAAATCTGCAGCCTGCTGACTGCACCATGCAGTCCTTTCAGTAAGGAAAAAACCAAACCAAACAAAACAAAAAACCAAAATAACCACCCAACAAAACAGTAAATTTGACCCTTATATGGATGCAGTGAAAGTAGGGTGAGGGGAGACTTATTATGGCAAACAAACAAAATTAGCATAAGGTAAAGAAGGGAAAAATCACAGAATTCTGCATCTTTAAAGGTGTTTTTTGCTAGATTTCCATTTCTTTGATCTTAGCTCCCTAAATATGAAGCAGGCCAATAAAAGGCTAAAGAGCGAATTAAGATCTTTAAAAAGGGAACACTGATTATTTTTAATTCTTCTGTAACTGTTGTTGGAAGGAGGCTTTTATATTTTAGCGTTTTGGACTGTTTCTTGAATGTGTTAAGTACTGGAATCAAGGTATTAATTTAAAGATAAGGAATCATTAAATAATTTTCTATGATCTGTATCTTTAGGAGAGATTGTAGTCTGTATTTAAAGAATTGTATGCAGAATTTTAATTTCTAAGAGTTGAGAATGCTGTGAAAAATTAAAGCTTTAAATGAGAGATTTACTATGGAAAAAGTATTATTTCACTTTAGAAAGTCAATTGTAGCAAATAGTCTTGTAGGTCTAGTAGGTAGGTAAGCAGCCCTCTGAGGTTAAACTTAATGAGATTAAGAAAAAACCTCAGTTTTAAGTTCAGTGCGAAACATTGTGTTCTGCTGTTCTTAAATAGTGTTTTCTGCTATAATCTTTATGAGCATGCAGGTTCTTTACTGTCCTTTGACCTTTTAATTCATGCCAAGACCTTTTTAATCAAACACAGTGGGGAATATTTTTAATTTTAAATCAGTAGCCAAGATTAATTGAAATTTTTGTTAAAGATTATATTTTCACTCTGGTTACAAGATACCAAGTGTTCAGGTATTAGCTTAGGAAGTTAGTTTTCTTTTCCTTTGTAGCATTTATCTGATGTATGAATTCCCAAAGGAGTTTGAGGGTGAAATTACAGTTGTAAAGAGAAGTAGAAATTCAGCAGAGTGTTTTGCAGTCCCATGGATTTCTTTATTAACACTTCTATCAGCTTGACTTACGATTTTCGACATTGTGTACTTAAAACTACAGAGCAGTTTCTAGCATTAGTAGTCTAAACAACACACAGTTCCAGGGTGTTTGACCTCTTGATGCATTTGTCGAAACCTTCCTGGTGTCATTGCAAGTAAAGACGTGCACTGGCATGCCAACTTCCAGTTTGTGTGGTGAGAGTTTGGAAACAGATGTGGGCTGGTATCATGTAAAGTTTGTGAGATCCAAGCAAATCTCATACAAAGTTAGCTGGCTTAGACAATTTACAGTCTGACCATAAGCCTATCTAAAATGTGTGCAGAGGCGTGTGAATCTGCTGTCTTTTTAAATGTGCAGAGTAGTAGAGTGTACTGCATGCATCCTTTCTGGAATATGGGCTGGTGTGCTAACTAAGCCCCTGCTCTAAGGCTGAGGGGTGGCAGGGGGGAAGGCATCTCTGTGCACGGCAACACAGCAAAGGCTTGCCTATGGGAGAGTGGGAGAGGAGAGTTGCCTTGAATTCATACCATGATGGTTGTGTCAGTCACCAAAATGGTTTAGTTATTTCAGAGGCTCAAAAAAAAGCTCACAGTGACATAGCCAGTATATTTAAAAACACTGAGTTAACACTGCACGTGAGGAATTGCTGTTGGAGAGTCACTGTAAGAGTGCAAAGGCAGCATAAATAAGACTATGTAATGTGCAAAAATAACAGAGTAGCTTAGCTTCACATGGGGCTGCTCTCAGCATGGACACAAAGTAATTATAGCTGCCCTTGGGTCCAGAGGAGTTAAATAGTTCAAGTTGGCATTAGAGGTTCCCAGTGACCTTTCAGATTAAATCTGGTGACGTTTAATATTACGAGTAAGTGCTAATTATACTGCTTACAGCTCTTGGGCCAGCAGGAAGTGGTTTCCCATCCTCGGCAAGCCCTAGCACATAGGGAACATTCCTTCATCCTGGATTTAAGTTCCTAGGTGGCCTTCCCCTGAATGAAACATGTTTTCTTCACCTTTTCTTTGTAAGATGTCATGATTATCAGTGTAGAGCAGCTGCCTGGGCTTCACCCCATCCCCTCACTGAGGGGTGGGAAGGAAGTGCAGCAGTTGGCATCCTTTGAATGTGCTGTCTCATGGCTTTGACTGCATGGATCTGTGCCCTGGGCTGCCTTGTCGTGTGGTCTGCCTTTGGCCTCTCTGCACTGCCCAGGAGTAGAGACCTTGCCAGCCTTCTTTACTGGGGCAGGGGCAGAAAGCAAGAGGGGACTGTCACCTCTCTTCCCATTTCTCTGTGAGTGCTGATTACTGACAGTGCTTGACTCTGCTTTGCTCTGAGCCCTCACTAATAATTTTCTTCCACTGGTGATGGAAGGAACTTTGTATTTTGAGGAGTATTGGGGTGGGCTGGGTTATAACTGGTTTAGGATTACTGAGGGGAGGAGAGTGGCTCTTCATCTGTGGTCATTCCTGGTGCCAGGGCTCCCTCCTGTCCATCACAAGAGGGCCATGTGTAGCCCTGTAGCTTCCTGCTTGTGCAATCTGCATAGCAAACATTGTGTCCCCACAATGGTAGGGGCTTAGAGTGTCCTGCAGTGAGACATCTCTAAAGTAGCCTTTAGGTAATATGTGCATGGCTGTTGGGAGGCTGGGTCTAAAACCTGCTGCTGGCTCTGTTGTTCTCCGAGCTCAACCTTGTCCTCCTTTTGCTGTCCCCTGAACATCTGCAGCTCTCTTGGGCTTTAAGGGCTAGTCTACTGTGGGGGTTGCTAAGCTTTTTCTTGGATGAATTAATGTAGCTTTACCTTTGGCAGCAGCAAAGAGAGCTGCCAGAGGTCTTGCATAGCATTTAAAATGTCAGCTGCCAGCGCTGGAGCTCTGGCAGGAGGAATGCTGTCACAGGGCGAATGCGGGGAATGTCAGTGTGGACACAGTGTGAGTCAGGCTGGGCGGGGACTTGTGGACACAGTATCCTGACGTCTGGAAAATGCCCTTTGAAATCTTCCAGCAAGTTGTTGCCTGTGTTGCTTGGGTCATATATAAGGAAATGCTACAGGCTCTTGACTATTTTATTTTGTGTTCAGACCTGACTGTAAGTAGCCTGTCAGAATCTGGGGTCTACATTGATAGAGTAATCCTGGTAGTCTCTCTTCTGTGTGAAAGATTAAGGCAAAGCACTAGGTGGTGAGAGCTTTAAGAAATAATATAGTTCCTAAAAACAATAATTTTGTTAACATGTATCTCAATGTTAAGGATTTTTAATTGACTTTTAATTGTTTGGAATTCATCTGTTGGTTGGACTGAATTAACATGGGAAAAATAATTTAAAAAATTTTGTAACTACTGTCCTTCCTTGTCGTCATTGCCTTTGTGAGAAGATGCCTCTGGATGCAGGTGTGTTTCCTCAACATTTTGATTAGAAGGCTTGGCTGCAGAACTTTGAAATGTGTGCACATTTACATGAATTTGAATCTCCTATGTGCTGTTTGCATGGGAAGTAAATTTCTTTTTATACTGTTACTTCTTTGCAATGAATTTTGCTGGCTGTTATAAGTTAGATGCATACCCATTTGCCTATCACCTGTGATTTAACCCAGGCTTGTTGATTGGGCCTGTTAGATGTAAGCATGTCTACCAGAGACATCCAGATAGGCAGAGACAAATTCCAGATCATTTGGATTGGATCCAACTCCATTCGTGAGAATTAGCTCTTCAGCGAAGCATTCTTTTATATGACAATGTTAAAGGAATAGGGCTCACTGGGGCTTTTTGTTTGGCTGGCTATTAATGTAGGGTGCATCAGTGGAATGCAGGGATGTGTGAATTAGAAAGGCCTCAATGCCAGGCTCATAGATATAATAATAGGCTGGATACTGTAGTATTTACCACAGTGTTTTACATATGGAATTAATCTATGCCCTTGCTTGCACTGAAATGTATGCGTTTCATGCCCTATGCATTTGTATATATCATAGAATCATAGAATCGTTAGGGTTGGAAGGGACCTTCAGAGGTCATCGAATCCAACCCCCCTGCAAGGAGCAGGGACATTTCCAACCAGATCAGGTTGCTCAAAGGCCCATCCAACCTGGCCTTGACCAGGGATGGGGCATCCACCACCTCTGTGGGCAACCTGTTCCAGTGTTCCACCACTCTCATTGTAAAAAATTTCTTCCTAATGTCTAATCTGAATCTGCCTCCCTTTATTTTGAAACCATTACCCCTTGTCCTGTCACACCAGGCCCTACTGAAGAGTTTTTCCCTGTCTTTCCTGTAGGCCCCCTTTAGGTACTGGAAGGCTGCTGTAAGGTCTCCCTGGAGCCTTCTCTTCTCCAGGCTGAACAGACCCAACTCTCTCAGCCTGTCCTCATAAGAGAGGTGTTTCAGCCCTCTGATCATCTTTGTGGCCCTCCTCTGGACCTTCTCCAACTGGTCCATGTCCTTCTTGTGTTGGGGGCTTCAGAGCTGGACGCAGTACTGCAGATGGGGTCTCACCAGGGCAGAGTAGAGGGGCAGAATCACCTCCCTCGATGTGCTGGCCATGCACTTCTTGATGCAGCCCAGGATGCAGTTGGCTTTCTGGGCTTCAAGCATGTATTACCGTCTCATGTTGAGGTGGTTTTGTGTGTTTTATGCTGGTTTTGTGTTCATTATGGTAACAAAGATTTACATGAAGCAGCCCAAACCAATTTTAAATACTAACAGGCATATAGAACTTTTTTTGATACCAGCAGTAATGGAAGTACTTACTGGAAACCAAATTCCAGACTTGCTGATGGGAACCCTATCTACCAGGGTAAGTGTGAATCAAAAGCATCCATGAACTTTTTGATGTTCTAGGTTTACTTCTATGTTCAGGAAATAAAGCCCCCACCCTGTTCTGCATCCAAGATCTGGGTTGTATTGCAGATTTTTTTTTTTTAATCTAGGAGAATTTCTGAAATGGGGAAAGTACAAGCCTCAGATCATCAGAGGGTTATCATTAAAACTGCCCAAGAAGTTATAAACAAAGATAATAAAGCCAGTCATATTTGTCTTATAGGTTTTCTGTCTGTTCTGACCACTGAATTCTACGAAAAATAAAAGCCTGACTATAATGTACTTTTATAACGGCAAAATTTTTGCTAATACCCTGCCCATCCTTCAGTCTGGTCTTCCCTATTTTATTGCTGCTCCTTCAGCCACTTCCTGTTCTTGCTGGTCCCAGAGTTTTTCAGACAGGCTGAAACTATAGCGGCCTGTCTTCTATTAATCTGCTTTTTGTATTCCTATGTTATTTATTTTTGTGTCTTTGAATTTACTCAGGATGGCACTAATGTAGTATACATGTTTCAGGCATTAAGAGGTTAATGAAGCTTTAATTACCTCAGAAAAACATTCATGTTCTTGGCAACCTTGGAATGGTAGTTATTGCCTGTAGTCATTACAAGGACTATTATCCTTTTTGATTGCCACATTTCTATAGAGCCAAACTAGATTTGTCAGAATCTTTAGGGTCCTTCTGTATGTTCCTCAGCAGTAATAGCATTTTTATGGTGCCTCTTTTGAAAATTGAAAGGGCAACTTTTAGTAAACAGTTAATCAAACCAAGAATTCTTATGTTAAAATTAATAAAATAATGTTCATGAAATGATGTTTTGAAGAAGTTTGTGATTTAATTTTTGAAAACAAGAAATTGCTGGCATAAGAAACATTTCTCAAAGCCTCATTCCTAGTTGAATTCTGGTTCTTGGCTGCTTAAACCATGGCTTTACCTTAGGATGCGGTGACTAGCTGATTTTTTTTTTTTTTCTTCCATTTGAGAAAGGGGAAAAAGTGAAAGCAGCAAGAATTAAAGTGGACAGGTTATTTTTTTAAATCACCAATGGAAGTGAATGTTTTGGGAAATTTCAGAGTAACTAGTAGGCATTTGTGCTGCGCTGGCTGTTTCAAATCCATCATATGACTGAGAATGACACCGCTCAATATGCTTGCATTGCTCAGTGACTTTTTTCTAGGCAATGTTATGTTGTAAAACAGTAATTTGGTAAGATGCTTCAGCCACAGAGTTAGTTTGCTACGAATATGCAATATGAAGAAATATTGTTAAGACTATAATACCTGTGGGACATTCACAGGCACAACTAAAGAGCTAGATATGAAGTAAAAAAAAATAAGATAGTATTTCTTATGCAGTACTCACTTCATCTGTATCAAGTCTTGAGATGTGAGAAATACGATTTCAAATACATGATTATGTTGTTTGGTCCTGTTGTTCCCATGACCATTTGCTTGTGCACATATCTGGAGTCTGTAACTGTTATTGTTAAATACATAAGATTTTTAATGTATCTGTTGCTGCAGCCTTACATCTTGGAAATGGCTGAGATTTATGATTTTGAACTATACACTTACATTTCATTAGCTGGTTTGTATTTTCTCACATTTTTAAGGGGGAAGTGCTTTTACTTATTATGTGCTACTTTTTAGTTATTAACATTAGCTAATATTACTTAGCAAACATACAGGTTTGTATCAAGTATGCCAATCTTGAGATAATTAGAGTATGGATGAGTGCTGCTATTTTGAACCCAGAGAAAGAAATCTCTGGTTTTTAAAACTGATAATAACCTGGGCAATATTTTCTACTGTAAACTGGATGTATCTATACATTAAAAGAAGCTACATGTTAGAATCCTGTTGTGAAATATTAACTGTGGCATGATGTCCTTTTGTTTCTTTGAATGTATAACATGTCTTAATCTCATTTTAAAAGAACCAAACAACAACTTAAAATTTTATTGAGAACACAATTAGACCTTCCTCTATCTCTATCCTAAGAGGCTTGATGTGAGTAGATTAACATCTCTCTGGGTATGCAGAGAGATTATTTTTATTTTAATAGTATGCTCTAACATTGTATTAACAATGTTTCCTTGTGCTTAGTGAACAGTAGATCATCAGAAGGCATGTGAAAAGAATATGGAAATTTCAAGTATGGGAACAGCATGATATAGCTGCACGTGAATATTAGACTTTACTATGCATGGTGTAATTCATGACACTTAAAATTTTGCAAATTACGGTATATACTAGATTTTTTTTTTGCATTCATTTCAATAGTTTTCCTAAGCTTTCTCAGTTAAACACAAAAGAAGGAACTAAACTTGCTTACTTTATGTAAATTTGAAGCTTAGATTGATGATAGAGAACCCTCCAGAAAAGGACATGACAAAGTGAAAGGCAAATCCAAAAAGCTTGGAAAAGAATGGGAGACCAAGAGAAAAGGAAAGAAAATTTAATCTCTATAAAATAAGAGAACCTGGATGCATTGGTAGCTGTGAAACTGATCATAAATGCATAAATATCTTTAAAAGAACAAGCATGATACAGTTCAGCTGCTTTTAATTTTGTTTTTCTTTCTGTATCCAAAGAAATTCTGTGAAGAACCAAAACCAAACTTCTCCTTGGGCCTGTATAGGAAAGAAGGCAAAAGCAATAAAGCTACTTCCTGGTACTGCAGTAGAGAGTGATAATTAAGAAAGCTTTTTATAAGAAAATCTACTATATGATAAAAATGCTAAAACATTCATATTAAGTTTAGCAAAACCATCTCTGCCTCCTTTCTTTATCACAGCAGTCTCTTGTTCCTGAGAAAGCTGAACCTAATGTACTGAGTCACAGAGGCAGCGCAACGTGTCAGACACCTTGCGAAGAGGAGGTTTGTGATTCTGCTGTGACCTGTTTCGGTGGTGGAATCAGAGCGAGGTCTGAGAAGAACAGGAAACTGCATAAGGATGTCTCTGTTGGTTGTGTACTAGTAGCCAATGCCCCTGGAATAAAGAGCTGTACAGTATCTCTTTGTCATCTAGTCTAGCAGTACTGGAGGTGAAAATTTAAAGCTTGGGCCTTCAATTCAGTGAAGAAAGCCTAAGGGATAAGGGACCTTGTCATATGACTTTGAGAACTGATGCAATATGCAGTAGTTTTGATCATAGTCAAGAATTTTTTTAAATCCAGAAGTTGTTTTTGCCAGTATCACAAAACTTTTAACAGACAAACATAGAAGTTGAAACCCTTGCCCCAACCTACGTCCACAAAAACCCACCTCTCATCTCTCTTCCCCTATGCTATAAAAGTATTTTACAGTTTTCTTAGAGGTCTTTGGACAGAGAAACCTGTGATGAAAGAGTTAAGTTTCTCATTGCAGTAAGACAGTGAAATGGGGAAGAGAAATTACTCAACAAGAGAGTGTGCAATGCAGAGACCTTTGCCACCTCTTACGTAGGGAAAGATCTGCAGGCTAGGTCAGTGACTAGACCTCAGTTTGCCTTGCAGAAGTAGAACAAGTGATGATAATACAGGAGTGCTTTCCTCATTAGAAGCTACTGGTGATGGTTTCACATTTTATCTAAGCATATGTAAACATTTGGATCCATTAAACATCCTCCTGCAGGTGTAGTGTTTTCACAGGAAAGGGAAAATTTTGTTTTCACCAAGTCACAGATATTTAATGAGGGAACCTGTGTTCAGACAGCTTAATTAATGTTGCTTCTTACAGTGAGAGGTGATTTGGTTTTCTAGAACACCATGGATGAATCCAGCGCATGAAAACAGGGTGGGGAAAAGAACACCAGGAATTTAATAAGACTATAACATCCTTGTTCCACTGCTGAGCAAACTAAAAGGAATGTACGTGGATTCATGGGAGGTTGTTAAGGCTGACTTATTATTTCACTATAGCAGAATGTAGTAAGTGGGTTGGAAAGACGTATGCTCTTATATTGAGATTATTACATCTCTAGCAGAGATAAAGAATGCTTGATTTACCCTACTGAGGTCTGTATTCTCCCCAAGCCTTCTGCACAGTAATGTCCTCTGAGCACCTCTGTGCTCCATTCTACGTCATCAGCCAGTTAAGATGTGTTATAAGAATATATCTTTTTGTAATTTCTGAGATGGGAATAGTTTAATTAGGCTCTTAGCTGAATAACTGAAGTTCAGTGACCATGTTTCAATGATAATGTTAAGTTCTGGAACTGGAAAGCAAGGTCAACTAAATAGGGAAGGATTTTGTCAGCACCACAGAAAAAGCTTTATGCTGTTTTTTTATGATACTGTAGGAATTGTTCTTGGTACCACATTGGGTGCATCTTGGGTATCTTTGAAGTCCTAGAATAACTTACTGTAGATTATATTTAGACCCACTTTTTATTTTCGAGGAACACCTGGCAAGTCTGTGTTTCTGTGTAGTCAATAGTGGTTTGACTTTGTTTTGGGGGAAGGAGAATAAGAGAAGGAGAGAGTTGAACTGAATGAAACTTTGTTGGATTTAGGTCTAGCAAATTTAACGGAATTTAAAGTATGAGCAATAAATGCTGTGTGTTCTTGATATTTTAAAAAATACTTTAACAGTAGTCCAAAAATAACAAAAGTATTATGAAAGCATTTTACTTGTCTTATTAATCTTTTATTTTGTGGCAAATCATTTTTTTCATTAAAAGAATTAATACTAGCTTTTGATGTAAATATTGCAGCTATTTAAATAAAATCTTTATTTACTCCTACTTGCATGTTTTCTACAGAGCTCTATATTAATTTGAAATTCAGTATTTCATTTATATGCACAGAACATGATCCTTCTCCTTCACCTAGCAATCTGCACCACCAATTTATATATTATTTTTAATCTTCAGATGTAACCTTCTTAAATACTTAAGGCATAGCTCCAACAGAACAGTAGTAAGCTACTCTTCTGTTAACTTTGCACTTTCTCTTTTCTAGATCTTGGTGAAATACTCAAATTGCTTTACTTTTTTTTTCATAGACTGAAGACCTCGTTATTCAGATAAGGCACTTGTGTTTTCTAGTCTGACTTATTACTGATTTTGAAAGTGCAAATAAATATTCAAGTGAGGATAAGGTATTAAATGCACTTCGATTTGTAAAATACAGTAACTTCAGATTCCTGTTTATATAGATCTGTCAGATTCCATGTTGCTGATGAAAGGGAAATCGTGTGCTTTCCCACATGTTAAGAATAGATGGCAAGGCAACATAGGGATCCAGAAAAAGGAGCAATAGGGGAAAGCAGTTTCATAGCTCCGGTTTTGTGTGGCCATTCAATCAGGTCTTGTGTGCCTATTTCATTTGTAGGATTGAGGTAAGTAACCTTTTCCCTAAGCTATTGCTGTGCACAATGTTTGTATGCAGAAGGAATGTGGAATACCTGGGATAGCATAGTCACCATAGCCAAGGTATAAACTAGGGTTTTTTTGGGTTTTGTTTGTTTTTTGTTTCTTTTTTTTTTTTTTTTTGTCTGAACAGATACATAAGCCTTTTATTATTCAAAATGGGGTAAAAGTACCTGAACTACTGAGGCCATACTGAAAGGCCTTAACATCCTTCATTGACAACAGTGAAAGCGAGACTTGTTAACAAGTTGAGCATAAACAGATTTGGTTAAATACTGATGGCAGAAGTGTTCCTAATTAAACAGGTAAGGTGAACATAACATGCAGGAAATAGAGAAGGCAAGAGAAGGTATTTTTAAATTTGGGAAAGTTACTGTCAAAGTGCAGAAAAGGTGCTGACATTCTTACATTTCACACTTCCACTGTGCCAATCAACTTACCTGCTTGCTGTTTTTCATCTACTTTTTATAGAGTTCTTATGTAGAGATAGTATGTTACATTTCTTATATAGCAATATTTTCAGAATAGAAATTCTTCCTTTGTTTGGTTAGCACTGAACATACTGGGATTTGGATGTTTAAATGTTCCTGTAATGAGTTTAGTAACTTTAAGGATTTATTCCTCTAATAGTTTTTGTAAGTGGTCATTATGCTATTCTTCAAAAGCTTGATGGTCCAACCTTATGGAAAGGACTGCTTATTTATCCCTTATGTTTTTATAAAGGCTTTGCAATTAATTTGGTAGCGCTTTGAAGTGAACCGCTAGAAGGATGATATCTCAGTTAAAAGCAAAGAACCATCCAGGTGGTCTCTTCAACATGAAGTCACTTATGTGACTTCTTGTTGAAAAGACCGTCATAACACATGTGTTTCCACCAAATTCTGGTGGGACTGAACCAGATACAGGGTCTGAACAAGAATATTGTAAAGACAGTTTCTTTGATTAGCTCTTCCTCTAATCCCAATTTCTAAATTATGCATGTACATTTTAGTTCAGATCAGGAATGTGCTTTCAGAGTAAATCTCCTATTTGTTACTATTTACTGTCTGGCTCAGTTCATTAAGGCGTCTTTTAAATGCATGTAGTCTGTGGATCCAAAGTCCTCAGCACCAGTGATTTGCTCTGCAGACCTTCTGTTGGATGGATTGCAGTGATGGATTGCAAGTGATATCCTGCATTCGCCAGAATTCAAAGTAATACGAGATTCCTTTTTCCTTCTATGGTAAAACCTTTCAAGAGTTTTTGGCTCCTCTGTGATTATTTCACTGTGTGTACTCAAAATACTTACTGTGCAGAAGTATTTGCTGCAGCTAGGAATGGTGACCAAAGCAGAAATTAATAATGAGAAAGTAGTTCAATATGCAGTACAAGCCTAAAGTATGAGGAATAGTTCAAGTGAAGGTCACTTATTCTAGGAATCGAAGTTGTTGAGCAGCCTAGTGGTCAAAAATATAAATTGTCTTTTGTTTTT
Organism: Chlamydotis macqueenii; assembly: GCF_036417535.1. Classification (NCBI taxonomy): domain Eukaryota; kingdom Metazoa; phylum Chordata; class Aves; order Otidiformes; family Otididae; genus Chlamydotis; species Chlamydotis macqueenii. Next base: position 61,405,625 of record NC_141560.1, on the reverse strand, counting down.
TCAAATTTTCTTTGTACTTTCTTTCCTTTAATGTATGTTGCTTTTCTTAAATCTCATTTGGGGCAAATAATGTTCTTTTTAGCAGTGATACTCGTTGTGTGTAGGATTAACAATTGTGGACATGCTCAAGGGATCTATAAGAAAAGATCTCTTTAAAAACCTCCGTTTAGGTAAGTAGTCATTCTTTACTTGATGTTTGCAACACATGAAACTTACCTGCAAGGTGAAATACTTAGTATTTTAACTTAATTATTTGAAGGAGGACCTTGAATAGCTCAGAATCCTTACCTTTTGATTCAGGAAATAATTTAACTCTCATGGAAATTATTCTGAAAATTCTGCATTCCTTACCATACTCTTATAAATGACTAAAAATAGTTTCAACATACACAATACATCAGATACGTGGAAAATTCTTACTTCAGTATTCTCAAAATGAACTCTGTGAATCTGTTGGAATAAGATGCATCGTATTTAGTCATGGTTTTGGATGAACAAGGAGCTGTATCTTAAATTATACGGATATTTTCAATTGCTGAATTGTGTTACTGAAAAATGCTTAGAAACATTCTCTTGCTAAATGGTTTTGTGATAAGAATTCTTCCAGTTTCAGAAAGCGAATTTTCATTTTGCTGCTAATAAGGCTTTTTATTGGCTTTTCATTGTTTGAAGGAAGCACAGTGTATACATACAGGAGCCACGTCTTGGACTGTTATAAAACTGATGTAACCATAAAGGTAGTGAAGCATGGACATTCTTAGTTTGGACTGTACTGTAATAGGTGTATATATTTTTTTAATATGTCCTTCTGTATCAACAGAAAAAAAAATCAGAAAAGACAAATCCTCTGTATTAGATCATTAGCTTTGAATTTATTTCTTAAATGCCTCCTTATTTAATAGCATCTATTACTAAGTTCCTACTGCAACTATCCCTTCCTTTGAAGGGCTTCTGCAGATGCCAACCACTTCTAAAGATGTGATTTTCAGTAAAGGCTAATTGGTCTGCTTAGCTATGTGAATTTGTGTAGTGTAACAGAAATCTTATGCTTTATAAACATCTCACCCATGCAAATGTACCCCATAGTTCTAATGCTTGTGAATTTTTTTTTAATAGGTTCAAGAAGGCAAAGTAAGCTCAGGTGTGTAGGAGAGGCAAAACATGAGGGCTGACTAACATTAAGAGGTGAGATATACAGATAAAACGCATTAAAACCAAAGCCCCTTAACTTTCAAGGGACATTGTCAATGCTGACAGCGTAAGGTTGCTTTGCAAGTGAAATACATACATCTCTTGAGTCTGGGTGTTTTTTGAGAGCTCTCAGACTCCAGCAAAGAAAAAATCTCAAATTGTCAACTGGGTAACCAGTATCAGGAAATATAATGAGCATTTTTTGTTTGCAAATGTGTGTAAGTTCACACATGCTTGTCACATCATCCCTCCTCTCTCACCGTACCTGCTCTTTTCTTAGGCCAGAAGCATTCATATTTACAGGAATTAAAATGGTGATGCAGAGCACCAAAGAATTCAGAGGCTATCATGCATGAATACAAGACAACTTGGCAGAGGGGGGAGAAATACAACATATCCTAATCTCTCCTTAAACATGATTTGTTTTAGACAGTGGTTTCATATTGAATAAATAACCGAATATGGAGTTTAGAGCCTCCAGACACCTCAAGTATATTGAATTTAAAAAATTATGGGGCAGCGTTGTAGTGAATAGAAGGCAATGTGTTTTACAGAGAAGCGGGTACAATATGTCTCTTGATTCAGTATACTTCCAAGTAATTACTAAGAGCAGATCCTGCTGCTAATTCAAACAGCAAAAACATTTTCTAGTTATACAGGGCCAGATTTTGTGGTTTACAGTTTCCCAGCGAAGAACTCTCCTTTGGGAAGCCTAGGGTAGAATTTTCCCTCCTCTGCCTCTCCTGCAGGAGCAGGGAAGTAGAAAAAGGTGTTCCTGGCTCACACAATGCATGCTGGGGGGGTGATGCAAGTTAATAAATGTTACACCTAGTTTTCAACTGCTAAGTGCCAAAATGTCTGATAATTGAGACTGTAGTGCCTTTCCTTCAGAGATACCAAAATGCTTTACATTTGTCTAAATACCTTTGGTACTCAAATATATATCCAAAGATGGTGGTTTATACTATTTTCCAAAGGAATAAATGAAGACCCAGAGCTGTAATAGACTGTGACAGAGAGAGAATAAAATCTAACATTGTGCAGCAATGATGGAAACCAGTAGTCCTCTATCTACTAGCCAGTTGCTTCAGCTGGAAAGTAATAGCTTAATTTTAGTAACATCTACAAGGAATTATTTTTAATAACTCCTTGTAATATCTTACAATAAATTTAGATACTGGGAGAGTGGAGAGGTTACTGTCTACAGCTACAACTGTAAACCCAAATAGCACAAAGCTCTTTCTGATGTGAGGGGTTTGCAGGAAGACATGGATTTTGTAACCAGGAAGCGCAGGTGATTTTTTTGTAGTAACACAGGATATCTTTAGGCATGCGAATACAATTAATTTTCAGAGATTTTCAGTATTCCCAGTTGAAAGTTGAATATACGTGCAGATTCTATGGCTTATGCTCATTGTCATACTATAAATTTTCTTCTTTCTTTCACTTTAATAAAATGAAACATTTAATATTTTATTTTCTGCATTACACATTTTAAGCATGGCAATAGAATATTGAAATATTCAGTTCACAAAGGTGAAGTCAGAATATTTTGATCTTACTAAAGCTACTTTGTTTTTGTTCTGGTTTTGTTAGTGAGGGGGGGCCTAAGGTGGTAGCTTCTGTAGGAAACTGCTAGAAGTTGCTCCCCTTTGTTCAGTGGACTCGGCCGGGCCTAGGGCGGACCCGCTGCTGGCCAAGGCCGAGCCAATTGGTAGCAGAATGTCTCATGATAATGCCTCTGCGATAACGTATTTAAGTAGGGGAAAACAGAAAAATAAAAGCGAGAAGATGTGAAGCAGCTGAATGGGGGGCAGAGAGGGGGAGGCGTGAGCCTTGTGGGCCTTGCAGGCCTCACCCTCTGGCCTCCCGCCAGGCAGCCGACTGGGCCCAACTCGGCCTGGCCTGGCTGCAAGAAGTGGAGAGGAGATGAGAAGTGAATAAGATGTAAAAAGGATCCTGAGAGGTGTCTGCCAGCCTGTTGTAAGGAACGGCTGCAGATGCCAAGCTCAGTGAAGAAGGAGGGGAAGGAGTAACGCGGCTCCTGGCCAAGATTCCTCTGCAACTTGTGGTAAAGACCATGGTGGAGCAGGTTGTCCCCCTGCAGCCCATGGAGGTCCACGGAGGGGCAGAGATCCACCTGCAGCCCGTGGAGGACCCCACGCCAGAGCAGGTGGAGGCCTGAAGGAGGCTGTGGCCCGTGGAGGGCCCACGCTGGGACAGCTGTTCTGGAGGGACTGCCCCCGTGGAAGAGAAGACCCACGCCGGAGCAGTTCCACGAAGGACTGTGGCCCGTGGGAGGGACCCCACGCTGGAGCAGAGGAGGAATGCGAGGAGTTCTTCCCCCGACGATGATACAGCGGCATAAAACAATGCGTGATGAACTGACTGCGACCCCCATTCCCTTCCCCCAGCCCCGTGCCGCTCGGGAGGGGAGGTAGTATAGATAATGTTAAGCCCGGGAAGAGGGAGGGGTGGGGGGAGGTTATCTTGTTCTCTGTCTCATTCTCCTGCTAATTTTAGAAATAAATGAGTGTTTTTCCCCAAGTCGAGTCTGTTTTGCCCGTAATGGTAACTTTAAGGATTTCTCCCCGACCTTATCTCAAACCTTGAGCAGTTTTTCCTATATCATCTCCTCCTATTCTCTCAGAGGGTGGGGGGAGTGAGAGAGAGACTGTGTAGTCTGGTCCCGATCGGGGCTGAACTACAACAGTTTTCAAAACAGATTCCTGCTATGGGTGTGTAACACTTGTTGAAGTGACATTTTCAATTGTAAAAACACTGTTAGAAAATTTCCCTCTAGATTTAGTAGCTGTTGGTGTTTCTTTAGCCCATGCTATTAAATTCAGTCCATAGTTCTTGTCTTGAAATCTATGTGTGTGCATTAGAAGAGAAAGAATATAGAGAATTAGAGAAATATAAAATATTATATTAGATTTAGAGGCAGAATATAAAGGAAGGCTATTAATACACACTTCTATCACCCTGGTGAGAAAACATAAGTGAAAAAATCTCTCTGTATACAGTGGCCTGCTATTTGGTCAATGACTTAAGAAAAACTTTGTTCTCTTAAACTGTACTCTGTCCCTTCGTCTCTAATGTCAAGGATGGATGTAGGTAACTTTAAGACCTGAGTTAAATGTATCTGACCTTGCAAAATCCATTTAAAAAAAAATTGTTTGGATTTTCCAGTCTGGCAATACAAGATACCAGCTGCATAGTGAAAGCTAAAAAAAAAAAAGGAAGTTGAATTCACCAACTTTTAGCATGGGCTGTCTGTATCTCCTTTGCTTTCATTTTCACTTGAAATGCAAGTTCACATAGTTTTGAATTTAACACTGCAACGTTGAGTGTTCTGCTTGGTACTGAAAATAGACCTTACTTTTAAAAAGAATCTTTGTTCTTGAACAATATTGCTTATCATCTCCACTATGTTTTCAGACAACGACCTGTTTATGTGGAGGGAGGGCAAATGTTTGGTTCACATCCCTGTTGTTTCTGTACCTCTGTCTCTCATAAACCCCTAATCACTTAGGATAAATCTATAAAACTAAAACTTTGATTTTAGCATTTCCCTCACAAGATGGCAGCATTGATTCAGGAAATAAAATTGCCTGTGCCATTCAGGATGTCTTGAGTTTTTTAATATTTCTATTTTATCCAGTATGTGAGAGAAACTCTGACAGATGTCTTCATTTCTGTTATCTGAATTTATATACCAACATCAGTCACAGGACTGGAGGAGTTTCATTCATTTGCTGCTATGTTTGCAGGCTTGTCGTAGTTACCAGGACTGTAATGAGTTTTGTGAATTATATTGAAACTATGTAATTATTTTTACTCTTCGTCGTTATTATAGTGACTCTAGTTAACACCATAGTTGTTTCTGAGACTTCAGCTGGAAACATGGAATTTGATTGTTTCAATTGCATTAAGCGGAAATACTTTACAGGAATTTTAATTTCAGACTCATATCTATTTCCCTTCCTGTCCACTGAGTGCTTTTATTCTTTCAGGACTTGATCCTACTCTCTCTGCAGTCAATGGCTGAGTCAGAATTTCAGGGTAAGTCCTGTAAGGAGATCGAAACAGCAAATAAGAAAGGGGAATAAAGTAAGTTTTTATTTAAAAAAAATAATAATTTATTCTCTTTATAAATAATCAGGAATGTGAAAGAGCTGTTGTTTGAACCATTAGAAGCATCAACCTTCAGTTACCTCCAGGCAATCCCTTTATTTGATTTCAGGGTAGCACTGATTGACTTTTAAAGGAATTAGGTCAAGTTTATTTCTGATTCTAAAAACAGATCTATCAATTTGACCTTATCCATAAGGAATAAAAAGTTTGGAAATACAAGAATCCTCACTGTGCTGTCTTGGATGCAGTTGATCTTCCCAAGAATATAGACACGTGTTTTTGTATTTTAATTATTTTGCCTGTGATTCTGATTCTACAGCATGAGTTGTGAGCTGAAGGATAATATTTTCTAATTCATATGGCTGTTTTATAACTCTGTTCAGATATTCCACTTGGCAAAAATGGTAACAAGACCATTTTAATTCTCAGATCAACTTCCATGATTGCCTGGAGAAATGTCTCTTTTATATTTAAAGTACTGAAGTAAATATACTTTACTATCCTGAGCACCAATGGTTACTATTTCAAGGAAATATTGGGTGGTAGCTTATAATACTTTAACAAAAAAAAATATATAAAGTCTTGTATTTTGAGTTTCTTGAAGATTTTATGCTGAGCACAAAACCAAATAATCTTGCCTTTCTTTCAATTTATCAAAATCCAACATGCAAAGATATGGTTTTATTTTACTTGTCCTAAAGTAGATTTAGTCTGCAAGTATAACTTTCCACTAACAGCCTGAGTTGTTTGACTTAATATTTAGAGATATTAAAATACTTATCTTGATACTTTCCAAAATGGGAATGTAGGAATTGAGTATGTAATTTTTTCTCTAATGTACCTAGAGATTTTAAATTGGTGCAATTCTGCTAATCTTCAGCGATTCGCAGTACAGTGTCCCAAACACTAACTTACCATTAGCATCATTTACTTTTGTGGCTTTAAATAGATTTTCTAAAATTGCTGAAGGAAGAAAGCCATGGATATAAATGATATTAAGAGAATGAAGTAATGCCTGTGCATGATAAAGAATGCTGAATTCTGCTGTTTTCTTCCTACCCCAGCACCGAGTGAAATTAAATAGAAGTGTACCTGATGGTGTCTCCACTTTAACTTATCTTCTGAACTGAACTGGAACACGTGGATAGCAATGTGTGAGAGCTTCAGAAAAGTAGGTTTAAACACTGGAAGTTGTTTTGGCTCCTGCAGGTCAGCACACCTCCATCATTCTAACTCTCTTTGGTTAAAAAAGACAGAGAGCGTGCATCTAACCTCTTGGTCACATAAAGCCTGTGATATTCTCCATGAGCCCTCTGCTGCTTGCCTCCTCACTCACTCATTCTGGCAGTAAAACAAGTCTGGCCTTATCGGCCTTCAAAGGAAATTGAAAGATGTTCTGCTTTGAAGAAGAAGATAATTCAAGGGCTAGCCTGTAGCAGAAGAGAGATTGTTTAAGGAAACTGAATAATTGAGGTTATTTGTGATGAAATGCAATATTGATCACATTCAAATCTAAGCCACATTAAAAGTCAGAAGCTATTTTTTAGACTGTATGAAATTAATTTCTCCTCTTCTTAGTGGAGAAGAATTCTAATTCCTAGAATTCTTGTTATAAATGGATCTCACTGGTTTTATCAGCAGTGACCACATGTGTGGTCCTTTATTATAGAAGTATTGATGTACATGTTTAAGTCTATTTTTTTGGACAGCATTAAAAATGTGTTTGGCTTTTACTGTGTTTTTCAAGGCTATTTAGAAGCACGCTTGAAAGACTGGTGAATGAGGTACTCTTAATCTTTGTAGTGGCACTTAAAAGACAAAAACTAAATTTCTATGATGTAGCTTTTATCACAAGTGTTAATTCCATAAGCATTTCTGTCTACCTGACCCACAAACAAATAGATTTCATTTTTAAGGACTTGAAAGTCAGTACTTGTCATACATGCTTATTACAAAGCACAAAAAGAAAGAGAAGAGATAATGTTATTCTCTCTATTCAGAGAGCATAATATAAAAGCATGTAACAAAGATGATATGCATCTCAAATGGTTTAATTAAATGCTGAATTTTTATTTTATTCTAATTTTTAGTATGGCCTATTTATTTGCAGTCCTAGAATAATATTCATTCAAGTTTATATTATGATCTGTACATTCAATTTTCCTAGGATAGCTTTGTAGTTGTTTGCCACTCTTGAAAGTTATGTTGATTGAACAAAAATTCTCAGAAGCAACATACAAAGAACTAGGAGCATCTTCTTTTTCCATACCTGACTTCAGTCACTGAAATGTTCTGCTTCAAATTCCCATTCTATTTTACTTCTCCATGCTTTAAGGATTTATGTTGGCATTACAAAGATAGGCAGAGATGAACATTTCAATTTCAGTTGGTTCATATTCTGATAAAGATGCACAATTAGAAAATAGATTCTTCAAAAGCATACATTATGTTGTAAGGTTCATAAAAATGCTTTTCAGTAGCTGACTACTACTCAAAATCATTGGATGGGTCTGCATTTGGCTTCTATTTTACTGCAAGTAAGATGCATTGAAAGCTCAAACTTTTAATCAAAGTTTCTGATCATTATATAATGCAAATGTGTCAAAAGAAATCTTACACTGAAGTGGATAAGTAGACATATGGCCAAAATGTCATTAATATGTTTGCTCAAAAATATAATTAGAGGAACATATGTTGTATTGTGAATAACAGCCTTCCTACTAATAAAGGAAAGGATTTATTAGAAGCAGTATTTGGGCTAGATTCCACTTCCTGCTGCAAGAGATGTGAAATAAACGTAAAGCAGAAGAATGTCAGAAAAACATGAGCTACTGCTTGCAAAGATTTTATATTGGCATGTTTGAGATGAGTATCTGTTCCATTTGGTGTATATAAATTTTTAAGTTGTAATATGTGTAGTAACTACAATACATATTACCTAGTCCTAAGCATTGTCTATTATATTGACTTACCTGGAAAGTAGCACAATAAATCACTTTTATGCTTTATGCAGTATTGCGAAGAAGAAATACAGTAATATTTCATCTTTTGGAGAATTAAATAAAACCTAAAAGCAGTAGTATTAAGGTAAAGTGCATTTAAGGAGAGGTTGTTAATGTGACGAGTATCTACATTAATACTTTTAAAAAGAATAATTCTAATTCCAGAGAGTTGAAATGAGAGCTGCCCTGAAGAGTAAAATTTTGTGATTTGCTCAAGCAAAGAGCTTGATATTTAACTATGACATAGGCTACGTCAAAACCCATTTTCAGATACAACACGAGATTGTTTTAACAGAGGAAAGCAGGGCAAAATGCTCTGAGTTACAGTTTGACTTGTTTACTTCAGAAGAACTTATATAAAGTAAATTCTCTTTAACTGCTCAGATCTTTGGGCTGTCTATTCAGGAATAATTCGTTACAAATTAAGCAAAACAGAAGTTTGTAGGCTGTGGAAGAGCTTTTCAGGAAATATGAGCTGTTATTTGATACAGCAGCATGAAGCCTTCCTAACAGACTAACTTATTTATAGTACATACCTTTCTGATCAGAGCCATAAAAATAGACATCATTTTAAGGATACAAGTGATATATTTTACATATTAAAATTATATATTAAATATATATTTATAGTTCATCACACTTGACAGGTGAAAGATTGCAGATACATAAATTTGGTTGCATAGTTGAAGAAGATGTATAAAAGAGAAGGAAAACCAGATTAACTGTGAATAAGAGTAAATTGGGAGATATTGGAGAGGAAGCTGAAGGCTCTTAGAATAAAAAAAAATAAGGTAAATTAAAAGGCATAAAGGAGTTTGCAGATAAAAATGAAACCAGGAGCAAGGCAGGATGAAGGCAGAAGTGTCAGCAGGAATCATGAGTAATGGAAAGAGTGGACAGAATATATGGGAATATGTGATTGGAAAAAAAGGAGCATGTTTTGATAATATTAGGAAGCCTTCAGGAATCTGGGCAGACGTGTAGAGAAACAGGAAGATTTAGGAAGCTTTCAGTCTTTAAAATGTAAACTTAACTGAAAGAAGTCTTAACATCCCAGTATCCATATAGGGCATTTAGGACTCCATGCAGTCCTAGCAAAGGGCAGATTATTTTGCTCAGTTTGTGTGCAGGCCAGTGTGGAAACAGCATATTAAGGAATCACAGGAGGAGTGTCATCAGATTTGGAGCAGGAATAGAAGTTGTACCTTTGAATGCAATGGTTTAATTGTTTATGGTTGGGCTGTTGCAGAAATCCTGGATTATAAAACTACCTGTCACCGAAAGACACACACAATGAATTTTCTTGTAGGTGACAAAATTGAAATAAAACATGAGTATTGTAACACTTCCCTTGAAGTAAGCTAAAAAAGGAATGTGCCTTATAATGTTCTAAGGGCAGTTGTTTTATTTCCTTTCTCAAATCCCAGTGCAAGAGTAAAAGCTGAAAAGCAGAAATGAGTGGGAGTATTTGCACCAGAAGTGGTCAGCAGAAGGTGCACAGAGAAGGAGCAGTTGGAAGAGAAAAGGCTCTTTGTTTCTTGCAGTAAGTATGGAAGGCTGTATTAGTTAGTTTCTACCATCATCAATAGCAAGCTGAAGTGGACAGATGTTTTTGAAAGTGAAGGGCAAGAGTACAGCTGTTCAGACACAAAGGGTACTAGAAAATAGGGGCTGAAGGAAAATTAGAAGAACAGTTCGGAGTAGAAGCAATAGGGTAAGCGGTACATGAACTGTTAAGGAATGATGAATTAGAAAATATGGGTAAGAGGCAAGAGCATGGGAATGGGAATCAGAAAACTGGTAGAAAAGGAAGAGGAAAGCAGAACAGTCATGGAATGGTGAATGTGAATGAAAAGTAACTATAGGAAGTTAAGACACAGAAGGGAGAGAATAAGCAGAGATGTGTAAGATTAAACAATATTATGTTCTGTGTGATCCACAAAAGGACTGACTGTCATAGTGTAGTCTGTGATGTCTTATGAAAATCCTTACTGTCTGCTCACAGGAAAGCCTGCTAGAATTTCATATCATGAAGACTCTTCCCTGCCTAAAGTAGAAGAGGCCAGATAAATCCATAGAGTGGCCATGGATTAAGAGATGCACATATAATAATATATTGTCAAACAGTTCCAGAAAGGGAAAGGGTTGGTTTTAGTAGAGAAGTGGAACTAGCACAGAGAGCAGCAGTTCTGACACAAGCTAAACACATCTTTCTATTTCAGTTTTTCAACTCTCACTAGCATATTTAACTAAGCTAATGTTGTTGAAGTTATTAAAACTAAAACAAGATGTAGGCTCTGAAAAGTCCTCTGCAAGGAGATACTGTGCTATGTATGCAGGAAGAGCTTCTGTAATTCCAGTCTCCAAGGAGGGAGAAGTGGAGCTATATACAACTGATATGTACTGATGGGTGACCTTGATACTTGCATTACCAGCAACAAAAGTTTGTAGGCAACATGTTTTGTGGAGAGTATTTGAAGTAAGATTGGAAGAACAATCAACTGAGAAACAGAAACCTTGACTGTGTTGTAACACAAACTAGCAGTAACACCTGCTGTGAGACTAAAGCCTTTAATTGTGTTTTTCTGAAAGATAAAAACTCCACAAACCATCCAGCCTCTGAAATAACTTTCAGTGTAAGAGCACAGAGTAAGCAAATGGTATGCCTTTCATTTACAAATTGACTTTACATTTTTGAGAGACATTGCTCAGGAGTATTAGATGCATAATACAATATAGACTTGTAACAATTTATGTAATGTGCTAACCTCTTGCTAAGAAATGCATTGGCATAAGATTACTGTAGCTCCTTTATGATTTCTTTTGAATGAATGTTCTGGTTTTGTTAGTGAGGGGGGCCTAAGGTGGTAGCTTCTGTAGGAAACTGCTAGAAGTTGCTCTCCTTTGTTCAGTGGGCTCGGCCGGGCCTAGGGCGGAGCTGCTGCTGGCCAAGGCCGAGCCAATTGGTAGCAGAATGTCCCATGATAACGCCTCTGCGATAACGTATTTAAGTAGGGGAACACAGAAGAAAAAGGGAGAAGATGTGAAGCAGCTGAACAGGGGGCAGAGAGGGGGAGGCGTGAGCCTTGTGGGCCTTGCAGGCCTCATCCTCTGGCCTCCCGCCGGGCAGCCGACTGGGCCCAACTCGGCCTGGCCTGGCCTGGCTGCAAGAAGTGGAGAGGAGATGAGAAGTTGAAGTGAATAAGATGTAAAAAGGATCCTGAGAGGCGTCTGCCAGCCTGTTGTGAGGAACGGCTGCAGACGCCAAGCTCAGTGAAGAAGGAGGGGGAGGAGTAACGCGGCTCCTGGCCAAGATTCCTCTGCAGCTCGTGGTGAAGACCATGGTGGAGCGGGTCGTCCCCCTGCAGCCCATGGAGGTTCACGGAGGGGCAGAGATCCACCTGCAGCCCGTGGAGGACCCCACGCCGGAGCAGTTTCACGAAGGACTGTGGCCCGTGGGAGGGACCCCACGATGGAGCAGAGGAGGAATGCGAGGCGTTCTTCCCCCGACGATGATACAGCGGCATAAAACAACGCGTGGTGAACTGACCGCGACCCCCATTCCCTTTCCCCCCGCACCCCCCGGTGCCGCTCGGGAGGGGAGGTAGTATAGATAATGTTAAGCCCGGGAAGAGGGAGGGATGGGGGGAGGTTATCTTGTTCCCTGTCTCATTCTCCTGCTAATTTTAGAAATAAATGAGTGTTTTTCCCCAAGTCGAGTCTGTTTTGCCCGTAATGGTAACTTTAAGGATTTCTCCCTGTCCTTATCTCAAACCTTGAGCCGTTTTCCTTATATCATCTCCACCTATTCTCTCGGAGGGTGGGGGGAGCGAGAGAGAGACTGCGTAGTCTGGTCCCGATTGGGGCTGAACTACGACAATGAGTAACACATAGTGGTGAAATACACACATGGTAGTAGCTCAGACGTTGCTAGAGGAAACCTCCAGTACCTTTTGCATTGGTATTTGCATATAATAACCTGAAATTCTGTATTTATGCTGACATGTAGACTTAAGATTTACTATCAGGGTCCTAACCTAAGACACCTGATACTTATATTGAATACAAAGTGGATTTTTTTTTTTTTAAACCGTCTAATGTTTCTGGAGACAGTTTCCGTGTGTTTTCATTGTTACTTGGTTAGTTCAGCTCTGAAATGTGTTCCTCAATGGCACTGGAGTATGTTCTTATGATTTGTTCCATTTGCAGATGAGGAAATATACCTTCTACTTGACCAGCACTAGAACCAAAAATAAAATTAGTTCTTTCTAATTTTTGTCAAGAAGAATAAAGAATTTGCAGACTACATTCCACCTTCATGACAAATTTTGTCTTCTAACTATAGTTGAACAGGATGGTATTCGCTAAACATTCAAAATGAACAGTGAAGGTGCTTTGAAGGAAATGCTATGTGGATTATATAATGAGTTTAGGTTCCTAACTGTGGAGGCAGTAGCTTAACAAAGATTGTGTGAATATTTCTGGTTTGGTTCAGACCAACTGCAGATGGGACACCAGCAAATATACTGTTTAAACAGGCTATAAAGCCAGAGCATTGCTACATCTGAACACTGTCATGATTCCAGCAAGCTCACTGAAACAAGTTATTTTGGCAGGAAAGAAAGGAGATAGGACTTGCACTGAGAACCTAATTTTCTGTTTATTTAGGGAATAGGAAATAAGAAGCAACATTACAGCTCAGGATAAAGCTAGCATAAAACAATGAGGATGGAAAACTAAGATAAAACTGATCTCTTTTCAGGGGAAGAAATCAGGCTGATAGATGTGTCTGGTTGGCTTAGTGGAGAAGAGATGATAGGAAAATTTGTTTTTATTTTGAATTAGATTGTTGTCTGGAAAAGGCAACCAGTGATGTCCTTGGAGGGGAGGGGGAGGAGGGGGGTGTTTAGCTCTCTTACCCATGTTTTCTTGTACCTTCTGAGGTCCCTTTTTAAAGCGGTCTTCCAGGTAACGTTTACAGTTGTGTCACCTAGTGTTTGGAAGCTATGTGTGAAATTCTGATAGTAATGAAATGCCTCTTGTTAATTTAAAATACACTGATAATGAAGTTTATAGATTTCCAATGTTCTGTGCTGTTGAATGTTCTTAAACTAATCCATAGTAAGGATAAAAGGACTGTGATCTGTGATCTATGCAGCTTTCACTGCTGCTTCAGCACCAGTGCTGAATTTGTAACCAGGAGAACTGAAGTTATGAAATTAACTTTGATGTAGACCAAAAGGGCAAGGAACATAGAGTTTGCAAATGGATCTTGACAAATTCAAGGAAGGACTTACATGACTGGCTAGGATGTTCTTGAATATTTTAAATGGATTAGGAAGAGTTGTTAAACTGGGTGCCTTTTGTTTTTAATCAACTGTCTGTTAGTTGAGGATTGCCACTTATTACCTGAAGGATCGAGGAAGGATTCTTTCCCCTATCTCTCTCTCATGCATTCTTATTTTTTCATAATTACATGTATTGTTTCTTTGTTTTGTTTTTAGGAACTAAAGGTGGGAATCTGAACATGCTATACTGTTATTTCCATAGGAAATTTTCAGGATCCTGTTTATGTTTTCCTTCTGTGCTTGGCAATGCATCTGGCTTGCAGCTGCCAGATTTGAGAGTAGCAAGGAATTATCTTCTTCCCCCACCCTCTCATTCTTGTTTTCACTGGCAAAGGCTGTTGGGGTTTTTATTTTTCTGTGCTCTTCTGTTTTATGGAGTAAAGTTCAGTTCCTGGGCTTAGTTCAACTGCTTCACTGTAACTGCCTGACAGTGCAAGACCTATAGTGCTGCTAAATATGCTTGCTCTTTATTCCTGTGTGATGGATGAAGGTTTGGGGTGGGTTGTTTTTTTTTTAATCTCTTATACTGAAGATATACATTACAGATTGTGAGTGGTTTTTTCAGCTGCTGTGTGTGTACGTATGGGCCGAGTGGGTGCTGATGTTAAATTTTAATTAAAATTTAACATCTACTATGTATGTTTAGTACTTCAGGGAAAACTCAACTCAGTGATCAGGGTAGTCCCTGCCATCATTTACACCGCTTTTCTGCTAGGAAATGTCTCTGCCACAGTCATACAATCAGCAAAATAAATATTGTGCTTTAATCCTGAATGTATTTAAAATGTTGCTTTGAAAAATCTGTCATTTCAGAGTATTTCTTTGCCATGCAATCCTGTAGGCTGTATACCCTCAATCTGGTTTATGTGATTGCACCAGTAATAGAATCAAACTGTTTAAAGTCAGATTTTTCAGTAAAGGAACTGGAGTTCCAGGGAGAAAATATATGAGAACTATTGCCCGAAAGGCTTTCAAAATCTCATAATCCTAACATTTTTACTTTTCAAGAAGATGAAAGCACTCCTAGCCTTTACAAATACCTTTCTGTGTGATACAGAAAGCAATTAAAGGCTTTGAGCTAATTTAATATGAATTGCTTTCTGAATATGCAACTATTGAGATGTTTGAACAGTAAGGACATTGAACATTACATAATGGGTAAAAAATGGCTCATTAGTTAAAACAAGGGATTCAGTGACTATTGATGAATGGTTTAAAGTCATATTAATTTCTTAATGGTCTCTGTCAGTAGAGAGTTAATTTTTGAGATGTATGGTGGTGATATGGTTTGATAGGAGGTGCAGAGCGTTGTGATGGGGTAATACCAACTCTGCCAGTGTTGCTACATTCAAGCAAAGTGCAATTAGGCAGGGGTGGGGGGAAGCAACTATTTTGTTGTGCTCTACTTTCAGCAATGCTATTTATATTTTTATACTTTTTTATACTTTGCATTAATTCTCTTATAGAAGTTATAAACAGTATGATCTGTTAAACTTCTAATGTGCAGTTGTGCTTGTCCAGGGAGTGTGCTGAGACAGCAAATAGGAGAGGCCACCTCTTGTCATGCAGCTCTGAACAGGGCACAAAGGTGGATTTATTCTTGCATGACATGAAATCCTAACTTTGCTCTGGCTTCCTGCCGTCACCGTGGGGGACCCGGAAGATGAGGACAACCTGTAGGGCAGCACTAAAAATGTCTCAGTTCTACAACCGAAATGAGAGAATGAGGCTCAGTTGTTCACAAGCAAATGTGAACCTGGTGCTTAGTAAAATGGAGTCTTTAGTGATGGTGCTACTTGTTCACTAAAAACAATAAACGTTGAAATGTTTCCAGACTGAGGACACAGGACAAAATGAGCAGGGAGGACCTGTGTTGCAGATCAGGTATAACTGATTTCACCGCAGTTAGGTCACAGAGTAATTTCTGTGGAAAATGACATCTGGAATCTGAGAATTAGGAAGCTCCTCTCTAGTGAACTTGGCAGAGTTAAGAAGGGAGCTAAAAATTGGAATGACTGCAGTGTAATCTAGTGTGAAGATAACTGCCAGTCACTGGCTAGCATGGAAGTGGCCCAGAGGGGCCATCATAATGTAAAATATATTTACACAGAGCATATTTGCAAAGAGAAAAATATTCTATCACGTGACCATGTGTCAGATACATTGGTGAGCACCAGGATGGAAGAAAGGAAAAAGGGGTACTCAGGACCTGAGGCACTGATGAGCAGCCAAAAGGGAAGAGCCCGTTTGTATGGGAAGCAGTAGCACAAACTAACACCTGTATCAACAGAAGTTTAGGACCAAATTCTTGGGGTCTCATGTGAGTGCCCAGGCATGCGGTGTGAGAGCAGACACTGCAGAAGCAGCAGTGTTCGGTACTTGCTGAAATGGTGGAAGGGCAATGCAGAACCGCAGTCCTACTGCCTAGGAGCTTGGAGCCCACCCGAGAGCGTGCAGGGAAACAGAAATTGCTTTCTTCAGTCTCATCAGAAGCGATGGATTAGGGGCAGGAGAAGGTCAAGTATTTCTCAGGCATTTCTCTGGCAAACCAGAGAAGTTGTTTTATTTGCCTCACCTACAGAAAAACCATGCCTGAGCATTAATAGGTGGATTAATTTAAATACACTTGAACTAGAATCACTACAATACATTTTGAAAGTACAGCTAGCAGCAGGTATAGATTCTGTGTATAGATGCAGAAAAGGATGCAGTTCTTGAACCTGTTTTATTGCTTTCATCTTTGATGATGTGACATTACAAAGAAATGTGATGTCATAGAAATATTTTTTGTAATAAATGACTACATCAAAAGTATACTTACAAGATAAAGCTGAAAGATAAGTATGGACTCAGAGCAAGAAGACTCATCAGAGAAAATATGTAGCAGATGTTTAATGTATACTATGATATGACAGAGACATTTTTCTTGTTTCCTGTTTCAAAATATATGAATAAAATAACATATGCTGAATCAAGTAAGAGTAAGCTGCTAGTGCTGTACAGCTGTCCTTGCTGAAGGATAGCCTTTATCTCATGTAATTACATTTACGGTTGTATTACAATAGAGCTGTATACTAATGGGAAGATTTGGTCATAAATCCAAAAGCCGTACTGAGGCTATTACAATATCAAGGGTGTCTGTGTACGTCTCCCTTGTGCACGTTCTGGTCACCATCTGCAAGGAAGCCAACTGGATGCAAATCAGCTTTTGTGGGAATAAGAGCCTAATCTGTGTAAGGGTCACACTCCAATGTAAGATATGGGTGGATTTATCAGTGGGAGTCATTACCAACGTGCCGTACTGCTGCTCTTTACCTCATTGTGTATACTAGCTCAAGTGGAAAATCAAGTGAGAGATTAATGCTATGTGTTTGCAAAACCCTTTTGAGAGGAACAGACACTGTTGCCCATAAATTTAAACCTTTGAAAAGGTTAAAATAGGTGAAGGTGAAACAAATGCTGTTGTGCTTATCAACATGTTACCTCACTCTACAGGGCTTGATTCTCTTCCCCCCTGAAGTCAACTGCAAGGCTTCTATTAACATCAATGGGAGCAGACTTGGCTATTTCTGATAGAGGAGCTGCACAGGGAGCTCTTCAGTGTTTCGATTGAGTACAGAAATAGATTTAAAAAAAAACAACAAACAAACAGAATACCACCACAAACAACCTACATGTTATTTCTAAAGCACGGTACTGAAATCTGTTTTAAAATTAAGAAGAAACGAGGGAGAGAGTTGCTAGTATGTTCTTTATTCCTGCAAAATAAGTCATTTACTGGGGAGGGGTGAGTTCTGATAGCTGGCCTGGTTGCAGTGTTACTATGGCGAGTTGCAAACAATCCCTGTCTGGGTTCTGGTGGTTTTGTGCACTTGCTTAAAGTTAACACTATTACTGAGTGAATTATTTAGTTCAGATTTCCTGGCATCTAACTTGTTGGTTGCAGAAGTCTGGCACTAAAGTTTTAGTTTCTGAGTGGTTGGCTCCTGATTAAGCAGTTTGAGGTGGTGTCCTATCCTTAAATAAGCGTCCTCTGGAAGGTGTGAGATGTACCAAATACGGGAAATGGAAAAGAGCCTCTGGCATTCCATAAGATTTTTGGGTGTTCCTGACTGAGTATTTGCCAAGGCTCATTCAAAATAACTTGGGTGGGTTGCTTTTTAGTAGTTCATGGGCAGTGACCCATACAAGAAAAACTTCAAAAGAAATATTCAGTATTTGATTTAAAGTTTAAGTACTTCACTGGCATTATATATCTTAAAGAAATTTTTGAAAGGAGACTTGCTACAAACAGATCAATAAGCACCTTGTATATTTATATTTCCTACTTTCTTGCTATCAGTTAACTGCCCGACCTGGTAAGGTTTGCGCTTCTTTTGTTAGAAAGAGGAGCCAGGATTTGAGCTGAAGGGCATTAATCCACAAAGATCCAATTAAACATGGAAAACAGGAGCTGTCCATACAAGGACAAAAACTGGAAGCAATGAACTATAATGTTTGCCTGTTCAAGGACTGGAAGCAGGCTGACAGAACAAAAATCTAATTTGGAAAACGGCTGGTCACATCTCAGGTTCTGGGTTAATATACAGATCTTAATCCCCAAGAGAAATCCGGAAGTCAGCCCTGAAGCCAGCTATCCAGCCTAGCTGGATATCCAGCCTGTAAATGCGATGGAGTTACAAAGAGTAATGAACTTCACAGAGCTGTTTAGTTTTTGGTTTATAGTTGGTGGATTTTTTTACTGTCCTTACAGATGAAAGGACAATAAATATGTTATGTTGTTCATTATATGTCTCTTGGACTTGGAGAAGCGCTGGATTTGAGAGAGATCCATGCAGGGGTGTACTTTGTCTCACTGTGCTCCCTTTAGGTCCCACCTCCTCCCATGGCAATGTGGAAAAAATGAGTTCTGACACGGACGTTTGTATGGCTGGGGCTGGAAATGGATTAATGACAGACTGCAGTAATTGGCTCTTTAGGAAAGCAAATAACCGTTTGTCACCAAAGTTCATGGCTAGATAGGCTTTTAATATGGTGAGGAAGCAGATATATAAGTGAAATAATACATCCTCATTGTATATAACATTGTCTGGATAGATGGCTCTTAAATTTTATATCCTACATTATTGTACGCAAGGAAGTCCTGAATTCAGATTTTCATATCTTTTATATAATATAGAATGGTGTGGTTTTTCTTACTTTTTTTCTAGGCAAAAGTGCATGTGTTCTCCCAGAGTAAAATATTTAGGATATTATAAATAACTTATCAGCAATGCATAGTTGTTTGCATTAAAATGGAACTACGCGAGTAATGAATGTTGACTTGCAGCCAGTATGGTAATGAAATAAAGCCCCATTAGATACAATTAATTTGCAAATTGAGATTATTTTCAATTCAATAGTGATCTCCATGGCTGATCTGAGAAAAGGGGCATGTCAGTCAATCAAGTAGGAAGAAGGACTTTTAAACAAATCTAAATTAACATAAATTTTAAATTATGGATTCATTCTATACATACATAGCAGTAAATCCCCACGAGTAGATAGCTGTCAAGACTGCCTAGAAAACTTCAGTTATAAGGTTCAATTTCCCTTTTTTTTTTTTTTTTTTTTGCTACACCATTTATTTTAAATCTGATTGTTCTCCTGCTCTTGTTCTGCTTTTGGGAAAGCTATAAGTAATCGTTTTTGTGCAACTTCCAACAATACATCAGTTTATCACAATGCTTGTGTTAGTCAAATATACTTGTAATTAACTATAAGTTATTCAGATGCTAAAGAGGTGCATGTATTGGGCAGCTTCTAGATCAGTTTTGACTTTCTTAACTAGAGCCTTACAAAAGAGTAGGCGTAAGTCATATTTGGAAGAAGATTCATCCAGCGTATCACAAGAGTTTTAGTAAATGAGTATTTTCACCTGAAGGAGATGTAGAAGAATCAAAATGCATCACAAACCTCTGTGAACCAATAGATTATTTCACCCCCTCTGTATCATCCGTTTGTGTTCTGCTGTTGAGTTTTAAGCCAATGTTTTGTTGACACAGGCTTGAGGAAGAGTGGCTGTAAAGCTACCCGGTGGAAAGGGACCTAGGGATGCTGGTAGAGAGCCGGCTGAACATGAGCCAGCAGTGTGCCCAGGTGGCCAAGAAGGCCAGCAGCATCCTGGCTTGCATCAGGAACAGTGTGGTCAGCAGGACTAGGGAAGTGCTATGCCCTTGTGCTCAGCACGGGTGAGGCCACACCTCGAATACAGTGTGCAGTTTTGGGCCCCTCAGTACAAGAAGGACGTTGAGCTGCTGGAGCGTGTCCAGAGAAGGGCAATGAAGCTGGTGAAGGGTCTGGAGAAGAAGTCTTATGAGGAACTGGGGTTGTTTAGTCTGGAGAAGAGGAGGCTGAGGGGAGACCTCATTGCTCTCTACAACTGCCTGAAAGGAGGTTGTAGCCAGCTGGGTGTTGGTCTCTTCTCCCAAGTAACAAATGATAGGATGAGAGGAAATGGCCTTAAGTTGCATCAGGGGAGATTTAGATTGGATATTAGGAAAAATTTATTTACTGAAGGAGTGATCAGGCACTGGAGCAGGCTGCCTAAGGAAGTGGTGGAGTCCCCATCCCTGCAGGTGTTCAAAGAATGTGTGGATGCGGCACTTTGGGACATGGTTTAGTAGGTAATGGTGGTGTTGGGTTGATGGTTGGACTTGATGATCTTAGAGGTCTTTTCCAACCTTAAAGCTTCTATGATTTTAAGATTTGACAAGGGCTCTGTATAACTATAGAGCATCTGGTCTCTTTCGTTACCTGCCTTAATTAAAATCAGATCTATTTGTTAAAAAGCATCGTGGAAAACCTAGAGGCTCCAATACAGAAACTGATTGCCACCCTCCAGAAACTTTGAAGCTCAAAACAATGGAAATCTCTGCACCGGTGGCAAAGCAGAGTATCAAAGAATAGCAAAGTCACCCTGACACGCCAGCAATTTGCCAGTAAACATAAATAGGATCTAAATTCTCCTATTACTGGGTTCAGTAAAGTATTTTATTTTCCAAATACAAATTTATCCTACAATGTGATTGATTGAATATACCAGTCAAATAGCTACTCAAACAAGACGTACTTAGCAATTCTTTTTCTTTCAGTAACTGTGGCTTTTGCAAAATTTCTATTCTGTCTACATTTTTCCACAAGGAAGATGATATGTTAATGGTAAAAAAAAAAAAAAATTGGTTGAATGAGGGCACTACCAAACTGTTTGAATGTATCATATGGATTCTGGAAGCCATTAGTGAATGGAACAGAAATCTGTGTTCCTGCCAAAAAACACCAGTCTCTCCATAACTATACAAATGCTGCTCGAAGTTTGCTAGCCTTTACTTCTCACTGCCTCACTCTTTATGGAGTCACTTATGCCTCCAAATAGGGTGTTTGAAATGCTACTGAATCAGAACAGCTGTTCGGCCACACTGGAGGCAAGGAACTTTCTAAGTGTGACAACGGAGCATGGGGCTGTGGTCCTTTTTTCAGTAAGGATATTACATTGTAGAATTGCCTGTGACTTTCTGGAAGACGGCTTAGCATGACCTTATCTTTTTCCAGTATCAGGTGTAACTCTCAAACCTCTGGCACTGGCTGGATGTCCCCTGCAAGGCTGCTCTCCGTTCCCATGGATCTCCTGTGCAACTGGCTGTAAACAGGATGCGGTGTTTCTTCAGTCACACACCTTTTCTCTTGGCACTAAACACTATTGTTGAGAAGTGCAAGAGAAAGAGGAATTTGCTCATTGCCAGAGGAAGCTCCAAAATGGAAAAAGGCTGAGCTAGGTGATTCACAGGGTTTTTCTTTTGTTTTGGTTGGTTTGTTTTCTCTGAAGGGCCATCCTCATGGGAGGTTTAGGGTTAGAGTACCGAACCAGCTGCTGCTGCTCAAGGTGGACCTAGCCTGGGGTTACAGTGTTCTCCTCATGATAGTTTGAAGTTCCAGACTTGGGATTTATCTCTTTCCTTTAGACTTTTGTACTTGGAAAACTGATCATAAAGCAAGAACATAAACTCTGTGAAATCAGTGGTTTGGGAGTATTTGCTTAAATGGCTATCTGAATGGTAAAGCTGGTACGTTTGTCTGGTCACTTCACTTTAAAAAAAGTACGATAGCACTGAGTATGACAGAAAATGAGGTTATGGCTGAACTGTGGAAAGTTAAGGAGAAATTCAGGTATATTTCAAATGTTTTTTTTCTCAGCATACGAACGTGTATATTCTTTAAATATTAACTAGATGTTACATATTATAATAGTCAAGGATGACTTCCTTTAATATAATATAATATAAGAAAAAAATTGCTAAAACTACATTTAAATTATTAATCTGAGATGAGATGGCCAAATAGTTTTTTTTTTTTTTCCTCTCTCGTGCCTGAGCTTCATACTCCGACAGAAGGACAGGTGGCCTGGAACTACTGTGATGAAGGAAGCATAATCAGGGGCGAGGGGTCAGTTACAGTGAAATTAGATAGACAGATAACCACGGGTTCAAGGATATGCTCAAATGAAGAGCACAGTTTGCACTATCTGCTGGCAGTTATTTTAAGATGCGTAAAACACTGAGTTCACAATGTCCTAATTTTGCAGGGATAGGCTGTATAGACCATAAAGCCTACGCACACTATTGAAAGGGGTCAGAATCTAATTTACAGGTCTGACTCAAAGATTGCTAAGGTCACTGGAAATCTCTGTTAAGTTTAGGAGGATTTGGATCATATGTTAAAAAAAAAAGTGTTGAGAGTGCGCGAAGATTAAATGGGAGAAGTAGAAGTTTTCCCAGGATACATCCGCTTTTTATGTGTCTTATCATTGAAGCAGGAAATTGTTTATGAGTGATAGTTTATCTCTTACGGTTCCATTTTAACATTATTTCAAAATACAGTCAGCCTAATGAGTGAAGATGTGAGATTATTCACTACCTGTTGTTATACAATAAATGGAGGTGCATGTTTGCCCCAGGGATCTGCATGAATAGTAGATTTGGGAAGATGTCCCCTGCCAGAAGGCCCTTTCCAGTACAGAATGAACCAGAAGTGCTGTTGGTATTATCTAGCCTATTGAATATACAATCCTCTAGCTATCCTCTGGCTAAAAATACAGCATTGTTTTCTGATCATGAAAATATATGCTGCTCCACTGACGCAAGTGAGCCCTATCATCACATCCTGCAAAGAACTTGGTCTGGTTTATTTGCTGCTGTTGTTTAGCTGTAAAGGTTCCACTTGGGACTTGGGCTTATTTGTCATACATGCTGAAGAAAACAAATGGTAAGATGAAGGCAATGAAAGGCACTGTATGAAACAATCATTAATGCTAGTCTGCATCAGCTTGCCTTATAAAAGAAAAGTGATCCTTAAATCAAGCACCAGAAATAAGATCCTTTTAAAAGAAGGGAAAATAGTCAATTTTGAGTTTGCTCTTTTGCAGCAAATAGAAATTTTAATGCTCCTATAATCTCAGGCCAAGACAGACTTTGGTAAGTATCATGGGACATAAGTGCATTTAGTTCTGCCGTTAGTAAGAGTAAATTGTAGACCTGTCAAGTTGTGGCACGTCTATGAAGTGCTGAGTAAAACCATTGCTGGGAGTGATGGAATTAGTGTGCCAAAGGAGAGGGAAGAATGCACATACATCAAGTGAACCTGTTAAAATTTTGAAGCAAGCTTAAAAGAGTACAGATGCCTTGACCATCTGCTGAGAAGTATGTGTGGACATACTTGCACAGAACAACTGTCATTTCATTTTTTTTAAGAAAACACCTAATTTTTCAGGGAGTATGCAGCCGAAGGAAGCAGCTTCTCCCTCCCTCCACAGCTGATGTCCCTGAAATAGCTGTATGTTCTTTGCTTAACACTCAGTTCCAAACGGTCTGATTTATTCGTGGCTCTTCTGTTGTGGGTAAGGATTTACATCCAGCCTGTCCTTTCGAAGAAGTTGCAGCCTCATGCAGTTTAGCATGCCTGAGCCGTACATCAGTGTTTATCACAAAAGTACTGAGATACTCTTAACTGTAACGAGGCTCCCCGGGCTTTGTTCTCGTGGTTTATATTGCTGGAACCTTTGGCAGAATTATACCTTTGCATTAGGTGGCTGCTTGTCCATTATTTTTATTACAGAAAAAGAGAGTGTAAGCTTAGATCCGGGGAGTATTGCTGTCCCTTTCAGTGCCTGTCAGAGCTGCAGAAGCCACAGAGGAGATGTATTTGTAAACAGATAAGATTTAATAGACCCTAATGAAGGCAGTGGACATTCTCTTGTGCTCACATATACATTAGTGGACATTTTTTAAGTATTTCAGTTCACAAGTGGCCTCAGTGAATTTCAGCCAGCATTTTGATGAAGGGATTTTTCACTCCTGCTTCCCAAGGACAGACACAGTTTTAGGTAGAAGCTCAGTTTTATCTGCTAGGAATAAAAAGTAAATATCCCGTGACTGGCCTCTGTCAAGCGATTAAATGTTTCTGAGCATGGAGTCTTTGCTGTGAATTGTTCCCAGTTGTTGGATTTGTCATAGTGCCTTTGCTTATTTGTAATTTGTATAATGAAAAAACTAAAGAGATGTGTGTAAGTAGGTAAAATAGGATTGTTTGTCTCACACAGACATTTTTGCATCTACATCTTACATTTCTGTTACTTGGGTGATGACTCTTGGTCTCTATTTTTCTTTCATTTGGAATAGAGTGTATGTGCGGAGACTGATGTTTGTCAAAATTACATCCATTGTAAGCAGTGGAAATCAATAAAAAAATGTTTAGAGGAAAAAAAATGATACAACTGGAGAAAATGTCTGGGCTTATCTTGAGAGATGTTTGGCGTGGGTGGGGTTTTTTTTTTTCTTATTTTACTGTCTTAGCAGTTTTTGCTAGTGTTGCTTTAGCTATATGATTTTATAAAATTGAGCTTGGCTTACTGAAATAGAAATATATAGATAGATTCATAGATTCCAAAATTATCAAACTGTTTCTTCCAAGATTCAAAAGTGAATCAAGAAGCTGAAGACCTTTGGCTCCATTTTTTCCATAGTTTTGTTTTCTCTGTTATTTGTGCAGGCTTTGGGGTTTTTGCAGCTGGCTTTTAAAAAGTTAATTATTTTAATTCCTTCTGAAGCAAAGAAAACGACTTTAAATATTGTATGTATAATATTGTTACTGCTTTTTTTTGGTCTTACTGAATTAACATTTTCTGTAATGCGCTAAAGGAAGAGAAACAGTGAATGCAGAAAAAAATTATAGTCAGATTGTTTCCCATGCAGATGTCTCATAATGAAGTGAAATGGGCCCTTGTAACATGAGGGCAGTTCCAATATTTGAGCCTTCTATTCAGAGTTTTTTTTTTAATGGCAGCGCTCCTTTGGGAAGGAAAGGAGCAATCTTTGATTTCTTTGCATGACATTTGCAGCTGCATTGCCAATATAAACTAGCAACAGGTCTTGGTCAGTTCTGTTGGCCTTTATCCTCAGCTCTGAGAAATGCAGCAGGTAAACTTTTAAGGTAACAGGCAGGTTTTTACTGTGTGAATGAAGCTTTCTGTTTCTCCAAAACTCTCCCAACCATGACAACTTTCCAGCAGGTATCTGGAAAGCCAAAGCAAGCAATTGCAATTCCTATAGAAGATAGTACAGAAGTGAGAAAAATAGAAAAGAAAAATTACTACTGGCTCCCCGGTAAAGCCAATGTACGTTGATTCAGCCACATGAATATCTGGCTGTCACTTTCTGCCCCTTTGTTGAACAGGTAGATCTGCAGAACCTGAGCACTGCTTAACTGTGAAGATATGTTTTCCTTGAGACTGTTCCCAAGGCACCTGAAGGGTGTCAGAAGTGTTGGCATGCTCACTCGTGAGCTCTGGTCATTCCTGCTGGGGATATTTCAAAGGTTGTTATTCCCAACTCGTCACCAGAAGCCACTGGGAGCTTGTGCAGCTCAGGTGACAGAAGGGCCACGTGCGGGCATCTGGGCTGCTGCCATTCCTAGCCTAAATAATTAAGATAGACCACCATTGATGATATTGCATATTAAAATACTGGTCTGGGAGCTGCAACAGTTGGGAGATAAAATTTTCACAGCCTCTGTGAAACTAAAGAGATACAGACATCACAGTTCTCAGTTATGTCAGCTAAAACAGAAGGACTGCAAATTGGTGCCACAGAAGAAAAATATTTATTTTGAGCGTTAGAGCAAGATTGATGAAGAACTGCCCTCTTAAGGAAGCTCTTAAGAATGAATTCTTAAGAAAACTGGGCTGCTGAGAGCTGGGGCTTTGCTACTTGAGGTATTACGCTGTACAAAGATGCTCAGACTGGTACAAGTCTGGAGACTGTGACTGTCCTTCCTCTTGAATTTTAGTAAAGCAACATTAATCTGCCTTTCTTCTCCTCTGAGTTAAAAGTGGTGTAAGTAACTGACTTCAGTATTGTGAATTTTTTATTCTCTGAATTCTCTGAGTTTAGAAGTTGGATGCAGGAGCACTGTTACTGCTGAAGAAAATAAAGAATGAGTAAAGTGGAGCATTCTTAGTGACATGATGTGCAGAGCACTGTGGAAACAAAGGGTCCTGATGGGATGATCCACGTAATGCTTCCTCTGTGAACTTTTCCGAGGAAATGGCATTAGTATGAAACTGTTTTGGAAACAAACAAAAAAAAATTATAACATATGTCATCCTTGCAAATCAATACAACATGTAAAAATTTATCTGTAGGGTCTATTGCATTATACTTGCACATAGTAATGTGTTAAGTGAAGTTAAAATCATCTACAAAGATGTCTGTGACACCTATTTAATCTTATTTAACATTAAGGAAAATTGCAGAAGGAAGTGAAAAAATCTATTCTTGTATTAAGAATCTTGAGACAAATTTGTCTGCGTGTGTACGCAGTCTCTGGGGTTTTGGGGGAGAAGTAGTTTGAATCCTCCCTCTGTTCACTTTCTGCTTTGTACATCTCCATTCTTCTATTCACATGTACTCATCCCTCAAAGATCATTTGTATGCTATTTAAAACTGGTCATTTAGATCCAGATGAATTGCTGTAGTACAGGGATGTTTGGAATTTGTGTTAAACATTGAAAAAGGCTTGATAAGCTTCTTGATTTACTAATTATGTTGTCAATAGTTTAAAATATTTCTTTGTGAAAATGGGATTTTTTTCAAAAGATTTTACCAAAAACAGTTTTCCCAGTTCTTGAACAGCTCTAAATACCACATGAGTAGTTCACAACATACCTAGGGTTATAAGAGATGTATTTCATGCTTGAAATACTCTGTGTCACCATGTGTAGAGCCCCAGTCTAAATGGGAGAATATGTACCCACATCTGTATCTTATGCTTTGCGCACAGACTGCACTTCTTGATGGGAAGGAAGAGGATGGAAAGTTTGCCTGTAACACCCTCTGGGAAGATTCTGCCTGGTTTTATCACTTAGTCATGGGCCAGGTTAGAGATACATCTTCATTTCTGGGTTCCAGATTGCCTCTTGTTTTTTAAATAGTTAGGCAGTTTGTATTTTATAGCTTTTTCCATTTACTTTCTTTCTGGAAACCCTTTCCAGTGCCAAAATGAGCTCACTTATGCTTTCAGTCCTCATTCTTTAGATTCCTAGATTGGCACCTTTATTTAAAAAAAAATAAAATATTCTGGAGAGGCCTGCTCTGATTCTTAGCAGCAAAGATCTCTTACGCAGACTGTATGTCAACTACTTAGTAAGAGCTTTTTATACTGTCTCTGGACCAATATTTACTGGTCACCCTTGGAGATAGTGCACCAGCCAGACTGTACTTCAAATATCATACACAAATTGTGTTTCTTGTTCTAAGATGCATCTTGTTAATTCTTCTGTTCCCAGGATAGAAGCAAGGAGGAAGTCCTTGAGTCTGATCCAACGTAATTTTTTTAAAAAGCCTGATCTTTCACTAGTCACTGTCTAGAATGATTTCAGTTTTCTTTGCACTGCTGCTGTGTCAAGACTTGCCTTTTTTTCCCCCTTCTGGTTAAAACTGTATTTAAAGACCATGTTTAGTATGTCAATGTGTTCTGTATTTATAGCTATTAACTGTGACATCATTCCAAGTTCTATTTTAGGATATCTTTTGTTCCGTTTCCATTTGGTGCTCTATTTTTCTTTTCCCCAATGTGATCAGGGCTTCTGTTCCTCTGCCAGTATTGTAAGTTTTATTTTAAGCTTCCTATAAAAACTCAGATGTTACAGTGATTATCTGACATTGTTCAATAACTGCATGTTAATGTTTAGATGGTAAAGCAGCTCAGACTTTTTGGTCTAATCTTTCCTCTTGTTGATTTTTAAAGAAATGATATCTTACTTCTCCAATTGTTTCTAGTATTTTGGTATTTTGCTAGAATGTTTGGTTTTGGGGTTTTTTTTTTTTATTTTTCATCTGAGATTTACCAGGAGGTAAAGATGGCATATTTTTATCTAAAATATATACCAGAAATTTGCTGATGAGACTGTGCTATATATGTTTGTGCCTTCCCACAGGGATTATTTTTGAGCTAAAGGTTTCCAGATCAAGTTACAGAATAGGCTCCAGATGGTCTGAAATCCTTCCTTAACAGTCTATAGCTAATTAAACATTCAGCAAAAACTACTCTGTTTTTAAAACTGAGCCCTGTCTTTCAGAAAAGCAGCATATTGATTCTTACCTTTACTTTCCATAATTTATATCTTTTGTTTCATTACTCTAGTGTTTTTCATTGCTGCTCCTGGCATGTATTTTAGTAGTCTCTTTTCTCCTGAGGTGCCAGGGCTGGTAGGCGCCTTGTAGCTTACTTTTCAGTCAATAAAAGAAATGAATAATATCTTTGTGGGCTATAGCTGTTTGTTTTACTAAGTTAATATGAAAGGGAGAAGAGTAAGATTGTGCTGTGACCTACACTTGCAGCAATCTCTACATGCCAATCAACATCACAGAACAAGAGGAAAGGAGGTGGATCTGTGCATCGTGCTATGGAAGGGGAAGTAAATTGTGAAAACGGCATTCACTTACTTTCATGGGCCTGACTTCAGGGTAAAATATAATTGAGCTATATGCTGGCTTGGACGAAGCAGTGTCTTTTTTTTGTACCTGAATGTGAACAGTCCAGTTAGTACAGATAGTCTTTCTGACTACCTGTAGTCAGAGAGATATATCAAGGAATAAACCCTTACACTCATCTCTAAGGAGAGCAGGTTCTGCTCCTTAATGAATTGGATCAAACTGGGGTTCCCAAGGAGATTTTTCTGTCATGTAGTCAAGTCAGGACTAAGTATTATCCATTATTTGTTAAACAGTGGAAGCTGTTAAACAATGAATATTATTTATTCCACTCTGGAAGCATTGTTACAGAAGTGTTTCCTCATTATTCTAGAACTGAGTGGCCACAACATTGTGCGAATATTTTTATAGTACAAAACCAGGCAAATAACAGTAAAAGTTAATAAACATTTTTTCTGCTTCTCACATGTGCCTAAGATTGTTCATAGCACTATCACTGTTGAAACTCCTAGAACAAAGTTTGACTCAGATTAACTCTAGATCTGATTCAATAAAACATTATCAGGCTTCAGTGACAGAGTTAGGACCATACTTATTTTATATTTTGCTGATTAGAAGGCAAGGTATTCTTCAGTTCTTAAGATAAGCTTCAGAAACAGGTATTGGATACATGTTATCCTGCAGTTTTTCCAAAGGAATTGTTAGCTGAGTTAAGAAAAAAGCTACTATATGTCTTTACAATGAAGTACTAATAGTCAAAAGCCTGTGGAGTGACTGGTGCATAGCACAGAGCTTCAGAAAACTCCGGTCTCTTCATGATGTTCTGCTGAATGTTGAATGCATGCCCTGGGAATAATACTGTAGATTTGTAACAAGCTGGGTACACAATCATCCCTCTAATCATTACCTTAAGGCATTTTAGTAACATTCAGAAGTTTTCTACTACCAAGATTTCTGTTGAGTAAGTGTCTGATACCAGTATGAACTACTTCTGCTGAACCAGCATCAGGTGTGACAGGATGAGAAAATGGTACAGAAGGACATCATCATGTCCAGAAAATCTTTGAGACAATTTTCTGTCACTATCACTGGTGTTAATGGTGACATCAGCAGAGAGACAGCCTTAAACGAAAATAAAGGAGAGAACT
Organism: Chlamydotis macqueenii; assembly: GCF_036417535.1. Taxonomy (NCBI): domain Eukaryota; kingdom Metazoa; phylum Chordata; class Aves; order Otidiformes; family Otididae; genus Chlamydotis; species Chlamydotis macqueenii. The sequence continues at coordinate 61,375,776 of NC_141560.1, read as the reverse complement.
TTTGAGGTTTGTCTCTTTTAGAACACAGTGTTCCTGGGACATGCGAATAACTTCTGGAAACATCAATAGGGTCCTGCTGGACCCACCTTTTTGGAAAAGTGCTTGAACAAGTATTTGATTCTGAACACAATGTTACTGCTGGCTTCCCTTATACTGCCTGCCTTTCTGAAGTTAAGCATGTGTATCTGCATTGTAAAGAAGTGAGGCTTAAAGAAAAATCCTGTGCAAGTCATTGAGATGGGTAGGTGCTGTCTCAAAAATATTTTTCCTTCACAGCTGATAACTGGACATAAATTGACCATAGCAGTCCAAGGCATAAGGGTTTCATATAGTTACATGTGTATTTACTCAGTTATTAAGGTCAGATAAATCACATTAACAAAAAAAAAAAAGTGTGAATTACTTCCAAATGCTTTAATATATGAAAAATTCTATCCTGTATAAATGTGAAAATAAAGTTATGTTGTGGGTTTTTTTTAATAGTACTTTAGTTGTAGAGGTCTATGGGCAACTCTATGGCAAAGAAAATCTGTTAGCTATCAACAGTCTCTTACAGGATCTGATTTAAAGGGTAGTAAAGTCACTGGGAGGCCTGTTGACTTGGAAGTTCAGAGACTACATGCTGTCCTCGGACTTTTTTCAGGTTTGACTGTGAGAGTGTATTTATTTAACTGGAAGAAAAGAGACTTTGAGAGTAACTGGAGGCAAATTCAGACACCTATAGAAATATGCAGTGTATTGTTTTCAGTGTAATTGAATGCAAGCTGGACTTCATAAAATTTCTGGACCGTTCAAGTTAGGATATTGCAGTTGAGTTGCTTTTTAATTAAAGATTTAATGTACATAACATCCTAAAACTAGTTAGGTGAGATCTGAAAATGTATGACTTTTTAGCCTACAGCAAACTTTAATCACTGATCTCTACCATAAATTCTGCTGTAAATAAAACATCACAGTGATTTATTATAAAGGCCGAAAAAAATTCTGCTGTGGCACTGCACTACTGAAAGTTAAATAATCTTTTGTTTTTAATAAAATGAGTTTTTTCCCACTCAGAATGAGTGAAGAACTTTCCATCAAATCACAAAGTACAGTCAGTGAAGGGCTCTCTGGGATATGAAGTGCTAGAAAATCATTCTGGGTACAGGCAAGCAAGGCAGGCTTCTCAGTTAATCTGTGGATGTTACGAGCCAGTGCCCAGGATTTACTGCACCAGATACATGGTAAACATTGAGAAAGGACAAGAAGAAACAGCAGTACAATGTATTGAGTTGATTGTAATTGTCTGTTTGTCTTTAGGAACCAGAAAGGGGATTTAAGGGCAGACAGAAGGAGGAATTTCACTTTTGTAATTGATCTTCTTTCCATTGTGGCCACACATGTCAAGAAAAAACACGATGTTCAGGGGATTTGTGGGAAAAGAACAGAGATTGAAGCATCTCCAGGTCCCAGATAGGACAGAGATAAAGCTGAGATCTAGCCAAACAGCTTTTAAAATATAAAGGAGAGAGAGGAAGTTCTGAAACTGCCACTGAGAAGTCTAGTTCAACATGCTGTGTTGCTTGTCCAGTCCAGACCTAATTTATTGTTCAGATTGATTGTAAAAGTAATTCAGCATCCTGTATGTCTATGCATGTGTAATAACTGGTTTCCAAACAAAGACTTGCTCTTTTGTGTACACCTACAAGTGTACAAATAGACTTTAGTGTATGGTGATAGCTAACATCCCAGTTTACAAATGAGATGTCTCCAGTATTTGTTTTTAAGCCCTTATTATTAAAGGGGGCTTATGAGAGAGATGGGGACAGAATTTTTAGTAGGGCCTGGTGCGACAGGACAAGGGGTAATGGTTTTAAACTAAAGGAGGGTAGGTTCAGGCTTGATATAAGGAAGAAATTTTTTACAATGAGGGTAGTAGAACACTGGAACAGGTTGCCCAGAGAGGTGGTGGAGGCCCCATCCCTGGAAACGTTCAAGGCCAGGTTGGATGAGGCTCTGAGCAACCTGATCTGGTTGAAGATGTCCCTGCTCCTTGCAGCGGGGTTGGACTAGATGACCTTTAAATGTCCCTTCCAACCCAAACTATTGTACGATTTTCACAGTTAAACCCCACGGCAATATTTCAAAGTGCATAGCTGCCGGAAAAAGTTGTTTGGCTTTGCCTACAATGTAAATGCTTAGCTGTAAGTTAAGGATTTTAAGAATTGGGCCTTAACTACTGTGACCCTGTAGGTCTTCCACATGGTAGAAGTTCTGCTGTAGTGTGAGTAGAACATTGTCTCCAATCTACAGAAATACCTACAGCTGTAACTCAGGTGAGTGTCAGTAAGGTAAGCGCATTCAACAGGAAACAACAGAAAAGCAAGTTCTTGGGTAAGTGCTTGAATTCATTTTGCTTGCCAGAAGTCATTAATTGCACTAGATTTTATTATCAAGCGGTCCACATATGCTTCATGTTTATATTTGTACTGTGTTTATGTGCAACTGGAAAGGCCTTAGTATTAGATTTGCAATGTGTAATGTTAATGAGTCTTATGAGAAAAAATATTATAAATTTACATCAGGAGGATTAACATGATTTTGAAGGTGGAAAAAGGTCTTGGGAGTTACTGGTAAAATTGGAGACAGGGATGTTTGTTAGTAAAACTTCCCTTCCTGTGGGTGTTGAAATATTGCTGTATGGGCTGGGGTATTCCAGTAAATTTTAGTGAGTCTGAAAGTCAGCAGCTTACTGTTGTGCGGTGCACTTGCAATGAATCTTGTCATCTGTAAATCCAAGTTCTTTCTTTTAAAGGTCAAAACTGCCAGGAAGCATCGATGCACCTGGTATTAACTTTCATTATTTTCATTGGCATTGAAAGAGGAGATACAAATCATCAAGTGTTTCCAAAATTAGATACCATATTACAGTCTCTTGTAGGTCCTTGAGTCTCTCCTATGAGTCATTTCTTTTTGTGTGCATTTCTGTTCACATCAGTCCAAATAGAGCCTGTACTTGTATCCCATTCCTGATGAGACTTAGAAATTGAATGAAGCAGAAAGGGTGCATTTCAGTCTGAGCACTTTCATCATTTTACCCGGTCGTTAAGGGAGCAGCTGTTTTGCAGAACGCCCTCCGACAAATCATCAGATAAGTGCCTCTCACCCACAGCAGGGCTGAGCTGTTTTAACTTAACTGTAACCTCATCCCAGTGATTAAAATTACATCCTTCTCACTGAGCAGAAAAAGGCTTAATAACACGGTGATTTAAAACACTGTCCAGCTACAATGTACAGAAAGAACAGAAATGATAAATAAAATTAATGAGGAATACTTTCTACTCTTCCTTTCTTTTTAGTTAAGCTTCTTTAATCGTGTTAGTGGGGAAGTCTCTGCCGAGTGTCATCCTGCAGTACTGTTTGTGGAAACAGTCCCACATAAATCTGTGAAACTTGCATGACCAGTGTTTTCACTGAGAATGTTGAGGTGAGCACTCTAACCAAAGGCATTTGAAGCACAGTTATCCCCTGGGTCATGCGTTGTCTGTCCAAATTTTCTAAAAATGATCGTTTTACTGCTCTGAGTGAGACTGGTAAGAGCTAGCTGCTACCAGAGTGATGGAGTTTAAAGGTGGAAACCAGGGAGGCTCCATAATGGCTTTTCTCCTTTCCAGTTTTAATCATCACTAGATTTCACTCGTATGAATGAAGTTAAATTGCCACTGAAAATCCTAACTTTTTTTCTACTTCAGTGGACTTCAGCTTTGAATACTGTTCCTATAATTCTTGAACGCTCAAAGACAAAGTTAACTCTTTGGGTAAATCCTGATGTAGTATCTGGTGTGGCAACTGCCACTTGTGAAATCACCACTGTTGTCATTCATGTATGGATAGCAACTAATAGATAATAAATGTATCGTTTTAATTGGATATGTTAATTTTAATAATCATTAAGTCAAAGCTTGATGACTATATACAAAGTAAAAGGAGTATCACCAGTGTTATTTTGCAGGTTAATATCACACAGATCAGGAGAACGTTTTTCATAAAGAAGTAATTTTCTTTGCACACTATCCACAGGATTTTGTGGTATGTTTTGGTTTGATTATGGGCTTTTTGGACTACACTAGGCAAAACTGAGTGTACGTAATGGTCTTCATAATGTTGCTGGTCTAAGAAGACATAGACATAAGCGCTCTGTTATTAATCCATGGAAACATATTGCAGTTCTGTATTTTTAGTTAATACTTAGATGATGATGGTGTGGTGAGCTGCCAGGTATTTTAGGGCTAGTAGCAAACATCAGGGAAATATTATTGTAGAGGATGTGAATAGCAGCGTGTAAGTGGGTTGTCCTGTAACACCTATGACCATATAATTCTGAAAGATATACAAAATCGTCTTGTGAGGCTTATGAAGTGGGAGACTGATCAGCATTTGAACTATTTATATAACCATGAGAACTAGAATTGTTTTCTCTAGGTCATCTTAAATGTAGAAGCAACAGCTCTGATGTTTCTAGGAGGTGTAACTCCATTCTGTATGCTTAGAACTATGTAGTAAATGAACAGTAAGCCCAAAAGGTTTCACACCGAAATGAATATAGACGTGGTATTGTAACCAGAGTATGTGCTGTGGATGTCCAAGATCCCCGAGGCAATGTTCTCCACTGAGCATACTACTGTACAGTACTCTCTAATCAACAGCACAGCTTCGAGTTGTTAAAAAACCTAGCAAAACACGAAAGTTCCTCTTGTTCTGGGTAAGGCTAGGGAAAAAGCATATGTCTACTTTTCCCAACAATATCCCTTCTGCAGTTGTTAGGGAAAAAACCTAACAAATCCCAACCCTGTCTTTTTACAGTAATTTCATATAACTTAATAATTCTTATTTTTCCCTATAGGCATTAACACCTATTTAGCTTTTATGAGCCAAATAGTTGAACATAAAACTGAGCTCAAGTTGCTGAACATTGTCTGCCCTAAATCTGACTTCACTGATTATCACTGAGCAGAATATTTCCTTCTTCTGAGAATATTAAATGAGTTCTGAGCTTGCCCAAGAAATGCTCACTGGGAGGGTCGCATATTTCAATCTGACTTCTTGTCTTCTTCCCACTTATATTGAGGGAAATGTTTCTAAAAAATGGTTGCCTATGAGATGGAAAAACTCAGGTATGTTTGCAAAGGTAGGACTTTACACACAGCCCTGGATTGAAAACAAGAGTTTAGTTTCTGTTTTGAGTGAAGTATTTAATTCTTAACATAGGTCTGTATGCAAAGAACTTTTCTCAAAGTTGTTTCTCTCTCTCTCTCTCTCTCTGTTTATGCATCCAAGGTCTTCTTTCAGAGATCTTGAAATATTGTATTCGCTGTAGGATATTAAACTTCTGTAAAGCTTTGAGTCACCTATGCGTGAAGAATGGAATCCTGACTTGCAAGAAAATCACAAGCAAACTGTTTCAATAGTCAATTAACCTTGCATTTTATCTGCAGTCTAAGTATGCTTAGTCTTGTCTCTGAGCATACCTCTTGGTACTTGGCATATCTCTTTGAACTAGATTCTTGTGCTTAGCCTATTAATCTTGGGTATGTATTTGTATATTAAGATCAAATCACCTCTAAAATCTACATTGGCTTAAACTAACAGATCGAAAAACTTCAGCTGGTTGTTTTCCAGGCCTTGAAGAACTCCAAACTGTCAATATCAGGAGGTGCATTGATGGAGCACTCTGCAGATCTCCCAGCAGGTAACGGTAATACATTCATTATCTTACATCCTTTTGTACAGTCTGAAGTGCACAGTAAGTTACAGCTCTTTTATAAATGTGTTCTAATACATTATCTTAAAAATCTAAAACCTGGACCATGTGAAACTCATAGTTCCAGCATTTGTGGGGTTTTTTTGGTTGGTTGGTTTTGGTTTTTGATTTTTTTTTTTTTAATGGTCTACCATTCTCTTCTCTGCAGTTTAGAGTATAAATCAACCCCTGGCACTGTTAATAATCCTACAGTGGAAGGGGATTTTTAAAAGACACTTGTAATCTTAAATCGCTAAACAAAGTAGAAAAAAAGTTGTCATGAAAAAAATTACCCTTTAGCTGAGATCTTTTTACACTGAACTTCAGCCTGGAGCACATTTTTATAGCTGAGTGGTAAACCCATAAAACAATGTTTCTAGTAAAGCAGTGCCAATGATCTGCAATAGCTGAAAGCAGACTTTATGGTCTAAAACATCCTAGCATTGGTTTGAAATACTTAATGCATATTTTAAGTACATAAATTCTAGAGCTATGTAGAGTTTTGCTGACTGTTTGATTCTCTAGGAGACATGTTTTGGGTGACTGATGACTACTTGTTTAAAGTCAGCAAAAATTAATTCAGCTCATAAGAAACGCATTTCTGGTGAGGAAGTCTGGAATCTTCTTTTAAGAAGCATTATTCTTTGAAACAAAAAGGGAGTCTTTTATTTAAAGTACATGCTAGTCACAGGTCACCATCTTAATATCACATCACAGAAATTTTGGACATGGAGAGGACCTTGTCTGTCATGCAGCTCATATTCTTCCTCTTTCAGTTGTTTTCTGTATTTATTAGTGCTTTGCTAATATAACTGTATTTTTTATTTAAAAGCTTCTGATATTTGAATCACTGTTAATTGAAAGGTAGTTTCAAATAAATAGGATGTGTAAAACAAGGACTCATTCAACTTCAGCTTAGACAGCATTCTTCACTCAGGCAAAATTTCCACTAAAATCAGTTCAGCTTAGCAGCGCTCAGCTCAAAATCAGGTTAGCATGAGTAGTGAGTGCACAGCCATGTCCTGCCCTGGGAAAGCTGCTTTACTGATCTATACTAATGACATTGACTGGCAAAGATTATGAAGCAAAAATCCTTGTTATGCTTTAGCTGGAAAAAAAGAACGAACAGGGAACCTTTCCTCCTACTTGCCTTCCCAAGACAGAAAGTAACATTGAGGACATCTCATTCCGCTGAATTTCTTGGCCTTTGTTCAGACTTGTGGCCCAAGCCAATGAGGATGGGAGGAGACAGGCCAGTCCCATATCAAAATCCTGGGCAATTGCCAGGGTGGCCAGGCTGTGTGCTGCCAGCCGGTCTCGTGGCTGCCCTGGTCCCACAGAGCGAAAGGAGCATGGCCCGGAGTAGATGGGGTGCAAGCCTGTGCTTAACCTCCATGCTATAGCCCCTCACGGGGACTTACTCAAGTAAGAGATGAACAGGCCTTAAATTCTGCATTTTTGGCTTAATGTTGTTGTTCTTATGAATGGTTACTCAGAGACAGTCAGGTGAAGCAGGAGGAGGAGGGGTGTGGGCAGCATTGGTACAGTTTTTTTCCTTAGAAAATGCTATCCCAAGTAAGATGATTTCAGTATATCCATAACAGACAGGGATTCAGGCTAAGATGGTGACAGGGAAGGGAATGATATTGTCAGTTACTTTTAATAAAACTTTTCTTCAGTAATAGATTAGAGATATGAAACTATAAATGAGACTGTCGACTGACAAGGCTTTGCCTGCAAATGCAATATTATGAAGGTAAGCTTTCAGTGACATTCTCTACCTCAGGCTACTGGCAGATTAAGCAAGTCATTTCTATTGCTATTGACACTGATGCAGTATTGTTTCTTTCTCATATCTTTTACATGCCTTGTCAGTAAAAAATATTATAATTCCCTTCACAGTCACCAGAGGTGGTTCTGCAAGGCATCAGAGGATGGAGAGGCACTTTCCTTGCTTGCAGCAGAGTGGCCACTCATGGCTAGATAAGCCTGTGTCCAGGATATTGCTGATGACATGAAGGGCTGTTACAGGCTTCTGCTTGTGATGAACATAGCTAAAACAACAGAGGATAGCAGAGAAAAAACAATCTTCCCATCTATATTCTTTACATTGAGTACATTAGTTAAATAGCCACAAGCTTGTGAATTTTGTATGAAAAATACTCTTTTTTTTTTCCACTTTACGATATATGAAGAGAAGTGTAAGTGCGGAAGATTTTTAAGCATTTTTAAAGAAGTTTTAGCAAGCAGTAGGAGAAAAATGGGAAAAATTCCTTGACATAATCAATGGCAAGGAATATTCTCTAAAAATGAAAGGACTCCTATTCAAAATCCTCACCTCCGGTGATATAAAAGGGACCTTAGAGAGTGGAAACAGCTTAATAAATAACCTTGCCCATGTCTGTTTTTCAAAGGCTGGAGATGGTAGCTCATGTAATGGCTCACACCAGCCCTCCTTCTAGCCTTGACATGAGAAACATATGGCAGTGTAAGAAAAATAATAGCCCAAGGGTGAGATGGGGATGTAGCTGAAGTATACTGTGCTACAGCTGTTTCCCAGGGCCTGGAAAGGGGTTCTGGGAAACAAAGTATAAGCTAGGGCTAACTAAGCCTGTACCAGGTTAGAATGGAAGCAATTTCTTATCCAATTCTAGCTGCAAAACAAATTGCTTGAAGGCTATCAAGTGTGTGTGGAGGACCTGAAAGCTTTAATTGACAGACGAAAACTAACTTTCCACATTTCTGTGGGAAACACAATGGCAGAAAGAGTTTTCAAGATGGATAATATGTACGGATAGTACCTTAGTTTTGTACTTTTTAAAAAGATTTCTGGTTTTGTCTATGTTCCAGTCTGCTGCAGTCATTGCATGCTGCAGACAAAACTTGGCAGAATGAATGTCATTATGTGATATGACAGGTCCATCACCTGACAGGCCCATGATATCTATGTTTGAACATTATTCTCCAGAAATGAGAAACTGTGCATTAGAGAAGCCTTGTTCATGTGGTATACCAGTCACTCCCTGAGAGCCTCCCTTTTAGTTCATAAAGAGACTATTAGGGATGGTGATGAACCATGCTAGTCCATTTAGTAGCATAACAGGAATTATTATCTCTAATAAATGTATTATTATGTAGCCATTAGGTATCAGTTATAAAACTGCTTAATCTCTGCATGATTACTTGTAAATGGATTTAGAAAGGAGCTAAATTGGTTATTTATTGACCATACTGAACAGCATTATTTATTGACTAGGCTCAGTAAGTTTGATTTCTTTCAAGCTGAAATTAGATTGAGTTTGTAATGGTCTAGGCAGTGTGTAAGTTGATTCAGTAAAATGACATTTTTCTGAAAAACTGCTAAACTTTCGGTAAATAGGGTTCTAAAATGAATCAAGTTTCTCCTTCTTTTCAGGTTCATTAACTAATTACTTTTAAATGTCCTCCTGAGACACAAAATCTAAGAAACTAGAGAATTTAATACTAGTTACATTGAGATACTGCTTCCAAGTGGCATATGGTGCATAAGGTCCTATGAGTCAGCAGTAGACAAGGCTATCGGGCATGTGCAGACTGTATTGCTGTAAAGCTAGAGTACACATCCCTTTTGTCTGAGCTCTCCGCTTGGTAGAACATTTGCTGTATCAATATTTTAAAATTTGCTGCTATAATACTTTAAAAGACTGAAGGGAGTAAGCAAGTTTAATTTCATGGGATATGGTCTTCTCACTAAAGTTGATCATATTTATCTCCACTATATAAAAACTAACTTTAGTCTGATTATTTTCTAGAAAAGAAAGGCTGAGGATACAGCCTACTGACTTAATTCTAACAGAGAAAGGCAAGGCAAGGAGAATACTGAGGCAAAGTCATCAAGTGCCAGAGTTCAGTGTTTGCTCCTTCAGTAACATTTAATGCATGTTAAACATTCAGTGCATTTAATCCAACAGACATACACTGCAAATGCTTATGCTCAGAAGAAGAAAGAAGCATTTTGGCACTCTTGAAATATGTTTAATTGCTTTTAAACACAGAAGACTGCCGACTTTCATGGACATAATAGGGACTTTGGAAGCTCTTGCATTTTGGGGATTTTGGCATTTTGTTCATTAGTAAAACCAAGTTGTTCCTGTGAAGCAGATCAGTACTATTTGACTTCTATTTCTGGTGAGCACGGAGCTCAGACTTCTAATTAAATATTGTGTACAAAATTTCTACAAATCATGGTAGGGAGGGATAGAGAGTTGACATTGTAGTGAAAAGACGGCAGTTGATAAAGTTGAGCATATTAAAGACCTTCAGGAGGTCAGAGGGTATGCAAAAGCTAATGAAGGTCGATCTTTAAAAGGCATTGCAGAATTTAAACAAGCTCTTGGATGTGATATGCTGGCAGGGTGAAAGCACTTTTCCCGCACTGCTCTTGCCTGCTCTTTTCTGTCTCCTTGCTCTTGCCTTGCAGGAGATAGGGCAAAGTCCATGCTGTGGTGTGTTCTTGATTGTTACAACAGATACAGGAAGGACAATCACTGCTTTAAAAACAAAAGCAACCACAAGAACAGAAGAACAATATTATGAGGCCAATCCCATTGGTGTCTTTTTATTTCCCCTGGGCTGCAGACAAGGTTGCAGAAGATGTGCCTGACTTGTTTCTAAAGCCACAGCCCCTGGGAAAGGATTTGAAGGCCTACAGAGATATTGCTGAATCTTGATGAGTATTTGGCCTTTTCCTTACTGCATTTGCCAGTATTTAGTGAAAGAGGGAACAGAGGTCTGGTGTTCTGGTTGTGTAAGACTTAGAAACGGTTGGAATTTTTTCTTTTCAATTAAAGGCTAAACTTTCTACATGACAGAATTAGTTTCAACCACAAAAAAAGAAATATGTGTTTTTAACAATGTTTGTCTTGAAATCCACTCCCCCCTTCTAGAATGAAAACCTACTACTCTTTGCAATAAAAAATATAAATATTTGCTTCAATGTTGAAGCAAACCTGGAACAAAAAAATGCATCAAACCAAAGCTGAATATTTGCAGCTAATTGGAACAGAATACTCATCTAAAGTTAAAACTCTTGTCCAATTCTAATAACTCTTAAAAACAGAATCTCAAATACTTACATCATGGCTGAAGTTTTGAGGTTTTGCTTAGAAACTAGTTTGTGCATTACACAAATATAATTAACAATGAGTGAGAACTGAATTTATCCCTTGAAAACCTTTACTGTCTTACAGATGTTTACAGGCTCAAGCATGTGTGCAGCTGGCAGTTGTCTGCTGCAGGCTGCTAGATAACATCTGCCTCTCTCCAGTGCAGCTTGCTTTCTCTATTTCACAGTATAGAAGAGTTAACTAGCAAATGTCCTGTTAAATTTGCAAGGATGGGAAGAAGGAAGGAGAAACTCTAGACACAAATGGCATGATATGCCAGAAACAGTCTTGCAAAGAAAAAAAAAGGCAGGTGGTATGACAGTGATGTATTTAGATGGAGGGAGAAAAGTACTTGGAGTCTTTTGGGAATTATAGAGGAATTACACAGAGTAACAGCACTTTATATCTTGTACAAACGATGATATACATTGGTAGCTTTATAAATTCTGTAAATATAGAAGCAGCAAGTGATTGCAAAGAATTTTGGGTCTGCTATATGGCTGGAGGATCCTTTTTTTTTTTTTTTTTTTAGTGCATTGTAGCTCTGTTTTTAGCTCCCTTATACTGGCTTCCTTCTGTTTTAAATTGAGCAAAATGTAATAAAAAACACGTGGGTGCTCCCTACAGATGAAAGCAAGGGCACCCAACATTAATGTTATAAGGCTCTGTCACTAGAATTCAAGGATTGTGTCATGTAGCTGGAAATCATAGCAGTCAGATTTTCCATGGGCTGCTGACAGGAAAACGTAACATATGCTGTATTTCACAAGTACTTATATTTTCAATTCTGCATCAGAGCTTGTTGCCTATTGTTTGCTTGTAGTTCACTGTTCAGGCTTGAGGAACGTTTTTCTCAATTTACAGCTCTATTAAATTGATAAATCAATCACTTGTGTGAGAGGAGGCAGTTTGCTGGCATTTGCTTTGCCAATATGCTGCCACGCATAACAGTATTCCCACATCCTCAAGGATGTGGCAAGAGGGAGGAAGCTTTCCCTGTAACTTAATTTCTAAAACAAAAAACCTGTTCCTGGTGCTCTAAGCAACTTTAATGAGAATATTTTTGAAGAGCTGTCATCTGCTAATCCAATATTTAACTTGCTTTGTTTTTACATTGCTGTTTAACAAAATACCCGCGCTACAGTTTAAGAGGTAAAAGATATTTTTATTTGAAGTCCATGTTAGGCTTTTTAGATTCTAATCCCCAAAAGAGGAGAAATCAAACTAAATATTTTTGGGAGTTACACAGAGTATTTTTGCTACTGTTTAAGTTGTCTTACCACTGTACTCTGGGATTTGCTTGTCTTTCCTTGAGCATATGCTTACTTCTGGAACAAAAGTGTCAAGGTGATTCTTTTTAGAAGCGTCTTGAGACTTTTGTCTGTGGTGCTTAAGTTGCTCTACTGTATGACTATTGCTTTAAGTAGTGGTAGATTTTTTTTTTCTTTAACCACACAGCAATGAGGTTACCTGAATCAAATTGGTAGAGTTCACTGTACTGTGCAGGACACTTCCAAGCTCTAGTTATGAGCTGCAGAACAACAGTGCCAGGGTCTGAAGCAGAGCAGAGGAGCGTCTGTAGGAAAGCAGAGTTCTTGTTGGAGGTTGTTTTCTAACAGTGGACAGTACAGATCCAGGAAAGGAAAGGTCCCTTCCTGTTAACTTAAACTGAACAAACACAGCCACGTTGCTTCTGTTAACACAAGGGATTTTGCATAGTCAAGTAGAAAGAATCATATATACTGTGCTATCTGTTTTAAAACTAGAAGTCTTTTCCTTAGACAATATAGATAACTTTGATTTAAATGTTACTATTCTGATCTATTAGTTTTGTCAAAATCAGCTTGCTATTACACATTGCCTCTTAGTTAGAATGATGAATTTATACAGGCTTTATTGAAGTTATTCTTCTTTTGCATTGATGTAATTGATGGGAGACCTGGCTGAGCATCTTGGAGAGAATGCAAAAACATGAAATGAAGAAGCATGTACTCTGTCAGCAGGGTTTCTCATATAAATCAGTTTATGTTAATGTTATGTTTCATCATTTATCATGATGTCAGGATGAATCCTTTCATGCCTACATAGGATTTAAATAAAATTAGTAAGAACTTTTGTGTAACTTATGCAGTAACACTGAAGGGAACAAATGAGTGTAATATGCATAACTATTTTCCTGTGATTGCAGCAAGAGACTTAGTTGTTGGTCTTTTATTTGCAACTGACACAATTCACTTCTCTGATATTTTCTGCACTAGACAAATCTGCATCTTCAGATAAGTGCTACTTTCTGCAGTGCAATTAGGATATTGCAGAGAGCAAGCAGGAACGCCTCTCTTGGTCTCTAGGTAGGTTGGGTTGTGCCAGTACTGTAGGTTATAAAGCGTGTGAGACTGCTTGGAGCATTGAGCTCAGCAACTGCAATTTCCTTATGGAGGCAGCCATTCAAAACATTGGGATGGTATCTGTTCTTTATATTATGAAAGTAGATTCTGACAAAAATTTAGGTTGTTCAAAATGTATTCTGTATATACACTGATAAATGAGGCAAGACGGAAGAAAAGAACACCTCAAAAAGGAAAACTCAAGTCTGGGTGCAATAAAGTGATGTTTTGTACTGCTGTATTTGTTTACAAGCCTTGCTTGACTTTCATATCCAATTCAGTCTTGTAGTCCTTATTTAGAGAAAAACGTTTAGGGATAGCAGTAAGATTCTCGGCACTTTTGAAAGTAAAGAGCATAAATAATAGTTTGTCTAACTTCTAGTAGCCAGCTATGAACAATTTGTGCTGTGTGATAATATTCTCAAGTACTTTGAATTCTGAACGTGCCTCATTTCACTACATCAAAATGCATCTTTATAGAGAGAGTTGTTTTTAAACCCTCTTGTGTTCTCCCTCTTCACTTGGCTGCCCTGTTACTGTCTGTCCTAAACTGACTTTCTGTACACTGTGGACTGAATTATATAATTGTTCCTTTTCACTAAAGATCAAACATAAGAAACTCTATTCTACTGATTTTTAAAAATCTGCCAGGTTCTGGTGTACCTTTGCAACCACATTGACAGTGAAACTGCCAGATGACCATAGTGTGTGAAGACCTCTATAAGCTGCATCTTTTGCCATTTATTCTGCTATTAAACCAAAATCTCTTGCTTCCTGACGTTACTGGAGATACCATTTCCACAGGTGGGAACTCATAAACTGAGTTCTTTGTTATTGGACAATATGTTATTTGCTTTGGTGAAATATTTAGGTACTGGTGACCCATCTCTTTAATGTAACTTCTCCAGCCTGTTGCTGAAAGAGAATTTAGCCTTGACCACTTCATTCTGTAGCTTTTTTTTTGTGCTATCATGAGCTTACATGCTATATATGGCAGCTGTGCAGAGTAATCAAAAATCTGAAAAATAAATTGAGAAATTGAGATGTTTAATTGGCTTGGGGTCACCTCCCAGCCACAGGAATACTGTAGGTGATGGGACCAAGTGGCTGTGCTCAAGGCAAAGAGCAATTGACAGGATCTTGCTTCTGGGAATTGTGTCATTGTGACAAGAAAAATATGGTGTTCTGCCGGGCAAAGAAAGGCATCGGGGGGAAATATGTGAAAGTGCCCAGTGTATTGAACATCAATATTTCTTTACGTCACTAACAGTTTCAGGACAGACAGCATGCAAACCACGGTTGGATTTTGGGAGATATGCAAGAACTCTAAATCTGGATAGAAAGATTTAATTTTGAGAAAGTGAGAGTTGCTTATTGAGGATAAAGCGGATATTGCAGAAGGACTGAGAACTTCACTGAAACTTTCATCTCATTAAACTCTAAGACATTAGTTTCATTCTTTGAATCAATATGTATATATCCAAGAAAATCATTCCTTTATGATGTATGGGTAAGGTGCTGAAGTCAAAACACACCTGCTGTCTGCAGGCCATACAGAGGCAAGAGATGACAGACTCACCAAGCTACTTTTTTTTTTTTATTAAATGTGTGGTGCTTGAAGAGATGGGGCACAGATTATGATTATTTTAATTTTATGGATCAGTAAGTATATTTCCCTGTTGCACAACAAGCACTTCAAAACTGATCAGTCTTCCTGCACTGCAAGCTTCAGATTCACCATTGCTTAAAGCACCCAGCACTGCTGGCAGTTACCATCCTGGAAAATGTCACTTGGCAAACACATTGTCAAATTGCAGATGAATGAAAGTACACCTAATCCCTTAAACAGCTGGGGTACTTTCCTGCAAAACTTTAAAAAATTTATCCTTGGCCCACGAATGCAAACCATGGCATTAAAACACAGACTTGCTTTCAAAGCTAATAATATCTTGGTTCGTATTGTTGTCATGGTATCTGTGGCATATTCCTACAAGGAGTAATGTGCTTGTCACACAGACAGTACAATCAAGGTTTTGTTTACCCTTTCCACATTCTGATTCTTAGTTTATAGCAATGCCTCGTCTGGGTGTGATGCAGGCTTTATGACATTTCACTGACATGAAGATGGCATCATTAACTTTCAGAACCTGTATTTCAGAATGCTTTGTGTAGCTCAGGCTTCCCTTACCTGTATTCACTGATCTGATCTGACTAATATGGAAATCCTTTTTATGTTGCAACAGATACTTCAAACCACAAATTGTACAGACCTGGAACATGAATTATTCGTTCCTAGTGTTCATCTACTCCATGACAGTTACCATATGACTGAGCAACTCTGGGAAGCAACTGGACATTTTCAAATGGTGTACTTTCTGTTGAGTAGGATGATTTTTACCATATATCTTTCACATTGTAAATCAGATATGCCACTTTATAGAGTTTGATGAATAACTCCACAAGTCAAACTAAGGAGACAAACTGAAGAGGGGCAAAATAACTTGCCTATTCTAGTCAGAGGAGTGGTAATTCTTTCAAGAGGTGCAGAGACAGGATTTTGTTTTGAAGTTGAATTGCTGTTGGCTACAAGTCTTTACTGTTTGTGGTATGCCTTTGTATAGATGCTGTACCTTTAGCAGTCCTTCCTCTGCGAAAAGTTCCTGTGATTTCAGAAGCTAGGGTCCAAATGAGAACACAGATGTGCAGCAGGTTAAAATGTATCATCTGCTCTGCTCTTAAGGAACCATTTCTGGGATGGGATACTCCTTTTTAAAAAAAAATAATATTTTTTTTTTTTCCTTTTCTCCAAATCCTAACCAACTAACCTGAACTTCCCCTTCTACACCTGTGCTGGAGTGTGGTTGTCACCCTGGAAGGTGAAACTGAAGGACCAGTGAGTATGGTTTCTGCCTGGTATTTATCTGAACTTTGCAAACAGGCACTGGTTGTTTAACACTCTGTTATTCCCCAGGTTCTGGATGCTGCCCCACATATTTTTTTCCCTCTCTGAATCCTTATCTGTAACGGCTTGGCATGGATGAGGCTTCATGGGACTCATTACAATCCCTTACCCCTATAGCAATTTCTCCTGAGCATGATGGAGATAAATTGATAGAGCTGTATGAGAAAAGCTTCCACTGCAGTGTTGATACTGTTATTGTCTGGATAAATAGGATACTTGAGCTGCTTGCTAAAAATCTGGCAGCTGCCTGTTAATACCCTATCATAAAATTCAAACCTTTTAGAAAATCTGTGCTCTAGCAGCAGTCTAATCTGTAATAGTTGGGGAGTTTTATGTTTATGATGATCAGTTGTTGTTCATGAACAGAAATTAACATAATATGCAGTTAGAAATTATTTAGTTTATATTTTAGGATAAGCGACTTACATACATTAGGAACTGGGGAACATTTTGGAAGAGGAGGAGCAGGAAGGAAGGGTTGAAACCTTGGTTAGAAAGCAGCCAGGCTCCTGGCCCAAAAAACTAGAAGGAGGCTGACAGATGTAGAGGAGCACAGACGTCAGATGGCTATGATCCCCTCAAAACAGCTGTGGCTAATGTTCAGTGCATGTCTCAAAAGGCTGGGAAGAAAGCAACACAACTGCAACAAGTAGGGAAAGCAAATCAGGCTACTTCCCATGTCAGTTGGCGATGTGTTCAATATAGTTGGCAACAGACTAAGGGCAAAATTTGCCAGTGCTAAAATGCTGGAAAATGAGATGGGAGAACTGGGATGCTTGGTTTCATATGATGAGCCTGACAGGCAGCTCAGAGACCTTGCAGAAAGAGCATAGTTGGTGAATGTGATGCTCCCAGGCTATCAACTTCACACAAATTGACAGAATAAGATGTGCTTGTGGAGGGGTTGCATTGTTTTTGGAATCTAAAATGAAGTGTAACAGAGTGAAATTATTGTTGAAAAGATAAAACAGTATGCAATGGTTGGAAGTATCACACTGTAATAATAACAATGTAGTATTAGTATTGTATAATTACCCTACCCTCAGTCAGGATATAGACAGAGAATAGAGTTTAGAGAACCTGCAACTTCAGGACAGGCACTAATACTGGGATGTTTCAGCTACCAACAGAATTAATGCCTCATCTTCTATGACAGGACATACATAGAAATAAATTTTTGGAGGTAATAAGTAGCTGCTTTCCAGAACAATTAGTCTTCAATTCCAGAAAAAATCTGTTCTGGCTTTGGTCCTGAGTAGTGCACAGGACCAGCTCAAGAAGTATGGGGAAAGCTGATCCGTAAAAGCAATTACAATACGTTTAGGTTTAATACCGCAGCAGGAGAGACTAAACAAAATAAATCCAGAATACAAGTGTTCAATTTAAAGAAAGGGAACTGCATACTAATAACGTAACTGGTCAAAAAAGAAGATAAAGCATTAAGGGAGGAGCAGGCTAAAAAGCAAGAAGCCTAGAGGTAGCCTAAACACTTTTCAAAAATACTGTATTAGTATTCAAGACAAATTCTGTGCTGAAATTTGAAAGGAAAACAATGGTGCAGTAAAACCCCTACATGGCTCAATAGAAAATTAAGGTGATTATAGTGTAGAAAGGACTGGCATTTATAATGGAAAGTTTGTCCTCCAGAAGATAAGAGGAAAGTCCGTAACTCATGGCAGATCAATTGTAACCAGGAAATTAAGAAGGGTAAGAGAGAATGTGGGAAGCACCTTGCATAGGATGCAAAAAATTTCATAGTTAGAAGTTACTTCAATATAAGAAAAGCAGGAAGATTGCGGAAGTCTGTCCTGTCCACAAAATTGGTTCTAGAAAGGATGCTGGGAATGATGGATCATGAGTCTGACTTCCATCCTTCAAAAATGGTAAACTTGATAATAAAATGGAGATTACTGAGCATATAGATAAACTGCTGGGGGAAAAAGGATCTCCATCAGAACTGGATAAACATGAGAAATAATAGAAATCTGAGTTTCCCAGCTACCTTTTCAGTTATCTGAATTGGTTCAAGGTGCCTGTGGTTACTATACCAAGTACTTGCACCTGCTGTGCAGTCTAACCCATGATGATTTTTGTATGTCTTGTTTTCATTAATCTAAAGGAAGAAAAAAAATCTGTATTTTCAGAGGTCACTAGGGAAAAAAAATTACCATTTTTCTCCAGGAAGGTCAAATAAAGAGAGTGAATAGCAAGGTATCTGTAATGATGTAGTGTGTGTTTGTGTGAGGAAGGACTGGGTGGTGTGTAGACTGGATGGCAAAGGCATTTTGGAGAACGTGTCCCATACATAGGAGACAGCAAAGCAGATGGAGGCATGGGTAGAGACAGAATTGTGTGTGTATGAAATGTCTGTGCTATATGCAGGAGCAAGGAGTATGTGTAACATGATGGAAAGCAATTCCTTAGATGGGTATTTTCTTGTGTGGGGCTGTCCTTCCTTCACACACTTGGACTCCTAGGCTGTTATGTGCAGACCCCATGCCTGCTTCTTTCCCAATTGGTCTAACTCGAGATCTGGGCCTGTCGTTACTGCATGCACACAGGAGGCATGGATGATGGGCAAAAGGGATGGTGAACATAAAGCAGAAATTGAACGTGGCTTCAAATGTATGGACAATAAGGACTCTTGTGTTCTTGGATCTTGGGTTTTGCCTGCTTTGGACTTATAAATAACCTTTGACAACACTGAGCAGCTCCTTAAGAGCACATTTTTACACTTGTAACTGCAGAGGCTACTGTGGTAACTAAATATACAATGAGGTCATAAGGTCTAAACAGAGCTCAGGATCTTAGTAAAGTCAATAAATTTAAAGGAAGCATATTTGTAAAGTGTTTGGACAAATAAAATGAATACTGTGCTGCAGTTATTATGGAATCATCAAAGCTAGCATCTCTGGTATTCTAAAATGTGGTCTTCAAATAGCACATTTATTACTGAGGGCAGGGTTAAACAGCGAATTCATTTGCAACTAATACCACAGACCCATCAAAGAAGCATATATGTTTGTTGATTGTCTGAATTATCATTCTTATTTAAATGTATCTATTGATCATTAATGATCTAGAAACCCTTAGGGCATGACAAGCGACTGAGAAAAATCCAATAAGCTCTCTCACCACTGCAGAATACCAAGAAGCAAAAATGCTACTCTTGTGTCCTTACAGCATGCCTGTGAAACACTGCATGAATTAGTAAACAGGACCCTCTGGATGCTACAGGCTGACCTTCAGTCCTCTTAGCATATACAGAGATCTACAGAGTACAGCCTTTCATTCAAACAGTACCTATTTTCAAATAATATATTATAAATTAAAATTATATTTATAGAATCATAGAATAGTTAGGGTTGGAAGGGACCTTTAAAGATCATCTAGTCCAACCCCCAAATATGGAGATAATGGAATGTGTAACACAAGAAAACATACTAATTGTTATTTAGGGCCTTAGGAGTATCTTTAACATGAACACGGCATTCCCAACACTACTTTTTTTTTTTTAGTATTTAAAGCAAACTCAAACATTTTTAACAAATTAGTATATTCACTTATGTGAAATAAAGACATTGCCAATTCAGACATGACTGAATGTCATTGTTATTTTCCATGCCTTACAGAGTTAAAAATCCTGTGTGTGACCCCTACTATATGACAGTGAATGGGATGAGAAAAACCTAATTTGATTCTTCCATCAGACGTCACCAAAGATCATAATTTTCTATTGGCTTTCAGACACTTATCTGTTTATTAAGAAACACGAAGTTCCTATTTTAAGGAACTGCATTAATAAGAGGACCTTTTAGACATACCAGTAAAGAAGTCTGGTATTGTACCATAGGTTGTAATATCAAGAGGGACTGCTGGTCAAGGGTATCTGAGGCGATTCAGATAGTGTCTTATCTACTGTCCAGTGTCTATCCAGTATTTTTAATGTGTTTTAGACCAATAAAACAGTGCCTATCTAGTTCTAGAGCTCTACTGAAAAATCTCACCCCTTCCACCAGAAATGTTATTTGGATTAAACCACTTTAATTAAAACATACTGATTTTGATTTCTTCCTTAAGTAATACTTTTTTTTCTGAAATATTTTGTTTTGTAGGTATCAACAGTATCAAAGTTGGTGCATAGTGATAGAGTTTAAGGGATAAAACTTTCTGTAGATTTCATCCTCCCTATAATAACCAGGCTTGAGGCCAAGAGCCCGTCAGCCCTCTCCATATCAGTGCAGCACAGAAGACATTTCTCAGCCACGTTTGGCACTGCAAGCAGGACAGCATGTCAGCTGTGATTAGTCAAGTGTTTTAGCATGGGCATGGCACTGCTCTAACCTGCCTTTGGTACCCAAGTTCATTTATCCTCTGATGTGGACAGCATGAGCTGTGTTTACTGTGGAGTTACTGCGGTAGCGGAATTAACTCTGCATTATGCTCCGTTGCATGGTATAGACATGCCCTCTCTGCTATGAAGTCATTTGTATGTGAGAGGAGAGGGAGAAAGATTCATATCCACTAAAGTCCAATATTCTCTGTTAAAGCAGTAATGGAATAGGGTGTGCTGAGTACAGTACTGGCTTTTGCCCAATGCACAAAGAAGAAGAAAATAAAATAGTGGATAGCAGCAGAGTAAGAGGGCAATCAATCTGTCTTAACTCTGAATACGGCATGGGTTGTAGAAGAAATAGTGGATGTGCATGTAGTAAAGATGTATATCATAACGAATATGCACAGTCTTAATCCTGGTCTTTCCTGGTACATCAATTCTTGGTGATACTTTTCATATCCCTGTAAATTATTATTGTAAGTGTGAGCATATTTAAGAAATCTTAGCTTAATGATACTGTATTCTTTATAATGGTTTCTTTTTTTTTTCATTTTTGAATTGTGATCTGCATGTTTTTTTCTTATGCTGGCATAAGATGCATATTTGTTTATAATATACAGAATAGCAAATTAAATAAAGCTTCCAGTGTACTTTTTGCATACAGCTACGTTTGGTTTGGGTTACTTATTATTTTGTCCAACATAAACAGTGCTTTTCAGGATGATATGCCCCACATAAACTTGCCAGTTATCTTTTAGATAACAGACTAGAAAGAAGACCTAATCTCACGAATACAAATGAACCATGTTTTATTAAGCTAACCTACTATTAGTGTAGAATAAACCAATTTAAAAATCTGACAGGAATGAAACAAAGTAAACAGAAAAAAGGAACAGGTGATATGGCACAAGAAGTAAGAAATAAGGCCAAGGTGGACGTGAGAGAGTTCTTGACTGGAGAGAGGTAATGTGTTCTGTACAGTAACGGGCAACCATGACAGAGGGAAGGAGAAAGTGGAGAGAAGAAGATCCTAATCTAACAGCATCAAGAAACAATGCAAGAATGCAGTCTCCCTGCTTACTTGCAGTAGCTGTTAAATAAATTTGGTGTATCTTGTACTTTTGGTAATTATCGCACAGTAAGTGATGTGATACCTTACTAATTTTAGGGGCTCCAGATAAGCCAGGTCAGTGATTCACTCTGGTTATGAGAACTCCTTTGCACGCCTCCAAGAACCAGTCAGTGACTGGACAAAAAATGTCCTCTGTTGGGTGTTCTGGCTGGTGAGTATTCCCTTCTTCAGCTGGCCAAGTTGGTGGGTGGTTGTGCTAACTAGTTGGCAACTAAAGAGGCCTTTTGTTTAATTTTGGACAATAGTAAAACATTCCTTTTGATTAATGCAGATGACTAATTCATTAATCCTTATCCATATTCATGTTGTAGTTTAATAAAATTGTATGATACATATGGATTTCTGCTTCTTGAAGAAACAAGCATTTATTTATTATTTTCTGACAAATTAATAACGAGTATTTTGCTACCTCTTTGATGTTGCTGGAATCAGATTCTATATGTGGCTTTTAGTCAGACCACTATATTTCAAGTCCCTTCATCTGATTTTGTCTGATTCTGATAGAAGTCAAATATTTATTTTCCCTTTTAGTCCTCTGGTAAGTTATTATTGTCTTAGGCCATAATCTTTCTCCTGCTTACGTGCAAGCATTAGGATAGACATGCTGCATTTGGAGAAATCTACACCTTTCTGTAAGTACGGCTCACTATAGCGTTACAATGCATTATTAATTCTGTACTGAAGAGATTAAGATAAGTCACACATTGGGTATTGTAATGAACCTTTGGGATTTAAGGGTTTAAGGTGAGGTTGGCACTTCCTTAAGAACAGTTATGAGGCTAGCGGGAGTTCGCTACTAGAGATCTTCATGGAATTTTCTTGGGACCAAACGTGATGCTTTCATTAATGACCTTTGTGCAATAATGAAGAGTTTGCTAACGAAACCTGCTGTTGGCATGCAGCTGGGAAGCACTGTTACTGTGCAAGAGAATTACAGTATGATAAAGATGGACTGAATAACCTTGAGGACAGGCAAAAGATAAAAGAGATGAAATTCAGTAGCTGAGAGAACAGATTCATGCACTTAGGGACTGTTCAGAAGAGCTTTCTCCTGTGAGATAGTAGCTGCCGCCTAACCTAGTCAAGGTCAGGATCCACTAAGTTTAAGTCACTATTCGTGTGAAAAACTACTTACAGCTTCAACATTATGGCATTTTTATCAAATCAAAGCTGTTGCAAGTGCAAGTTTTGAGTTGCATATTTTCCTGTCTTTCCTACTTGCACAGCCCTCGTGGAAACACAAGGGAGGTGGCAACACCAAATACACAGTCAACAGCACAAGCCTGTGTAACCTGCTTAGCACAAGAAGAAAAGATAAGCTTAATTCACTTGCCCATCCAATCTGAGTCTGAGAATCTGAGTCTCTCAGGAGAGTACCTTAGCAAGTAGGAGCAGGAATATTATGTTGCAAGTCTTCTGTAGTCTCCAGTTGAAATACTTTCACTATATATAAAATAACTGAATACTAATTGCAACAGGAACTGCACTTAATCTTACAAACAAACCATCCAGCTATCAAGCTGTGGGGTTATTTTCACTTTCTGGCCTGAAGACTTATGAAAGTTTGGGTTTGGTTGGTTTTGACAGGTTTGGTTGGTTTTGACAGGCCTTTCTCAGTGTTAAACTGATTGGCAAATCCATTCCTCAGCAGATTGGTTTCTTGAAGAAGGGCTTGAGTGTTTGAAACTGCTAGGTTTTTTTTTTCCTAGCTGCATTAGGTTGTTTAATAAAAGGCGTCCTCTGCCTTGACAAACCTTGCTTCCTATTTTCTAGGCATGATAAATTGCAGTTTCACAACTTGCTTCTATGCTACTGCTAAAAGCTGGGGCCTAGTTCCCACTTACCTCCTGTATGCTACTTCTATCATTTATATTGCATTATGGTGAAACTTGACCAAAAAAAAAAAAAAGTTACTGCCAGGTCAGTTGACAAATGTTGATACTAGACCAGAGAAGGGATGGAAATGTCTAGTAGGCTGAGTGGTACTGCCCCTTGGGTCAGCATTGGCCTCATAGACGTGATGAAACTGTGCCCAAAGGATCCTCCTCAATCATTAATGTGTTGGAAACACATAGTACTGCTTATGTTCCTGTTGGATTTGGACCACAGTCTTTGCACACCGATTTTAATTTAGAAGGAAAGACTCATGAAAATGCATTTGAGATGTCCATTGTCACACCAGTAACTCATAGCCTCTGCTGACAATAAGTACTGTATCGATCCAGAAGGATGGGATCCTTGGAACAAAATGCTGCCCAAGAGCTGGGTACTTATCTTTTCTGATTGTTTCTTAAATGTCTTCCAGGAGTGGTCCTGCAGTAGTGTCTCATTATTTTTCACAATTGAAAGGCTTTCTCCTCTTCTCATGAGATCTTTTGTGCTGTACAATAGGTCTCAGGTTTACTGTTGTTTCAAGTTCCCTCGTGGATTTTTTCCTTTTCAAAGAGTTTCAAAGTAATCCTTCTTTACTGATCTTTCCCAATCACTAAAACATTGGAAGAGCATACAGACTGTGACAGAAAACAAAAAAGTTAAGGCAATTCCCAGCTGAGGGTGATACAGCACCATATGTCCATCGCATACATTTAGGCATTAGAGAGAAAAATTAAGCAGCTTGTTAAAGTCACAGCATTCTGCCTGGGTGTTGGAAGGACATACAACACTTCCCATCATTAAATGAGGATTTAATGTTCAGGGTGCTCAAATGCTTCTCATTTTTTTTCTAAACCAAACCTTCATTAGTGTGTTTATTTAAAAAGTACAAACTGTGCCATCCCTGCTGCACAACGGTGGCTGCCAGGGTTTGGATACAGCTGTCAGTTTGCAATAGGCGCTCGGACATCATCTGTGCAATGTGACTGCTTTGCTTCCTGTTGGGAAAATGCAGTTTTTAAAGGGTCAGATTACTGACTGGTGAAAAGTGGAAATAAATTAATAAAATCAGTGGTACTAGGGACAAAACTGGGCCTCTGTTTTAGTTATTTAATTGCTTTCCACAGAGTTTTATGTCTGCTTGCAAAGTATTTTTATTCAAGGGTAGTAAGATTCTGGAAATATGTGTTTGTAATGGAAATTGTGACCTGACTTTAATGTTAGTCTTGCTGACTTTCTGCTGAAAAAGCTGTACCTTAAAAAATACTGACTATGACAAATCTGTCTCTTTTAATGTGTGAAACACATTGAAAAAAAACCCACATGTACCAATAACTATTTATAGAGTCCAGTATGGGACCAGAACAGCAAGAAACTTCAGGAGGAAAGCTTTAAAACTCTCCTGCGCCAGACACTGGAAGTAACAAGCAATATTACAATGTTAATGACACTTAGTCTATACAGACAAACTCTGCTGTCTCTACAAGACTATTTTGTGGTGTACTGAAGGCGCTGACTTCAACAACTGCCCTAGAGAAAAAAAAAAACCCAACTTTATTTTCACTTTGCATTCACCTGCAGTTAAGTTACTGGAACCTTCTGCCTCTGCCCTAGGGCTACTGCACTTGCAATGCCTGAGGAAGGGCTCCGTCACTTTTACTCCAAAACAAAGTATGGCCTTGAAAAAGACAGTTGTTGGAGATCTTGCTGCTTTGCCTAGAGCTTCAGACAGGCACTTTTGACTCAGAAAGATGGAGTCACATCTGATTTCAGAGGAGAGAAAGCAGCTGTGCCAGCTGGAGAAGCTGCTGGTAGGTGATGAGGCTAACAGTCCTTTAATGCTTCTCCTAATTATGGGGAGCAGTAAGATCAACCCTCATTTAATCCCTAAAGTGAAAATGGAGTGTTTTGCTTATAAATTTTAACACTGCTTTGTGGTCAGGCTCCTCTGTGTATAATGGCCTAGTGGAAGCAGTGTGAGGCTTTCTACTGTACGGTCACAGCTCAGCCCCACCGCTGCACGGCCAGGCAGCGAGGCCGTGTGCATGGGGCAGGGGAGCCAGGCGCCCAGAGGACGCGGGAGCCGGCCGCTGCCCTCCCTCTTCCAGCTTCCCCAGGCGCCGTGCCTGTTTGGCCCGTCCTCAGCGGGAGCTGGCAGCCTTCTGCGGCGTCCGGGCACCTCACCCTCCGCACGCCTGGAGCTGTGCGGGTAGGCTGCCGCTAGCGGTGGTCCGCCATACCGGTGCGACCGGTAAATCCGGACGAGAGCCGCAAGATGGCGCCGAGGGGTGGCGGCCCCGACCTGGCTGGGAGCGGGGCGGCGGCCAGGTGCTGTGTTCGGCGGGAAGGCCCAGCGCTGCGTTTGGAGCTTTGTCAGCCTCTGGGCACTTGCAACGGTACTTGTGCACCCTGTGTGAGCACAACCCGCCTTAAACTTACAGTACTCCCGGTTTCTACTCCAGGATTCTGGATTCAGCTTCCATTTTTAATGACTCTTTGCCTTAAAGTCGAAGCCAAGCTTCTTTTGAAGGGATTGATAACAGGAGTACTTTGATTTTTAAGCTAAATGAAAAGCACTCTATCGCAGCTTTAAAGCAAGGCTTTCCTGTGGTGTTTGTCCTCACACAAAGACACAGTAATATCAACATGCTGTCATAGTTCAGCCCCGATCAGGACCAGACTACGCAGTCTCTCTTTCACTCCCCCCACCCTCCGAGAGAACAGGGAGAGAAAATATAAGGAAAAACGGCTCAAGGTTTGAGATAAGGACAGGGAGAAATCCTTAAAGTTACCGTCACGGGCAAAACAGACTCGACTTGGGAAAAACTATTCATTTATTACTAAAAACAGCAGGATAATGAGACAGAGAACAAGATAACCTCCCCCCACCCCTCCCTCTCCCCGGGCTTAACATTATCTCTACTACCTTCCCCCCCGGAGTGGCACAGGGGGGAAGAGGGAATGGGGGTTGCGGTCAGTTCATCATACGTTGTTTTATGCTGCTGCTTCATGGTCGGGGGAAGAACTCCTCACATTCCTCCCCTGCTCCGTTGTGGGGTCCCTCCCATACGCTACAGTCCTTCGTGGAACTGCTCTGGCGTGGGTCATCTCTTCCACAGAGTACAGTTTCTCCAGAACGGCTGTCCCAGCGGGCCCTCCACAGGCCACAGCCGCCTTCAGGCATCCACCTCCCCTGGTGTGGGGTCCTTCACGGGCTCCAAGTGGATCTCTGCTCCTCCGTGGACCTCCATGGGCTGCAGGGGGACAACCTGCTCCACCATGGTCATCACCACAGGCTGCAGGGGAATCTTGGCCAGGAGCTGTATTACTCCTCCCCCTCCTTCTGAACTGACCTTGGCGTCTGCAGCCATTCGTCTCAACAGGCTGGTAGATGTCTCTCAGGATCTTTTTACATCTTATTCACTTCTCATCTCCTCTCCACTTCTTGCAGCCAGGCCGAACCCAGTCGGGCCCAGT
Source organism: Chlamydotis macqueenii (assembly GCF_036417535.1). NCBI lineage: Eukaryota > Metazoa > Chordata > Aves > Otidiformes > Otididae > Chlamydotis > Chlamydotis macqueenii. The sequence goes on along the minus strand of NC_141560.1, from coordinate 61,348,690 downwards.
CGGCTGCCTGGCAAGAGGCCAGAGGGTGAGGCCTGCAAGGCCCATGAGGCCTGCACCTCCCCCTCTGCGCCTCTGCCCCCGCTCAGCTTCTTCACATCTTCTCTTCTCTCTCTTTTTTTTCTGTTTTCCCCTTCTTAAATACGTTATCGCAGAGGCGTTATCATGGGACATTCTGCTACCAATCGACTCGGCCTTGGCCAGCAGCGGGTCCGCCCTAGGCCCGTCCGAGTCCACTGAACAAAGGGGAGCGACTTCTAGCAGTTTCCTACAGAAGCTACCAGCGTAGGCCCCCCCTCACTAACAAAACCACGACACATGCTCAGGGTGGCTTTACGAGTACCTTGAATTTGTCTGATGGGAAGTGTTTCCTCAGGCAGGAAATAACTTCTGTTTACTTGTAATTTTTTTAACAGGCTTGAGAGAGGAGAGGGTTGGCTATGGAAGGTTAGGGTCTTCCCCTCGCTCCCAAAAAAGGTTTGTTTCTCACAAGAAAGAGAAGAAACTCTTGGCGGGCAGTTTTAATATTGGTTCAGCCTTAGCAGGAAGCCTATGGGGAATTGACTGGATTCAGTCTGTACCAATGACACTAAAACCAAGGATCTCCATCTGTGGTAGTTTTATTCCCGTCTTTATCCTCTTCATTAATGTAGCTATGGTCTAGAAGGCAAATTAATATTATGCCTTAGTCTTTATGAGGGATCTTGCTTCCCAATGTAGGGACCCACAGCAGAGTGGGAATGAGGTTACAAAATTATTACATCTGAAGTAAAACCAACTTCAGAGCTGGATGGTAGGGCTGGGGAGGAGGATGTGAGGAGTTCTTTCAAGCGCGGCAGGAGAAAAAAGATTAATAAAAAAAAATCTTCAGCTGTGACTGCCAGAAGAACACCTAAAGCAGCCTTCTGATGTGAGGAAAATACCAAAAAATGTGGCTAGCTAATGGCATCCAGTCCATTTTTGAAAATAATCTGAGTTGCTGTGTCTGAACCAAGTTTCCTGTCATCCCTAGAGAATCTACACCAACTCTAAAACTTTATTTTAAGAATTGACATTTCAAAACATTTCAGTGGTGCTGCAATTGGCCATCTGCTATTTTTCTAATTCTAGCTTATGTTCAAATAAATCTGGCTTATATTCACAAATGTATGTTCTAGGACTTGTGTGTTCTGTCACTGCATGATCCTCTTGGTTTTATTAATAGATTGCGTGGGTACCTGCGGATGGGGCCTCAGAACTGAAAAGGTTTCTGAGATCTCTTACCCTTTCCTTTTCCAAATTTAAGAAATGTTTTTAAATAACACATGTTTTATTGTTCTGAAAGAGAAATGAGAGGAGGATCAGTCATGGTAATCTCTGCTTGATTCCGTGTAGGTTTCAGAAATTTGACTTCCAGAAAGAATACTCTGCTATCATAAACACTTATACTGCTCTAAATAAAAGGATATGCTCAGGGTTTTCTTTCTCTCTTTTTTAGCTGTTGTTACTGTTATGAAAGCATAAACTGCATAACTGATGGGCAGATTTCCAAAATGTATGAATGCTTAGTAAGGTTAACATTCCAGAAGAATAACAATATGGAACTCATCTTGATTCTGGTTAACCTAGCAGTTGTCAAGGGTTGTGTCTTCTCTATGTTCCAAGTTACTGTAATAATTCCCTGTATTTCTGGGAGATTTGCATATACTATCCCCTAAGTTGATTTTCCTGTTACTGTATTCAGTTAGATATGCACTTATGTTCTAACATCTGCATTGAAGTTTCACATAGAGAATAGGGATGTTTGGTTTGAGTCCTTCCCTGGTCTGTTGTGCCCAGTCCTTCAGTGTCTAGGTGCAGCTGACCTCTGTCCCTCTTTTTTGCATCAGGTACTCTTAGTGTAACTTAAGTCTATCACAGTATTACTTACACTTTACTTGAGAGATAGCTTCACGGAATGCTGCAGGAAGGACATGCTTTCACTCTGTTATGGGCAGAACGCCTAATCCTGTTTCTGGTCACACAGTTAATGTACTTTGGGCTGCCTGAGAACAGAATCATAGCCCTAAGAGAGCCAGAGAAGGATCTGTGTTTTAACTGTTATACCATTAAACACTAGGTACATTGTGTGTGAATGCTATTAATAGTTAAAAAGCAATTTAATACTAAGCTTTGCTGTACAATGAAGCAAAACAAACATGATTTGTTTTTCCCCTCCACAAAACCAAAGCTGGCTATCTGGAGACTCCTAAAATGAGCTGGTACTAGGGAACTCCTTGAAAAAAATGTAAATGTACGGTAACTAATAAAGTTTATTGAAACCTGGGAAGTTATGTTGCTTGTTTCCAAGCACAGTAAGCTGTGATACTTACTCCATAAGAGAGCACTGAAATCACTTGACTGTTACAGACTTGTGTGATAAATGTACATAATGAGTGCATTTCTCCTCTTGCTGTAAACTCGAGGCTGACACTGTACCTGCAAAACCAGCCCATTTCACACCCAAAAAGGTCAACCGTAGCTTTATTTGTAAGGTGGTACCTGACATTGCCATGTGACTTACACCCACTCCCTGATGGGGGAGCTCGTCTTCCTCGTGCCTAGTATATGAAGAAGTAGCCAGATTACAAAGCAGTCAAGTCAGCACAGTTCCACAGAAGCTGAACTTTTTACTGCTGTGGCTTTCATTGCTGCTTGTCACCATACCGCTTCTCGCTTTCCTTTGCAATGGCTCCACTGCATGGCTGACTCTGCACTGAGTTAACTTGGAGAGCTGAACTGTTTGCCAGAAATCCTTCTGAGCTTGCTCTTTGTTGGGTTAGACAGGTGCCAGTTCTAGAAAAAGAGCTGACGTGAATAGCCTGGAGTAGGCAGTTCCTGCATTCAGCATGTGTATGTGCCATAAACCTTGTCCTCTGAACGAGGGATAATCAGACTAAGATGGAAGAGGAGTGACTGATGTGGTAGATGGAGAATGCTTGCTGACTGTCCTCTAACACAACTAGATGCATCAGATGGTGGAAGGTTGGGAGAAAGAAACAGAGCTAAGGAGGAAAGCTATGCTGTGCACATGCATTGAACTCAGTTGTCAAGGTTTGGGCCTTCTCTGCATTCCAGGTTACTTTAATAATTTCCTATATTTCTGGGAGATTCAGTCAGGGCTGTAGGATGCCAGAGCACCACCTTTGACTTGGGAACTCTGCCTCCCATAAATCACTGGAGGCTGAAAGAATATTTTGGAGAAAAAAAATACTCCCTGTATGCTGTTTCTGTGCTATTTGCTGTTGACTGCTGTAGAGGACAGGTACTAAGTCAAACAAAGACTTGATCAGACCTGTGTTTTCAGACACAGTGTGTTAAACAGTGGACTTAGGAAAGGAGTTGAGCTCCCAGGAGTTCTACTGCCTCACTCATAGACAATCTCCTGTAGTAGACTGGCTATATGCAGGTATAATGCAAGGCGCTGCTTTTGTACCCTGCTGCAGTTAACACCTGCTGGGTCTTAATCTTTTGAAGTGCTGACTGCACTTTATCTAGGGATAAGTAGTCTCTCTACTTCAGGCATCTAAAATAAAGTAGGTGGCTGTAGGTGCTACGAATTAAGCCAAAATCGGCTGCAAGAAGGAAATGGATTCAGTCTGTTTTCTTTTGCAATGCTACATTCCTTGGTTTCTTGAAGGTTTCAAAATGCTTCAGGTGATATGTAACACAGTGCCAGTGCTTTACGTATGGATGTGCATACAGGCACATATGTGACCTCTGTGGGTGGTGAGATGCAGAACAAAATAACACTAAAATACATAATTTTGATATGTACTTCTCAACAATACTTGGTACCCAATTGGAATAGCGCAAAGCCTGAAAAATTCAATGAAGAACAAAACACAAAATGAGAAGAGCGGACACCCAAATACTTCTGAGTTGTGCTCTTTGGCAAGGTGATTTCTGTAGGTGTTGACCTTTCAGAAGCTATTTTCAAAGAAGCCAGCATTTCAGTTAGGAAATACAAGGAGCACAAGTGCTTGCAGTCAGTAGAAGGTTTGCAGTGTCAGGCTACCATGCAGAAGAGCAAAAAATTCAGTGCTATTTATATTCCTTTTCATTTGTGAATTTTCAAGCACTTTGCATCATTTAAGTCCAAGTATTGCCAGATGTTGAATATTTTCAACTGCTAGCGAAGCCACTAGGATGTGAGCTCAATTAGGACTTAATGAGATGCTGAGCTCATAAGGTCAGCCCTATCCTGACTCTTCACAAGAAATTTTACTGAAACACAGTCATGTTACTTTAGTCCTCATTTTCTCCCATACTTGTTAAAAAAGGCTACTACCTAAGCAGAGAAAATCTGTACAGGTAAGTATTAGGCAAACGAGAATGGTTATTAGAGTGATTATTGTTACCATTGTCTTGGACACCAGTATAGTCTGGATTAGCAAAGTCATGTTGTGATTAATGGCCTTATCAAAACTCAGAAAAATTACAGAACTTACACAAAGGAATGCAATATCCGCTGCCACCACAGAACTTAATAACAAGGCAAAGCATGAAACAGTGTTTGATGTCATTAATAAAATCTATCATGGGATGCAGAAAAGTATTTGCAACTGCATCAGTCCTTGAGGAAAAAGCAGATAAGACAGCTGTGATGATGGAATAGATAATACATTAAAGAAAAATTAACATATCTTTGGGGATCTTTTTAGAAGGAGGTGAAGGGAAGCTTTTCTTCAGGAGGGGAAACTGCAGTTGTCTGAAAGCGTGGAGAACATAATGGTTAGAGATTTTCACTCTTAAAGCAAGCATTCTTAAAATTGACCCCCTTACAGGTGTCTGAATGTTTTACGTAACCAGTGCTAATTGTTCAAATAGCAGTTTCAGCTGCAGTTGTGTTTTTACCTTTGTGTCAATGCACACACTATTTTCCTCATCTATTTCCGTTAATAATATCCTATAGTAATGAAAATGTGGTGAGTGTTCAGGTCCTTAGTTCTTAGTTTTATCTAAACCATACCACAAAACTTAAATCTTGACAACTTTGAGTTACTGTATTCTTGTCTTGCCTAAATAGTTGTCTGGCTTTGCCCTTCCTTCAGCAGTGACATCTGCAAGTTTTGTGGCCTGTTCATTCTGTGTTGGCTTCATCCCCTTAAAAGACAGCATGCTTTTATGATTACAGGGTTGCACATAAGTGTGAAATAGAAATCAACAGGCATACTGATCAAGTCATGTAAGTCATGAAGCACAAGTGTCAAACATTACATTTAGGAATACCCTAAGATCATCTCTGGAAGAACACTAATTTTAGGATCCTGCTGCTACAATCACTTATCAGATTAAGTTGTCCCCCAACTTGAAGAGAAAGAAGCCCATGCTGCCACTGGCATCAGATGAATATATGTAGCATTGAGACAGAAGCACGCCTTTCAGTCACTTGAAATCTGGCACAAAATAGAGAGGCAGAGATTGTAGAAAAGGCACAATGGTTGTCTTGCAAAGGTAGTCAGTGCAAAGTTGAGAGAAGCAGGAAGGTCTACAGTATGCAAGACGTCTACAGATTTTTAACCCCTCAACACTGGTACAAAATGCCAAGCATGAAAAAATTTCAGGTGAGAGGTGCCTGCTGTTGCCCAGGTTCTTAATCATCTGACCACCACCTGTGTTAGTGCTGCTGATAATGATGGTCACCATGCATAGAGTGTCCTTGTCTTGAAGGAATGAATCCCCTCACCTCAGTTTGGCTAACAGTACAGGTATGATCCACTGGTTCAGGAATGTTTTTGATTCCAAGTATTCTTGTAAGAATGCAGTGTGCTTGGTCTCATGGCTTTAGACATTGATGAGGTCATCTTGATTGTGTTCAGAGGAGGGGCAGAGGCTGATTTCCAGTGTTTCTTCTGTTGGCAAACTGGTGATACTCTGTCCTTCCTAACACTGTAAACTGGCACTTAAACATATAGTTCTTCTTTTATTAATGAGGAGATATTTTCCTTGCTGTAACTGAATGACTTAAAATAATTGAGTGCTCACTGGGCACATGGCCAAGGCTCTGAGCTAGAACAGTCTAATCATTTATGGATTTTTCTCTGTATTCAGCCTGCTTGAACCACCTACTGATGCAAAGCCTGGAGGTCATAGGTTGTCATAAAGCTGAATATGAGATTATTTGAAATGAATCTCATCAAGATGGCTTAGATTCATATAAAACTGGTGTATTCCCTTACCCCAGCTAAGCTCATCTTTCTACAGAGCTTTCTAAGCTCATCTTTTTTTTTTCTGCTTCTGTCTTTGTCAGTCTGAACCATACAGTTGCAGAGAACTTGCAGAAGGACTATGCAATGAGTTGTATTTTGAACAAGAAGCCTCACAACTAATTGGTAACAGTCAACCATGCTCTATCAGGCTGTGGGCTACATCTAGCGCTTGCTTCTTGAAACATATCTTCAGCTAGGATCTGTTCACTGACTTCTGAGATACCTGCCAGAAAAAAAATGCCAAATGCTTCTAAGATCCTGAAGAATGCACATTAGCTGCCTGTGATAGGATCCATTTCACTGCATATCTGAAGGAGTAACATCTGTCGGACAGTAACTGTATTCCTCCGAGGCAGTGAAGTCATGCACTCTTGTTATTCTGGCTTGAAGAGATCTGCAGTCAGAAGCTGAGTTTCTAGCTGGAGTGGGAAATAATACCAAGGTTGCTTCAACTTTTAGACTATTACCATTAGGAAAAGAAAGAGCGGATTATAGGAACTGTGCACTGACATGAAAATGAAATGTGCGGATGTTCGCACTTGATTTGCTTACTCTGCCGTAAGTGTGGTTTTAATGCTTTTTTTTTAGTATGGCACCATTCTTGGGCACTGGTAAACATGGTGTATATGCCCATCAGCATAATTCTAGTTAATTCTCTTCTAATTCTCCTGTTATTTCTCAGGAGGTTATTTAAAAAATTCTGAAAGGAAAACACACCTGCTAGGTGAAGAAAGATTATTCAAATGTCAGGAGAGAGCCTCCTCCATATGTACTGTAATAAAATCAAATAATCTTAAAATAGACTTCTGTGACTTGCATAATAGTTGAAATATAATTTACTAGGGAGGCAGCATCAATGTAACTAAGGAACCTTCCTTGTCTGATGGCCCTGGATGAAGAAATGGTATATCAAAGTGCTTCAGTTACTGCTTGAAGAGCATAATCTGTGTCAGATCAAGAACACGTTATGCACCCTCTTTCTCACCATCTGCCCAAATCAGCTGAACTTAATCTGCAAGTGATAGAAAAGCAGCCTTCAGTAACTTGAGAACATGACATTTATCACATTTAGTATCTACTGAAGAAAATGTCTGTTAATAAAAGGGTGCTGAGTCTAGCACTAAAATAATAATGGAGAAGCTCTTTGGGTTTCTGTCTTCATTTTTATATAAAACTGTCAATGAAATGCTGTCATCTTGCTTGTCAGTGTGTAATTGTCTTTTAATTATTGGCTGCTAAGCAGTCATTTTTTCACATTTGCTGGTTTCAAAGGCAAAATCTCTTCAAAGGCATAAGACTTTCCTAGTCTGGAGGAAGTGAAACTGTTTCACTGTCTTAAACTGTAGATATGCCTGTCCTGGTGTTGGTTGGGATGGAGCTGATTTTCTTCCCAGTAGCTGCTGTGTTTTGGATTTAGTATGGGATTTGGTATGTGAAGAATGGTGATAATACATTGGTGTTATTAGTTGTTGCTAAGAGATCAAGAAGTTTCTCCAGCTTCCCAGGTTTTGATAATGTGCAGGTACAAGAAGCTGGGAGGGGTGCAGCCAGTACAGCTGACCCAAAGTGGCCAAAGGAAGTATTCCACACCATAGACGTCATGCTTGGTATATAAGGCGGGGTTGGCTGCTGGGCAGCTCCCTCTCAGGATCATTACAAGATCATTCTCAGTTCCATTCCATGATGGCTACTGGGGATGGGCTGTATCAGTTGTCAGGTCATGAAGCAGTGAGAAATTATACATTGCTCATTTTGTATATTCCATTATTATTGTTGTTGTTATTATTATCGTCATCATCATCATCATCATCATCATCATCACTATATAGACTATATAGACTAGACTATCTTCCTTTACTATCCTAGTAAACTGTTTTTATCTCAATCCTTTCTTTCAGATTCTCTCCCCCATCCCCCTGGGGAGGGGTAGGGTAAGCGAGTAGCTGCGTGGTATTTGGTTACTGACTGAAGTTAAACCATGACAATATCTTAGTGCATCTTGTGTTCACCACAGTGAATTCATTGTATGTTACCTGATGATGAATGAAGGCACACGCATAGACTTCAGTCATCACCATATCATAATGTAAAAACCTAGGTATTTCATCTGATTAATTTGGAGTAAGAGGAAAGGATGAGGGAGAAGCCCATGTTGATTTTATAATTGTCAGCTATGGCTATCTTGTGAAGAGTTCAACTTGCCTGAGAGCTTCTATGTGAAGCAGCAGCACAACATTGCAGGAATGGTTCTTGGGGACAGAAGTCTTTGGGAAACAGGAATATGCTCTGTTTCTTGCCTTTCTAAAGACTGATGTGGTAACATCCTCTTTATGACAAAAAACAGCTGTATCCATTGATCTGGACTCTAAATGCTAGTAGGGAATAACTGAAGGCATCGGCATGAGAGGTGTGTTGATGGGGCAATATATGAAGATTTGATTCATCAAGTGTTGGAAGTTGGATGAATGAGGTACCTGTTCATCTCCCGAGATGCTAGCTCCCTCATGTAAAGCTCCCAGCGTGCTGCCATGGTTCTTCTGTGATTGAACAGTTGTATAACACAGGGCTGCATTCAGTATAGCATAATGTGATAACAGAAAGCAGGCAGGAATGAATGGTAAGAGCAGTCATCAGCCTAAGTGGTGGGCACACTCTTCTGCTTTACGAGTGTGCTGTAAAGTATAGTTATATGGTTAATGCCAGCCTGGACTTAACTGAGTTTTTGGGGTTTCGTTTGGTTGGGTTTTTTTTAAATTTTATTTCACAGAAGAAATTACAAATAGTTTCTGTAAGGTAGTTTTTCTTTGGCAACTTCACAAATGAAAACTTAGTCTTAATGGCTAGGATCAGATTCCCTTTGTTCTTTATTCTGTCTAGAACTGCATATGCAATGGTGAAAAGACAACATCTGCAAAACTAATACAAATTCTGAAAGAAAGGGTGGCTTTCAGTAGCTCATGTTAAAATGGGCCAAAGAGTTAATCAGACTTTAGCTGTTAAGCCATGGTATCTGAAAATTCTTACTTTGTTGTAGGCTGAAAACATAAAGCAACCTGTGTTTGCTGGATCTGAGATACAACCAACACATAGTAGTGGGTCAGCCTTTCCTGTATGCTCTGGCTACAGCATCACTGAAGTAATCTCAATGTATACAAATGCACGTGCGTGCAGATGCAAACAATAAGAGTCATGTTGTGGGTCTATGATGAGCACATATATGTTAACAGGAGCGACTGAAGTCTTCCCCTGCAAAACAGGAAATTTTCTCTTACAGAGATAATTTCCTTTGCAAGTTTTGCTTGTGTTATTACTGGTCATCTCTGAATCATAGTGACTTCTCAGTGTGGAAAAAACACTGTATTTTTTTTTTTTTTTGTGAACCTGAGATTCTTATTAACAGTCTCTGGGTTGTTTTGCCTATGATGCCTGTCAAAAACAAACTGGAGAGGGAAGGGGAGGAAGGAGTCTTAATACTGAGAGAAATCCAACTTGAGCGAATTCTAATATGAGTGACATGTTCATTTTCCTATTTCTTTTAAATAAGAAGGGTACCATTTCTGTTGCAAGTAAAGAAAACAAAGTTAAGCTATGCTAATTTGTCAGTTATGGTCAGTTCTTACTGTGTGTATAAAATTAGTTCAAGAACAAAGAGCTGGATACTCTGTATCTGTTGGACCTGTTCTACAGTGTTCATGGGCACTCAAAACACAAAGAAAAGAAAAAATGAGTGCTTTGTTGCCTGAATGTGTAGAATACCAAACATAACAAAAGCTAGGAGAAGCTACTTTTCATTTTGTAAGTAACTTTGATGGTAGTCTCACATTTTTCCTGTTCTAACTCCTTGCAAGTTTTGTAAATCCTTATATTTTTTTTCTTAAGAGGGAGTAATAACCACAGAAGGCATACTTTAGTGTCACAAAAGAAACATAGTATGTAAAAAGGTAAGAGAGTAATGGTTTCAATCTATGGCACTCCAGGCTTGATCTGAAAGGGCATTCCACTAGATAGGTTCTTGGTGTTTCTGAGCAATTTCAGGTTTAACAATATTGCAATTCTCTAACTGTCAGACAATCCTATTAGTGTGAAATAAGAAAAGTTTCTATTTCCAGATACAACTAGGAGAGAAAAGCAGCAATGTTTACAGCCAGTGTACATGGATTTAATGTTTACTTGTGGAAATTGCCCTCTGGGAAAGATAGTGCTATAAGATGAAGACTTTTCCTGTAACTAGTGAAGGGACAAACATGTACCCTTAGATTCCTGAATAGTACTTTTGCAACTTAGTGATTGCAGAATCCCTTTCTTCATACTTGAGCTGTCAGCTAAATATGTTTGGAAAAAATATTCTTTAATAGATGCAATAAAATTTATTGTCCATTAAGTTTCTTTATGGATGAACTCTGCTTCACTCAGAGAAAACTGTGTAACTATACACCCACCAATTTACAGTCTTGCCAAAACTTTCATGTTCCAACCCAACCAGCTTCAACCAGTTAATGACACTGTTGGTCTCTGATGTAGATTCATTGTGTTAGCCCACTGGAAAGAAAGCAGTCTAGTGAAATGCTCAGCAAAGCCCAGCAGCACCCATGCATGAATTAGTGGTTTTAAGCCTCCTTTAGGTTCCATCTGTATTCTCTTTCAGCTCTGCTAGATATTTATCTAACAGGAAGAAAAAACCACAGCTTTTGGCAATGCCATCTAGCAAAATTTCAGTAGGGGTTCTAGATTTCTACTGCCAGTGACACAAGTTAGAAGGTGGCATTTGTAGCAGCTTCCGTGGTTCTTACATTTAATGAATGAAAGCAGAGAGATAATTGCAGTTGCAGAGTTTGAGAGGTTTTCCCTGGTTTTGTTTTGTTTTGTTTTTAATTTGTCTCCACTTGGCATAGTAATTGCTATAGTTAGGTTTTATCTGATTTAGCTGCCTAACTGGAACTCATTAAAACTCCTAAAACATTGCAGGCATTCTTAATGGTGGTGGTGGGGGAAGTGGACAAAGGGAAGGAGAGAGAGGAGCAGTTTGAGGATTTTAAGGGGAACTGAAAACAGAAACTCTAAGCACGATTTCTTTGCCAATTCTAAAACTTCAGATAAGATTTTAGGTGTCAGAACTCTCTTCTCTATAAAGAATTACTTAACATTTAACAATACTACTGTACCACATATTAATCTTACTTGGAGTATCATTCCTATAATAAGTGGGTTACAGTCAGAGATTTATTTATGTAATAGCAAATAGTTGAATTCATGGTTTCTTACGTATGTGAGGCTATGAAGCCTTCTATGGTAGGTGATGGAAACCTTCATTGTTAACATTAGAATTTTTTAAAGTATATTGAAAAAAAAAAAAAAAAGATCTGACTCCTCAAAGATGCATCCCTTTCGGTAACACAGTGTTCCTGTGTAAGTGGTGCTTGAAGCTGGATCATGATCTGGGGCCACTCATCCCTGTTGTTATTAAGGATTGCTCTCAGAATAGTATCTACAAATATGACAAAATAATAATATATATAATTAGTGTCAAATACTTACTATGATCTCTGCAATTTGGGATGTTTCTGCTGGTGTTCCTTCCACCCCTCCATGAAAGCTCACACACGAAGGAGGACCATGTCCACTGTTTTAAGATCAGTATGGTCTATTCAGGTTAACAAGGCTGTGTCAGCCTTGAGAATTGTTGCTTAAGAATTTTACCCTAGCTCTCTGCTGTTCCACAATTTTTTGAAACCTATCCACCTAGTGGCATTGATGGACAATAGTAAATAACATAAAAGGTTCTTTTCCTGCCTATATGATGGATTTACCAGGAGCAATAGCAGTTGCAATTAGTAGGGTTTTTTCCAATATGCCATGATTGCTGTCATAAAATAGTGTGTTCTCTCCTTCCCACAAAAAAAAAAAAAACCCCACAAAAAATCCTTAATAACGCCTGCCCTTCTTTTCCCCCACCCAATACAGTCAAGGCAAAACCCTTCTAGCTGTGTTCTAATACTTATCCTCACTGGTGGAATCAGACAAATTTCAAGCAAACTTCACTGCTTTGTTGCTCTGAATATTACAGTCTGGAGTGAATCTTGGCATAATGTGCACCTGCATGGTCCTTAAGAAGAGCTTTTCTCTCCTCTGATCTTAATGCCACCTCTCTCTAATTGTTCTAGTTGGTGCTTCTTAATTGCTGTCATGTTTGTTAACAAAAATGGAGATTTTTTTTTTCCTTACTTCCTTTAATGGGAGTTGTGCTCTAGGAATTGCTGGTCTCTTCTCGTGCACACTCTTTATACCTCTGTAAATACTTTGGGGATTTGTGCTGTTACCCGTAGACCTCAGTAAAGCCTTTCTCTGTTGTAGGGATAATTTTTGTCCTCAGCACTTCTTGAGATAGGCCCATTTAACAAAGGTTTTGTATATTTTCGTACTGCCGCATCAAACTTCAGTGCTCTCTAAATTCCTGTTTGAAATCTGTAGAAGCTTTGCCTTCTCTTTTTCTTCTAGCTGTAAGCTCTGTCTTAAGGAAGTCTTATGCTTGTGCCCTAATGCCTACATAACGCTCATTCCCTAAGTCAGTAGCAGAAACTAAATTGAGCTGTTTGAGCTTCTGCTGCCTGAGGGAGAGGAGCCTGCTTTGTTGATTAATCTCTCTGTGAGGCAGTGCCACCATTAGGGAAGGACAGACTGACACACAGACTAGGAAGGGTTTTACCTTAGTTACTGGATCCAGAAACCTTGCTTGGCAATTAAATAACAAGGAACAGCTATGAGGGAACACCTGCTGTGTAAAGTGACCCCATCTCTGCATTGTGAGTGGCTGTGTTGCTGTAAGAGAAACTGTAATTCAGCTCCTTGTCCAATAAACAAAATAAGGAAATAAACTGTATTTAACCTAATTAAACTCCAACTGCAGAACAAGATGTATTCAACTTTGTAATGTTCTACAACACTGTTTCAGTGTTGGAGAACTGAACTTTTAATCCTATCTGATATGAAAGATACACTGTTTCTAGTTCCTGAAGATGGGTATGGATCATGTGGCATCCCATGTCTTGATTTAGGGTATCCCTTAAAGATGACTTAAAGGTTGAAAGTAAATGTTTCAGTTATTTTCTAAAAGCTTAGGTTTTGAGATACAGAAAAGGAGTGGGTTTTTTCTTGTTTTGGTTTTGTTTTTAAAAGCATGATAGACTTACTACACTTTCAAAAAGTCTTGTTAATATCCTACAGGGTTGTGAACCTACTCTTGGGTTAGTTTCTTTCTAAACTCGTTCACAGATTCTTTCCTCTTTATTTCAAACAAGTATGTCCTTTAACTGACTGATATCTTTTTATTTCACTGTAAGAATGTCAAGCAGTTTAGAAGTAACACAGCACAAATACACAGCATTAAAATTACCACCTGATTGGAAAAAAACTGTAAGTTAGCATGGTGGTAATCAAATAACATGTTGGGTTTTTTTAATTAAAATGCCTTTTCCCACAAAAAGGAATGCTTTCTGTGAAAAAGCTTGGAGGGGAAAAAAAAAAACCCTCAGACCTAGTTTTGAGGCAAGGGCTTTAAAATCATGTTTGAGACTAGTGATTTTCATCTTTGTTGCAATTGTCCCAGAGAATAAATTAATATTTGTCAGTGAGTTATTAATTGTATTTGTGCTGCATGTTGCCTAGAGTTAGCAGCTTTAAAGAAATCATGTAGTTATTTTAGTCATATTTGGGTCTCTCATCTCATTTTTTTAAAAACAGATTTGAATAGATCAGTATCTTCTTAACAGTAGACATGAATTAGTTTGAAATATTTTCTGCTCCCTTTTGTCCAAAGTACTAATATTTTCTAGCCTTTGATCAACAAAGTGATATTTTTGTCTCACTATGACAATGCTAATGATAAAATTGTGATCTGTTAGTCAAAAGGTAAGCTGTTTAATTGCATATACCCACACGTCAGAGGGGAAAGAGGATTTCTTTTTTCTTGCTGCTGATTGATGTTTGCTGCCTTATTTAAACAAAACACAAATAATGAAGCAACATTGACATTGTAGAGAGATTCCTAGGCTTTTTTACCAGACATAGAGAACTGGAAAACATGCTTTAATGAAGGAAGCTTGCGGCACTTCACTTTTACTCCTTGTTTTGCGTTTGTCACAGCTATTAAGTTGTTTTGTTTCAAGGAAAATAGCAAAAAAATAACAAGGAAAAAAGAAAAAAAAAAGTGAATCCAAGAGGAATGGCTTATTTCCAGAGTATTCTGAGGGGCTTGGCATTTATATTGTTTTTGAAGATTTAAAGACATTTAACTTCTATGTTCAGCCCTTGTAAAAAGGACCTTGCAATTGAACTTTCAAGATAGTAGAGGTATTATAAGATGATGTCAGTTTGACTTTTCTGGAAAATGCAACAAGTCTACGTTGTAAGCGCCATTGAAGAAGTATCGCCAGTCTCATGAGCTCTCTTTGCCACAAACCGGCTTTAAAACATGTTACCAACAGATGTCCTGCTACAAAAAAAGTCTCCTTATTGCTGTATGCTGAGAGTTTTAAATGCCATTTGATGATCAGAATGCACATACAAGCATGAAAACAGATCTACTGAGAGAAACGGATAATAATGAACTTGTGTTCAGATTCTGCGTAGCAAACAGAAAGTCCTGCTTAACAAAAATCTAAATTCTGGCTACCTATTTTTCCTATCATCAAAAATGGCAACTAGAATTATTACAGCTCTTAGCAGCTAGCAGTTTATTCTGCAGCCTGGCATCACTGAGTTCTGCAGATATTTTACAGAAATATTATTTGACTGATGAGTCATCCTCAGAACACAGCATTTTAATGAAATAATGCTTGGCATGCAATAGATAAATCTAAGTTAAAACTGGTAAAAATTGCTTGAGCTGGGGAAAAATTACATTGAAACATGATTGCTTTTTTTTTTCTCCAAGTCTTTTACAGCAAGAAGTAAAATGAATGTGTACGACTAGAAAATAAGCAGCAGATTAGATACTTTTCTTTAGTCCTTCCAGTGGTCCTTCCCTTGAGAGAAAAAAAAAAAAACAAAGCATAGAAGTTGTATCTGGTGTCACTGGTGAACACTTAATACGAAATGTAAAATTTTTATTGCACCGTGTTTTTTCCCTTTGCTTACAGGCTGAGTTATTTTCCTATCTTTTCTCATAATCCTCCACCTTCTGTCTACCCTTTGCTTTTTACTTTCCACTGCAAGAGCTTAAAATGTTGTTTGTATGGCTTGTTTACCATGCAAATCAGTATGCAAATCTTGATTCTATATTATCTTGTTCCTAAGGACTTCAGTTGAGAAGAGTCCAGATGCAGGAGGAGGAAGCGCTGTTGTCAGTTAGGAAGTTACTAGTAGTGACACTTTACACTACTTTTCCATGGCCTTAGTGACCCACCAAGACCCACCAATAATTGACATTATTTCTCAGAGTTGAAAACTTTATTTCTGAAGCATTTGCAGTGGAACCTTGCTAACACCCTGGTGAAAGAAACAGAAATTTGCTAAGGCAGGCTGGGGCGGGGGGAAAGCATGAGGCTGTTGTAAATAACACATAAGCCTTGAGCAGAATTTCTGTCACTAAAATAACTGTATTATTTACAAGCTACAGAGAAGCAGTGTCTGCTGTGATTTCCACACTTTACAAATTGGGATCTGTGCTCTATATTGCATTTCTTTATCAACACCTAGGTGGAAACACCATCCAAGTTGTTTAGCCTTAGTGAATTGTCCTCATCAGGTTTTCCAGTCTGTTTAGTAGTTACCACTAACTGAAAGGTTGATGGCAGGATTCAACTTTGTCTTGTTTTCTTCAGTAGCAGATGGAGCATTCTTGGCTTTAAACTGGGAACTGGTTTCTATGATTCCTATACAACTGACTTTGGAGTATCTTATGGCTACCTTGACAACTGGAAACGCAGCCAGCTTGTACACCTTGCATTCACTAGGGACTTGTCTAAATCATAAAGCAACAAATTGCATCCTATAACAATAACTGCAACAAATTAGAAGATCTTTTAATGAACAGGACATTAAATAAAGGAACTCAGACCGTTAGCGGATAGAGACTTAGTTCTTTTATGGTTTGCACAGATCTGTGCTGATTTATTTCAGCTGAAGTTCTTTCCCCTTCTCTTCATTGTGTTGAAAAACACTGTTGTGGTTGGCCCTGTTTTATAGTTGAGGTTAACCTGAGTTCCTGCTGTGAAGATGGCATTAAACACAACATTTCTACCCTATGTTCATTGTACTCTTAAACCCATATTATCTTGTAGCTTTTTTGAAACTGTATAGGTTGGCAAACACAAGCAACAGCAGCCTTTACAGTGTTTGGATG
This sequence comes from Chlamydotis macqueenii, assembly GCF_036417535.1. NCBI lineage: Eukaryota > Metazoa > Chordata > Aves > Otidiformes > Otididae > Chlamydotis > Chlamydotis macqueenii. The sequence continues at coordinate 61,332,124 of NC_141560.1, read as the reverse complement.
CCATTTCAGTGGCTGAAAAATAATTACTTAGATATCATCCAAGACTTCATAATAAGTAGTTGGCCAGGTTGTTGGATTTCAAAAATTATCATTTAATTTGTTAAAGCTGTGGTAATCTAAAGAACTGAACCAATGTCTCTTATATGGACTATTTTGAGGTAACTAAAAATATATATCTATATATATATTTTTTTTTTTTTTTTAAATCTCTGAGGCACTTATACCCCTTCCTGTTGTGGACTGATCCCATCTCCTGATAAGTACTACAGATCTGGTGCATAAATTTATACTTCTGAATATCTTTTGCTCATGAAATTTCCATAGTAAAGTCACTCTGCAGCTGACTTTATTCTTTAAACATATGGTGTTTGGTATTTCAATAACAAGAAGGATTCCAATAGTTGCTTGAGCTCTCCCTTCCTGTTCTAGACCCCAGGACCCAGTAATGTTTTTCTGGAAGTTCTCTGTAGGGCAGAAGGGAATTTGGAAGAGACTGTTCCAGAATGTATGATGCAAATACTATAATGAACAGGAAGGTAAACTGGGATGCCTACACAGGGAAATACATCTGCTTGTTTCTTTAGAAGGTCTTGTAGTTTTGCTAATTGACAATAACTTACTCTGTGACGGGACATACTGTGAGCTGGCATTAACAGAGGCAAATAGAAATTCCCTTTTCCTGTCTTGAGCTTTATAAAAGTAGATGATTTAATAAAACAATTATTTTTTCTTAGTGTGCAGGCTATTTAAGACCAACAAAGGAATAAACTATGATATTTTTCTGACATCCGGTATGAATTTGGCAACGAACAAAATGGTAGCCATAATGACAATGTCAGTCCTGTTTAGTTCTGAACTTGACTAGAAAAGACAATACAAGGAAGGGTGAAACCACTTTAGCACATTAAATTAAAAAAAAAAAAAAGTTCTCACTTGCAGTACTCCAGTCAAAAAAAGCCTGGGCATTCTTGTAATCCTGGTATGAGATCATTAGAGTAAAAGCTGTGGGTTAGTGAACCTCTGGCTGCCTGTTACAAAATACATTTTATAGCTTTTATTTGGCCTAAAGAAGCTGTGGATTGTGTGTGTGTGTTGTGCCGATAAAAATTCAAGCTGTAAATTAAGCTGTAAATAATGTTACAACTGGAGCCTAGAATTGACTGTATCTGAAGCCAGCTTCTAGACTGGAAATCTGCCAAATTATGTTAACAGCATTTTCTTTCTATCTGTTGTATCCCCAACCCACAGAAGTACAATGAAGCAACGTTCTTCCTTGCTTCAAATAACTCCAATCACCTCAAGCTGTCATCCAGAGCTTTTGTACAGTTACAGCAATATTTCCAGCTGCATGATAACTTTTCCCTCTAAAATCCTCATGCTGTTTGTTTTCACTCCAACTTTTTGTGCTTACACCTTCAGTGGCCCAGTCTTTTTAATCTAAGCAATATCTTAGTGAATCTGGTGCTCCATTTCCTCATGTTACAAGTACGGAAGTATTTTCCTTGTTTTTTTTTTCTTTTTGAACAACTTGTAGTTCTTTAGGCTTAAAGAGATATGGTACATCTCTATAAAAGTGAATGCTACTTTATACTTCGAGCTTGCTTTGATTTGTTAAATCCCTTTGCTAGTGCCCAATTGGTTTTGATTATCTCAGTAACTGAGAATTTGTTGATTTATATGAACCATTCAGAGATTTGGTCAAGCCTAGGTCCCCCAGGCCTTTCTTAATTTATACAAATAACTCTCACTTATTTTGTGGTTTTCATTTTTTAAATCAATGTCTGATGCGCTGTGGTCATTGTTTTTATTTAAGATCTCCAAATGGCATTGCAGACTTCAGGAAGCTTTTCAGCCAATGTCCTAAGGCAGCTGTTCCTCTCGTGTATTGAGGCTCTCTGTTGCCAATTGTGCCAGGAATGGAAGAGTAGAATACAAAGACAATTAATTTTTAGAAGTAAATGCTAAGATTTTGGTGGTCTAGGTCTGATTCAAGTATGAATTCAGAACTGTTGAATCTGAATAGTTTACATTCACAAATTATTCATGCTTCATGCCTGATCTTCATGCTTGAAACATGAACTTATTTCTGCCTTATCCCAGTGTGTTGAAGGATGTTTGTAACTTGTGTTGAACTTTTAAATGCCTGTCTGTGTCAAACATTGAGATCTTCTGAATTGTGGCTCCACAAAGGTGTGATGGAAGACATACTACCTGTCTCTTCCTAGAGGAATGCAAGTTTTAATTCATGGTAATTTTTAAGTGCTTTTAGAGCCACAGATTATGAAAAATTAAACTAGGAACTTTTATCTGTAACTGATGCAAGCATACTGAACCCAATGGTTTTATGGAAGCCTATTGCACTTATAATCTAATCATAAATCCTTTTCTAATCTTCTTTTGGAAGATGCAGCTGATACAAGCCTAGCCCAAGATGATGGGTTTAGATAAGGGACTGCATTAAAAATGAACTTTACTGCCATGTTGTAACTGAATATGTCTGCACTTTTGAACAGGTCTAAGATGGAAGGGAGTGAGCTTGGCTTGATATGCTGAAGACCATAGAGCATATGTATTCCACTCAACAAAATGCAAGGAATGTGATCATTGCACATCAAAAGAGTATGTGCATATGACTCAAATATATACCATCTGGAATATTTTTATTTAGTCAGGAAAGAATCTAGTTGGAACTGCATGTGGTTCCAATTTTTAAGCCAATTCTTAAAACCTTTCCTGTATTTTTTTTTTAAAGGAGGTTATATGTTGTCTGGTATTTATTCTTTGAAATATTATTTTCAGCCATTCTAAAATCAGGAGTGCTACATGAAGGACTAAGGACTTACATGCCAATTCCTGAATCATATACTAGGTAGGCTGCACTGGCTGGTACTGTACTGGCTGTTGAAATAACTCTTGGCTCTAAACCATTGCTTCCTTTGCAGGCTTCATTTTGGATTACTTAGATTAAGTGTCTCTCTTTTTTTTAAATAAAGTCTTTTGCAAGTATTAATATGTTGCTTACTTTTCTTAGACATTCTTGCAGCCCAGACCAGTGTGATATTCCAGGCCCAACTAAATAAAAACTTCCATCTCTTCTCACACTGTAAAAGTTGTTAGAATGCCAAGCTGGACTGAAAGCTTTCTTGTAGGGTCAGTTTTGTTTAAAAGTGGCACAAGGACTTTTTTGTTTGTTTCAGGGTTGTTGTTACTGTGGTTTTTACGCAGTGAATGGCTAAGAGAAGAGTTTAATCCCGGACATCATCACATCCTTTAAAAAACAACAAAAAAAGCACAAACAAAACCACACCCAAAACTGAAGACTTCTTCATCTACCTAAAAAGGAGAATGAATTACTAACATACTCTAGGTATTTTAATGTAAATTGTTGGTTTGTTTAAGCTGTGGCTGCAGTACCTAATTAAAGAAGGTGTTATCCAGAAAATTGTTTCAACAGTCTCAAATTGTAGAATCCATGTCTCAGCTGAATTACATGCTTGGATGTGACTTTGGCAAAAGAGCATCAACAGAGGGTCTTGTGCATTTACTCTAACCACTGGCTGAAGGACAGCTGTCCAAAACTCATCTTTAAAAAGACTGGGATAATGTTGATCGGGAAATGGAAGAATTAAGCCAACTGATTTCACCAGCATTGTCCTTCAAGGGTGTCTGTCCTACTTAGCATTAAACCAGTAAAGCAGAATCATCCAGATTCTTTTAAATTTCTGGTTGAACAGTAAACTGAGCCTACAGAAGTCATCAATTTTTTCAAACCATCAATTCATATTAAAAAGGACAATTAATTTAATGTTCTATTTTCCCTAATCTCTTGTTTTGAATTTACAGTCACTTCTGAAGTTCCATCTCTTAAGTCAGTAGTGGGTTTTATTACCTGTCTTTACTCAGACATAATGCTCTTAAATGCCTTAGTGTCCATTCCTCTGAAACAAAACGAAGCTCCAAGCCTCCAGGAAAAAAATTAAAATTCCTTATAAGAAGCGTAAAAATCTGCAATACTCTTTTTCCTCCTATTCCTGTAAGACAGAGGATGATTATTTCTTCCAAATTCTATCTAGATAAATAGTTCTCCTATGAGAACTTGAAGAAGGTAACTTTCCACCTATTTGCTGATTTTTTTTGAGACATCGGAGAACATATGGATAATGGTGATACAGTTGATGCTGGATTTAATTGGTACTTGGGCTGCAAAGCCTTCCTAGGAGTTTGCTCTACAAAGGCTCTTGATACCCATTAGGCATAAGGAGAAGGTCCATTCATACATTAAAAACTCATTAAGACAGAAAGAACAAAGAATAGGAAGAAATCATTAGCTTCCAAAAAGAAGACAGTCATGATTAGGGGAGGTTGGGATCTGCGTTGTTCAGCATATGTAGACATGGTCAGACAAGCATGTTAATAGCGAGGATACCACGTTCACTATAGTAATTTCTAAAGTTAACTGCAAAAGGTTGGAGAAGCCATGACCCTGAATGACAAGTTGATGAAATAGCAAAATGTAAGGTAGCCTACACCTAGAAAGACCTACAAAACTACACCTAGTTTTTTACTGGGCTTTATAGATATATAACTGAGGAGGAGACCTTTGTGACTAGTTGCTGAGGTTAACTTGAGGCTTGGTGATAGTTGAGAAACCTGACAGCGTTAAGAGTTATAAAGGAAGGAACTGAGAACAAGATAGCATATGAAATGATGCATCAATCTGGACTGCCATGCCATCCCATTTCAAAAAGGAAAAAAAAAAAAAAGTGGGCCGCATATACAAAATTCAGACTGGCCAAGAGCCATCTAAGAAGGACTAGGATAGGCCTATACAATCAGAGATGGAAAGACGACTACACAGTTATTCTTCAGGTTTCTTTGGAAGATGAGAAAGTACAGGTTCAAAAAGAATTAATTTGTGATTTTATAATTGCTTACACGGCTAGTGTAAGCAATTGCTTGGTTGCAAACTCCAACAGAGAAGTTCGTTAAGTTGTTAAATGTGCTGAAGCTTTGCCAGGCGAAGCCTGGCAAAAGAACTGTTCTTGTCCCTCAATATTCAGAGCTAGACAGTACTTGGAAATAGGATATTCAGCTATATCAGTTTTTGGTTGACATAGTACAATGCTTTGTATTATTATAGTTAAAGATAGAAAAAACAGCACTGAGAACTAGGTTGAGAAAGCCAAGATTTTTAGATATCATAAATTATTTAATGTTTACTAATTTTTTTCTTCTAAACACAAAAAGATTCAGAGATTGAGTGGGTCACAATTTCTGGAAATGTGTTTCAAATGTATCCGAGCTTTAACACCCCAAAATGAATATACTTGATGTTGCTTAGGGACAGGGTTGTCATTGGGGGGATGAGGGATAGGCATATGACAGCTTTGAAAAGAACAGGACATAATGCTTCTCTGAGTAACTGTAGATATGCCACTTGCAAAGGACCATATGTTTCATCTTTTACTCATACTGGTGAATTGCCGGTCACACATGATTCACTTGAGATGGATTAACTGAGAGTTTTGCAGCAAATAAATAGTGCAGTCTAATGCTGCCAGAAAAAAAAAAACCAAAAAAACCAACAACAAAACCATCACACCAGTGCATAAAGGTAAATAAAACAGCATAGCAGAGATCAGTTAAAGTATAAAGTGATTTTTGATGTTTTGGATAGAAGAACATTTTGGAAGGACAAATGGACAAGATAAGCCTGGCAGACACTGAGAATGGAAAATTCCACCTGTAAACAAAAAATACAGACATAAATTTTATAGCAACTGTATAAGGGGGGTGGCAGATGTCTTCTAAGGCATGAATCTGGTGATGAAGGAGAAGACAACACGCAACCTATCATCTCTTGCAGGTTGCTTTTGTGCCTAAGTTTCCATTAGATGTTTTAATGTTCCTGCTAGCTCTGTTCTGTTGCCTTTGCCTGAGGGGTTTTCTCATGGCTTTATGTGCAGGGAGAGCTCAATCCAGAAGACAATCCAGTTGTTTTCAACTTGAAATAGTACACACTCTCTGTCTTGTTTCTGAACCTTCTGTATTGTTTTATTTCTTCCTTTTAGTGCTAGGTGAATGGTTTTGAAATGATGCTTCATGGATGTTAGTTATCCAAATGCCATTGAATGTAATGCCCAACTCACGGACATTACCTTTCCTCCTTCAGAGACTGCAGTATGGCGATACGGGGCTGAATTTCACTGTAGTTGATGTTTTCCTTAGCAGTCTTTGCCAAGTCGTGAAAAATGAGGAGTCCTGTGTAACCTAAATTAACTGATGATTGACAAATATGTCACAAAGGACGATGTGTAACAGAACTAGTGTAAACTTAAAAGTGGTTTTTTTTTTAAATGAGAGATGGAAAGGATGACAAGGAATAACAGAAGAGAAAGGGAGCAGATATAGACACAAAGAAAGCAATAGAGAGAGTAAGAGTAGCGAAGAGAGAAAATGCCAGGGGAATAAAGATCATGCCAATGTGTCCCAGCATAAAAAGGAAAAAACAATTTTTGTTTTTCTCTTGTCTTCCTACACATTCATTCAACTTTTTTTTTTCCTATTTTACTCCCCCCCCCCTTTTTTTTGCATTCAGTTCACATTCATTATCTACAACATCCATATAACAAATCCCTTCCTTCAAAACCCAGCTCCAGAATATGCCAAGGCATCTCTGCAATACCCACATATGTTTTGTTATGATTTAATAAAAGTTTTAAGATTGGTTTAAATTTAGTGAGAAAGATGACTGGGGACAATAGATACCAAAGATCACTTCCCTGGGGACTGAAGACATGACCTTTACTTTCAGAATACAGAAAGGGGAGCTAAAAAAAAGCTTCATAACTTGAACTGTTGGGAAGAGCTCATCTGCAAAAGGGGTAATCTCTGCTCAGGAGACAGATAGTTTTTGATATATGTGTGTGCAGACTCAGACATCAGAGCTTCAAAAAATTACCAACTCAGGGTAATTCAGACTTTTCTACATGTATCTGGTCATCGCTCTCCACAATGTAAAATGCAGTGTTGTTTCTTGAGTGCCTTTGGAATTTTTTATCATCTTTCCAAACAAAAGATGTGATCATCATGGCTGAGAGGGAAGGAATAACAGAAGAAAATCTACTCGGATTAGATAATAATGGAGATTATATCTCCACAAACTGACAAGATTTCAGCTAAGAATCTGAGCAGAATGCAATAAAAATAAAGTTAAAAAGTTAAGCTTTTCCATTGATTTCTGACAAGGTGTAAGAAACCTGTTATTGTAAAGTAGGGCGTAGATAACTCTTGGTTCTGATGTTTCGCTACTGCTTTCTTCAAGGACCCTCTTACTACTAAAAAATGTTTTAGCATGCATCAAAATGCACCAATAAAAATGTAGTTTTAAACATATCTTTCCTTCTATCATTTCCATTCCCTGAAATGTAATCATAGGTGAGAAATACTAATTGAATTGCTTTCCTTACAGAACACTTAAATGCAGGATAAGTGGTGGCTGTATTTACTAGGTTATGAGGTTAATGTTTCCTCAGCACAGGTTGAAATGGTGTCTTATTACAGTAGTGTAGTTGTGATACATACAAATTTTAAGAAACTATTTTTTCCATTATCCAGAGTGAAACAGAAGTGAAAAAATTTGCACAGCATGACATAGCAGATCAGTATTAGGACAAGGATAAAATCAGACACCTAGTTTAATGACCTGCACAGTAGATTGTACTGCCTCAAGTTTGAACACCTAAAGTAGGACTTTCAAAAACACCACTGTAATTTAAGAGAACAAATTTCATAGACCTTGTTCTCCCCTATAATTTAAATGTTCAAAAAAAAAGAACCATTTAGGGTTTTTATCACCTAATTTTCTCCCTGACTATCATGTGAGGCTGGCAGCATTTCGTTTCTATTCTCCTATTGTTTCTTTTCCTGTTTTTGTTCCAATTAAACTATAAAAGTGAACTGCTTATGATTTGTATAATACCTTGCACAAAGAGGTCTTATCTGTATTGCAATACTATACAATAAATCAAAATGACAAAACCAACCAATTTCTAAACGGCATACACTTGGATACTTCCAACTTCGTACAAACTCGTAAAAGAAGACCTCGAAAGAGACCAGTCCAGAATATTATTACCAGAGACGTGAAAGCAAGTGTAATTTTCATGTATTAAAGCATCTCGAGGTTTTGCTGTGAAGTCAAACAGAGGTTTAACACTAGCTTCGGTAAAATCAAGGCTCAAATGAGGAGACAATGAATTACTGTTTTGCTGTTGAGGAGTGCACCTTTGGTAGTAGGAGAATGTAGTTGTAAATGAAATTATATTTTAAACATGATCAGAAAACTGTTGGGAGCAAAGGGCTAATGAACTATTAATAGTTACTGTAATAAAAGGTTAATAAATTATGTGCTGTTATAAGCAACCCATTAAGCCTGTGAGACACATTAGCCATCTTTTTTCCAAACCTTTATGTCACTTATGGATGTGCTGACAGTCATTAGTAACAAGTACTATTTGTATTTGTTTATAAAAGCAGTTAGTTGTTTGTTAATATTTTATAAATTTCCATGGAAAATACGACTTACTAATGGTTGTTACTCATCCCTTATCTGGATTGATTTCAGGTAAGTTTTGCTTTAAATTCAGAAGTCCAAAGCTAAATCCTGGATTCTGCCTAAATTGCCAGGGCTGAACAATTTGTATTTTGTGACTGCAGGCTGAGTTTACCAAGATTAAAGCAAGGCTAGATAACACTATTATTAAAGTCTTCAGGGATGTGCACTTACTGCTGTCAGTTGCTACCAGATGCGAAGCTGTAACACTGAAGTACAAAGATAGGGAAATAAATGATGCTGTAGACAAATGTTCATCGCAGACTTACGTGATGGAGCTGTACTAGTATATTCTGTCAATATTTTATCTTTTGTAAAGCTTGAAATCGTTCATTGACTGCTTTGTCTAGCAAACTTTCCTGTATTACTAAAAGTATTTTTTGTCTTAAAATGTAAATGTATACTCATTTTCCTCTTCAAATACCTTGTGTTATATTTTCAAATTTCCAAATGAGTTCTGTTGGGCTTGCCTCCGTTAGTCTGTCACTGGGGAGATACTTACAAATTAGCCAAAATTTCAGTTAGTTTTCAGAGAGACTTAGAAGACTGAGGCGGCCGTTTGTTTTTAGAGCTTCATTGGCAGAGTTTACTGCAGCTTCTATTGGCGCTATTTTTGTATGTGTTTGAGAATCCATAGGTTTTACTGTTTCTGTGGAGTACCAATTGATGGAAAGGAAGAAGTCATTCTGCCTTTTGGCAGGACAGTTGGCTGCCTTCTCTCTTGAATACTGGATCTTGCTTATAATCAATTTAAAAGTAACAACCCCAAACCCTAAAACAAATCATCTACTTTTATTTCTGTTAAGATACCGAAATGTACATTCAGGATGTTGCAGGGTTTGAACACTCACGTGTATGCCTCAGAGTATAATTCCTGGTATCTGCCGTCCTTCCTGCACACAGGCAGCATAACCCCAGCGTAACGACCAGTTGTGGAGGGTGACTGCATGCTACAGCGTGATCCACAGCTTTTGGTACTTCAGTAAGTACTATCCAGTACTGGATAGTAAGTACTTAAAATAATTCTAGTATGTTAATTAACAGGTGCCTCATTGTTCCTAATACTGGTCATGCTAATGTTACATTCCTGTCTTGAGACTATCAGAAGAAAATGGTCTCATTTAGTGTGAAAGTCCCTATCTAATAGGAGTGGAAGAGATTCATCTGTTGTGCACCTTCTCTCAAATCGGTGTGATTTCATATTGAGAAGATTTTGCCTTCTTACTGCGTTTCCAAAAATGTAAGATGTGAGGCGAAGAGAGGAAAGCAGCATGAACATGCATGCTGAACTGAACTGTGAGGTACTGATACTGTCCTGGATACTGAAGCTAATTCTGGACTGGGTGTACTGGGATATCGTCTGTTCCTGTGGAAGCGGGGGCGGCGACGGAGGGATACTGCGGCTTGCTGGTGCAAATGGAAGCCACAATTAGCTGTTAATCATTAACAATTTAGCTGCCCGGGGCCGGGGCACGCAAACAGGCTGGAAGACAGACATACTGTAATAGTGGGTGGTCGCTAGGTATCGGGAGCCTGGAACCGATAGCTCCGGTGAGCCAAAGGCAGGTCCTCGGTTTCACCCCGTCCAAGCAAATGGATGACTTCGGGTGAGCGCGTGCCTCAGCGGTACCGACTGCCCTGCCCTGCCCTGCCCTGCCCTGCCCTGCCCTGCCCTGCCAAGCCGCACAGCGTTCACCTAGCAGCAAGCGGGACCTGGCGGCTGCTGCTCCCGACCCGGGCTGGGAATTCTCCGCTACAGACAGAGCGGGCGGCCGCCGTCCCCGCCCTCCCGGCCCGGCTTGCAGCACGGCGGAGGGGCCCCGCCGCCCCTGTCTGCCTGCCTGTGTGCGCGAGGAGCAGGTGGGCCCCGCGCTAGCCCCGCCCCGCGCGAGTCCCCGTCGGCCATACGGTGATGGCGGCAAGCCCCGCGCCGGAGCCGGCCCTTTATTGGAGGAGGGGGCTGTCAATCGGCGGCGGAGCGAGCGCCGCTCCCGGCGAGCTGCTCTCGAGGTCTGATTCTGGAGCCGCGGCCGGTTGTAATGGGGAGCGGCGTCGGAGGGAACAAAGTTTGCAACACTTGGGCGCTGGGCTCCTCGCGTCCTTGATGGCCGTGGTGGAAGCCGGTGCCTAAGAGCAGCGGGCGGGCAGGCGGCTGGCACGCCTCGCTGCGGTGCTGTTGGCACCGCTATCGCAAAGTTTCAGCTATTTTAATGTACCAAAATCCAGGATTCTAATTATCAGCCCTCCCCGCCCCCACCTCTCCTCCTAGGTAGGCGACGAATATTTTTATTCTGTGGATTAGAGAACTTTCTGCATGGAAATTCACTGACTTCGGAGTGCTCTCCGTTTTGGGGAAAAGGGGCGGGGGGGGGGGGAAGGATTTATTTTCATCGCAGTTTATTTTTGTTTTCTGGATCGCAGGATTTTTGGAGCTATATGGAGGGATCTCAGGATGGTGTGCACCAGGAAAACCAAAACTTTAGTGTCCACTTGCGTGATTTTGAGTGGAATGACTAACATCGTCTGCCTGCTGTACGTGGGCTGGGTCACCAACTACATTGCCAGTGTTTATGTGAAAGTGCAGGAGCCGATCTCGGAAAAAAAGTTAGAGGAAGACAAAGGGGACACTTTGAGGATTATAGAGAGGCTGGACCATTTGGAAAATGTCATCAAGCAGCACATCCAAGGTACCACCTTACCCCCTGCTTGCTTCCCCTCCCCTCCCCACGCCGCCGCTTGCCGTGTGCAGCCTCCATCCCCTCCCGCCGCGGTGCCTGTGTCTCTGTGTGCGTGTCTGTGCGTGTGCCTGCGCCTGTGACATTCGTGTGGCCAGCGCCGTTCCACGGCCCGGAAGAGCCGGGGGCTGCGGTGCGTGCGGGAGTCCCCGGCGGTCCCCGCCCGCTGCCTGGCGTGGGGAGCGGCGGGTGGGGGGGTGCTGCCCCGCTCCCCTCGCTCCTCCCGGCCCGGCCTCCGAGCGGGCTGGCGAGCCGGGGCCCCGCGGAGAGAGGGCAGCGAGGGCTCGGGGCCGGGGCTTGGCAGGCGGAGGGGCTGCGGGGCGGCCCGGCCTGGTGCCGTCATAAACCTGAGCTCGGCTCCCGGCCCGTTGGTGCCTTTGCTAAAATGGGGGGTGGTCCGCGGGGAGGGCTCGGCGCGAAGGGCAGGGGAGCCTCTTCCCACCTTGCTGTTACCGACATTGTTTCGTATCTGTTATGTTTCTTTTCCCAAACGGGAATTTTTGTTCTCCTCCCCCTGTAAGCCTGACTCTGCTCATCCATGCTGAGAGCCTGTGCGTGTCCGGGTGCGCCCGAGGTTTTCCCTTAGTGCTGCTGTGGTGCTGGGAGCCACTGGGGATTGTAACTGGGGCAATGTCTCATTTGTGTAATGCCTTCCTAACTTGATCTCCTTTCAGTGGGAGCTCTGGGAGAAGAGTTGAAGTGGACAAGTAGTGGGGGAGGGGATGATTATTTCCTAGGAGTTTGGGATTTTACATGACTTTGCTGGGTGATCGTTACTGTCTTTATATTTTCGTAACCTGCATGGCATCATGCAGTCATTCCCTCAGTCTGCTAAATGGGTTGGGTAGTACAGAGGCTAAGGGTGGGGGTAGGTGAGACTTTTAGAAAATCTAGAGGGACTGTCTGTCTCTGCTTCTGTGTAACCTCCAGCTGAATATTCAAATCCCAGTTCTAGTTTCCTGTATCTGAAAAGGAAGAGCAGACCATCTAGTACAGGATACCTGTCATCAGCACAGAAAATCTCTCTCGCTTCCAGGCAGCTTTGGCCAACTGGTCTTTTGAGAATATGAAGAAAGGTGAATATGAAGGCAGGGTGGCTAATCCTGTATGAATTGGGGTTTTCCTGCTTGTCAATACTCATAAGTTTGCAGCATTACGAAAGCCCAGCTACTTTGCTGTGACTCGCATTCATTTTTTTTTTAAATATGGCACGTCACCATTCAGTTTGTATATACCTTCATTTCTCAGGTAGTCTTGTGATCTTGGGTAAATTAGTAAAATATTGATTTGCGCCCTTGCGGCCCAGAAGGCCAACCGCATTCTGGGCTGCATCAAGAGGAGCGTGGCCAGCAGGTCGAGGGAGTTGATTCTCCCCCTCTACTCTGCCCTGGTGAGACCCCACCTGGAGTACTGTGTCCAGTTCTGGAGCCCCCAACACAAGAAGGACATGTACCAGTTAGAGAAGGTCCAGAGGAGGGCCACGAAGATGATAAAAGGGCTGGAGCACCTCTCTTATGAGGACAGGCTGAGAGAACTGGGGCTGTTCAGCCTGGAGAAGAGGAGGCTCTGGGGAGACCTGATAGCGGTCTTCCAGTACTTGAAGGGGGCCTACAAGAAAGATGGGGAAAGGCTGTTTAGTAGGGCCTGTTGCAATAGGACGAGAGGTAATGGTTTTAAAATAGAGGGTGGTAGATTTAGATTGGAAATTAGGAAAAAAAATTTTACGATGCGAGTTATAGAACACTGGAACAGGTTGCCCAGAAAGGTGGTGGAAGCCCCATCCCTGGAAACGTTCAAGGCCAGGTTGGATGAGGCTCTGAGCAACCTGATCTAGTCAGGGATGTCCCTGCTCCTTGCAGGGGGGTTGGACTAGATGACCTTTGAAGGTACCTTCCAACCCTAACCATTCTATGATTCTATGATTCTTTTTTGGAGGATGAGTTATAACAGCTCCTGCAAGTTTTAAGTTCTCGCAGTCCTTAAGTTTTTCTTGATTCCTGTAATGGATTTTAAAAAGGAAATATATTCTTGTCTGCATGCCGTGGAGTGCACTGTGGAAGCATGTATGAAGGCAGGGATTTTTCAAACTCTGTTAAGAGTTAGATACATGAAATTAATTGACTTTCTGTGTGAGATTGGAGCATAACTCTTTCAGCTTTGTTAATGTGAAACTCCACTACTCTTATTTCTTTTAAAGGGAAATAATGATGTCCATATCAGCATGTTCCTTTTGTCAGTAATTCTTCTCAGACTGGTAGAGAAAGGCATACTTAAGTCCATACTAATAGCATGGATCAGAGCATGAACTTTTTTGGTGACTTTTTGTGATTATGCATAAGCCAAACCAGAAGGTATTTCCCTTAAGTAACAATGGTATGAAAGGTGAAGAGAGTCTTCTAGAAATCATCAAGTGAAGAGTTTGGTAATAAGTACTAAAACATTTAGGGGGGAAAAATAAGTTTACAAACTTTACGTACCTTACTGAAACTGCTTACTCTTTAAGATAAATAAGTAAAACAAAAGTCACAGATCATTATCCCTAAGTGGGTTTTCTGTGCTTTTACTTGCCAAATAGTAATATCTGGGGTTCACAAGGAATTCCTGTGGCAGAGATTGCAGAATATGATGTTATTTTAATCAGGTTTTGCTTAGCACTGTCAGATACTGTGAATTTTGGGTCATGGTGCAAAACTCACTGAAGTCATTGGAAGGAATATCCCAAGCTTGACTAGGTTTGGGGTAAGCTTGAGTGTTAGCTTTAAGAAATTGTAAGTTTGAGATTCATTGCCGTAAATTGGGTAAACCAGCTGCTGTAATGGTTCTGGACAAGGTTATAAGGCTTATCTGTCGTTTGCTATTAAACTTTTCCTTGGACAACTTATTTTTATGTCGGAGGGGTGTCAATAGCTCAGATATTCTGCAGTGCTAAACAGGCATGAAATTAGCATGGGTAATAGAATTGCATTCCATAGGATATCCTGCAAATACCAGAGAGCTTTAACTGCCACATTTTACACATGGGGTTACACTAATACTTCATTTTAATTTGTTTTCTGATTGAATTGTTTAATTAGATGCCATCTGGGAATTCCTTTAGCATATAAATTGCAGTCTTGTATATTTTACCAAGTGTCCTAGAAATGAGAAGGAATAAGAGGTGCCTTCATATAAGATGCTTTTTAAAGAATGTATTTTTAAAAAGACATTTTCATTGCAAGATAAGTATTAGACTGAAAAGGGATTTCCAAATAAGAGAAGTTCAGGGAGAATGAAGTATGCGTGCCTTGTGTTCAGAAAGAACAGTATGGAAAGGGAAATACTGATATTGGTACTGGTACTGGCCAAGAATGGAAAAGTTTTAATGTGCAAGTACGTACCTGCCATATTGCACATCTCACACTGCTGTGTATTCACACTTGTGCGAATGTTGAAGGATAATATTTTCTCTGCACACATTTTATGGGTGCTGGAAATGGAGTAAGAGCATGTGTGTCCGCTCTGCCTGTACGGTACTTCTCTGCTTCCTTCTTCCCTTATTATGTATTAATTTATGTCCAGCCTGTGGGCGTTGCAAGAGTCGTGGGTCTGGGGTAGGCAGTCTGGGGCAGGATTGGCAGCATTGCAGTCCAATTGGGCAGTGTGGACCACAGAAAGAAGTATTTTGTGGAGTGGAAGCATGACACTGGAACCTGAGCATGGGAGTCATGAATCTTTGGCTTGTGGCCTTCCGCAGTTTACAAGGTGGTTTTGGTCAAATCACTTTACCTTTTTATGGTGGTGATGAGCTGTGTACTTTTCTATGGCAGTGTGTTGTGGTGATTGTGGTGTTAAGTGCATCTGAATGCTACCTGGCTAGTACTGAAGAGATTTTCCCACCCCTGCTGTCTTTAGTGGGATGAGTACATTTTATGCTAGCAGGTAACCCACTGAGAGAGACTTTACGTTTCCACTTCCTTTTGAGTTTGCAAACAAGATGGTGTATTTTTTGAGATTGTGTGTGTCTTCTTATGTGTATGAAAGAAACTGAGGAAAAGACCAGATGGATAGTTTTATGCAAAATGCAGTCCTTTTTTGTGTTTAACAAAGGTGTGTAACACGTGTGTAATCTAGTACTATTGAGCTCTATTACCAGAAAGTATACTTTAAAGGACTAAGGGTAATGGATATTGTGTTAAATCAAATATCTGTGGTTCCAGCCTAGGATTTGAAATCAATTTTGCTCAATTTTATTTGAAAACAGTATATTCTGTTGAGTTCACAAGGAACATACTGGTTCAAAAAACTCCAAACACTCTAATTTTATTAAAATCAATATAAGAGTGCTTCAGACAGATCACAACACATCATTGATCTTAATAATGCATTGTGCATTGGCTCTGTCACTACAAAACTGCCCTAAGTTGCATGTGCAGTTGGATGATCGTTTGAGCAGGCAGGCTGCTCTTGATCAGATACTTAGTTTGTAACAGTGACAAGAGGAAGAACACTATCGAGAAGGGAGCAATTTGTTGATTTCTGCAGCCTAGCTTTAGGCCATCATAGATGATGAGTTGAATCTTTTTCTTGAAAAGCCGTGCTATAGTTAAGCCGATATCACTTAAAACACCTCATGCATGCTATCCTGTTTGCCTTATTATGCAATGTCATTTTAATATTTTCAGCCTTCCTAGTTTTAATCAGATGATGTTTGCATTCCAGCATTCTTTTAAGAGATTATGGACTATGAAGTCTGGGAAATGAACTTGCTTCCTCTCCCTTGCTGCTCCCCCACCCCTGCCTTGGAACCTAAACAGAATTAAATTACATGCAGTTAATACATGAAGTAGATCTAAGTTAAAGTTGTCAACACATAGTTGATTTCTGAACCAGCTGAATTCTTATTTAAGATCAATGGATGATTACTAAGACATCTATGTTGTACTAGGGGTTTGGTCACTCATCTTTGCAAGGTGCTACATCTGTTGTCATAAATGGAATGTCAAGCACTGTGTGGACTGAAAAATTTTGAAGAGAGAAGGTGAATGTATTATCTCTCAACCTGCTGCTTAGAATTATTTGCTCTGTCGATTTACTTCAGCTAATGTTAGCTGTCCCATAGTATCTAATCACCCTGTGGTCAGCTGGGGGAGGGAGAGATCTCCAGTATGTGATTCATTCCCTGTGTCTTGGACAGGTGTTAGGGTGGAATTTTTTGCTTTCATAAATTGCATATTTTGAGTTTGGGAACTAGGTCAACGCAGATTCTTAATTTTAGCCATCTAAAGATTTGGGTAAGTAAATTCTGTGTTTGATATCTACTCTTTATTTCTTGATCTCAAATATGAGGAAGAATGCAGTACATAAACCTCTGGTTTGTGATGACTATCCTATGCAGCCTGGCTAGCTAGCTGGATTTTATGAAGTCAGGCTCGCGAGGATTCGCATGGGCAGTCCACCGTGTCTCACTCTTGTGGTACTTTCCTTTTGGGAATAATTAAATTTTAAATCCCTCCAGCTTACTTCCCTGAAGCTCAAAAGCAATTAGACATGTTTATAATTCACTGCAGTGTATTTATTCTATTGAGAGACAAATCAGCAGTAGAGGGTAGCCCTGGGAACACAGCTTTTGCTCCACTACAGAGGGCTCTATATTCACGGTCTCTGTACAAGCAAAGAGACCTGTTGTCCCAATGTAACTAATTGCAAGAGAAGGAACTACTTGGATATGTAAGGCATGCCAGATTAATCCCATTCTTTTTTTTCTCTTTAGGCTGTGACTTCTCAAGTCTTTCTAGATTGCTGCATGTCAGTGCAGATTAATTTGAATTTAACTTTCATGTTCTTCCATGCTTAGGAATCGGTTCACTAAGGAAAACCTTAACATAGTGATTTCAGCTAGAAGACTTATATTGCTGTATTCCATTGCTGGAAGTGCAGGTATTTCAAGGATTGTCAACTGAAGCCTTAATGATGTTGGTTATGTTGACTACAACTTGATAAGTTATTATTACTATTATTAAAGTTTTTCTTGTGCTTTTAATATCTTTAGTTCTCTTCTAATTATATTCTTTCTTGGTGGTTCTTCCACTGAGGATTTATTTTGCTATGGTTAGGACACAGCGGCCAAACTGAGGAGAGGTACTCTGGCCTTGTTAAGGTAACTGTATTTTATTACTGGAAATTGAGATATTCCTTTCATGATTGAAGTTGTTTTTTAAGAATGAGTTTTGTTTTTTTGGTGGGGTGGTTACCCTCCCACCCCCAGTTGTCAGCTAGATTGCTCAATTAATTCTTCAGGTTTATACAATGAGAATAGCATGCTGGTTACTAGGTTTTTTTTTCCAAGATTGTGACTTTTAAGCCTTTCTCTTTAAGACACAAGGAAAAATTGATTTGTCTACAAAGTGAGAGCAAATGGTAGCTTTGTAGTTAGGAAGGGAATCAACCTGGATTCTCTTTTCTTCAATCTAAACAATTTCTGTAGTTCCTATGAGAGTCTTCAACAAAAGGTTAAAAAATGAATTGGGAGCAGAGGCTGGAAACTGACTTCTGTGCCCTCCACAAGTTCTCTTATTGCTAAGAGTTTTGCCTTTTCTCTCTGAAAAAGCTAATTTTGGTCATGTTTGTTATCTCTGCATAATGGCACAGCTTCAGTGGAAAGAGTGGGTTGTGTACTGCAGTCTTTGAGCAGATGATTTATGGGCCATAAAGAGATGGAGATAGCTAAGGTTCTGGACTCAGCTCAGTGCTTCGGTTACGCTGTGGCTGGGTTTCACTTTGGAAGATGTTGCCCAGGTTGATACAACCAGCCTGCAGCTGTGTAGAGATTCAAACACAGGTCTTTTGACTTTCTGCTAGACTGTTATGTCTATTTTATTACTAATGAGTGATTTTTATTTACATGATCAAAATCTAGATAAATACATATGAAGAGAATCATAAAGCAAGACCTACGTGTAGCTGCTGGGAGTTGCCTGTTATGTTTGAGATCAGGTTGGTCCCGGATATTGCCCTCTCTCATGGCAGTGTCTGCCTTAGCAGTCCAACGTAAAAATCACCTGGGCATATCGGGTCTGGAGGTGGTTGTGATCTGCCAGTTAACTGTTGTGCATACAAGGGAAGGCAAAGGGAGCCGTGGGAAACATCGCTTATCCCAGGGCCTGAAACTCAGAAGAGCCTTTGCTCACAGGTGCCTGGTGCTGAGGCTGCTATATAATGCGAAATGTCTTTTGTTGTTTACTGGGTCAGAAAAAGATATCTGTCTCTGCACACAAGGTACGGTTTCTGTATTTCTGCAACAAATGCAAGAGTTACTGTGCATTGAGTTGAAGACTGTGTTCTGAGAGATGGCTCCTACATGGTAGTGATACTTACTCTCTGTGTTTACGGAACAGGGCAAAACTCAAGAATTGCATCCCAGTGTATTGTTTGTTTGTGGCTGATGGAGTTTAGTTTTTTTCCCTCTTGCATGAGCTAAGTGCTTATGAAACAGTCTAGTACTCTGCATCCAGTTGTACAGAATCGGGACCTGCAAGTGCATGTGTGCAAAATAGGAGACTTTTCATTATATTATGAAAATAGACTGCAAACTTTTGTTTATCACTGAGCCTGGCATGGGCTATATAGTTTCTCCATCATCTCTAGGGGCAAAACGTTGAAGTTTTTGCTGGCCTCTACCTAGCATTGTTCCCTTACCTGTGACAAACTACAGAAGCAGTTTAGTTTAATTATGTGTTTAGCAGAAAGCTCTTGTTGTTGACATTATACTGTGAAAGCAGGCATAAGCTACAGTATGGAGGGATAAGCTAATATTATCTGTCTGAACGTTAGAGATGTGATGTGTAAAGAAAATCTGTGGTGATTTTAAAAAGTGAATATTGGGCTCAGATCTTAAGACAGCAGTGGTGGTTGTGAAGATGGCTTAGCTGCCTTCCTGAGGGTGATGGGGAATCCTAGGTGCCATTAGAACAGCCTGGGAGTTTGATCATCAGCTGTTAATGTATAGAGTATGGCAAAGGGCGTAGCGGGACATGAATCATCTTTAGCGGTTAACAGCTGTCCTCATTTACTGCAGCTGTAAGATTTTGTCGTTAGCTACGCTTGGCCCGGAGATTGGAGACTGGACTTAGTACAGTGTGCAGTAGTGTCATGAGTCTAGAGCAGATACTCTGTGACTGCTGATAATAAATGAGGTAATTTTACTGGTCCACAACTAGCAAAACTACTTTTTTAATGAAATTAAATTCCCTTCTAATGCAAAAGTGAAAACTGACTCCATACCGTGTCATACCTCCTCTGAGATGAATTCTTTTGCATTTGTTTGTTACATTATTTTCCTTTTAATTTCCCTTATTTGTTTGTATTTAAAAATGTCTTCTAATGTCTTCTTGTTTTGTTCACTAAGCCGTATTATGGTCAGAGTCCAATGGCACTTCCATCATCTGTGGAGGAATCTTTCTCTGCTGCATTTGGCCTTCCGATGCTGCCTCTGTAGCCTCTTTAGAAACTTATGGGCTCCTTTAATTTAGGACCTTGAGAAATAGCTCAGTAACAGGCTGTTTGGTGGTACAGTGTGGACAGATAACGCTGAGTAGGCTGCCAGGTACCTGAAACTTTGAAACATGAAACTCCATCCTCATGCTGCTGTTACCATGAATTCTATTCTGACTACAGTTGTGCAATGTAGATGGGGTCTCTGTGTAACAGCATTGTTTCTATTGTCTTCAGAAATTTTCTCTGTTCAGCTGGTGTTTTGTAACCAAGATGCTATTTTTGACATCATGTCTTGAGTTTCCTGAGGCGAAGGCAGATATTTTTAGGAGATAAAACCATGACTGTAATTATTACAGCTCTCTTCTACTTGGGTTTGAAAATGAACAAATGAGAATACTCTGCTTTCTTTTTCTTTTTAATACTGAGATGGAAAGCCCAAGTTACTATCTTCAAATTCTGTGCCTTAAAAATGCCAGAATGTGTCTTCTGGAGTCCATAATGGATTCTCACTACATTCTCTACTTGATTATATGAATTTTTAAATTTATTATTCTATGTCAGTAACACTGTGGCAGCTAGCAGAAATCCCAGCTGTCTTCTGATCAGCACTGTGCAAATGTATAGTGGAACCCTTGACTTGGAGGTCTTTGTCTCCATGGATGAGATCTGCAGGAGCTGGGCAGAGGAGAGGGATATAGAGAATTGATATGGCCAAATTTATGCAGGCTGTTGGTGGCAGGTCTGACTCACTACTGGAGTTGCCTGGATGAATTGGGCAGAATGTCTTCTATTCTCCTGTTAGTAACAGCCCGGAGAGAGTGCGTGAATCCTGCAGTAGGCAAACGTCAGTGCTGTGTAGTAGCCATGTCTGTTCTCCCACCATAGACCTTGGCCTCAGTGATAGGAATTTGAGACTGACATGAGGTCTGAAGTATGGGATTAGATAGCTCTCCCAAGGTGCATGTTATAATTAGCATGTCTTAAATACCACATAGTTGACTAATTCTCTGCTTGTATCTTGAAAATTTGTGGTCTTGTGACCTTGTGTCAGTGGGGGTGTGGAAATCCTATTGTAGGTTTGGGTTTGCTGTTTCCTACCTCCTAAATCAAAACCCTTTTTTTAAATGTGAGTGAATTTTCCTTTTATTCGAGCTGTCACAGGTGATTTCTGAGAAAAGAGGATTTCTGTAAGTAGCTTTCTGAAGAATAGAAGAAAAAGAGATAGAATTTCTGTTATCTTCTTCATAGATAAATGGTCATTCTAGTCTTCATTTTAAGGAGATAATACAGATTTTAGGCTGCCTTACTTGCCCATATGTAGTCGGGATCTGGCTAGAAATCTATTTCATGAGTCACCCAACTAATGCAGTGAATTACCTGTCCCTGCTTTCATGGTGAATTCAAATTCCTTTGAAGCTTTTCTTTCTGCATCGAGTCATGACTAGCCAAAGGCTTTGCAAGAAGGTTTGGCATGCCGTAGGCAAAAGAAAAACTGTCAGATAAACTTTTCCAGCACAGCAGACTCAGTGAATCCCCTACAGGATTATCATTGCAATAAAGTTATGGTTAGAGAAAACACTTCTTGGGATTTCTCTGTGCACAGAAGCTTGCAGAAGAGAGCACAGAATAGTTTTTAAAATAACTTGGTTCTATTTGTTTGTTTTTCTCTGAGGTATTTAGAATTTTACCAGCTGTATATTGCATGATCACACAGTGCCAGCATTTTCCTGTTCTACTTGTGCTAACAGGAATATTTTAAGTTGCTCAACCAAAGTGTGGAGGAGTAGTATGGTATTTCTGATTAGAAGATGTGTCCACTTCATCTGTAACAGTTTGGAGGATGAAGAGGGCCAGGGAGGAGAGAATTATAGGAAAAACTAAAGGCTGCCTAAGAGTACCTGAATTTTTTATGCCCTTTTATAACTAAAACTGTATGAAACTATAGTTATTGAGTGGAAACCATTGAGTTTCGGCTAGTGTTATTGAAACTGGTGAAACTAGTGCTATTGAGTTCCCATGGAGTGGAAAGAAGCCATGCACCGTTTCTAATTCTATTCTTAAAGCCTTTTGCTTTCTTGTCGCCCCCTTCTCACCTTGGGAGAGCTATCTAATCTCATACTTCAGACCTCACGTCAGTCTCAAATTCCTATCAGTTTCACATCTAGTGGATTATTACAAATATTTGGTTGTGTTAATTAAAAGAAAATCTAGCATTCAAAAATGCAAGACTTAAATCTATTTGATTTAGTTTATATAGACCTTTTAAAATGTGTAGTACTGTTAGTGAAGTAAGAAATATTTGGCTTGCATACAGGCAGAGTGTCAGAAGCAAGCTGCTGGTCTAAGCACCAAAATTGTATTGCTCCAGTATTACAATTGTGTATTATTGTTGTGATCCTGGTTTTTCAAGAGGCAGCTGAGTTAGTACTCTGTGACTTTACGATGTGGTGTCAGCTGTAAAGGATTATGACATCCTTAAACTTAGATGTGATTGAATGAGATATGTTAAGCTTGTGTTTAGCTAATGTTTTCACATGGTTGTAAAGCTATATAAGTTTCATTTCAAACTGTTAGACATAAAACAAGCAAACCAACAGTAAAAAACCCCCACAAGTTCCAAAGGGATGTACAAAGCCGTGCATAATGCCAGGAGGACTAGTGAATTTATGCACTAAAAGGAGCAAGACCAGAAAAAGCAGTAGCAAAATGATGAGAGAAGACTTATGTTTGGATAGATCGTTCCCACTTTCAGCTTTCATTTCTGTAAACGCACGCATTGTAACAGGAATACTTTTGATAAAGAAACATTTTAATCTCATTGATTTATTGCTATACTTGATGGAAATGCAATTCTGTCAACATACATGAGTTTTTCAGCACAGCTTATGTCTTTCTTACGTGAAAATAGTTTAAAAGCCCCTTCATAGCACTAATTTTACTACTCTATTTTCATTTAAGTACTGTGAAAAAATGTGCATGCAAATGAATATGGAAATATATACAAATATTTAATACACATAAAATAATCTTTGCATTATAATATCTCTGTTTAAATGTATGTATGTGTTTTTAATGGTTGCACTAAGAATCCTTATGTCTTGTCTTGAAGGCAGGAAGGGTCTTCACCATTGCCTGACACGGACTGACATGGAAGAATTTGTAAATGGTAATAAAAGCACTGAAGCAGGAACTTGATTAGAGCAAGTGGGAGCATGTTTGTGTACTATCTCAGTATGGTGGCAACAGGAACAGACTCCAGCAACCTGGAAATGCAAGGGACAGAAGTATTGCCTGAAGTACGTTAGAATGAGGTTTTTAGACAGTTGTTAGCGCTCTCTGCAGTAATTGACTAATTGCTGATGGCTAGAGCAAACCGTGCACATTTCATAATTTATTAGTGGAGTCCGTTTTCAGGATGACTGACTGCTGTAGAAACAGGTAGAATACTGGGTCATAGAGTGAATGGGGAGCCACTGTGCTGGTTTCTCATTTGAAGAAGTAAGCAAAGGTAAAGCTTTTCATGTTGCAACTTCTAGCTCTTGAGGGTAGATTTTTAATCATTCAGCCCTGGATTCTTTTTTTCATATTTAAGAAGTAAGCTGCTATTGGAAAAATTTTAAATTTATGAAAGAGTAAAATTCCTTGTTATGAGGAAGCCTGGAGACTCGAAAACACGTGAAAGGAAATGTAATGTTGTAATGTGTGAGGCATTCCTTGGCTCCTTGCAGTAACAAGATGTCAATATGTTTTTGTCTGCTTGACAATATGTAGGAAATGCCTTTGATTTTGTAAAATTGCATGTAATTTCTCAACATTTTTTTTTGTTTCTATTGATTAAAGCTTTTCTGCCTTGCCTAGAGACATTAAATAGCAAACCATCTGCTAAAAATGGATTGGCAATGTTCCTGAAAATTAACATTTTAAAAAAGAAGTTTAATCTAAATATATTTCAAAGAATGTTGCTATTTGTGTTCTGAGGTGAAGAGGAAAGAAAAAAAAAAAGCTTCTGTTACAGTCTGGCAAAAGGTTACATTACCTGGTCAAATACTGGTATTGTCTTTGTGCCATGGAGAAGGAGATGTTGACCAGGGAAAAGAGCACGCAGGTACTAGATGATGTATTGTAAACGTTTCATTGTAAACTCAGTCCCACGTGGCTGTGTGTTTACCACCTGTATCAGTTATACAGGAATTGATGGATAATCAGCCATTCAGCCCAAAGTACTCTGTGTGGCTGCTAGCAGTGAAACGTGCTGTCTGTACTCGCTAGCTCTACAGACATAAGTGTAGGTTATAGAGTAATCTCCATCCTCCCAAGTTTGGTTAATAGAATGAGATGTTAAATATAAAACTGGCACGATCATTGAGAATGATTTTTTAAAATTATACTTTGTTATACTCACCAATGATTTTCTGATTACGATTTGTTATTATCTTTGTATGAGCAGCTTTTAGGCTGCAAGGTGCTATGCTGAGGTTGAGAAGAATATATGAATAAGAACTCTTGGTATGTTTGCAGTGTTGGGACAACAATAGAATCATAGAATGGTTAGGGTTGGAAGGGACCTTCAAGGGTCATCTAGTCCAACCCCCCTGCAAGGAGCAGGGACATTCCCTACTAGATCAGGTTGCTCAGAGCCTCATCCAACCTGGCCTTGAACGTTTCTGGGGATGGGGCCTCCACCACCTCTCTGGACAACCTGTTCCAGTGCTCTGCCACCCTCAGTGTAAAAATTTTTTTCCTAATCTCTAATAGTAGTAGTATCTAATAATAATAATATAATAATAATATCTAATAATAAGAGTAATATCTAATAGGAGTAAGTTTCCTAACATCTAGTAGGGAGTAAGTTTCTTGGCAGGTTAAGACAAAGAGCTTGTGCATTTAACCTAGCTTTTGTGGCTGGTTTTGCTGGGTAAGAATGCCATGTTACTTCCATAAAAGTTGATTAGCTGCCCTAAGGAAAGAAGGTACAAGGAGGAAGGATTACGCAATAATGTGTGTTGGCACAGGTTCAATGGAAGGTAATTCTGGATATTTGCTTCTCCAGCAACTGGATTGTCATTTTAACTGTCCAGTTAACTGACAGAGTTTTAAAAGTAAAGCCATCTATGCAGGTGCTGTGCATTTGCACCCTCTCTGCTACTTAAAAGATATGAGGTCTTTGTGCAAAAGTGAGAACAAGCATGTCCTAGTAGGGGCTGTTCTGTCTTGAGATTTTCCCTTTCATTAGAAACCTTAATATTTTGATGGATGTTAAATTACTTTTTTTTATTCTGTTCTTTCCACCTAACAGAGGGTCCCTGGACTGAGTTATCAGTCAGTGTGAATGTACTTGAAGTTTTTCCTCTGAATTCTTTCCTCTGCTGAACTTGTGTAACTTGCTGTCATTGCCATGCTGCAGTAATTCATACATCTGAGGAATTGTAGGACTTGGAAGTGAGCAGGATGTTCTATGCAGAACAGTGTAAAAAGCAATAACTCATTTCCTCTGTCCCCTCTTTCTGCTGCCTCAGAATTCTGCCCTGGGTACCCAGGGGCGAGGTGGGGATCAAGGAGGGTGACTCTTACTTGCCTTGCGTCTATGGGGTTATGTTTCTCGTATCACCGTATAAGCAGCTGGGTCTGAAGCATAAAGAAGGGGGTGGGAAAGAAGAATCAAAGTATTCACAAGTATAAAAGATAATGTAATTATTAAAGGGCTTATGTAAAATGCTGTGTCAAATTACAGGCAGTGGTAAATACTTAGCAGTGTTTGTGCTCTCTGTCTATTTTTAAAACCAGTGCTTAGCTAGCACCTAGCTAAGCCAGGCTATTCTTGCATGTCAGTATGTAGCCATTTAATTGTCTGGCTACTTTTACAATGAACATGGTACAGAGAATGTGAGAATTTCAGCCACAATGACAAATTGTGACAGTGCAAGGTATGACAGAAGAAAATTATAAAATAACAATGTAAGATGTAGCAGCTTAGCTTTGCTACATTAAGCTAATAATAAACCCCCTGTATTTTTATTCTGAATGTATCTCTTTTGTTCTCTACTTAATGTTCATGCTCCAGATTTATTAAGAGTTACTTTGAATTTGCCTTTCTGCTATTTGATGAGAACAGATGTTATTTTCTCCCAACTTCTCAACACCTGGAACTAGCAGAATTCCCCAAGCTCATTCAATTATTATCCAACAAGCAGAGCTTATTCAAGCAATTTACCTACAAGGGCCAATTCAACTCTAGCTGGAAAAAAAATACCCTTATCACTGAATTTAAAATAAGCTCAAGAGAAATCCTATTAATTGCATCAAAATGAGTAGCTGTGTCTTTTAAATTAAGAAAAAAAAAGGCAGTTTTATGAGTCATACCCATGAAGTGTATGGAGCTCAATAATTTTCTCAAGACTCGAATTTAAACATGATAAAGTGTAAGTTTTTGTTGCTTCTTAGGAAGGAAGATAAACAAAAACTCCCTCTTTGTAGGGTGTTCCTTCTCGCTGCACACCTGTATAAATACAGTGCTTGAGTCATTCCTAGTTTACACCAGAGAAAAAAGCAAAAGCAGTGAGATGGAAATTAACCCTCTTGAGGTAAACTGATGCGATATTCAGCAACTCTGGTGTAGCTTTAATGCTGTTGGCACAACCCCGCCTTTGGGAACCTGTGGATAAAAGTGGTTAGGAGAAGGTGAGTTCAGTCACAGGATGTCTCTTACAAATGTGTAGGAGTTCTTATGCTGCCTATCTCTTTGAAGAAAGATTAAACAAAGATTTTTTTTTTAAAGACTAAGTGGCTGCTAAAATGCTATGTTAAACTATGTAATCAGCCAAATTTAATGAGCACTTATAATGTAAAGTAGCATAAGTGGGAATAAAAATTCATTTTTCCCCCATCAACTTGATCCATTTTCCTAAAAAGAAGAATGTAGAAATAATGGTTAACCCCTGCAAGTGGTGGCAGACTTCCTCTGTGGTGCTGCAAACTCCTGTTGAAGAATCTCATCAGGGAGACAATGATCTTGCTATAGTGTTGACCTCTAATAGAATATCTTTCTGTGAAACTTGTGTTTAAATTAATTCTGCTTCTTCAACATATTTTCTTTCTTTAGGATTACCTTCAAATTTATGAGTTTTCCTTCTTCCAAGGTAGCTAAGTCCCTGTTGAGTCCATGGTTTCATGTATGGAAGAAACAGGCTGTATGTGTAGATAGGGTCTTTTTTTGGTAGGTTCTCTCACAGACGAAATGTCCTACTCTAAAGCTTTTGTAACATAAACATCTGCCTCTGTTATTTATTATGCTGTTCTTTGCCAGGCAGAGTAACTGTGTGCTTCTTGACCAGGAAACTCACTTGTATTCTAAGAAGGGAGAATAGAACAGAGTGGACATGGGCTTCCAATACCTAAAAGGAGCCTACAGGAAAGATGGGAAAAAAACTCTTCAGTAGGGCCTGCTGTAATGAAATTATAAATAATAAATAGAGGGAGGTACATTCAGATTAGATATTAGGAAAAAAAGTTTTTACAATGAGGGTAAACAGGTTGCCCAGAGAGGTGGTGGATGCCCCATCCCTGGAAACATTCAAGGCCAGGTTGGGTGAGGCTCTGAGCAACCTGATCTAGTCGGGGATGTCCCTGCTTCTCCTTGCAGGCTGGATGGACTAGATGACCTTTAATGGTCCATTCCAACCCTAAGGATTGCATGATTCTGTGATTCTGTGGGCTTGTTTGAAGCCTTACTCTGCGTGCCAGTTAGTGCAGTTGCCCCTCTTCCCTTTGTACCTTTATGGAGGATGGACTCATGCATATGTAAACAAAATAGGTTATTTCATTGTTGTACTGTCAGATTACTCTGGCGCATGTGTGTATGGTTCTTTCCAGTTTTACAAATTAAGCTTGGAATTTGCATTATAAATGGTTTTAATTAAAAATTTTAACTCCCATTTCTTGTGTGTTTGAAGGTAAGTCTCCGTGTGTTCTTGTTACAACTCATTTTCCAGAAGTCTGGAAGCTGCCTGCTTGTTCAACACACTTCCTTTCTGCTTCCTTACGAATGTCATTTTTTGAGTACCTCCGTTGTGAAGCCCCATATACATGACTTCTTGCAATGAGTACTGAAAGGTCTAAATGTAAGTTGTTTTCCCAGTTTTGTGTTTGCAGCTTCTTGAATGAGTGAGTTTGTTTGTATATACTTTTTAAATTGACTTTTGATTGTCTTGACATGTTTTAGCACTGCCTTTTCCCTGACACAAAAAGTGCAGTCAAATCAATAGACAGTGTGAGTAAAAACCTTCAGATGGGAAATGATGACAAAACTCATGGCTGTTGGAGAAGCAGGCTTCCATTATAATGTTTTTAAAAACTTGTAAGTCCCATTTCTATAAATCTCTTAGATATGTTTTGAATTTTTTTTTTTCATAAGAGACTTTGAAGCCTTGACCACTTAACCTCCTTTAATGCATGTTATCTTTCCAAGAAAAAAAACAAAACCCCAAAACCTCTTACTTTGCTTAAGATACCTCAGGATTTTCCCACATGCGTTACTGGTGTTACAATTCAGATGAGAGAGACCCTGGAAGTTATACCATTTGCAGTACTTTTCTACCTTGTCTTATGTACGTGTTTGTGTATATGTGTGTATATAAATATACTTGTATATAGTCCATAATGTTTAAAAAAATAAACAGAAAATTAAAAAATTGCTATTAGGATGTTCAAGCTTCTTTTGACAACTGTGATACCATGGAATATTACATTCCACTGCTGTCCTACTATTTAGTAACAAAATGATGAACTTTCTGTTTATGGAAAGATATTTGATTTGTCTTCAACTAAATAACTCAGGAGAGGAGGTGTCACTTCGGTAGGAGAGTCACTGAAGCTGGGCTTTTTGCCTATGAAGTTGGTGATTATCGGTATTCTCGTTAGTGCGCAGTTAGCCGCGCTGTGTACTTCTCCTTCTGCCTCAGACTGTGACTCAGCAGTGATTAAATTTACATGGTTGTGTTTCACTAGAGCACAAGGGCTGACAGTTGTACTAAATATTGTTACTTTCTAGGACAAAATCAGAGCTTGTGTCAGCAGTATGTTACAGTTCTGTTGTGTCAGTGGAGGTGAGTCTGCCCATGACCAGTTGACATTCAAGGCTTGCTTATTGGCTGAATTCAGATAATTTTTAATCTCAGATTTGAAACTTGTACTGTATTGTCATGCTATGTAGCTGCTCCTGTTAAGAGAACTAGAGGTAAAAGACCAACTAATACAAATTCTGAGGAATTCACACAATAAAATTTGGTTATTATGTAGTTGCTTAAAATCATTACTAGTAATATTGGTATTAAAAGGAGGAATCAAATATCTACGGGGTTATCTCATAACCTTTCCATCTTTTACTCCTGAATCTGAATTAATAAGAAGACAATGTTTCATTCATCAGTCTGCCTTTCTAGTAACTTTGGAATCTAATAGTCAAATTGATGGGAATCAGAGGTTGAAAAATCCTGGAAATAATTATATCCATACGAGTCTCCCACAGGTAATTGAGAAAGACCCTGTAGGTACTCTCCTTGTGTCAACTGAAAAGCTCCATTTATTAATATTCTCTGTCAGAGAAAGTGCATGGAAAAGACCACCCACTTGCACCTAATAGTTTCCTAAATATTGGAAAATTTTCAGAACAGTTCACATGATCCCATAAGTAAGTCCAAAGAAAAATGGACGTTATCAGTTCTTGTTCTCAGTGATCTGATTTATTTAATTGTGTCCTAGGTCCTTTCTAAATTTCTTGAAAAGTCCTGTGCAGAAAAGGGACTATTCATTCTCCTTATATGACTGCAACTTCCTGGTTTGTACTACAACACATTTGCTTTTTTATCAGCTAAACTGAATTCTGATTGCAGATGGCCAAAAAACTTGTACACAGCAAAAATAGCAGTAGTATTAATAAATAAGACAGAAAGTGTACTTTGCTATCTTCATATATTGTGCAGAATATCTTCTGAGCTGATCGTCCGTTTTCATTGCATCAGGATTTCCTTTGATGAAGGGATCATACAATCTTTGAAGGGTTGTGACTAGGATCTACAGCAGTTGTTGGAATTCAACATCCCTGGGAGTGGAACAGTGAAACATTCAGCTGGTTCTTCACCACTCTTGTCTTAGTTTTGGGAGCCTGCTGCCCCATTTGCAAGGATGAGAATGTAAAAAAAAGTGAAATCCTTGGAATTCCTCATCCCTGGCAGTGTCCACCCCATCTCTGGAAGTGTCCACCCAGTGAACATTGGAACACGTAGCCCAGAGAGGTGGTTGATGCCCCATCCCTGAAAACATTCAAGGCCAGGTTAGATGGGGCTCTGAGCACCCTGATATAGTGGAAGGTGTCCTTGCCCAGGGCAGGGGGTTTGGAACTAAATTATTTTTAAGATCCCATCCAACCCAAACCATTCTGTGATACTATGAAATTTAGATGGGAAATTGCCAGGCTGCATGTGCATACTTGCAGAGCTTGGGAGCATCAGGCAGTGGAAAGGAGTGTGCTTCTAACAGGTTTTCGGCTTAATTATTACAAGCTTGGACATGTCAAAGCATATTTTGTCTGTATGGACTGATTACCTTGAAATTACTTGATTCTCTTTGTGGCCATACTGACTTTAGGCTGAGGCACACGTATTGCTGCAGAATCTCATTGGTATTTGCTAATCATGCTAGCGATCTTTAGTCTGCATGTTGGTATGTGCACATACGATCTGGAGGGAGGTAGGTTTTCTGAGTAGTAGGTAAGATGTAGAAAATGAAAAGACATTCTGTGCAGAAACTGTTGTGAAGCCCTCATGAATATTTGTATGTGTGAGTATATGTATATACAATAGCTATGTAAAAACATATATTTAACAGATGTGAAACTTCAGAAGACCTAGTTTGGGGAAAAAAATCTTCAGATATGTTGTTCAGTGTCCTGCAGAATACTTTATAAATAATTTGGTTTGCTGTAAGAATGTATAGATGTATCACTTCAGAAGGCAGAACAGCTACTATCACAATTACTTTTGTTTGTGGCTTGCAAAGTCTCACATTGTGATCCTAGCTGGGTATGATAGATAAAAGTTTCAATGTTTGAATTAATTTAAGAGTAATTTCTTTTACCATCTGAAGATTTTCCCTATTTGCTCAGGATATATGATACCCTTCTATAATAAATCAACGTTTTACAACTGAGGATGGCATTTTGGCATATTTCAGAGCACTACTTCACCACTTAAGTTAGCCAGTTGATTTTTACATAATAATTTGTTGTTCTACAGACACCTGAACTTGAGAACAGATCTTTAGTAATGTTCTTTGCCACTGGGCAGAGGAAGGTAAGAATGTCAATAAGACTTGCTGATGGCCAAGCTGCAGTTGAAGAGTTTGTACTATTCCCTGACAGCTGTGTTTTCTATTTGTGCTGGTTTTGACTGGGATAGAATTAGTTTTCTTCATAGTAGCTAGTATGAAGCTATATTTTGTATTTGTGCTGAAAACAGTGTCGGTAATACAGAGATGTTTGAGTTACTGCTGAGTAGTGCTTACAGAGTCAAGGCCTTTTCTGCTCCTCACACCACTCCACCAGCAATTAGCCTGGGGTACAAGGGGACACAGCTGGGTCAGCTGACCCCAGCTGACCAAAGGGATCGTCCATACCGTCTGACATCATGTTCAGCATATAAAACTGGAGGAGGAAGAAGGAGGCGGAGCACATTCGAAGTGATGGCATTTTGTCTTCCCATGTGTGATGTCTCCATGTGTGATGGAGCCCTGCTCTCCTGTAGATGGCTGAACACCTGCCTGTTGATGGGAAGTGGTGAATGAATTCCTTATTTTGCTTTGCTTGCACCCACAGCTTTTGCTTTATCTATTAAACTGTCTTTCTCTCAGCTCATGAGTTTTTTTCATTTTTACTCTCTGATTCTCTCCCTTATCCTGTCATAGGGGAGTGAGTGAGCAGCTGTGTGGTGCTTCGTTGTTGGCTAGGGTTAAAACATGACGCTAATTATTCTTAAATGAAGGTCAGCTTTATAGGACATAAGGATATTTTCAGTGTAGTCAACACTGCCTTCACTCTGTATTAAGGTGCAAATGCAGGCCCCTGGACCAGTCTGGAGGAGAATTATAACATCTGTCTGAATTTGTAGTTCTTAGTTTGCAGAAAGCTGTTCCAGGTTTCAGTTTGGATCTCTACAGCCATAAAGAGCAGGATCATTATTGCTAATGGAGCGGTCAGTTACAGGAAAGATGAATGTCTGGTGAAAGCCTGCTGCTCTGAATAGCTGGATCTGGATTAATTATTTCAATTAATGGTCCTACCTCCTTTTGATATTACTGGTGGTTGTTTTACCAGCAGGTGGGGATGATTTTTCTTTCATTCTGGCACAGGTGACACGTTTGGCTTGCTGAGCTGATTAATATCCCTAAACAAAAGCTTCAGTGTTTACTGTTCTAGAAGGAAGCTTGTCAAATCCAATCAGTCATTATGTTTACGTGGCAAATTGTGTTTGGGATATACTGTAATCAGCCTGTGTATGCGTATTTTTATGAAACAAAGCACAGAGACTTGACACAGTTTGGGCCCTCTGCAATGAACAGAATTGCTAAAAGAATGTTTGCAGGAGGAAGATAAGCACTGTTACATTTTTAGTAAGTGCATTTTTACTTCGATAATGGAAATTCTTTCCCTGTTTTTGTTAGGAATCTTTTTTGTCAGAGGACATATTTATCTCCTCTTGCTTAGGGTCAAATTGTATGCTAACTGCTTTGATAAAATGCCGATTGACCTTGTGACAGTTTTGTATATCGACACTGAGACTGACCATTGGGACTGGGGCCCTTCCATTGTTCTTTTCTGTTGCTAGGTTGGATGAAGTTCCTTTTTTGCTTTGCATTGCACAAGAAATGCTACCTTATACTTTTAAATTAGTAAATAAGAAATAAGAATTTGCAAGCAAGGTGCTGTGTTTCTTTTTCATAGTTGCTTTTTATGGTACAGAGGTAGTTTTATTCTACCTTTTTGAAATTGTGTCCTATTTCAAGGTGGTTAAGCAGGCACATTTGCAGAGTAGTGTTACCCTGCCCTATTCAGGGAAAAAAAAAAAAATGAAGTCTGGCGTAGCAAGGGAAACTTTGACAGTCCATCAGTTTCTGGTGTTGTCAACTCTTCTACTTTGTATTACATTGGCAAAATTTCAGCTAGCAAACTTTTGTGGAGTTATGAATTCTCTTGACATTGACTGAAACTTCTAAAAAATCTTATTTCATTTCCTGACTACAGTATTTTTGCTTTGTAAAGCATATACTTTCTATGATTTCCTGTAATTTAATTTAGTTCTGTGGCAAAGGTTTTGTGTCTTATTAGCAAAACTTCCTCAAATGAAGTCTGAAAAATCACTGTAAAGGCAACAAAGCTATTAAGAATTCTAGTAGTACTATACATGAACAAATATATACCACAGTAAAACTCAATTTAATTCTTGCCTTAGTAAGAATTGAATAGCAGCTTATTGACAGAAGGCAATTGTTTGTCTTTTAAAATTTCACTTTCATTAGATTCTTTACATTTAGATCACAAAGTCCCTGAAACCAAAACAAACCCTTAAATCTTTGACTAGAGGAGCAATAAAGAAAATTCTGGTAGGTAACTAGGAATATTTTGTAAATGACTATTTAGACATAACACTATAAGGAACTACGGTTTTAAAAATTCTTGAGATTAGATTAATTTGATAAAGTAATGACACATATGAGGGGTGTAAATAGAAATTCTTATGTGTGAATAAGTAACCTCTGAAATCTCTGTTTGCCAATTTTTCAAGGAGTGTCTGATCTGAATGTATATTATTGACTGGTTTTTAAACCCAGAAGCTCTGTTTAATTATTAATACATCTCTCTTGAATGACCAATTTTTAATGTGTGCATAAATGCAAAAACTTTCCTTCCTTCCACTGTCTCTGAAATCCCCGAAACACTGACCCTTATGCCTTCATCTGACTGAGAGGGTGTTTACTCAGAACTGCAGAATAACTTACAGAAGAACTGGTTTGCCATTTACACTGTTAGTATCTTAATTCCATTAAGCTTGTGCTAATGGCCTCAGTTCTTTGAATGCTTTCCTTCTAATGGAATGACTCAAGCTATTGATTCTTCGGCTGACTTTATGGTATGCCTTAAGGTACAAGTAAAGTCAGGGGTGTCAGCTCTTTGTTCTGCACTTTTACTCCAGAAGTGCTTCTGTACAGTTCAGAATAAGTATTCCAAGTCAGAAGCGTCTGCTCCCAAGATTCACTGAGTTTTTGTGCTCAGAGAATTTAATCAATGGGCTTTACTGTGAAGGGAGTTTAATTAGTGGAGATGCTCTTTCTGTACATCCATTTCTTCTTCCACACGTGGAGTTTCCCATAATGAATCTCCAGAATATAAGCATCCAAGATTTGCATGTTTGATTTTTCTGATCTGGAAAACGTATGCTGCATTAGATTAACCTCCCATCATGCACAATTCCCTACAAAAAGTTACTTATTTCAATTTATTTTCCTTAATTTCTTATTTTCTTTTCAGAAATGCATAGTACTTTACTTTTTCTTTATTCCTAGTGACTCCTGCAATCCTACTGACTTGGTCAGTAAAGTAGTGATCAGCAGGAGTGAGACTACTATAATCTATTCCACTGTGCATTTTAATAGAAAATTCTACTCTGACCCTGTTGGTTTTCCAGACCAATCTGTAGCCTGTTCCCTGAGTAATTTTTTGAAAGCTATGTCTGGAGCAGTTGCTGTTGCGTTTTTATGAATACAGAAAAGCCTGGATGGTTTATTCTGTATATTCCAGATTATTATGAATGTGTAATATTTTCCTTCTTCTTGAGAAAATTATTTCTTTCTGAGAAAGTTTTCCTTTCTCAGTCATGTAAGAATAATAAAATTAATGTGTGTTCAGAACATACTTAAAATGTATTATGACAGTGGAATTGATGAGTTCACCTTATCCCTGGGTGCCACTTAAGATGGAGAGGGCAAATGTTAATCATTTACCTTGGGGAAAAATGCATTTATTCCGTTGCAAAAAAGTCCAAGATAAACTTTGAAAAACGTTTTTATGAAATAACTATCTTGAGAGAGAAATCCAGTGCAGCATTTCTACATCTTTATTTACTTGTGCAGCTGAGGGGAGGAGGAAAGAAAAATATCCATATGCAAATGTATTTGTACAACAAAATGGAAAAAACCCCACACATTAGGAGCTTGCTTTCTTCCTAGCTCATTTACTGAATCAAATCAGTAGTTTTACTATTTGAATTTTACCTGAGGTTTTTAAATTGATCACAACTTAAGGGGAAAAAAAAACCCAACATGAGGTCCACGAACTTGGCCAAGCATCTGTCCCCTCCTTTCTTTGACTTGATGAAGGCCGGGATGTATTTTAAAAGGTATACTTTGCCTGGAGCTGGTTTTGAATTTAATTTTTTCTGCCTTGAATGTGTGATGGGAGCCTGTTGTTTGTAGCCTGGGAACAGCATATAGAGTAGTTTTCTGTGTGAGACATGTATTTAATGTTTCTTGCTTATATGAGGTCCTTAATGATTTGCTGTTGTAGGCAAGTGTTGCATTAAGATTATCAGTAGGAAAACAGAGTGTTTTTCTTCATTTCTATATTGTATGGTTTTGTCTGGTAAGAGGAAAGAGGAAGACAAGAAAGTCCCAGTGTTGCAGAGGGACTTCTGTTTCTCTGTAGTCTCTTCCTTTTCTTCCTGAAAGTTTCTGTGAGACTGAAAAGTACGTTAGTGTAAAGTGTTGTAATAATACTCCAGTGACAATTAAGTGTACTCAGGTCTTTTGCTAATTCCTCGCGCAAGCCTGCTGAATGCTACTCTAACTGGTAGGATTTTGCGTGGTGGCATAGAAGATTGGAAAGATCATGGAAATAACAAAACTTCTTTAGGATTTAGCTGACTGAAAGTTTGTGTCAAGACTCTCTGTGAAGGAAGAGGCTCAACTCAACCCAACGTAGAAACATCTAGATTTCCCCGTAAGAGCACCCACTTCTCTCCATGCACTGTAAAGGAGCCTGAACCTCACTTCAAATACAGTCCCAAGATGTTTGTCTCAGTATTTTAGCATGAATAGCATTGTCTCTTGTAGATATGGAAGTGTATATAAATGCATTGACATAATGGCTCTGTGTTCTAGTTGTATCTGTAATGATTTCCTGTGTCACTGGTAATTAACTGTCCTCGTTGTATTGACCGTTTTACTTGGGATACCAAGGCTCACTAAATTAAACCCTCTTAAACATTAGACTTGGGGTGTGTTATGCACAGTTGTAGGAATGCTGCAGAATCTGGACCAGAAAATGCTACCTAAGACAGGAGGCTAGTAAGCAAACAAAATATTTCTGTGCAGATTGGAGATACTAATTTATATTATATGAGAACTACAGGAGTTGATTTCTGTTTCTGTTTGGGAATTTTGAGTGACAAGCTGTTATGAGTGCTAAAAACCAATTTATAGTAATGCTTCAATTCTAGCTTTTTCTTTAGGCTGCTGCTTCCACTAGGTACTGGGAATATTAAATTGAATTAATTTATTTTGTGCATATTTCAGTGTAGCATCACAGAGATGATAGGTCATCCATGTGGCACAAATTCCCCCCCCCCCCCCCGCCTTTATTTTTGACTCTTAAAGCTGTTTTGATGCTGTTTGGCATGAGATTTATGTATATGTAGGTGCATAGAGCTCCATGGTGGGTATTTATCCTTTGAAAACTAAAGAGCTTTCAGGTAAAATAGCAACAATTTGACAGCTCCCAACTTATTGCGACAGGTGAGATAGAAAGGAGCCCAGTGGTGGGTTAGCAGGAGTGTTACAGTAGTGTCAGGGTCAGCTCAGCATATTCTGTTACAAGCTTACAGTTAGGTTACAGCTTAGCTGAAAAGATCCCCATATTAGAAAGAACTACCAGTCATGAATAGGAGTGGTTTTTTTGTGTTTTGTTCTTTGTTTTGGAAGTTACTAGGCATAGGAAGTCTTTTGTCTGACGTACAGCAGGGGCAGGCACTGTGGGGCTCTGGTTTGTAGTTTACAGCTGAAGTGCGCTGCCATTATGGGTGATGATTGCTGCTGCGGAAGGGTGGCTGCGTGAAGTTACCATGTTGTCCCTTCTCTGACAGTGTGGGAAAAGTGAAAATGCAAAGTGCAAGAGATCAGGACCCTTGACTTCAGTGAGAAGCAGATTTTGGTTGTTATGGGTACCCTGGGTGCAGTTTGGGTGCTTGCCATCCTCTGTTTGTATAATGGAAAAAGGAAGTCACACACTCTGCAAACAGCTTAATTAGGCTGGAGGCTCTGGGGCTACTGATCTGGTGCCGTTCACAAACACTAAATAATTTATTCATTCCATTAAAAAATGAAAGCAGAAAAGATAATGAAAGAAAAAGAAAGCTTTTACATGCTGCCATATAATGTAAAGTTTATGGAAATTTTGTTTGTTTTTTTTTTTTTAAAGGCTTTATTTATGTCCAAAATGGGACAAAAAGCTTGAAGTATGAACTATTTCACAGATAACCTGAACCTCTCTTAAGGTTGAGTATTTTGTGTGTTGTCTCTTACCTGTCAGAGGTCCAAAAGGGCAGCTGTTCTTCAAGCTGATACTGTATGCTAGCATTTGAATGTCCATATTGCTTTTAAGGAGGATAAAAACTCAAACTAGAAGCAACTGATATGGTGTAATTAACATATTTTAAAGTTCTTTAAATAGTCTCCAGCCCTCTTGAGATCAAGTGAAAAATAAATTTTAGTCTACATAGTTAAGAATACATTATGCTGGGTGTAAATCAATCTGCCTTTTTAATTATCAGGATTTTATATTACAGTCATCTCAGTGGTGGTAAATGGAAGCCTTAACTGGGTCAGGCCTCACTCTTCTCAGCAGAGATGCCACCGCCAAGTACCTGCTCCCAGGGAGGGAGATCCAGCCTTGCCCTGCGTTACAGTAGCAGACCAGCCTGTTCACAGCTAGTTTGGGCTTCTCTGTGCTGGGTTTTAGATACTCCCGTAAAATCAGTGCAATCCAAGAAGGATGGTTCCCGTACTTACAATGCTGGCCTGCAATTTAGAATGCGTGGATTTAATGAAATTCCATGGATGTGTATATATATTTTAAATCTGTGGATAAAACAATCTAATGAGCTGGACAAAGTAATGACAAGATGAATATAAATAGGCCTGTGCTTTAGAATAGCATAACGTTATGCATGGTTGCCAGCTGATCATCACAACTCGTAATTTGCCTTGGCAATGTCAGATTATGGGTTTTGATGTGTTTATGACAGGAGAGAGTCTGAAGGTCATGCAAGTCTCACCTTAGTGCCTTTTTACTAAATATTTATTTTTCATAGTGTTTTTTTTTTATTTCCCTGAAGAGCTCTTTTAAAGTTTTTCTGTGTCAGATTAATTTTATTCAGTATATTTATTTAATTCTAGAATGGCTCCACATAAAATGGAAAGATTCAAGGCAAAAAAAAAAAAAAGGCAAGGAAACACACTGAAAGAAATAAGATTCCTACACATTGTACATCTTCAAGTCAAACAAATTAAAGCTATTTGATTCCATACACTTAGCTGTGGTTGTATACACAGTTAAACAGTTGCTGTTTGTTATATGTAAGATATTAATTACAAGTTCCCTTAGGGGGAAACAAAATATGGTATGTTAACTCATAAAGGTTTTTTTTTTCTGGTCATAGGATTCATTTAATATTTAATAAGAATATTGAATTTATGGACATCACAGAATGAATTAATTTAAATTAATTTTAAGACTCTTCTGTTAGCTTTTTGTATGTGGCCACAGCACAGGTGATTGTTTAGAGATTGCCACCAAAATTTTAATCTGAAAGTTTTGTGAGCATGCAGTCTCTCTCCTAAGGACTTCTTCAGTACAGAATTAGTTCAGTTCATGGTGTTCCAGACTCTTAACAGCATCAGTAGAAAAAAAAAGTATGTGAAATGTTTGCTGGTGTGAAATTAAGGCCATCCAAGAAATTGGTAACCAGTCCCATAGAAAACAAATACTCAGCCTGTTTTTCAGGGGCAGATGTGACATCATGGCTTCATTTAATTTCAGAGGTTTTGTTGATTAGGTCAGATTATTAAATTCTGACCCTTTTATTTGTTTCCTAATTGAGGTTTCCTTCCCCCACCAGTTTGAAATAGGAGGGAGAGAAAAGTATGTCTGTGCACTAACTGTGCATCTGTACTTCATGCCACCAGATCTTTTCTTTTTGGTTGGCTGCCTGTTCCTAGAAGATACAGCAAGATACTGTTTGAGCAATTGCAATACTTAAGAGCGAACTATGTTGTTTAAATTCTACTTCTGATAAGGAACGTTTGTTGAATTTCTTGGTTTGACGGGGCTGAAGAAACGTAGGCTCTTTCTGAGCTCTGTGTGGGACAAAGTGGTAGCAAAAGGTTTTAAGTCCAGAACCAGATTACGCTCTTTGCATAATCTTAAGGAAGATTAGCTGCTCTTCACTTATGTATCCATACATGACAGAATAAAATTGTCCCCAAATGTGATCGGGACTCCTGAGAGTATCATGATACAAAAAAACAATTTGTGTTAAGAAATTTTTTTCTGCATGGTTGGTGCTTTCCTATGAAAATATTGTGGAATTGCCAAATGTTGGTAGATGTTTCAAGGCAACAAGTTATCTCTGGTTATTTTGAGGCTGGCAACTGCAATTGTGTGGGACTTTACAAGAGCCGCTTATCACAAAGTGTTTTACCTTGTGCCAGCCATAAAAAGTTGTTATTGAAATGAAAGATGTTACAATCAGGAGATTTGCTATCCTCTGACTTTATTGAATTTCTCACTTCAGACCGATGTGCTGACCTTGTCACATGGGATTTTCTGTAGATTAATGTCTTCTGCACTTTTTCTCATTCCTTTGTCCTTCATCCTTCCTTTAAGTCCTGCTAGCTACACTGTCAGTGCGTAGAGGTATTCGTGGATAATAAGCCCTTGAGATTTTTATCGCAGCAAACCCAAAAAACAAGTATAAATTTCTGAGTTCCAAATTGATGCAAAATATAATTAATGCCTATGTAGACAAAGTAAAAAAAAAAATGCTGTGGTTGATGTAGGGTTTCCTTTTGTTTGCTTTCCTCCGGACTGCTGTGTGGTGGTACCCCGCTGCTGCAGTGCTTAGGTAATCGGGCAGTGCCAGCTTGAAGCACTGGCCATTTCCGAACCTCTAACTTATTTAAACAAACATCCTGCATTTACCCAGAAGAAGGCATGAATTATCTAAGAAAATTAGTTATATATTGATGCCACAATTTTGGCAAACTGAAAAATCATGTCTTTCCCATTTGCAGAGTGGTCTTGGAAAGGAAGTGGCTTCTCTAAGGAAAGTCATTCAAGGCCTGGGAGATGTTAATGTTTTTATGGTATTGATTATTAATAAAAGTCAAGGGAGAAAAAAGTCTGCCTACATATTTGGTTTTTAAAGGAAGTTCAGGTTGTTTGCAAAACGTCGCTGTTATTCTTATTTACAAAATTGGCACCATCCTGCTGGCAGTTAAGTCTGTCTGCACAAAAATAAAACCTGGGTTCTAATCATGCTTTAATAATACAAATGTCCCCAGTTAATGTCTGCCAATTTTTGGTATTTCTAAAGTGCAAATCAGTTAAATCTCTACATGCTGCAATATCTAGGTTAGTACCTAAAACCCCAGTTGAATAACAGTGAGGACTTAGCAAAGACAGTATTCTTTGAACCCTGCATTTCCCTTGGCTTTGGACACCATCTTCTTAGTGTCTGGTCTTGCAAGTCTTGCAATTAAAGTATCATTGTCATCTGCAATCGAAGTTGTACACACAGAGAATAAGAAACTGATCTTTCAATTTTTAGTTTTAAAGCAGTCTGAATCCATTTATATAAAGTGAAAGAAAATTGTGTATAAATGTGAAGTCTTTTGTATGGCTGGGATGTATACAACAATAAATCTAAAAAAATGCTTCCTGTTTTATAGAATATATTAATATCTTATGTACAAGCATTCAAAACAGAATGATCTCCTTTTCATTAAACAGTCAACAATTAAAAAATAAAGTGGAATTCCAGATTGAATGTAGGTGAAGTGATTTGAATTGTAAAGTAGAATACGAGAGAAATTCAAGTTGGTATAAAGTTTGAAGGTGTTGATATCTTCTTATAATGTCAAAAATCTTCTAGCAAGCTTCTTGAGATTATCGTGGAAACTACTCTTGAAAGACAGTGCCAATAACAATTAACTGGAAAATTAATTATAAGCCCGATTGAAGTTAAGGAGAATATTTTTTTCACATCATGTGGCCCATCAGTCAGAATTTCCCTTTAGAAATCTTAGTATTATTTTGACATTAGATTTCCTGAACTCTTTTTATGGTCCTACCACAATAGATGATAAAACCAAAACTGACAGTAACATCTTTTGCTGAATGTGTAATGAAACTACTTTGTCAGAAAAAGTAGCTTCTAGTAATAACCTTTATTCTACAAATATTTAATATATACTTTTTGGGTATATATATGAAACGTGTAAATACTTACCTATCATTATTATGTTCCATTGTTATTCCTGTGTGACAAAATCAGCTTACTAGTATGACCTTCCTCTGGTGCAAAATGATCTCATGGTTACAATACTGTGCTTTAGTAGTGATCTACTTGAGACGGACCTTTTCCAACTTAATTTAAGACCTGATTTGTCTAGGAATGGAATGTTAAAGAATAAATTGAAAACTTGAAAGTGGACTGGAGCTTGATTAAAATGTGCAATTTTATTTTAGCTCAGAGGGGGAAGCTTTTTACTTAAACACTTTAAGAATTCCATTTTGTAAAGAAGTGCAAATTGACTATCGAGGGTGGCACAGAAAACAGATGAGTTTGTGTTTTCTACTGATAAATGTACAAAAAGTGGTGAATATCAGAGTATGAATAATCTGGAAGAAATTACTTCTAACATGGGTAGAGGTTGTTGGAATATTAAACAGACATGGGCTGAACTTGGCATGCGGTATTTAGATGTGTTAGAGGCTCATTGAACCTACAGGTAGAAGTCTGCTGTTATTGCATGTTCCATGGGACAAAATTATCCTTTGTGGGTCTCAGACTTCAGCAAAGTCATCCAAGCGCAGTGTCTGATTGCTTGGAGTTGAGCTCTGGAATGTTTTCTTCTGCGGATGAGCTGCTTTTCCTTCATGCCTTCTGACTCACTCTGTTCAAGTACTCGACCCATTTGGTCTTGGTCTTCTGTTGGCTAAGCTGGCCATGCTGTTGGGCTGTTGTCTGCACTGCTCCAGTATTTCTACTTTGAAGTGCAGAGACTTGATCATTCTGTACTTTTCCTCGTGTGCAAGTTTAGAGTAAAAATATTTGCATTGTGCTTAACAGTTGTGAAAGGATGGTGGTGTTCTAGAATTGGTCAACATAGTTATTTCAGCGTACTGTATCAGTCAGTAGATTGGGTTTTGAATGATATCTGTTCATTTGTACCATTTTGAGTTGAGGATCCCTTCCTCTGACATGCATACGCTGAATTCAGGAGCATACGTTCATATTCACTCACATGTAAATTAATGCTGACATTATCCTGTCCTATCTGACATCTCTGAATAATTAATAGAGGGGTCGGAGGGGCAGAGAATTGTACAATGCAGCTTCTGTTTGGAGTTCCCTAAATTTAAATCTCTACTTCTGAATTTATCACTTGCACATTCAGCTTCATCTCAATCTCCTTATAAATCCTCTTACTTCTGGTCATCACCACATAAAATTAGTATTTTCACATAATACTACTCTAAAGCCAATGCAGTGAAATTCTATTAAATTTAAATGCTTGGGAAATAATTTTGTTTCAACTGGTAACTGCAGAGTAAATTGAAGGGGAAAATTGAAAAACCCAAGCTGTCTATGTTGTGTAACATTAGCCCATGGAATTGTTCTAATTTTTACTGTGTAGCGCTGAAACTTGTTATTCCAAACATACTATGCATCTAGGCATACAAATGCTTCATACATACAAATAATACAAGTATTATTTTTCGAAAAATACTACAATGCCCAGGGTGACAGGTATGTGAATGAGGGCTGCACTTTGGGTTGACTGGCGTTGCTAGGTGGGAGGTTAGGATGGAGGAGCCAGGGAATGGCTCCTTCCATGCAGCTCTGATGGCGGCAGTTGGGACCGTTCTGGGAGTGGCCCAGCCTGGTGGGAAAAGGGGTCTGATGTGACAGTTTCTCCCCCATGACGCTCTGGAGTAGAGAGCACGAAGGCTGTGCTTCCTGCTCAGGGCTTCAGGTAGTCGTGATTCAAGCCTTCCAGACTAATCCAGCTCTCAGTGGGAGATTTTTCTCAGCTGCAATCTCACTTCAAATCTTACTGTACCAAAAGTAAACCCTGAATCTCGCCAAAAGATGTCTGGAAGCAGAACAGGCATCCTCCAGGTCCTAGGGGACAGAGCTGGAATGGTAATTTGTAAAAAATCTGCAGTGAACAGGAAGTATACCATGTCACTCTTAGTGCAAGTATGCACCGTATTTTGTTTTAAAAATTCCCTTAATTTGGCCAGAATAATGGTTTTTAAAATAAAGACAGTCAAAGAATTAGGACTAGACAAACTTTTGCACTGCAGTGCCAGTTTTTCCTGGAGCTAAGTACTGCTCTGCGTTACGGGAGTAGCTGCTGACAGCTGTAGTGCCAAACGTTTTAGTGGTTCTTCATTCAAATTTATTTGGATTTTCTATTCAGTGAAAAATAGTGTTTCAGCCTTACAATTCAACTGTCAATCTGGGGTGAGAACAAATCTCATAAATCAAGCATTTCCTGTGTGACAGAGATACTAGTTTCTGTATTTACCAAACACATTATATAGTACCAAGGTCTTCAGTTAATTTTGTAAGTATAAACAGTGTTTGCAGTATAAACAATTACACTATGAACAGTGTATAGCTGTTGGTACCAACCCCCTTGTATGAAAGGAAGAAAGATGCAGCTTAGTTGAGAAAGCC
Source organism: Chlamydotis macqueenii (assembly GCF_036417535.1). NCBI lineage: Eukaryota > Metazoa > Chordata > Aves > Otidiformes > Otididae > Chlamydotis > Chlamydotis macqueenii. The sequence continues at coordinate 61,288,235 of NC_141560.1, read as the reverse complement.
ACTGAATGTTTGGAAGAAATTTAACTTTGGGGTTTGCTTTCTTTTGGTGAGTCATACTAACAAACTGCAGGTTTTGCCTGTAAGAGATATGGAAAGGTTTTATGAAAAAATCTTCTGTAGGCAGTAACACAGAGTCCTGGAACAAAATTTTAAAGCAGTGATGGCGCGGATGAAAGATGATAGCTTTATCTGGTATTCGTTACTTAAAAGAGAGCATGTATAAGAATTTGCTGGTGCTAGGAAGACTTAGTTTATATTCAACCAGCAATCAATTTCACAGGTTCAGATGGCTGAAGAAAGTGTTAATTCAATGTTATTTGTCAAAAACGTGTACCATTTTTTCAGGCCAGTCTTTGAATTTACTGAGATATTAGACACACATCTTGAGGGCAAATGAAAAATAAGGTTGAGAAGACTGCGTGGTTCATTTTATGTAATTGGAATTCGTTTAAGGCTCTTCATTTGTTCAGCCAGCTCTGGTAGGGAGGTGCCTTCTTTGCAGTGCATTGCGATGTAGAATAGTGCCTGTTAAATCTTTGAGATTTCTGCTTCTTAAAAGTGAACACATTTGGGCAGAGAACTGCAGTTTGGAACTGAAGAATTGTTTCTACGTGCAGATTTTTCTGTTACGTGATCTCTGTACTCTGCTCAAATTTCCTTTTGAAGTTTTTCACTTACATTGAATTTCAGTCATTAAGAATTTTTTTTTCAAGACTGTCAAAGCTGCTTATTTCCTAAGTGTAGCTTTGAGGTGCTGGAAGAAAATCTGCACTATTAAAAATACAAATATATACACTTGAAAACAAACATTAAATGCTACATACAAGAAAATAATATTGGAAGTAGACACTTCGTGAAGGCTAAAGGAAGAATGTTATAAGAAACAATAAAGTTACACCACATGTGGAGAACTCAAATAGTTAATAGCAAAGAAAAACTCCACTTAGTAAGGCAATAATAGCAATATTAATAGAACAGTGTATTAAAACACACTTACTTTTAAATAGTTGATCAGTAGTTTGCACGGAGGTGACTGAACAAAATGTGTGTGAACACAGAGTTTGGTGGCTAGAAGAGGTTTATTGGAGGATTACGATACCTATAGCACGCTCTAAGCTTTTCTGCTGTCAGTCAGTGCAGACAGAGGTAAGATTATTAGTGACAGCCACTTAGACTTTTCTCACAATGTGTCTGTCTTTAGCGGGAAAATGACTTAAGCTCTGTTTATTGCTATACTGTGCCTGAAAACGCAGAGAGAGGTTATTCTGCCCTTTGTTTAGTCAACAGGGGATGGCTGGATGGTAGGTTTGATAATTTGGGACCCTTTTGAAAGTGCTATTTTAGGACTCTGGAGTAAGACTGGTAGTGTGATTATGGATCTCCAGTTTTTCTTCCATAGAAGGCCTATCTAAAAAGAAACATATTCCTTGTTTTAGTAGTCACAGGTTCAGTTATAATAACTGATATAATTCAAAGTATGCTGAAAGAATTAAAAAATTGCTTATGTGTAATTCAGCGAGTGCTGAACCAGATCTTAGACATGTCACTTCTGCCACTGACTTCTGGTTTTGCTCAGTATTAGCAAGAAAAATGTTTAAGTACTTTGGTAGAAAATGATAATTAAAAAAAAAGGTGTGAAACAATACAGTTTATGAATCAAAACTATAAAACGGTCTACATTTATTCCTGTGGTGAAGCAAATCTTTCAGATTGACATGCTTTAGTTACAGAGTACCTTCAGGCAAATTGAGATTTTGACTTTGGGGATGCTTGGATGCAGCACTGCCATTCGTACTGATGGGGAGTGCCTCTGACAGTCGCATTCAAACGTTTGCAAGCACTTGCCTGAATTAAATGCTCACAGGAAGGTAAGAGCTAGGGCAGAGCTGAGTTCTGGGCCTTCCAAAGAGCAGCCCTGTTAGTAAGGGGGTTGTTAGGCACTTCATGGGCACATTAAACCCAGGCTGCTGTTTGATCTCCATTCTGCCCTCCTGCAACTATTTGCATTTTATTTTGCCAAGGTGCTTAGGTTTCAGAGGTTAATATGGTGACTGCTCTATGTAATTAGAACATCAGGTATATATTTTTCTACTGTTCTGATTTGAAGTGTGTTAAATATGAGGCAATCATCAATATATTGCCTCTGATATCTATCAAAATGCCTATTTAAGTCTTGTACTTGTCAGCAGTATTTTGAAAAATAAAGTAAATATTTGACTTTTTCAAAAGTATTACTTCCTCTCTGTTGAAATTTGATGCAGTGGTTCTGTTAGTGTAGACTTTCAAATTCTAATTAAAGACGGTAGCTGAAAAAGGTATTTAATGTCTTAGGCTTCATAGTAGCTATATCAGCAGGTATCTGCGAGTCTGACTTCTGAAAATATCCATAAGTTCCATAAGTAAACAGTGCAGGGTTTTTCTGTTGTTGGTTTTTTTTTTTTTTTTTGTTTGGTTAGTTTATGGGTTTGTTTTTTGGGTTGTTTTTTTTTTTGTTTGTTTCCATTTAGATCTTGGTAGTTGTCCTGGTTTCAGCAGGGATGGAGTTAATTTTCTTCTTAGTAGCCGGTGTGTTTTGGATTTCGTGTGTGAAGAATGTTGATAAAAACATTCTGATGATACAAGTTGTTGTTAATAAGACCAAGGACACTGTCTGGCTTTCCAAGTCTCGTTAAGGTCTCGTTGACGTGCAGATGCGGGAAGCTGGGCAAAAGACAGACAGAATAATTGATCCAAACTGGCCAAAGAGAGTATTCCATGCCATAAACTTCATGCTCAGTATATAAGTGGGGGTTGCCCATGGGAGGGCGCATCATTTTCTGGTATTTCTTTTCTTTTTGGACATTCTTGTCGGGTATCCGTTCGGGCACCCTTGGCATTCTTTTCTTCTCTCTTGCTTGCTGGCATCGTTCCCTCTACCTTGTTAGCTTGCTCTGCCCCCTTTGCTTGCTGCTCGGTGTTGTTCCTGTGATCGCTGCTCAGGACGGGCTGCGTCGGTCATTCGGACATCGGGTGGTGAGAAATTGTACATTGTTCATTTTGTATATTTTGTATATATTAATATCCTTATATCCTGTTAGCTTTGTAGTTTTTAGTATTTTTAGTAAACTGTTTTTATCTCAACCCACGAGTTTTCCTTTCTTCCCAATTTCTCTCCCCTGTCCCACTGGGTAGGGGGAGGGTGAATAAGAAACTGTGTGGTGATCCGGGCTAAACCTCCACAGTAGTCCTCCATTGTATAATCATTTCACATCACCAGTGAAAGTAAATTTGGGAAGGGGAAGGAGTCATCAAAGCAAATTATCCTTCGCTAATAGGTAAGACAGGAATTTGCAAAGGAAATCCTGGAAGATTTTAATTGGTGTTAAATATGCACTCCCATAAACTTGTAGATTGACTGAAGGAACAATACATAAAGATTGGTAGCACTTCTGGGTGACAAAGTTTTCTTGGCGTCTGTCAGCAGGAAGGGCAGCTGTGCTTGCTATATCATATTCAGGTTAGCCCAGAGAAGACAAGGCCTATGTTTTTGAAAGGCAGATTTGGATGTGATAGCTGAAGCAGTAGTGGACCCTGACTGTTGTGGAAGTCACTATGCTTTTAACAGGGATGGTGGAAGAGGAGATGTAAGAGAGACCATGGGCTGTTTGTGGGTACCAGATGCTGAGGGAGGGACATGGAGAACAACTGGTTCTCTGACCACTTCAGCCATCTCGGAAATAGTTGTCTGGAAGTTTGGGTTATCTTCTTCTGTAGTGGAACCGCCCAAATGAATTCAAGTGATGTTGGAAACTTGGACAATGTAGAATTTTTCCCTGTTTTTAGAGACACCGTGTCTCTCTGAAACATGCTTAGCTGTTTAGAGGTATAGGAAGGGAAAGGAGCTATGTACACACAACTACAACCTAACTCTTCTGCCTGTTTTAGGGATGTGTTTACTCCTGTTATTATGATGCTATTACGATTTCTGAATGCCTCACATGTTTGTAATGTATTTATCCTCACACCATTCCTCCTGAAATAGGAAGATGCTGTCCACTGCCTTTTTTTTTCTGATAGGGAGCAGAGCTGTATGAGTATAGATGTTGTATGCCCAAGGATGTCTGTGAAAGCGCAGCAAATTGGATCCAAGTCTGTGGATTCTCAGGTTGATACATTTAATTGCTGACACATCTCTCCACCTTTGAGCTATCCTTGCTTTTCTGTTGCTTTCTAAACTTTCTGCATGTACCTGAGCATTGCTGAAGTACTTACAGTCAAAGAAATTATTCATACCAAGGTATGTTATCTGATATTCCATCTTTCCTCCTTAGATGTTTTTGAGAGCCTAACCTTGAAATGCACGTTGTGCACTGAGCTGAGAAATTCTCCTTCGTGAGCTTAGTAGATTTCTGCCAAACAGCAGACCTTCTCTGACTGTTGAAATTCCATTTTTCTGGGATGTAACTGACGTCTTTACCTGCTTTATCTTCCCAGTTGTCAATTTAGATTTTAAAATTTATTTATACTAACTTGTAACAGATTTTTTTGGATGGTTGTTTAATGAGGGTCTTAGCTTGTTACCATCCTCTAAATGGAGAAAGCTTCTGAAAGTGAATCAAATTAATGACTGAGCAACCAATCTTCTGCTTGGTTGTGTGAAGCTACTTCAGTATTACAGAAGGAAAAATATTTCCATAGCAACCTATTTAAAGCACAGAATGTTTTTGCTAGTAGGGTTTTTGTTGTTGCTACATCCTTACAGTGGAGATTTTTGACTGCTGTAACTGAGCCATAAAAAATATCTAGTGATAGCACAGTTTGTTTAATTAGGAGTTTGTCTTGCGTATATACTTCTATAAATTAATGTTTATATACTTCCTTAAATTAATGTAAGCAGGTATTAATGACATTAACTCAGGTTTCTAAACCATTAAATTTTGACATAGCCGCTTTTTTTCACATTATCTAGCATTTCTTTTGAGCCCTGGTATACCAGAATCGTCAAACTTGCAGAGCAGAAGATGATGTAACAAAAGGATGTTAGCGTAGATATGTTCAAACAGCTGGATGGGCTACTCTCTGGTCTCCCAAAGCAGGGATGTGCTCAGGATTTATTTTCATTAAGGGGTGAATGTGCGGCTACTATACCTGTGGGAAACTACCTCAGGAGAATGGAGTGAGCCTGAAGATCCAGGTTCTGCTTTGGTTACGTGAGGTGGTAGTGTGTTCTCCTTCAAGGCAGCCCCGTTTAGTCTTACTTTTCATGGTGTTCCAGATCATTTGCTACAGCAGTTGTTATGGGTGGGCAGTAATAACAAGTAAGACTGGATTTTTCCCGTCGTGTGGAATGCTTTGATAGTTTGCCAGAATAAATAAAAGGGAGCAACAAGATTGCATTTGGCTACATAAGCAGAGTAACAAAACAGTGCTGCTGGTGAGTAGCTTCTTGTTCATGACCCTTTTGGGTAGGTTTCCTGTTGCAAGATGAGAAATTCCCATCGCTTGCCTGGTGGGTCTTCAGTTTCATGCCACTTAGCTTCTCTTTTTATTATTTTTTGCTACCAAATTATACTATTATTAACATCTAGTTTTCTGTATTTAAATATCTGTGTCATGGTGGAACCCAATAAAAATATTTTGTTTTTTAAATGTCTTTCCTGAGAAATTCTGCATCTGCTCTGCATTGTCTCTTGCTTGTACCATACTATCCAATCCTTTGTTTCCTGTCTTACACCTCTTTACAGTATCCCAGATGCAGTATCACTGCTGTGACTGGAGTTACATCTCTTTGTATCGAGAGGTGGTTTAGTGGTGGACTTGCCAGTTCCAGATCTACAATTGGACTCGATAATCTTAAAGATCTTTTCCCACCTAAATGATTCTATGATATGGGGGAATAATAAAGAAACAGAAAAGGCAGTATGTAATTTAAAGGCTACATTTGTTTTAAAAGATACACAAAATAGTATTTATTTGGCTTAAAGAAATTGTTTCTTTGTGCATTGAGCTTATTTTGGTAGTAATAACTGAAATATGTGAATTTTGCTCCAAAGAGTCTTGCAGTTGATTTCTCTACTGCACTCCAACCCTTTTACCATTGCAGAACTTAACAGCCTTGCATAAATTTTTCAGTAGATAGTGGTCTCTCAGAAGAAGAGTGGATTGAACAAGTGTGACCTCATTTTATGTGTGGTGAAGTAACTGATTAACAAAGAACATGAGAAGGCAGGGATTGCCACACCAATCCTATCATTTCCCTGTTACGGTTATTTAGTTTGAATTGATAAAACCTTCTTTTTTTTTTTAATTCACTATTTTTTTAATGTCACTATTTATTTAATCAAAAATGCTGAGGGAAAATTCAGAACAATTGGGTTCACTGAGTGGATGTGTGGCAGTTTTGCAGCAAATTCCTCAGCATAACTAGAAGATACTCTTAATTTTGGTTTTGCACTTCACTGTAGGTTCATAGGCTGTTACATTTTGAGATCAATACAGAAAATGCATGCTTGTCATTGCTCAGCTCAACTGTAATGTCACACCACTGGAATCAGCCAAACAACACCACGTTACATTTGTGTCTCTGTTTAGCTTGGGAAAGTCATGGTGGTTCTTGAGGCTGCCTAGGCAGCAATAATACTGTGTTACATGTATGTATGAGCGGTGTTTGTATACTGATATGACTGTCAAATCAAGATGCATGTAGTAATTAAATTTAGGACATGATTTGTAGATTCTTACTGGCTAATTAGTTTAAATGAAAAATTATTTGCAAACTGCGGGAATTTGTTCATATATAATTTACTTTTCTGAACCTTGTTGGCAGTGAAACTTCAGGCTGAGAGTGGTAACTGTTTTTATACGTCAGGCTCTTCATGTGGCCCATTTGTGAACCTCCAGCTTAACTCAGCTGCCACTAGCTCTTTTGGGATTGGTGTCCAGAAACATATTTGAAGAGCTGTCAGTTTAGCTGGCAGGTGTTTATGCTGCAGTGGCATTATCTCTGTGCAGTAGCTGATCCCTATTTTAAAATAGCTGTGACACCAGTAAGCCCTCAGGCTAAAAATTCTGAGAGTAAATTAAAATAGCTTAATCTTAAAGGCTGCAGTGTATCAAGGGAAAACTTGCCTTCTGGAGATCAACTGTTAGCTTAGTAAATGGCTAACATGTCCCAGTTTGATGTCTCCTTGAACTGAGACTCCATCTATAGTTCAGTGATCATCTCACACTTATTTGTAAGGCTTCTTCCACAGGAATCCTGGTACCCTACTACTTCCATTCACATTGTGAGGTTCTGATAAACTTGTTTTCTCATTTCTGAAAGAAGAATTTACTCCTATCCTTTTCAGCTGAAGATTTTTTTTTTTTCTGACCAACTCTTCTCTCTTGGTTATTTGCTATTAACGGATGTCCTTTATTTTCCTTTTTAGCGTTATGGTAGTTTGCTACTAATTAGTTGCATCTTACATCTGGAATACGTCTATGTGGCTGAAACCACAGGGTATGGGAAGTCATGCTATAGAGAAGTAATTGGATTTGTGAAAACAAATACAGGCATTTTTAAACTAAAAATGCTGTCAGAGCTTTGTTCTTCTCGAAATACAATTTTACTGATAGTGTTCTTAGTTTTTCAAGTTGATACTCTTCTTTCTTGCTAGCTCTCGAGGTGGTGAAAATGTGTTAAAATGAGGTAGACAGTGTTTTTGGCAGTATATACATAATGCCAAAAAATGAGATCTCTTTGTAGATTAACCAGCTGAAGTTCATGCCATGGTGAAATGCATATTTAGTGTGATTTGGGGTGAACAGAAACCAAGTGTTATGGCTTTGTAGTTCAGTTAGCATAGCATTCTATTACAGTGACTTGGAACCCTCAGCTTTTTTTCCTTTGAGTTAAATACAGACTTTGCTAAGGCTTGAAGTAATGTGTACTTGTTTTATCTTTACTCTCAGGATCTGCTAATACTGCCACAGCTGACTTACATGTCATTCTACTTTTCACAGAGGTATCCAGGCAATTCCACTTTTCCAAAGGTTGGTTCAAGTGATGACAGCAAGTCTATGTTCAGGTTTGCATCAGTTCTGTGTTCTGACATAAACTTTTAAGGTCCTTAATCTTTTTGCCTGAACTCCCCATGTGTAAAGTTCTTGCTTGTTTTCATGAGAGAATGCTAAATTCTTATGATATCCTAATGGGACTCACTGGTGGGCCTTTGCTGTGGTTGGCTGCTGGCTCTTCTCTCAGTTGTTTTCACTTTGTCATTCAGACCTGCCAAATCTTCTGTCTGTTAAATGCAGTTCTGATTGGAAAAGAATAGTAATGATGTAGAAATGTAATGACTAAACAGAAGATAGGGTTCACTGTGTGGTACAGGTGAATCTCTTTGTGGTCATCAAGAGCTGTGCTATGACCAGTACTGGAGAGCAAGAATGTTAATCAATTTATAATTATAAAAGTATCATATGTGAAAACTGAAAAGTCTGTTTTACATTTTGAGAAAGAGTACTCAAGAGACCCATCATAAATCTACTAATGCATTTTGTAAGAGTGAGTGTGTTCCTGCAGCACATGGCAGGCCCCACATGAAAGGCCTGCCAGGCAGTTTGCATGCATGACAATTATTTGAATATAGCAGATGTGAAACTTATAGGCAAACTGCTGTGAAGCAATTTCTCTATTCTGACTAGCACTCTGTTTTAGTTAATAATATCTGTGTCTTCCATAGATGTCTAAATACGTGTAGACCATCAGTAGCACTTGAAATTATCGCTAGAAATAACAATGCTATGTGTTTCAAATACGCCAAATATTGGAGATAGATTAATTCTGATTCAGGTCTTACAATTGGGATTGATATACATTATTTTTCAGGTGTATTTTTTTTTCCACAGAACCCACTTGCAAAATTATGCTCCAGAAGGCTCATACCTCAAGCATCCTTTGCATGTATGAATCAATTGTGTGTTTCCATAAAACAGTAGAACTATGCCTCTCCTAGTCAAAATAGCTTTTAAACAGTAAGTGTGAGAGAGAACAGCATTATGGATTTGAATATTAGCATATTCAATAACAAAGTTATTTGGCTTGATATTGTACCTATGTCAGAAAGTTTTAGCCAAAGCCCTTGCCTGTGGAACCTGAGGCAGGCAGAGTCCAGCTCCTTTTTGCTGTGGAATAGACAGTGCCTTGAACAAATGAGAGTTGGAGAGCTTAAGAGACATTTAGGTTTGGCTTGTGAAGTCCAGTAACATGTGCTGAAGTTGGGATCTATCTTTTCTCGGTGGTATTCTGACAGGTTTTCTGTGGGACAGTATGCTGTTTGCAAATCCTGTGGGAAAGTATATCTCTGTGTTAAAAAGGTGTGCTGGCTAGCTGATCATGTTGTTAAAGAGTTTATAGCTCCTTCTTTGATGCATTTTGCTTAGTTGCAAACCTCCTGAGGCATTCCAACCAATGAAAGCTGAGAATACCATAGTTTTTTTTTTGTTATTTGTGCTTTTTAAATCAATCTGTTAGTTTGTTTTACAATGCTTTTATGGTAAATGGCCAGTTACTCTAGGCTTCTTTAGCAGCTTTAACTAAAAACATTTCAAAGTTGTATTTCATAACCCCTGCATTTCAGTCAACAGAGTGAAAAAAAAAGCTGTTGGTTTTTTTTTTTTCTTTTCTCCATTGTAAATTTTAGTAGGCTTCACTTCCTCATCATTCGTCAGCATGAACCCAAACTCCTCTACATCTCTGTGCTGTTTTTGGAAACTGCCTACACAGTGGGCATCATTTGTCTCTGTCCTAATTCCCTTGTGACTCTAAATGCAATGGGAGCATTTGCAAAGAAGAAATCTTTTCAGTGTATTGGCAAAGCTTCTTCTGTAATTGTGTTAGCTGAAGCAGACAATGAGGCTGAAATCCTTTTTGAATTAGGGTTTATGTAACTCTAACCCAATTCCTGGCTAAGCCTTGCAGGCTGATCCAGAACGGCGAGCACTGGCCACTCATGTGTTTTGCTGCAGTCTGAGGCATGTGGCCTAACGGACTAAGCCTGGGATTGTCTGGTCTGCTTTTCCCAGCCTGGTTTTGCCTTGCTTTACAGTCATTTCCCTGTGCAAGTGTTACCTGGCAAAGAAGGAGAAAAGGCTCAGTTGTACCCGGGTGTGTGGTCATGTCAAAGTGTAACAGCCCAGGATGCGCAGAGGAGGCCAGAGGAGCATGGCTGACTGCTGCTCTGCTTTCAGAAGCTCTACATGGAAAGCGCTAAGCTGTCATGGAAAAATACAGTCCACTCATCTCTGCTTTTGTCTGAAAGCGTGCTCTCTGGAATCAGGCCGACTGCTAACAGAGCCCTGGTGGCTCTGTGTGAGACAGGACGGGGAGCAGACAGATCATTTACAGATTAGGAGTAAAGGCTGCCTGTGTTTTGCTCTCTTCAGCTTCATACTGTTACGTTCCTTGACTCTGGTATTACTTGGAAAATGGTGGTGAAAAATAATAGAGTGGTGGCGTAGACAAAGAGATGAAACTTTACATGTTCTTCGGTAACTTTTATCAAAGGTGTGGTAAGGGGTGAATACACAACCAAGTTGAATGGAAACCACAATTACACCAGTGTTTCAAAATAAAACCAAAGACGAATAAAGAAGTCCCCCTAGACCTGACTTTACTGAAGGTCTAGAGTTGGTTTTTGGTTCAACCTTACTTCTTTTTTCAAAGTACCATTGTAATGGTATGTTTCCTGGCTACTCAGAATTACCCAAAGTCAGTTGCACAGTGAATGAGATACCTGACACTGGTTATTAGAAAAGAGGAATTGGTTTGATGATACAGATACCTCAATGGGAGCAAAAAACAAGTAGCACTTACACAAATGATTTGAGTTTAATGCTTGGTAAATATATTAAAAATATGTATATTTTTATGAAGAAAATCCTGATGGACTGCATTCTTTTCCATTTTATAGACTCTGGAGTGTGTAATTTTTTAAAAAGGAAAATACTTTTAAATGGTCAGGCCATTTTTTAACTTTGAACTTTTGCAAAGAAATTGTAGTTAGAATGTTGCATTCTTTCTTACTGTATTTATTTGAAAATATTACAAAGGGAAAATTGAAGTTACAGCACAAAAGGAAGTTTGTGGAGAAAAGTGAATGTTTTCTTGCTAGGCATTATTTTTTAACTTTTTTTTTCTGTTGCTGAACGTGAAAACTTCAGTACAAAATAAAAAATGTAATTGACCTATTCAGCTTCTCTAAAAATTTCAGTACATATCCCCTGGCATTTAGTTTTGGACATAATTTTTGGTAAGCAATTAGTAAGAAGAAAATCAGCTTTACTTTTTTCATTCATTTACTATTTGACTTTATACTTGGTAATTGTAAATCATCACAGACATTTCTGAAAATTAGAGAACTCCCAAAACATCCATAGCCTGTATTTGAAGACTAGTAATAAACTTCCTATTAGGTTATGAATTCCTATTAGGTTTTTCAGCTTCTGAGGAAAGAAGGGATTAATTGGAAACTAATTGGGTTTGTTGGATTTTTGAGGGGAGGGTGGGAAGGGCAGTGGGGTTATTTTTCCTTCCACAGTTTCAGAGATGAGAATTTTTCCAGATATGATGAGTGTAAATTTGTAGCTGTATTTAAATTGATCTGAGATTTACATACATAAAGATTTTTTCAAAAATAGTTAAAAGATCTGTGGAGTTGAATGAGCTTCTCATGAAAGTTAAACTGGCAGTGCCAGGCTGTACCTAGTGTCAGGATACTGCTCAGGAAGAAAATGAAATAAAAACCTCCATCTGCTGTCTTTAATAAGTTTACCACGTGGCAACTGAATCTGTAGTTTGAGGATGATGCTGATGATGTTTTTGTGATCAATATTATCAAAATATTTGGAAATTCATGTTGCAGGCTTACAGGAGGTTTGTGTGGTTTTTTTTTTTATTGTACATGGTATTTATTAAATATTCTGATGAATTATTCTGTCATCCTTTTGCCTTGCTGAAAAGCTGACTCTCTCAGATTTTGAGTTACTAAAAGAGGTGCTGTAAGCATATTTCCCAAAGGTTTGCAGTGGTTGTAGATAAAATACAGTCAGTCTTTGACAGTGCTGAGGAAAACAAGTCAATCCTTGTTTTCAGTGTCACTGGACACTGACAGCACCATGTCTGAATTAATATACAGGGCTGCAGCTGTATTCCACAGCCTGATAGTCTCTGCTTATTGTTTTGGCTGAGAATATTGATTTCCACATTCAACCTTTTCTCTATTTGCAGTTGTTCACACTGCTAATCTGGTGTGATGGTGTGAAAAAATCTGCTGGAGCTTTTCTTTAAGATTTCTTGGGGCTTAATGTCTTTTACCTGCTGGGCTTTTGCCTAGAAAATGCTTGTTGCACTGTGATTTTGCATCCCTTTTCTTCATGTTACACACAGATTTTTTATGTATTTAATATATGTAACATATTTAATCTGCATATAGAAACATACACATAGAATATATTGCATGTATATTATTATATTAATATCATATTAGTATAATATTCATATGGACACATACTATATTTTTCTATATAATGTAATTTTTTTGTCATGCATTTCCTCACATTTATTTTCATCTGTGGGTATATATACGTAATTGCTATGGATAATGACATCTTTTATGTATCTTCACTCTGGAGTTGTTCTGTAGAGAGTATTCCAGCAATATTATCCTCTATATGGAGTATTTATCTATAGTAGTTTACTCTGTGGTGTGTAACCTGCTGGAAATTTATAATGCAGATGCTGAATTTGCTGACTCAGTCCTGTATTTTTCTGAGAGAATGTTTTTTCATTGCTTTGGGAAAAAAAAGTTCTGGCAGGCTCAGTATTCACTTCTTTCCTCACCTACTACCCCTCTCCATTACAAAAAAATGAAAGCAAATTACCTTCCTAATTACTGCATTGCTTCATCTCAGTAAGGGTACTGAATGCCCACATGCAGATAAAATTAAAAAAACTTGCTGTGGGGATGCAAAAAACCCTGCAGAGGTAGCCCTGTGTTTGAAAATGTCTTCAGGGTTGTCATTACAAGGTCTGGTGTTTCATTCCTCAGCAGCAGTCAGCTGGAGACAGAAGTGTTGGCAGCTGAGCTGTAGTTAGATCCGTGTCCAAAGGCTGGATACTTTGGCCACATGCACGTTTTGCTTTGGAGAAGCTACGACACAAATATCTGGACTACAGTAGGAGATCTTGATGATGAAATGGGAGGCTAAGGAAAGTTAGTGTCTTCTGATATTTTCAAATTACAAAATATGTTGAATAACGTTGCTTAAGAATATCCTGTAGGCAACAGATGAGTCTTAAAATTACCCTGTTTTAACATAAACATTTTCCTTCCCGAGTTTTGTAATATATTCTTATTATCAGGTTCTGATTTTAAGCTGAGGAGTTTGACAGCAGCTGTAACAAATAAATACAGTTAGTGTGATCTTTGAGTTTTCTTGTGGCTTTATTGTGCTCTGGATTCATTTTTGACTTCTGTGTTATTGTAAGGGCTATGTAAAATACGCTCTTTTCTCAATGTATCTGCCCATAGGGCAAATGGATTCTGTTTGTAAATTTGCAACTCCGTAAAATGGGTACAATTCCTGTATACAAAACTGCTCTGTGTTACTTAAGTGGTGTATAAATGCCAAGATATTTTATTTTTTTCTCTGTTTGTATTTTTGTCAAGAGTATGACATCCGATCAGATCACTGGATTCTTGTGTCTGGTGACAGATTAGCCTTACAGCCCTTGACAAGCAGTGCATTATAGTTATTAAGACTTTTTGTTGTATGTCGTTGGTGTAAAGCCTGCTGCGTGGCGTGAGGACAGCAGACATCACTGGTCTGAAATAGCAGCTCCCTCTTAGCTCTAGGCCCGTAAGTACCTGAATGAGGTGAACTGTAGTACTATGCCAATCAGTATGGATTCAGCTCCCCGCTGCGGTAGTTCTCTGGGGCTCTGACTGGATCCGTCATTTCAGATGCTCACACTTCTGAATGAGAGGGGGCAGATGGTGCCGGTAGTTCCCAGCCCCGCCGGCAGACCGGACAAGCTGTACTGCCAGCCGAGCTTCCCCAGACTGCTCGGGAAAGAGAGGTCCAAATTCCATCACTGCTCACCGGTCTGGCGCTCTGTGCTCACTTAGGGCATCCATCCCAAGTTTCTGCCACCATAAGGACACAAATCCATGTCAGTGTTTTGCCTGACGCTTCAGAAATCGATTTCCATTACCAATTTGGCAAGCTTGGGGAGGGAGCCAGAGGTCCGCATTTGTAAAAAGGGAAGGGAGAGAGAGAAAGAGTGACAGCTTAGTGCAGTTTGGTTTATTTGTTTACTACTTTTGGGCATGGATGTCACTAAATCAGGTGAGACAATACCTTTTATTTTGGAAATATTGAGAGCCTTCCAGTTGTCAGTGTTAACTATAATCCACTCATCTTTTTTTTTGTTTTTAAGCTTCTCTTGCTGTCATTTTCCCTCTAATAGCATGAGATGTTCTAGAGCTTTAATGAGACTGCTTTGAAAGCTTTATCTTTGTCATTCTGTTCACGTGGCAACCAGGTCTTATGGTTTTATTAGACAGTTGGTTGTTCATAAACTAATGTTGCTCAGTTTGATTGTGTGGCAGCCACTTCTTGCTGTCTAATTGCTTTAGAAAGGCAAACCGTATCTCCTTTTTTTTTAATAAAAGTGTTGTTGTTTTTTTTTTTTTCTTTAAAGTGTTACAAAAGAACTGTATAGCAGAGAGTGAAGACTTGAGATCTGAAGAGGATCAAATTTTTTACTTCTGTGGTTGCTTGTGCATATTTCAGAGAGTTGTATGGATGATCTTCAGAATAGGAACAGGGAGAGAGCAAGTTAAAAACTGCTAATAATAGGCCATGTAATATTCCCCTTTCTGCTCGCTTTATTATTTAAAAGTATGCTAAAAATGCCATGTATGACAGAAGAAGAGACACTAACTTTTATGCCACTGGAAAGAAAAAGCTTTGTATGAAACTAGAGTAGGAGTGAAGAAAAAAAATAGCACATTGTGTTTGGGAGACAAATCAGGCAAGTTCTCTTTAGCCATGGTATTTTCAGCCCTTGTGTGCCAGAGGATTTGAGAATTGTTTTCTTAGGGATCTTCTTCAAAAGATTACTTGTACACAAATCTCAGAGTTTAGAAAGGAGAGAGGGAGGGGAAGATGATTTGGTTTTTGTTGAGCCGAGTTTGAGAGCTTAATTCCGCTCTGCTGTGCAACTCTTGTTTGATTTTACCTAGAGAGCAGGGTCAGTACCGCCAATTTCAAGAATATTTTGTGATGGTATGTTAATATAGAGCTGTTGGAATTTACTTCTATTTGATAACATGTAAATGATATGGCCAGCGCAGATGGGATTTGAAGAATAACAAGGCCCAGAAATTTCATGAAATTTTGAAAATATTAATAAGGAAAGTTGTTCAGAAATCTGGGAGCTATATGAAAGCGCAGCATTCAGTTGTAAGCCAAATTTAGAGCTAATGTGAATTGGTGTAGCTTCACAAAGATGAATGAAATTACATGAGTCCTGAATTTCTGCACTGGTACATGAGAATTTAAGCAAATTAACAACATCTCTGATTTTCTAAGAATATCACCAGAACAAGTAGAGATGTTGCATCAACAGTGTTGTCAAAGTAGCTAAGTTTAGGAGTGTTATTTTTACTTTTTAATATATTATGATGGAAACCAAGACTTACAGCAAGAAGATTTTTTTTTTTCTTAAACACTGAAAATGCAGTTTTCCTGTGATGTGCTTTAAAGAGAGACCATAGTGTTTCTTCTGTGAATTGTCTTTGAACATTCTGATCAGAGACAAAACAATGTTCACTGGCTAATTTTGATACTTGCTTCTTGAGATGCAAGAATGCTAAACCAGACTGAGATCTAAGAAAACACTAAACCTGGACTTTTTTATGAGCAGTAGAAAAAAACTGTAGAATATTGAAGTTAGAAATGATATGAACACAATGCTGTAAGAAAAAAAAAAAAGAATCTTTATTTGGAGTCAGTGGCAGCAAAACTCCCCCCGTGTTACTGTGATGCCCTGTTACTGTGCCAATTGTATTGCCTTCTGTGCATTAATATGAATTTAAAGTGAATTAACAGTAGCTCGGGTCTTAAGTTTACCTTACAGGCAGAAATAGAAGAGCCCTGTTGATGGATTTACTGTATTCAGTTAGGCTGAAGACAAAATGGAGCAACAAGAGACGTGAAAGAGAAGCTATCAGGAGAGACATTTGGATATTGCTGGAGATGATAAGCGTTCAGTTAACAATAAAAGCAAAACCTGGACTTCATTATGCAGCTGATTTTTGTTAGTATAGAAGAAGTGACACTGTGGAGCACGAACAAATTACCTTTCAGAAAAAGTGAGTTTTAAGAAAGGGCTGGAATGTGAGACATGTAGCTATGTGTCAGAGGTAAAATGCCTTCTGCATTATTAATCTTTTCTGCTGCTTGCTTTAGGTCTAATGCTGCTTTCAGAGAATTCAGAATACCAGCATGCCATTACCCTCAGCTGCTATCCTGTCCTAGTTTCTGTCATTCCTGTTTTGGTAGAGGCCAGAGGCTTCCACTGGATGCTGTGTGAAGCCCTCTACAAACATCAGTGACAGCTCCTGCCCTGAACAATTTACACTGCAGCAAACAAATCATAGAATCATAGAATCATAGAATGGTTAGGGTTGGAAGGAACCTTCAAAGGTCATCTAGTCCAACCCCCCTGCAAGGAGCAGGGACATCCCTGACTAGATTAGGTTGCTTAGAGCCTCATCCAGCCTGGCCTTGAACGTTTCCAGGGATGGGGCCTCCGCCACCTTTCTGGGCAACCTGTTCCAGTGTTCTATAACTCGCATCGTAAAAAATTTTTTCCTAATTTCCAATCTAAATCTACCCCCCTCTATTTTAAAACCATTACCCCTTGTCCTATTGCAACAGGCCCTACTAAACAGCCTTTCCCCATCTTTCTTGTAGGCCCCCTTGAGGTACTGGAAGACTGCTATCAGGTCTCCCCGGAGCCTCCTCTTCTCCAGGCTGAACAGCCCCAACTCTCTCAGCCTGTCCTCATAAGAGAAGTGCTCCAGCCCTTTTATCATCTTCGTGGCCCTCCTCTGGACCTTCTCCAACTGGTCCATGTCCTTCTTGTGTTGGGGGCTCCAGAACTGGACACAGTACTCCAGGTGGGGTCTCACCAGGGCAGAGTAGAGGGGGAGAATCACCTCCCTCAGCCTGCTGGCCACGCTTCTCTTGATGCAGCCCAGGATGCGGTTGGCCGCCTGGGCCGCAAGGGCGCATTGCCTGCTCATGTTAAGCTTCTCATCCACCAGCACTCCCAAGTCTTTCTCCTCAGGGCTACTCTCAATCCATTCCCCACCCAGCCTGTATTTGTGCCTGGGATTGCCATGACCCAGGTGCAGGACCTTGCACTTGGCCTGGTTGAACTTCTTCATGAGGTTGGCACGGGCCCACCTCTCCAGCCTGTCAAGGTCCCTCTGGATGGCATCCCTCCCTTCCAGCGTGTCGATGGCACCACACAACTTGGTGTCATCGGCGAACTTGCTGAGGGTGCACTCTATCCCACTGTCCATGTCGCCGACAAAGATGTTGAACAGGGCCGGGCCCAGCACGGACCCCTGAGGGACACCACTCGTGACCGGTCTCCACATGGACATTGAGCCATTGACCACCACTCTCTGAGTGCGGCCATCCAGCCAATTCCTTATCCACCGAATGGTCCGTCCATCAAACCCATGTCTCTCTAGTTTAGAGAGAAGGATGTCATGCGGGACAGTGTCAAAAGCTTTGCACAAGTCCAGGTAGATGATGTCCGTTGCTCGTCCCTTGTCCACCGATGCCGTCACCCCGTCATAGAAGGCCACCAAATTGGTCAGGCACAGTCTGCCCTTGGTGAAGCCATGTTGGCTGTCACCAACCACCTCCTTGCTCTCCATGTGCCTTAGCATGGTTTCCAGGAGAATCTGCTCCATGACCTTGCCAGGCACAGAGGTGAGGCTGACCGGCCTGTAGTTACCTGGGTCTTCCTTACTCCCCTTTTTAAAAATTGGGGTATGCAAATAAAACAAGCAAGTGGAGGGGAGAGAGGACAGAAAAGAATGCAGACAAGATTAGAGGGTCCTTTATTGTTGGCCTTGCTGTGTGCACAGTTCCTTTCAACAATGGCGTTAAGGCCACAGAAGGTTTGCTTACCCGTCTCTTCAGATGGGGAGAGGCTAAGGCCAGTTGATCTTTGTCAGATATCCACCAACTCTCATTATATTTGAAAGTGATTTTGAATCAAATGTTGTGCAGTGACAGAATCTGACAAATTTTGGGGACTTCCATCTGGATTGCATCTTTTGTAGGCAGTGGTATACTCTTTGTTGTATTTCTGTCCAGTCTGTTTTCCTGTTACACCACTTTTCCTTACCTAAGAACATAAGAAAGTCTCTACAGGCAAAAGGTGTCCTATCTCGAGCAGCAGCTATAAACAAGAAGAAAGAAAAACAAGAACAGAGCAAGCATGCATGATAATGCCTTCCATTTCCTTCTGAGACTTCAACCATTTTCAGGATTTACTGAGATAAGTGTAGTTTCTGTGTTTAGTAACTGCCTGTGGTTTTCCGTGCCTTGAACTTGTCCAGCCTCCCCTTCGATCCATGTAAACTTCTGCTCCTTACCATGCTGGACAGGCACCTACAAAGCTAATCTATAGCATAACATTTCTTCTGCCAGATCTTCTTTTTGGAATCAGTGATATTTTGTACAAATTTGATAGCCTGTCAAACAAAATGCACTTCACTGATCTTTTCACATTAACTTGTGAAAATATCTGAGGTAGTAATAATTTTGTTTGGGTTTTTTAGTCACTGTTCCATCCCTGTGTAATATAAATCTGACCTGTGCCGATTCACATTTTGCTTGAAGAAACTCTAATTTAAATTAATTTTTTAATATTACATCTTTCTTTATATAGTTAATGCTAGTGTTGACAGCTAAGGATGGCATGCAAAAGATGGTGACTCACTCTTCAGTATGGCTTTCTTGATGATGCTTTATATTACAAAATATGATATTACTGTCTCAGTGACTCGAATATGCATCACTAGGTACTCTGAATTTTTCTCAGTCAGAACTGTGCATCTTAAATATGTCTGAAGCTTAGGAGTGAAAAGTAAATGAAATTAAGCTGCTGTCTCTCCTAGATGTTCTTAGACTTTTATTTCAAATGGCTTTTTTTATGGCTTAGATTTTTATTATTCGTTGTTTCTCAAAATTGCATTTCTTCACATATTCTTTCATATAATCTGCTCTCTGCCACAAAGGATGAAAATATATTTGCTAAAAAGAAGATCAGCCAGAAAACTAATAAAGCGTTCTACTTTTTTTTTTTTTTTTTTGAGATTTCACTACAGATGGGGAGACAAGGCTGTATACACCTAAAAGGTTTCCTGTAGAGAAGATGAATGCTTTCATAGAAATGCAGCCTGCTTGAGACTTTGCTGTGTAATGTCCTCATGCATATTTCATCTAAATGTACATTAAATTTTACAAAAGATAGCAAAAAAATAATTAGTAGTGTGATTGAGAAGCCAATGATGTCTGTGGGAGAACGCTGATGATGTAATTCCATTTGCCTTAGGCTGTTATTAACAAATGCTGCCCTTCATTTCTGGAAGAAGCCTCAGTGCACTGAATGTGTGATTCTGGGCCTGATAGGTTGCTGTGCAGGCTGTGCATTCGGAGATAGCGTCTCACTGCTCTTGTTGCAATGCTGTTTTTACTCTCATGCTGCATACTGGGGATCTGTTTTTATTAAATATGGGAACCTGTGAAGGAAGACACTGCTAACTGTTGGTCTGCAGATTTGTGAGCTTGAGAGGAAGGGATGTCACAGTTCTTTGAAAAAGCAAACATTATTCTGTATATATATCTGTATATATATTATTCTGTATATATATCAAATATTCATACTGCCCATTGTACTCGAAGAGCAGGTTCGGGATCATCTGAGGAACCTGAAGGTGCACAAGTCCATGGGACCTGATGAGATCCATCCGCAGGTCCTGAGGCAATTGGCGGATGAAGTTGCCAAGCCACTGGCTATCGTATTTGAGAAGTCGTGGTGGTCTGGTGAGGTCCCCGATGACTGGAAGAGAGGGAACATAACCCCAATTTTTAAAAAGGGGAATAAGGAAGACCCAGGTAACTACAGGCCGGTCAGCCTCACCTCTGTGCCTGGCAAGGTCATGGAGCAGATTCTTCTGGAAACCATGCTAAGGCACATGGAGAGCAAGGAGGTGGTTGGTGACAGCCAACATGGCTTCACCAAGGGCAGACTGTGCCTGACCAATTTGGTGGCCTTCTATGACGGGGTGACGGCATCGGTGGACAAGGGACGAGCAACGGACATCATCTACCTGGACTTGTGCAAAGCTTTTGACACTGTCCCGCACGACATCCTTCTCTCTAAACTAGAGAGACATGGGTTTGATGGACGGACCACTCGGTGGATAAGGAGTTGGCTGGATGGCCGCACTCAGAGAGTGGTGGTGAACGGCTCAATGTCCATGTGGAGACCGGTCACGAGTGGCGTCCCTGAGGGGTCCGTGCTGGGCCCTGTTCAACATCTTTGTCGGTGACATGGACAGTGGGATAGAGTACACCCTCAGCAAGTTCGCCGACGACACCAAGTTGTGTGGTGCTGTCGACACACTGGAAGGGAGGGATGCCATCCAGAGGGACCTTGACAGGCTGGAGAGGTGGGCCTGTGCCAACCTCATGAAGTTCAACCAGGCCAAGTCCTGCACCTGGGTCATGGCAATCCCAGGCACAAATACAGGCTGGGTGGGGAATGGATTGAGAGCAGCCCTGAGGAGAAGGACTTGGGAGTGCTGCTGGATGAGAAGCTTAACATGAGCAGGCAATGCGCCCTTGCAGCCCAGAAGGCCAACCGCATCCTGGGCTGCATCAGGAGAAGCGTGGCCAGCAGGACAAGGGAGGTGATTCTCCCCCTCTACTCTGCCCTGGTGAGACCCCACCTGGAGTACTGTGTCCAGTTCTGGAGCCCCCAACACAAGAAGAACATGGACCAGTTGGAGAGGGTCCAGAGGAGGGCCACGAAGATGATAAAAGGGCTGGAGCACTTCTCTTATGAGGACAGGCTGAGAGAGTTGGGGCTGTTCAGCCTGGAGAAGAGGAGGCTCCAGGGAGACCTGATAACAGTCTTCCAGTACCTCAAGGGGGCCTACAAGAAAGATGGGGAAAGGCTGTTTAGTAGGGCCTGTTGCAATAGGATGAGAGGTAATGGTTTTAAAATAGTGGGGGGTAGATTTAGATTGGAAATTAGGAAAAAATTTTTTATGATGCGAGTTATAGAACACTGGAACAGGTTGCCCAGAAAGGTGGTGGAGGCCCCATCCCTGGAAACGTTCAAGGCCAGGTTGGATGAGGCTCTGAGCAACCTGACCTAGTCAGGGATGTCCCTGCTCCTTGCAGGGGGGTTGGAGTAGATGACCTTTGAAGGTCCCTTCCAACCCTAACCATTCTATGATTCTATGATTCTATGATTCTGGTATTCTGCCTGTCATTTGATATCCCATATGAGATAAACAGAATGTTAGAAAACATGTAATGTTAGAAAACATACAAAACTGTATTTTGAACACCTTCAAACATGCTTCTAAACAAAAACTGCAACTCTTCTCCTAGGATGCTCTATGTAGCCTATGGAGCAACATTGCAGGAAGTAACTCATTACAGATTATTGAAGTAAAGGTGTTTGAATAATTATTTGTTGATTTAGACCTGTCTTGATCTAGTAAAATATTTAATGATATCCATTTTGAGATAGCTGAGTGCTTTTGCTGACTTCAAGTGTATGAGTAGCTATAAAGTTAGGCTGCTGCTGAAAGGATGTTTTGGACTGAGGCCTGGAAGACAAGGAACAAATAGCATACAGCTGGGTAACTGCTACTGTTTGGTCTTGCTAACGTACCCTTATGCGGTACGTAGTTGGCTTCATGCCTTTTCACCCTGTTTTAAAGAGGTATAGCATTACAAACAAATTTTCTGAATGATGCTAATTGCATCAGTGTGCACAATACCATGTTTTACTTTAAAACTGACTTGTTTTAGTAATGCAGAATTATTAGAAAGATTATGCTTTGTTGAAGTCTTTCTTGGATCTGTGAAGCCAAAAAAAATAAGGTAAGATCTGGTATGGTTTCAAGATATGCCTTTTTTCTCTTTCTGTGTGTATGTTTAGTTATCCTCACCTGCTATTCCTCATCAGTGATTTGGCAGCAGTGTTATGATAATTAGTGGAAAAATCAGCTAAGAAGAATATTTGTCACTAAGCAAAAGCAGCCTGTCATATGAAGTGCCTACTCAAAATACCCCTTTTTGGTTTTTTTATAGACAAAATTTTTGTTACTTTTCTAGTTTAACATATTGTGTGAAATATAAACAGAGAAACCGAGTGGACAGATCATTAGCAGGTCATCTGAGGTTTGTGAGGAGGAAGTACTGGGGTGGATTAGCCTGTGTAACATGCTTAAAAATTGTAGAAGATGAAGTACTCAAGTGTTATTCACAGCAGGAGCTGGTGGACTAGATTGTTTCTGCATCATGCCCTTATTAAGGTCCCAGAAAAGGTACTTGAGTGGGGGTCTAAGAGGATCTTCAGGATTTATTTATGAAGTCTTTTATGGTATAACTTGTTTTGAGCTTATGAAAGAGCAGAGTGCATAATTTCTCTGTTAGCATTAACTCTTGATATCCAAGATGTAGAGTAAAGTAAGGATTAAACTAATGTTAAGGACCTGTAAAAAATTAGCCAAAGTGTTACAAGGAAGAGTGAACTTTTTGTAGCTTTAATGTACACTTTCTCTCCTTGTTCTTTTTCTGAAACCCCAAATGTTGACAATTAACAGAATATTCTGTTGGCTCACAATCTAGTTTTGGGCTTCTGTTGCTTCTTTTGGGTGACAAATTGGGTTGTGACCTCTCGATTGCTGTTCACTGGGAGTGTTAGTAGGTACCTTGCTGCAGAAGTTGGCATGAGACCTATTGAAAGAAATGAAGAAAGATGTATTAGCATAAAAAGGACACGAATCCTTACTGAAGTCTCTCAGTGTTGCTGTAAGACATGCTAAGGCCAACAAAGATAGGAACAATATATTGGGCAGGCTGAGACCACACCAATACTAGATGTCACCACCCTAAGAAGGGGTTATGAAAAAATAGTGCTAGGGAGATGCAGGAAAAGTACCTGCTCTGAGTATAGAGGACATGATGAGTTAAGACAAAACAAGAGATTTATGGGAGTACTAAGAGAATGGATTTGGATTTGGATTTGGATTTGGATTTGGATTTGGAGGTGTTCAGGGAGCAAAAGCATCAAAGTTTAAAAGCATATGTTAACTGAGTTTTCTACTCACATTCAGCTTATCTTACTAATACAGAAAATTCAGTTACTACTAAGGATGGCACCTTTGTTACCAGCTACTAATAATTTAAAAGCTTCTAAGTGAGTAGCATTTGATTGAAAACATTCTTTGTAGCCATCAATATTCTCCTCATTATCACTGATCACAGTGAGGTCACTCGAATAAATTGAAGGGGTTCTGAGTGGCGGAGGATCTGTTCTTCCACCCATAACAGCAGCACAGTATCATCTTAAGTGGGAAAACTTTTACTGTAAATGCCCAGTAATTACACATCTTGTTAGTAGGAATTCACTTGCAGTTCCCTGGATGTGTTGCATGTTCAGAAGGTGCTCTGCTGTGATGAGCAGTTACTGATGCACCCCTCCATGAAGATACCTTTCTTACCAAAATTGGCAAGTAAGGCCTAAAACGTTGTAATGGTATTTCATGGTGGATGGTGGTACAGAGACCAAAGGTAAATAGGAGTTGAAATTCAGAGTCAAATGATGATTTAGCAGTGGCACGGCAAGTGAGATTACTGATGCAACTGTAGGAGTGTTGTGGGAATATTTAAATTAGTGCATTGATGATACATTGGCTGCTGTATGTTGATTTCTTTTATGAGTTTTTTCTGGAGAAGCTCTTGTCGGTAGAAACAATGACATTGTCACTTTAATCAGGCAGCCATGCCGGTCTTGCGTGGATTGAGAAAATATTTGCAGAGGCAATTGGTCAACCTCTTAGAGTTTGAGGCTAAAATTAATGTAACCAGTCCTCCAGCTGGTTGAGATTTCTTGCTGCTTATTACTTCTATTCATAAGTTGATTTAAAAAACCCTACATGTATAATACTTGGGAATAATTTTTAAAACCACAATAATATCTGAATGCCTTCTGGTAAAGCGACTTCCTGAAGGTTACCTCGTGATCTGCACTGAACTTACTACGCAGCTGCTAGAGTAGGAGTCATTAAATCATTTGCAATGAAAGCTGTGTTTTAGTAAAGTGTACATTAGCTAAGGGAAAGGCTGAGTAATGGTGGGCTAAATCTTGCTTTTCCCCTCTTTGCCTTTGCTTAGCGCTCTCTGAAAAGGGTTAGTCCCTCATTTAAATTAGATCTGTTTGAGGACCGATCTTTCTGATCTTTCTTTGGCTTTGGAACGTTGCCATGGGCCAAACTGTAGGGGCAGTTTGTTGCACTAGAAATTGTTTCTGGGCTAAAACCTCTTGCAATACTACGCTTTTGTTTCAAAGCTGCTAGAATGTCACACATTTAGCAGAGGAACTGGTTGTCTCTGAGGCAGCTACAGTGATTCCAGCCTTCACAGGTATGTCCTGATCCGTTCTGTGTGACTTAGAGTCTCTTGGAGGCAGAGAGGTAGCAGGCACGTGTTAGTGATGCTGCTGTTATGACAGCAGCGTGCCTTCTGATGCAGGCAGTGACACCATACCAGTGACATACAGTGCTGCTGCTGCAGTACCAGTAAATCTATGATGCTGTGCCCAGCCCGGCTGTCTCTTGTGCCCCTCTCTCAGCCGTTTCACGCAGAGCTGGGTGGTGCAGACGTGGGGAGGCCAGCTCGGCTGCTGAGCAGTAGTCGGGCTGCTGAAGCTGATACGCAGCAGTCAGCGTCCTTGACACTCTTTAGATAGCTTTTACCCTTCTTGGAAGAATTTAGTAATAATGCAGCATTAGTGCTATTATGATAAATTTGTTGTTAATTTAGAAAGATCAAAAAATATTTCCTGTTTCTCCTGTGTACAGAATAGGTCCCTGATATGGAGCACCAAAACACTAGAAATATTTAAAAGCGTTCTGTGAGACTGTAAACTTACAGAGATGTTTCTTAAAGTCTGTTATTTTTTGCAGCTGAAAGTGTTGCCTGTCTTCAGTTACAGAAAGTTGATGTCTTTATGTTTTTAGCATTTGCTTTCACTCACTTCTTCTTTGGAGAAAGCAGATTTGTTCTGCATTTCTGACTACAGATCATCTTTTCTTTAGAGTCAATTTTCTGTTTGTTTGGCAGCAGGGGAAGATAAAATAATGTGGGCTACATGCTTTCAGACTGGAAGGCTAAATGTTCAGAAGCTTGCAGTGTTTTTGCAGTGTCTGCTATATTTGCAGTTGACAGCCTTGAGTTTCCAACAGTTGTTTTTGCATGTTCGGTGCATGTGGTGCCAGCGCTGAGAAGCCTGGAAACGAGAGCCAGCAACACGCAGAGAACTTGTTACTTACAGCACTTAAGATGTCTGAACATGAATCAGATCTCTCTGAAGAATGGCTCATAATTTTCTGCAGGTTTAACTGTAAATGACAAGCTTGTGGGCTGTTTTTTTTTTCCCTTGAGCTTTGATTTGTTCTTGCCTTCTTCTCAACACCTTTTAGTCCCTTTCTTAACCAATTCTGTACGCTAGGGAAGTGGGAAATGTTGTTAGTGTAGGTGGTGGGGGATGTGGGAGAGAAGACAAGACATTTATTTAACCTTCAGCACTTCTTCATTACTTCAGGTTCAATGACCAAGTACATTAAGGTTTCCTGTTTCAAGAATGTCTGCTCAATATGTAAGTAGAGGACAGAGGTATTTCCCCCCTCTTTGACTTGATTTATACTTAAGAGTTTAAGAGGCGCAGACAATCTTAGCGGCTTTGATGGAGTCAATCTGTAAAGATGATACTGCTGTAACTTCAAAACACATGATATGGTGGGAATGAGGATTTTTTTTTTTAAAGGTGGATAGTTTTATATTTTTCACCATTATGGAAATTCTACATTCTTATTATTGTTTGTATTTTGAATATGAGAAAGAAATGACATTTCTCAATTAGTGAGTGTGTGCTATCTCTCCTTGTATGCAGCTGCTACAAAGAATCTCACTCTATTTTTAAGATGCACAAATTGGTAGAAAGGTTTGGCTCTTAATACATATAATTGATCTTTATAGAGGTTCCGCAGACACTTCCTATAGAAAAGAAGTGCTGCAGAAAGGAAGTTATTTATGAAAGAGTTTCAGGGGGCTCATTAACTTCCAGAACATGGATGAACTTCAGGTAAAATAAACACCTAAGGGCAGCCTTGCATTTTAAGAGACAGGTGGCAAGGGTAATTTGTATCTGCAGTTACATTTATAAACATGGCATTTAAGAAACATCAGGAGCTGTAGAAAAGTTTGTTGTCACTGTTTGGTTGCTTACTAAACAGGAGGAAAAATTGCTACTAAGGAAATTATATAAAAATAAGAGATAGGCAATGTCGAACCAAAGGAGCAGAAGCAGATGGGTGGCGTACCCCCTCCCAAGGTTACATTAAAATGAGCAATAACAGCAAATCAACATTTTAACTCTCCTTCCCTTGATTTTGATTTTAATTTTCTCATACTTAGAATGGGAAATGTTACAAGCAAAGTGGCATACCTTTGAATTTTTAGGACTCATTTGCACCCATATTCCTGCAAACTGAAGAGCAAACTAGTGATATTGGATTGCTTTTAAAATTTTTGCTCTAGCTATTTTTGCAACATTACATCTGTTACTTGAAAACAAGCACTGGATTAATACCTTTGCATGTGTTGCAAATTCTATCTTGTAGGAAGAGAAAGCATCAGTTGTTAACACTGATACCTTTAGCTAAAATTACCAGGTGGCTATGGGGAAAGGCCAACAAGCAGGTCGAGGGAGGTGATTCTCCCCCCTATTCCATTCTCGGAGACCCTACCTGGAGTACTGCATCCAGCTCTGGAGCCCCCAACATAAGAAGGACATGGACCTGTTGGAAAGGGTCCAGAGGAGGGCCACGAAGATGATGAAAGGGCTGGACCACCTCTCCTGTGAGGACAGGCTGAGAGAGTTGGGGCTGTTCAGCCTGGAGAAGAAGAGGCTCTGGGGACACCTTACAGTGGCCTCCCAGTACCTAAAGGATGCTTATAGGAAAGATGGGGAGAAACTCTTCAGCAGGGCCTGTTGTGAAAGGATGAAAGGTAATGGTTTTAAAATAGAGGGAGGTAGATTCAGGCTTGATATAAGGAAGAAATTTTTTTTATGATGAGGGTGTTGGAACACTGGAGCAGGTTGCCCAGAAAGGTAGTAGATGCCCCATCCCTGGAAACATTCAAGGCCAAGTTGGACGGGGCTCTGAGCAACCTGATCTGGTTGGAGATGTCCCTCCTTCTTGCAGGGGAGGTGGACTAGATGACGTTTAAAGGTCCCTTCCAACCCAAACTATGCTATGGTTCTATGATCTAATTTACCAAGTGAGGTGGTTCTTTTGTTTCTGGATTGTGTCTCCCCCAATGGAAATGCTAAGCGATCAAAATCTAGTTAATAATTTTGTTGAAGAAGTATTGGTCGGTAGAGAATTCAGTTTGTTTAATGCCAGTAGGGAAAAATAAATCAAAATCAGACTTTCATCTATTCTTGTTTTCTTTTCATGTGCACTGGCAGGCCTGTGGCACAAGAATAGCCGCATATTTGCTACGCAAGGTATTGTTTGTTTATGAAGCCTTTTTTCGTCAGGGTGGGGCTATGACATCAAGGTTGAATTTTGTCAAATGTTTTTATTTGCTGTGTTTCTGTTACAGATTACTGAAGGCCTGGACACCATGACTAGCAATGTTTCTTAAAGTCAGAGACTTGAAGTTAGATCTATTTTTAAATTGAAAAACATGGGTTAAAGGATGAACTTATCATCCTTTACCAGAGTGTTTAAATGAGCGAGGGGTAATTGTATGTTCATTAGATAAAAAGCATAGCAAGATGCAGAGGTTTGAACATTAGATTAATTTTTAATGATGAAAATAAATGACAGGAGTATTTTTTTAAGTTTAAATTTAGTCTTTAATGCTTTTTGTCTTGAAGTCAAGACTGCCATAGTTGGAATGTTGAGTTTGATGGAGAATTTACAGGGTAAAACCTGATCTGGATTAAGCTTTGGAAAGACTTTTTAAGATACACTTACAAGTTACTGGGATCAGTCCAAATCTGGGTGAGATTAGAGGGCTGCTATTTGTGAGGTAGAACTTAATGAGCAGTGGCACTTTCTGAGCTTAGCTTGTAAATATAAGGAACTTTTATAAAATTCCTTTGTGCATGAAATTGAAGTATAATATTTTGCAGGTATAGGGATTCTTGGTTCAGTAAAAGGACATCTGTTACATTATTTCAAATGAGTTGAATGTTAAAACAATATAATAAATGAAAGGTACTGTTTTTGTTGTCCTTGCTGTGAAGAAGTTGAGTTGTTACTTGTGGTGAATTTAATGTCTGCCTAGCCATCAGAATGGCTCTAGTGCTGTTACTTTTGTAGATCATAATAGTCTTGAAAAGTAAATAGTTTATACAAACAAAAGCCTTGAAGGAAATTACAGAAGGCATAATGGCTTTTTGAGATGTGTGCCTTTGCATCCAGCTATGCTGCTTTTTTTTTTTTTTTTTTTTAATCTGACAAATGAAACTGGTCTGTTAGTTATTCCTGCAATATTTTTTTTTCCTCCTGGAATCTAGCAAATTGAAAATGAGTGTTCATCCAGTCAGAGCAGCAGCAGCTGTTGATAATGCATCTGAGACACTGTTTTCTAGTTCCATATCGTTTTGCCTAAGAATAGATGAATGAGTCTTTTTGGTGGTATATATATGAGAGAAAAAATTTAAAACGTGAAAGCAGACTGAGTAAACAGAGGCAGACTTTTCTGGCTTTTGGAGTAGAGAAATGAAAACCAGCCATGCTTCTTCCTTTTACTGCATGACTGTGTACAAGCCACTGCCCATTTCTGCCCCACTACCTTCCCCAGTGTCTCAGTCTGTAGGTGAAGTTAATGATATCTCTTAATTTGTGAAGTGCTGGAAACCTCAGTGCCATACAAGGGTGACAAAGGTTGTGGATAACAGATCCAACAAGGAAGAGATACAACTCTTCCCAACTTTTTTTCTCTGTTGCTAGAAAAATACAGCAGTACCGAGCAGCTCAAAAAGTGCCTGAACACGTTGCCTCCTCCAGCTGGTATTGTGAGAGTCTTCTCAGTCTGGGGCCATTTGGCAGATTTACCAGGGATGTGCAGTAGAGAGGATAAGGTAGTCCAGTCCCCAGCACTGCTTCCCAGTTGCCTTTCTGCTTCCTTTGGATTCCATTGTTTTCATTTCTGAGACAGAGTGACTCTCATTAGCAGAGGCAGTAATTCATTTAGTGTAGGAGTTACTTACAGTACAGCTGTGCTGCTTTGATGATGTCGTCTGCCATCCGTGGGTAAAAGCCAGCTTCCTGCAGCCAGCACGTTGCAAGAGAAACTTCTCTTAAGACACTCAAACCTTCGTGCATGGAGCATGCGCGCCTCATAAAACATACGAGCAAAGTAAACTGGTGAGCTGTTGGGAATCGCTTACTTGAGATCTGTATCTTCAAATTCTGGTGCTAGGATCTGGAATAATTATGTCTGATTGAGGTGGAATAATCAGAAGCAACTGCTGGCCAATTTTAATTTCCCCTCTTTTAGATTAACTGCGTAATTCAGCTTGGTAAGGTACAGCCAGCCGTGTCTGTCTGGAATTGCTATCTAAATATGTCATCCTCTTAATAGCAGCAGGGCTTAATTAATGTTTGGTGGGTGTATTTTTGCATTATTGCTTAATCAAAAAGCAACTGGAACAAAATATTTTTGTGACTGTATCTGTGTCCCAGATCTCTCCTGGTGTTTGCTGTATTGCCTGTGTCAAATAAGGTTTCCCAGTGCTGCTAAATGGATGCATTGCTGCCAGGGCCCAGTATCCGTGGAGCTAGATGTGTGCAGCGCGGGCACAGCTGTAGTGTTATCTGCCGTTACCTGGGCCAGGGGAAGCTGACGAGGTCAAAGCACCTGCTGATTAGTTCAGCCACTCAGCTTATGCTACCCTGTGTGCAGGGCCAAAGGGCAGTGCCAGTCAGAATCATACATTACATCGGTCACACATTAAAGCTGTTTATCGTTGCATGCTTATTTTATGGTAGTACAGAAGATAGTGTTACAGAAGATAGACATCAAAGATGTCTTGCGCTGTACAAGTTGAAGGAGGAGATTAGATGTAATGTAATGTAGATAACAAGTACTTAAAACTTGGTCTAATAAATGGGAAAATAAGTTTTGCCCAAGTCTGTGCTTGAGAGAAAGCTAGTGAATGCTTTTAATCAAACTGTTTGTAAAGTCTTGTTCAATTGATTCCTTATTTAAAAAGAAAATAAATGATTTTTACAAAGTCATATCTCCTTTTTCCTGGTTAGTGAGGGTACTGATACTTTTCCTCATAGCTTGACAATGCTCACTTGATCTTTCGTGTCAGCCAGTGCTTGCTGAGCTGAATTGAAATAGATAAGAAAATTTTGTCTGAAAAGAGCCGATTGATGAGCTTTGCTGTAACTACTGTTTATTTGAATGCATTGTAGCTGCTTAGCAATAAAATTTGCATTGGCTGCTTTCCTCTTATTTTGGAGATAATCTGCCTCATCCACAGCATGCAGAAGGACTGAGGAAAGGCTGTGTGTTCCTGCACCATGGTCCTTTTCCTCTTACTGCAATTGCAGTTTTCCCAGTGGGATGAGGATAGATTTGTGGAAAGAAGTCAACACAGAGTAGTGAGTGGTGATTCAACTGGAAGGTGGTTAGATACATTGTGGACAGAGTTTGGTTTTCTTCCAAAGCGTAACTTTCTTTGCTATTGCTGGAGGCTGTATGGTGGAGATGATTGACTAAGAATCTTGTCTAATGTGGTAGCTCCTTTGGATTTTGTTTATAATATTGAATAATAGTCTTGACATTTGTGTCAAATCATCACAGATTACAGTGATGATTTAAGTCATTAACAATGGCAGCTGTTTCCTATCTGCCATTTGTGTCGGCCCTGAACCCAGTACAACTTCGAGTTGGTCGAGTGGACTAACTTTCTCTTAATATTTTTGCAATAGCAAGCAATTGTTTGTCCCATTTCAGCTTCAGACTTTTTTTTTTCCAGAGGTGGTTCTTGTCACTTTTGTGAGGAAAAAAAGGGAAAAAAAAACACACAAAAAAGGTAGACACTGAGCATGGGCTGTGTTGATGACTTTCATGGACCCATTCATCTTCCAAAGCAAATGCATGTGTTTCTCCAAGAGAGAGAAGAAGGGCCAAGCGAGGTTCCTGTTTCCAGCAGCTGGGCAGTTGCAGAACCTTGCTGTCCTGTTTGCCAGTAAGATTCAAATTCCTATAAAATTTGTGTGGGATGGGGACTGTTGAGGTCGCTTGCAACCAAGTCATTCCAGGACGGCAATTCAGCTGTTACGGAACAGCTGTCGCAAATCTGAAAACAGCTTAAGGGTGTCAGGCCATTAATTTCCTGAGACTGTTTTTGAATTCCTTGGTTCAGTGAGCTAGTGTATACTCAGAGAATACCTACTTCTGATGAACTCTGTCTTAGGCCTTACAAGCCAACTCTACTCTTCCTGGAGTTCTCTACCATTTCCAGAACTAATTAGGCACTCCATCTCAGTAATGCGATTACAGTGGCTCAGGATTAAGGGAAGAAGCCGAGCTGAATCCTTACCAGTAAGTCAGCCATGACACACAACACAGATGAGCTTATCTGACTTTGAAGTTGTGGCTCAGATGTCTTACCCTCAGTGATCATTTCAAAGAAAACTGATCTCTGATGGTCACCCAGTAACAGTCTTCAAATACAAACAGCAGTCCAGCTTGCGCAAAATATGGCTTGATGTCACTGTGGGAATACTGGGTGCTTAGAGACTGTATTGATTTCAGCAAATGTAAATGAATGTAAGAAGAATTTATAGATATAATTTGGAGTTACATTTAACCGTAGTGGAGATAATTAAGGTGTGGCTGTATTTATGCATATAAAGTTTTTAAAAAGCAATGTATTGTTCAGTCTACAAGGCATTCAGCCTGCACTGCTTGTGTTAGCTGTTCTTCAGCTGCCTGGAGCCTGGCATTGCTTAGTCTGGTGGTCTCTGTTTGAGGAGCATCAACTAAAATAGAATTGCTGTGCTGGGTAACTTTTACAATAGATTTGTGTGAGAAATATGAAAACAAAAACTCTGCTTAACAAAAAATCTTGCTTAATTGCATGAACACAAGGGACAAAGTACTGTTTTTCATGCAAAAATATTGCGGTATGTCAGCATGATGGCACTGGTAGTGAATAATTTATTTAAAATATACATCCTGTAAATAGAAAATAAGCTAAGGTGTGGTATTTTAGACTGGGAGCTTATCTTAGATGGTTAAAAAAAGGGCACAAAATTATATAATGTAGTTAGAATTTTGGAGTCTAAAGAGAAATGAGTAAAAATAGTTGTGGCCTCTTTCTGTAGGCTTAAAGTTACTGGAGGAAATAATTCTGTAATAGTTGTATAGTGTACTAGTGCTCCAGAGAAAGAAAACAATAACTGGAGAAAGTGCCCCGAATCTATCTCCTGTTAAAACTTTTTATTTTCCAAAATGAAAGCTGCAAATAGCTTTTGATTGTTTTTTTTTGTCCTTCTTTGTTTGGCTTTGGTCTTTTTAAATCTCTGGTATAAAGTGAAAGACCTCCATGTCCTCCACTGCCTTTGGTTGAAGGATAGCACCAGCAATTTATGTGGCTGGCCTTTGTCCCGTCTTTAGTCTGTTGAGGCATGGAGCATTTTAAGTGGGGTTAACTAATGATGTGCCCAATAACATGGCCACATAATACTGCTTGGAGGACATGCTACCCACTCACCTTGCAAAGCAGCTGCAGTTTAACCAAGCTGGGACAAGGCCCAAACCTGATCATTGCTCCTGACCACCTCCCCAGCTGTGTACCTCCTTATACTGGTCTCTGTCTCTCTTCCACTAAGTGTACACAGAGATTCTGAAATATGAAACACACTCTTGGTTCTGTAATAGCTGCAATGCCATGATCAGGATCAAGCTATTAAAGAGGGAAAGGACTTTTTTTCCTTGGATCTTAGCTATTGTATTTAATTGTGATTTAGAGGATAGATCAGGATAGTGTCTGACATCCCATAAATGCATATGAATTTAGTCAGGGAACATAATTTTTGGGAAATTGCATTAATTGCCCTATAGATAACAACATCTCTGATTTTGCAAAGTGATTTAGAGCTCCTCTGACTGTGATTTATCAATAGGACTTAACCCACAAATTACACATTCCTGCTTTTTTAACAAGCATGCCCCTCAGGCTGTGAGACACATTGAGAAAAAGGTAAATTTGAAAGTATAATAATGTAGGTCATTATTGAAACTATTTTTAAAGTTTATATTGAAATTAATAAAAGCAAAGTCATTGTTTTTAAGAACATACTCCATTTCGATGAGAATAGGTACTCTGTTATTCTTGTTTTGGATGGTGTAGAAATGTATTACTGTTTAATAAGAAATGCAAAACTGTTTGAATATTTATGCTATGACTCAAATCCCCTGTGTTTTCAGTGAATGAAACCTGGGCAAATTTCCTGAACAGCTTCAAGAGGGACATTAAGCCTTGTTGAAAGAAATTATGTTTGGAAATGTTGAAATTGTGAAATACCCTAGGAGTGGATGTCTGCAATTTGTGTTGGTTCTTTAAAGAAAAAATTACCATTGAAATACAGTAATTGCATATTTTTAATTATAGAGTTAGTCCTGTATTTTAGCTAATACTGCAAATGCTTTCTAATGGGCTTAGTACCTATAATTCAGTCTCCTCAAGCAGAACTAACTGACAACACATGGTGCTAAGGACTTACGGCAAGGTGTAAAAATCGCTGGGATGAGGCCTTGGTGTTTGTGCATCCGAGGCACTTAAAGCTGATCGTAGCAGTTATATACGTAATATTGTATGAAGATATCATAGAATGGTTTGAGTTGGAAGAGACTTTAAGGAATATCTAGTTCCAACCCCCCAGGCCTGGGCAGGGACATCTTCCACTAGACCGGCTCAGAGCCCCATCCAGCCTGGCTTTGAACACTTCCAGGGATGGGGCATCCACCACTGCTCTGGGCAACCTGTTCCAGTGCCTCACCACCCTCATAGTAAAGAATTTCTGCCTTGTGTCTAATCTAAATCGATATCTGTGCTCTTTCAGTTTAAAGCCATTACCCCTTGTCCTATCACTACATGCCCTTGTCAGAAGTCCCTCTCCAGTTTTCTTAGAAGCCCCCTTTACATATTGGAAGGCTGCTGTAACGTCTCCCCGGAGCCTTCTCTTTTCCAGGCTGTGTATAATTATCGTTAATGACATTGTAAGACTAAGTCCTTAATCTGTCAGTGTAGTGACTGTCATACCATGAGAGCTTTATCTTGATGTGAGTTTTCAGGATGTATTAATTAATTTGAGGCTTGTAACTCCATTAATTTTGAGTCTTTAAAATGAGGTCATAGAAAAGCTGGAAGGGATTATATGCTACTGGAAAGAAAAGTGGCTTTTCACAGTTGTAGAGTGTCTTTCTGTGTTACCTCCTATTCTGCTAGTGTAATGCTAATGCCTTCAGTGTTTTAGACAGGTTTAGTTGCCAGGTGCGGGCATCTTCAAGAGATCATAAATTACTACTGTGATAATAGAGTATGTATTTTTATAGATGTTTGTTGTCAGAGTGGTCATAGTTTTAATGAGGCCTGTGAAGTGTGGATTCCCTTTGGTTTTGCTATGTTGGTTCCAGAACAAGGTAATGCAGTGTGAGATGCTGCAGTAGGAACTGAATTGTCAAGCCTGCTGTTTGTAGGTTTTTCTTAGTTTGTTTTGTTTTCCTTTTCTGAAGCAAAGTTATCTCAAGCTGTGTATTTTTGTGCTGATTCTCATTCCTGGTGGATCTCATTATCAGCCATCAAACCAGCCTATAATTGGAAGAGCATTCTGCATGTCTGATGCATCTGAGAATAAATAAAAATAAAATGGCATTTTGCCTCTTCACTCCCTCCCCCCAACAGCTGGATGTTCATTCTGAAGGTAACTGATAAATTCAAGAGTAGCTGCAATGAAAATTATTTTGGAAGGAGAGACAGAACAGAAGTTTCAAAGTAGCACATTCAGAGATGCAGTGTTTTTACAAGTACTACTGTAAAATGAGTATGAGCAAATACCATGAAGATTTTTCCTATGTCATAGTGACACAGGTATCAGTAAATACCAGGAAGGAGGGCATTGTTAGATGAAACTATTATGCTGAAGTTCACAGTAGGCATTCGCTTAGGTTCTGCTTTAATTATGAAGACAATTTCAGTTGTAAAGTTGCTTTTCAATTCTTACGAGGCGCGTTCATGTAGATGGAATAATCTTGTCTTCTTGAAATGGAATTATTAAAAAGTGACTGTGTTAATGCAAATTCATCATGGTTTTTAATTTAAGAATCTTGAAGTGCAAATGTGTCTAAATAAATAGCAAAGTCTGTATAGAGCACTTAGTTTGCAAAGAATTCAATATCAGAATTTAGTATTGCACTTGAGTGCAGTTATCTGGGAGTAAAATGTGTGAAAACAATAAGAGACAAATGCAACACATTTTTGTGAAGAAGTCAGATAATTTAAGAAAACTGGAAATATTTCAATTAATTTGTTGCAAAACCATTCATTAAAATTTGTAAGCGCTTAACTAAACAAAACCTTAGTTGAAAATGTCAGAAGTGATCCGTGGCTGCATTACAATTGTCTTGTTAATGCATCATTTCCTTTACCATTTACTTGGATAACAACCACTACCTATCTGACCTACTCAGTTTGGATACAAAATGTTCACCCTAGTTTCTTTGTGCTATTTAAGGAGAAGAATTAATGTAGGTTTGGACTGAAAAAGATATGAGTTTATGGGTTATTTTTTTTTCTAAACTAAAATCAGTGTTCTGAACAGGTAGCCACAGGATGGTTTCATGGATGCAAAAGGCTTTATTCCAGGTATACTCTTCTTATGCATGTGTCTGATTTATTAGTAAAACGCTTTCTGCAAAATATGAGAAAGGCATTTAAAATCCTCTAACAACAATTTTGTTAAATCCATATCACTGTAGTAAAATGGACAATATAAAAATCCTTAACTGGCATAAATAAAGATAGCAATCTAATCAACCAGTATTGTTTCTTTTAATTTTAGCCAGTATGTTTTACTATTCTCACAGGGATTTTTGTGTACAGCATAAACATTTCTCAAGAAAAATGTTAATGGATACATATCTTTGAGTGTGCTGCTTACTTTGTGAATTTAAGATGTCAGTTATAAAGCTCACTTTGAATAAATATGTATAAAACCTTTATACTGTACTACATCGTATATTTACTACTTACTTAGACAGAGTAGGTTCTTGTCAGGCTCTCTATGTAGTTTTACAGAATTAGATGGAAAGATCTTGTTTTATGCCAGCTAAGAATCTAGACACATAGCACTGTGGCTGTTGCACAGTTCGAAGAGAAGGGATTTTTCCTGAGGAATCCCAGTCTCTGAGTGTACTGATGTAAACTCACCTTGTCTCCCGCTATGCCTATGGAGAAGCAGTACATCAAAATATAAGAAGCTCTGTTAAATAATTCAGTTTATTGAATACATTTGTGTGACTTTCCAGACCTCAATGTCTACCTCTGAATTATAAGTGCATCTTATAAATGTTTTGCAACCTATGTGGCAACACCAGGACAAACTTGTTTTTAGCAATTTCTAATGGAATAAAAGTTTTTGTGTGCTTTGGAAGCTGTCAGGCAAGTTTGCTCAGTGCTCACCTGAGCTACTTTGCTCTGTAAGGGTTAAAATTAGGGCTGAAAAGTTCTCTTTTTTTGAGATGTCAGCAGGCAAGACAACCTCTCATAACCCAGGAGAGGAGATTTATCTGTTGTATCCTCACCCTACTCTGCTTATCAAAATTGTTTCAAAGACTCATTCAGACGTAAGAATATTTTAAAGGGAAATCGCCCGAGTCTTGGCCCCAGATAGTCTTCCTCAGGGCAGTATAGTATAGGATTAATCTGTCTTTTGAAGTTGACAGTTCTATCAATTTATGTCTTCTATTTTAGAGTTGCTTTATATTTTGAAGAAGAAAATTTGTGATCATTTTTCACAGGAAAAAAAACTTTCTGGTTGTCTGTGCTGTGAGAGATAAAGAATGAGTTTTGAAAATTATAATAATGGGAAACTAGGCTGACAGGAAAGTTTCCACTACACTATTTTGCTGGAAAGTGTGGAAATTGAAGGTTTGAACCTGAATGGAGTAAGGATGAATTCCAACCCTTTTAACCCTACTTGGTTCATCAAGGGTCTGTTTTCACAAATTAACATTGTATTCTCAATATGTAGTT
Source organism: Chlamydotis macqueenii (assembly GCF_036417535.1). NCBI lineage: Eukaryota > Metazoa > Chordata > Aves > Otidiformes > Otididae > Chlamydotis > Chlamydotis macqueenii. Next base: position 61,250,524 of record NC_141560.1, on the reverse strand, counting down.
TTCTGAAAATACTGTTAAGGCTTAATACAGTGAAGAAACTCAGTTTTTGTTGATGGCTGATAAATGCCATGCCTTTGTTTCTGAAGCAGTCCTACATTATCCACAGAAATGGTCCTGTACCAGGTGTATTCCTTGACTGCTAGCTTTACTGAGAAATGAGTGCTGACTATAGTAAATATTAGATCCAGGTCTCTTTGCATACTGTAACTCTTAGAAGAAATGTCATCTGGACTAAAAATAAATCCCAGCTGGAACACGGCATCCAAGGAATTTGCATCCTAGAAAAAACTGAATATGGAAAAGCGTTGTATAGTTGGATCTGATTCAGATGGAGGTCTGAATGAGTGCAGAAAACATTAAAGTTTGGATCAGTAACTTCGCATTCTGGCATGAAGATGCATGTTATAAAGTCCCTGGGTTATAAAGAGTTTGGCATGTGGAGTTCCATGAAGAAGCTGATAGTTATCTCTCATTTTACCTAAGAGCAAAAAACCTTTTATATATATAAACCGAGTTTAAACTGGGAATTGAAGCACATCGTGGGAATGTAAACTGGTTTTTATGACTAGTTTTAATGACACTTAATGGAAAGCTGTTTATACTGATCAGATAGCACACTTGTGTGTGTGACTGCCCCCCTTGCAGCTTTTTGGCTGTGTATTCTTCTTTGTTTGTGGAGACAAGGAAAGATTTACTGACATAACACCTCTGAAGGGTGCTTGCTGTTCATTCAGCAGTGGCCTTGGGATTTCCACAACAAAATTTATTCATGGAAGTCCTTCAGTGGGCCTCTACTCAAAAGGGGGTGAGAGTTCCCTTTGAAAACAAGAGGTGTTTTGCATTTGCATCCTTAAGAGGTTGCTACTGAATTTGTCTTTAGAACCACAGAAAGTCCTATGCAGAAAGGCATAAAAGCAAGTCGCTGCTGCCTTGCGTTTGAACGCGAGCATACCCAAGTGACATATAAATTCAGTAAGATGTACTTTGCTTGTAAATCTATCTTATTTATGCTGTCAGTTCCACTTCTTATGAGCTGATGAGTTGTGCTGAGTGCCTCTCCCCCACTTCCTGTGAAAGCATTAATCTGCAGGAACTTGAAGACATCATCTTGCAAGTCCCAGTGCTGAGTATTTTCTGTGTCACGTGGTAGGAGCCGCTGCAGGCAGGTCACACAGATTAATGTAATCTGTGTTGATCTGAAACACCGCAGCACATACTGCAGATTAGTTCCTCACTGGCTGATTACAGCTGACCTCTTTTTCTGACGTGCCCTTACATTTTACCTTACAAAGAATGTGAGGCACAACCAAGCATGCTTTGACTTTTTGGCACAGCCTCTCTAAGAAAGTACAGTACAGAGATTCAAAAGGATGTCTTGTGCAAAACTGGAAAGAGATCAGGTGGTACTCTGCTTATTTTGCTTCGTTACTAAGGCTCTCATCAATATATACCTCACTGTTGTGAACAGTTACTATCTTCCCTCTTACTAAAGTGCAGAGTAACAGAAAAAAAAACAAATTATAACTCACTACTGTAATAAAACACACTAATAGCTCTTGCATTTAAGATAAAGTGAAAGCATATGCATTTTTATTTAGCCTCTTTCAGACCAGTACAGAAGACTGAAATGTTATTTTTCTGAATCAAGTCTCTGTAAATACCTACAGTTAGTGTGTTACAGGCATTTAGTTTGTGCATGACCAGCATTGCATGGGAAACAAAGAGGCTTGCATTTCTCTGGCCAGATCTTCTCCTGATGGAAATACAGTTCTGGGACTTCATAGAATCATAGAATGGTTAGGGTTGGAAGGGACCTTCAAAGGTCATCTAGTCCAAGCCCCCTGCAAGAAGCAGGGACATCTCCAACTAGATCAGGTTGCTCAGAGCCTCATCCAGCCTGGCCTTGAACGTTTCTGGGGATGGGGCTTCCACCACCTTTCTGGGCAACCTGTTCCAGTGTTCTATAACTCGCATTGTAAAGCGAGTTCAGCTATAGAACAGTTCAGCTACCGCTTTTGCATGTCTGACTCTTGGTGTCAAAAAAAATGTTGATTACCAAGCAGAAGCAGATCAAGCTTCTGTTCCCAATTTTCTTTTTACTTTATTATTTTAAAAAATGCCTAATCACATGTGTTTCATGGGTTGGGAATTTGCTGCATGGGTTTTGGTTGATAAGTTACATTGCATATTTGCCTGCTTCTGTAACTGTCGGTGTGTTATAATGTGTGTGTTGTGTGATGAGCGCTGCGTTGTGTAGTGCATAATACTTGCTATAATGTACGCATTATGTAATGAATACAAATCTAATCACATGAAGGTTTTTCTGGTCTGTTGCCCTGTCTCTGGCAGCAGCCAATGCATATGGAGGAAAGAAAAAATGTATGAAGTGGTAGTTTCCCTGGAATATTGTTCCATCTTTCAGCAATTAGTACTTCAGGGAATTGCTGACGTGGATACCACTGACAGTGAAAATAACCACTCAACGAGCCTGAAAGTATCTGTTCAGATTGTGAATTCATGTGTACTGTTGGTCTAAAACAGCCCGTGATAATGAGCTGTATGACATAGGTTACGCTCTTCTAGTACTGACACAATTGAGTGGGCACTAAAGTAGCAGTAAATAGGTAAAGCAGAGACACTTGTTTCTTTATTGAATGACCCCACAGGGCAATGTTATCATGCCATACTTTCATTGTATACTTTGTACCATATGGAATATTTTAATTGGCATCATGAAGAATCTTAAGCTCACACCTGTTAATTTCTTCAGAAGTACAGAGAAAAAAAGGAAAGTTTCAAAGATTTCTCATCCTTGCCAAATTGCAAGTTTTAGTTACAAAATACAAATAAATAAGCTTTACTGTAGACTGACTGTTGTACTGCCCCAAGCATGAGTAAGTGTATTTGTATATGGCATGCGTGGTAGCCATTATAGTACCTTAACAATCTTTCTCAGATGGAATTGGACGGTGGGCAGAAATACAGTTATGTGAAAAGGAATCAGAATACCACCTAGAAGAGAAAAAAAGTATGGATTTCACCATTAAGTTTAATAAATAAGTATTGTGAGATAAGTTTTTTGTTCTGTTTATAAGAATCATAGGAATATCTTAAGGTGAAAGGGACCCATAAGGATCATCGAGTCCAACTCCCTGCTCCTCACAGGACTGCCTAACTAAGAGGAGCTGTTGTATTAAGCCCGTCAGTAAAGGCAGCAGTAGGGCTGCCTCAGTGGTAGTGCGTTTCTCAAGACTGAAATAAAGCTGACATTGAATGGGATCTTGTATTTCAGGGTTCTGGTTCTCAGTTGGACTGCAAGCTGCAACTCCAAATTTGCCTGAGGAGCATAGCTTTGTAGGGCATGACCCTGATAGTAACTTCAGTTCATTCTGCCTTAAAGTGTCAGCAAGAAGTTAGCTGGTAATTCAGGGCATCCAAAGGTGCTACCTAACATCAGTGGCTGCCCCTCCTGGTGGATTTTTGTTTTCAGAGAGCTTAAGCATTCACGTCTTGCATTGCTCTCAGTACTCAACACCTCCTAAGAATTTTTCGGTTACTGTTAGTGGGGTCTGCATCCACGTGTTCTCTTTGATTCAATGCAGTGATGTTCAGATCAGGGACTTTCTGACATCTGCAACCTTTTAGTAAGACAAAGGGCTAAAACAGTACATATCCAATACAAATTCTGAACAAAGTCATCCATGGAAATACATCATCTTTAGAGTTGTAGTACTGAGAAAGAATAAGCCTATAATAGTATGCCTAGATGAAAAAGTTTGTATACTTTTCAAGGAGGAGTATGTATTCACATTATATAATTAATATTTTCTGTATTGCATATACAGAGTCTGATGCTAACACCAATTAGCAGGTACTGGCCTGCCACCCAGTAGTAAGCTAAAAATTTGCAAATTACTTTTCCATTACTGTTCTTTTGCGTGAGAGTTCATGATTTAATTTGAGCTAGAGGATGTGGCATCTCTGTAACTGAGAAATATATGATATCCAAGTCTCAAGATCCCTATTCATTTCACATATCTTGTTCTATTTATTTGTTTAGCAGTTGTTTGCGTTTATGAAAAGCAGACATGTTTGGTTAATAAAAAGGATAATTTTCTTTGAGCTTCATTACCTTGAAAAATTCCATAAAATAGGTAAGTTTGATCTTTAAAATAACATGCATAAAATTACGGAGCATTGCTGCTTCTCCTGGGTAACAGGAAAAATGTTGCTGTTTAACAGACTTCCTAAATTGATTTATGCTACTTATGTGTATCCTGTAGCAATGTTTTCAGTGCTTTAGAAAGTACATAATAGTTTCAAAATTAAGACATTCTATCAAATCTGATATAATGGGATTGGGGTTGTCCTAAAATTTACACAAATTCTGCTTTGGGTCCTTGGAAATTTTGAGATTAGAAGAAAAGCAGACTCTGAACAAGACTTTTGTGAAACTACTGTGATTTGCCTTTTGTAACTATCTCATAAAGTTAGATAGTTCCCTCTCCTCAAGCAGTTATAACTTAATTTCTTTATATTAATTTTGATTCTTATTCAGAGAGTTTTATCTCTTCATTATGTACTCTAGCTGTAATTTAGTTTTTAAAGCGTTGCTGATTAAGAAGAGATTTATTTCACTGAGTTCAACATTATTTTAAAATGGATATAGAGGCATCTGCTAGCACTCCTCCCTCTTCATATTTTTCACTGTGTGAGTAGAGTTATGCAGAAGTCAATTTTGTCATTTCAAGAAGCATTCAGGAGTTGCAGAAGTTTTCATTTAATGACTTTCAGGAGTTTGCAAGTAGGTTGATTCTTCAGGTAGTAACCAACCAGTAGTCATGGTGGTCATATAGGATGCAATTTTGAATCCCTGATCTTTTTTTCTTCTTTCAGTTTAGAGTTTAAACATCTTTTTGGTGTTAACAAAATTTTAGCTTCTGGAACTCAGAAATCGTTCTTAATGGAGTACTATGACTGAGTATATTTCAGCAAAAGTTTTAGTTCTTTCTAGCAACTCATTATTGTCTTACAAGAAATATTTTGTGGAAGATTTTCTGATAGGCTATAATTACAGTTAAAATAGCAGCTTATATATTTGTGTTGTGGTTTTGTTTAGTGAGGGGGGGGCTAAGGTGGTAGCTTCTGTAGGAAACTGCTAGAAGTCACTCCCCTTTGTTCAGTGGACTCGGCCAGGCCTAGGGTGGACCTGCTGCTGGCCAAGGCTGAGCCGATTGGTAGCAGAATGTCCCGTGGTAACGCCTCTGCGATAACATATTTAAGAAGGGGAAAACAGGAGAAAAAAAAAAAGAGGAGAAGATGTGAAGAAGCTGAGCGGGGGCAGAGGCGCAGAGGGGGAGATGCAGGCCTCATGGGCCTTGCAGGCCTCACCCTCTGGCCTCTCACCAGGCAGCCAACTGGGCCCGACTGGGTCTGGCCCAGCTGCAAGAAGTGGAGAGGAGATGAGCTGGATGATGTGAAGAGCTTCTGAGAGGCGTCTGCCAGCCTGTTGTGAAGAACTTTTCTTGTGAGAGGAACAGCTGCAGACACCAAGGTCAGTTCAGAAGGAGGGGGAGGAGTAATGCGGCTCCTGGCCAAGATTCCCCTGCAGCCTGTGGTGACGACCATGGTGGAGCAGGTTGTCCCCCTGCAGCCCATGGAGGTCCACGGAGGAGCAGAGATCCACTTGGAGCCTGTGAAGGACCCCATACTGGGGGAGGTGGATGCCTGAAGGCGGCTGTGGCCTGTGGAGGTCCCGCTGGGACAGCTGTTCTGGAGAGACTGCACCCTTTGGAAGAGATGACCCACGGCAGAGCAGTTTCAGGAAGGACTGTGGCGTAAGGGTGGGACCCCACATCAGAGCAGGGGAGGAATGTGAGGAGTTCTTCCCCTGACCATGAAGCAGCGGCGTAAAACAACGCGTGATTAACTGACCGCAATCCCCATTCCCTCTTGCCCCCTGTGCCGCTCAGGGGGGAAGGTAGTAGAAATAATGTTAGGCTTGGGAAGAGGGAGGAGTGAGGGGAGGTTGTCTTGTTCCCTGTCTCATTATCCTGCTGTTTGTAGTAATAAATGAATGGTTTTTCCCAAGTCGAGTCTGTTTTGCTCGTAACGGTAACTTTAAGGATTTTCTCCCTGTCCTTATCTCAAACCTTGAGCCGTTTTTCTTATATTATCTCCCCTGGTTCTCTCGGATGGTGGGGGGAGTGAAAGAGAGACTGCGTAGTCTGGTCCCGATCAGAGCTGAACTATGACACTTTGTTAGACTACTTTAAATATTTCATGAAAAAAGAAACTCCATAGATGAGGCTTTAACTTTATTCGCTTCAGGAATATTGATGAATTACTTTTTTTTTTTTTTTTTTTTGGTGGTTGATCAAACAATCTTTGTGTTTCATGTTCACATTTTGGATGAGCTCCAGTTTGTGTGTGATAATTAGAATCAAATTCATCAAAGACTTGGCTTTTAGAAAAGGAAGAAAGTAGCAACATATATGTAGCCTGCAGGTTTGTTTAATTTATTTAGTCCTTGGGGAAGATACTCAAATCGGAAAAATCGATCCAAACTGTATAGTCTGTAACAATTTATAAAATGAAAAAATAGAGGAATTCTGTGTTTCCATACAGAGTCTGGAGACTGGATTTGCAATCTGGAATTCAGCACTTGACTCTGATCCTGTATAGGGCATGAAAATTAAGTTAAAATGAAATCTGAGTTACATATGTGTGTAGCTGAAATTCCATTGCTAGACTTGTGAAAGGAAGCTTTTTGATTACTTGAACTTACCAATTTTATCTTTTGATAAAGTGTCAGATTTCGGTATTAAGAAATCTACTTGAATGATAACAGGATGAATCAGTACAATAAGTAGTGGTGTTATCCATGAGGAGTATGTATCAGTAAGCTTCCATTTGTGTGCTTCATCTCCATTATTAACATGCTTCGAAGTAAAAATCTAGCCTAATGCCTTTGTTTGTTATATATACTGAGAAAAAAAATTGATGCATGTTAAATTTTTTTAATTAAAGCTTATTTTGTCTTACTGAAAGGTATATCTGAGGATTATTGCTTTTATGAGGTTAAATTAAAAGTAATTAAAATTAATACTTCACTTTATTGATAGTACACCATCATCCCAGTTTAGTGTCTTCGCTTGTGTTTTAGGGTCAATTCTGTCTTTGAAAATGAGCAAAGTGCTGGCATTTTATTGTGGCTTGTGCTCTGTGTTTGAAGTTATATAATGGTAGCTGATTCTGAATGAATCACGCAATGACCACTTTGTTTTTCCAATGTATCTATTCCAGAATGAAAGCATATTGTGTAGAATCCTAGAGAAAGATCTCAAGGCATTGAGTATGCACATGAATATGAATAACAAAAACTGCAAGGTGAAATGTTGTATTGTCTATAGAGGCGGTGTCTCTGGTGGAATGCTTCTAGTATTGCTGTCAAAAATGCATTACTAAAAGCGTAGGCAGCCTAACAGTTATGTTAATTTTGAAATGGCTATTGTCACTGATACTTTGTTAACTAATAATTTTGCTTTTTGTACCACTGGAGAGCAGAGGTACAGAGCCAGGTTGGTATTCTGGTTTATACTGCTGCCTGATGCAGATGATTGTTACAAACAGTGCAGCACAATGTAATAATTATTATTAGTACCGGACAGAATCACTACAAACAGAGCAGGCTCCGCAACTTTCAGATCATTTTTATTGTAAGGTGCTTTTTCTGGCTGAAAATTTCAGAGGGGTTTATTGTATGAATTTGCTGGTGACTGTGGCTTGACAACTTGTTTGCTCACAGTAGCATTTTTTTCTTTTATACAGTTGTGTAAATCATGTCATAATCATATTCCTTATATATTAGATAGATGATCCCTGTATTTTAAATGTTGCTAAATGCAGTGGTAATATGATTGTGTTTGCAAGGAGGTTATGAAATTTAATAGAATGAAATGAAAGAACATGTTTGAAACAGCCGCACAAAGACGGTGAAACAACCAGTGAATTTGCTCTGAGCCTGTTGGGGCAAATGCAATTTTAACTGTAAACAGTACCAAGCGCTTGCTGTGGAAGAAAGTAAGCTGAGACAGGCAGAAGGCTCGTCATACAAGTACGTAATCAGCTCTGTTGAACGCCTTCCCACAGGATTGCTACACAGGCTAGGGTTAGGTTAAAGCCCTCTCCCCAGAGACATTTGGAAATGGCTTTAGCTGTGTCTGAAGAACCGCTCGTCCTACTGCTCCAGAAAGAACAAAGAACAAAGCAGAAAAATCTGTGTTCCTGCCAAATGTTTTGTGTGCACAGATAGGTATTGACAAAAATGAGCTGCGGGACTGGCAGAGAGAACAAAAAGACTGCAATAGTCTTGATCTTGGCACAGGCTGCCCTCAGCGTTTGTCCTGAGGTAAGAGGTACGGCTAAAGAGAGACTGGGTGAGAGCAGAGAGAGCAAGGTACTGCTGCAGTGGGAGCAGGGAGGAATGATGCTGTTACAGAGTCATAATATACTTAGGAGCCTTTATGTGAAGGAAGTCTGGCATGGGCAAATGAATAAATAGTCAAGGTGACAACATACCAGTATGCAAGACTTATTTCAGAAAATGAATTACAGGGTGTCTCAGAGGAAGAAAGTGACTGCTTCACATCTCAGTAATGGCGTGTTAATGCTGAATATTGTTACTAAAAGCTAAAAATGGCTTCTGGAGGGAGTATAGTTAAATTTAATTTCTTTACAACCTAGGGTCAAATTTGGTTTTAAAGTGTGTGTAGTATATATATATAAATATTGTGATTAATAAATATAGCATTATCAAATCTAACCATTTTGAAGTCAAATAGCTGAGTCACAAGATTGACTAAAAAGGATATAATTTAAAAATACTGAGTTTCCGTGATGCATTTCAATTTGTGAGCGCTCTCTGTTACGCATTTTAGGACCTGCAGATTTACTTTGCAGTCAGAGTGCTAGAAATTTTCTCTTTTTAAGGAAAGCTGAAGTTATCATGAATAAGGGTTTGTGGCTAAAAGCAGCATTGCTAAGTAATAGAAGTGGCAATAAAACAAGAATTGGTTTTCCTACGTATCGTACATTGCATGCATATGAAGCACTGCATATGCTTCATTTCTGACTTGAAAGGGAAGCTAACCCCAGGGAATTCATCAGCTGTCACATTTTACTCTTCATTCACTGTCGTCCTCTATGTGAAGGAGTCACATAATCTGTAGTCTTAGCGGGAATGAAGCTGTTTCTGGCACTGGAGCAGTGTGAGTTTCCAACAGCTGAGAATCTAGAAGTGTGGTTTTCCGATTTGTAACTGGCAGAGAAGATGAAAGAGTGAAGCTTTTTTAAAACTAGCTATTGGTTTAGAATCAGCAGCAGAACATCTGTTAAAATCTTTATTAAAAAGAGGTCTCTGTAGTTTAATGAAAGTATCTGAAGAGTTAGGATCCCTTTTGCTATATCATTCAGTGGTGATTAAGCACTGATATGGTGTGATCCAGCCAGTTTGACTCTGCAGGCTGTCAACGCGCTTTTGTTATTCCTGATCACTCACCATCACACACATCTTTGAGGAAGCTGCCTCCTTGTCCTCTGATTACACACTTGGCCTTTTTTAAAAAAAAAAATTTTTTTTTTTTCGTTTTAAAATACAATTCTCTTTCTTGTTGGAGCTTTCTTTTAGACATTGTTCTAGACCTGAAGATCCCAGGCTTGACTCTGTTGACCTTTGCTCCCTGTGGTTTGCCGCCCCTATTCCAAATCCTAAACCTGTGCAGGAAGTAATCCCTGAGCTGCTCCCCTTGCTCAGCCTCCAGTGGGCTCATGTTCCATTCTAGCATGGTCCTCTGCAAACTAATGAGAATACTCCTGCTTTGTGCTTTGCGAGGTACAGTAGACAGTTTCCACCAGCACTGTATCTGCTGACCTTTTCTATACCCATCTTCACAAAGGATATCCTTTGAGATGGGATGGTTTGACAACCCTCTGAAGGGGCCAGTCCCTCTGTTTCAGGCACCTATACTCTTTGGCTTCTCTGAAAATCCACTGTAGATCAAATTAATGGGATGTAACTAGCTTTTGACATTTAGAAGAAAATGAAAAAAAAAAGACATTGAAGAGAATTGTCTCTGTGGCTTAATTATTTTGACAGTTATCAATAACTTAATTAGGTGGTGAATGAAAAGTCTTTTTGAATCACTTGTGTGCTCCCAGTTTGAGTCAACTAAATTCTACTTTTTGTCTTATCTCAGTGAATTCAGAGTGCTTAGCACTGAGTCCTGCTACAAACCCTCCTGTAGTGCTCTGCTTCACAGAGTTCTGCCAGTTAAAAGTAATCTGAATGTTTTGCCTGAGGTAAAAGGATTCTGAGTTGAAATGTAAAAGTCCTTTCTCTCACGACCCTCCTAGCCATTATGTGTTGATGCTCTGCCTTCCCTGCCTCACAGGGTTGCTTCTGTCTTACCTGAAAATTTATTACATTATCCCATTTTGAGAGAGACAGCCGTCAATCAGTGATGTCCTCTGACAGTTCCCCATTGGATCTTATGATGAACTTGCACCAGAAGATCTAGCTCGGAGAGCTGTCAGTCTTCACTCAGTTTGCAATGACTGTTGTTGGGGATGTTACACACTGCAGCTAAGTGGAATGGCACGCAAGTTGATTTTGTGTGTTGAGAGAAAAACAGCTGTGAAATTTTGTGAAAGAGGCTTAGGACAATATTTTTTCCCCCTCACCTTTTCTTCTTGATTCATCTTGCCAGCAGGAAGGAGTGTATGCAAGTGGCTTGGATGATAATTAAGTGCCAGATATGGAACCAACTACTGATCCCTGGAAAACCTCAACTAGTATCAAAAGAAAAGAAGTCTGTGTTTAACTGTAAGGCAGAGCTCCACCAGAAGGGCTGCAAATTTATTGAGTGTTAAATGTCAGTACCAATATAAGAAAGATGGTGCACACTAAGTGATGAGCACTTTTCTGAAGAAAAATAATTTTCAATAAGTTGTCAACGTGTTTGGAGTTGTGAATTGTTATTAAAGTCAAAAAAACAAAAGACAGGTGGAGAAGAGTATGGAAGCACCTTCTGAGCTGCTTGGCTTTCAGAGGCTTTTCTGCAAGCTTATTCCTCTGTCCATGACTAGGGAGTGTTGATCTGTTTTGATGATCTACTGGTTTGGGAAAGGAGTGTATCTGTCATGTTCCACAGAGAACATGACAAGAGAGGTGTGGATAAAGCATGGCTGGAGTAGAAGACAGGACTTTCTGTATTATGTGGTCTTTACTAAGCAAAACTACCTTGTTTGAAGTGTGCTCAAAGCACTACTGCCATGATGTAGTCTAAAAAGAACACAGCAGAAAATTCTATGTGTACTCCTGGGGATGGGAAGTTATTTTGTTCTCAGGGGTTATGCTTTAGATACTGAAAAGTTAAAAAAAAAAGTGTGTATAATAACTAGGAAGGTATTTTACGGAGTGAGGATGGGGAGTATACTGTTGTGCTGTGAGTAAGGTCAGAATCCCGCTTCAGTCTATCAAACACCACGGTGCTGTCTCCATGAGGCTCACCTGCTATAGATGTGCACTGGTCTAGGACCTAGCTCAGCATTTGCTGGTTGAGGTAGGGGAATTTGGAACAGGATGGAGCTGGCAGATGCTATGGCTGGGTGACAGTCAATATTGGAGGAATCCATTTGGAGAAGAGCTTGCTGAGATGAGACTGTCCATTACCATCTGTGTCTGTCAAGAAGCAGAGCCCGAGTTTCTGTTCCTGGCAGGCAAGGAATCTGATTTGGTTTATTCTTCAGTGTGTGAAATAAAAAAAAAAAGCACTGTATAATTTATAACCTCCTCTGCTCACAACTCATTTTCCGTTTTGTAAACTCTCTGGGCTGAAGGTAATCTTTCTTGATATTTTTATTATTCTGTTTGATCTTCTGAAAACTGCAGGTGACAATGCTTTAAACAAACCTAGCATTTAGGAAAAGAAGTATGAATCCACATATTGGCTCAGTTAAAAATTTTGTTTCCAAGTATGGAGAGAACTCTTGGATTTTTCTTACAGGATGCTAAATTTTGATGACAGCCTTGCAGAATCCAGCAGATTGAGAAGAGAGCTGTTAGGTACAGCTGCATTATGCTTGAAGCTCTTTCATGTCAGTTGCTAGATCTCATTTACTGTTTCAGCATTTCTTCTCTATTTCTAGTCCCAGGTTAGTTTTTCAACATAAATATCAAGAACAAGAAAAGGTATATTAGAAAAATCTCTCTTCTAGACCATATTAAAGACATTATTTATTTATTATTGATTATATGTTTTTATTATTATTATTTACGATCTTCTATTATTTATTATTAAATTTACTTCCTTATCAATGCCAATACATTGTGCTAATTATTAGTTCAGCAGCAACTGCAGACTTCATTTTGGAAAGCTTTATCTACTGCTTGAGGCTGAAGACATTTCTGTGTTTTGATCACTTACAGTATGTGAATCATATGCCAACCACACCTGTAGTTTTTGAAAATAGATCTTGAGCAGAACAGCTCTTTTCTTTCCCTGAGCACTTGATAGATGGTATTTTACCACTAAAGAACAAGCTAAGTATTAGAGAAATACAGAGCTTTCTATTAGAAAGGAAAAATAAAGCAATATTTAATTCCATGGAATGATGAGGTTAATAGCTGTAAAGATGCAGATGTTTTGCTGAAGATTAAACTGGACAGGAAACTGGGACAACATGCTGCTATTGCTTGAACTGGAAAATAAATATCTTTGTCTGTTTTGCTGCAGGGAATACTGGATAAGGCTGTGCGTTTCCAGCTCCCAGTGGGCGTCATTAGGAGCACAAGCACAGCTGAGCTGTATGGAGGTAGCTGCCATGTATGTTTGATGAAGAGAAACCAAGAACGTCTGCCCTGATACTTGAGACTGTAAGAGAGGATTGGGATCTGTTTTTCCTTAGAGCATTTGCCAAAATGCATTCCTAATCAAGCCATTGAACAGTGAGGATTAATAATGCTACAGTTAATGAGTGAAGTTGGCTTTATGTGTGGAAGTAGAAATGTTTTAGCATGGCAATAAACTTGTGTTTATTAGTATGAATAGATTATGGGTTGAAAAGATCAAAACTGAATCTAACCCAGCAAATTTGACTTACACAAGTTGCACTCATGTCAGTTAGTGGTCTCCTCTGAAAATAAGATTGCTTGTTAAATGCTTGTGTCAAGACTTGATGCTGATGTGGTCACTGTTGTAGCTCCCCGTAGGAAGGTTACCTAGCTATCAAACACTTCAAAATCACTCTGGGTATTTGGTTGACCTTCAAGATGCTTTGGGAGAGTTAATAGGTTATCTGTCTGCATCAGCTGCTTCTTCCACCCAAATTGATGTGTGTTTGTGGCACAGCTTCACAAGCTGAGTGTATGTTGTGGAAGGTAACTTCATTCTGCTGTCACTTTTTCTCAGGTTGTCAGTCTTTTTTAGTTGGCCAGTACTTTCTTGAAAGCTATTTATTACAGATTGTGTTTGCTAGCAAGAGTGATGGCTATGCAAAAATTTAAGCAGATAATAAAATATGAAGTATTTCCCATCTTCTTAATCAGTACAAGTAATAAATTAAAAAATGTTCTGCACACAATCAATAGCTGGTCCTGTGAAAGCCATCCCAATGCTCTTAACACACTACCTTTTAGTCAGTACTGGGTCCTGTTCAGCATGTCTTGTGGTATTTGACAGTGCTGCACTGAATTTTCAGAATGGTATCCCAAAAGTTCTGTCCATGCTTGAAGGCAAGATGTTCTGGCAAGCTGGACAGAACTGGTATCCTGGTATCACATTGCAACTGTCCTTATCCACATGGAACAGTGGAAATTGAGGCACTTTTTGTTCATTGGAGGAGGAACTGCAGATGACAGGAGTCTGCACAAGAGCTGGAAAAAAAAAACCCAACAGAGCAGTTTTCTCTAGTGGTTCCTTTAGGGAATACAGCAGTTGCAGAAGACAGAGCCTGAAGGGAAAGAGAAGCCAATGTGTGTGTCCTCATTAATTTACACACTGAGTCTGGGCTTCTCTCTGATCTGAAATGACTTCTTTAAGCTGGAGTATTCTGAGGGTCCCTTTGTACTGGGAGCAAAGGATTTATCATTTTACTGTGTTGTTTTTGTGCCACTGAAAATCTCCTCCGACCCTTTCCAGATATATTATAGCCACTATATTTTTGAATGATGTACAAAGCAAGTACAGGTACCAAAATAAGGTCCTGATCTCTTCAGGGAAGAACAGGCATCGTTCCAAAGGAGACTGGAAACCTGACAAGAGAATCAACAAAAAGAGCCATTAGAAAGCCGGCTTAAGGGTGGTATGTGCACCAGAGGAGGCTATTGCAGAGAGCAGTATTTGTGAAGAGATAAGCATCATGTGGAGGATAGAAGTTCTGGTGAGAGGATAAGGAAGTTGTTTATAAACAAATGTTGTGACTGGGAAGTGTATCTGCAAACTGAAGAGTAGCTGGGAGAAAGGTGGGATAATGGTTCTGTAGTGCATGCAGAAGAGTAGGCATCCTAGTAACGTATTAAGAGATGGGGAGAAAAGGGAGTATTTTTAACTGAAATGTCTTAAGGACAATAAAAGCAGCTTTTCCCCTTTTAGGAGGGAAATGTATTTGTTTCAAGTTCTACAGGAAAGTACCAACATACCTTGTTGTTTAGTGGAGCTTTCCTTACTTATTACCACGTTAAACCTTTAAAACGCTATGAAGCTTTTCCCCAATAGGTATCAACTTTCCAAATGGAATGTCCATCAAGTAAAATTTTCAAGTCAGAAATATAAATTCAAGTTCAGTAATATAAAATAACAGTAATTGTCTTTGGAAAGACTGTTGTCACAAATTGTCTTTGGGATAGTTAAAAATATTATAAATATGATTAAGGCTTTAACTGCATGTTGAGAACATCACAGAGCTGTAGAGATATTTCCATTGTACAAAGACATTTAAAAAGAAGCAAAGCATAATTGCATTTGCAGAGCATGTGCTAATTAGTAAACTGATGCGTCAGCATCATCACCAAGTTGCTCAGTATGGGAGACCATAGTTTCACAAGTTGCTTTATAGGCTCTTAAAAAGAGACATAAATAGCATCATCAAACTCATGGAAAATGCCTTTAGTACCTTTTTTTTTAATAGATACTTCAACTTTTGCAAGGTACAGAATAGATAATTGTACTCAATAATTACTGAAATCAAGTAATCTTTTCCTTTGTATTCTGGGGACTACTCTGTACATGTGACAGTTTGACCTTGCAGATAAAATCTCTGGTGTTTGTATGTTTTGCATCTCTCATAAACATTGACATAAAAAGCATCATCATACTGTGTCACCAGAGAGCATTCTTGACTTAAAAGCTGTTTCTTCTGAGTTGCCAGTTGGTTTTACTGGCTAGGTTGCCCTCGTTAAGTAATGAGCTTGATAGTGCTGGTGGCTGTTAGGAATGCAAATGGCTTTCCTAACTTGAAGACAGAATTCTCAAACCTAATCTAAATTCTCATTCAGTAGCTTCTTATTGGCTTTTCATGAAGGCTTCCATTTGTTAAGAGAACAATCTGATACTTAATTTCACAGAAAGAGTAATGGTCCTTCTAAAAGTTTTTGAATTTTCATCCAAATAATTAATCCCATCTATGCGTAAGCTAAACACTTGCATGAATATACTTGCTTCAGTGAATTTTAGCTGATTAGAAAAATATTTTTGTTCCAGAAATTGTAGGAATGTTGCAGTTATATGTACACTTTACTATTCCAAATTTAAGGTTTTTAAATATAGATAACAAAGCCATCTTAAATATTAGAATATCATAGTGGATTATGATATACCTAATCAGTCAAGCATAAGTTAGCATGTATTTAACTTTGTATATAACAGACCTTCAATAGGTTTAAAAATTGAGAGTGGTTTTTTAGTAATAAACCCCAATATTTTCTTGTGGCTCTCATCCAGTTTTTTTTCCCCAGTGTCTTTGGTTACAGTAGTTTCTATGTTTAGAACAAGCTCTCTGATACCTTTCTACCCTCATGTCCCCTTTTTATCACACATTCAGAAGCAGCTGCATTTCAATGTTGATGGAAACATACATCACCAAGAAACTAATGTTCAGCAAGGTTGTACATCATGGCATCCGTAGGATGTAGTAAAGACAATCTCATCGCCACATTTTTCTACAAATTACAGATTCAGATGTATGTAGAATTTCATGCTGCATTTTTGCAAAGTAACTTTCTGTAAGGTAAATATAGATGTTGGAGTTCAAGGATTGACGACGCGCTTAGTCATATGGTTCAGTATTAGGTGGTCCTGCAAGGAGCAGGGAATTGGACTTCATGATCCTTATGGGTCCCTTCTAACTCGAGATATTCTATGATTCTATGAAGTGGTTCTTAACAAAAAAAAAAAAAAATTCTAGGACTGCAATAGGAAGACATATATAAGTCAATTTTACATTAAATACTGAGTACAAAATAAGCTGTGAAAAGGGTAAGTTTAGATATCAAAGAGTATTTGTCTGAATGGAAACTGGAGACTCACCAGGCCCTGACACAGTTTTATTTTTGCTGTTAAGATAAGACTGAGGGTCAGGTTGGTCTTTGATAACAAAGAAGTTGCAGACACTTGGGGGGGGGGGTTTATCAGCTGCAGAGTCATTAGCTTTCTTGATATGAGGGAATAAATTAATAGATATGACTTTGTGTAAATAGGCATTAATCCTTAATAATAATGCAGACTGGCCTCCCTGGCCTTGGAAGGAACCCTGAGTTTGCTCGGATTTATCATGGAGAATCAACAGGGATTACGATGAAATTGCAAACGTCCTTGTGGGGCCTTCAGTCCTCTGGAGTTGGTTTTCCACAAAGTAGCTTAGGGGAAATATTTCAGCTTATTACAGTGACTTGTGTGGAAGCTACTCTGAGGAAGAAGAGGGGAAAAAATGAGATGAGGGGCAGAAAATCCAGCTTGATTGCCTCGTCGAGGCATCCATATGTGTTTTCATGCTCAATTAAGTGTGCTTATACACTTGACTTAGGATAGAGACTGTTTTAATTAATAATAAATTATATTTATATATAATATATTATATATATAAAAATATATTATATATATAATATATATTTAATTTTAATTAATAATAAATAATAAAGTATGATTTGGGTAGCATCTGAGGTAGAAGAAATACTAATGATTTTAGATCCAAATATAGAGTTAATTCCCTTACAGGGAAAGATATTCTTTTAAATATTTGAATAGGTGAAAAGATTAATGTCCCAACAACTTAACCTATATGGCTGTTTTTAAATAATTCACATGGAGTCTAATATAAAGTATTACTAAAAGCTGCACAGAAACCTATTTAGGATGGTTGGAAGCATCCAGATGAACCTTTGGGATGTTGGATGGTATGATGCAAGTTTTCTACCCTGCTGTTTTAATACTATTAATACTTTTCGCCCCAGTGTCCAGCTGGAACTGGCTCAGATGGAAGGTAGGAAACCAGGATTGTAGCAAGTGGATGCCAACAGGTTCTGAAATATGATCATTACCAGCTATTTGAGATTCAGTGGTTGTAATATGATAATGAACTATTAAATTATGCTGATAGAAATCACTGAGAGAGGAATGACATAAAATAGAATTATTTGTACATATATAGAATTATATATGACAAATAGGACAAAATTTCATTCCTCCTTCTCCTGTCCTTCTCTAACAGGAAATATTAAATAAGGAATTTGAATTCTGTGTTTATAAGTGGAAATTCTGTGAATTCTGTGAAGAAGCCAGGCTCGTCCGGAGGGCTTTAAACTAGTGTTGCTGGGGGAGGGGGAGCACAGTTCAGCCCACTGCGGTCAGCATGGCGCCAGTGCCAGCACCGAGGGTCCAGAAGCTGAGGAGGGATCACAGATAAGTGCAAATAAACCTAAACTGCAGTGCAATAGCACCCGTCGCTCCAGCCAGCAAGTCAGCTTTGTTGGGGGCCCAGCTGAAGTGTCTCTATACCAATGCACGCAGCATGGGGAATAAACAGGAAGAGCTGGAGATGCTTGCACACGAGCAGGGCTACGACCTCATTGGCATCACGGAGACGTGGTGGGATGACACATACGACTGGAACGTCAACATGGAGGGGTATAGGCTTTTTAGAAAAGACAGGAAGGGGAGACGAGGAGTGGGTGTCGCTCTCTACGTCAGCAACCGGCTGGAGTGTGTGGAGCTCCGCCTGGGGATGGAGGAGGAGCTGACAGAGAGCTTATGGGTCAAGATTAGAGGATGGGGACGGACAGGGGACGTCACGGTAGGGGTCTGTTACAGGCCGCCTGGCCAGGAGGACAGAGCGGACGAAGTGCTCTATAGGCAGATAGGAGCAGCCTCACGGTCACAGGCCCTGGTCCTCATGGGGGACTTCAACCACCCTGACATCTGTTGGAGAGACAACACGGCAGGGCACAGGCAGTCCAGGAGGTTCCTGGAATGTGTGGATGACAACTTCCTCCTGCAGGCGATAGAGGAGCCGACAAGGAGGGGTGCCATGCTCGACCTTGTGCTCACCAACAGGGAGGGACTGGTGGGGGATGTGAAACTAAAGGACAGCCTTGGCTGCAGCGACCATGACATGGTGGAGTTCAAGATCCACAGGGCAGCAAGGAAACTACACGGCAAGCTCTCTGCCCTAGACTTCAGGAAGGTGGACTTCGGCCTCTTCAGGGACCTGATGGGCCAAGTGCCATGGGAGGTGGCCCTGGAGGGAAGAGGGGCCCAGGAAAGTTGGTCCATATTCAAGGAGCACCTCCTCCAAGCTCAGCAGAGATGCATCCCGATGAAAAACAAGTCGGGCAAAAAGGCCAGGAGGCCGGCGTGGATGAGCAAGGAGCTCCTAGACCAACTGAAAGTGAAAAAGGAAGCCTATAGAGGGTGGAAGCGGGGATAGGTAGCCTGGGAGGACTACAAAGAGGCTGCGCGAGTGGCCAGGTATAAGGTAAGGAAGGCCAAAGGCCTGGCAGAACTGAATCTGGCCAGGGATATAAAATGTAATAGGAAGAGCTTTTATAGGTACGTAGGGGACAAAAGAAAGTCCAGGGTAAATGTAGGCCCCCTCCAGAAGGGAACTGGTGTCCTGGTTACCCAGGACATGGAGAAGGCTGAGGTTCTCAATGACTTTTTTGCCTCAGTCTTCACCGACAAGAGTTCCTGTCCCACCACCCAAGCTGTAGAAGGTGCAAGCAGGGACTGCAAGAATGAAGAACTGCCCATTGTACTGGAAGAGCAGGTTCGGGGTCATCTGAGGAACCTGAAGGTGCACAAGTCCATGGGTCCTGATGAGATCCATCCGCGGGTCCTGAGGGAACTGGCAGATGAAGTTGCCAAGCCACTGGCCATCATATTTGAGAAGTCGTGGCGGTCTGGTGAGGTCTCCGATGACTGGAAGAGAGGGAACATAACTCCAGTTTTTAAAAAGGGGAATAAGGAAGACCCAGGTAACTACAGGCCGGTCAGCCTCACCTCTGTGCCTGGCAAGGTCATGGAGCAGATTCTCCTGGAAACCGTGCTAAGGCACATGGAGAGCAAGGAGGTGGTTGGTGACAGCCAACATGGCTTCACCAAGGGCAGATCGTGCCTGACCAATTTGGTGGCCTTCTGTGACGGGGTGATGGCATCGGTGGACAAGGGACGAGCAACGGACATCATCTACCTGGACTTGTGCAAAGCTTTTGACACTGTCCCGCATGACATCCTTCTCTCTAAACTGGAGAGGCATGGGTTTGATGGACGGACCACTCGGTGGATAAGGAGTTGGCTGGATGGTCGCACTCAGAGAGTGGTGGTCAGCGGCTCGATGTCCAAGTGGAGACCGGTCACGAGTGGTGTCCCTCAGGGGTCCGTGCTGGGCCCAGCCCTGTTCAACATCTTTGTCGGTGACATGGACAGTGGGATAGAGTGCACCCTCAGCAAGTTCGCCGATGACACCAAGCTGTGTGGTGCCATCGACACGCTGGAACGGAGGGATGCCATCCAGAGGGACCTTGACAGGCTGGAGAGGTGGGCCTGTGCCAACCTCATGAAGTTCAACCAGGCCAAGTGCAAGGTCCTGCACCTGGGTCATGGCAATCCCAGGCACAAATACAGGCTGGGCGGGGAATGGATTGAGAGCAGCCCTGAGGAGAAGGACTTGGGAGTGCTGCTGGATGAGAAGCTTAACATGAGCAGGCAATGCGCCCTTGCGGCCCAGAAGGCCAACCGCATCCTGGGCTGCATCAAGAGAAGCGTGGCCAGCAGGATGAGGGAGGTGATTCTCCCCCTCTACTCTGCCCTGGTGAGACCCCACCTGGAGTACTGTGTCCAGTTCTGGAGCCCCCAACACAAGAAGAACATGGACCAGTTGGAGAAGGTCCAGAGGAGGGCCACGAAGATGATAAAAGGGCTGGAGCACTTCTCTTATGAGGACAGGCTGAGAGAGTTGGGGCTGTTCAGCCTGGAGAAGAGGAGGCTCCGGGGAGACCTGATAGCGGTCTTCCAGTACCTCAAGGGGGCCTACAAGAAAGATGGGGAAAGGCTGTTTAGTAGGGCCTGTTGCGATAGGACGAGAGGTAATGGTTTTAAAATAGAGGGGGGTAGATATAGATTAGAAATTAGGAAAAAAATTTTTACGATGCGAGTTATAGAACACTGGAACAGGTTGCCCAGAAAGGTGGTGGAGGCCCCATCTCTGGAAGCGTTCAAGGCCGGGCTGGATGAGGCTCTGAGCAACCTGACCTAGTCAGGGATGTCCCTGCTCCTTGCAGGGGGGTTGGACTAGATGACCTTTGAAGGTCCCTTCCAACTCTAACCATTCTATGATTCTGTGATTCTAAGCTAGGGTAAATCCAGAATGCTTAAGTTGTCAAGTACGACTAGAAGACAAACAGCTGATCATGTTAAAAGGTAGATCTTGGAAATCCAGTTAAGCATCAAGAAGACACAATCTTCCAGCACTGTATTTTCCAGCACTATTTCCTTCTGTCAGTGTGTCTTATACTGCCTGGGAAGATATATTGTATCTTATTGTAAGCCTTGTACTCTGAATATGCTTTATGTAAAGCTATTCATTTTACTGATATTTGTGAGAGAGTAACTCCTTTTCCTTAAATGTTCAAACAATTTAGGAATTACTGTTCCAATATCCCTTTATGTTTTATCTTCTCCATTAAGGACTGTTTGCCCCAAAGGTGTGATTTAGAAATTAGTACTTGTTTAAATTAAAAATTAGGAAGGGCTGAGTTGGTCCCCAGTTGGATCTGAGTAGTCATTGCTGAAAACTCAAGAAGGAGCAACACCGTGGCATGTAGAGTGTACTTTTACTCCAAGAGAAAACAGATTTGCATTGACTTTTTTTTCCTGCGTAATTTACTACTTTCCATGCAGCAGCTCTGCTTTGCTGGTTGGTATACTGGAGGGAATGTAATGAAAACACTTTCTTTTCTTGCTCTTACCTGCCCTCTGCTTCTGCCATTCCCTGCACTGGCAGCAGGGATAAGAGATATATTAAGAGATAACCAAATACTTAAGGTTGAGATTAATGTTATTAATAGGAAATGCAAGTTCAAGAGAAGTTACTATCATGTTTTATGCCCCATCCCTGGAAACATTCAAGGCCAGGCT
Organism: Chlamydotis macqueenii; assembly: GCF_036417535.1. Taxonomy (NCBI): domain Eukaryota; kingdom Metazoa; phylum Chordata; class Aves; order Otidiformes; family Otididae; genus Chlamydotis; species Chlamydotis macqueenii. The sequence continues at coordinate 61,228,838 of NC_141560.1, read as the reverse complement.
GGATGAGGCTCTGAGCAACCTGATCTAGTTGGGGCTGTTCCTGCTCCTTGCAGGGGGGTTGGACTAGATGGCCTTTGAAGATCCCTTCCAACCCTAACCATTCTATGATTCTCTGATTCTATGAGAGACACTTTTAGAGGCTCTTAACATGCTTTGGTTTTTTTTCTGGGCCGAGGATGTATTCTTTTGACCTTGGAATCTTCCTCTTCAGAGATGGAGAATGTAAATCCCCTGGAGTTTAATTATCCCAAACACTTAAATCTTATTTTAAAAGTAATAAAAATAATCATATGTTTCTATATTATGCCAGTTTCATTATAATAAAATTTAGGTATCTTTTCAGTAAAAGTTCGGAAAGGTTTTAAGGGTCTAACATTATAAGAACAAATCATAACACTTTTATTAGCCTGTTTGAGATGAAAATTTTTCCCTTTGTCAATAAAGAAAAATAGTAAAAAAAAAATTCCAATATTAGCAAAGTGCAGTAGTATGTTGAGTATAACTGCCAATATTTCTATATAAAATAGTTTTTATTAAAGTCAGTGTAAAAACTGTTCTTCAGAAATTCTCTCAATATGAGTCTGATGTCTACTGGACATTGTCTGTCAAATGAGAGAGATGAACCTCAGTTAACTATTTGAAATACTGGCATTTAAACTCAAATACTATGCTTTGATATTGTAAAATCAAAAAATGTGCAGGTATGTTTGACTCAAGCAGAATTATGGGACCTGTGGAGTCTTAAGATTTATTTTCATGTGTTGTCCATGTAGAAGACCAGGGAGCGAGCAAATTAAAGAGCTCTAGTGATGTGCAAGCAGCTGGTACTGTTTGGCCTTCCAGCTTTGGTAATGTCACTTGCAGGGAAACAGATTTGCAGATAGTTATTAGACGATGTTAGCTGCACAGATGGTTTGCATACCTCAGAGCAAGAAAAAAACAAAAAGGAGGAATGGGAAAAGAGAGGGGTAAAGCAGGCTGTATAATTAAGCAAAACAGTGCACATTTTGTTAGGGCTAAAATGTATAATTTAAAGAAAGAATTTTGCCTGAACAAAATTATTTGAGTGCAATATATTTTAACTTCAAAATTAGTATTTTTTCTTCTTTACAGACTGTACAATTAGGTCAGTTGGGAATGGATACCCTCTTGGTAACAATTTAACATTTGTTGTTCATAGCACAAAATTTTTATCAGGCTGTAAGACAGTGAATATGTGAGTCCACATGACTCTTTCTGGGGAAGATGGTTATACTGAAATATTAAATATTCCTCACAGTCCAAACTCCAGAGAGGTTTGAAAATCTAGTTAATCTCCTTAGGCACAAAACAAATCTGCTGTTACTAGTTAAGACAATGGAATTATAGTAACCATCTGCTCCTTGTAATGCAGAGAGTTAGAGGCAGGTGGCTTGGAAAGAGAGAGACCGACACCTTCAGCATTAACTTCTTGTGGGACAGGGACAGCAAGTAATTGGAGATGGTTGGTTAAGCACACTGTCTGCTGATCCAGAGGAATTTGTGAAAAATGGCCGCTCTCAACGTCTTTAATAATGAGAGGAAAGAGGATTTTTGTTGTTTTTATAGGCGTTTCAGTGACAGCTGGTAATGAGTAGCTCAGAAGTGTAGCTTTATTTTCACACTGCAAGGCAGGGGAAGCATTGCTGTTCCTGTTTTACAATGGCAAGATGAGATCCAGAGGGAGAACGTTCTGGCTTTTCTGTAAATGCTCAGTTGTACAAAGATAATTAAGGAATTATTTTAGGCAGAAAATTAAATCCTCTTTTTCTTTTACCACTGTTGAAGCAGCAACAGGAGAAAACTACCCTTAGTGTAAGTTCCCAGTGCAACCGTCATCCTCCCCAGCAGGCTATAGGATGTGCTTGCTGTGGTGGACAGTTTTTCTCCTTTTTCTTCTGGCCTGAGGCAACAGGCTATCTTGGGAATAGCTCTTTGCGCTGAAGGCTAGGCACTTTTTAAAGGTGGCCATGTTTTAGTGTCTAAGTAAATTCTCCAGTGTTAGGGAGCTCTGCACACTCCATGTGCCCATAGGTTGTTCCTCTGCAGGAAGCAGACATGTCAGGAGGAACGGATGAAAAATACCGAGAATGAAAACAAATAGAAAGTTCTGCTTATGAAAACTGTAAAATTAGACTGGTGTGTATACGGGAAAATAACAATGGCAAGTCTTCCATGGGCTGTAGGTGAAGCTGAGGACCTAAATAAGTGGAAATCTGGTATCTATGGTTTCATTTCTGAGAGCATTGGGGAACTGGACAACGTGGTGGCAGATGAAGCCAAGAAAGTGGTAATGGAAAAAACAAATATCTGTTCCTCCACAACTTGCTAGGTCTTTGGCAGGCAAGTGTTACTAGAGCAAATGTCTGAAGGGACAGAACCTTCTATAACAACATTCACTGGAGAAGAAACCATACAAGATTGTGCTCAGTTCTCTGATTCTGGTTAGTCTGCTGTAATGTAAATTATATGAGATGAGAAAGGTCTCATCAGTATTTTCTTGCATGTATTTTTAAACTCCTGTATTTGCGTAAGTGCAGCTGCAGAGAGATGCTAGTAAGAGTCAGAAGCGCTCCTTTGCTGAACATTTTAGCAGGCCGCTATTCTGAAACTAGGATGGAGTGAAACTACTGCAGGAGTTTTCTTGATACTGGTTTCTACTTCTTTTCAGCAGTGTTTGGGAGCAGAGTTTGGGTAAACATTGGCAAGCTTACTGGTCCTGGGTAGCATACCAAAAACTTGCTATCTGGGAGCATTAAACTCTTAAAAAGGAGACATGTATTTTTCTGGTAAATTACCTTAAAATACAGAAGTTACCTTGGAGTTAAATCTCCAGATCCCTTGTGCACCTGCTGATCTTTTTAGACAATGGTCATTGACTATGCATCATTATGGGGCAGAGAAGAAACCTTGACATAACTTATAGACTCAAGATGACACTGAGGAAGTCTTGAGTCAACAGTACGGAGAAATGGATGCCTTGTCCATGTTTCAGTCAGATGAAAAGAGAAGCAGGTTCATTACAATGTTCCCAGCCAAATTGGCTCTGCTCGTGGAGCATGCCTTCTCAGCAGGCTTAGCAAATCACTCTTCCCCAGTGACATAGTGAAACACTGTGTGGGGCTACTTTAGGAAACTTTTCCAACTAAGGTTTGGAGATAATGATTAGGACTAACACAAAGAGCTTTAGTTCTCCTGCCAGGGAAATTACCTCCCACTTTCTAATTGGCTTCAATTTCTCTTGTAATTATTCCTTTTTCAGAGATTGCACTTAGAAAACAACTTAGGTAAAACAAAACATTGGATTAAAATATCCCAGACTCCATTTTCCAGGTAAGAAATTTAATTCTCTGGCATTACCTAGAGCTAGGATTTGTTTACAAATTCCTGGAGCCTTTACTGATTTTTATCAATCTGTGCTAACTGTGTTTAAGCCTCAAAGTTGTAAAGGGCAGCTTTTCTCCAGGAATGGAGATTAATTGGAAACAAACTGTTAAGAATCTTCGTTTGCTGTTAGAGAAAATTACTTCCACTGTAGAAATAGAAAATTATTGGTTTCATTGATGAATAGGTATTCCAAAGTCACATCAGCTCTTTTCAAGGCTTCAAGAGCTGGCTGCTTCTAGAATTTCTTCCTTCGCTGCTGCTCTGCAGCTAATATCCTAACTCTTTTGGTAAAATTATTTGTTCATTCTTTTCTTTTTCAAGTAGAGTTTAATTAGCCCATCCCACCCTAGTGACTCATCAGTAATTAATTCACAATCCCTGCAGATTTCAAACACCTGCTAGGCAGGTGGAGCAAATGGAAAAAACTGTGTTTCATTTTGGACATAACCTCAGGATTAATGAAATGTCTTATCATGCATAACAATTCCTAAAAGCATTATGTAAATTCAGAATGGCATGTCTTGCAATTCTCTAGTGTTGCATTGTATTCTTCTGCTATCTATTCTTATAGTCTCTGCTAAAACTAATGATAATAAATAATGTAATAATAAAATCTCAGGTCCTCTATTATTAAAGATATTCCACAAAATTGGTGAAAGTTTGTTTTCATTACCCTTTTTTAAGGCATTTTGCTGATGTTTGCTAACACTCCTGGATAATTCTGCTTCTATTTAGAGAAGCTAGGATAGGTAACTGCCTGTCTGGGATTATATCTGATATATATTATTCTGAGATATCCAGTCAGTGCACTCCTTTATTTAATGCACAGACTGTAGGATCCGGGTCCGATTCTGCTCTTTTTTACAGTGGAACAGAAGAATCAATAAAAAATACTTCTGTGCAGTTACATGAAATGTAGCTCTGGTATCCTTCAGCAGGTTTTAAAATGTAAGCAAATTCTACTCCTGTCTATTTTAATATAGCTGAGATGAGAATTTATCCTGTAATGGACTATTTAAAATGTTCTTCTAGATCTTTATGTGGTACAAATCAGCAGCAGGACTTGTGCTGTCATTCATTTAAGAATCTTTGTCATGGCTCACAGTACAGCCTTGATGTACGTTCAGATCCCTTCACACAGGAAAGAAAGGTAAACGTGAATGGTTTGTGTTGTGTAGAGATGCTCTTACTGCATAATACTGGGTAAAGAAGAAGACCTTTTTCCGAATTGTTTGGAGAGGAAGATCAGGCCTAGGGAGCTGTTTTAAAGAGAGTGTGTGGACATGTGAATTGGGGAGATTGTTTGGAGCTGTGAATCGCAAGTGAAAGAAGGCATTTCCTTGCAGCAGGAAGCATATGAGTCATTGTGGGAGACAGAATTCAAGGCAGGGCTCTCTGCCTTTAATGTTTTCTCTTGCCTGCCTGAGTGGCTTCACAATGGGCGTGCTGACATCTGAGGGTCACTTGTGTCCCACCTGAAGGATATGAGCGTGGTAAGATCATTAAGTACCTAGAAGTTAAAGTATTTCCCAGTCACTACTAGTAGCACCTTTCCAGGCTACTTTCTGTTGTATGGTTTTTTTTTTTTTTTTTTTTTTTTTTTCTGAAAAACATAAGAGAACATGAAATGTGATGTTTATCAAAGCACTTGAAAGACTTTCACAGAGAAGCAACAACATGAAAGTAAAAGTTCATTTGCTGCAGGATGGAGACTTCTTTTCTTTAAAGCATACTGCAAACATGGTTTAAGTTACAGTAATAATAAAAAAGGTGCATTTCTTCAATAACTTGCCCAGCTGTGATTTCTGTCAGTGTTTCTACAGTAAGTAGGTTTGGACCATGTCGGTGATATGTGTAACTTGAAGAACAGGCTTTCTGCAAAAGTACTGTGGCTAGCTCAGTAACAGTATTCCTCGGTAACTTGGTAAGATGTTGATGTTTCTGGAGGTGCTGTGCAGTGGGCACAGTACTCCTTCACCCTGGCTTAAACTGAGGTGCAGTACTGGTGAGCACTGGTCTCAGTTTTCATCTTAGACAAAATGAACAACTGTTATCTTTAATTAACAATTGTATGACATGGCTGAATTTTGACAATTTTTAACTTTGTTTTATGTTGTAAGAAAGATAAGAAATAAAAAATGTCAGAAGATGTTTCTACATCTGTTCTTCTGTGCAGATTTAGCACATTTACAAGATTGATTTCTGAATTTCAGCCCTTTTCAATAACACTTTTTACACTGAAGTCTAGTAGATCTACAGGGAAATCTGTAGTTCTATGATGAGAAATTACTAACTGAAGCACCCATTGTATCTTGCATAATAAATTGAATTTTCCTTGATTTTTGTTTAGTTTCCTTTTTTTTTTGGCAGCAATTTTTCTTGGCTTCCCTATCTTTTTCCTCTTGCTTTTTATAGAATCATAGAATTGTTAGCGTTGGAAGGGACCTTTAAAGGTCATCTAGTCCAACCCCCCTGCAAGGAGCAGGGACATCCCTGACTAGATCAGGTTGCTCAGAGCCTCATCCAGCCTGGCCTTGAACGTTTCCAGGGATGGGGCATCCACCACCTTTCTGGGCAACCTGTTCCAGTGTTCCACCACCTTCATTGTGAAAAAATTTTTCATGAAGTCTAATCTGAATCTACCTCCCTCTATTTTAAGACCATTACCCCTCATCTTGTCACAACAGGCCCTACTGAAGAGTTTTTCCTTATCTTTCCTGTAGGCCCCCTTTAGGTACTGGAAGACTGCTGTAAGGTCTCCCTCGAGCCTCCTCTTCTCCAGGCTGAACAGCCCCAACTCTCTCAGCCTGTCCTCATAGGAGAGGTGCTCCAGCCTTCTGATCATCTTTGTAGCCCTCCTCTCGACCCACTTTGTTCAATTTACTTCAGTTTAAACTTTATTTCAGTTATAAACTGAATTTCTAGCTATAAGTTTGATTCATTCTCTAATCGAGCTCCATTTTTTTTTTGTTAAAATTCTGACAGCACTGTGATGAGTTTTAAAAAAAACCAAACAACCCAACCAAAAATAACCAACCACCTCCATATGTCTTTAATTTCTTGATAGTGGAATTTTTCTGTCATTTTGTAGCAATCAGCACCTGTTTAAGAAGTGCCTCATATGTTTTAGACTTTTAGATGTCTTTCAAAAGTAATGATCGTGTCACTGCACCTTTTTTTTTCCCTGTAATGATCTTTCTTGACTTTGTAACTCCCATGCCCATAAAACTGCACAGTATCGCTTCTGAGGAACCAATTTGGTGTGTTGTAAAGAGCAACACAAACCAGAATTTTATCTCTTGAAACTGCTTAACAAATATTAAATAGTTGAGTCCTCCTATTCTGCAGATTTTTTTAGTTTTATTGCTTTATTTTCCAAAGAGGGACACGATTGTGGATGCAGAGATTGGGCTTTTTAAAACTGTGTCTCTTTTCCTTTCATTTGAAGATCATACTCTTTGATGTGGACTCATGCTCAGCATCCAGTTCTTGCCTCATGTTATGGTCATCAAAGTCCATGGACAATTGTATGCTTTGGTGAGAGAACTGAGTGCATCTTTTTCGTGTTGTCTTGAGGAATAACAGTGCTTATGGAATTTTCCACTTTTGTTCTCTCCTTATTACAGTACTGTCTTTATAGGAGTTTAATGACCTTGACAATAGAGAACACTGGGGATATACCCTCTTCCACAGGGGTTTTTTATCAAATTTTTATCAAATTCTGGAATATTTATGTAAACTCGGCAAAAATGACAATCTTGCTAATGGAGCAGAACCCTGCAGAGCTGACATTGGTCAGACTCTTCCATTCATCACAGGCCTGAAGCAGAGGAAGAGCAGAGTTAATGCAACTTGAAATAAAAAATATTTTGAAAAGTTATTCTGTTTTTTAAAGTTGCAAAGGAAATGTAAAACGTTCTAAGCTTTAAAACCATTTTATCTGCAGTTCTTAAAATAACACGTAAGAGGAAAAAAACTCAGGTAGCAGATATTTCTCAAAGTTCCTAGTTGTCGGATAGACAGTGCATACAGCTGAGAACAGTAAACAAACCAAAGTACTTGCTGGTATAATCTAGAAAATCCTCTTTGCCTTCTGATAATGCAGACTGCTAGTTGTCTACATGACTTCTTATCTTCTTTTGGCATGATTTTGTCTTACTATCCTTTTTCCAAAACTAAGTTAAAGATAAGTATAGTCTTACAGCATTTACCAAATACCTATTAAACCCAAGGACTTAATTTCATTGCATTTTCTTTACTTTTTCTTATTATTTCAAGGAGAATTCATGACATCTTGACAGTCTCAGCTTATTCTTGCTATTAACATTAGCACAAATCATCTACTTGGTATCGAAGATGGGAGAGTGCGTTTAATTTGTCCTTCATGGTTTTCTGCAAAGAGGAGAAGCTATAATTACGCTTAGTTTTCTTTTTCTATTGCAGTGTAGTTTGCAAATCCTTAAAACGTACTTACTTCCTGCTACTGCATCTGTATATGCCTGGTGCTTTAAGCATTAAAAGACCATCCGCCAAATGGGGATGGAAGATGCTTTTACAGAAGTGCACGCAACCTCTTTTTAAAAACAGCCCTGTTTTTCTCCAGGTTTCTTCAGGTTTCATTTAGAGCAGAAGCTCATCTCTCTATCCTGGGGTAGCTTAGGAAAAATCTTGAAAGTGTGAACTAACTCCAAGCATCTACACTTCTATCTGCAAGTGTTTGCAAAATACTTGTGAAACAGGAGCCCTGTCAAGCGCAGGCTCACGTATCAAAATGGCTGTTTACTGAGATGCCAGTGATAAACTTTGGTGGAAGTGGCGAAACAGCTTACGACATTTATCATAATGTTGAAAAAGCATTTATGACAAGTGAAAAGGCTGTCTTGAGTGGGGGAGCTGCTGTTTACTAAAATACTTATGTTTGTGAAGAAGGGGCCAAAACAAAATTCCTCAGAGGACTGAATGGAAATTGGTGAAGGAGAACTAATCTGAGTAAGCTCAGTACAGCCCAGTAAGCAGAGAAAATCTCATTTTATGTGATTACTGAAAGAGGAAGCCTATTTGGGTGCTTTGCGGTGGGTGAGTGTAGAAGAGAGCTAGTTTCTCTTTCCTCATGTAGACTTTACTTTCAGTGTGACTACTCAGTTTTATATAAAAGTAAAAGCTGTATGAATGATTCTAATGAACATCACAGCCTGACAGCTCTTGGCAAAATAAAGTTTTCAAAATAGTTAAGTGTTTTTGTGTTTACTTCAGGTGACATAGATTTAGGTTTTTGATATAAAACAGACTGAGCTTTTAAATCCTCTCAGCTGCACAGATGCAAACTCCACTAATCCCAAGGAAAAATATGGTCTGCTATTCATTAAATGCAGATGAGATTCCTTTTTTAGTAAGCACATAAGCTGATGCCTAAACTTAGAAACATGTGCAGTTACCATCAGTGGCATATTCTGAATCTTTTTATCTCCTTTCCTGCACTGGAACTCACTGTGCTGTGTCTTTGAGAGGTCTTTGACCCTGAGTCTTACTGTGGAACCTGGTTTGTTTTGTTGCCTTTCCAGAGTGCTCTTCAGATGTAGATTTTACTGAGTACCTCTGTACCCTTCAAGCTTGCTTTGCAGACCTTTCCATACTTGATAAGAACTAAGGAATGCAAGTGCCTAGTGTATTTAAGAATTTATTCAACTATGATGATAGCAGGATGTAATGAACAAGAATTTTCATTATTTAGTAACTGTGCTGGGAGGAATTAGTTTGATGCTAGCGGGGGAGAGGAGACAGGAGGAGCCTGGAAGTCAGCCTGGAATGGCCACCTTTTTCCATGTCTCCCCGCCCGCGCAGTCCTGGAAGTCCAGCTGAAGGGTCCGTGGGCTTGCCACTGCTTCTCCTCCTCCTTTTTGAGATTCACTGTTCTCCTCCTCCTCTCTCTCAGAGGACGTCTACTCCTCTTGGCTTGCTGGCAAGAGGAGGGGAGGAGAAAGGGCCAGGACGGGGTTGAGTCAGGAAGCTAGAGGAGGGTTTCAGGCAGGAGCAATAATTGTGGTGTCCATCGGTGGAGAAAGTCATTCACCTCCTTTTGAACAGGTGTGAAGTAGGTGGTCTGCCACCACAGGCAGCTGTCCACTCTGTGATTTTAGCTGTGCTTAAATCATGGTAATTAAACAAAAAAAAACCAAACCCAACACACTAAACCCAAAAGTTATTTATTTATAATCTGAACTTTATGTTAGTTCTGAATGCAAAATAAACTGGATTTAAAAACAATTTTTACACTTGTTTGGCATTCCACCAGTAATAATAATATTCCTTATTGATAAATTGTAATTCTTTTGTTTGGTGGAACAGAAGTTCCGCAATGTGCAAGAACGAAACAAAGCAAGTTAGGAAAACAAGAAATGGCATTCAGTGCCAGTTGTAGGACTTTTGGCATGCAAAGTTTTTGTTGAGTTGGAATTTGCTCAGGGTGTTACATCACCAATATGTCAGCTCCTCAACAAAGAATAAACGAAGAAGGTACGGATTTTAATAGACATGGAATTAAAGTTGTAAACAGTAGAGCAGGCCTGAACACTGATCATTTGACCCAGAAGAAATAACTGTGTATTTTAAATGTGAAATATCTACAGAATCTGAATGTCACCTTTGAAATTAGATTTTTAGAGGGCTCTGTGTCCACAGCTCATTTATCCTACACTGGTTAGTGGTGACCCTTCCACTGCCTTCTGTGACAGCGGCGATTGCAGAGGAGTAAAGATGTGAAATCCCTGCCTCAGTGCTGTATCAGAGATCCTCTTCTATTCAGTGGCAAAAATTATGTGCGTTTTGAGCAAAAATCTTTATAGCTTTAATCCAATGACCAGTGCTTAGTTACTGGTCTTACCCAAGAATGTTTGATTAATCCTGTCTGACACCCATTTTAAACTGAGGTAAATCTCTGAATTTAAAAAAAAAACAAAACAAAATATCACAGTAATTCAATTGTTTTACATCCATTTCCAAATTTAAAATGCTTGTGAATATAGTAGTGTAATTGCGTAATACTAGGCCTTCTGTAAGTGATCTTCTGTGTTTCCACCTATTTCTTCCATGGCAATAAGGAAGTGAAGAAAATTGTTTTTAGAAATTCAGCTTTGTTACTGAGCATCAAGTAGAAGCAGTCTCAATTTCTGGCACCTCTCTTTCCGGGATGCAAACTAGTCTCTCATCTGTGAATTTCTGTTGTGTTCCACTCCTGCCTGGAAAAAATACCCAGGGTAACCAGCTTACCTATGACAAACTGCTTGGCAAGCATGAGGTTTACGCACGGAAGTTGCTTGTTCAAGTCCTCCTGAAAGCCCCAAAGTCAGTGGAACTTGTTCTGTGTGAAGTTACTGAATATTTGACTGTTCTGTAAAATTAGGATTTAATTTGTGCATTCTTTTCTTTTTGTTTGTACAGTGTTAACTATAATGAAATTTGATGGGAATTTTGTAAAATATTATCACAAATAACTAAAAAGTGGACGTTATGTGCAATAGCATGCTGGTTTTTTGGTCCAAGACAGAAAACATGTTAGGTCAGTGCCATAACTCTCACAAAACAGCAGACACCAGAGATTATGAGCTTAAACTGGTTTAGCACTTTAGTCGACAATCTTATGTAATCAGCATTGCAGGGGAGTTTATTCCTGCTAACCAGAACCATGACTTGGAATGAGACTATCATGCTGCTTATGTGAAAAATTAAATTAGTAATTGTGCCCATCTCATTCTGTTACAGGTACCACTATCAGTTTGTTGCACTTTGAAATCTTGAGATCTATGTATCACAAACTGAAATAAGGTCACCAAATTAATTTCCAGGCACTTTTTGCCAGATTATTATTGTATCATTAGACTATTATTTAAAAAATTGTTGCATGTTTGCATACAGGTTGAGTTTAAGTAAGTGCTTTAAGTACAGAATTTTTTGAATTTGAAATTTTGAAAAAAACTTCTGATTTCTCTCAGAAGACAAGTTTTCCTGTTTCTTACACTGCCCTCTAGCGCTGAGCACATTTTGAAAGTCTTCATACATCTTCAGAGTAAAGTAACTTGTGCAATGACTTTTTCGGAACTGTTAGGTTAGTCTGCCAAGGCAGGAAATGTCCAGTGTCTCTACATGCACGCCTGTCCTTTTTGGGTGGATATACTCACACGTATGTTAAGTAGAACAGGCGGAGTTTTGTACAAATGAGACAAACATCCAGTTGTCAAAACCCGAAAGCTGCCTATGTTTTGGAGCCTGACACCTCCACCAATCAGCAGTCAAATAAAATGAAATTTAGGAGACATAGCTCAGGTAAGTAGAAGGTCTTGCAGTATTCTGTACCAGTGATCTGTGGCCTTCTGGGACCTGTGGCTTCCCCTGTGTCTCCTCCTTGGGAGAAGCATCTGGATCTCTTACATTTGCAGCTGCCTTGTTCCTAAGCAAAGCAAAGCCGAGACTTAAGTGACTCTCTAGCAGAAGTGAGCTACCTTATTACATTTTCATGAGTTGGATCATCACTGCAACGACTCACATTCTGTTGCTGTTCTACCTGCATTACTTGAAAACAAAATTTGCCCTACCTTGGCTGTCCGTTTGCTGTGTAAGAACTTGAACTGCTGTCATTGGCTTTCAGTAAGTACACGTTAGCATCCCTTTTTCAGTCTCTTGCAATATATTGACTCATCATATCATTTCAGATCTGAGAAGACTTGATACTATGAAATTCTTAATTTCAATTCAAAGATCTCAGGGATCTTTCTATCACCAAACATCTAATACACCCTGATATTTCTGATAAGAAGTCCCTGGATCAGTACGGTATTGAGAATGTGTGGCACAATTCACTTGATCCCTTTATGAGCATGTATTTGATAAATAATTATCTCCCTATAGTCTTGTCTAGTGAACGGTTAATGGGAAAATCTAGGTAGTATGAACAGAGGGGAGAATGCTGTGGAGACACATGCCACGCCTGCCCTGGGGAGCCCTTCAGACTCTCTGCGTACTGTTCATGTGTCCTGGTGTCAGCATGACTCCAGGAGAGACCCAACTGGCTTCCTGAGGGTGGAGGGTTCATGGATGGCCTATTTTGCCAAAAATGAAAGAGAAAAAGAAAACACAGAACACTTTAGTGTGGATGTAAATCTGGGTAAAGATTCCAAACTGCTCACTGGCTCTGGCTTATATCAACTAGCGTCACTCATATAGGGAAAATAGAATCATAGAATTGTTTGGGTTGGAAGGGACCTTTAAAGGTCATCTAGTTCAACCCAACAACAAGGAACAGGGACATCTCCAACCAGATCAGGTTTCTGAGACCCCCTGTCCAACCTGGCCTTGAATGTTTCCAGGGATGGGGCATCAACCACCTCTCCGGGCAACCTGTTCCAGTGTTTCACCACCCTCATTGTAAAAATTTTTTTTTCTGAATCTAACTCCTTCTATTTTGAAACCATTACCCCTTGTCTTTTCACAACAGGCCCTGCTGAAGAGTTTCTCCCCACCCAATAGACTCTGATGTTTATGTTTCTAGAACTTGGAAGTGACTTCAGGGAGAGGGAGAGCTTCTGCTAAGCAGCAGATCCAGGCTGAATTTCCACTTTAATACACACAATAAGCCTGGGATTATTTCTTAGGAAAAAAAAAATCCAGTTTCTCCAAGAGATTTTGATTTTTTAGAAACAAATGAAGAGATGTTAGCAGCACTCTAGTAGCTTACCATTATGTATGTACTGACTTCTCTAGAATGCAGTGGTAGTAACATATCAATTAATAGTAAAAAATTGTGTTTCAAGTTCTCAGAAATGTCAAAAATTTGTTGAGAGAATTTTTGACAATTCCTTCTATATGCACTGTCATATACAGTTTAATCTTTGAAATTGCATACTGATGGTATACTATTTGTAGTACTATCATGGCCTCTTGACAGATTTTCAGGAAAGAATCACCTTTTTTGTATTTTTTTTTCCCATTTACTGTCTGTCTGATCTGTCCAATGTTGACACTAACTACAGAGTGTGCTGGAATATGCAAAGACTGGATATTGAGTTGAATTCTCTCAGGGTGTTTTTGTGGTTTCTATGTAGTTTTTTTTTAAGATTAGGGCTTCGCTGCTCTTTGTACTCTGTGCAGACAGACTCTGACAGGCTCTGTCAGTCTCTTTGAAGAACCCTGACAACTTCAATATGACTTACTGAGCTGTGAGTAAGCAGAGGTAGCAGAATTTAGCCCACTTAGATACTCGTTTTTTCTTAGGCACGCTTCCATTAAAGTCAGTTCTTTGGAAACAAAACAAGTTCTTTGGTGAGCTGCTTCTGCCATTGCTTGTCGGTATTTCATCATGCTGTACAAGCAAGGAGGTAATGTTTTCATTTCAGAGGTCTGTTCCTCTGACAGAGGATTTATAGCAGTGTCCTGCATGGGATCAGCCTTCCAAGACAGGAATTGTCAGACTGTAGTTATTAAGGATGCTGATAACGTATTTATGTTAATTACAATAGACTTTGAAAGTGGAATCTTCCCCTGTGTATCTTCCCGTGTGACAAAATTTAGGTAAAGCTTTCACACTTCTAAAAACTATATCAAGGCTCTATGACCCAATGCAAGTCCGTTGCGTAGAATAGCCTCTGGCGAGAGGGTATAGAGGGTATAGATTGGCTAAGAGATGAAGGGCACATATAGAGGAAAAGGATGAAAGGATCCTTCCTTCCACAGAAAGCTGAAATGCTATTGCCTGCAGGAAATTGAATATAGATTTTTTTTTTTTTTTTGGAGCGCTGAGAGCCAGTCTCTGAGGCCATTAGACCTATGACAAAATCAGTACTTAAAATCCTGAAACAATTCCCAAAATACCAGCAGAGACAATCTAACACATAAAGTTGCTGTGAGCTTCTTCATGGTTGTCTCAAGAATCTGAGGCTGCTCAGGTTGTGTGGGAAAGTAAGTTCTTTCAGTTTCTTCAAACTATGATACCCTTTCATAAAAGCATTTATTAGTTTATCCTGACTTCCCAAAAATCTAACTGCTGAACATCAAAGACAGATTAGGTTTATTTTGTCTTTAATGATAGTCTACTTAGATTTGCGTCGTGAGTCCACCTGGTAAGGTAAGGCATGGTTACTGCATTGCCCTAATCATCGCCTGCTCCTTCCTTTCTAGGCTGGTAAATCAAAGTGTCAAGCACTGGAGAACTCAGAAGAGCACGTGATCAAAGCTTTTCTGCCTATATCCTAGCATCATTTCTAACTCTTTTTTTTTTTTTTTTTTTTGATGAGCAACCTTTTACACCTGACTGTGTGTAGTTTTGCTCAATTACTGATGCCTTCTGCGTGTCTTCAGCTGACGTAGGGGTATTTTTGCAGATAGGATGCTTTTGCTGACTTGCTGTTTATCCCTTCTTGTCACTGGCACTTACTGCAATCAGCATATAAGGTTACACTGCAGATTTGATAAAGCACTTCTGATACCATGGAAGGCATTTTCACAATGGTAGGGCTTTGATATGAAGTGCTGCTGCTTTTGTGAGTAGGCCTGCAGTAAAATGAGTAGAACCAAAACTAGTCTCATGGACTAGTAACAACAAACATGTCTGAATCTATCTCTAGAACTATTTTTGCAGCCCTTTTCTGTCTTGATGCTTTCTCTTAACTGTAAACCTGTTCATGCTAACCTTTCTTAGGAAGAAAAGTTGAAATCTGAATGAAGCTGAAAAAAATGAAAAGTGTTTATGGAGATAGTGCTAATGATTTCAGTGTGCTTTTCTGTTGAAGCTAGCTATTTCGTTAGTCCTGTCATTCTTAGCAGAGTTGGTCTGAAGAGAGTCTACATTTTTAGGTATGCAATATGTGCGTAAGTGAGTTTTTTACAAAACTTACTAGTTTATTATGCCGAAGCATATTCATTTAGTTACCACAGTGTAACTATGTTACTGGAATTCCCAGTTCTCATTAGGTGTGGGCCTTCCTGCTGCCCTTTTCTGTTGCATATTTTGATCCATGTTCTTTACTTCAAGGCCTTGTACTATTTATAGAAGTGGTTGATAATAGCTAAGGAAGCTGTTCTTATATGATGAAACTTCAAGGAGAGGCAGGAGTGAGAAAGAACGGAAAACATCACAACAGAGTCAATTTAGCATCGGTCATAAATTGTAGAAAAGTCATGCGATGTACAGCTTAGGAAAGTAAATGAGAGAAAAAAAATGAAAGAGGGAAAAAAGTGTATTACTTGCAGCAGCTGATGGTCCGAATGAAACAGGAGAGGAGGATAAAGCACGTACAGTGTGCTGACTTGTGAAATACTGAACCCTTACTGTTCAGGGCTGTCTTTATATAGTCCTCTGTTAACCAAGTGGTTGCTAACTGCAGATACATACTGGAAGAGGGGACAATGGATTTATTTTAAAGCTTGAAGGATTCCACAGATGGATTGTGATACAATACAAACAACCACAGTGCCAGTTATGTATTTAGATGTTAATTGCTTTAAAAATTATTCCTTATAGATGCTTTAGTATCATTGTGCCCTAGGTACCACTGAAATTAGACTAAATATGGCAATATTCCTTACCCATTTAATCTGCTGAATGCCAGCTGTCAATGTTATTTCATGAGTTCACAAACCTGTTAGTTAAGGCCTTTGGAAACTTGAAACAGTCACTGATGTTCTCATGGTCTTTCTTAAATCTTAGTGAGGAAGTATGAACGGGCAGGATCAACACTTGCATGGCAGATATGCAAGGAATAGGTGGATACAACATGACATTACACTGGTGACAAAACTGCAGGCAGTCTTTCAAGAACAGTCACTGCTAAAGCTTTGCATAGCCAGTGCCTCAGTGCTGTTAGAGGTGCCCTTCATGGTTCTGAAACAGACATGTGCATTTGTTGGGTAGAAAAAAATCCCCAGGTAATTAAATATTTACATTATGCAAATGATAATTAAATAATTATATTTTGCCAAGGTGCTTGAAGACTGCTATGCTTACAGTTGGATACAATAGTCTTAATTTCCTTCCTTTCACAACTTAAGAATGCTGTTGTAAATGAAGTGGTTGTCCTGTACTACACTAGAAATAATTGCATTTTCAACGTGGGCAGAATGATTTCTGTGTCATTATTAGCTGTTACCAGCTAATTATAAAAAATACCTTTTATTATTAGGAGAGAATTGGTTTTGTATCATGCACAAATTGCATTTCAGTGGTGTCTTCTGACTTATTCCATATATGAGCAAAATAAAGAGGAGAGTGAATTTCCATCTTGGAGGCTGCTGTCCGTGAGATCAGATGATGCAATAGATTTTGTATTTAAGATTAACTGCATAACTAGTGAGCATAATCCAGAAAGCATGAGCTAAAGACACACAGATGCTTGTGGAAAACCAGCTGTGAGGTTTTTTGACTCAAGTAAGCAGTCTGTGACCAACACCATGCTGATGTCATGACCAGCCAGGCTTCTGAAAGGAGACTTCCTCAGCCCAGGTGTACAACCAGCTGACATCTGTGTGGTTTATCTCTGGTTCCAATTGATTTAATGGCAAAGTGTCTGCCAAGAGTTAATACCCCCTTCTTGTCTGTGTACAGTGCTGCTCTTTGCATGCTGTGGAAAGTTAATGTGAAGAAGACCCCATGTTAACATTTGCAGCAATGTGCTGCATGTGATAAACTGTCTTTCCACAGTAAAAGTGAAACTGATCTATCCTTTTTAGTAATAACTGAGCAGATAAATATGCCTACCTTAGTATTGCCTCAGGCAGTACTACTTACTGGTTCACCTTTGAGCCTTAGCTTCCCATGATGGTTCTGCAATTGTAGAAGCAAGTGGTAAGAAGAATTGACTGTGAGACTTCAGGCCAAGATCTTTTTTCAGAGACTAAGGCATCCAGTACGCTTGTTGACTAGTGGAAAGGCAGCTGATGGTCTTATAATAATTGGTTTTGTATCTTGTGAGAGACCGCCTGAATAAAGTCGCTTCCTCTAAGGATCTTCAGCCAAATAAAGGGAAGAAAGACTTTGTCATCAGAGACGCATGCTTAATTCCATTGATCATAATTGTAATTGAAAGTTCTTGCTAAAGCTTTTTTCCTGTAGCATAATGTATTGAAATAACATGTTTGCTTAGTATACAAAAAATGACTGCATTTGGGAAGTGGTTTATTAGAGCTGGTAAACTAAATTCACAGATATCCATTGCTGGAAAATCTTAGTCTTACAGATGCAACCTGAATTACTGAGCACTTTTTCAGTCAGAAAACAGCAAGAGATTAATACATTGCTTTAGGAAATACTCTTGCTCACAAAATCATTAGATACAATCCAGTAGATGCCTGTGTGAGTGTGATTCTCTGAATGTGGTTGTTTCTAGGATGGCTTTTCATCCACGGAAAATTATCCTTGGAACTGTCTGTAGTTACAGATGCATATGTGTGCACAGTTCTTACCATGAGTCTTGTTTTTATTCAGATGTCTTCATGCATTGGTATGCTGTTTGCATGTGGGTGGATCCTACAGTCCTCTGCCATATTGTAATAATAAATATAGAAGTTAAAACCTTCAGGGAAAGTGTGCTTGATTTGGAGAAATCCAGATCAATGCAGCACACAAGCTGAACAAATACTTGACTAGTTTTCATTATTAGCATGAATGTATATATTCTTGAAAAGTGTTGAGCAACATTAATTTCTACTGGCCAGGATCAGGAATGTATGTGAAGATAGTTTGTGAGATTTTTAATGTAAATTTGGGTTGGTTTTGTGGAGATCACATAGTTGTCAAACAACAGATAGACATACCTGTGACTTTCCTCCTTGCTGTGATTTTTGGACTGGTATTTAAAAACTGCCTTTCTCAAGTTAGGACCCTCTAAAATAATCTGAATTTATCAACTTTCTTACTTTCTGTTGCACAGTTGTGTGTAAACGCACAAGCTCCACTCTCACATTTATCTGTGGGGTAGCAAGGCCTGTTGGAGTACTTTCCTCATTTGTCTGAGGGCTTAGCATGTCTTTCTTCTTTGAAGAACTGGAGCACATTCCAGGATTCAGGCTGGGAGGCAGTACTTTGACAAGTAAAGAAACATTCGATATTTACAGAGATTGGAATATAATGCAGAAAAGCAAGTGTCATTAGTTTCCTGTCAGTATTGTCAGGAGAAAAAGGAAAACATCTTGAACGAATCAAACAACTTAATCTTCTCTATTTCTGTTTTTGCATTTTTGGTAATTTTTTCATAAGAGATCAAAGAATTTACTTCCTGGAGTTCTTTGGGAGTCAGAATTCTGGTGGTAGTGCATCGACTGTTTTCTTTAGATATTTCCATGTAGCTAGCTTAAGCCAGCTCTCAGGTTTCTAGGTACTGAGGAGGTCTTTGGACACAGCTGAAGTTCCTGCCTGTTGGACACATTTGAAGATGTTACAAAGATTCACTTTTATTTTTAAGTCTCTGTGTGACTGAAAAGTCATGGTTTGTCAGTACAGCTCTTCAGAAATGAGAGTTTTTATTTAGTTGGTTAGTTGTTAATGTATATGGAGACAGTTGATAAGTAATTAGAACTTCCAGAAATTGTGATATTTTTTCTTTGTGAGTCACTAGTTTGTGATGACAAATCAGGGTCAAGTAAGGCATTTGATCTTTCCTTATAAGAGTACTGTATATCATAAAGTGTTTACAGAGACAAGATGTTCTCTGCGCTGGTCACCTGAGTAAAAACTGAAGGGCTAGTGGGAAGGGTGAGATGCTGCTGTTACAGAGAACCTTACAAGTCACCTTGAACAGATTTTTTGGACAACTAAATACTGAGAATGAATGCTGTGATTTCATCGTACTGGAGCTCTTCTTAAACTAAGTCCCCATCTTTATTTGTTGCAGCAGCCAGAGATGTGGCCTTCTGTAACAAAAGCATTTTATAATGACAGAAATATTACAAAGTGCCTATCCCAATGGCATCATTGCACACACCTGAATATGGACTAAAAATTTAAATAGGCTAGATTGATAAACTGGACTATAAAAATATTGTGTGACTGCAACTGGTTGGATATTTAAACATAGATGCCAAGTGCAGTGAATTTTTTCTCTGTGTTGAATCTGTAGTGTCAAAAAACTTGTTTTACACACAGACCTTGGCAGACATTTTGCGTGTTATGTAGAGACTCTCTTCTTTTCCTTTGTCTTTGTTTTTCACCTTCAGAACTTTAATAGTTTTCTAGCAAGGTGTCGTAGTTCAGCCCCGATCGGGACCAGACTACGCAGTCTGTCTCTCGCTCCCCCCACCCTCCGAGAGAATAGGGGGAGATGATATAAGAAAAACGGCTCAAGGTTTGAGATAAGGACGGGGAGAAATCCTTAAATTTACCGTCACGGGCAAAACAGACTCGACTTGGGGAAAACTATTCATTTATTTCTAAAACTAGCAGGAGAATGAGACAGGGAACAAGATAACCTCCCCCCACCCCTCCCTCTTCCCGGGCTTAACATTATCTCTACTACCTTCCCCTCCCGAGCGGCATGGGGGGGGGGAAGGGAATGGGGGTCGCGGTCAGTTCATCATGCGTTGTTTTACGCCGCTGTATCATCGTCAGGGGAAGAACTCCTCGCATTCCTCCTCTGCTCCAGCGTGGGGTCCCACCCATACACCACAGTCCTTCGTGAAACTGCTCCGGCGTGGGTCATCTCTTCCACAGGGTGCAGTCCCTCTAGAACAGCTGTCCCAGCGGGCCCTCCACGGGCCACAGCCTCCTTCAGGCCTCCACCTGCTCTGGCGTGGGGTCCTCCACGGGCTGCAGGTGGATCTCTGCCCCTCCGTGGACCTCCATGGGCTGCAGGGGGACAACCTGCTCCACCATGGTCTTCACCACGAGTTGCAGAGGAATCTTGGCCAGGAGCCATGTTACTCCTCCCCCTCCTTCTTCGCTGACCTTGGCGTCTGCAGCCGTTCCTCACAACAGGCTGGCAGACACCTCTCAGGATCCTTTTTACATCTTATTCACTTCTCATCTCCTCTCCACTTCTTGCAGCCAGGCCAGGCCAAGTTGGGCCCAGTCGGCTGCCCGGCGGGAGGCCAGAGGGTGAGGCCTGCAAGGCCCATGAGGCTCACGCCTCCCCCTCTCTGCCCCCCCGCTCAGCTGCTTCACATCTTCTCCTTTTCTTTTTCCTGTTTTCCCCTACTTAAATACGTTATCGCAGAGGCGTTATCACGGGACATTCTGCTACCAATTGGCTCGGCCTTGGCCAGCAGCGGGTCCGCCCTAGGCCCGGCCGAGTCCCCTGAACAAAGGGGAGCGACTTCTAGCAGTTTCCTACAGAAGCTACCACCTTAGGCCCCCCTCACTAACAAAACCAGAACACAAGGTATTCAGGCTGAAATTAAGTAGTTCATCTTTGTATATAAAAACAAAATAACATTCTAGTTGTCTGATAAGGATCCTTTTGGAATTTAATTCATTTAGACTTACCAGTCTTGGCTTTTAATCTGACTGTTATGAAAAAGAATTGTTTTTAACTAATTGTATTTTGAATATTAAATTTTGAGCTTTAGGTGCTAATAGTTAGGCTTCCACAAGAGGTATATGACGCTGTATTATGTGAAGACTTACAGCGTGCTGTAAGCCAGCAGCATATGCTGTTCTGTGTGGTGTTCTCCCTAAAGTTATGCTTTTTAAAGTAATGTACCCTAGAGCCTGATGCGATGAAAGTCTAAAATTGTTTATTTTTGTCTTTGTCTTTTGTAGAAGCTCTGCCAAAACTGGAAGAAAATCCTGCTGAAGCATTCACTGATTCATCACTCTTTGCTCACTGGGGCCAGGATCTCAGTCCTGAAAACAGACGTATTGCACTTAAACAATTCCAGTATTATGGCTACAATGCCTACCTGAGCGATCGCCTGCCACTGGACAGGCCCTTGCCTGACCTGAGGCCTAATGGGTAAGTGCTGCAATTCAACCTCGCATTGTAGGTCCTGAGTTATAGAATTTGTTAGTTCTCTTTCACCTGGAGGTCTTGTGTTGTGTGACCACATAGAAGGTTGGAAGTTTCCAACGTCTCCAGAAACACTAGAGTGCACAGATTAAGTCCTATTAAAATCCCACTAAATATCCATTAAAAGTACCCCAAGATCCTTTGGAACCTTTATCTCACTTACAATTTACATTTGCTAGCAAGTCTTTTATTGCTAAAAGAATAACCCTTTTATGTTAAACTTCTGTTTTATCACAAGATCTGACTAAGAAAGAAAATAAGAACTGCTGAAAGCACAGAACTTCAGTAAGCAGGTGAAACTGTTGAGCTCTAGTGGAGAAATACATAATTTAGTCAACCAGTGTGTGCCAGCTGAAAGCCCACAGAGCCTCCTTGACTGGACTGTTCTCTCCTAGGAAGCATGCATGTCAGGCAGGGTAAATAACATCCCCTGTTATTCCACAGTGGCTTGGTGAGATGGATGGGACTAGGAATGAACAGCCTTCCCTTTAGTGCATGTGAGGCCTGTTCTGCTAGGACCGTTCGCAGAGGCAGTTAATACTCAACTTTTTTTCAGCCTTGATGATGCATCTGATCCTTTGAACAAACAGCCTTTCTAGGGATGGGGAAATGGGTGGAGGGGGAAATGGGTGGAGGGAAAACTGCTTTTTTTTGCAGCTTGTTAAAAAAAAAATCTTTAAAAGAAACATAATGGATACTTAATGAATTGAACCAGTAACCAAGATGTGAAAGGCTTATTAGTTCTTTGCCAATTTCAAAAGCAATCCAGATGTGATCTTATTAACTTATTTTAACCAAATGTTTTAACAACTAAAGCAGTAAGCAGTACATTTTACTCTGTATTATAAAGTAGTCTGATATTAATGAAAAGATGAGAACACAATTCCAGGCAATAGTTTAGCAATCTTAAATATATTTATGCTATATATTATTATATATTATATTTTAGAAATATTTATGTTGTGGATTTTCTGAAATAATGACTTTAAGGAAATCAAGGTCTATTCAGTTATATATGTATTTTGGTTAAATAGGTTTAGCACTTTCTGTAGGGACTTTTTTTTTGTTGTTGTAAACTAATTTAGAGGAAAAATAAATCTTCTGTAACTAACAAGACATCAATGACAGAAATGTGTCTGTTCTTATCTGTCTTTTGAAATGACTCTCCTGAACAATTTCAATCTAAATTTTTTATAACTATGGGTTTTAAAAATTAAAAAGACAGAGGAAATGAATGTTACTGTAGCTGAAAGAAATAAATTACAGTTGAGTTTTTAAAAGAAACTCCAGTTAGAAATGAGTCATGATCCTAATTTCTGTGAAAATTTTGATCCTTAGTTCGCTGTCTGCCAGAAATATGTTAGACATTAGGATGTGTTTATGGATGTATGCATACAAAATAATGTCCTAGTAATGGTGGCTCAGGAAGATTCCAAACCCCCTGTCGCCCCCTTTATCATGGTTCAGGAGCAGACACTGAAATGTAGTAAATACTGATACTGAGGGAAACGAAATGTGTTGTCGGGTCGTATGTACACTGCTGTATGTACAGCACCCTGTGGAGTGCAGAGCTACGGTCTATTCTGAAAGTCATGTTGCTGAAAAAGGAGTTCCCACTCCTGATATACAAATTCTCATTTGTGGGAGAGCACACACATGGCTATTGTGGGAATAAAAAGCTATCCTGCAAGAGTGTGTTTTCCACCATAATAATCAATTTTTAGGATTTGTAGCACCTATTTTTAAAGCCAATTGCATTTGTCACCTCCAGAGTCTATATAGATGTATTTAAATTATCCATGGGCAGATGCTCAAGCAACATAGCATGAAAGCCAAGGACAGCTTGGTCTGAAGTGAGCACACAGCAAGTGGCATGGAGACTGAATTAATCAACTTTGCTGGACCTTAGTCACTTGTGGTTTTCCTGTTCTGACTAGAAATGCACGGAAACACAGATATGACAGAGGTACCACAATAGAT
Organism: Chlamydotis macqueenii; assembly: GCF_036417535.1. NCBI lineage: Eukaryota > Metazoa > Chordata > Aves > Otidiformes > Otididae > Chlamydotis > Chlamydotis macqueenii. Next base: position 61,205,472 of record NC_141560.1, on the reverse strand, counting down.
CAGGACGGAGTTAGCCTAGGTCTAACCAAGCTCGTTAGCCTGGATTTAGCAGTGGTTCTGCAAGAGTCAGCGTGACACTGGAATCCCAGGAAAGGCTTGTGAGCAGGTAGCTAAAATAATGGAGTTCATATAGATATGTCTGAGCTCAGTGGTGGTCTGTCGCCTGTATACGTGGCCTGTCATACAAACTGTAGGAAGTTGGAAAGACAACAGAAATATACATGTAACTGAAGTGTAATGTAATTCATATATGGTTAGCCCCAGTTGAGAGTGGGAGAATTAAGCGATCTGGCAAGAGTGTGGTGTTAGTAGCCCCTTTTATATCATATTGGTATGACTCAGCCCAGACCTTCTTTCTGCCTGTAGTGCTCTGAGAATTCACATCAAAATAACTTAGTAGAGGAGCTCAGCATTTCTTTGCAAGATTCTCCAGTGAGAAAGGCCACTCCACACATGTAATAACCCCATATTGTAGCATAAAGAATTTTGTAGGGTTGGTATTGTCAACGTCTAATGCGATGAGAAAGTCAGAGGACAGTTAGAGATTACTGAGCCACAACACATGTGGAGGAGAGGACGAATACTCGACCTCACCCAGTCCTCCAATGTGGGTGGCATGCAGAAGCAGGAGACCACATTTAGTAGTTAGGGCAGTGCACTCTGCCCAAGCTCCTGAGCCCTAGCTTATCTGGCCATCAGTCAGATGGAAATATCCATCAGATTGCAGTTAGGTCAGGCTGTGACAATTATCACACCTTACAGTGGGACCTTCTCATGTTTTAGATACTGCAGAGTGGTTTCTAAACCTCTGTGCAGCTATGAGCCTCATATCCTGTAATAAAACGTTCAGAATTTGATTACTTTTGACGTGAATATTTGCACTGGCACAGTGGAGTCCCCAGCACAGTCCAAAATAATCTGTTATAATGCAGATTATAATGAATAATTCCCCTGGATATCCTGAAGTAGGCTCTGTTTTTGCAGTGCTTAGTAGATAGGACAAGCAGTGTTGTGCAGTATTGCTTATACCGTCTCTCCGAAGGCCTCAATTTATTTTCTGCTGCTGAAATTGAGTGCTCTGCTGTTTACCACCCTTATGTGCATCTGTTAGGCTGTAACATATCTACATCTCAGACAAACAAATAACTACTGGCTCTAATGAGCTTGGAAGCATTGAAGAAGGCCACGTTGCCCTTACTACGTGCAGGAACAGGATAATGGTTCTGTGTTAGTTATAATTCTGTAGTGCTCATTACTTCAGGTAGGGCAGGCAGTACCTACAAAGCTTGTCATGAGTGAAGTGTTGAACAAGCTCACACAGAAAGGCATTATTAAAACTTCGGTTGTTTAGGGATCCCAAAGCTGTGTACCAAATCTCTTTTCAAGTGGATGCACTTAGGATTCTACTTTGTTGGCTTGTGAATTTTTTTGTTGCCTGATCCAGTGTGCTGAAGCACATGTGGGAAGGAGAGATAACATTTTTCTTTGCTTATGTGATGAGAGAATGATTGGTAGTGGAAAAAGAGTGCATAAGCAGGACCCTAGCAGAGGAACTTTTCTGCACTTTTGCGCCTGCATGATATGAAGGAGCTAACCAGGAGGCATAAAGCAGGTTTTTCAGTCAATGTAAATTGCAGTCAGCCAAACTTCATTTGCATTGGTAAAATCAGTACTTTTATGAAGAAGCAAAGGCAGGAAGGGTGGAGGGGGAAAAGAAGCATTTAAAGTGCAGATGTTTTTTTCTTCTTTGGAGATTGCTAAATAGTATGGTATAGCATTTGGCTTGAGGCAGATTTGCCCTTTCCCTTGCTGAGTCAGTGCTGTTTGGTGTCTACACAAGTGCAGAGGAGATGTCCTGTTCCCTGTGCAGAGAGAGACTTGGACATTTTGTAGGTATTTCTTGTTTCAAACAGTTCACCACTTCCAAATTTTATTACTTTGAGGCTCAATTCAGCAAGGAAAACAGTAGAAACCTTGAAGAGCAGCAGAGTTAGGTTTGTGATAAACTGGGCACAAAGCAAGCAAGATATCTGCTGAGTGCAAATATAACTGCAAGGGAAAAAAATTATGTATTGATTGGTTGAGGAGAGTGGTGCATTTTAGGAGAAAAGTTGTTTATGTATGTACACCTGTCCAAAATGTCCATCAGTGTTACGGTGGCATATGCAGTCCTGGATGTAGTGTGCAAGATGTCAGACTTCTATAAACCTGTAAGTTTTCCTTTATTAAAACTGATGTAAGAAAAACACATGATCTCAAATTGTGAGGTTCAGGCTAGGCATTTTCATGTTAGCTCTGCTTCTCCCCAAAAGCCAGCTCCTACAGACTTGCATTTCATAAACATTTGCTTCCACGTGTGTTTGTGAAACAGTTCTGTTTTGCTGTTTGATGTTTCAAATTAATTCTTTAAAAAGAGCACAAAAGCCTAGTACTTTACGTATTGTATTGTTTTGGGCAGAAGTCCTAAAATTGTCAAATTATTCTGCATTCTTGTTAAATACCTAATGTTTAATTCTGTCATATTTCCTGCTGTCTTCTACTCATCTCTCTGCCTTTGATTCTTCTTTCTCTTGTCTCACTTTTGCCTGCCTTCAGACTGACTTGTAGCAGTGGTGTGTACTGCCTGAGTGGCCACCCTCTGCAATTCTGATCTGTGCTTCAGTTTGTCCTGTCTAAATGGATCTCCTCAAATGTCTGCTCTGGAAGAATTTAATGTCACTACCAGTGATATCAAATCAGCTGCAGTCTCCAAGCTGCTATAATAACCTAAGTTAATAATGACGTATGCTTGTTCATTTTGATCTTCCCCATTCTCTCTTTTAATGGAAAGAAAATGCGATGTGGTAATATATGCACGCTCTCTCTCTTATTTCCTCTCTCAGTCTCTTATTAATGTGTCATAACATGTGAATGTTCTTTCACTTGGCATACATTTACACTAAAACATACTCAGTATAATCCATGGGATAATACTGTGAGAGGCCAACAGTTTTGGCCAAATAGCTATATGGAATTCTTATATTCATCCAAAAATGGGTTTTACTGAGATCCTAGCTTACTGTTCTTACTGTTTTGTTCAGACAAAGGTCTTACCAAGAAGAAAATGGATCTTTATTATATAATTTTATCGACGTTAATAGCTTTTATTAAAAGGACTGGGGAATCAATCTGTTACAATTAAATCTATGCTGTGAGATGCTGAGGAGACCAAGAACTCATCACTCTTGTGTTACAATCTTGGAACTTATCTGCATATTTATCAAGTTCACTGCCTGTTATCTAGTCTTTTCTTATTACATTTTTTTTGTTGTTTATTTTTAGGGATTGATGTCAGGAGAAAAAAAAGTTAGCCGTGTTTACTTATAGTTATATGGTTACTCTATATTCACATTCCTGACACGATTGTATGCCTGCCTTTTGTCCCTTGTAATAGAAGGTGATGGCCACAAAGATTTGTAGATTTGCAGCAGAAGGTACTGCCTTGCTGACTGTAATTTTGTAGTAATACGTTGTAGACCTCAGAGGTCAGGAAAAAAGCCCTTTTTATATGTTGTTCAATGCCAGCCTTGTTAGCATAGTTTGGTTAACACTTAAAATACTGATAATAGCGAAAGGAAAAATGAAGCATTATCACAAAATAAAATTATAAACATAAATACTGATGCTGGAATTTTTATAAGACTCAGTTCTTTCGCAAGAGTTTGTCCTATCTGTTTCATTTATGCCAGAATGTTGGGTTTTTTTTCCTCCCATACATCTTCAACTTCTATTTGCCATTTTGGCAGATGACAAATTGTTACCAGATCTTGAAGAAAGTACAATTCTGTTTCTGCTTGTGCTTCTGAGAAGTTCTTATTCTGTTCAAATTAAAACTCCCTCCCATATGTGTTCTTAAAACAATACCTTAACCCCAAATGTTTTAGTAATATGCTTTATTGCATCCTGTGTTTTTTAAAAAAGTGGAGTAGATGACATAATCTAGTGTTGAAAATGTGTTCTCCTACCATTGTTGCCTGTGATAACCATGTAACTGTTGGTGGAAGGTTCCCAAAAATTGCAGAAAATAATTTTCATAATTTATATGCGTATTTGTAGAAGGTCTCAGAAATAAGTTATTAATACAGGAAATAAGTCTTGTTCTATTGTTCTTACTGCATAGTTATGCTAAACTAATTTTAATGTGACTGGCTAATTCGTCTTATCCCAATGCATAGTTTCTAGAGGAATATAATTTTCCTGTAGACAAATATTTGAAAGAAGATTCATAATGTATGCTGTCCTCCATTTACCAGAGTTGTGCTTGAAATAGAACACCAGGAGTTTCTCTAAATTTCTGGTAACCATGACAACTGTGACTTTAGTGTTATTAGCCCAATGTAATTTAGCGGAGTAGGTTGCTGCAGGTAATTTTTTAGCCATATTGGGATGATACCCGTTATTGTAATTCTAACTAATATTTAGAATTTATTTTTAAAAATCACTTAGCCGTGATACTGAAATATGCTCTATACTTTGCGGATTTGTTTTTTTAGCAAGAACCTCACTTTGCGGAGGGCCAGGTTAGGGATCTTGTCCGAGGCAGAGCTGTCATTGAAACTTGTACATTGCTGGTTGCCACGCAACCGTTCAGTTCTTAGGGGCTTAATGGATCTAAGATTTTGATCCATACAATTTCCTCCCTTTTCCCACCTTCAACGTGTGTTTTATACACATATGCATACGTCCTTTCTCTGTAGATATTTCTTGTTCGTTCCTAGAATTACAGAATTTTATTCCTCATAAAACTTGGCATAAAGAGGAAGACAAACACACTTGTGAAATTGCACTAGTGCTCTGCATTGTGTGCATGATCTGAGGTGTGTGGGTTTAATTCTGATTTGTTTAAATGGAAAAAAATGTTGGTAATTTTTATTGTCATATCTGATATGAAAAAAATGTAGGCAGGAAAATGTCTTTTTAAAAACTGTGCACATTGAAAAATAATTCAAGCTGGAAGAAAAGATGATAAATTAGTCTGAATGGAAAAACGAAAGCATGAACTCAATTTAGGAATCTACCCTCGTTGAAAAATAATCCATTTGAAAAGACTAAAGAAATTAGACACATCAGGAGCCTAGTTCTGTTCTCTTGTATCATACGTAGTTATCTTTTAATGTATGACAGAGCAAAAAAAAGGAGTCAAATGACATTTTCAGCATTAAACACTTTGCTCTTTTCTTGGAAACAATGGAAAATTTTGTCCAGTGTGATCCTATTTGAAAAGATGTAAATGAATGCAGGTAGGAGAAAAAATGGAATAATTTCCTTCTTCATGGAAGACATGTCCAGAAATTTTGTATGAACATTTCAGTTTATGCATGCATTTATGGTAGGGCAGCAGTGTTTTGGGGGCTGATTTTGTCATCTGGAACATTTTTTAAATACAGTTTGTCACTAATTTCTTACAGAAGTATATTTTACATGTATCTCAAACTTTGCTTAGTTGACAGACGAGAACAAAAACCAGTTTTTGAGGAAGCAACTTCTTTGAACTGTTTTCAGTGTGTTTTCGCTGCCATTTAAAATATTTTCCAAAACTACTCTGTTGCTGTTTATCTGATAGATGACATACCTTACAGTTTTTGCTAGAGTTTTGTTTTTATCTCCTTTGTACATTGGTATGGCTAACAAATATTCATAGAATCATAGAATGGTTAGGGTTGGAAGGGACCTTCAAAGGTCATCTAGTCCAACCCCCCTGCAAGGAGCAGGGACATCCCTGACTAGGTCAGGTTGCTCAGAGCCTCATCCAGCCTGGCCTTGAACGTTTCCAGAGATGGGGCCTCCACCACCTTTCTGGGCAACCTGTTCCAGTGCTCTATAACTCGCATCGTAAAAAATTTTTTCCTAATTTCTAATCTAAATCTACCCCCCTCTATTTTAAAACCATTACCTCTCGTCCTATTGCAACAGGCCCTACTAAACAGCCTTTCCCCATCTTTCTTGTAGGCCCCCTTGAGGTACTGGAAGACCGCTATCAGGTCTCCCCGGAGCCTCCTCTTCTCCAGGCTGAACAGCCCCAACTCTCTCAGCCTGTCCTCATAGGAGAGGTGCTCCAGCCCTTTTATCATCTTCGTGGCCCTCCTCTGGACCTTCTCCAACTGGTCCATGTCCTTCTTGTGTTGGGGGCTCCAGAACTGGACACAGTACTCCAGGTGGGGTCTCACCAGGGCAGAGTAGAGGGGGAGAATCACCTCCCTCAACCTGCTGGCCACGCTTCTCTTGATGCATCCCAGGATGCGGTTGGCCTTCTGGGCTGCAAGGGCGCATTGCCTGCTCATGTTAAGCTTCTCATCCACCAGCACTCCCAAGTCCTTCTCCTCAGGGCTGCTCTCAATCCATTCTCCACCCAGCCTGTATTTGTGCCTGGGATTGCCATGACCCAGGTGCAGGACCTTGCACTTGGCCTGGTTGAACTTCATGAGGTTGGCACGGGCCCACCTCTCCAGCCTGTCAAGGTCCCTCTGGATGGCATCCCTCCCTTCCAGTGTGTCGACGGCACCACACAACTTGGTGTCGTCAGCGAACTTGCTGAGGGTGTACTCTATCCCACTGTCCATGTCGCCGACAAAGATGTTGAACAGGGCCGGGCCCAGCACGGACCCCTCAGGGACGCCACTCGTGACCGGTCTCCACATGGACATTGAGCCGTTGACCACAACTCTCTGAGTGCGGCCATCCAGCCAACTCCTTATCCACCGAGTCGTCCGTCCATCAAACCCATGTCTCTCTAGTTTAGAGAGAAGGATGTCGTGCGGGACAGTGTCAAAAGCTTTCACAAGTCCAGGTAGATGATGTCAGTTGCTCGTCCCTTGTCCACCGATGCCATCACCCCATCATAGAAGGCCACCAAATTGGTCAGGCACGATCTGCCCTTGGTGAAGCCATGTTGGCTGTCACCAACCACCTCCTTGCTCTCCATGTGCCTTAGCATGGTTTCCAGGAGAATCTGCTCCATGACCTTGCCAGGCACAGAGGTGAGGCTGACCGGCCTGTAGTTACCTGGGTCTTTCTTATTCCCCTTTTTAAAAACTGGAGTTATGTTCCCTCTCTTCCAGTCATCGGGGACCTCACCAGACCACCATGACTTCTCAAATACGATAGCCAGTGCCTTGGCAACTTCATCTGCCAGTTCCCTCAGGACCCGCGGATGGATCTCATCAGGACCCATGGACTTGTGCACCTTCAGGTTCCTTAGATGATCCCGAACCTGCTCTTCGAGTACAATGGGCAGTTCTTCATTCTCGCAGTCCCTGCTTGCACCTTCTACAGCTTGGGTGGTGGGACAGGAACTCTTGTCAGTGAAGACTGAGGCAAAAAAGTCATTGAGAACCTCAGCCTTTTCCATGTCCTGGGTAACCAGGACACCAGTTCCCATCTGGAGTGGGCCTACATTTACCCTGGACTTTCTGTTGTCCCCTACGTACCTATAAAAGCTCTTCTTGTTACATTTTATATCCCTGGCCAGATTCAGTTCTGCCAGGCCTTTGGCCTTCCTTACCTTATCCCTGGCCACTCGCGCAGCCTCTTTGTAGTCCTCCCAGGCTACCTGTCCCCACTTCCACCCTCTATAGGCTTCCTTTTTCACTTTCAGTTGGTCCAGGAGCTCCTTGCTCATCCATGCCGGCCTCCTGGCCTTTTTGCCCAACTTGTTTTTCATCGGGATGCACCTCTGCTGAGCTTGGAGGAGGTGCTCCTTGAATATGGACCAACTTTCCTGGGCCCCTCTTCCCTCCAGGGCCACCTCCCATGGCACTTGGCCCATCAGGTCCCTGCAGAGGCCGAAGTCCGCCTTCCTGAAGTCTAGGGCAGAGAGCTTGCCGTGTAGTTTCCTTGCTGCCCCATGGATCTTGAATTCCACCATGTCATGGTCGCTGCAGCCAAAGCTGTCCTTTAGTTTCACATCCCCCACCAGCCCCTCCCTGTTGGTGAGCACAAGGTCGAGCATGGCACCCCTCCTTGTCGGCTCCTCTATCGCCTGCAAGAGGAAGTTGTCATCCACGCATTCCAGGAACCTCCTGGACTGCCTGTGCCCTGCCGTGTGGTCTCTCCAACAGATGTCAGGGTGGTTGAAGTCCCCCATGAGGACCAGGGCCTGTGACCGTGAGGCTGCTCCTATCTGCCTATAGAGCACTTCGTCCGCTCTATCCTCCTGGCCAGGCGGCCTGTAACAGACCCCTACCGTGACGTCCCCTGTCCGTCCCCATCCTCTAATCTTGACCCATAAGCTCTCTGTCAGCTCCTCCTCCATCCCCAGGCGGAGCTCCACACACTCCAGCCGGTTGCTGATGTAGAGAGCGACACCCCCTCCTCGTCTCCCCTTCCTGTCTTTTCTAAAAAGCTTATACCGCTCCATGTTGACGCTCCAGTCGTATGTGTCATCCCACCACGTCTCCGTGATGCCAATGAGGTCGTAGCCCTGCTCGTGTGCAAGCATCTCCAGCTCTTCCTGTTTATTCCCCATGCTGCGTGCATTGGTATAGAAACACTTCAGCTGGGCCCCCGACAAAGCCGACTTGCTGGCTGGAGCTACAGTTTAGGACTGCAGTTTAGGTTTATTTGCACTTATCTGTGATCCCTCCTCAGCTTCTGGACCCTCGGTGCTGGCACTGGCGCCATGCTGACAGCAGTGGGCTGAACTGTGCTCCCCCTCCCCCAGCAACACTAGTTTAAAGCCCTCCGGACGAGCCTGGCAAGTCTTTGTCCAAGCACAGTCTTCCCCCTCTTGGTTAGGTGCACGCCATCCGCCCCTGGTAGCCCGGGCTCCTCAAAGCACGCCTAAGCTAGACAGCTAAAAGATAGATTGGCTATAGCTTTGTTTGCTGTACCGTTTTATATCTCTATGCGTTCTGACTGCAAGTGAATCACTAAAATAACAGACTTTGTAGGTTCTTTACAGGCTAATACTGAAAATTGTTTCACTATGTTTAAGGCTGTTAACTAGTTCATAGTCAACTTGAGACGCAGTTTTCAAAACTTGGATGAAATTTCAGTTATTGCATCAAATTTTACAGTTTGCAGGAGACTAGAATTTTGTTGGTGGCCATGCAAATTTGTACATCTAACTTGTGTTTAAGAATTGACAGCCACAAAGTAATAGTATCCAGATTGCATATGGATATTTTCTGTAAATGCGGAATGACATGCACATGCACACATACCCTGTGCCATGAACAGATCTGCTCTTCTAGGAGCTGGATCTGTAAAGGTCTTAGCATCTTTTGGAAAACTGTGAGGGTTAGTATTTAAAAATAGTAGTGTGATCATAAGTATAGGGGCCTCCCAGACACTTTGAGCCTGAAATATACACCTTGAATATCCTGTTTTCAGATGCCACTTAACCCTCGTGGGACCTAAAATTCACATTTGCTGATGATTCACCTCAGATTTGACAGTGCTGAGCATGTCAATTTGTGCCTGTGACCTACTCTGTCATCTGGGCAGTGTTTTTGAGAGATTGTTCACCACAGAAGATGACCTTTCTTTAATTAATGATTTCAGAGGTTAAAATACTCACTCTAGGTTAGAGGAGGCAGGTGTGGAGAACTATCTTTTCTCCTTAAGATTTCAAACCTTATGTGTGTATATAGAATTGGGACTGTTTAGCCTAGAGAAGGGGGAGCTCAGGGCGATCTTATCAATGTATATAAATACCTGAAGGGAGGCTGCCACGAGGATGGAGCCAGACTCTTTTCAGTGGTGCTCAAAGTCAGGACCAGGGGCAGTGGGCACCAAGTGCAACACTTTTTTACTGTGAGGGTGACTGAGCACTGGCACAGGTAGCCCAGAGAGGTTATAGAGTTTTCCATCCTTGGAGATATCCAAAGACTATCTGGATAGGGTTCTAGGCAGCTGACTGTAGGTAACCCTGCTGGAGGAGGGAGTTGGACAGGATGACCTCCAGAGGTCCATTCCAACCTCAGCCATTCTGTGATTCTGTATTGCTTCCCAGTAAAGTGCCCTGACACCTGATTTGCAGGCTCTGTGAAGGTGCCTTTATTCCTTCAGCCAGAGCAGCACTTCTTAAATGAAAACAATAAATATCAGCTTGCAAAAGAAAGAAAAAAGTTATCACAAGAGATACTGTGGCATTATAATCTAGAAGATTGGACATAACGATAAAGAGCGAAGTCCGGGGTTTAGAATGCATGAACATCCATTGTACTGAACAAGTACTGCAATACAAGTCATTCGTCCAAGGAATTTGCCCTAAACACAAGGCTAGAGAGACTTACTTGGTATCACTCCAACGTAGCATACATTTAATTGCTCCACAGAAAGTGGAATCACTCTGAAAAGGGGAACTGAAAATAATCACCCTGAGCTGGCAAGCAGACAGCTCTCTGGAGAGATCAGAGGAGACTGAACTCGTGCTCCCGCTGTCTTGGTTGAAGGTTTTAACTCCTGAACTACTTACTAAAAGAGAAAAACAGTGCTGCCTTGCACTAGTTGTCTTCTGAAAGAAAAGGCATTTCCCTTTGCCTGTTGTTGTAGTGTTTTATTTTGAATAAAAACCACATAGGTTCTTATCTCCAGGAAAGGACCTATGGCTCTGATTAATTGAGAGGGCCCAAAGTGCTTCATGGAGACAGCTTCTCCGTTCCTGTCTTGTATGTGTGCTTCTGAGCACCTACATACTTCACAGGCTACATATCACTCTGTTGAAAGATGGAATATTTAGATTTCCTTTATGAAACTATTTATAAGTCCTTTTCAGAAAATCTTGATTGCCAGCAAAACTCCCTGAAACCAGTAAGAATCATGACTGCAACTCTGAAAGGCCTGCGATAGAAAATGTCCAAATGTAAGCCTTTATGAGAATCTGATTTTCAAAGACTTGTGAAATTTTATCTCAAGCTATCCATCTTCAATGAATCAACATTCAGTTTAAACAAAAAAAAAAGGGGGGAAGGGGGCCAATTGATTATAAATGACAATGACACTTCCACAAGCAGTTGTTACATTTGATCCAGTGGTACTCAAAAAAAAAAAAAAAGGGATGTGCTTTTAGCTCTCCTGAGAGCTTCTAATAAAGCTTTTCACATGCTTAAAGCTGAAAACTCTCCTACCAGTGAAAATGGGGAAATAACACATCAGTAGAAATGCAAAATTATTTTGGAAAGTAAGTTTTGTTTTGTTATGCTGCCAAAAGATTGAGCTAGAAGTGGAAATCGATAAATCCAAGCACCATTGTAATTGTTTCTCTCTTGTATTGATGCCATGGAACAAAAAGCTGTGGATCTCTGTGATAAGATTTCTTATTTGTTTCTGAAAGGTGAATGAATCAGCTTATTAAAAAAAATATAGTGTACACCTTTTAAGACTAAAACTATTGTTACTTTTTCAAGACTGTGTTTTCTGTTTTACATGTCAATATAATTCTTTCTCATAGTGACAGAGAGAAAAGTACGTAAAATATTAAATCACTTCTTTAGTGTCATTTCCATCAATTTCAAACTACGGACTGAATCGAGAAAATTGGCTGACCAGCTGAATTTTGAGTATTATCTATTATCTGTATCTCAGTGTTTTTGGATGTCATGTGTCCTGTGCACTGGCTTTTTTCAGAAGCTTTAAAAACATACATGTAAATTCATCATCTTGATTGAACTTAATTTTTGTGCAAAATTTATAAAATTTATAAAAATTTGAACTTAATTTTTGTGCATCGTGTGAAGAGGAATGTTTTAGCGATACTTCTCTGTTTTAGCAATACTTCTCTATATTTATTTACTACACAGATTAAAATACAAAATAAAAAAAATGCTAGCTCTTCAAAGTGAAGAACAAATTTAGTTAAGGAGTGATATTCCGGCATGATTTAAAAATTCTGAATCCATCCATGCTTTCTGTATGCTAAATGTTGTTAGTAATGCTTTCCACAGCTTTCAGAAATTCCTGGATGTGATGAATCCAGGCATCTTAACAGAGGATAGCCACTGCAGGGTTGTCAGGAGGCAGAGAAGAGCATTAACATCAATCATTTCCATCTATAGAGCCTGTCTAGAAATGATGCCTGGGTCAGCCTTTGGCCTAATTTCATACTAGTAAATAGTTTCAGAGCTGAGAAAAAGGTAGAATTAACTGTTTTTTAGAAACATTAAAATAGTTTCAGAAAAAGAACCACTTTCTTTAACTTAATTAACTAGTGGCTTTATTAAAAAAAGCATACATTTTGCTCACAGTTTAACAGGTAGAAATTGGTAAAAAGTACTTTCTATTCTTCATAAAATTACAAAATTTGAATCTTTTTTTTAAATGAAGGAGGGAAAAATGCAATAAAACATTAAGGAACTTCAAAGTTTTGGGCAGCTCTTCCATACTGCTGTTTGCCTAAGCAAATTGGAATGTGGCTAAAATATATATGTATTTTAAAAACACAGGAAAATCCATCAGGTTACAAAAATATTCCTCATTCTGATTAAACCTCTTGACTGAACTTACAAATAAGTTTTCTATCCCTTTACCTGTTTTTTTTCTGGATACACTGTCTGTCTTAGCTTCTGTAGCAGAATGTTCTTTGGAGCTGATCTTTTATTGTGTTATTGTTGAGTTGAGAAAAAGCCCCCTGATTTTGTCTGAGAAAGGTGATAGATAGTTTAGCAAAAATAATTACCATGACTATTAAGAAGATGCTTTTTAAAGTAAGGGGCTAACTCTGTTTATTCCTGTCTGGGCTGTCCAGAAAGACATTGTGAAAAACTGCTGTTGGAAGCTGTATTTGGTTTGCAAAATAAAATTTTCAGTGTTTTGGGCCTTGGGTGGAAAAGTGAGCTCACTCTTAGTCTTGATTGCACAGGCAGATTCAGGATACTGTTTTCAGGCCATTCCTTTTTAAAAATAGTAATTCATCTGGTTCTTGTCGTAGGTGCTTTTAACAGATATGGGGACCTTCTGATCCAAGCCTGCAAAAACTCTTTTATCATTCTTATGACTGGGGATAGATTTCTCTGAAACACTTTATGTTGCCATCGCGACTTCCAACAGTTTACATCTCTTTTTCTTTTTTTTTTTTCCTTTAACCTCTTTCTTCAGGTGCAGAAACCTTACATTTCCTGACAGGCTTCCTGAGGTCAGCATTGTATTCATATTTGTTAATGAAGCTTTCTCGGTGATTCTGCGCTCCATCCATTCAGCCATTGACCGGACTCCTGCTCACCTGCTCAAAGAGATTATTTTAGTTGATGATAACAGTAACAATGGTAAGAGGTTTTGGCTCTTTTTTTTTTTTTTTTGTCCCCCCCCCTCCTCTAGAAGTTGGATCATACATGAGAATTCTTGAATTCTGTCTCCTGCTCATCCTACTGGCATTTCAAATGTTGTCAGTGTATTTAGTCCCTTCTTTATCCCACAGTCTTGCTGGGCTGTCTTCAAAGACGCACAAGTGGGGCATGTTAAAAAGAGCATGTACAAAGATAGGATGCTGTTTCTATACACTTACAGTGTCTGGTAAGCAGAATTTTCAGTGTGACAATAGATTAGAGATCTAAGAAGTTTTACTCTTAGTACTTTAGAGTGCTTTCATATATGCTTTCTGCGCTCTTCCTGTTTCAGTTGTATGGTTGCATGTGTGTACTCACTTTCTCTTTTGTATAAAACACCTTTCTGTGTTTCTTAGGCATCTCCTTTAGATCTCTCCTTCTCCTTCTCCTTCTCCTTCTCCTTCTCCTTCTCCTTCTCCTTCTCCTTCTCCTTCTCCTTCTCCTTCTCCTTCTCCTTCTCCTTCTCCTTCTCCTTCTCCTTCTCCTTCTCCTTCTCCTTCTCCTCTCTCCTCTCTCCTCTTTCCTCTTTCCTCTCTCTCCTCTCTCTTCTCTCTTCTCCCTCCTCTCTCCTCATTGGCAGCATTTGCCTTGCTGCTTTTCTACCATGTGTACTCAGATTTTTGCTATGCGTGATCTGAAGGACTGGACTGCCCTGTGTCTGATTGCTCCGAGCTTTGCCCTAGGTGTTTGTCAACAAGGCCATGCTGGACATTATTTACAAGTCTTATTTTCTGGCAGCTTTAGGAATGAAATTTTAATAAGCACAGGATGCTGAACTTAAAGAAAAATCTTCCTGTGCTGGGGGATTAATTCTGAACTCCTTAAATACAAGGCGAATCTGAATTCATGTTGTTGAAGGAAAGTGCTGAACAAAGGGCTGCTCTGAACCTTGCCATCAGTACAGCTGTTATGTGATCCCTGTGGCTAGATCCTGTGACTCGTGGGTGATCATAAATGTATCTCAGATTTGTACAGAATATAAACTTATTTGGAAACAAGTAAATAAGTTCCACACCCCAGGCTGTTGACTTCATCATGTCCTCTTCTGCTGACTATCAGTGAAGGAAAAAGTAAAATCCTAACTCTTCAAAGTACACACAAAACCCAACAACTTCCTGTAGGCTTATGTCAAATCTAATTTCAGTCCCAGTGAATAGTACTGTGTTTAGAGTTGCTAAGGCTGACCAAGCTTTTCTTGAAATGTCTACTTATGGAACAAGGTAGGTAAATTGGCATGCAGGATTTCCGCATTGTTTTTCTTACTTTATGGCACAATTTATGACGTAGCAATGTGATGAAGTACATGAAAAATCACATGAAACAGTAAACTATGAGCAAAGTAAAAAAAAAAAAATCCAAACCAAAATCAACATGCATACACACAAATATACATGATTCAGAAACTTCTTGTGAACTGAGGTAGACTTATTTCCTTCAGCGTGTAGTTCAGTTATTTGACATGGCTTTACTGATGCACTCTTCCTGGCCTTAATTTTTGCCCACTCTCTCATGCAATACATGGCAGTTTGATAGGGAAAAAAAAATATTGAAATACAGCTTTGATTGGTGAACTTAGGCTCTGGAATGTGTTTGTAGAAGTTCGTTCCTACATCTTTCAAACAGGTACAGTCAATGTGATGCCAGGAGATCAATGAATTGGAATGGCTATTAGTGCTGCAAGGCTTAAGGCCTCTGGATGAGGAGGAACTTGCCACAAGGCAGCCATAGAAGAAGAAAAATAATCTGGCTGAAAAAAAAGAGGTTTCTAGAGTTTGTGTCTGATTTTCTGTAATTTACAGGCAGTTATTCCAGTGGGCACATTGCAGAGCAATGTTGGAAACATCAGTGTTTCTGAGAGCCATTCTGTCATCGCCATGATGTGCTCACTAACAAGTACACTTTGCACTGTGCTCTGTGGGCTTGTCAGAATTATTCTCTTTCATTATTTCTTACCTGAAATAGATAAGAAATCACAGGAACCATGGAATCTTTCAGGAATACCTGTTCAGCCATATTTTGTGTTAGTACCAGTGTTGGTACTGTATACTATCATACTTTTATAGTTGGCAGTGCCTTTTGTTCAGACTTAACTTTTTTACCCTTCAGTGCCTTAAATCCTTAGGTTTCTGTCCCCAATCGGGAGGACAGAAATTGAGAGGAGGGTAACCTTTGGTTTTGCTGTCCTCGCTTGGTGTTTCATGTCGTTCTATACAAAATCACACTGTGCAGAGTGATACGTAGTCTCGTAGAAAAATTCAGCTCTCTCTGGGGTTTTCTGCTGCTCATCTAACCCTTTCTCTGGCATCTCTTCCCTGCAGTAATGAATTAGATTCCTGCAGTCTTCTTTATCCCATAACTTATGCTGAAGATCTGGTAATAGGCATCCATTTGAAGAGGATGGATGTTTGGTAGGAAAAGGAGTGATTGTAAAGATGATTTATGGGCTTTTCTTTTATTAGTTTAAATCCTGAAATATTTATTTTACAATTTACTTTTGCTTTTACAATATTCTATTTTCAATTTTTTTCCTCCCTTGTAGCATTGCTGAAACTAATCCTTTATATTTAGTGTCATTCTGTGTTTTCATTAGTAGCTTTTTAACTTGCGAGTGTTGCTGCTTGTAAGATAAGTGGGTTACTCTGGGTTTCCCTGTAATGTTACCTGAGGGCACAAAGCTTGCTTTTTGCTTGTGTCTGGCTGCAGACTGCTTCTCACAGAGGCCTGTCAGAATCCTAATTATAAGTGGTACATTTAGTCTCAGGCTTTCGCTGGGGATGGCAACTTCTATAACTCAATATAAGATTTTTTTCCTGTGATGCCACAGCCGTGGATTTCACAGGGAAGAAATATCACACTGTGGGAGGTGACTAGAAAGAAAAGGTGAGAACAGAGATCAGGCAGAGTGCAAATGAACATGTTTGTTTTCTTTTAATTTTGAGTTTATTGTGCTATTTGATTGGACTCCTATAACAGAGTGGCTTAAAGTAAAGGCAGATACGATGACTGGCACTAGAGGAGGATACCAAAATTTCCTGCTTCTGAGGGGAAGCAATATACTGGTAAACTGATGCAAATTCTTGCTGTGGGCCAAATTCTGAATCTAGTAATGAACACCTGAATGCATCCTTAATTTCAGTAGATGTCTGTTTCAGAAAAGAGCAGTGGAAGAACGAGTTGCTTTTTAAAATTCCAGAAGGCTGATTTCAGAAACCATCTATTCAAGTGTACAGCCAAAGTCTGTACATTTGTCTTGAACAATATAAACGATAGTATTTTATTTCATGCACTTCAGGGTGTGTGAAGCGAATTATCTATGACTTTCTCTAAACCTCAGTGCAGTTTTTCAAATTCTCAATTATGTTTCAGGAGAAACCAATTAATCTCTTTGTGAAGTTTCCCTTTTTCTAAACAAATATTTCAACTTAGGAAACTGAAAGTGCTAGTGTGTACCATTTCAAAGCAGAAAATAGATTTAACAGATCCCAAAATTTTCATACTTTGTTTTAATAAAGCCATTTGCGTGGCTTAATGTGTGTATTTCACCCTACGATCTTTTCAGATGGAATTCTGATAAGCATAACGCTGAAATATGTGTTGTTATGTACATTTGCATTAAAATTTAAGGTTTTAAAAAGTGCATTTCAATGACTGCTATATAATGAGAACAAAAGATTTATTTTAAAAAACCAAACCAAGTATCAGTGTTGTTCATTTGGGTCTCATTTGGGTCTCAGTCACGTTAGTGTGAAATAGAGGAACTGCACTGATTTCAGCTGTTTTACTGTAGTTTTACGTGCTGTCTGTCAGATCAGGATCATTCCCATTCTCCTCAGGAACACTGTTTACTTTTCAGAAATAATATACTAATTAGTTTATAATTTGGCAATAACATAATTTATTCATTTATGCCTTCAGAAGTAGCACAGTTTTCCAGCTGACTCAATGCATTTGAGGGGAGGGATTTACAGACAGGAGGCTTTAAAAAAGCGTTTTAAGTGGCCATGCCCACCACTGCTGGTAGTTAATTAGACCTCAGAAATATATTTTGAGCTGGAGACTACTGGAATAGTGTTTTATTCACCCTCTGACTTATTGCATCCTGCCCTCTGGGGACAGGGTGGTGACCTGTGCCACTGGAATCCCGTCTTGGCTTTTGAGTCTTTTTGCTGGCATTGAGCCCCACTGCATTGTGAAGCACTTCTTGAAGATATTTTCAGATTATTTGAAACCTCTCTAAAAAAGTCGTTGTGAGCCATGATGTGTTCAGCTTTATGGGGAGGCAGTATACATCGATGTGTCCAGAGTATGCCTTACAAAATGTTATATTATAGCAATAATTATCATCCTGTATGACATTTTTTCATATTAAAGTTAATAATAAATGTTATGGTAGAGGCTGACATTTCATAAGTTTTCTTCCTTTTCCTTTGAG
This sequence comes from Chlamydotis macqueenii, assembly GCF_036417535.1. Lineage (NCBI taxonomy): Eukaryota > Metazoa > Chordata > Aves > Otidiformes > Otididae > Chlamydotis > Chlamydotis macqueenii. The sequence continues at coordinate 61,187,739 of NC_141560.1, read as the reverse complement.
TCATTACTTATTAGTGAAATATTCTAACATGTTCAGTGTAACGATTCTCATTCTTTGTCCTGAGATTTTCATGAATACAGATATTGAATTGTTGTAATAGTACTGGGTATCACAGGATGCTGGTTTTATCACTTGCAGTCTCCAAGAGGATTAGCACAGACTGGTAGAAAGTGGGTCAGATGCAAGAGTATCACCTTTGAGAGATTTACAACATTGTCCTCAAAACATTGAATAAAAAGCAGCTTTAGAAAAGTGTACTTATTCTTCGGTATTTTTAAGAGATATTTGGGAATAGAAGATGGATTTTTTTTTTCTTTACCAAAGCAGTGATGAATAAACCTCAAAAGTACTGTTCAAATGCATGCTAGATCCCTAACCATTCTATGATTCTATGATTCTGTAATGTGAAGATGGCTTTACTTGTAGACCAGTCAACTCTGAATATTGATTTTTAAAACCTGTTAATAGCAATCTCCTGGGGAAAACTTGAGGACTTGCTGTCCTTCTGTTTGGCTTCTTGTTCTTCTCTTACCTCAATGCCAGAAAAAATTAAAGGCATTTAAAAACAAGAAAAAAAGCCAAACTTTATTCAAACCTGCATTCACTTTTCGGCCATGGTTTATGCATTGTGAGGACTTTGCTTTATCTGCCTAGATTAATTCCTCCCGTTAGTTAAAGCTTGTGATGCTGAAGTCCCTATTATTGCACAGTCTTTACAGAAGGAAACTTTCAGTAATGTTGGCAGGGATTTACATGAAAGGCTATGTAATGCTAAACAGCCTCTATGTTATGTATAGACCATGAAACCTGTCTCTGTTGTAGATCTGAGAACAACTGCTAGCTGTTGTTACAAACTATGCATTTTGCTTGCATAGTAACATTTAGCACTGAAACTAGAATAAATGAAGACCATTCTTTGAGCATATGTTTACTGCTGCATGTTCTGTGCTGACGCTAGAACTGCGGTGAGGTGTCTCTTGGCTTGTGTGCCAGCTACTGTGGATGCATCTGAACATGCATCTGAACCTCTGCGAAGAATTTCTGAAGTCCGCCATGAGCGTGGAAACATGTCTCAACATCGGGCAGATGGCTACCACCTTAGGCCCCCCCCCCCCCCCAACAAAACCACGACACATCCGTAAGAAGAAAACAACCAGAAGCAAAACATAGTCTGCTGGCCATCTGTTTCGGCAGTTAGCAAAAGTTAGCTGAATGAGCAATGTTGTTCTTTTTCTGAGTGGGAGAGTATGTGGACACTTTGGTTCATGTCCCAACGATGACTGGCTATGTGGCTCAGAACTCTTGTGGGAAAAAGTTAAGAACCACTCAATGTAAATGGACTGTGAGATTTTTATAAAGACAGGTCCTGAAGATTTTGTCCTAGAGTGGCTGCAGACTGTTCTCTCCTCTTGTGTCCTTGTGACATTGTATTTGATTCCTACTGTGAAGGGAAGAGATTGTGGAGTAGGATATCAAAAGGAAGTGAGCAACAGAGCAGTAAAGAGAGGGACAGTGCCCATGAGGAAGGCTCTGTGTCCCAACTATTCTTGCTTCTCTTTTGCTTCAATTTATCACTCTTCACACCTTTTTCTCAACCTGTGTTTGTTCCTTCTTTTTTCAACCAAGAGTTGTCTATATCCTTGGTCTTTATTCCCTCAGTCTGCTTTCCTTTTCCTCATTCCACCCTGGCAGTCTGCTCTTTTCGAAAAGAGCACTTCGTCACGCCCTTTCATTACACCTCATCCTTCTTTATATGAGCTTGTGTCCTTCAGTTGATGTCTCCAATTTCCCTATTATCAAATTCCAGCATACCCACTCCTATTCTCCTCTCCCTATCTCCACCACCCTAGTATTTGCTGCTCTTCTCCTGCATTTTTCCCATCTCATCGTGCAGTTTCCCTTTGCCTTTAGCCCCAGTAGTTAAACTCCTGCCTGACTCATCCCTCACTCCCTCCTTTCCTCCTCCCCCGAGCAGTGTTCTGCTCCTTCCTTTGTGGCATATTTTTATCATTCTCTCATTTTCCTCCTTCTTCTCTCTGATGCCTCCTTTTCAGACATTTTTTTTTCCGTTTTCCTTTGCTGTCACTTAAAAATAATTGTGTTGTATTCTTTTAGATTAATGTTTCTGAATCTCCCATATCTGAGCTCCATACTGCATCAGATGCAAATGTTGACTTGCATTCAGTCACACATAAGGGGCTGGGATAGTGTCCTTTGGTGAAAGCAAGACTCTGATTTTTGTGGCATTGTAATTATAGTTGTGTGAAAGTTGTTTGATAACCAGCAGTTATCAAAGCATGCGATTTGCTTTGTTTTATAATGGAACTGTCACATTCTCCATTCTTTATAACTGATATGGAAGGTCCTCAGCCTTTGTTTTCTGAAAGGTTAGGAGAGTTCCAGTGCTTCGAGAGTGAGGTGGAGCTCCAGGACCACTCAACTAAGTGTGGCTCTTCTGGTATGTCCTTGAGAACTCACACATCTATTGGGCCGTTTCCCTCTGTGGAAGCATGTGCTTAGCAGATGTTTTGAGTGACAAAGTGACCTTTCAAAAGAACAGTTATTTTAATCATCTGCAGTATACTATAGTTCAGGGTGGAAAGGCAAAATTTCAATGTGTGTGCAAGCTAGTAGCATAACCTCTGCCACCTCAGGGTCATCAGTGAGCAGCAGAGCTTTTATTGCCATTTCCAGATATCAGGGTTTTTGATTCAAATGTTCATATAATACTATGAACTGAATCCTCCCTAGCCAGCAGTTGTTGAAAGTTAATGTGTGGTCATCTTATCTTTTATTCCATCCACGAGGTAATTTAGCTCATTCAGTCCTAATACGCTTGCAGTATTGGAGTCTAATAGATACCTTTTTCTATGTCAAATTCAGTACAGAAAGTCCAAGAGGAGAGAACAGCCGTGTCTAAACACAGCATTTTTTCATACTTGCAGTTTAATGTAGGCAGCAGAATAGAAAAAAAGTTATTTTGTGCAACTCCAAACCTTATCACAAGATAATTTTTTTTTCTTTTTTTTTTTTTTCTAATAAGACAAGCCCATTGCCATTATGCCAACTAAGCTTTAAGACTGGAATAACGATGTATCTGATTTCAGTGTGGGAGGAACTAATTTAATTGTCATTTCAGCACTAAGTTCATGCCATATTTAATCCTAATGGAAGGTAATAAAGTAGAGTATCTTAACTACAGTATAGGAAAAGCTGAAAAACTGGAACTAGGAAACAAAATCCAGGGATGATTTCAGCTGCAGTTTTACAGCTTTCTTATATCTTCTTTTTTTTCATATAGCAAATTAAACGGAAGATATACTTGAGTTTTTTTCATTGTGGTTTTGTTTTAGCTTGAATCCTAGTGTACAAATTCATACTGTGTATCTATTTCACATGTGCTATGTACCCTATATATGTCCAGCAGCACAATGCACAGTGAGTATTTTCTTGTTCTTCATCCCTGCGTCTGTTCTGTCATGCTGTAATGAATCAGTGCTTAGTGTGAGCACAGCCAGACATACTCTCAGTTTACTGATCGTATCAAAGCCCAATACAGACAATACAGCTTAAGTACCTAGGTGATGATAAATAGCTGCACATTGGCATTTTGGCATCTTTTGGAAGAATGATTTGGGCCAGCTTACAGGAAATAGCATCACCTGTGTACAATGTGATTCAGAAACCAAATGTGGGCCACAATGTTAAAGACTGCAGTCAGATTCAGTAAGGGCAGGCTAGTTTTAAGCTCTTCTGGTAGCAATGTGGAATTCACCCCATGTGCACTGGTAGTGCTATGGGCTGGTGGCATCCTAACTGTGAAAATGCCAGCTTATCAATGGTCCAGTTCTCACTACTGTCACTGTGATTTTAGCTTTAAAGTTAATTACTGGAGATCTCTGATAAACTGCTTGATTGAAACAACTTTTTTTTTTTTTTCAATTTTTTTTCGCTCTCTCAGATTTGTAGGATTGATTCACCTTCAAGAATACTTGAACAGTTTCCATTGATAATGTTCTTAAACATATCTCACTGGATTTAAGTAGCAGCCATATGTATAGATGCAGCGCAATGACAGACAGTCATGTAGAAGTTGTGAGAGAAGTGCTGATATCCATTGATGACACTAAGTCTGGTTTGATCGAGATGATTTCCTTTCAACATATTTTCCTGTAAAGTGTCCAGAGATCTCCTTGTATCCAGTAGAATTTGTATTTGAGATATTTTAGTAATGTAAGCTGTTAAAAGCCTGAAGGACTTTTTAAAGAATTTATTTATCTTTCCTTATCAAGGGAATGGTACTTAAAATTGCAAGAGTTTGACAGAGAGTAGGGAAAATACTCTGTGGTGTTTGGCAAAGGAGTTAAAAGAATATGTCCTATATAAAGTAAGAAATACAAATTACTTTTTTAATGAACTTGATTAAAGGTTACCTTTTCTTCTTAACCCAAGCATACTTTTCTTAAAAAGAAGAATGAATAAAAAGATAATTTTCATAAAATTAATGCTGACTTCTTAACTTAAACTGATGGTAGAAGATGGAAGAAGTTAAGGGTGCTTGAGTGTATCACCAAATGATAAAAATCAGTTAGCAAAAATAATGTGAATAAATTACAGACTATTCTATGTTCATCTAATAGGCATACGTGAAGCTGCATATATAGGCATTGTTAGATCCCTCAAAGACATTGTAGAACCTACTGTAAGTATAAAGTTCGATTACGGGACCTTTTATCAAAGGATATTTTAATTTTTGTTATGAATAAAAAGATCAATTCCTGTTGACTTTTCTTTTGGTATACTTTTTCTGTAGGTATGGTTGGCATTTAATTTTTGGAAGTATTCTCCAAGTATATTGGATGTCCAAACTTTAAATTACTTGATTTCACTCATTCGCTGTTAGTTTTTTGTGGGATCATTACTCAAACAGTGTTCTTCCCTTTTGCACTGGAAAAGTAACATATTTTGAGTAGTATACTTAAAGTAGCAGCCTGGGAAGCTTTGGGGAAGCTCTGTTTAAAACTTTATGGAAATTGTGATAAAGGTAGACATAAAAGCTAAAATTTCCATTTACAATGATGGAATTAACATGGGAAAAATAAAGACTTAGAGTTTAGGCTGTGAGAGAGTAAAAATTTCTGCTTGCTTTTCCTCACTGTTTATTTGGAAAAGATGTTTTGTTTTTCTTGGGCCTCTATAACCAAAGTCCTTGTTAACACTACTTACTGGAAGTCTGATTTGAGAGTTTAGGCAGAGAGAAATACAGACATGTGTCCATATGGAAGGAGATACAGGTTGTATACTAAAAACACTCCCTTTGTTTCGTTATGAACCTTACAAATGCCTAGAAGTCTGTTAGGTTTCTTTTTGTAAGTTCTGCAATCTACTTCACGCAGGCTGCAGGGCAAATGGTGCTCTCCTGGAAATCTGATCGGCAAAGTCTTCTGCCTGGGGGACCTGCATGGAGCTGTATTCCCCATTAGCTTCCTCCCATGTCACTATGGCATTTTGCAATGCAAGTTGTAATGCAATTTGCAAATAAACCAATATTTTTTATAATATTAGTTTCACTTCAAGTGTAATCTGAAAGGAATGATAGATGCTCCAAAGCTTTCTCACAGATATTTCTGATGCAAACTCGAAGGACAATTTGCCTTTCATTAAATTTAACAGAGTTTGTCTGCACTGCAATGTAACCTCTCCAATAAATGATTTAGAATCACGATGAATGCTAAATAATATGGCAGCATTAATTGTTTTCATTTGGCAGCAGAGAAAATCTTGATGGAATTGTTAAGTGCTCTCACTTCTCTCAAGATAGTTTACTGTCGTCTGCTGTATTCTTCCTTTGCTCCTGACATACTCCTTTGGCCCAATGCCTGTCTAATCATTGTTTAATGTTTCAAAAGCTGCCATCTTCTATTTAAGGCAGTCTTTTCAATTTGCATACAGTTTCCAATAATTGGAAAAATAAAATGAAAAAAAATTAAAAAAAACCGAGGAAAATGAGATGCAAACAGCATTAATGCTTTATGAAGCTGAAAAAGATACCATATACCTAGTTGAATATGGTGAAGATTTAGGACCCTTAAAGATATTTCTGTGCTAAATATGTGGTCTGTCAGTTTTACATACTATGGAATGATTATTCTTCCTGACCTGTTGCCCCTAATCTCAATCCTTGCTCATGTGCACAAAGTGGAAAGAGAACAACAAGGTCTTCTGAAATGGAAAACAAGTTGACAACTCATTTGCTAGCAAATAAAAAAGTAGACAACTCTGGTGCCAGGAAATGAACAATTATTTCCATTTTTTATTACCGTGAACAAGTGTAATGTCAGTACTTGAAAAATGTACTTACCTCCCCATGTCAAATAAGTGACTGTGGCTCCCTGCCTTGTAGTAGTATTATTACTGTATGAGCAACAAGCTTAAAACATTTCCCTGTAGCCTGCTTCTTATATGAAATGTCTAGGATTACTTTTTAGTTATATTTGTGCCCTTGAAATTTCTTTATGCCTTTTACAAGCAGTTTTGAACATGCAGGTGAAACTGTGTAGCGCTGGTTCTAGTTCTGTGTTTTCTCGTCAGATGTCTCACAGTTTCCAAAGGAATGTTTCTTCTCTTTACTAATTTCCCACACATACAAATAGGTAAAGCTTAAGGAATACTGTGGCAAAAGTTGCGTGACTGTGTGTACGGTTTATGTACTGAGACTAGCCCTGATGTAAGGCAAAACGTAGTCCACAAATAGCATTAACTTCTATTAATGCTCTTTGTGCTGCAGTTGACCCTGATCATCAGTTGACCCTGAAATGTAGCACTATTTTATGCAACTCTGACTAAACTTCCACTAATCCACTCTTCTCTTGACTTTACATATGAAATCTGAATAAGTGGCTCTATTATTTTATGTCCCAGTAGGAGCTCTGGAACAAGTTTGATGGCAGGAAATATTGGTAGTTCATATTCTTGAAAACACATTGAGCATGTGAAGTACTCTATTCTTCTCTCTTAGATGGTCCTACAACAGCCTGGGATACTCTGAAAAGCTTCAGGCGTCATGCAGGCGTGAGCACTTCAGCAGAAGACAGATCAGTAAATACAGTTTAAGGCAGCCAAAATTACCATTTTACTGCACACTGTAGAATTGGATTTTCTGTTGATTTTGCAGATGTACTTTCATAGTCCCTGAGGTGAGAACAGTACAATAATTATGTGTTCAAGCTTCCATCACGAACAGCTCTTTTTAAGTTGTAGTGTGCTGCCTTTCTCAAAATGATGCTGAGATTAAACTAGGCATGATATCACATCTAAAGAATAAGATTAGACACAGGAAAGATCTCAGTTGAAAATTCTTAAAAATGGAAGCAGGAAAAAAGAGTATGTTCCCTTACTTTAAAAGTTTTGGGGTTTCTTCTGGAGTTTGTTTTACCTTTTTTTTTTGTGTGTGTGTGTGTGTGTAGGAAGAGCTTTTTCACCCTTTGCTTATGTCAGCACTACATCTTTATGAAATCTCTTTTAGTTTAAGGGCTGATCCTGAAAGGTGTTGACTGCCTCCTAGGACTTCCTTTTTCATTAATAGGTTGCATTCTACAGTGTGATGTAGGTTCTTTCTTGTGACATAGAAAAATGTTATCCATAAAGTCATATAAGTAGTCCAGAGAGTGTTACCACAAAATGAAGGAAATACAGTCCTTCATTGATGTTAGGTCAATATAGAAGCTCACGTATCCCACCTCCTCAAATTAGAAGTAGTTGATCATTAAAAGAAAGAGTTGTCTTCCCAAATATATGTAGCAGGAACCTCTGTGGTCCTGTCAGTTCTTATCAGACATTTCAGCTCCTTGGAGCTCCCATCTGAGGGACTGGCCTATGGAGACTACCAGGAAGATGAATGCAAAACTAAGCCTCAGTCACTTTCAGAAATACATAATCTGACTGCATGCTCAGCACAGGTTAGCCATATCCAATCTTTGTTCTTTTTAGACCTCTTTTAATAAGGCACAAAAATTCTTTTAAAATAACTAAAAAGAAAAAGCTCAGGGGAGGAGAGTTAATAAAATGGTCTATTAAACTAACCTTCATTTTATGGCCCTAAACTAGGAACACTGGGAGACGTGACTTAGTTACAGTAAAATGGAAAAAAAAAGGTCTAATCAGCTTTCCTTATAATGGCAAGTGCCCTAGAAAAATGTCTGTTGTATCAGAATATATCAAACTGAATTTAATCAACTGTGCATTACTGCACAATAGCTCAATCAACTTTAGGTCGGGAAGAAAGAAAGTAGAGGAATTATTTAGTATAACTGTGAACGAAGATGTATGCTCAATAGTTCATTTGACTTCCTGGGACTGGATTATCAAAGTGACATGAAAAACGGCAATGTGTGATTTGTATTTCTCACACAGGATCTTACGAACTGAGATGTAGCCCTGATATGTGACAAAACATATTCCACAAATTGCATTAATTTCTGTGGTGCTGCACAGTGTTGCATACCCTCCTTGGTTCAGGATTCATGTGAAAAATGCAAAGCGCTCTGGATGGACTATCTACTGCACTGCTGTTCTGGCTCACTTTCCTCTTTTTATTAGAGCAGTAATGGGAGTGATTCATTTAATCCAGAGCAATGATTACTGAACTTGTACCAGATGTAGCCTGAGTTAGCAAATCTGTATGCTGGAGATGAATTTTATTTCAAATAAGTTTCAGTCTGCGCTCAGGAACTTTAAATAGCAGCAGGTTACTTTGGTTATCAGAGCCAAGTTTTCTGCTGGCTTAACTTCCCCTACCTACCCATCTCCAGTTGAACCAAGCGGATTTCTGATTCTGGGAATTTTAAAAGGTTCCTATCAGTGTAAAAATTGCATTTCTGTCTGTGCTATATGTACCCATTACATTAGAAATTCCTGTGATTCATGTAACAGGCTGTGATAGGGGAAAAGTGTTTTCTTTGCTTTTGTATTGTATTTCTAAATTTTGATACCACTTTCAGTATAATGTAGTTACCTGTGTAATCAGTTCTCTGTTCAGTAGTTTCGTGGCTAAAAAAGGCCCATAAAAACATCAGTAAGTATAAAACAAATATGTTCCTGGTTTTTAAGGGATTCTTTTAGAAATGGAAGGGCATTCTTTGTGAGTTCTGGATAATTTGCTTAAAGATATTGTTGAAATTGAGGGGTCAGCTCCGTCTGCATTATCCTATTAACAGCAGAACCCTTGTTGACATAAGCTTCAGCCCAGGGGCTCAGTAGCATCCCGAAAGGGGCTTGACTAGTGACAGCTGAGTAATACACAAATTATATAGAATAAATAGCCAGTTTGGAAGGGAGTATTGAACAGATTCATGGCCTGACACTTCTTAATTTCAAAAATTCTGGTATAAGTACTGCATATTAATCCCAAGAGTACCTGCAGAGCTGCCTAATAGTTCTGTATTTCTTTAGTAGCGTGAGGCATAACCTATGTTCCTTCTGGTATTCTTTTAGAAAAATTTAGTCACATTCCTCTGTAAATATTCTGCAACCTGTACTTTAATACAACTCTGGTTCCAAATGTTCATCTCCCCCAGGAGAAAAAAATGTACATTGTTTCTATGGATGAACTGCATAGTGAGGGAAGTAGGCAGGTGCACAGGAGTACACAGGAGATGGCTCCTGGGCAGGAGGACCAGGACTAGGACCAGGGGATGGACGCATGCTGCTTGGAATAGGCAAGCCTTCTTGCAGTAAGAGGAGTGATGACAGATAGCAGCTGTTGTGGCCATGCAGGATATTCCTTCCTTTCTCGCTAGGAGATAAATGCCTCTCCAACATGTGCCGAATCACAGTTCCTCTGAAGAAGGCTTGAGGAATCATACTGCTTGCTCAGGTCGGTCCCTGGAGTCAAGTTCTAGGCTCTTCAGTGTGTTTATTTGGCATTTCTGTCAGTCAGCTCGTTTGCTCTCGTGCTGCTCGTGGCACAGATGCAAAAATGGGAACAACTCTGCTGAAGACAATCTCACTTAAAATTCAGTCCCCTTTTGAAAAGTATCTAACCCTTGTAACTGTCCTGTTTTGTCATTATGGACTGAACACTGTGTCACCCTAGTCATAAAGCCTAACTCATCACTCGCAGCCAATTGTGTATGTTTATAATAGATTGCAAGCGTTATTTAATTGTATTAATTATATTATTTTGTGAGATATGACATGGAAACAGTGAGGTACTATTTAGTTAGGTTAAGATGCTATTTAGCAGTTAGACTCATAATGGCTCCCATCCTCCTTAATGCCATTACATTCAGTGAAAATATTTACATCATATGGCACCATAAGTCAAGAATAGGAGCATCAGTGTCTTTGCTTTCATTAACGTAGTGCTAGTTTACCACAGATTTGGTATACACCTGAAAAAAAAATAATCCAAAGGACTGTAAGTACTGTGACAACTGCCTGCAATATTTATTAGACAAGTTGCAGATTCTTGTCACTCTGTTTCTTTTAACATAATTGAGAATAATTGAAATAACCAAATTATTTTTTTATCTGAAAGGGAAATCAATGCAAATCACAAAACAACTGTAGAATTCTTGTCTGAGACAGTAGATCAGTTCCATTCTTAGTCAGCTGATTTTAGTAGATACTGATTTTTTAATGAGCTGTAAAATACCTTTGCCTTGAATCAGTTATGTCTGAGTGTGATGTGTTTGGTTTTCTTCTGCTTTAACTTTTAAGCGTTAAAAGATTTTTTTTCTCCTTTTATGGAAATTGATAGCTTTATACCTTAGCACCTTCCCTGTATTTCTTCTGCAGTTTGGTGTTTCAAGCTTTTTTTTTTCTCAAACTAGTTCTTTGCTTTTTTTAGTTGTGTTCAAGTGATTTGGCAGTGAGCAAATTTGGACAGTTTTTCCATGTTCTGTATAAAAGCTGGTTTTTAAATGTTACTGATGACTGTGTAGTGTTTAGAGCCAGCTATCAGTCTTGCCAAATTGTAAAGCTATCATCTCCCCACAGGCTGCTGGTGTGACTATTCAGTATTGCTTGTGGGAGGATACTGCATTTTCCATGAACTTCTGTTCAAAAAAAGATCTTCCAGCTTGGCGATGGGAGATAGTGCTATCTGTCATTCCATTGCCCCCATCAAAGGGTGATTCTCAAATACCAATTCTACAAGCAAAGTTGCTACAATGAATTTTTCATCCAAAACATGTTAATATTTATGAATGTTCAAAAGTGCTTGTTACTTAAGAGTTCCTTTTGGTCTTCAGATTTATGAGGGAAAAATATTCCTGTCAGTGAATAGTTGCAGAAAGAGTTTTAAATCTTTTGTTGCAGTTCTTCAGTTTTATGGCTCATGGTTCTTATAAGTAGTCTGAAGCAAGTTAGTTTTACAGTTTCCAACACAAATATCTACATTTAATCACTGTAGGTTTGGAATATTGTTATTTTTAACTGTGCCAGACAACAAACTAATGTGTACTGTTAATGTATGTGTCTACTCTGTGCTTCATTTCATCCATCTATAAAGAGCATGGGACAGTATTTGCTGAATAAACCTAAAAAGAGATGAGACAAACTTCTGTCTGCATTAATTGAAACATAGTTCCCTCTGTGTTGAGGCAAGAAGAAGGACCAGATGATCTCTCAAAGTCCGTTCAGTGCTGCAGTCTTCAATTCTCTATTCACCAAACTATTTTTGGTCTTCAAACAGAAGAGCTCTAAGGTGCAGTTTATGAACACTCAGTGATTAGTCAGCATGTGGATTTTCAGGGCAGGGATTTCATATTGTAACAGTGCTGTTATAGTTTCTGACCATCATAAAATATCTCAGTGACTCTTCTTCCTGTTGAAGGGAAGTGGAAAAGTTGCCACCAGTAGTAGAAAGCTCTCTCTGTGTTTGCTGGATTTATATTTAATCTTCTATAAATAATTTCTGACCTCAAAATTTTGTAAGGCTTAGACAAATATGGAAAAATTAGATCCTCTGAAAGCTCTTAACAGTCCTGTGAATGTTGCTGTGCCAATTTGCAGAACTAGAGATATCTTTGGTATCTCTCAAGTTGTAATATTCAAAGTAGTTGGTAAACATTGACTGTGTCCACACAACTAATTTTTTCTGAGACATGCTTTTAGAGATCGCTGTATATAAAAGAAAAAAAAATCAGTCAGGCTCTGCCATCCATTTGAATTGTGTATGGGGAATACGTGTAAAAGGGTTCACAGCTTGTTCTTTGCATAACAGCCTATGGTGCCTAAGACTACCGTATTCCTTGACATTAATGCTTTCTCATTTACCCTCTGCAAACAAGTACTTGCAGAGTGCAATTTCTTTAGCAAACTTGCTGTTGGAAGACTTGTGACACAGAACAACTTCAGCTTGATTTTTGTTTATTAATTGATGTATATAGTTTTAAAGTGAAGGGGTTTTATAATTTTACATAGTCACTGGTGCAGAGTTGCATAAATATTAGTGAAACAGACTCATTCCTCACTACTTGTGAATACGTTCATTCAGCTCAATGCTGTAGTGTTTTGTCTCTGTGCAGATCTGCGAAAATAAGAAAACTTCTATTCAGTCACCTAAACATGGGCTTAAGAGTCAAGCTTCGGGTATCTATTTCTAAAACTTTGACCGTACAGCTTCAGACATGTGCACTTAGTTTCTTGGCAAGGTTTTACTTTGTCTATGAAACTGAAAATGTATTATTATTTAAATTGACTTTGGTAACATTATGACCGGACATTGCTAGCTCACAGAACTGTTCAAGGGTAAATCATATGCATCCCAATTCCTGTATTGCTCTCAGACCGTCTGCTCAATGTTGTCGTTTGTTCTATGGCTGCTTGTTTATTTTATCAGAAGATAGGTGTGCATCAAAAGAAATTAATGCATTCTCTCCAAGGCCGATGTGAACTCTATCACAGAGTGATAGTTGAGGTAGGAAGCGACCTCTGAAGATCATCTAGTCCCACCCCTCTGCTCAAAGCTGAGTCAGCTAAAGAAAGTTGCCCAAGACCATGTGGTTCTCAAAATCTCCAGTATCAGTAATATCTTTGTAACACTAGTTAAAAAGATTTAAAGTGACTGGAAATTTAAGCCAAAAATACAAAGTTAAAACGTAAAAAAAATTCTACTGCGTTTTTGTATGTGGACATAACCTCTTTTGATCTATGTGCCCAGCTGAGCCTCTCTGACTGTATTTGCTTAATTCAGACACTGGATAGTTCTCGCCAAAGCTGCTCTTGTCATCTTATATCACCGAAGAATTTCTGATGGCCAGAAGCTAAGGAGTTCTAAAAGTGCCTCCTCTTCAACAATTAAAAGGACAGAGCTTTAGAGCAATGTCTATGACTAAAATGTGGCTGTTATTGAAAATGCAGATTCAAAGAGAATGATTAGTAGTATTTTAAGAACAGTGTATTGGCATGAAAAATTAAAATGATACTGCACTTGTCAGTGAAATGGACCTGAGGTAGTTGCGTATGAACTAGGTGTTTTTATACCATGCTTCTGTGTCTGGGTAAGTAAAGTCAGCCTGAAGAGTGTGCCCAGCCCCAAGCATGGACACTGCCCGTGGCTCCTTGGCTGGTCAGCTGTAGCGTGAGGTAGGAAGGGGTGGCATCTAACGGAACTGCCACTAATTCAGAGAGCTGCAGCATGTTTCCTCAGGCACAGAGCTATGTTATACTGTACATAGCAGCCCATCCCATGCTCTGCATGAGCTTCTTTTAACAATTTGAAGTGGATCTAAGGTCTCAGCCTTTATCTGTAAGGTGTACTGCAGGGCCTGAATCCAGGATAGCTAAATATTTGTTCAGCAGTCCAGGTGGAAGACTGTAGCTGACAAGTCCTTTCCTCTGGCATTACAGAGCTCTCTGCCAGAGCTCTAACACGTCTGGCTGGAGTACAGGCTTCCAAGGGAAATGCAGTCAAAACCTGTAGGGTGAACTTCCTTGTGAACCACTGCTATTACAAATGTTACTGTTCTCTTATACTGGAAAGACCATTTCTTTGTCATTGCCACCTTAAACATTAAACATCTACAAACACTCCTCCCAGTCCCGTACTGTAGGCTTAGTCTTGCAAGTAAATCAGTCAAGCTGCTCCCAGACCTGGAGGCGGTACATCTGCACAGTGCTCCGTATGCAGACACAGCGATTCGTTAGTGCTAGCTGGGGTGGCTGTGTGTGCTGTGAACTGCACGCTGTAGCCGTGTCCTTGGATGCCGTGGTGTCCTGTCCTTATAGGACAGAGTCTTTATTCGCTGAATGGAAAATCCCAATCATGTATACTTGATAATACTATCCTAGTGGATATTTTAGGCTTTCAAACAAGGAGATATTAACGGTGGTTGGTCATGTAGTAGTGAAATACAAAGTGTTTATGAAGAGAAAGAAATGACTGGATTTTAGTGAAGAGAATAGTGAATAACCTGTAAGAGATATGCCCTGGTACTGATGTTGATTTTGTTCAGTACACTGTAAATCAAACCAAATAGATTGATGAGCTCCAAAACAAAAGTAGCAGAAGGGTGGAGAAAAGGCATTGTCTGATGAGTATAGACATTATGTGTAAATACAGACAAGAGGAAACGGAGACTTAGTTCATCCAACTTTCATAAATTTTACATGCATTTGATGCCAGCTAATATCAGGTCTGTTTCTCATCATTAGGGAAGCGTAGTCTTGACTAGAGCAGAAGGACAGGGAAGACCAGTTCATTAGGGAATGATAACATGAAAGCAGTGGTCGCGTGAGTGGGTATGGGAAGGATGCGCAAAGCAGATTTGTTTTGAGATGAGGAGCAATAGTTTACATCAGTGGAGTGTTTCAGAACCTGCCAGCTATGTTTGAGGTGGCTGATCACATGGTAGCAGCAGCTCATTTCCAAACTGTAACCAGCCTACTCATGCAGCTTCTGGCACGCACCAGTGCCTTTCCAAAAGTGGTATTGTGTGACTGTCCTCCCTGGGAATAGGCTTTCCCAGTGCTTATCTTGGCATCCCTTTGTTTAAGAGTTGTATGCATCTGGGGAAAACTTGTACCAAGGCCCCTAATTAATTGCTTTTGATTTAATTGTAAAGAAAGTCCTTTGATTAGAAGAGAATTGCCACTCCCTCCCTTTGTTAAGGTATGACTAATATGTTCTTTGTTTATCTACCTGAAGAGATTAAACAAAGCATGTACAAGACAAACAAATCCTAATTAGGATTTGATACAAAAAACCTTTTCTAAAGCACGATTGCGGCACAGCAGTTTTAATTAGTTTTCTCAAATGATTCCAGTTAACAACCACAGTGTTTACTTTTTAGCTACAGAGAAGATTCACTCACATTGCACATAAAAAAAGAACATGTGACAGAAGTTTTCGTGTGCAGCTTAGCAAAAAGACTGAGAGTAATTTGCAAGTTGGTGGTGTTCTTGGGTTTCAGAAGGTTGTTTGCTTTTGCTATGTAGGAGGTTTCCATTTTTTTGGTCTTCTGGATGGTCTAACAAAGGAAAAACACATCTGCTGGGTTTTTAAAAGAGATAGGAAACCTACTAGCTCTCTGTGTTTTAATTGTTTTAGTCATCCTGATTTGTCTGCAGTGAAAGGCAGGAACCTTGACTAGTCTCCAGTTTGCAGTATGTGAACGGTGACCACTTCTTGTTTACTTCTTCAAACATTTTGTCTTTCTATGTGTATGACATTTATTGAAGTTTCTTATTTTCATCATTCGAGTTCCCTAAATTGGAATTGCAGTGTGTGGTTCAGGTTCTTATTCTTCATGTGAGCTGCAGATGTAGCTCTGGTAGCAAACCCTGCTAGTTGCTTTGACAACAGCTTTGCAAATAGCTCTTCCAATAAACATATAAACTTCTTCAGTGGAAATACTGTGCAGAATGAAAGTGGTCAAAGACTGTATAAATCTGGGCCATTTTGCTATACAATGCAGAGATTTACATGACAATAAATTAGGTGCAATTATAACCCAACTTTAGTAAGCAGATCTGTTGTTATATAGACTTTTTTTTTTGTGATTTATAGATTGCAGTAGCAGCTAGCCAGTGCTAATGGGGCGGTGAACGTCAAGGCAGCCCTCTCCTTTGGTTTGGTTAGGTGAAATGTAACCTGCTGGTTCATGTCATGGATAAGGTGACAGTCTTGGGATCAAGGTGGAGTCCAAAATGTCCATATTATTTTGATCTACTTTACATTCTCCCAGTGTGGTACAATGCTGTAATTGTAATCTCCAGCATTGGTGACAGAGTGAAAACCTGGAAAAATGCATCAAGCTGGCCGGCTGTGTGATGTTCATATATGTTTATTAGTCTGATTCATGAAACAACACAGAAGTTTTATGTTAACTTGCAGTTTGTTTAGGCTGCTTAGCTCTTTCCAACTTAGCACAGCCCTGTTTGCTATATAGAGTACAATTTACACGTTTGTAACTTCTCGTATAAGGGCAGACCTAGAAAGGGGAGTGATGTGAGGCCCTTGAAGATGGAAGAGTCACATGCCTTGGGGAGCTTATTGCTATTTGACTTTTTGAGATACCCATGTCTGAGGCTTTTTGAGTTTTGGGAAGATCACCAAAATTTCTATGGAATAAATGCTGCTCAAGATTGTAAAGATTTGGATCTTAATTATAACTTGGAAGTTTACTACCTTCTGGACCAATCTTATCCTGCGGCATAATAATAAGAGTATAGCTGTATAATAACCCTCTAAGGTTAACTAAGATGAACGCCATATAGGAAAATGAGATCATTACCCAGTCTGAAGTTGTCAAGTGGTTTTCAATACAACATATTGCAATATGCAGACAAGGCAGCAATTTAATGTTCATAGTTGGAGAGAATTTAATCATGGAATTTCATTATGAAATTCAGCTGTGCAAGAAGCATTCTTTTGAAGATGCTAAAAGGTTTAAATCTGAGACAGTAACTATTCTGAAAAATGTGGATATACTGCAAATCAAATTGCAAATCATTGCAAATCCAAATCCAATCCAAGGAAATAAGCCTGTATCTGCGCAAAATCATTATTCACAATGAAAGGTCAAATGGTGTACTGGAAGAATTGGATAGGAGGTGATAGTTTCAAGCCCTTGAATTTCTATAATAAATGGAGTCTGGTAGGTTTACAGTGCTACAGACCACATCACGGCTAGCTAAGTGAGATACAGGCAGTACTTAGTGCTAACAGTCCTTCATAAAAAGATCTGGAAAAGACCTTAAAATTCCCAAGCAATATTTTATATAAATGTCAGGATTCAGAAGTATAATGTGTATAAGAAATAATAATGTAAGTAAAAATTATGCTGGGAGCTCTTAATTAAGTAATTTGAATTTGCTGCATTTATAGAGAAGATGAAGCTATGTTAAAAATGTGGTAGGGGAGGGACTGGCTACAAATGCCTGTGCGCATAGTTTTCCACATGAAGAGTAAGCGTGACACATCCTGAGTTGTACTTACTGGGCAGTGGCTGATGGTCCCCAGAGTCTCTCTTGCTTTGACCACAGATGTTAATGTGTTGCTTTAGAAGGTAAGTTTTGAAGTAAAGAGCTAAAATTAAATGACAAAAAATAATTAGAAAGGAAACAAGTTAAAATTAATGTAATCTTTACCAGAACACAAACATTAAACAAACCTGTTTGTTATAATATATCTAAATACTGGTAAGAGAAAGTGTAATTCAACAGTATTCTTCTGGACTCTTCTTTGCCTAATTCTCAATGAAAAAAAAAATGTTAGAAGCTGTTCTGGCTTGTGTAAGGAACAGTATGGCCAGCAGGAGCAGGGAAGTGATTGTGCCCCTGTACTCAGCACTGGTGAGGCCACACCTGTGTGCAGTTTTGGGCCCCTCACTGCAAGAAGGACGTTGAGTTGCTGGAGCATGTCCAGAGAAGGGCAATGAAGCTGGTGAGGCATCTGGAGCACAAGTCTTACGAGGAGTGGCTGAGGGAACTGGGACTGTTTAGTCTGGAGAAGAGGAGACTGAGGGGAGACCTCATTGCTCTCTACAACTGCCTGAAAGGAGGTTGTAGCGAGGTGGGTGTTGGTCTCTTCTCCCAAGTAACTAGTGATAGGATGAGAGGAATTGGCCTCAAGTTGCAACAGGGGAGGTTTAGGTTGAATATTAGGAAACACTTCTATACAGAAAGAGTGGTCAGGCACTGGAGCAGGCTGCCCAGGGAGGTGGTGGGAATCACCATCCCTGGAGGTGTTCAAATAACATGTAGACGTGACACTTCAGGACATGGTTTAGTGGATATGGTGGTGTTAGGTTGGTGGTTGGACTTGATGATCTTGGAGGGGATTTCCAACCTTAAAGATTCTATGATTCTATGATTCGATTTAAATGTGTTTGCTAAATTTAGGCATGGTCTTCACCTATGGAAATTTTCTTTACTGGGATTTTCCAAGATCTAAGTCATTTTGGTGCCCAGCTTGTGCTTTTGATTTCAGTTCATTTTCTGTGAGTATTATCTCATGAGCTGTGGCACTCGGCAGTGTCTGGTATTGATATGTGGCAGATTCAGAGAGAGGACTGCTACCTGCTGAATCCTGGGCAGCAGATCCTGAAGCGTCGTGGCATTTCCTTGTGTGTTTCTCAGCCGGCACCAACCAGCTCTGCTTTTACTGACAAGATAAGAACTTGAACTGGTAGCCCAGCCTGGTTCCTGTTGTCTGGAGAAGGTACTGTCCTTTCCTGGTAGTTCCAACCATCTGCAGTGTAAAGCAGAAACCTGGAGCAGCCCACTCACCTGAGCCACCGACTGCTCACTCAAGTGTAATTCCAGGAGGGAGTGCTGGAGTTGGTGGAATTCTGTTGGATCTCCCCACAGTGAAAAGACACTTTTACTGGTTATAATGTCAAAAAATGTTGATGCTACTGCTCATTATTTCTGGTGAGCAAGAAAGGCAAGACTGGTGCTTAATGCAAGCAAGGCTTCCACTCTGCTAGGAGGCATAGTAATAGCCAGGTTAGCATACTTTAGTTTTAAAACAATATACTCCCAAATAAGCAGGATTTAACCAAATCTTTCCCAGACTGCAGTAAGATGCTTGTAACAATGCTGTTCCTCTATTGTGAATTAAAAAGGTATTATGAATTTTAGTTTCAAGTTATGGCCTGGATTATTTTTAATGCCTTGCCTTTTTTTCGGGAAAAAAACAAGGTTTGCTGCTACTGTTTCTCATGTGTTTCTGGTGCAAAAAGGCAGGACATGAACAATCAACTCCTCATGGGGGACTTCAACCACCCTGACATCTGTTGGAGAGACAACACGGCAGGGCACAGGCAGTCCAGGAGGTTCCTGGAATGCGTGGATGACAACTTCCTCCTGCAGGCGATAGAGGTGCCGACAAGGAGGGGTGCCATGCTCGACCTTGTGCTCACCAACAGGGAGGGGCTGGTGAGGGATGTGAAACTAAAGGACAGCTTTGGCTGCAGCGACCATGACATGGTGGAGTTCAAGATCCACAGGGCAGCAAGGAAACTACATGGCAAACTCTCTGCCCTAGACTTCAGGAAGGCGGACTTCGGCCTCTTCAGGGACCTGACGGGCCAAGTGCCATGGGAGGCGGCCCTGGAGGGAAGAGGGGCCCAGGAAAGTTGGTCCATATTCAAGGAGCACCTCCTCCAAGCTCAGCAGAGGTGCATCCCGACAAAGAACAAGTCGGGCAAAAAGGCCAGGAGGCCGGCGTGGATGAGCAAGGAGCTCCTGGACCAACTGAAAGTAAAGAAGGAGGCCTATAGAGGGTGGAAGTGGGGACAGGTAGCCTGGGAGGACTACAAAGAGGCTGCGCGAGTGGCCAGGTATAAGGTAAGGAAGGCCAAAGCCCTGGCAGAACTGAATCTGGCCAGGGATATAAAATGTAACAAGAAGAGCTTTTATAGGAACGTAGGGGACAAAAGAAAGTCCAGGGAAAATGTAGGCCCCCTCCGGAAGGGAACTGGTGTCCTGGTTACCCAGGACATGGAGAAGGCTGAGGTTCTCAATGACTTTTTTGCCTCAGTCTTCACCGACAAGAGCTCTGGTACCACCACCCAAGCTGTTGAAGGCGCAAGCAGGGACTACGAGAATGAAGAACCGCCCACCGTACTCGAAGAGCATGTTCGGGATCATCTGAGGAACTTAAAGGTGGACAAGTCCATGGGACCTGATGAGATCCACCCGCGGGTCCTGAGGGAACTAGCGGATGAAGTTGCCAAGCCACTGGCCATCATATTTGAGAAATCGTGGCGGTCTGGTGAGGTCCCCGATGACTGGAAGAGAGGGAACATAACCCCCATTTTTAAAAAGGGGAATAAGGAAGACCCGGGTAACTACAGGCCGGTCAGCCTCACCTCTGTGCCTGGCAAGGTCATGGAGCAGATTCTCCTGGAAACCATGCTAAGGCACATGGAGAGCAAGGAGGTGGTTGGTGACAGCCAACATGGCTTCACCAAGGGCAGATCGTGCCTGACCAATTTGGTGGCCTTCTGTGACGGGGTGATGGCATCGGTGGACAAGGGACGAGCAACTGACATCATCTACCTGGACTTGTGCAAAGCTTTTGACACTGTCCCGCACAACATCCTTCTCTCTAAACTAGAGAGACATGGGTTTGATGGACGGACCATTTGGTGGATAAGGAATTGGCTGGATGGCCGCACTCAGAGAGTGGTGGTCAGTGGCTCAATGTCCATGTGGAGACCGGTCACGAGTGGCGTCCCTCAAGGGTCTGTGCTGGGCCCGGCCCTGTTCAACATCTTTGTCGGCGACATGGACAGTGGGATAGAGTGCACCCTCAGCAAGTTCGCCGATGACACCAAGCTGTGTGGTGCCGTTGACACGCTGGAAGGGAGGGATGCCATCCAGAGGGACCTTGACAGGCTGGAGAGGTGGGCCCGTGCCAACCTCATGAAGTTCAACCAGGCCAAGTCCTGCACCTGGGTCATGGCAATCCCAGGCACAAATACAGGCTGGGTGGGGAATGGATTGAGAGCAGCCTTGAGGAAAAGGACTTGGGAGTGCTGGTGGACGAGAGGCTCAATATGAGCTGGCAATGTGCCCTTGCGGCCCAGAAGGCCAACCACATCCTGGGCTGCATCAAGAGGAGTGTGGCCAGCAGGTCGAGGGAGGTGATTTTCCCCCTCTACTCTGCCCTGGTGAGACCCCACCTGGAGTACTGTGTCCAGTTCTGGAGCCCCCAACACAAGAAGGACATGGACCAGTTGGAGAAGATCCAGAGGAGGGCCACAAAGATGATAAAAGGGCTGGAGCACCTCTCTTATGAGGACAGGCTGAGAGAGTTGGGGCTGTTCAGCCTGGAGAAGAGGAGGCTCCGGGGAGACCTGATAGCGGTCTTCCAGTACCTAAAGCAGTCCTACACAAAAGATGGTGAGAAACTCTTCAGGAGGGCTTGTTGTAGTAGGACAAGGGGTAATGGTTTTAAAATAGCAGGAGGCAGTTTCAGACTGGATATAAGGAAAAAAATATTACAATGAGGGTGGTGGAACATTGGAACAGGTTGCCCAGAGAGGTGGTGGATGCCCCATCCCTGGAAACATTCAAGGCCAGGCTGGATGAGGCTCTGAGCAACCTGCTCTGGTTGGAGATGTCCCTGCTCCTTGCAGGGGGGTTGGACTAGATGACCTTTAAAGGGCCCTTCCAGCCCTTTTATGATTTTGTGATTTAGATGTTTTCCAAAGCTACCAAATGGCACGGTCTCAGCACTGTGTTATTCCTAAGGAATAATCAAATATGTTGGAAAAGAAACAAGCCAGAATTTTTTACTTTAATTTGAAAATGTACATAGTGGATTCTTCAAAAAAACAGTTTCTATCTTTACCTAGAAACAAATCTTGCAACTTGTATGGTATTCAAACAAAGTTGTTTCTGATTCGAATGACTGCTTTACAGGACTAAGAACTATTTGGGTTTTGTCCTTATATTTAGGAAGTTTCAAAAAGGAGAAGTTGTGATTTCCAAGTTATTCAAATACTGTGAACTAAAACCCATGACTTCAGCACAGTAGATACTTATCAGATTGTCCCAAACTTGGTAGTGATCTGTGAGGTGACGTTCTTTCTACAAGTGTAGTGGAAGTGCACACAGAAGGCTCTTCTTTGCTTACTTGGTAGATGATGGGATGGGTTCTGCTCCTTCTTTTTATACCAAGTTAGCAGACTTTGATGGATGTGTGATGTATTACATTGTGTTTGTCAGAATTTTTCAAGACTGTATAGTATAATATGAGGACATGTGAGCAGTGACTTTTCCAAGGGCTAATTATAACTTGCACTGGCTGTCATGTGTGATGTTGCATTCAGGGCCTGGACATATACATTTTTTTCTGACAAGTTTACAGGCTGAAATGATGACTTCAGTGATATCAGTATTTCAGCCTGTAAATTTTTTACTTGCTAGTGTTATTGTGGTATTATCCTATCTATTCTTGTTTGCATTTCCAACAACGTACTAGCCATTAGAATAATGATAAAAAATTGCTCAAATTGGTATAATATGCTTTTTTTTTTGTTAACCTTCTGTTTGTTGACAGAAGCATCTTGCGTGAATGCAGCTTTGCTGTTTTAAAAAGAAGTCCTTTTTGTGAACTAATATCATCTATCAAAAAGAGCCCTCCTGTCTAGACAGACTGTATTTCTCCTTGGTGTACTGGGTGCTATGTTGCTATTACTGTGGTCAATTACATTCTCTTGCAAGTGGCAGTCCACCTGTGAAAGGAGAAGATAGTAGCAGATCACACAACGTAATCACAGAAAGTCAAGAAATCAATACTTCTGACCTAGAATACGGACAGAGCATTTTGCGTCTGATGTGTAACATTTGTCTGGTAGAGTAAGAGTCATTCATTCAAAAGAAGAGCTGACAACTCTACATTTGGAAGAGGTTAAAAAAAATGCACCACAGAAGGTTTTTTTGGTGTTTTTTCTTTTCTTAACTGCAACTTGATTTGTAGAGTGAGATCTCAAAAGGAGAAATAGAGTTACTGCTGTCCTGACCCTCAAGGATGTTCTCACAGTATCATCAGGTTTGGTGCATGCTAGCTACCGTTTTGCTCCCAGGGAAGTAATTCTATGCAATGGGTATAAAGTTGGATTGTGTTTTCTGATACAAAGTCAGATTTTCGTAAAAACCAGTGTGGCATGCAAGGTGTCGTAGTTCAGCCCCGATTGGGACCACACTACGCAGTTTCTCTCTCGCTCCCCCCACCCTCCGAGAGAATAGGAGGAGATGATATAAGGAAAACGGCTCAAGGTTTGAGATAAGGACAGGGAGAAATCCTTAAAGTTACCGTTACGGGCAAAACAGACTCGACTTGGGGAAAAACACTCATTTATTTCTAAAACTAGCAGGAGAATGAGACAGGGAACAAGATAACCTCCCTCCACCCCTCCCTCTTCCCGGGCTTAACATTATCTCTGCTACTTCCCCTCCTGAGCAGCACAGGGGGTGGGGGAAAGGGAATGGGGGTCGTGGTCAGTTCATCATGCGTTGTTTTATGCTGCTGTGTCATCGTCGGGGGAAGAACTCCTCGCATTCCTCCTCTGCTCCATCGTGGGGTCCCTCCCACGGGCCACAGTCCTTCGTGAAACTGCTCCGGCGTGGGTCATCTCTTCCACGGGGTGCAGTCCCTCTAGAACAGCTGTCCCAGCGGGCCCTCCACAGGCCACAGCCTCCTTCAGGCCTCCACCTGCTCTGGCGTGGGGTCCTTCATGGGCTGCAGGTGGATCTCTGCCCCTCCGTGGACCTCCATGGGCTGCAGGAGGACAACCTGCTCCACTATGGTCATCACCACAGGCTGCAGGGGAATCTTGGCCAGGAGCCATGTTACTCCTCCCCCTCCTTCTTCACTGACCTTGGCGTCTGCAGCCGTTCCTCACAACAGGCTGGCAGACGCCTCTCAGGATCCTTTTTACATCTTATTCACTTCAACTGCTCATCTCCTCTCCACTTCTTGCAGCCAGGCTGGGCTGAGTTGGGCCCAGTCTGCTGCCCGGCAGGAGGCCAGAGGGTGAGGCCTGCAAGGCCCACAAGGCTCACGCCTCCCCCTCTCTGCCCCCTGCTCAGCTGCTTCACATATCTCCCTTTTTTTTCTGTTTTCCCCTACTTAAATACGTTATCGCAGAGGTGTTATCACGGGACATTCTGCTACCAATTGGCTCAGCCTTGGCCAGCAGTGGGTCCGCCCTAGGCCCGGCCGAGTCCACTAAACAAAGGGGAGCAACTTCCAGCAGTTTCCTACAGAAGCTACCACCTTAGGCCCCCCCTCACTAAACAAAAGCAGAACACAAGGCTAAGTCCCATTTAGTAAAAACAAACCCCAAAATCATCTTTTAATGCTCTCTGGCATTCTTTTAAAAAAACTCTCTTTAATAGTGAATGATATATTTAAAATGGTTAAGTTGGACCTGCTTTGAGTCAGGGCGTAGATTGCAGAGGTCCCTTCTAGTCAGAAGTATTCTGTGATTACTTTCTCTTTCTTCTTCCTTTTATAGTCCCATTCTCAACTTCCTTGCTATTAGAGAGGTTTGATCCAGAGAGGAGTATAAGCAGCTCTGTTCCATACATTTCTAACTGCGTATTTGCGTATTCCATTTATAATGCAACCTATGTGACTGATTTCCTCTGAATCCAGAAGTAAAGTAGTTTCACTTGGACTATTGTGTTTTAATTGGCAGTTTCCTTTTCCTAATGAATCTATTATCATAACATGAATTGCCATGCTGTTTCTTGGAGTCATGATTATTTATCAAGTTTACAGTACAGCAAGCAGCTTGCTATGTCTTATGGTTGTAGAAGTACAGAGTATTTCTAATGTGCTCTTCTGGTTGTATTTTTCTAGATTTTTACAGTCTGCTCTGGCTTTGTTTGGGCATTTAGTTTCTTTTTCTGAATAATGATTTTTCAGTTCCATACATGTCCAAAAAATAGATCAGAATTAAATACTGTATATTGAAAAAAAAGCCACTTAGATTACTGGAAACAGCTGCTATCCAGCTGGGACTCGAATGCATTTCTCAGGCACTTCTCTTTAACATTTAAAGGTCATTTTACAAATGAATCCAGGAACACCAGGAAATCAAATTATGGGCTAAGAATTTTGGCAGTGGTTATTTCGGGAGTGTGTCATATTAACTCTGTCACCCTAATGCATGATCTTGGTGCTTGTGCTTGGGAGGTTTGACAGCAGCTGAGACTTTGGATTGCTGAATGCAAAGGTTGTGACTGTGAAAGTTCATTGCGCTATCTAGCTTTACATGTGGATAGCCTGAACTTCTAAGATTAGATTATGCATCTCTGTCAGCAACACAAGTTAGATATAGTAACGGAGAAAAAGGACTATACTACTTTTTTTTTTGTTTTTGAGGTCTATCCAAATCAACTCCTTGCATCACGTCGGTAATTTCCCTTGAGTGGTTTATCTACTACAGATAAGATAAGGTTATTAAATACGTATGCACAGCAGGCCCTCGTTATCTGTTTGTGCATTGTTGCCCTCTGTTGCGAATGTTCTGTATACACATGTGCATTGCAAATGACACACCTCTATCTGGTTATAAATATTTTCCATTTGGAATTATCAGCTTCTGCTGCAGAGATGAGAGGTGATCACTTGAGCATGAAAGATAAGGGTTCAGAGGAAAGGAAAATAAAAATTTTTAAGCACTGAGCTGCATACGAAATGAGTGACATAATCCAGTGTACAAGCCTGTTAGATAAAGTGTTGCAAACAGTTTTTCTTAGATGCCTAGCTACTGCCGTGAATTCAAGTTATTACGTGAATTCAGATTGTATGCCTACAGAGTGACTGAGAGGGAAGAGAGGGTTGGTTTTTTTTTTTTGCAGCAAGCCTGGTATAACAGACTTTCTTTATTTGACAGAAAATAAGTTAGCTATGTTAATACATTCTGTTTTTCTGAAGACAGAGCTAGGACTGGCCACTCACACAAGCCAAGCAAGCTACAGTATTGGAAGGAGAGCAGCTGCATTGCCAGGGCCTCTCTCAAGCCCACCAATCATATCCTGAAAAGAAGATGGCTTGTGGAAGGGATTTTCATGGACTAAATGATCCTTTCATATACAGTCTCTGTAGCTGTGGGATGGCTGACTCCTTGTGCTCCCTGCCTCCATCCTGCCCTGCGTCTGCCCCTTCCTAAGGAGGCAAATTTGCATTAATTCTTTCGCACTGCTTTGTTGCGCTGAATAGGGAAACTTGACAAACAAAATATTTGTGGCTATGTTAAAACCAAACAACCAGCCTCTTAGAAGTATTAGAACTTAATTATGTTAGTACTAAACATAATTCTGACACATTAATTATGTTTTCTACCTTTATGAGGAGAGTTGTGCTATGCTTTCCAGACATCTGTACCATATAGAGACAGGTAGTAGAGTGCAACATTTTCAAGTGCCAGATCGGCACCATTTTCCCATTCCATGTATGGCTGCTCCTTCTCTCCAATTGCAGATACTCATTCAGCTTAGTCAAATTGAGTCCTTATTTGAGAAATTCTGCGCTGAAAGGCAAACACATCTATCTTTATAAGCCTGTTTGTTTCCATAATTAGAAACCAAATCAACAGTGTATTGAAGATGACACATTTCCTCATTCCCTTTCTTCTCCCTATGGTGGCATAAAGCAGTGAAGCACAATAATTAATGAAAAAGATTGTTTATTATTCAGGCAGTGTATCTGAAGTGAAAAAAAAACAGAGCATGGGTTAAAAATATATTGCTGAAGACCATCAGTGCCATCACGAAATGTATGATCAGTTCTAGCGGGAGAGTCCCATCATTCAGTCCAATTGGGCAGGGTGCTCTAAAACTGTCAAAGACCATTGAACTCAGATTTCTCATGTAAAACTCAGGAAAACATGGGATGCCTGAAAAAAACCTGACTTCAGTCTCCTGCTAGGGCATCTTTAATGTTTTTACCAAAACAGTGCCTTTTTTAGCTTCATTTACATGTCTGCTGTGTCTTGTGGCTGAGTGAAATTGATACATTTTTTTAGTAGACTTATCTTTTCTTCTGGGAGAGTGCCCAGTAGGTTTTGTAAGACAAAGGGTGCACATAATGCTCTGCTCAGCACTCTGCCTTTGCAAAGCAAGGCTAATCTGTTTTAAATAACAAAGGCCAGAAAATGCCTGAGTGAAAAATACTGTTTTGTCTCCTGTGGACATACTACAGAGTCAGTCACTGCTTGTGACCAGTATTGAAGATCAGGTAAAATGCAGTACTTCCCTTCACTTCCTGAGGCTGATACTGAAGTCCAGGGAAGGATTCCTCCGTACTGACTGACCATGAATAAGCCTCCAGGGTTCCCCTGAGACTCTCTCAGGCCATTCACTTCGTTTGCAAAAAGCCGCAATGTAATCATAAAATTAGAAGTGTGTACTACCTAGTAAATGTCACAGCTATAATGTGCAGCTGAAGTCATGCTGGTGGCAAGCCAAGATTTGTGTTCTGTTCCATCTCCACCTATTTCCATACTACATCCAGCTATGAAAAAGATTTTGTGTTTACTCAAGCTTATAAAGACAGTCCACATTAGGAAAAGTATATGAAGGGAGTAAGAATAGCCCACTTGCTAAAAAGGAAGGTGATTGAGAGAACAGTGACTTTATTAAGGGTACTGCTTTTCAAGTCCTTGATTAGAACTTACTTTCCTTTTATATATTTTATACTCAATGGTGATGCTGCATTCGTATGGCAAATAAAGCTTCCTGGTATTGCAAAGCTGTGAACAGCCACTTACACCAAGAGAAAGCTTTGATCTTCATATTTTGATACTCATCCTCCACAATGTTACATTTTGGGAATAGAGGGCTGTTTTGCACTATTTTAGATGGGCGCAATTTCAGTAACATAAATGTCTTACTTTGAATTTGAAGTGCAGTTAGCTAGTGGTTGGTTTTTGATAGTTTTGTGCTTGCTACAAATCTCTGTGTTAGGAGTTGAACAATAAGAACATGTGGCTTTGCACAAGCATGACAGAAAACCTGAATATGAACTTTTGACTTTATAATGGAAAAAAAGTATATTGTTCAATACGCAGCAAATCTAATACAGAATAGAATAGCGCTCTATGCTACGTGTGTTAATGCCTCATATTGTTTATTCAAGGTGATGCAGTCATAAATAAACAATTTGAATAGATATTGCCAATATAATTTAGAAAATTCTAGAAATATATTGAGTCCATTTCTAAAATATAGCTGCAATTTAAGTACTATGATGGACATGGTCATCAGATAATTTCTTTTTCATTCTTATTCTTTATGAAAAACTGTAAGTGTCAGAACTTCTATTTGACATTCTCTAGCTTCTATGCAGAGAGCTCATTTATGCAAAGGTATGGGGCCTGCGCAATCCTGCAGTGCCAGTGGAACCAGCTGTAGGAGCATCACGTCTGGTGGCTATCTGAGAGTCTTTATGGGCATTTTACTGGAAGAGGGGTGAATTTAAGGAGTCTTTGCACTTGATTGTCTTGTCCTTTCCTCTATATCCTCAGAGAAGTAGGTCCATTAAGGTCATATCAGTTGTCACTGTCTTTAGGTTAGAGGACCCTTTATAAAACAGCTCTATTCCTCTTTGTCAGCTGAAGAGAGGACACATTCACCTCCTTTCCAAGGACAAACATTTAATGTGGCTATTAAAATGTGCTTGCTTTTATTTTTCTGTTGCATGAGCCATTCTAGTGAGGACATTGTCCAGATATGTTTGAGGCAACCCGTTCCCAGAGTGCTTGACTTATGTTGAGAATCTACTTGGGCTCAATGCTGAAATGTCCCCTGGCACGTAGCTACGAGCAGGTTGCACCGCTAATCCCAGAAAAACAATAGAAGAGAATGTCTCGTTGGTTAGTTTTAAAAGAAAAACCCTGTTGTATTTTATTGGGAAGCAAGTTGAGTCAGCCAACATGACAGGAGTTATACTCCCTCCTACACTGCTGACTATGGGATGCTGCTCCTTCCTTTGCTGGGCTCTGGTGTCCTCCTTTGTCTGATGTGGTCGCCCCTCAGCTTGGTACCCTAGAGCGATACATACTGGCTAAATGCAGAGAAGAAGAAAACTGGTATTCTCTAGAGTTTAAAGTCTAAATAGACTGAAAAGAAGAAATAAGGGTGATTATCCTATTTTGAAAATGGGGAATTGATTATGGAGAAGTTGAGTGGCTTGCCTTAAGATTTCATGAGAAGGGCTAGGCAGCATTGAGCTTATAAGGCAGATTTGGTGGTATCCAGTTTAGCATTGTAACCACAGGACCATTATTCTGCATCACAACGAAGGTATTTCTAGATTTGTGGAGAAATTTGGAAGAAAGGGAACAAAGACTGTAATAGATCCTTGCTTTGGCACAGTCTAGCTCTGTACTTTCTTATCACATGTAGAGTATCATTCAGTTGATACAGAACATTTGGAAGAAAGGGAACTTAATAAGACCAAGGGAATTCTGAGTGGTACCATAACGTAAGTAGAACATTGCCATGCTAATAAGGAATAGCAGTGAACAGTGTTTTCAGCTGTACCTATTGCATTTTCTTATGCAATGGTCTTTAAACCAGAGGTATGATAGCTGTTGTTTTAAAAGTTATAATATTTTAATTAGGAATTATTTTCCTCCAGTACTTTTACTGGTCTTTGTTTTCCTGAGAAAAGAGTAGAAGTCATGGAACTTTTTAGTAGAGATAGAAAAGAGTTCTTAAAGTTTAGAAATAAAAATGGAAAAAGGATGAATAATTAATTTTATTATTATTTTTTTTTCTTGAAATATTGGTAAAGAAAGTTTATGGACAATACCTGGGCATATTTTTCTGGAAATATAAGTTAGTTATCTTGTTTGTTGCTACAGTAACATAATACACACTTATGTAGTTACAGTACTTCATGATTGAGTGCTTTATTTTGTGATGTTAATGGTAAACAGTGTCAGGATTATGATGTCAGTCATGTAGGCTAGTTACACTTGGATTTTTTTATTATTACATAATTTATGATTCTCCTACTTTTTGTTTGCCTACTTTTAGACTTGACTGTTTGAGAATTCTTGGTAGTTAAATCAAAAAGGAGTGTTTCCATGTGTGAAGACTCCTGTTTTGATGAAATAACAGATTTTTACATCTTGTTGAGCTGATACTTCTTGTTAACATATAATTCTTTCCATTCCACAGAAGAACTCAAGGAGAAACTAAAAAAGTATGTTGATGAAGTGAATGCCCGTAAGCCTGGTTTCATCAAGGTTGTTCGACACAGCAAACAAGAGGGGCTGATTCGATCTCGAGTTAGTGGATGGAGAGTAGCCACAGCACCAGTAGTTGCTCTCTTTGATGCCCATGTGGAGTTCAATGTGGGATGGTATGT
The DNA here is from genome assembly GCF_036417535.1 of Chlamydotis macqueenii. Classification (NCBI taxonomy): domain Eukaryota; kingdom Metazoa; phylum Chordata; class Aves; order Otidiformes; family Otididae; genus Chlamydotis; species Chlamydotis macqueenii. Next base: position 61,157,393 of record NC_141560.1, on the reverse strand, counting down.
GTCTTGAATTTCTCTGACCAAGGGACCTTTTCCAAGCACTGTTTATAGATTACTGAATGGTGTTTCTCTTGCATATAGAGGGTGACTTAACATTCCAATCTTTTTAATGAAGATTCAGACACAATCATGGACAGGGCATGAAAAATGTATTTGTGCTCTGTAGTACAATCAAGATCCATTTTTATAGTGTGAGTTTTCTGCTGGTCTAATTACAATGTATTTGAACTATACTGGAAAACAGCACATTAGAAACATCCTCCAATAATGTAGCCCTTTGCCCAAAGGGGCAAATTTATCTTCTTTTAATTTAAAATATTATGTTTCTTTTATGTTCTGTGCTGTAAACAAAGAAGTGCCATTTTCACACTGAGGTTGCCACTCTTTGCAAAAGTAGCACATAACTAAAGCCATGTATTTTAACTTGTTCAGTCTGGATTTAATTTCTCTGTTGCTTCTTGAGTAAAAAAGATGGTAAAAAGGGAGGAGCTTCTGTCCCTAGGATAGATCTATTATTAACTCTGATCTCGATAATATTGAGAGCCTGAAGTTATCGGTATTTGGTGGCGGGGATGTAAATGCTCTGTGATATGTAGATACTCATTTCTTCCATTCACCAGCTAACATCAAGATTAATAACAGGGCATCCTAGCTAAAATGTTACAGTGTGTTATTTTGGTGCTGATCCTACTCTGTCAAAACTCCATCTCAAAGCAAAGGGAGCTCTGAATGGGTAACAGATACAGACTTTGCCCTTTCTTAAATACAGAGCATAAGCTGCTATTTCCATCAGTGTTATGCTTCTGCTGACGTAGTCTTAACTTTTTTTTTTTCCTTTTTTTTAGGGCTGAACCAGTGCTCACTAGAATAAAAGAAAACAGGAAAAGAGTCATTTCTCCATCATTTGATAACATTAAGTATGACAATTTTGAAATTGAGGAGTATCCCCTTTCAGCACAGGGGTTTGACTGGGAGCTGTGGTGCCGATATCTGAACCCTCCTAAGTCATGGTGGAAACTGGAGAACACAACTGCTCCAATAAGGTAACATGCAACTGTGACCTAGATGAGTGTGTCTCTGGCAATGCTGGTTTACATATGTCAGATGGTGAGTGGTCTAAGCTGTGTAATAGGTTTTACTGACTCTAATGTTCAATTCAATGTTAAATGAGTTAAATGGCCTTGAGCTGTCCTCTTCAGCTTTCGTCCTTGACCCCTACACAGTTATCAAGAAAACTGTTGGTTTTGGTAGATATTTTTAAATGGATTTCCTTGTTATTAGCATGGGGCAAAACACATAGCCAAAGTAAAATGGTAGACTTGAATGCTCAGCAGCACTGCTTTATCCAAATGTCTTGTCTGCTAATTTGATGGTAATGGGCCAGAAACAGATTTTTCTTTACAAATGCATTATATGAACAGAACTGATCTGTCAGTTGTATTCTTTATAATACTGTTACGTAGCTTTAGCTGTGTTATGTCCTAGGAGTTACTGCTGGTCCACTGATAGTGTGTGAACAAAGACTGTAATAGATCCTTGCTTTGGCACAGTCTAGCTCTGTACTTTCTTATCACATGTAGAGTATCATTCAGTTGATACAGAACAATACGTTTATCTCTGGTAAATACGTGCCTCTGAATCCCCTCAGCAGCTCTGCTGAGATTCCAGGCCTTTCTTCTGGTGATGTATTCATACCGAGGAGGTCACTGGTACATATAATGTAGCTCTCTGCAGAAAGTAAGTGTGAAGACTGTTTTCACCAGCTGCAAAGCAGTGGCAGTGTGAGAGTCTCATCACTACCAATCAGTTTCCATGCCGTCAGTGTAAGGGGTATCTTTCATCTAGTAGTTCTTTCTCTTCAGGCAGACAGCTTTTTTCTGGAGTTGTCAGCTTAAACGCTCTGAACTGCCCTGACTCACATGCCGGTCATTAGAACAGGACTCAGAATTGGAAAGTAGGAGATAAAAAATCACAAATTTGCCACAGACATACATAAAAAGTGGTGGTAATTTCCACATCATTAGAAATGGTTCTCAGTGTTAATGAACTCTGTAAACATTATGAAAATACTTTGAAAAATTCAACTAAGACCTGGAGATACTGTGTGTGTGTGCTGGATAGTTAAAACAAAAAGCCACATGTATTGATTAATAGCTTCTGTCATGCCTGCAATATGCTTCTAGAATTTATAACAAGCAGGTACTCTGAAAAATACTTTAAAAACAACACCAAAAGCAAGAGCACGTTGTAGTAAAAGAAGCATAACTTTTGAAGTGACATTGACTGCTATTTTTTTCGTTAATAAATACATCAGAAACATTCTTTCGTTGTTTTAAAGTAGGTACTATAGCACTTCCAGTTAAAGGCGTAAATGTATAGATTTCTGTAGAATTGTACAATTTTTGATTAAGATGTCCTACAATCTGTTTGAAAGCAGATGTCTACACTTATTGCAGCTTGAATGTTCCCAGTAAATGCAGGATGATTTCCCCTATACTGCTAATTATTATCCTGTTATTACCAGCATTCCTGATACCAGCATAATAATCAGAAAATACATTTTTATTTCTTGCCACTGTGGATTATAAGGTAGGAGAAAAATGAAGAAGCTAGATTATTCTGTATTCTCCTCCACTGCATCTCACAAAGGTAAAATTGTACTCTCTGTGCCTGAACTCTTACTTCTTAAAAGTTGGCTAATTCAGGTCATGACATAAATAGAGTTTATTGATTCAGTAAAGGCATGTGACTTGTTTAAATTTGTCTCAGGACAACAAACTAGTGTTACAGTATGATGGCAAGAGCAGCTATCTCTTGATTCTGTATAGGAAAACCTGACTTGGAAGTTCATATTCAAGAAATAATCTCCCTTTTTACATCAGCTTACAGACACAAGATTTCTTAGCTATAGATGAACCTAGCTTCTGGTTAAACACAAAGAACATTGTATGCATCATTGGGTATCCTTGTTAATTATCACAGACAAGAAACCTGAGGACTTAACAGGGACAGAGACTAGAATGGCTGGTGCCTCAGAAACAAAGTTGGGGCTCCTGGATCTAGTGTGTGTTGGTTTTGTTTAGTGAGAGGTGGCTACAGTGGTAGCTTCTCTAAGAAGCTGCTAGAAGTTGCTCCCCTTTGTCCAGTGGACTCAGCTGGGCCTAGGGCAGACCCGCTGCTGGCCAAGGCCGAGCTGATTGGTAGCAGAATGTTCCCTGATAAGGCCTCTGTGATAATGTATTTAAGAAGAGGAAAAATAAAGAAAAGAAGAAGTGAAGAAGCTGGCGCAGGGTCAGAGAGGGGGAGGCACGAGCCTTGCAGGCCTTGCAGGCCTCACCATCTGGCCTTCCACCAGACGGCCGTCTGGGTCCGATTCAGCCCAGCCCGGCTGCAAGAAGTGGAGAGGAGATGAGATGTGAAGAGAACCTGAGAGGCATCTGCCTGTGGATTGTGGAGAATTTCTTGTGAGAGGAACGGCTGCAGACGCCAAGGTCAGTGAAGAAGGAGGACTGGGAGCAATAATGCTGCTCCTGGCCAAGATTCCCCTGCAGCCTGTGGTGATGACCATGGTGGAGCAGGTTGTCCCCCTGCAGACCATGGAGGCCCATGGAGGAGCAGAGATCCACCTGCAGCCCATGGAGGACCCCATGTTGGGGCAGGTAGATGCCTTAAGGAGGCTGTGGCCCATGGAGGGGCCCACTGGGGCTGCTGTTCTGGAGGGACTGCACCCCGTGGAAGAAATCACCCATGTCAGAGCAGTTTCACGACAGACTGTAGCCCATGGGTGGGACCCCATGATGGAGCAGGGGAGGAATGTGAGGAGTTCTTTCCCTCCACGACGAAGCAGCGGCATAAAACAACATGTGATGAACTGACTGTAACCCCCATTCCCTCTTCCTCCTGTGCCGCTCGGGGCAGGGGAAGGTAGCAGAGATAATGTTAAGCCTGGGAAGAGGGGTGGGGGGAAGTTATCTTATTCTCTTTGTCAGTATCCTGCTTTGGTTTTAATAATAAACAAATACTTTTCCCCAAGTTTAGTCTGTTTTATCTGTAACAGTAACTTTAAGGATCTCTCCCTGTCCTTATCTCAAACCTCAAGCCTTTTTTGTACTTGTATTATTTCTCCCTATTCCTTTGGAGGGTGGGGGAAGTGAGCAAGAGACTGCATAGCTTGGTCCCGAGTGGGGCTAAACTATGACAAATTGTTAGCAGTGAAATCCTACCTGTTCTGGTGAGTATATATGTCCAATCATTTTGAGGCTTTTTTTTTCCTTCAGTAGTACTTATTTCACCATAGAATCAAGAAAGTTAAATGACAAAGCTGGATAAACCTGTTTGAGAAACACCTCCCTAAGAATCTGTCTTGATGCACCATTTGACCCAGCAGTTATAAATCCAATTTATTTATGAATAATAAAATTGTTCATATTTCATCTGCTAATTTTGATTGCCGCCATTTTATTCTTCTAGAAGTCCTGCATTGATTGGATGCTTCATAGTAGACAGAGAATATTTCCAAGAGATTGGCTTGCTGGATGAAGGCATGGAAGTATATGGAGGAGAGAATGTGGAGCTCGGGATCAGGGTAAGGAACATAACCAACCAACCCTGGTAACTTGCATTTAAAATACAGCTTGCTTTTTATTGCGGGGTTAAAGCACAGTAAAAAATGTATGGATAATGGCATGAAAACGAGATCCACAGCTCTGTAGTACTACAAATTGTATTTAAGGAGGGAGGGGAAAAAAAAGAGCAAAAGCTCACACATCTTTTTAAAGAACTTACCTGGGACAAGGATAGAAATACAGACTTTGATATTATTCTTCCGTTCAAGTAACAGTGCTAGAATTCTGCAGAGATGGTGCCTAAAACTCCCTGCTTACCTGTGATCCCAGACTTGGTAAGGAGGATAGTTTCTCATAGGCGTAATGGGAAAAGCCTTTCTAGATTACTTGGTTTATTTAAATTAGGAAAATTCACATGTAGACATATATGCTGCCTTCCCTCTGGAGGGTAATTAAGATATTCATAAAGTGCATAAGTGCATGTATTTTCATCATGCGTCATACATCATGCATCATACATCTTCATCTGTTTACTATATGCAGTATTATGTGTGATTTGTGTACTTCTTTCTGTATCTCTTCACAGCTAAATAGCATCCTGAAAATACAGTGCTGTTTTGTTTGAGAAACTTTCAGGTTTTTCATAAAAGAGAAATTCTTAGAGTGAGAGGTGGTCCTGAAAAATGATGGGATGTGTGTTATAAAATTAAACTTCTAACTCTGCTATGAAATGTTGGTGGAAGCTTCTATTTTATGGGTTTTGGTTGCCAGAATAAAAGTATGCTGTTATACAATAACAAAAAAAAAAAGAGTTTATTTTAAAAATATATAATTCTCTGCTGAGACTGTGACATATAACAAAAAAAATACCCATTTTTACTTCACAATTCCTGAAATTCTTTTTCTTCGACCTGTCAAAGATAAAGTGTTGTTGCAGCAAGACTAAGGGGCAGGTCTCTTCTCAGTTACGTTAGAGCACAGTTTTAATGAAAGCGAGACAGAAATGCAAGACTGCTTCTTTTAATAACACCATTCTCCTCACTGTGAGGGCCAGAGAGCTGCCTTCTGTTCCTGAAACCTGATTTTGCATCTCAGTGTTGTCATGACTTGAAAATCAGTGTCACTTTGATTTTTCTTTTCTTTTTTTTGACTGAAAAAACTATTGTCTCCTTGTGAGCGCTCCTTGTGTGTCTCCTAGTTTTGCTTCATGAGATATATGCTGTCCAGTCCGCTATACTTAGCCCTACAGAAGGTGGCTGGGAAGAGTGCTTTGATAGACAAGACCAGAGGCACACAAATCTCTGCATAATGGAAACTTTGAAGTAGACTGGATCACTGGAATAAGGCCCAACACTGCTCTGATTTCCTTATGGCTTTTTGTCACTCTCCAGGGAAGCAGTGCCTGACCTACATAAAATACTTTCATCTGTAACAGATTGTAGTGTGCGAGGTAGCATAATGTATGCTCCCCCATCTAACTTTATTCTGACTTGGATCTGTGTTCCTGGCTATATCAAAACAAATTACTGAGCTGTAATGAACAGGTTTTTCAGCAGTTTATTACCAACTCTTCTCACAATTCTCAGCATATCCCAGAGAATACCAGGATGAATATAAATGTACATTGCAGTACTAGAGCTTCTGGGAAGCACAGTATTATTTCTACAGATGTTAAGCTTCAAAAGCAAGTTCTTTCCCTCAGCCACCTGCTTCTGGCACACACCTAGGACCATATACCGCATCTTGGCAAAAAGGTAGGTGGCTGCTTCAAACGTGCTGTTGTATTATGGTGGGCAGCCATGTCATTCAGGCACATCCTAAGCACTTGACCCTAGAAGTGCAGCTCCTAGGGGCTGCCTGTCATTTCCTCTAGACAGGGCTGTGTGGAAAACCGTAGTCAGCAGGTAATTTCAGGTCAGATGGTCTGTCTCTGCTGCTGAACTACTTTTTCATCTCTGCAGCACAAATAGTCATCTCTAGATTACTTGAGTTGCTTTCATCTGCTAGGCTTATGATGAATCACTTAATAAAGACAATAATTGTTCTAGAAAAACTACATTATAATTACAGTATCAGTGCAATAAATAATGTTTCAGTTTTAAAATTACACTGTCCACTCCATGACTACGGATTGCTCACTATGCTTCATCTCTCATTGCCGTTTTTCTTTTTTAATAACTATCTAGCTTCATCTAGTATTCTACTGTGTGATATGCATTATCATGTAGGGGTGGAGAAGGAGACACTGTGTGCCCAAACTGGCCTGGTATCCAGGCTAGCCAAGATGTAGGATATTGTGTATCCCATTCCCTGATAAGATGGAGTTGATATCTAGTGAAATTCCCTTAATTTTTTTTCATAGCTTGAGTTTCTAAGCACATTTCACACAAACTATTCCCACTCTTTGCAGTATTTAGGCACTGGAAGTCGGTTCTTTCATTGGGAAATTGTAATGCATAAGCATGTAAGAACAAACGTCTGCAGGAACAGATGAGGTTACTTTCAACTATAAAAATAGCAGTAAGAGTTAGGATCATTTGAACTTCCTGTTTATCTTAAACATGCTGAGTAGAGCATAGTCCTGTGCTGTTTTCTGACTAATTTTGTTCCAGAGGATGTGAAACTACTGTAAGGCAAACTCATATACAGACCGACTGCAGCATCATGTGGTGACAGGACTGGATAAGTCGCCATCTCTGTGGCTTTGCACAGAGTCAAAGCCGCCTTCTCCATTTGCTTTGTTAGCAGCTGCATGTTCAGTGATGTGAGATAAGTTTTAATCATAGAGTAGTTTCCCAGCTGAGATTCTTCTGAGAAGCAAAGTCTACCTATTTAGAATTTATTTTCATTAAAAAGGAGAAACCACTTACTGTGTGTTCTGAAATCTTGAAATGGTTTGTTTTCAGCTGAACTGATGCGTTTTTCACTGTGCAGGGACAGGATTTAGACTCTGATGAAATCCAGAGTTATCCCAGTGTCCTCTTGCAAGAGGTATTTTTGTCACCTCATTATCTGCACAAACATCTAGTTATTTGTGTTACATGAGTGCAAGAAAATCCCCAACTGTTGGAAACAGTATCTGAAGCATCTGTTATTGGTAAACTGTAACAGGCCATAGAAAACAGATCTTTGATTGAAGGTTTATTCTCTTGACTCTGATGAATTAGTTTCTTTACTCAACTCTTATTTGGTGCATTATTTTAACTTCTAAGATTTTTACCCTTGTCTGTGGATTTGTAATAATATTTGTAAAATTTTAAACATATATTATTAAATAAATATTAATAGGGTTCTATTGCCTTCAGCTAGAGGCTGACAGAGAAGTTCAAACTATGAATGAATTTTGAATCTTAGAAACAATGCTGTATTTTCTCCTCAAGCAAATATTTTTTTGCAAAGCTATTTATTTGCCCCGTAAGAAGGTAAAGGCAGGCTGGTTGCTGCAAGACTTGACAGTATCCTTTCGGAGTAGCTTGGTCACTTTATCCAGGATTTTTGAAAGATTAATTGACTGTGCCCCAGAATCATATTCTTAAATTCATGTTAGGATGAGTAATGCTTCTTTTTGGTTTACGTTCAATCATTCTCAACTAAATGGACTTAAATGTGCTTTTAAGGGACCAGGTTGCATTTGGAGGGAAAACTAGAATCCCATTGCTTATCCAAGAGACCAAATAGGAATTGTGTTGGTAATTGCCTTATAGCAGAAACAAAATGTGAGTGTAAGGCTGGCGTTTCTCATTGTTATTTGGGCTCTGCTTCTGGGTTGTGCTTGCACAAGCAGTACTTGTAGTTATGAAAGCTCCTACAAATCCATTCCAATCAATTAGATGCAATCAATTAGATCCTGCAATAGGTGGTTCAAGTCTAGTTTTCAGTAGGCTTCTTAAAGGCCTGTTCCAATTCCTACTGAAGTCAGCAGAAGATTTTCTATCAATCAAGAGCAAGCCTGTAGCAATCATTTTGCCTTTTAAAGCAACCTACGTGTTTGATAAAGCTTCCAAATATCTATAACAACAAAGTTGTGTGTAGCACTTTTAGGGAAGCCCAAGCAAAATACTCAGTGATTTGCCTCAGGTTACAGACTAGGTCATCATCGGAGTCAAGGGAATGTAAGACCAGGCCTTGACTTAGAGTAATTATGTATGTCACAAAGGCTTTGTCCTTGTAGATGAATTTGTGTTCATAGGGATATAATGGCCCTGTTAAATAGGTAAGAGGAAGTTTTGTTAGAAGATAATAGCCCTTTAAGGGAAAAGGAATAGATCCTGCTGCCACTAAATGCTGTATCAAGACTTTACATCAGCTGACCCAGGAGGAAAATTGCATTTATAGTTCAGACTGAGTATGGCACACTACTTTTATACAGTATATTGCCGTAGTGAAATCAGTTGTATTTGCAATAAAATAACATTACAATAAATATATCTGGTTCATTTCTTGTTAGTCTGGCGATTTGTCTGTTGAACTTATGTGAAGCTGATGCTTTTTCTATTGGTGGAGAACTAGAGGAATGCAGTTTATGAACAGAATGCAGAAGTGAGTTATTTAACCAGAATGTAGTCCCAGTGTTGTTTGGGGTATTGTCCATACAATATGGTCCTGCTGTTGCAGAGCAAGCAGATGTAAAGCCTGTCATGCATCTCCCTCCAGAGATGACTTCCTTTTTTTTTGGGGTGGGGGGGGCGGTGGGGTGGGATTTTTGGGAGGGTTGGGGTTTTTTGAAAGCTGCTTTTAACTCTTACCTATCTGTCTTCTCTTTTTTTTTTTTTTCTTTTTCAACCTCCTGCCACCCCAACTTCTGGGATTGTCATTCATCATTGCTGACTAGTTAACCCAGTCTCTCTCATGCAGTGCATAGAAGTCTATTGCTGGCTTACATGACCAGTCATTTCCAATCCAAAGTGTTTGTGTATCCCAGTTGTTTCTCACCTGAGATCTTTTTTGCTTATAATATGCTCTTGCAAGACTGTTCTTTTTGATAATGATAAGCAAGTGCAGATATTTACATTTTCCCCTTTCTCTTGGCATCCTCTTGTTCTCCTTCTTGCAGCACAGCAGTGCTTTGGCTCTGCCAGTGTAGTTGTCTGAATGGCTGCCCCGTACCCAGTGTCTCTGAACCCCTCCAGTTCAGAAGAAAAACTTTACATTGTAACTTTTTTTTAACCTGCAGGGTTAATTTTAGTGTTAATCAGTTTCTGATTTACCAAGCTGCCTCACAAACTGTAGTGTTGGAAAATTGAGGCTGGTATGCCAAGTGGTAGAAATGATTGGGAGGGAACAAATACTGAGCTGCTGTATTGTGGAACTGTTTGCATGGAGAGTGAGCAGTGGGATGTGTCATGCATGCACAGCGTCCCTGTTTGTCCTTGCTGCTAGGTCCCGTTTGATGACACTTCACTGAGCAGTGTAGATCTTCCCTAAATTCCCGTTAGGAAAATGAATCTAGATGTCCTCTGTTCTTGCACTTTCAGCTACCATCACTTGCTGTGGTCTTAAAGCCATGTTTTTAACTTGATTTTAATAAGTAGACCATAACCCTTCCCACTAGGGAATGATATGCTGTGCAGAAAAAAATCCTTAGTGTATTATCACAGGTGCTGTATTAGGTTGATGATGTGCAAAGGGGAAGGGCTGAAAAGTACAAGAATAAGAAAACTCGTAGTTGCTACTTTTGGATAACATTTAAATACTGCTTTTTAAGATAGTGGTTTCTCTTTAACTCTACATTAAAGCTTTAAATAGAGATGTCTATTTTATTTTTATTCATTTTGTGAATTAAGAAGAGGTAATTTCTAGACTGAAATCTGCAAGAAAAATTTGTGAAGATCGACCAAATGTTACTTCTTACAAGAAGTGGCCAATGCTTTTTACAGCCTATACTTTCACTAATATAAAAATAACTCCTTGGCAGTACAAGTATGGTATAAGTACTTGCCTAACACCTTGTGTAACCAAGAGTGGCTTCTCAGTGTGGCCAGAATTATTTCTAATGTTAATTTTGTTTTGGAAGGTACCTTACTGTGTTAACAACCTGAATCCCAAGATGACACTGACTAAAATTCTCTATTTACAGGGTCATAGCTTCAGCAGGGAAAAAAGCCTCAGCCTCTGTTGAGAATAAAATAAGGAATTCTCATGCCTCCAAACGTGTGTCAGTCATAACATTAACAGAAACTGGCTTTCTGTGGCTTGTTCTGGTTTTGTGTCAAACCTCCAGTGGAATAACTGGGGTTTTTTTCCTCTGTTTTGCCCGTGAATGCCTCAGCAGGTAACTTGCAGCTACAGCATGTGTAATTATACATACAGACAACATTACCAGTGAATCATTTTTGTGTTTTTGCTCTTTCTGGGAAGAGAACATTTTATTAGCCGCTCCCACAGGAAAGCAAATGATTGATACAGCACCAGCTAACAGGTAGCATCACTATATCCTACAAGGAAGGAGGAGGAGGCACTGGGAGATTTCTTAAAGATGTTTGTTCACCAGTTATGCCTGTGTGGTTGCACGTTACCAACTGGGCAGTAATATAGACATCTTGATGTTTTATGAGAGGAAATTGTTGTTTATAGTATGGAAAGAAGTAAAACAGTTTAAGTCAATATGCGCTTAGAAATCAGTGGACTCAGGTGAGATGGAAATTAATTAGTGCATTATTATAAGATGGCCTCATGTTTAGTATCTTTCTGCATTTTGAGTCACAGCATGGTGGCAATGCCATTGTAGCTTCTGGTATTGCAATTCTTCATGGCCTAGTCTGTAAAGATTCCATACTCTTATTTATTTTAATGTGATATTGAGAGGGGATCTCTCTAGAGAGAGTTTTTAGTACTGCAAGACTGATTTAGTAATCTAACGAAGATTAGAGGAAAACCAGTATGGGACAGGGAGGGATTGCTGTGCTGTAGCAGAATCGAGTAGATTACCAGGATGAAATCACCAGGATGGATCCAGCATGTTTGGATCAAAGCTGCAAAGGCCAGCTACCTTTACATGTGTCACAGCATCTTGTGTCATATGTCAAGCAAGTGGGGCAGAAGACAGGCTTGGTTGAACAGGGAACTCCTGGAGCTCCAGACGAAAAAGAAATTGTATGATCTCTGGAAGTAAGGTCCGGCTTCACAAGAAGATTACAGAGCTGTGGTTTGTATATGCAGGGGGAAGACATAGAAGGCCAAAGCTTAATTAGAATTGAAGCTGGCCAATATTTTGTCAGATAACAAGAAGGACTTTTAAAAGTATGTTGATGGCAAGAGGAGGTCTAAAGAAAACATTGGACTGATACTTGTTGAAGATGGTCATCCAACTAATAGGGATGAAGAAAAAGCAAAGGCATTAAATGTCTTTTTTTTTGCCTCAGTCTTTAGTAATACTGATAGACCTTGGGCTGCCTGGTCCCCTGAGTCAGAGGACCATGAGTGTGGAAACAGTGACTTTCCATTTGTGGACGCTGAAATTTTAAGCAGCCAGTTTTATCAGCTGAATTTTCACAAGTCCATGGGGCCTGATGGGACTAATCCCAGAGTATAGAATGGGATAGCAAATGTTATGGCAAGACCCCTCTCGATTGTCTTGGAAGTCTGGGGAGGTCCCTGTTACCAGAAGCTAGACAATGTTACTCAGTTTACAAGAAGGGCGTGAAGGAGGACCCAGGAAACTACAGATCTGTTAGTCTAACCTCTGCTGAAAAATTCTGGAGGAGATTATACTGGCTTCTATTGAAAGGCGTTTAAAGAATTAGTGCAATCGTCAGGCGCACTCAACATGGGTTCACAAGGGGAAAGTCCTTTTTAATGAATTTGATATCCTTCTATGATATCCTTCATCTCTAGTGGATGAGGGGAAGACAGTAGATGTAGTTGTTCTCAATTTTAGTAGGACTTTTGATACTCTCCTTCACAGCATCTTTCTGGACAAGTTGTCCAACTGCGGGATGAGCAGGTTCACAGTGTGCTGAGTGAAGAACTGTCTGAAGGGCAGAGCTCAAAGGGTTGTAGTGAATGGAGCTACATTTGGCTGGCGACCGGTCACCAGTGGTGACCAGTGGTTCCTCAGGGTTCAATTCTAGGGCTAGTTCTGTTCAATATATTTATCAATGGTCTGGATGCAGGAGTTGAGTGCACCGTTAGCAGGTTTGCTGATGATACCAAACTAGGAGGTGCTGTTTACTCTCTTGAGGGACAAGAGGCCTTGCAGAGGCATCTAGATAGATTGGAGCACTGTGCCATGATGGGATGAAATTTAACAAGTCCAAACGCTGGATTCTGCACCTCGGACTCAGTAATGCCAGGCACAAGTATGAACTGGGAGAGAAATGGCTACAGATCCCTGTGGAAAGGGGTCTGGGGGTGCTGGTCAACAGCAGGCTTAATATGAGTCAGCAGTGTGCCCTGGCAGCCAAGAGGGCCAGCCACATCCTGGGCTGCATCAAAGGCAGCATAACCAGCTGGTCAAAAGAGGTGATTATCCCCTTGTATTCTGCACTGGTGCAGCCTCACCTTGAGTACTGTGTGCAGTTCTGGGCCCCACAATTTGAGGAGGATGTTAAGGTACTTGAATGCATCCAGAGGAGGGCAACAAAACTGGTGAAAGGGCTGGAAGGAATGTCCTGTGTGGAGCAGCTAATGACTTTGGACTTGTCTAGACTGGAGAAAAGGAGACTGAGGGGTGACCTCATTGCTCTCTACAGCTTCCTGTAGAGAGGAGACAGAGATGCAGGTGCTGATCTCTTCTCCCTGGTATCCAGTGATAGTTAGGGAATGGTTGAAAGCTGCACCAGGGGAAGTTTATAGAGGACATTAGGAAGCGTTTCTTTACCAAGAGGGTGGTCAGACCCTGGGACAGACTTTCTAGAGACGTGATCGATGCCCCAAGCCTGTCAGTGTTTAAGAGGCCCTTAGACAATGCTGTTAATAACATGGCAAGGGAAAGAAAGCTGAAAACATAAAAGATGAGCAGTGCAGTATGAATACTAAACAAAAAACATAAAAGATGAGCAGTTCCATGAATACTAAACCAGTGGTGATCCGGTTATTATTTACTGCTTTTTTTTCCTTTTAAGGTGAAAAGTGGTTTCTTTTGCTTCCTATTCATGACTTAAACTTGGCAATGTAGTGATTTATGTGTCAGTCATTTGCTGTGCCTAGCGATAAGATGGACACATTTCAAAAAGAAGTGAATGAAGCCGTAACCCTTGAAGTGTGTTGTCTCCTAGTAACACAAGGCATAGGGTGGTTCCTGCAATTGTAAATCAGCAACACAGCATACATAGTTTAATAATACATTGCACATATCATGAAGATATGTGCAAAATTAATCCCTGCAGAACAAAAAAAAATTAAAAGTACATAATGAAGCAATTAGCTAAAAGAAGGAGGAAGCTACTGACAATTTAATATGGGAAGAATCTTTACATGTATTACTTTTTCAATGAGAGTGTTTTTTAAAGGCACAGTTAATGTGAAATGAAGCCTTTGAGGCAATTAATGGTGACTTCAAAAGGAAGATTTAAGAGATCATTTACATTTTAAAAATTGAGAGCAGCTTTAGTTATGTTAAAGCTTTTTATTTCCTTTTAAAAAGTCTTTTAGATTGTGGGGGTGTGTTTTTGTAGGTTGCTCACAGTTTGATGTTAAGACTATCTGCTTGGTTATGGAAAAAAAAACTATGCTCACACACAAATAGGTAAGTTTACCTGAAAATGTGACAGGCTTGCATGATGATAAGTAGAATAGTCTTCAGAAACTTCCCAGGGCTTCAGTGAAACAGATGTAGTAATTTTAAAAATCTCTCCGTTCAGTCTGATTTTTCTATGCATACTACTCTGAGCTGTGACTATAAGCAGTCACCTCTTTACACCCTGATTACCCACTCTGTAGGGGTACATGACAATGAATTACTCTCTTTAGCAGCCCATTCAGCATCTAGAAGCAGGGAGTAAACCAGAACCATAGCTTCAGTAAGCAGTGCATTTTCTTTTTCTTCCTGTCCACCTATATTCTGATTTTTCTGAGTTTATGTGACTCAGGCCAGGACTCTCTGTTTAATTCTACTGTTTGGGCAGACTTCTTCAATGAGAGGAAGCTATTTGAGGACAGTGGAATAAGCAAAGCTGTGCGTGGTTTCTTGCTGAAATTGGAGAAAGTTAGACAAATCTGTCAGTACTTATTGTCGCTGCTGCAGTTATTTAGTGAAGATTATCTGACTTCAGTGGAGATATGACCTAAATAAAGATTAACATATTTCATCCAGTGAATATAGTTTCTAGGTTTACAGAGACAGATACCCAAATGTACATGACAATCCAAGAACTTTCAGGGTGTGATCCAAAACCCACTGATTGCTGCTGGAAACGTGAACATTGATCTTGGTGACCTTCGTATCTGACCATTCTTCCTGTCCTTTCTGCAGTCACCTGTCAAGATACCAAAATAAAAAAGCAGGCCCAAAATGATCACAGATTTAGCTCATGGTATTGACTAAAAATTGTTTATTCATACTTGCCTGTAAAGCATCAAGTTAATTTTTTGCATTAAATTGTTCTCCAAAATATATTTTAAAGATATTGCTGACTATTTGTTTGTCTCCATATTAGTAATTAATTCACACTGACTATGTTTTTGTCTTTAGGGCATCTTTAATGAGTTTCTCTAATTTTGTCATTTGCAGACTTCACAGAAGCTAGAAATTGCTTCAGCTTTTTGAGAAATCACTTAATTATTAAAAAGTTTTGTTTGCAGTACAAGTGAAATGATGATTTCAAACAAGGTCATGTCAGTTCTTGGAGAAATTGTATGATCTGTGTAAATTTAATGAATGCAGTACATGCTAAGAAACTACTCAGCATCATGTAGGGTTTATTTTTTTATTAGATTAAGCTTCCACAACATGAAAAGAATGCTCAGTGATTAAAGAGATAAAAATAAACACTTCTAATGAAGAAGTGTTATATAATTTTATAATGAAGTATAAATTACATATTCGAGAGAGGGATCAGTTTCAGAGTTGTAGTTGTTTAGATTAAATATGCAAATTCAAATATGTTAAAATGCAATTGAAAAGGATTTACTAAAGCATGTGGATTTAAAAATAAAACTAAATAGAAATTGAGACCCTTTGTCTAGAGAAATAGGTTTTCCAGATGTGAATGGAATTTGCTCTAAAAAAAATTATAACAGAATTGATTTAGACATTTCTAAGGATGTGTGATTCACCCGTGTCTGCTGCACGCTGAAGGCTGTGCAAATCCTGTCACTACTGCCCTTGTTTTGGTGGGGACAAGTGAGCAATGATAGCATAGCAGTATTAGGGCTTACGCCTTTGCAAATTGCTTAAGGAAGCCATTTGGTGTGTTACGGCTTTTGTAGCTGCGTGGCTTGTGCCATCCCACTGGACTGCCCAGTGCTCTGATCCTTTATTCCTTTAACAGAGTAGAAGTTGCAGATGATCTGTTGTGCACTGCCTGTGTTCTCTCTGCGGTTTTACCTGTTGTCTGCTTTCCTGGCTCTTCCAGTGTGAAGAACAAGTTTTCTGTTTTACTCTTGAGAGGCTACTTTAGCCTTGGTGAACATAAATTCACACAGATGTAGGGCCACAATTATATCTTACATGTAAATGTAGCTTCAGTGAATTAACAGTAAGAAGTGCTTAGAGCTTGGACAAATTATCCACGTCATAACAACTGAAGATTTAAAAGCCTCCACCCCAATAGATTCTCTGTATTCCTTTTATGTTCCTATCATCTCCCACTTGCTTTGCTTAGTTTAGGTCAAAGGCTCTGCTGATTTTAGTTTTTCAGCTTCGTAAGTGTTGAAAGTTGCTTTGGCACAACTACTGTCCATTTACACTTTGAATTTTTTTTAATGGAATTTTACTACATTTTGCTAGTGATGAAGGAACCCTTTCAAGAAGAGGAAGTCCTCTAAGCTCTTTTTGGGGCTATACCAAATATGTTAACTTCCTCAGGAAATTCAAGAATAAAGAGCCCTTTCTAAGGTCCTGTTGGATGGGAATATTGAAAACACACTGAGGTAGATTCTGAGAGCTCTTTGGAAGGGAAACTCCAGTTGGTGTGTTCTTTTTCTAAAAGACTGTTTTTGCAAAGGGAACCAGCAGGACCAGAACCTCAAGAAATTCTTCCGAAGAAAAGCAAACTTTCTGCATTGCTGGGGCTCCAGCAATCATGCTAAGTACTCTCAAAGATACGCAGCTCACACCTGAAAACTTTCTAAGGCCTGAGACCCATCGGTACAGTTTTGCCATTGATGCTTTTACAGAATGAAACATGAATTCCTATTTATCATATCACAATGATGGAAGCATATGTTATTTCTGACAGCTGTATATGTATGTTTAGGGATTTGGCAGGAAATTGAGACTATTGTTAGCAATTTTCACCTCTTGCTACCATAGATAAAACATCTTACAATTTGTCTGAGTGGATTTGTCATTAAGTATTACTGATGACAGCAACAGTATGCTCAGAGATACAACATTTTACTTCATTCCATGAGGTTAAAACAAAAAAAAAAACCTGAAGTAATGGGTGATAATTTGTAAAAGCTTCACAGATTGTAAACCTTTATATTTATCCATAGCCATCACATAAAATAACAGTGCTGGAGAACGGGAGAGGTGCTAGTCAGTATGGATGAAGTTTGAATAAAGATTACTCATGACAGTAAAAAAATAGCTGTGAAATTTATGGGGGAAATGTGTCAAGATGTGAGGAATTGACCCCTCAATTGCTGTTCCTGTTTCTTAACTATAAAGACAATCTCTTGTCTACAGGAGTTCTATTAGATGAAGAACAGACCACTCAAAAAGGCTTCGCAACTTCCCTCTGAACTGAGTCTATAAGAAAGTGCATTTCTTAATATTAACTTTAAAAAACCCTAAAAATTGTCTTTGACCAAAAAGGTTTAGTTCAGAGTAATTAATGTGTCTCTCCTGTGCACTTCTGGTGCTTGATTTATACCTTTTCAAGTTATCTTGAAAAACTATCCAAAATGGCTCCAACACAATGGAGTACCATGGATTTGTTTACACAAGTAAAGGAGATGGGGGAGGTAGGAGCAGTTGACAGTTGGTCTAAGGAAATAAAGAGAGACTGGATAGGTGCTCTTGACCTAGCTGCAAGAAATTCCCTTATTTCAAATATAATCAGGGAAGAATGAAAAAGAAAAAAGACCTTAACACTTTCTGTAGCAGTCAGTTAATCATGTTATATTGTTCAGTATTCATATATCCTTTTCAGTATAGTGTTTAATATTTAGTGTATGACTAGCAAAGTCTTTTATGCTTGGCTGGAGATTTTGCATGTATTTTGGAGAGCTGAGAATCCATAACCCCTTGAGAAGGTTTCATGCAATTTGAAAATCCCACTTTAATGCTTCCCTGCATTTCTTTTCTTTGCAGCTGGCCTCTCCCTAAGTGCAATGAAATCTTTGGAGAAAAAATTTTTCTCACCGTACTGTAATCCCATGGGCAAAGAATGCATGTGGGAGACAAGAGGTACTATGGCTTGTCTTAGATGTGACCATCTGAGCAAGTCAGGATTATGCTTTCTGCCCTTATAAAATATTGCATCTGCCTTTGCTCTGTGAGTGCTCTGCAAGGCTTTGTAGCCTCCATCTAAGGTAGTGCTGCTTGTTTAGTGCTGTAACTACAAGCTCTGCACATGCTGTAGCTTATGATTCCCACGTCTTCAGATCACATGTTTCTCATGTCTTCCTCTTTAAAAAGTCGTTACTTAAAGGACTTTTATTTGTTTTGATATATGGAAAATAATAGCTTATATCTCTAGTCCAGTTTTGATCCATGCTAATCACAGTTCCATGGACTGCAGGAGATTTTTTCTTAGAAATAATAGGATTTGGTTTTGAAGCTGTTTAATACAACTCACCTGTTTAGTCAGCATTTGTATTGACAGCACCCTCTTAGCATTAAGTTTTTAAGTGAATCCATGGTTGTTCCAGACTAATTAATTAGTCTTTGGAAGCAGAACAAAGACTTACAGTGTCTGAGAGAAAGGACTGGCCACCAGATTTGATTAATTGGTGTTTATTCAGGTAGTGGATAATTGTTATTCACAAACAAATTTTAAAGACTTTGTAATCTCAGGCTGTTTTTTGAAAACACATTGTGATGTTATTATCAATTCAGATTAGATTTTATTGATTACTGAAACAGTACTAAAATTGTAGATGAGTCTGCTTTTCACATTTTCAGATCCTAGAAATTTACTTTGAAATTCATCCTATTATAGACAATGAACTTTTGGCTCTGCTTTTTGTTGAGATGACATTCAGACCTGATGACATTCAGCTCTGAAAATCCCACAAAAGACTTGGTATTCCCATGTTGGACTTGGATCGAGGCCATCCCTAGTTAAAATGAGCAAAGGGTAGGGAGAGGAGGCAGAGCGCTTGCTATGTGAATTGTCTTGTCCTAGGCTAAGTTATGATCATCTCTACATCTTCCTTGTCTTTTATGATACTAATTTAAACAGTGTACAGTGAGTAACTCTGAAACAATTTATAGCTGGATGTCAATGCTGTACTGAGAAACAGTTTGGACTGAAAGCAGGCATTGTGTGAGCAAAGCCTGACGATACTTCACATTTAGTCTTTATTAGATAATGTAGCTGAACCATTTAGAATTAAGTGTTTGACAAACTATTATTTTTTTAGATCATTAAACTGGATTGCCCACTTTATATGATATTTAGAAAGACAGGACACAAATGCTATTTCCAGATTGTTTTTTCTTGTGCCAGATTAATTGCCCATTTATTTTGAAATATTTGTGAACATTTCAGTTTTGCCCTGATGTTGGTAATGGTTATGTTTATTTACTCTTATGATTTTCCAAGTCCTAGACATGGAGATGTGCTGAAGTCTTTTCAGCTCCCTTCTTGACTATACAGTAGGCTCATCGGATAGCTCATCTTCCAGAGAGCTCTGAAAACCAAGGCTCTATCTCTTTACCCAGCGTATGTTGAATGCAATTAGGCACCAGTTCAGAAAAGGCTTTGTGAACATTCTGAATCAGTGCCACTTTTTCTGGTCTCAGCAGCTGCCAAATGCCTAAATGCTGTATTCAAGCCAGATGTCTAAATATATAAAACGAATGACTGAACAAAGTGCTTCCTTAGTAGAGCATATGCGTATAGGATGGACAGACCTGAAGAGGGATCTGAGATCACATCCAGAACATGATGTTCAGCCAACCCACATCCGTGGCCACTAGGAAGGAGACCAGAATGAGCTCCTGTATGAGCTGTACAAGGAAGGAGCACCCTTGCTCTCATTTTTTGCTCTCTTGGTATGCGATACTAAGTTTCAGAAGTCTCTACTAGCAGTAGTATAAGGCAAACTCTGTCACTTCTCAGTGAGTGCACCTGCCTTTGGTACTGAGGTACTTGTTCAGCAGGATCAAACAGTTTGAGTACATCTAGTGTTTCACCTGAGCAGCCTCCACTCAACTGTTGTGAATGGGCTACCATGATCTTGTTAGGAAGTTTACAGAATACAAGATACACAGAAAAACAGCTTTTATGTAAAATAATTCAGGAATTCAATGACTGCTAAGGCTGCCAAAGTGCTTTTCTCTTTCATTGAAAGCAGAAAGAAAGAAAGTCAGAAATGAATGTTAGCTCAACTGCAGTAGTGAGTAAAACTGAAACACTCTTGGGCAGGCACAGTAACCTACTTTATAAATGCATTATAATTTATAAGAGTAGTGTGTGTTGAAACTGTTCATAGAACGTTTTCACTAGGCACTCTTAGTCTTTGTCACTACTTCCCAAAAGAAGTAAACATGATCCTTTTTGAGCTATGTTTAAAGCAAAGCATAAGATGCATTTATATTCCTAGTTTTCCTAGAACCTGAAACTTTAGTGATCTTAAAAACCTGATTGGTGTAGTTTCCCTTTTACATAAGGCTGCCTAGTTCTGGATTCTGGATAGTGTCTGTATGCATTGAGAGGGACTGTGCACAGTCTTAGAGAAATGCCTTCAAGACATTAAAACTTGAGCCCAAATGCTGTTGTTTTGGGTGCCCTATAAATTATTTTGTTAATAATCTTGAGAATACCTAAATTGATCCAGGAAGATTGCGATGAGAGGCTACTGGTAACGTAATAGTTCTGTAGTAAGGTTAAGTAGCAGTAATAATTCATGGTAAGGCAAGAAAATAATTCTCTCCTCTCACAGCTATCTAAAAAAAAAAATCTCTATAGTTAACTAAGTCTTGAGTAGTTGTTCTCCTTTGTAACAATGACAAGCATAGAAATAAAATAATTTCAGTATATTTACTACAGGACAGCAGTGGTGTACGAAGCTCTCACTAGCAGGATGTCTTTTTTCCTCTTAGGTATGGCAGTGTGGAGGAAGTGTTGAGGTTCTGCCTTGCTCCAGGATTGCCCACATTGAAAGAGCACATAAACCATACACAGAAGATCTAACTGCTCATGTCCGGAGAAATGCACTAAGGGTGGCCGAAGTCTGGATGGATGAATTTAAGAGCCATGTCTATATGGCATGGAACATACCCCAGGAGGTGAGTCACAAAGACCAGTGTTTGCAAACTTTGACTTTAGATCCTTTTGGGTTTGGTTCCTATTCTGAATTTTTATTTTTCTGCTAGAATTTTGTTATTTGTGTACACTTATGTATGTATTTATGTTTTACATATAGGCATAAGATACGCCTGTACATACACACTTATATATAAAAATATATATGTAGTTGTGTTTTAGTCTAGAATAATTCCTTTGTCTTGAGGTTCCTTAAAAATTAATTTATTGTTAAGTTCATCATCCTCACTCTACGTGGAGATTTTAATCTAGTAGTTGCAGAAATGTGGAAAACAGAAGCATCAAATCTGTATTATCTGTATTACATGTCTCATTTTGAATTTGAATCTCTTAGTTGCCATCGCAGAGAGCTTAATTCCACCAGATTTGTGAGGGGACAAGGGGTGAGGAGTGTTAACATCTATTGATTCAAGTGTAAGTGTATCACTCTTGAGTAATTTCATATTAGAGTAAGGGTGGCTGGTGGATGTCATGAAATATTGCAGAATCTAGCTGCAACTCCCTCTTGGCCTGCTTGTTCAGATTTATTTTCCGTAGATGACCAATGGTTGGTCCATTGTATTAAGAAAATATTGTCAGATGGCTAATGTGAGAGTTTCATTTGACATCTGATTTTAAATGTTCTTCATTTCCGTAGTCAATGGTATTTAGTCTATTAACTGTGAAGAGCTATAGGGCTCTGAGAAAGGTGACTATTGTCCTGTACCTATTCTGGAAAATATTCAGGATCCATGTAGAATAGGTTGTTTTCACTTGGATTGGAAATCACGGCTGTAGTGGTTTGAAATCTGAATTTCAGATTTGACTTACAGTGTGCAGTTCTAATTATTACAGCAAAAGCAAATATTCTAGACTTAATAAATGAACTTGGTCAATTTATTTTTTTCTTTAATAAAATCTCTGTAAAATTTCTCTGAGTGATTTTGCAGCTGCTCAGAGAAACTGGTTTTGCTGCAATTTTTGGTTTGAGAAATAAAGTGCTGTACTTTTACTCCTTTAGTTTAATAAGGAAAAAAGGTTACAAACCAAAACCCAGCTAGATATATGAATGCTGATGATGGTTCAGCTGCTTTCAATAATTTTGTTCATCTCTCATGGTTAAAACTAGATAATTTTAGCAAAGTGGGGAAGTCATTGTCCTATTTTCAGGTTGCAGAATTAGCCTTAAAATATACCATGAAAGCACCAGGAAAAAATTGCTCTATGATCTGGTATAGGGAAGGGACCTTTCTGAAAGTTAGTCTCATGTTCACAGGATCCAAGCTACTATTTTAAGTGTCTCTATTTTTAGTAGTCACTCAGCAGCGCATACAAGAATAAAGACATTTCTGGAAGACAGAACTATTTATTTTACGTTCAAACAATTTCAAACCTGATAGATTTAAATTTCAGTTTCTATTTTTTTATTGGTAGTTATTTTCCTGAAGATTGGTTGATCTTCATTGATTGGTCAAGTTTCAGTTTTTTGACTTGCAAACATAGCATTAACACAAAACTTAGAAATTCCTTTTGCTAACCAGGATCTACAGTATTATACACATATTTTCATAATATTCATCCAGTTACGATGGTGGTAGTACTTAATCTTGTGCAAAGTTGAGATTTGAATGCAATTTGGAAATCAAATCCATAAAGAATACAAAGATAAGTTGTTATTATTATTACTTGTTAAATGGAAGTTTAACAAGTAATAATAACACAATCTTGACTGTGCTGATGGATCAGAAAATTATAAGCCTGTTATCAAAAATTTGAAAACTCATTTATTAAACACAGGAAAAATAAACACAGTGTGTGGATTGAACAGATTTCTTCAGGTCACAAAGTTCATCAAGATGTCTGCACAGTAGATCTTGTACTACAGATTTGCTTCATAGTTTTGAGGAGGAATAACAAGTTTTCTTACTGTTTCAATCTCCAGCAATTTTTCCCACCACAAATGTACTCGTAATTGCACTGAACTGCTTGAATAAATTGCAATGCAGATTATATTGTCTCTTCACCTTCAGAAAGGCTACTGCTGTCAAACCATAGTGCAGACTTAAAAGCTGGAAATGGCAAGCGCTAAATCAGCTTTTAATAGTGGTAGCCTCTTCTGCAATGTAATGAGATGCCTCTGTTGTAGGGAGAAATCTATTACTATGTGTATGTACAGAACCTAGCAGAAAGAACCTTCATTTATATTTCTCACTGCTGTAGAAAACCAAATAAACACACACATGCACACATACTTATTTAAAACACACGAGGAAAAGCTTAGTTTTCACAGTTGTAACAGGCCTATAAAGCCTGAATCTACTCATTACCTAGTAATTGCTACAGGATGTTCAGAGACCTTTGTGACTATGGCACCTTTGTGACTATCAGAAGGTTTTCCTGTCAGTTGAGGTCTGTGACTTACAGCTGGGTACAATCAAGTGTTGTTCACCCAGCTTCCATCTTTTGCCATGTGGAAAATAGAAAGAGTTAGAAGAGTGTTGGGGCTCTGTTTTGTTCTGACAGCCTGCCATGTGCTCAGGTATCCCAAATCGGTTCTGTACTTTGAAACTGTTTTAAGCATCTTTGTGTTCATTGTGCAAGGCTGGTTGCCAAGAATCAGGGCAAGAGCTCTGAAGACCTAGGACTTCCTTTTCCTTTCCCATGCTAAACTTTGCAAGTACTAAACTGATTCTAGAGCAATAGGAAGCAAGTGCATGTTTAAGGAAAGCTTCTGGCTTTTTAAGGGGAAGAGGAAAATACAGTACAAAATTACGCTCCCAAGCACTGTAAAGAAAAACTACATCATTAGTGGGAGTCCTCTTTTATACATGAAAAAGTTAGGAGCAATGCAGTCTCTGCTTGGTATAGAAACATCTGTAGAAAGAGTGAGTATTCAGTGTAAACAAGCAACCTGAAAAATAACTTAAAGCTTGTGAGACACTTGTAATACAGACTTCCAGTAGGCAGGGTGCAAAGAGACAGTGGATGAGAAAGGCTGGGGATGGATTAGGTCAAATTTAGATATCAGACTGGATGGCAATATTTCTGTTTCATCTTTGCTTATATCAAGATTAAATTAAAGGTGAAACACCAAAGAGAGATAATTTTCAAATCAAACCTAGCTTAAGCTTAGGCAAAAAATCTTGAGACATGTGGAGAGGACAGACAGATAGCTTGACCAACTGCTGCTACACAAGTGGACGACTACAGGAGTAATTCTCTATCTGGAAGTTGATGAAATAGTGCACTGGTAATGGACACTGTATGTAATAGAAATATATTCAGTAATAACAGTCAGGACTTTCCATGAAATAAGTTATTCCAAAATGTTAATGACAGGACCTTTTTTTTTCCGTGGAAGACTTTCCAGATCTCTGAGAAGCCCCATAGTCAGATGTTTCCAAAGGTTTTAGTCTTTGAGACCTAATAATGAAAAGGAGTTAGACTCATTCGGCGGTGTGCTGTAACTGCCCTCTTTGGATCTCTGTGGGTGGCTCTAAAGTACTGAGGGCTTCAAATGGGGACCTTGGATACTGTAGTGATTTCTGCGTGGTGGTAACTACTTAGATAAACAGATTCAGAAAAGCACTTAAAACCCAAAGGAAGCTTGCTTCTTCTGGGACCTCAAGTCCCAGAAGCAAGAGCTGTGCTCTCCATGTATCCTCCCCTATGTTTTTGGTTGTTTTTTTTTTTTTTTTCTTTTCACCCATCATATTCTTAGCTTTGGGGAACACACAGAGTTGTTGTAGGTGATAAAGCTAGTGTGCTACATGTGAACTATTTTCCTTCTCCAGCTGCATGGGAGGGTGTGATTACTGAGGCCTCAGAAGCTCCTTCTTACCTTATACAATAAACTTTAAGGAAACAAGCATTGGTGCTGCAGGATTGCGTAAGAAAGGAGTTGGGATGCACTGGACCAGTTTAGGACCTGATCCCAGGAAGCATTGTTAGTGCTGGAAGTCGAATGTCTGTGTGCTGACATCCTCTTTTTCCTTCACACCAGTGGCAGATACACTGGCGAGTGCAAGAGCAGCCAGAGCAGTGCATGAGCGAGATTTGTCCATAGGATCAGTTGATTGTCTTATAGCACTCTACAGCATGTTCCTCTATCTAGTCAGTTGCTAGAAAAGTCAGGAAGAAATAGTCACTTAAGGAGCAGTTCCACATGAAGTTTTGTGAATGATGAAGGGCTTGAGGTGAGGGGAGTCATCACTTTTAAGGATTAACTTGAGTTATGCCTGTTTATGCCAGACCTCAGTTTCTTACTTTTTAGTATACTTGCTAATGTGGAAGTCAATTTTACTTCAGTTAGGAAATGCTTCCATAATAAAATACACTTGTTCCAGAATAACATTAATTCAGTGTTTTGGGATGTAAGCAGCAGTCATTGCTTTAGCAGCTCAGAAACCTACATACTTCTGAAGATACCTTTTTGATGTGCAACTAAGAAAATACAGTGTTTCCAATGTTATTTTTAAATCATATTTGGGGACTTGACAAAATCTTTGGGGTGTTTATGGCCCAGTAAAGGCAGTTGTTTAAGTAGATAGATTATAGAATTTCCCTGTGGAAATTTATTTATCCTACATTTTGTTCTGAGGCAGAAGTGATAAAGCACAGTGTGGAGCAGAATGTCTCATTTTACTTCCCGTCAAACAGCATCCATGGATTTGCACTTAGATCCCTCTCTTTCTACTGCGTGATTTTATGTGATAAATTATTGATTTTTATATACAGAGATTTTATGAAAGTCACACTTTATGATCTGGTCTTATGATAAGTAGAAATTAGGTTATACAGAAATGTAAATGAGAATAAAAATTAGGGGAGAGAATATTCTGCAATTGTATTTTACAAAAATAACTTATCTTTTTACGTTAGCAGAGAAATTTAATAAGTGATACTTCAGAAAGGTGAGCAGAGCTTCTGCTCTTTGCAGTGAAGCAGTAAACCCAGACTAATCATATACTAATGATTAGGCCACAGTGGAATGCCAGCGATAAGGTTGTTTCTAGAGCAACTTGCTACTTCCTGCCAGTTATTTTTGGATTTGGCAAGTGCCAGGAAATTAGAGAACAACAGTGATATTCGTTGGAAGCTAGATCTGAAGCCCACTGAAGTCAATAGGAGTGTTTCCATTTACCAAAGCAGACTTTGAAAGAGACCCCACCATGGTGACCTGTATTATATTTCATTGGGACACTTAGGGAGTATGGTGGATAACAGACTTACTTTGCAACCAAAAGCTGATAATTATCATAGGTCATAATCATCTTTGCAATGAGGGAGACTCTGGACGATTAGTTTAGACAGAAGTGTATCGACTGATGTCTTTTCTGCTTTTTCTGTCCTTTGTTTTGTGTGCAGGACTCTGGAATTGATATTGGTGATATTTCTGAGAGGAAGGCCTTGAGGAAGAAGCTCCAGTGCAAGACTTTTAGGTGGTATCTTGTCAGCGTGTATCCAGAAATGAGAATGTATTCAGATACTGTCGCCTATGGGGTGGTAAGGATCTTGTTTACATTTCCTGATTTAAAAAGGTGTGGAGGGGAAGGTGTAATAGTGGAAGTAATTAATGAAGACAATGCCTGGCTCCAAGTAGAATCAGATAAACTTGAAGTCGCTAGTTAAAGTATTTCTTAGACTGGTTAGTTGACTGAGACAGCTGCTTTGCTGTAGTTCATGCTGAAGTATTCTGCACATTATTGTCCTCCCTGATTTTTTTATTTGTTTTTGTTTCATGGCTTGCATTCCACTCAGAGATACTCAAGACATGATTTTTTAGGCACGTTGGAGCTGTCAGTTGGAAGGTTTGTGGTAGCAGGTGAATTAATAAAATAGACTCAGTATTTCAACTGCAAGCTTCTTAATATTGTAGCCAGATCTTAGTTTAGAACCTCAAATGCCTGTATTTTAGGATCATCATCATCATCATTACTTGTGTGACAGTAGTAATCTTGTCTGTGTTGAAATCATGCTTGAGTGGTACTGTGCTAATTAAAGTAGAGACAATTCTTGCCCCTAGAACACTGGCAATCTAAACAGAGAGGAGAGGTGTGCATGACATGGAAGATGAGCACAGTAAGTTAATACAGGCCCATAATAAAATAGTAGAGCTAGGATGTCCTTTCACATTCTCTATCCAGTGTCATATTCACAAAAATTTATTTTCATTAATTAAATTTGCCTTTTTGCATGCAAATCCCAATTAGGAAATGTAACTAGTAAGAGCAGATCATAGAAGCGAGAGACTTGGCTTGACACCTTCCTCCTCAAAAAGAAGTCTGAGTTGTGCAGTTTGCCAGTATGGCTCTGAGAAGACATTTGAGGGTGCCATAGAGCAGCTGCTCTGGTTTAGCAAATGCAGTGATTGTATGCCCCGCAAAGTTTCATGACCCCTTTGATGATCAATTAAAAGGATCATTTTTGCTTTTTGTACAATCTGAAAAGAGAAGAAAAACATTTCCAACAAAGGTTTAGGTTGTTGTTAATGCACGAGATAATGGTTACCTTCCAAAATAGTTCAGAACAATGCCAAAATCACATCTGTGTGCAAGGAGCCTCTTCCACAGACTGCATGGAATTGCCCTCAGAAATGCCATGATCTAATCAGGTGTGGAGTTTCCTGAGGAGAAGGAAGAATAGCAGCTAATAGGTGCATGTGTAGATACCTATGGCTAAAGAATCTTTGATTGCAGGTAGAAGTGATACTAGATAAACAAAGGAATAGCAGTCACAAAGCTAAGGTACTTGTTGCATAGTCTCAGGATTAACTCAGCATCGTGAAGGTCAAAATAAAAATCAGTGAACAGGCACCCTATGATTTTGGCAGTTAGACTAGATGACCTTTAAAGGTCCCTTCCAACCCAAACCATTCTATGATTCTACGATTTTTTTATTCTGCTGAGACTTTTCCATCTGCCTTTGGCAAGGTATGAACCAAAAAGAATCAGAAGAGTTTGTTACAGAAATACTGAACTCATTGGTCAGCAGAACATGCATATTTGGGTACTGCATAATAATGCACATGATGCAGTCTCTTGTCTGCAGTATGAGAGCAGCCTCATCAGCTAAGAAAGATGTGAGGAGTAGGCGTTACTTCATTGTTTGTACTATGACAAAAGTAGTAGTGGACAGCTGTGGGAATGTATATGTACAGGTAAAGGGGGAGTATTTTAGGAAATACACAGCTTATTGTTTTATGAAATGCTGTTGTATGAAACAAAAAGATACAGTGCCCCACTCTTTTCAGTAAAATAATTGTTTGGATCTCTAATCTTCCTTCATGTCTACTTTCCTGTTCGCTTGCGTGGCTCATAATGGAGAAAGGTGTGGTATTTCAAAGGAAGTCAGCTGCTTGCTGATTCTCTAAGTGCTTCCAACTGACTTCATATTTTTTTTAGAAAATTGAGATATGGCTACTATAGCATTATCATTAATTTATACCAAGTAATTACAAAAGCTGTCTGAATAGGGGTAAGGGTTAGGATATAGGCGTCTACAGTGTCAACACCCATATTTGTTTCCTGAATATTAGTTGTGCGAGAGTTAGGAAAATAGTTTTTTCATTCTTGTCTAGTTGATGCTGTGGCATATAGCTAGGGTTAGGGTTTGTGGCAGCGTAAAGGTTTAGGACCTAAATTTACTTCTGAATTCTGCAGTACCCTTAGAGTTGTGAGAAAGTGACATCAGTGGACCAAAAGCTGATGTATTTAGTGTAGGAACTGGTTTCCTAATTTCAACTTGATATTTGACATAATTTTGCAAATTCAAGATTTCAGTAGTCTAATTTATCTCTACATTCTGTAAGCGTCTAAGTTTGAAAGGGAGCGAATGGCAGTATTGACTAATTATTTTTTCAGTGTGGAAACTGGTGACCTGGTTATATTTTGGGTTGTAATTAAGTCTTGGTAGTCTAAAACTGCACTACCCAAGTTAATTGTTGATTCCCAAAAAGCCACTAGAATTTGGAAAGGAATGGTTCCTAAGAGTCTGAACCTAGTGATTTTGAAACGGCATTGTTAGTTAACAGGCCAGTGGTTTTTTTTTTCTTTTTCTGTTTTCTGTAGGAGTAATTTCTCTACAAATATTCTAAGTTAATTGTAGAGTTGTGATTGGGATAAGAGTTTGAGAAATTAATTCTGAAGAGCTCTTTTTTTTTTTTTTTGTTTTCAAGGCTCATAAGAAGGGGACTGCTGTTAAAAGGAATCTAGTATTTTCTCTGTTTTCTCTTTCAGCACCTGATCACCAGTCAGCTGCTGTTAGGGCTAAGGTCATGTTTGTTTTTAGAGCTTGGGAATCTAGAGTCTGTCTATCTGTTCTACTGCTGGGTCAGCCCTCTCAGCTCAGTCACATGCTGGTGTTGGTCAAGGTGGATTTTTTTGCTTCCTTTATTATGGGAGTTGTTGTGGAAAAGGTTGTCACATTAGGGCTAGGACAAGCGTTAGAGCTTGAGCTTGTGGAAGAGGTTTTGAAAAGCAAAAGGCGGAGATAGATCCAGGTGTGAATTAATAAGGTTGATATTTATCATTGGCTTGGATAGAGAGTGGTGCCTAACATCTGATTACGATCAGAGTCATGGTTGTGGTTACGTTTATGGCTAAAAAATTCAAAGCTTTGAGAGAGGAAACTTACTTTAATTCTCGAGGTTTGCAGCTAAGAGTAAGGCCAGTATTGATACCTAATGCATATTTTATCTTTAATGTTGAGATTTGTCCTGCCTATTATTGAATTTAGATTTAGGTTTGGAGTTGGAAATCTTGTAGAGATGAGTTCATGTTTTGGATTTAATTCAGTACCTGGCTTCAGACTTTGGCTTGTCCACACTTCTTACATACTAATGCACTTCTAGACTTCCTTTCCATAAATTTGTTTTCCTCAACGGAGGCCCCTGTGCGCAGCTGACAGAACTGCTCAGTTAGTCACACATGGTTGCAAATCACATCACCTCTTCATTCCCTCCATCAGACAATTCTCTCATGTTCTCTGAACCGATCTTACACCACTGAACACCTTTATACATGCCCATGGGTATACAATCCACATCTTTGGCCTCATGCTCTAAAAACACCTTCCAGCTATCTGTGCTCATTAATTTAGCACTTTGCATTCAGAAAATTCTGTCCCAGCATTGCATGAACAAAGCCAAGTGTTTTGCAGTCTATTCATAGCTAGATTGCTGTGTGTGAGTTAGCCTGGAAAAATGAAAAGAAGAGCTAGTGCATACCAATTGGCCAGAAGTCTCTAAGTGTCAGCAGAAAGGATTTTTTAAAATTATTTCCAGAAATTAGAAGCCTTTCCTGAGTGATTCTGAAAAGCTGTTTAATTACAGGGCTTTCTCCTGTGTTTGAAACTCTATCCCTAGTGCTCAGCTAGTTGCATTGGTACAAAAATTATTTTTTGTATATAGTGTGTACCAGGAATGCATCAGGCTTAATATTTTAAAAACATGTAACAAAAAATATTGCTCTCTCTGAAGGCTTTTTGAAGTCTACACCCCTGAAACCTTGTGCAACATTATTGAAATCAATAGTGTTACATTATCTACAAGAAAGAATTTAGTCCAGATGCTTTTTCTTCAATTATCTTCACTGCAACAAGTATTTTTAATTTTACATATTTCCTTGCTCAAGTACATATGATTTTTTTCAAAGAAAATCAAGTAATCATACCATCTTTTTCTCGTGGAAGATTTGCTTGATTTCTTTTTCTTTCTGTTTATTCTAGCTGCAGAATTCCCTGAAAAGTGATTTGTGCCTTGATCAAGGGCCAGACACGGAGAATATCCCAATCATGTATATCTGCCATGGAATGACACCACAGGTAAGTTTTTCTAAAGATCTCTCATATTGCTGCTGCTCCTTGTAGACTGTGTAGGAGGAATCGTCTTGTATCTGTCCTTGTTTTCCTGCAGCAATTCCTCTGTGTGCTGTTTAGTAGCTTTTTTATAGAAAGCTAGAACATTATTTCTGCCCTAAATTGAGAATCACTGGTATATTAGCACTTTGACAATGAAGTTTGCATATTCATTTTGAAAGAATTTAAGGAATATGAGAATCAGCACTGACCCAGATTTGTTGCTAAAAGCTTTAATGTCTGATCTTTAACTGTGCATGTCATATTAATTAAACAATACATTTTAAAACATTTTACATACATACATACATATACTCACAGTTTATTTATACATTATCTGAAACAATATCTTTTTACTTGATATCTTTACTTTCTCATTTTCACAAATGTGAGATGTACAACCACCTTCTTCACATGATACAGCTGTGTCAAATTCCAAACCCTGTTCTTATGAAAATCCTTCTTCTAAAGTTTCTTTTTTTTTCTTTCTTTACTGTTGTTCTCTTACTCTAGTATGTGCCAAAGAACAAAATTACCAAAACCTTTCCACTTTCTTACACCACAGCTGAATTTATAAACTTGGCAAATGAGGCTTAAGACATTGTACTTCCCCAAGTGGCTACCTGTACGGGCATAGGTGAAAGTGTTGATAGGCAAATCTTGACTGTAAAAATAATATTACATGGTCTAGAACATGCTTGTCAAAGAGATATGCAAATTATCTAACTCTGAGAAGTAGCATAAGCAAAAATGATATAAAGGAAATGGATGTATTTGTGGGAGTGACTGGAGAAACTGAAAGATGTCTCCATTTTGAATCTTCTTTTTCTCTGACTACCTTTTGTATTTATTTTCTCAAAAGGATCCTGTTATGCTCACTGAAGTTATGGAATGTGGTTTTTATCCATGGGATTGTCAGTTACGTGATTTGTCTATACAGCAAATGAATCCTCCTAATATCAGAAATAAATACAGAGCAACAACGTAGTCTTCTCCTCTGTACCTGGACCTGATAGTGAGCTGGAAACATGAGTGTGGTGAAATGCAGATATGATTCTGTACTTCCTTGCCAAGTCACACATGCTGCAGCTGTGTTCTCTGCTGACTTCCTTTGCTGAGGTCCTTTAATACTGATCACTACTGGCGTCACACTTGAATAAATGATGAATGATAATGAGTAAATTACGAAGACAAAAATATCTGAAAATCCCATCCATCACACCTGCTCACCTCATAGGTTGTGGCTTATTTGTCACATAATTATATGGTAAGCACTGTTTGCCTCCAGGAGGTTTTCAAGCTAGTCCTCAGTGTTCGCTAAGGAAACGTGTGATTCATCTATGAGCCAGGGCCATTATTCTTCGTCTTCTAGGAGGGTGCCGTAACTCTCTTCTGGCACATCATCTGTGATAACACACTACAGGAACAGCTATAAGTTTTGATTAGAAATTTTAGTTATAGTTTAAAGACAAACAGCAACAACAACAAAAGTCACTTCAATTAGCACAGTTTAGTATTCACCAGATCAAGAGCTACCTTTGAATGTCAGCTAAAGTTCTGTGTAAATAAGGTAGCAGCAAATAAATGACAGAGGGAAAAGAAGCAAGGGAAACTTCTTGACAAGATTCTGCTCCTTTCATAATTACAATGTTGTGTCTTCTTCCCATTGCTATGCATTTAATTTTGTAACAAATTATTTTAAAGACTACTCCCCAAAAGGCTCATATGAGCAAGACCCTGGTAATGAGTGAGAACTTTTTTTACGCAATGAGTAGACTTTCTCTATGTTAGGGATTATGGTATTAACAGGGAAAGCACTAACAAATGTTCAGCATACTTCTATGAGATTTCCGTTGCATGTATTACATCTCTTGCTTAAACAGAGCTGCCGCCATTTACATTTCTTCTAGCATATTGGAAACTATTTGAATAAACATTCCTTAATCTTAGTGAACTTGCCAGTAACCACAGAAGACATTAGTGAGACACTAATTTTATTCTAGTAGTTGTGAAATGCTAAATAAAGGACATTATTTTGCTCACCTGGCAGTCCTTATCAAAACAGGTCAGTCAAAAAGTTCGGTTCCCTGATTCAGGACTGCTTATATGACTGAGGGTTTTGATGATGCCATTCTTAGTTCTGGTGCAAAGCTTTACTGTTGCAGCTCTACTACTTAGAATTTTAGAGCTGCCACCGTAGAGGGCTTTGCAGAATTGCATCTACATGTGTGTTAATGTATCTGGCTTCCAGGAACCATTCTCTCATACTCAATTTAAGTTACTGTTCTTTCTTATTGCTGTAGCCTCCCTTCTAAATTGGATAACTTCCTTTTTTTTTTATTTTTCCATTAGCCTCTTTCAGATATTTTGGGATTTTCATCTTTTTGCATAGGAAATAGCTTAGATCAGGTGTTTGACATCAAGTAATAATTTCAGAATTGTACATACAGCTGCTGTTTCTTTTTAGCATGTTTTGTACAAGAAAGAAAGCATTGAAGTCAACAAAAAGGGAACTGCATACCTGGCATTAAAAACCTGTGCTCCATTTTTTGCAGAGAATATCGAAAACGTCATGTGTAGGTTCATAATTAAATGCAGTAGGAAATGGCAAGGAAATAGCAGTGAAATGATCAAAAATAGTTTTTCCCATGGTACTTCAGTTGCATTTTAAATAGACATCAGAATTAGTGATGGCGAGAGTTCTGTGATTCAGATTCCCTAGCCTTTCAGCAATGCACTCAATGTCTACTGTAACTAATGTTAATATATTCATAGTTCCTTCCTGCAAGTATCTTAGAGTGCTTTATAACAGTGTTTATTTTATGGTACTGTTGTACAAATAGAGAAAATAATGCAAATCTTACATGTGGTTAAGTAGTAGGATGGAATGGAAAATCAGAATGTAATATCTCTATTTCCTTAGTCCTCTGATACTGCTACTGAGAAAGAATTTCTCTAGCTGGGTATTTGGCTTGGCCTGAAAAGACAGAGGGCACTTAGAAAACTGGAATCTAGGATTAGGTATGTTTTGTGCACTCCTTCTGTCTTCAGAAAGTGCTTCCCAGGGTAGCTTTATTTTGTCCTGGTCTCCAGCAGCCTGGACACTTCATAGCACCCACTGAGTAGAACAACTTGCATGTTCAACCAGCAAAAAAACCTCAAATGGTTGGCCATCCTGCAATGCATTCTCATGAATTTAAGGGAAGAATTGCTACTAGTTTATCTTTAGTAAGAGTGATTTCATTACAAAATGTTGCCCAGGTAATTATAGATACTGTTGAGAACTTCTTTGTCTTTCCAACTGGTAGCATCTGAACAGCATAGCTTTCTAAGTTGCTTATCCTCCCCTAGTTCTGCTGCCGGAGTGTATTGCTTCCTAAGCATCACATCTTTCTATTTCTGCATTTAGTCACTATCTGTCCAAAATCAACACTGCCGTTACTACTCCTGCACTGTCTGTACAACAACATACGGTGTGTTGGCATAACTCCTCAGGCTCATCAGCAAGAACATCACTGTCACACCTAAGCATTTGCTATTACTTCTCATAGTCACCACAGGTACTAGGCAGTTATTAGATGTACATGAAGCAAGGCTGTAAGGTGGTTTTGGTACCTTTGGTGTGCTGATGGTCAACTGTTTGGAAGGGGCTTTTGGTGTTCTCAGCCAAAGAGACAACACTGGAGACAGCTGCGGGGTGTGAGGAAGCAGTCTCCCTTCAGCCTGACAGTAGAGGGAAACAGAAAAATTGGCAGATAAGGTGAACAGGCAGTAACGGAGAAAATGAGAGGAGATAAATGTGAAGGAAAGAAGGGAAGACAGAAGAATAGTTGTGACAAAAGAGTACAAAACAAAGTTCATGTGAGGTTGTGAGGTTTTTGCTGTTTTTTAAAAGTGGTTCATGCAGAAAAGGATAAAGATACTGTTTTAATTCTTGAACTTGTTGAAGCAAAGGTACAATTCAGTTGTATGTTTAAGCCATAGAAGGTCCATTTCCAGGAATGTCCCCTTTTGCATGGAAGAGGTAAGTGCTTGTAGTTGCAGTAAGTATATGACTCTGTTCTCTTCCTAATTCTGGGAATTGCCTAAGCCTGGATGTTTGATGTTGTTTAAGACTGCTGTTTAATCAAGCCTGTCATCTTGAAGGCAGACTGATGACAGCATGTCACTTGCAATAAAACTACTCCTGAGTGATAATTTGGAAGATTCTTTGCTGGGAATGAAACACCACATTATGAGAGACTTTATAACTATTGTATAATGAACAAGAACCATCAGTCAATGAAGTTATATTTGAAGTACACAGATGTACCTTGAAAAGTGCTTATGATTGAGGGGAAAATGGGCAGTTCTGTATTCCCTTATTGAATAGTTTCTGGCTCATATATGTCTCAATTTATAAGCAGTTAAACCACGAAGCTCATCCAGGGATGTTAAAGTCAATACAAACCAGTTAGATTTTGAGGAATTAGAGTTGAGGACCAGGGTCAGAAGACTAGATTGGGAGAATTACTAGAAAAGAAATGGAGGTGAGAAGGGACACCCATTCATATCCCTTCGTATTCTTGCTAGAGATTGCAGAACTAACACTCAGTAACTGATGACTACTGCCCTATCTGGTAGGAATTATTGCTACTCTGCTGAAGGCAATAAAAAGAAGCCATGCCAACAAGTAGAGCTATGCCAGTTTACACCGTATGAGGTTCTGACCTAAAAGTTTAATGCTGTATTCTAAGCACTGTGTTTGAAGTACTGGAAACAGCAGTTACAAGAACTTCCATGAATTTCTGAAAACTCTTTGTATGATTCATGAGTGCTCCTTTTTAAATGTTATTCAGGTATACTTACATAGAAACTACTTTTTTTTTCATTGTACTTTTTTAGCATAGTGGGTGTTCATACACAGATATTTGTTAATTTGTAAACAAGAATATGCGTAAGTCAAAGTAGCTGAAGGTGTTTATATTCCAGTAAAAAAGTACAGGGTTGATCACAAGCACCATATGGCATCAGTTCAATTTCTAAAACCTAGAAAAGGGAAAAATTCACAGATATTCAGCAAATATTTATCAAAAGAATTAAAATAGCTTTGCAAATAATTTTTTTAACAAGAAAAATAAATTTGTCAGTTTATTTTCAATTAATAATTTAGATGTCTCTAGAGCAAGGTTGTTGAGGCTGTTGAGACATTACAAATATAAACATCTCAAAACTGGATTTTAATAAAGCCTTAATTTTAGTAAGTCTATTACAGTGTTAAAAATTTTCTTTAGATTCCTCTGCCTAATAAAATTCATATTGAATTGGACAATCGTCAATGCCAGGAAAGCTAGAAGAAGAACCACATGTTTTTTCAGAAGGAATGTTAAGGGAATTTGGAAGCAGAAACAGTAGCCTCCTTAGGAGTTGCTTTCTGTGCATGTGAAGTATGCAAACCAAGAAGCATTATATACTATCTTATTAGGAGAAATTAATAGAAAGCATGTGATTATATCCTTTACTACAGGTCAGGCTTTCCAGAACACCTTTCCATTTGCATTTTTTAAAAAATACAGAAATCATGCAAATACTGAATAGTGCAGCTGCTTTTCCTGTACAGGCTTGATTCTGCTGCCAACAGTGCACCACAATGTTGGTGTCCTGAAAAGTTGTAGATAAAGGAGTTTCTGAAGTTTAACAACAGTGTATAACTGTGATGACTCAGATCCTGAGCTGGCTTATGGATGAAGACATACTCTTTTTTCTCCTACAGCTGAAAATTAAACTTATAGTGAAATTGTAATTAATGTAGGCAAAAAATACAACATTCTAAGAAACTACTATGGAATGCCTACATTCCAAGAGGTCTTTTGTTATTTAGAAGTAGGACCTTGTTCTTCAGTGTGTGTGTAAAGCACATAAGCATTACAAACTGAGGGTCTGTGCAAGGAAATAGTTAAACAGAAGGCCTCACATCTAGCAGCCGCTGGTACTAGCAAGTTTCAGTGGTAGTCAGGGAATAAGGAAGAACAGAACAAAACCTGCTGATGTGGATCAATGATTGGCCCTTCAAACTTGAAAAATCACTGCCCTGAAGATGAGATGTCTACAATAAACATTTTCAGGGAGTATTTTTTAAGCAATAAAAAGAAGCACAGCAGCTGTTTAAACAGCTGTCAGTCACATGCAAACTCAGGCTTGATGTTCATGTTTGTTTTCAAAGTAAATGTTAGATACATTATAAAACCTGTCTTATACTGTGTATAAGACAGTCTGACCAGAAATCTGCTCTGTGCAGTATCATTTCTTTCTGCAGAGCTGCTAATGCAGTAGTCTGAAGTTAGTAAATACCTAACTGGTTTCTGATAATTATTTTGTGTATGCGGAGATACACAGGGTGCTATACAGAAACTGAACTGAAAGCATTTAATTACGTCTTGGTCCAGATGCTATGCAGTGAAAAGTCACACTGTGCTGTAGGAAGAGTAGTCATTCCTCTCTTTGCACAGCTGGAGTGAGTATGTCATTATTCATACAATGTGGAGCAGCTGCATCAAGAATGGCGGCTTATAGCTGGTTGGCCTGATTCTTACGGGAGACCAGACATCAATCAGTCCCTGGCTTTGGCAAGCAGTTTAGACTGTGCTGGGTGCTGCATTAAGCCCTGTATGGTTTGTAGTGTGGCTGCCTGAGATTGTCTCAGCGGTGCACCCTTTTTCCTTGTAGTCTCTCTTGGCAGATGCTGCAGATGAAGTGTCCCTGCAGAGGGGTCTTTGGGTTCTGCCAGAAGCTGCATCCAACAGAGCCCAGTCAGGCTCATTGTTTTCCTTTGCTTTTTTTGTTAAGTCTTATGGAATGATCTAAGCACTGGGCCTAACACTAACTTAATGTACATACAACATGCTTTCTGGGAATATGGGTCTTTCCACAGTAAGTATTTCCGGAACTAGACTAGATATTTTTTTTAGTCAAGGTTGCTTAGTTCAGTCTGAGTAATAGAGGATAAAATTACAGAGTTAGTGAAACTGCCTAGCAAAGATGGTTATAAGCATTAATGAATTCTAATTTTTATTTTACATATATTCTGTAAAGAGCTTGCTTGCAGTCGCAATTAATGTCTTATATAAGACATTCCTGCTGAGTAGTTTATTGAGGCTATTTATATTTCTGTTAATTTCTGTTAGTGCAGAAGTCCTGGTTTTGATCAGAGTAATGTTAATAGAAACTGACCTTGTTTGCAATGGAAACAAAATCTGGTGTTACTTTTTTGCAGTCCCTTTTAAAATACAGACCTTTCCTGATGTACACCTGAGAAGCTAAATGCAGTGAACACTTTTTCAAAGCTGCAGCCTCTTTAGAATTTATGACAGGGGCATGAGGGAGCTACAGAGGTGTTTCAAAGGTTTCCAAAACCAACCAGTCATTCCTTGCCCTAGAACAGGCACCACTTTCTTCTTTGGGACATGTTGTAGGTGAAGACTATAATATATAATTTCATGTTGGATATTTTCTTTTTTTAAAATATTTTTCCTTAAGTTTGATTCTGGATAAATTCATTTATTTACTTCAGTACAGAGTTTCAGAGAGAATATCTGTTAATCTGATTTCTAGTTTTGAAGCAAATTTTGTACTGAACCGTTTGCCGTTAGTAAATTATTTCTGTACTTACTGTGGCTTGATTCATGAGGCTTTCTGTTGATACAGATAATATGACCAATTACCCAGTCCTCCATATTGCTTACCTTATTCAAATTTAATATCTATTGCCTGGTAGGAGAGGTTTTCTTAAACTGAAGAGAGTTGTTCGTTTACAGGTGAAGATCAGTGATGCTGAATTATTAGTTTGTAAACTACAAGTATGGATCTGATCACTAGGTCCGTTGTCTGAGCATAGACCAGTGAGTGATTTTGTAGACTGCATTTTTCAGCTGACTGTAGGTTGTCATGATAGTAGGACCAGAGACTAACTTGTCTCTTCATTTTATGAAAGTATCAGACATAATGAACACCATTCTCCATTCTCAGAGCAAAAGACACTTGAATTCAAAAGAATGAGCACAAGGGGTCTTCCTTCATGTTTCAGACCTAGGATAGACAAGGTCTTTTGTGTCTTCCACTTCACTAATTAAAAACAAAGCAAAGAAAAAAAAAGCTGTAGAACTTCATTCTTCAGGATCAGAGGAAGTATCTTCTACATCCTTCAGTTTGGAAATGACAGAATGGATGTTGCTGCTTATTTATTTTTGTGTTTGAAACTATGTAGTGTAAAAACATTGCATATGCCGGTGAGAATTGAGAGAACTAATCACTTGGCATTGAAACTCCAACCATAGTGAAATGAAATAGCTGAAAAGCAGTCATTTTTTTTTTGTAAGAGTAACATTGATTTTCTCAATTGGGATCATATAGCATTTATGTACTCTTGGAGAAATGGGTTTTATTTTGAAGAAATTTTTTTCTTTGTTTTGATAGGATGCACTAGAATTAAAAGACTTACAAATGCCTTAGATGCTTTTGAAATCTGTATTCTTGCCTAGTGTATAGAATCACTGCTGAAGGTGAGTGTGAATAATGAAAAAGGAAAATAGTACTATACAACTATAAGCTAAAACCAGTGATCTGGTTAAAGTAGTAATCTTGACATTCATGTTCCGGAACCTGAGTTGAAGTTAAAAAGCAAGAATTCAAAAAGTAGTTCAATTCTTTTGAGTCCTATGAATATTTAGGACCAGATATTTAGGACCAATATTTAGTTACCAGACCCGGGTAACTACAGGCCGGTCAGCCTCACCTCTGTGCC
The DNA here is from genome assembly GCF_036417535.1 of Chlamydotis macqueenii. Classification (NCBI taxonomy): domain Eukaryota; kingdom Metazoa; phylum Chordata; class Aves; order Otidiformes; family Otididae; genus Chlamydotis; species Chlamydotis macqueenii. The sequence goes on along the minus strand of NC_141560.1, from coordinate 61,117,620 downwards.
TGGCAAGGTCATGGAGCAGATTCTCCTGGAAACCGTGCTAAGGCACATGGGGAGCAAGGAGGTGGTTGGTGACAGCCAACATGGCTTCACCAAGGGCAGATCGTGCCTGACCAATTTGGTGGCCTTCTATGATGGGGTGATGGCATCGGTGGACAAGGGACGAGCAACTGACATCATCTACCTGGACTTGTCCAAAGCTTTTGACACTGTCCCGCACAACATCCTTCTCTCTAAACTGGAGAGACATGGGTTTGATGGACGGACGGCTCAGTGGATAAGTTGTTGGCTGGATGGCCGCACTCAGAGAGTGGTGGTGAGTGGCTCAATGTCCATGTGGAGACCGGTCACGAGTGGCGTCCCTCAAGGGTCTGTGCTGGGCCCGGCCCTGTTCAACATCTTTGTCAGTGACATGGACAGTGGGATAGAGTGCGCCCTCAGCAAGTTCGCCGACGACACCAAGCTGTGTGGTGCCGTCGACACGCTGGAAAGGAGGGATGCCATCCAGAGGAACCTTGACAGGCTGGAGAGGTGGGCCCGTGCCAACCTCATGAAGTTCAACCAGGCCAAGTGCAAGGTCCTGCACCTGGGTCATGGCAATCCCAGGCACAAATACAGGCTGGGCGGAGAATGGATTGAGAGCAGCCCTGAGGAGAAGGACCTGGGAGTGCTGGTGGATGAGAAGCTTAACATGAGCAGGCAATGTGCCCTTGCGGCCCAGAAGGCCAACTGCATCCTGGGTTGCATCAAGAGAAGCGTGGCCAGCAGGTCGAGGGAGGTGATTCTCCCCCTCTACTCTGCCCTGGTGAGACCCCACCTGGAGTACTGTGTCCAGTTCTGGAGCCCCCAACACAAAAAGGACATGGACCAGTTGGAGAGGGTCCAGAGGAGGGCCACGAAGATGATAAAAGGGCTGGAGCACCTCTCTTATGAGGCCAGGCTGAGAGAGTTGGGGCTGTTCAGCCTGGAGAAGAGGAGGCTCCGGGGAGACCTGATAGCAGTCTTCCAGTACCTGAAGGGGGCCTACAAGAAAGATGGGGAGAAGCTGTTTAGTAGGGCCTGTTGCGATAGGACGAGAGGTAATGGTTTTAAAATAGAGGGGGGTAGATTTAGATTAGAAATTAGGAAAAAAATTTTTACGATGCGAGTTATAGAACACTGGAACAGGTTGCCCAGAAAGGTGGTGGAGGCCCCATCCCTGGAAACATTCAAGGCCAGGCTGGATGAGGCTCTGAGCAACCTAATCTAGTCAGGGATGTCCCTGCTCCTTGCAGGGGGGTTGGACTAGATGACCATTGAAGATCCCTTCCAACCCTAACCATTCTATGATTCTATGATTCTATGATTCTAAGAAAGAACATTAAGAACTTGAATTACTCCAAAAGTTAGAGACAAGAAGGCTCTAAGAAAACAAATGTCTTTTAAAATTAATATTGGCAAATCAGTAAGCATTTTTCTGACTGAGGAATGACTGCTTGTTTTATGCAGGTAGATGCAGTGGAAGAGTCAAAGGTAACTTGGCCAGTGCCACAGATGACGTGTGTTTGAAAAAACAAATAAAACCCCTAACCAGAAAATATAACAGGAATAAAAACAGTTGTCTGTAATATGCTGTATCTGTTCAATCATTCATTCTTCTAAATAAAAGAGAAATGCTCATCTCAGAGAAGGAATAAGAGTTCTTTTAAAATAGCTGTACTATTTAATACTTTACAGTAGAGGTGCTGGTGTGATTTTACATACATTGTAAGATGTCCTGAAAAGATAAAGAAGCATAAGTTGACCTTTAATGGGACGAAAGATTACTTCTGGTCAGCATTTGCAATGTCAGAAGGGTACTGAGAAAGTGCTGTCAAAGATGTTCAATTAGAAAACTTTTGCCTAGTAAAGCAGGATTTCCATAGAGATAATAGAAACTTCAACCGGCAAAAATTCCGATGGAACTGAACTAGGCTTGATAAACTTAGCTTTCATCACATTACTTCAGAAGAGATTAATGCATTATGTCAGCAAAAAGTAGCAGTAAGCACAGAGAAGTACGCTGGGGACCACAAAATGCTCATGCGCAGAAACAATAGGATTAATAGATTAACACCTCTGTTCTTCTCTGTTGTACTATACAGCTCACAGATCTGGGGCTTTTTCAGTTTGGGTTTTTGGTGTGGGTTTTTAATTTTATTTCTTTTTTTTAAGAAAAAGTGGTTAGTTCTGTACATTACAGAAAGTTTTTCCCAGAATTTTTTTTTTTTTTTATAATTTATGAAGTATTTCCACTTCATGTTTTGTGTATCATGTTAACATTATCATAGAATCATAGTATCATAGAATGGTTAGGGTTGGAAAGGACCTTCAAAGGTCATCTAGTCCAACCCCCCTGCAAGGAGCAGGGACATCCCTGACTAGATCAGGTTGCTCAGAGCCTCATCCAGCCTGGCCTTGAACGTTTCCAGAGATGGGGCCTCCACCACCTTTCTGGGCAACCTGTTCCAGTGTTCTATAACTCGCATCGTAAAAATTTTTTTCCTAATTTCTAATCTAAATCTACCCCCCTCTATTTTAAAACCATTACCTCTCGTCCTAAAACCATTACCTCTCGTCCTATCTTGCATGTTTTCTGCATTACTTTAATTTTTGTACTTGCTTCTTGGCCCTTGGGTTATCCTCTTCATCTCATGAATTCTGTTGCCTTTCTAGATGACTATACCCTACTTTGTCATCATCATCATCTTTCCTGCTTATCTTGTCCACTGTTCATATATCTGTTATTGATATAGGAGGTGAGGGACATATATCTGCTGTCTCTATAGTTTGACTGGAAACAGTTTATTCAGCATTTGGTTAAATATTTAAAGTTAATGTCTTATTTTGGGCTTTTCTTTTGCATTTTGTAAGATTCAAATTATGGTTACTGAGCTTGTGATGGTCACTATAAGAACTTTCCTCCCTAGTTTACATTTTTAAGGCAGTTTGCCCAGAATATCTGTAGTAAAAAAAAAAAAGAATTGAAAGTGTAATTGAAACAAACTGTTGTAAGCAAGTGCAGTACATAAGAATTTAAAATTCTTAGAGCATTTCAAGCTCTCATGTAGTGTTTTAATTTAGAAGAGATTAGGGTTATTAGCCTAAATATTATACAATAGTTCAAAACTGTTCTATTCTGTGAAATAAAAATGTGCATACATTTCCAGGCAATTTTTTTTTCTTGTGTTATAGTAAGTAAATTTTTGTATGGACAGTTTTGGCCAAAAGGATTTCAACAAGTTAAAACATCAAAATATTTGAATACACAAAGGTGAAACGTTGCTGAGCTTCTAGATGATAAGCCTGGTACTGGATTTTGGATTCAGATTCTGTGCTTTTCATGTTGAACACTAAGCCGATTAAAGGTAACACTGCCTTTCGTATTTGGTTCTGTTCAGGAGCATAGACTTACAATAGTCTATTACATGCACCCAGTGAGCTGGTGCCAAAGGGCTTTGGAGCTAACACTCCCAATATATACTGACTGTTGTGTTTTTGAAGCTGCTGCTGACTTCTGCAATGGTTGGCTAATACCATGAGCTGGGAGCCTGAAGTTGGGCCACTCAGAGATCTCACTCAAGCACTTTGCAAACGAGCACTACTTGTATGGAATGATGAGTGGTGTTCCCTCACCGTGGGTAGTAGACTCACTGAAAGCAATAAAAGACTGCCACAAAGGGACCACCTGTCTTCAGAAAGGAATATGGCTTTTAGTTCAGCATCAGTGAAGTGGTATTCACTGGCTTGAGGCCATTAGCCATGTTCCTACCAGGACTATAAACACCTCACAGTCTCTTCAACAGAGAAGTGCAGGTGTTGGGACAGCACACCCTGAGTGGTGCTCGTGCCCAGCTGGGCCCTGCAGAACACCCTGCCTTGGGAGCTCATTAATGGGCCGTAGGTACAGTGGCTCTGCCTTCCCCAGGGTGGAGTCGGCTTTGCTCCACCTAGAGGTCTGCTTTTAATGGATAGTACGACTCCTCAGAGGTCTTGTTTGTACCAGATCGTTGTTGTCGACAGCATAGCAGTTGAGAACTGCTGGAAGCCATACCTCTTATCCACACGTGTCTCTGGCCTTGGACATGATATGACTGGTGAAATTGTGCTCCATCTTATTCAGTTATATCTTAATAATTTCAATGGTACTTCACAAGTGTTCATGTATATTTTTTTTCTCTTAACAAACATATATTAAGTGGCTATCCTGAAGCCATGTCTTCACAATATACTGATATTCCATACACTACTTTAGTGTTGAGTTGAAATATTCTTTTAAAGTTAAATTAACTTTCCATTTTCTGTTAACAGTTGTTCTCTGCCAGGTGGAATAAGCATAAAAATTTCCATAGTTCAGTTATTTTCATCTGAAAAATACGTAGTACAATCAAAAGAGAAGGATAGGGCTTTCCTTTGCTAAGGAAATGCTTTTAATTGATGCTTTTGGAGAAATAAACCTGCGGTGTCTCATAATCTAATACTATCTGAGCATTTCACATTTTGTAAGTGCATTAATTCGAAGTAGATCAGAGTTGCATATTATGTAGCAATTACTAGAGTTATCCGTATTTTAAAGATGTCTCTTCTCATTGCAAATGGGCATTTCAATCAGCAGTTTTTAAAATAAATTATCACTTACAATATAAATTCAGCATAAAACCAACATAGTTATTGGAACACATATATAGAACACTTGGAGATTGATGTTGTAGTAATTGTCGGATGGTTGTCAATTCAAACATTCTTTTGATTGATGTTACAGTCTCATTTGTTACTTCATCAGAGTTAAAGTTCTGAAGGTCAGATTTTTGTTTCTCAAATTCTTGACAATATTAATAACTGTTAGAGAAGATAGTTAATACCATAGATGGAAGATTCACTTTATAATTTCTTAGTTTTATTGATAATTTTATTATGTCGTTCCATTAGTTGAAGTCATCCACTGGCTCATTTAGAATTCATGGACCAAATTCAGTCCCCATTAAAGCATATTTAACTCTGTCTGTAATTACATGAGCCATATTACTTTGACAGCATTCATTCAAATTCTGATCAGCAATTCATAGAATCATAGAATGGTTTGGGTTGGAAGGGACCTTTAAAGGTCATCTAGTCTGCAAGGAGCAGGGACATCTTGAACCAGATCAGGTTGCTCAGAGCTCCATCCAACCTGGTCTTGAATGTTTCCAAGGATGGGGCATCCACCACCACTCTGGGCAACCTGTTCCAGTGTTTCATCACACTCATTGTAAAAAAAAATGGCCTTATGTCCAGTCTGAAACTACCTCCTTCTATTTTACAACCATTACCCCTCGTCCTATTGCAGCAGGTCCTGCTGAAGAGTTTTCCCCGTCTTTCCTACAAGCCCCCTTTAGGTATTGGAAGGCCGCTATAAGGTCTTGCTGGAGCCTTCTCTTCTCCAGGCTGAATAACCCCAACTCTCTCATCCTGTCCTCATAGGAGAGGTGCTCCAGCCCTCTGATCATCTTCGTGGCCCTTCTCTGGACTTGCTCCAACATGTCCTTCTTATGTTGAGGGCTCCAGAGCTGGACGCAGTATTCCAGGTGGTACTCTCTCTGGAGGCTCCAACATAAGAAGGACGTGGACCTCTTGGAGCGAGTCCAGAGAAGGGCTCAGCTTAGTTTTTCTGTAGTATTGTTCACCATTTGCAGAGCAGGGTTATTTGCGGAAGTGTGTATGGAATTATTGTATCCACAGTGTGTTTCTGTGAACAAAGGATATTTTTTCCTCCTGTTCATTAACCATTATTTGTCCAATCAGGAAGCAGAGAGAATATGAGAAATTATTTGTTCACATAAAATCTTGATTGAATATTTATGAGGAACTCTGACAAAAAATCTGCATTGATTTGTAAGCCAAGAAAAGAGGTATGTTTGTCAGATGATTTATTTTAAATCACCAATCAAACTAGCTCTTAGCAAGAGTTGAGTTCAATCTAAACTGGGTTACATTTACAAAGTAGAAGTACTTTCCCCAAAAGAAAATACGGGATACTAGAGACTTTAGTTCAGCATTGTTTCAAGAACCAGTGGCAAGAAATTAAAGCCAGTTGGATGGAAATTAGGAATAAGGTGCATATTCATATCAGAGCGGATGACTAGCCATCATAAGAAGCAGTGACAGTGACTGCTGAAGTAATCAATACAATTCTGGAAACTATAATTTAATGTGATACAAGTTATTGGACTTAGAGGTGAGGGTGAGAAGGTGGAAGTATATAGCCTATGGAAGATCAAAATAAAAAAACTAATGGTCCTCTTTGACTCTTAAATCTACTAACATGTCAACTAAGTGGCAGTCACAGATAGTACTTCTTTGAATGTTGCTTCAATTTAGAATGTACAGAAATAACACTTATTGTTACAGTAGAAGAGCAATAGTATGCCTTTAAAGAAATTGGAGCGATGGGGTTAAATGTGTTTTTGTAAGGTAAAGAGCCTTATAGCTTTAAAAATAGTTGCTTAAAATTTATTGAATAATTTGCCTTCTTTTTTTTTCTTTCTTTCTTTTTTTTTAAAAAAAAAAAAGAAGTGTGATTAAACAAATTATACAGGGATAGCTCTGTTATGCCAAGCCTATCTGCTCAGCTGGCTGTCCGTAAAGGCTTAGAGCAATCAAGTGAAAAAGCTGATGAATGCATTTAAGTCATTCAAATGTTACTACAATATTAATTTTGTATTTGTTTAGCAGGGAACTGCACTGATTGCAAACATTTGAGTTTTGTTGCTCTTGCTCTGTTAAAGATGTAGTGGTTTATTCAGCGTGCATATTCCATTCAGCATTTATTTTTAGTACTTTTGAACTCTGAAATTAGCCTTAAAACTGTGAGGTCTGCATTGTCTGACTTACTAATGGCATCAGTTTGAGAAGGAAAAAATAGCAGTATAGCTTATGAACTCACAAGTTTTGTTAAAATAACACGAAGTTTAAATAAAAAAAAAACTGGAGAAGACTGAGATAAGTTACCACTTTAAGCCTGAAACTTTCATAGACCATGCTGCTTTGCATTTAGAATGGAGGTCTGTGACCAAAGAGCAGGGACAGAAGTTAGTGTGTAAGAAGGAGCTCATACCAATGATGCTGCGAATTTTGGATCAGTTTTGGGGTTTAGTCAGATCTTTTATTTAATATTAACACAGAACCAAATCCTTAAATTTTTCATTTGTCCTCAAATGTGTTCAACTGAGGAAATCTCCCATTGTTCAAACAGAAGTTATCAAATACCATTGCATTAGTGTAGCACAATGTGATAAAAAGGTTTCCTTTGCTATAATGTGCCTGCAGTGTTTTCACAATATAGGCTTATAGTGGGTACCAACTGACTTCAAAATGTTGTGTGATGTCAGCATTATGTAAGCATCATATAATTAGTGTTGCTGGGTAGAATTATGACAATGACAGACTAATCATGTTTTTATTTATTTGTGTCCAGTGTAGTCACGACATTAAGTCCTTTCACCTATTGGATTGATTTAAACATTCTGCAAGTTTATATTATTTTGTGTTAGTAACTATGAATTTGGAATTTTTAAAGAATTTCTGAAGCAATCAGATTGCTTTTTTCCAGACTGCATTTTTAAATTCAATATGATAAGTAACAGGAGTAATTGTGTTAGCATAATGATGAACTATGAGAATTGGGACCTTCTTCAGCACTCAAGACAAATTTAAATATGAACTGTCAAGTGGGCTAAATGTTACTCTGCCAGATCTGTGACGTACATGGGTAATACTCTGAAGTACCTAATTTCCCACTTTCAACAGCAGCCATGCTGAATAATTATGGATTGTTTGCTGCAGAATGCCCATTTCTGGCTTCCAAATATATTTTTAATACCCTGTGTAGCTTCTTTTCAACTAAAGTAAAATTTGCCCACTGTAGACTCCATTCATAACTGCACATAAATAATTTGCAGGAATACATCTGAGAAACACCACCTGAGATGATAACTCTGTAGGTATGGTCAGTAAGAGGAAAAAAACACCACCTACAAGAACTGTGACAGGTTTGATCTTTATTTCTCTTTGACTTCCTTGATTCTAAAAATCAGTGCTGATTAACTTTTTCTGTAAATCAGACAAACTTTACCTCCTAGGATTCTTCCTGTCCCTCCAACTTTGTTGCTGCCCAGCTGTTTGCAGTCCTGTGCTTATGGGAGACTACTTCCCAGAACAGAATGGTTGAGGAAGGCAGGTACCTCTGGAGATCATCTAGTCCAGCCCCTCTGCTCAAGCAGGGTCAGGCTAGAGCAACGTGCCATCTCATTATACTATTTTTTCCTATTCTGTCGGTACAAAGCAGATGAAACCCAGCTCATCTTGGGCAAGTGAAGACTTACCTGTATGGGCAAATATAAGTGGCATTGAAATAATTCTGTCTCTTCCCGAATTTGCCAACCCCAAGCCAAGGACTGTGTGTGGCCAAGGCTGAAGAAAAGTTCCTGTCAGGAAAAAAGTTCCATGGCTTCAGGTAACCATCACTTCCCTAAAAGGCTAGTAGTTCCCCAAGAATTGAGACAGATATAAAAAAATCATGAATATTTCTGACACCTGTTCTTAACTCTTTAAAGTGGGCAAACCAAACATTAAGGAAATAAGGTAACTATAATCAAATGAAGTAATTCATAAAACTATTTCATCTTCAGTATGAAACAGTAGCAACTGTGATTCAATAATGCGTACAACAATTAGGATGAAGCCTTCCGACTCACCATGAAGGATAAACTCTGAGTACTTTAGGCTAACAGGACAATGACTAAAACTCTAATTTCAGTAAGGCTGGCCCAAGTATTTCAGTTAATGCCTAATAAAACACTACCTGGCTAACACCCATGAAATGTAGATCAGGCTTGAAATGCAGAACAGCTTCAGAGAAGTCGGAGATACACTTTGTGCAACCAGGAGATCAGTTCCAGTGCCCGATGTGCAGTAGAGAGTGTAAGGTCAGTGTAAAGAGAGGGCAGCTCGCTTCATGTACATACATTGAGGTAATGAAATCTGAGAACGTTTGAGTTCCTTAATACTAAGTTGATAGTTGGGGAAAAAAAGCATCAAACTAATGTAAATAAAGAGCAGTACTCCTGTAATTAGGAAACATTTTGTATCACAAGTGCAAATGGATGCAAGTCATCTAAGAAATGCTAATTAGTTAAAAGGATTCCTTTGCAAAAAGAAACTTTGTACAGAAGATTCAGGAGTGCTTATGAAGAGATGCTTAGGGAAAGACGTCAGAATTTGACCTCTCCTCCTGAATGGTGGAACAGCTAAGTGAAAAACCTAAATTCATGTATATTAAAAGGCTACTTAGCAACAGATCTGCACACATGAAGTTCTAATCTTACGAAATGGAAGAACTTTTTCTCCAGGTTTGTAAACTAAAAGCTGGAAAGCTGGATCACTGATGTGAAGACATTGCTTTCACTTACCTTTGATGCAAAAACAGATGGGTCCACATGGACTCAGATTGGTTTTCTTCCAGGTCTTCAAAATATTTTTCTTCCCTTCAGTGACTACAAGCACAAAACTGTAATAAACTCTACAGTTGGATCTTAACAGGTCAGATTGCATTCAACACCATATCAGGATCAGGTACGTTAGTCTGATTTAGCATCTCAGATAAATATGTAGCCTGTGACCTCAACTTCCCATTCATCTCCCAAGTTGTTCTTTGAATGTTGCGGGAATAAAATTTTCTGTAACCTGCTTTTAGGGCTGATGCAGTTTAGTTCACAAGGAAAGGACTCTGTTGTCTTGAAGCAGACCATGAGAGCTTATCTGGAATTCCCAAGAAGTTGGTAGTGTAATTTTTAACTCTCCAAGTTTCTTTCCTACTATGAATCTGACAAGTATAAGTCATAGAGTGAGTTGTACTGGAAATTCTCTGACAAATTGCTCCCCTGTGATTCTGCTTATGAGGATAACAACAGTGTTTTTTGAAAGGAGCATGCTGAAGGAAATAACTTGTAGTTAGTTGTAGTTCTGTCCTCCAGATGCATACCGAGGAAGGATCTGGACCTGCCGTTTATTGACTGAAAATCTGATGTTTTATTCCAGTCTCTTTTTGTTTCAGAGAAAAGCTAAGTACATTTAACGTGGCTTTGAGTTAAACTTAGCTGTGCTCTTCTGTGGTTTTGCTATGTTTAATTCATGTCACAGACCAACGTAATATGTACAATACAGAGAAACCCACTCAGTGAAATAAATATTCCCATGTAGTAATCTTACTGTAAGCAGGGTGCATTGTGGGAGAAATCTCCCTTTTGCTGAGAAATCCAAGAGCCTTGACAGTGGGAGGCTAGCATGTGTCTACCACGGAATGGTAAGGCTTCCAAGACCCACAGCAGGAGATTGTAGACCCTACAATCTGCAGTCACCTCCTCCATTGGGGTACCCACAAAACTCAGGACATAGCTGCTGGCACAGCGGATTACACTAGCTTTGTGGTTGTGACAGCCCAGTGGAAAGCACAGGATGCGAGTATTGAATTATCTGTTTCATAAGCTTCTACATAGGCTACCTGGGCCTTGGAGCCTAGTATCTAGGATCTGGGAGGTCACTCCCTCCCTTCCTGACAGTTTGGCATGGGTCAGGACTGCAGTGGTGTGTCTCCCCTCAGCAGTGCCTTAGCACAGCATTTCCTCTGTCGTGGGCGTGGGTCATTGTCCCATGGGAACGAGGGGAGGAGCAGGGAGGGAGCAGTTAATTCCCAAACCACTATTTCCCCAGTGTGTGCCCCTGCCACCCCTGCACTCCTAGGGAAGATCTGGTCCTAGAGGGCCCATGTGTGGACATGTATTTGCACTTTGGGATGAATTAGCTGTGCAAAATCTGCTGTGCAAAATAGTACAAATCATGAAGTAGTTTGTTGTACAACAGACAATTGTAATAAACCTTAGTGTTTTTATTCATATGGAAATTAGGAAGCTGCTAACAGTAGTAATTGTTGTTGTTTTAGAGCAATCAACAGGATGTTGTAAAATGAATTTACTTAAAAGAGTCCTGAAAGAACAGTATTATTTATATTGTAAATATTCAGTGACTTTTAATTATGAGTGACTGATGTGCGTAGTTTTTGTATTAATTCTAAATAGCAAGTCAGAGGGTTTCTTCTTTAGATCTATGTCCTGCAGATACCATTATAGGATAATCTACTTCAGATAATAAATTAAAGGCTCCTAAAACAGGCAGAAAATGTGGGGGAAAATCTGTGACGTAATATGCCTTTTGTGATGAAGGCAGTTTAGCCTAACAGCCTAGTAATACCTCGGCAGCCTGAAGCTTAGTGTAGCTGTTTTAGCTATTCACTGTTGTACTTGAAGGTCATCTTTTAGAGCTGTTGGTTTTACTTTGCTGCCTCATCTACCTGACAAGCTGTTGCTCAGAAAAGCTGAGCCTCTCTGACTTGGCCTGTGAGTACCTGTAAGGCCTAAGTTTATATGTGAGCCTTCACATTATGATTGAAAGCCCCAGAAATCAAGCCTTAATTAATGAAAACGGGGGGGGGGGGGGGGCAGGTATCGTACTATTTGCACAATTAAGCAATCTGCTTTTGAGTATCACAGTATTTACTGTTTCATTTCTTGCCAAGTTTTACAGCCCAGTTTGTGCAAGGGGCACAATACAAAGTTGGCAATGTTTTCAGTCATAGGAGAAATGAAGCTCACTCGGCCAAGCACAGTAAGGCTTCCCACACAGCTAGGACAGTTGAACTGGCATTAATGTCCTGCTTGACATGAAAGCAATTTTATGCTTTTTAAACAGCTTTATTTATTTATTTGTTCCTAGTCTAGAAAGTCTTTTTAACACTTAAGTACTCATGGTAAAAATCTTTGTGTATGGTTACCTCTATCTCATCTCATTTCATGTTTCCTTTAAAAAAATGCGTTTAGCACTACAAGTACATTCAGAGATGAAAATGTATCAGGTGATACTTTTCCTTGCCCTTTTCTTGGGGAGCAGAAGAGAAGCAGAAAGGAGGGATCTCTGGGATGTGAGTACAGTATTCCAGCCGGAGACATGTTTCGATTTTGTTTGCAGACCTTTGTGAACTTTGCAATTTATTCATGAAAACAAGCAGGATTGAAGCTACAGTTTTTGTGTGAGGTCATAGTATACAGACTCTTCATTTAAATTTTAGATGCTGACTTCTTTCTCTGAGTGACATTTGCTCTCACCCTGCAAACGGTGTAGCCACGACTTCACTACTTCCTTTGGTGGGCAGGAAAAGTGCCATTTCTGTTAAGGTACATATATTTCTCCACTTGCCTTAGAAGGCTTAAAAATGTTTCAGGAAAGAAATTTTCTTTTAGGATACAGTTGGATGGGATAAAATTTCATGAGCTTCTGTCAGTCTCTACAGAGAGACCAACAATAAAGATTTAACCAAATCAGTTGAAGTGATAGTCTTTGTCTTTTGAAACAGATCCTTTGCAACTAAGGAATAATGTTTTTACTTTCTGTTGGCTAGTGTATTTAAGGATTTGCTTTGATTTTGATGCTGTCCATTTAAAATATCAGAAATTCTTTTCTTCAGCTTAATGGGCTTAACTTGGTTTAAGAGGGGAAATACTACCGAACTTTCCAGGGTGGGAACAGAGTAACTTTCCTTTGGTCTCCTGTGAGAGCCACACCAATCTGCACCTCTCACCCCTGAATAACGATGCCAAAGGCCCTCATCTATTAAAGCAATTAGCACAAGCTTAAAGTGAAATGTAAGTGACAATTTCACCTTCTATAAAAAGAGAAAAGCTCAACTGTCGATGACAGAAATGACCAACAAAAAATGGTACAGGTGCTCTCTGCTCTTTGTTTTTTTTATGGTTATCCGTCATGTCTGCATTATTAGTATTGAAACTAACTCATCCTCCACTAATACACTGTTGTGAACTTGGCTGTTAAGTCACTTAAGTCAATTAAAGAAAAGGAAGTCATGACATAGACATCAGATGTCTGAAATTTTATTCATATTATGACAAATTGCCACTGATATTTTTAAATGCTAAATGTATGGCTACTAAACCTGGCAGAGATTTCATTTGCTGTGGAGTAATTTCTTAAAAATAATACTACTGAGCATGAAAGTAGGACATATATAGTATTTGCGCGTTCTGTAATTATACTGTGTATGTGTGGTGGTTTAGCCCGGATCACCACACAATTTCTTACTCACCCTCCCCCTACCCAGTGGGACGGGGGAGAGAAATTGGGAAGAAAGAAAAACTCGTGGGTTGAGATAAAAACAGTTTACTAAAAATGCTAAACACTACAAAGCTAACAGGATATAAGGATATTAATATATACAAAATATACAAAATGAACAATGTACAATTTCTCACCACCCGATGTTCAAATGACTGACGCAGCCTGTCCTGAGCAGCGATCACAGAAACAACACCGAGCAGCAAGCAAAGGGGGGAGAACAAGCTAGCAAGGTAGAGGGAACGATGCCAGCAAGCAAGAAAGAAGAAAAGGATGCCAAGGGTGCCTGAAAAGAATGCCCCCTCCCATCGGCAGCCCCCACTTATATACTGAGCATGACGTTTATGGCATGGAATACTCTCTTTGGCCAGTTTGGATCAATTATTCTGTCTGTCTTTTGCCCAGCTTCCCGCATCTGCACGTTAAGAAGACTTGGAAAGCCAGACAGTGTCCTTGGTCTCATTAACAACAGCTCGTATCATCAGAGTGCTTTTATCAACATTCTTCACACACGAAATCCAAAACACACCGGCTACTGAGAAGAAAATTAACTCCATCCCTGCTGAAACCAGGACAATATGACATGAAAACCTGAGGCAAAACCTCTGCAAACTTTAATAGTGTCAGGGTGACCAATTCTAACCTGGGAAAGGACTACAGAAGTACCCATTGAACTGCTGAAGTGGCAGAGCTTGGTAAGAGAACTTCTTGCCACCGAATCTGCAGCACTGTATGTTCTGTATATGGAAATGCACAATATACCTGCAAGTAATAAGCCTTCAAGATGGAGTTCCCAGATGGCAATATGTCACAATCTCAGCCATACAACAGTTCCTGAAAAATTGTCTGTGAGAGTGCTGTACGTCTGTGCTGAGTTTCTCTCGCATTTCTGTGTTTAAACAAAGTAAAATTATTTTCCTTGTTTTGGTGTTTATTTTGAGGTCCTCTCCTGCACTGCAGAGGATTTTCTAACCAGTTCACTGTATTAGAATATTGGTAGTACTCCAGACAGCTAGTGCTGCTCATCTCATAGGTCGCCACATGGCATTCCAAACTAATTTACGGGTTTGATAATGCCTATAATAAGACTTTTAGAGTATAATTATTTAACACCAAGCACGGAGAGGTTAGGAGGTCAAGTGGGAGGTTGAAACTGCTGCTGAAGGAAACACTGCTAATAGGACTAGGTGAAAATCTCAGAACTTCCCTTCGGTCAGAGAGCCATGACAGACTGTGGGATGCCCTAGGCTACTATACTACTTCAGCTTTAATTTGCATATTAATTTCAGTGTATTCACTCCATTGTAACTTAAGTCTTTAGTTGGTCCTTTATAGCTTGGCTTCAGCTACTCTGCTAGCCTAGACCTAATGGAATGACAGGTAGCCCACCATCCCATAAGATCTAGTTGATTTTTGAAATCTTAGTATGAAGCACCTTTCACTGCTTTACATTCTCTGGGTCCTACAGGATCTTTAGGTTCCAGCTTCACTTCAGTCTTGACAAAATGTTCCACTTGTGTTCTGACTGCAGCCTAGTAGAGTAAAATTGGCATATGTTTTCATTTAGGTCAGTGTATGAATGCTGCTTGTTATGTATGATTTATAAACTTTATCACATCCAAAGAGGGGGAAAGACTGTCTTGGATCCTCACAGTTCATTTTATTTCAGTGGAATTACATCAGACTTATTTTAGGTTTGCTGTGAATAAATTCAAGCCCCATTCTTCTTGCTATGGGATTTACCCCTTTGCTTGTTCTAGAAACACACTAAAAACTACTATGTTTACTGAGATTTTAAAAATATATTAAAAACAATTGCTTTTGCATTTCAATTTATTCTTTCAAAGGTGCTTACAAGAAGGTCACTTTATAAAGTTCAGTTTGACTGATGAACTCTTGTGGATGTTTTGTTTTGTAGGGAGGAATAAGTATATCCCTGCTGGTAGCCTAAACAAACAAAAGATAATCAGACTTTCACTAACCAGCTTAGGTTGAAATGTGCTGCATTTTTATTTTCCTTTTCTAATGGTTCTAATGTCTGTATTTTATTGCCTTCAGCACCAAAGTAAGTAATTTTTAGAAAATTTTTCTTGTACTTGCTTATGTTGGTGTCGATGTGGTATGTCTGTAAACGTTAAATGTATGCATGATCCTAAGAAAAACTGGTGAGATCTGGTTTGTCTGAAATTAGAAACAGATTTGTTATTGCTTTCAGTAGGGCCAGGAGATCCAGTAGGCATAGGGGTTAACTAATATCTGTAGGGAGCTGGGAATTCTTTGCAAAGTTGTACATGTGAACCTTACTGTGTCCCCTTCACAAGATGCCAAAAGTTCACAGCACTTGCATAAGCCAAGAGGAATTAAGGACCTCTGTCATAGTCACTGTTCACTACCATACACGATTAAAGACAACAGGACTGGATTAAAAAAAAAACAACCAACAACCAAAAAGAACCCACAAGCCCTTGAGATCAAGATGTTAGTAGAGTATCTTAATTAAGAAGGTGTGGCACTTGCTTGTAATTTGCCTGACTTTACTTAATAGCTGCAGACACAAAATGTTATCAAATTTGGTTTAGAAAAAAAAAAGTAGTAATAGTAGAAATAAAAATTTATTTTAGCAGACATTCAGAAGGGGAAACACATATTTTTTTCTGAGAATTGGTAAGCTACCTGACTCATCCCTAGCGTTACATACTAGTACTACAGTATGCACTTGACTTGGAAGAGCTGAAGTCTGAAAGCCTACAAGTAGAATATTAGGAACAGGAAATTATGACGGAGATGAGAAGGGAATGCTATGAGGTACTGACATAGCATTCCTGGATAATGCTTTTGGTACCTCAGCAAAATTATTGTGTGGTTGATTTTTGGGGTTGGGTTTTTTTGTTGGTTTGGGTTTTTTTTTTTTTTTTTTTTTTGAGACATCTGGGCAAAAGGGAAATTCTGTGGAACATGCAGATGAAGATACGTTCCATGGAAGATGCCAGCATTACTTCTCCTAGCTTCCAGGAATATTTGCTTGAAAAATGTGACCAATGAAGGCTAACATCCTGATCTAATTAGGATTTGGAAGATAACTTTTTGATACTTTCTAGGCTGATAAGTAAAAAGAGGAGGAGTTGAGAAGGGCTTTGAAAATGAAGACAAGCAGTTTGTGCAGCATGGAAAACAGAACAAGTGGAAGGATGTTGCCTTCATGAAAGGCAACCTGAAAACCAAGTTTTCAAAAGCATTCAGGATGGATTTGAAGAGGGCATGAGTGTTCACATCATTGAGGGAATCCAGCAAGGGTCAACTTTGAGTGGAATAGCTGTATTTTAGAGATGTTTTGCAGGAAAAAAAAAAAACCATATGGCAAGATTTGATGACTTTGGAAGAGGTTCAGGATGAAGATGTGCGGTATATAAATACATGATTACCTGGATGTGACTATGCTTCACATAGGAATGTGAAGCATTTGAGTGTAGCTATGATAAGGTAAAAATCTGCTTTAAAACCTCTTGATGCTGAGCTACCAAATGCTTATACACAGTGAACTAGCTCAGATTTTAATTTGGCCGGGAGGAGTCAACTCTAGTGTAAAGTACATGCATCAGCATATGGGGATGATGACTGAGTTTGTTTGCAGATGAGTATGTGTTGAAGGAGAAGAAAACAGGGAAAGACAGACAAGGGATTCTGTGGGAATCCACAAAGAAAACTGTGAAGGGTAAAGAGGGATTGGTGGGAGAGGGAAAAGGAAAATTCAGATATGACAAAGTCACAGGAGCCGTAAGACAGCATACTTTTTTTTTGAAAAGGACACAGTTGTCTATGCTAGAATGGTTCTGACTTTATTTTTATTACCTTTTATTTTTTTCTTGTGGAAGAGTTTGAAATCTTGTGCAGAGATAAGAGCAAAACCAAGAGAAGCTTTAGGAAGTGAATCAAGTAAAATTTTAATTTATGCAGGTCTTGTTAATTCTGTAGTTACCAGCATTAGGAAAACTACAGAAGTACATACTTAAAGCATATATAAAAACAATCATTGACAGTTCTATTCAATTTAAAACGTGGTGCTTAAGTAAGAGGATTTTTATTTGCTTGTTTTAAATAAAACCAAAGCAGAATACCAAAGTAAGGAACAGCAGAATTAGATATTCCACTGCAGCATAGGTTCATGAATTTAAATGAAGAAGTCAGGCATTGAGTTCCTCTCTGTTTTCTATTAAGACAATATTAACATTTTTGTGTCTTTAAGCCTGTATTTGTAGCATCACATTATATTATTTAAAGTTTCTGAGCACCTTGGCTTTATTGCTATAAAATATTGATTGTTGCTTAGAGTTCAGAAGTTAGTTAGTGGTGGCATAGGCATGAAGAAGAGTGAGTAGGTCAGATAATCAGGATGCTGGTGGGTTAATTCAGTAGATGCAAATCTAAACACTGAAGTGAAATAGTGAGTAGTTTCCTCTTTACATGCTTTACAGTTTAAGTCTAAATTATGGTGTTGCTACACTTGGTATACTAGGTGTATGTCAGCTTGTCAGTAAGGCAAGTTTCTTAGTGAATAGATCCTCAACATGGATAACATATGGTTTTAATTGTTTTAAAGTTCTATCATCAGCCTGTGCCAGTTGGAAACCTACCTGAAAACACATGAGTCTTCTAAAGCTTGACCTATGGCTTAGGGATAACTTTCTGTAATTCTCAGCCTGTGTTCTTGTGCTTGTACTTCTTCAGCAGTAAGTCTTTTAAGGCAGCATAAGACGCAGCAATGCTGCTGGTTGTGGCTACAGGACAGCACAGTCTCTCCCTCCTGTCACTTCCTACAGGAACAGTAAATGGGAAGACACTTGATTTTTATCTTAGTGATGTATTTGTGTTATTCATAATGAACTTGGATTCTGTCAAGTTTCTCATCAGGGCTGGGATGTTCTTTTGTTCACATGTTTTTATGTAACAAGAAATCCTGGAATAAAAGTCAGGGACAATAGCCAAGTAACAGCAATGTTAGCTAAATCTGGATTTACTGGAATCCACCAGACTGCTCTTTAGCTGGATTTGTAGTCAAGTATGAATCTGCTGTGAGACTTTGGACCTAATATGTTAATGTATTACTCCTGAAAATAAATGACTTCATGGACTCATTTGAAGAAAAATAAGGTTCAAAGATGGAATAAAGTAGTGGTGAATCAGGCTTCTTATCCCTCAGTTATATGCCAAAAGCAGAGTAGCAAATAAATACTGCTGGTGCTGAGCATTCAGTTTGCTTATTATAAATGCAGAGTCATGTACCAGTCTCCAGCGTGATTTCATCTGGGAATATTGCCATAAGGATTACAAACGGCTTTCAGCCTGAAAATTGGTGTGTATTGCTTTAAACTTCCAGTGGGGACTTGGCAATTTATCCCTCAGATAATCATCTTATGTTAAGTTGAACATCTTACTGTAACTTTTGCTACATGATAAACCAGCTCCTATGAATAATTTACTGCAATTGGCAACTCACTTCAGCCCTGAAGTCTTTATCAGCTCTGGTGGCTTTTCAAAGTTTAATAATAAACTGGGAGCCAAAAAAAATCTCATTGTACTTAAAGTCAGTGGAATTTCAGGGTTAATTGCAACAGGAATCACATTTTGACCTTTTAGGGCAAACTTCTCATTAATAGAATCTCTACATCACATCTTTGTGAGGACAAAGCTGCGTATTTGCGCCTAAGTAAGCAGAGTTCATTTATCTCCCTTGTACTCTACAGCATCGTGGGAGTTTTGTGCATATTTGTGTAGGTGTTTGAAATATTTTCACTGGGAAAAAAAGGTTGGCTGAATTACGTGGGCCTTTGGATGTGTTCTGTACTGCACCATTGCAACACAGCACATAAGATGTGAGCATCCCACAAAAATTACTGTTCTAGCCCTACAGGGAACCTGCCACGGCAATCCAGTTGGCAATTTTCTAGAAAGAACAGGGACACCTTTCAGTTTGCCAGGCCATGACTGACTGGCTGATCTATACCAGTGAAGTCTGTCCCAAGCGTTTGGTCCCCTTCATCTGGCTAGGCTGAGCCTCACTGCTGTTAAGAAGGAACTGCAGCACTAACTGGGAATTTTTGCGAATGGTGCTTAGCGTGATTCCCCCTGTGTAAACAAAGGTAGCCAGATCCTGTCAGATGAGCCCCAGCATTGGGAAAGAAGAATTTGCTACATGTGAGTGCTAGATTCAGTATGCATTATCTCAGCTCTAAACTTTCATAAGTTTCAAACTCTTTTTTTTTTCTGATTTTGAGCATTATTACACAGATCACAGATCTGCTTTTTGCTATGCCCACTTTTTGCCTCTGCACTTGCACGTGCCGCGCACGTGTTTTTTCCCAGTAAGCTCTAGCTTGGCAGAGGATGAACTCTTTGGCACTTAGATGGCTGGCTGTACAAGTGATTTTTCAAGATTACAGCTGAAAGCAGGATTTGTCTAGGAGGAGATAAGTGGAATAGAAGAGCAAAAGGACCCTTTGTTCTAAATGTAACAATTAAGATTTAGGGAAGACTGTTACTCCAGACCTGAATTCTCCTTTTTTTCTTCCATGCTGATTTGCTATGTGAGATTGCATCAAGAGGGAGGAGGTCCTGCATTCCCCAAAAATGAGCAAGGGTTTGGTCCAATGGCAAATAAAGGGTGAAGCTGCTTCTCCTTTATTCTGGACTTTGTCTGAGTAGCAGTACTACATAAAGCTTTTGTCTTTGTTGCGGTATTATATTGTAAATTTTGCTGATATTCAAACAAATTTTCAAAAAAGGTTAGGCTTAAAATAGTAAATAGAAAAAGTAACATACAGCAAATTAGTTAATCTGAAATGCAGATGGGGAAAATATTTAGGACACCAAATTTTCTGTAATACTTCATAGTCACTATGAAAATTTCTTAATAATTCTAGGCTATGCAGCTCTTAACTACCACTCATTGGTGATTTCATCTTTTATCTGTCTCTTTAGGATGAATAGATTTCCTTAAATAAAAGAATTGTTTGGGAAAAAAAAAAGTATGCTGTGACTAAATGATATGGGGGGCTGGAGCACCTGTCCTGTGAGGACAGGCTGAGAGAGTTGGGGCTGTTCAGCCTGGAGAAGAGGAGGCTCCAGGGAGACCTGATAGCGGTCTTCCAGTACCTCAAGGGGGCCTTCAGGAAAGATAGGGAATGACTCTTTATCAGGGGTTCTAGTGACAGGATAAGGGGTAACAGTTTTAGGCTAAAAGAGGATAGATTCAGATTAGACATAAGGAAGACATTCTTTACTGTGAGGGTGGTGAAGCACTGGAACAGGTTGCCCAGAGAAGTTGTCCCATCCCTGGAAGTGTTCAGGGCCAGGCTCTGGACGGGGCTTTGAGCAACCTGATCTGGTGGAAGGTGTCCCTGGTCATTGCAGGGCAGGGTTGGACTGTATTACCTTTAGGGTCCCTTCCAACCCAAACCATTCTATGATTCTACATCTCACTCTTTCACCTTATGAAGATTTTGAGAACCATTTTATTAGTTCTATTAATGTGATACCAATCTTAGTTTGCTTGTCTTATATTTTATCTTAATGTGAAGACAGAGATTATTAGGTGCAGT
Source organism: Chlamydotis macqueenii (assembly GCF_036417535.1). Taxonomy (NCBI): domain Eukaryota; kingdom Metazoa; phylum Chordata; class Aves; order Otidiformes; family Otididae; genus Chlamydotis; species Chlamydotis macqueenii. The sequence goes on along the minus strand of NC_141560.1, from coordinate 61,096,792 downwards.
GAACAGGAAATGAAGCAATGGCCTTAGGATACTTTTAGGAAAATAAATTCAAGAAAGCTGCAGAATTTCCTTTAGTTGGAAGATGCCGTTTTACAGGCACAAGGATATTTGCAGGCCAAGTTTCTCAGCAGATATTAAAAAAAAAAAACCACAAACTTCTTTTACAGTCTAGAGGAAGATTAGTTATGAAGATGATTAGTTATCAGTATACCACTGAAGCTTTGTGGCAGAGAGCTATGTCAAACTTTGAAGGCAACTGATATGCTTTTGTTCAGACCTAGGTGTGAAGTTTCTGTTACTTTAATCATTTGCTTGCTGTAAACCAGTAACACCAGATTAGTAACACCAGGTTTTGTTTTGAACAACTTCTTGTGCATCACTTCAACCTACTGCAAGCCCTGGGCTTCCAGAGGTAGTTTCTTGAGGACACTGAACGCAGCTGGACCCGTAGTGGGGGCAGGGAACGCTGGCAGCAAGTGGCAGCCTCCAGAGCCAGCCCATCAGTGTGTGTACGGCCCCCATACACCCTTGACAAGCACCAGGGGGGAGTGTGGTTGAAGGAGATGTGGAAGTGCCTAAGGCTCAGGCCCCGTGTTGACTCTAGCACTTTGCAGATTACAAATCCTGCCTACATTTTTACAGAGTTTCTAACTGAGAGTAATGCTCAGTCCTTAAAATTTCACTTTTTGAGACGATAAGTGCCTTTTATCAAATCTAACTGATTTCTGGAACGAAGGTGTTCCCTTCCAGTTGCCCAGGAGCCATACTTGTACATCAGTACTGTTATGGTGGAAAAAAAAAAGATGGTAAAGTGCTGCGGGCTAGAACAGACTCATGAAATGTAAGGAGGCTTATTTTGTTACAGAATAAGGGAGGGGGGTGTTTTGTGGTTTTTTGTGGGGGTTTTTTTGTTTGGTTTTTTTTTTTGTTTTCTTTTTTGTTGTTGGTTTTTTTTTTTTTTAAATCTTATGCTTCAGTACCAACATCCAAGCAAGATTTTTCCTGTGGAAATTCAGTAGCACCTCAGGGAGTATGTATATGATGGTGATGTGAAATTGTGTGGTTATGTTTTCCTCAGGGTGCATCTTCAGTGAAAGTGCAAAGGATCTTTGAATGAATACTGTAAATCAGCATACAGCAAGTGTCTTGACTAAAGTGGAGTTAAGCAAATGCTTGGCTCCAGTCCGTTGAACAAGGAGATATTGTTGAAAAATTGCTTTCCTAAGTTACTGCAAAATTTCTATCTTGTTGTGTTGATGGTGATGTTGCAATATTGTAGGAACAGATATGCTGGTAAAATCTATTTTTCTTGTATCTTCTGAAGTGTTCTGAACAAAAGTGCCTCAGTTGTCCATTTTGTGCTGAAGTGGACTGCAAAACAGCTAGCGTACTTGTTGAAGCTTGTTAAAAGCATCCTTATGAAGAAGTACTGCTGTGGGCATTTATCTGTTTAACAATGATTTAAATCACAAGTACAAACTGTTTTTTATAGGGCTATACTAAGATCATAAAACATGAACATGGTTTTAATCTGAAAGACTGTATTTTACCTGCAGGTCAATTTAAAATATGTTCAATAAAAAGTCATATATGTCCATACCTAACAAGTATCTTATGAGATGGTAATTCAGTTCATGTAACTCAGCTGGTTAATCTCCTACTGCTCACTCTAGAAAGGTCATATGTGTGCCACCTTTAAAGTAAAAAAAAAACGAAAAATAAACCCAAAAATATTTTTGAAAATTAAAATAATCAAATAGAAACAGGGAGATATAGTGTGAAAGCAATTAAAATATTTTCTTAATATATGGAATTGTTGTAGTTCAGCCCTGATCGGGACCAGACTACGCAGTCTCTCTCTCACTCCCCCCACCCTCCGAGAGAATAGAGGGAGATAATATAAGGAAAAAGGCTCGAGGTTTGAGATAAGGACAGGGAGAAATCCTTAAAGTTACCATCACTGGCAAAACAGACTTGACTTGGGGAAAACTATTCATTTATTACTAAAACCAGCAGGATAATGAGACAGAGAACAAGATAACTTCCCCCCACCCCTCCCTCTTCCCAGGCTTAACATTATCTCTACCACCTTCCCCCCACTGAGTAACACAGGGGGGAAGAAGGAATGGGGGTTACGGTCAGTTCATCACGTGTTGTTTCACGCCACTGCTTCATGGTTGGGGGAAGAACTCCTCACATTCCTCCTCTGCTCCATCGTGGGGTCCCTCCCACGGGCCACAGTCCTTCGTGAAACTGCTCCGGCGTGGGTCATTTCTTCCATGGGGTGCAGTCTCTCCAGAACGGCTGCCCCAGCAGGCCCTCCACGGGCCACAGCCACCTTCAGGCATCCACCTGCTCCGGCGTGGGGTCCTCCACAGGCTGCAGGTGGATCTCTGCCCCTCTGTAGACCTCCATGGGCTGCAGGGGGACAACCTGCTCCACCATGGTCATCACCACAGGTTGCAGGGGAATCTTGGCCAGGAGCAGCATTACTCCCCCCCCTCCTTCTGAACTGACCTTGGTGTCTGCAGCTGTTTCTCTCACAAGAAAAATTCTTCACAACAGGCTGGCTGATGCCTCTCAGGTTCTCTTCACATCTCATCTCCTCTCCACTTCTTGCAGCCAGGCTGGGCTGAGTTGGGCCCAGTCAACCGCCCAGTGGGAGGCCAGAGGGTCAGGCCTGCAAGGCCTACAAAGCTCGTACCTCCCTCTCTCTACCCCTGCTGAGCTTCTTCACATCTTCTCTTCTTTTTTTTTTTTCTCCTGTTTTCCCCTACTTAAATACGTTATTGCAGAGGCGTTATCATGGGACATTCTGCTACCAGTCGGCTCGGCCTTGGCCAGCAGCAGGTCCGCCCTAGGCCCGGCCGAGTCCACTGAACAAAGGGGAGCGACTTCTAGCAGTTTCCTACAGAAGCTACCACCTTAGGCCCCCCCTCACTAAACAAAATCAGAGCAGGAATTATTTAAAGGGACACTTTACCATGTTTTCATGTTTAATCACTTTAGGCTTCAGACTAGAAGAGCATTTTGAGTTTAATCAGTAGTATCATAGTTAATTCTGTTTTATGGAATGGATGCTCTCCCTTCATCCTGACATAGTTACTATTATGCTGTCTCAGTGCAGGACTGTTTATTCTGGGACTAGGGGAAAGGAGCCAGGCACTGTTCATAGGCTTTAGGAAAACTTTTCTGTCCAAGTGCAATATAAACCCATACCTCACTGTTTGCTAGCATGCTGCTGAAGTAGAATTTGTAGAGAGTATGTGCTTTTGATGTGATCCTCCAGTGGAAAAACATAGCAGTCATTGCACCAGGTTGTGCAGTGTTTTAAATTTTGAAATAAGATATGGTATTACTGGATAAGATACATATGTATAATAATGAATGTATAGAATTAAATAATATCCATATTACTGGATAAGCAAAGCAACATCCTGAAGGAGCCTAGTTAGAAGGACTACCTACCACTGTACCACAGTCTCTTTCAGGGTGAGCTTATTTTTACATGCCACTTAAGAGCTGAAAGGTGCTTTCCCAATACTAGGTGAGAATAAAAGATTTCACACCTCTTTTGCTAAACTGATCCATAATGAAAAAGGAAGTTATATTAGCAGGTAGGGTGAGCTCTCTAAAGAGAAGCAACAACCTGCTAATTATCTCTATTAAACATAATTGCATTTGATTGTTCTATTTCTGTACAGTTTTGCCAACAAACAGAATTAGGTAATTCCCCCAGCCAGAGCCATCATTCTGCTTCTGCCTAGAAAGATGCTCAGGCTGAACCATTGCTGATTTGACATAAAAAAAAAAAAGCTGGTGGAGTTGCACTGTGAATTGTGCTTGCTTTATCCGGGAAGATGAAAAGATCACCTTCAGGACACACAGAAAGGCTAAGGAGACTGAGCTAATAAAAACAGCTCAGCCCTGAGGGTTTGCAGGTACACCACTTTTTTTTTTTTTTGCACAAACAACCCTGAGCTATAGTGTTACAGCCAAGCCTGCTCATTTGTTTTCAGTTACTGATGTGTATCATTAAGAAAAGAAAACATGCAGATCCCCCTGATTTTCTTCTACCATGTTTTCTGTGGTGACAATGAGCTGAAAAACCAGAATTAACAAATCACTTCCTATTAGTAAAAAATGCAAATAACTGACAATTTCCCTCTAATTTTTCTAGTAGTGATTTTAGGTAAGAGGCAAACGAGCTGCAACAAAATGTTAATCTGTAGTGTTAATGTGTCCTAAAAATCCCCTTTAAAGATCATCTTGATCTTACTACCCTGCTGTATCACTACCTCAGTCTCTCTCTGAAAAAAAAAAAACATCTGGATAGATCTTAAATGTATCTAAAATAGTTGCTGTTGGCCTGTCTAGAAAGTGCATTCTAAATGTTCATTGCTCTTCTAAAGCATCAGTTTTGTTTGCAGGAATGTTAATTATCTAACTTATGGATGGAGTCTGTTTGGGTGTGGTCTTGTTAGTCCTTCACAGTTCTTACAGTTTACTCCAACCAGTAATAACCAACCATTTTGGAAATGTGCTCTGCTAGATCCTTTTATTTACCCTTCTCCTGTGAGAAGAGAACTTCTCAGTTCTCGTGACTGAACTATTCAACTTCTCTCTGTTCAGGCTCCTAAAACCTAGACTCACCTCGGTTCAGACAGCTCAGATTTCTGTTGTCATTTCTGTGGGGTGAAAAGAATGAAACAAATAAGAATAGCATATGCACAAATAAGAATATGCACATATAAAACAAGCTACAACATCAACAATGAACAGATACCAGGAGATAGTACCATCAGCCTCTGGGAACAGAAAAGATTCCTAAATACACACAGCATAATTTCCAGCTCCATTTTGGTACAGACATATAGAATGGATACAGTAAGATGATGGGGACATTAATTTGGTGCTTCCGTCCAGCTCTTGTTTGTTGTGAGTCTGATACCACTAGTGTTGTCAAAGCCTTAAACCGAACTTTATCCGATAAGGCCACTACTAAAGCATGATGTTGCCATTTCATCTTGCTCACCATCCTTTCAAGATAAAGGTCTGATTCTAGCAAAATAAATTCTATTTGTGTTTAGCAAACAGACAATGCTGACATAGTCCCACATTATCTTTCTGGGCTTATATGTAACCTGTTATCTTCTTATCAACTCTGGCAAGCTGACCTTCTTTCCCCTTATTTTTCTATCTTCTATAGAAACCTCCTACATATCTGTTTGTAGTTAAACAGAGTGGAAAGAATTTGTGTAATATAATAGTCTCATGCCTTCTGTCTTAAGTGTAGTCACTGAGGCCTATGAAAGCACTCCTTTGCTACAGATCCAGAACAGCCGGTGTCTGGTCCCTTTTTCCAGTCTCTTGTGTCTGTGTGTATTGACATATACAAAATAAAATGAGAACAAATAGTCTGAAGCATGGCCATGCTGTTCTCTCTCCCACCATGTATCTGTCTGTCACCAACTGCTAATAAGTTTTTATTGTGTATATTGGATTCTGGTTAGCTGCCTCAGATTTGGGTTTTAGCCTTTGTTTGTAGAACAATTTGTCTTTCTATCTGTCCTATAAAAGATTTAAATCCTTCCTGCTGAATTGCTGTGCTGCTGTTCGTTTTCTTACCTCTCCAGTTAGGTATTATCCTCAGATGAAATAGTTTGAGGATTGCCATCAACTCTCATTAGACTAACCCCACTTCCTGCTCGAGGGGGGACTTACTCTTTGAAGACCTGTGGTGCATGACCATAGGAAACAGAAATGAAAAGGCACACAATGATAAAACAATCAGTTTTGTTTGCAAATTTCCTATTAAGTAATTAACCAACACTTACATGTTGGTAACAATTAACTGTTAATTTAGTACAAATTTTAAAATGTTGTATTGCCTCCTGCGTGAAAGGAAATGACTTCAAAGTCACTATGGGGTCAGCCTACTGCTAATCAGCATATTTATCTTTGCCATTAGCTTTTTGGTAAAAGTGCTGCTTCTATCTAGAGGCCACAAATCTTGTTTGTGCTTCCTGTTGCAGAATGTTTATTACACAAGCAATCAGCAGCTCCATGTGGGTGTTCTGAGTCCCACTATCGACGATGATGACAACAGATGCCTGGTGGATGTGAACAGCAGGCCCAGGCTCATTGAATGCAATTATGCCAAAGCCAAGAGAATGAAGCTTTACTGGCAGTTTACTCAGGTAATTCTTACTCAGCAGGCATTTCAGAAAGTTCAAAAGCTGTTTCTGAGTCTGAAATGTGAGTAATCTGTTTACTAACAGAACAGAACCAGATTTGTCCTTGCTTTCTTTGCACAGAGGCAGGAAGCTATGTTTACATTTGATCTCAATGTCATCTACCTCAGGAAGTTATAAAACTTGTATTATATTTTCTGAGTTTGCAATAAATTATTTGTTTCTAAGGCAGAGTACTGTTACTGAATTACCTCAGTCAAAAGGATTGATCCATTTTAGTAGGGTCGAATGCAAAGTAACATATTTAAGAAAAAGAAATAGAAAGCTTTTTTTGTTTAGTTTTGTTTAGTTTTATTGGAAGTAGCAACTCAGAAAAGGGGGTAGTGGCTCATTGATTATGACAGCCTCAGAATGAGGTACTTTTGCAGTTTCTTACTTTAAAAAGCTAATGCTTTTATGTGTGAGAGTGTAAGAGAGATATAAAAAGAAGTGTAAGTAAAGGCTGAGAAGTAATTTTGCAGTGATGAGAATGCTGGTAGGACACTGACTCCAGGCCTGGTGTCCACACTTCATAACTGATTAGAAATACAAGGGAGAACTATAAAGAAGCCACAGAAGTTCTGGGGCTAGAAAACACACTCTGCTATGTAATGCTTATGGAGATCACTCTGTTTGGTTTAGCTAAGAGGAAGCGGCAAGGTGACTCAAAGCATATCAGTGTTTCCACAGAAAGACTTAGGTTATCTTGAAGACAGAACAGGTTCCAATGGTTGAAAGCTAAAGATAGTAAAATTTGGTCTTTCAAAGGAAGATAAGATTTTCCTAAGGTAAGAATTAAGACATTGGAAGTTTACTATGTCAGTTGCTTAGGATAAATAAAATGATATGACAGCACTTTCTAAAACAAGTACTTGATTTAGGTTCTGTGAAAAAATTAAAAGCTAGTGCAAGTTTAAGTGGTCGCAGTTGCTCCTCTGCAGTTTTGAGGCTACAAATCTAGTTGTGTACTCCAGCCCATGGGCTGAGGCTCATCATTAGGGTAATTTTATTTTTGCATTTAATTTTTCTGTATCATCCATGTGGGTTTGCAAATATCTTTTCTGCCTTCTCATTTGATTTCAACAGCTAGGATCAGTATATTTTAGGACATTGGTAATATGATTTAACATCCACCATAGTGCAGTGGGCATTTGGACAGTAATCAGTAAAGCATACTATTAACTATTGTATTTATACTTGAAAGGAATCCATATCTTTATCTTTAAAGGGTAGCTCTCTAGCAGCAGTCCTTAAATCCCTAACCTGGAGAGAGATATCCACTTTCACTTTCAGTGTCCTCAAGGGGAGAGTTTTAATTATATCTTCTCTCAGATTGTAACAATAGTCTCATCATGAGGGGTGCCATCTCTGCACTCAATTTTTGGTACCATTTTTAAAAAGTATAATGAACACATTTATTTAAGTAGTATTTCAGTAACAGTTTAGTACCCCCCACCTATTCACCGATTGCTCTGTATAACCCAACCCTTTGGTGACAATTAATAGTTTCTGCTCCAGAATACTGTTGCTATTTCATAATACTAATTATCTTACATCTGATTTGGGGGACAGCAGTAAAATGCATTGATTATTTAACTATTAAAAACTTCAAAAATGGTATCTAGCTATTTCAGGTTTGTTTTCTGTCTGTATTTCCGTTCCATGTTCCAAATACAATCTCCCAGTGAAGGTGCAGTGCTGTTAAACTAGACTTTATGGACTGTACTTAAGTCTTCTACAAAGAAACTTCTGCCCAGCAGAAGTGAAAGCTAATTAGTTGTTTCCTTATGATAAATTAAGAGACAAATTAAATAATTAAAAGCTTGCAGTTGAAAAGGGATTTTGTTAATATCCAATGCAATTAAAATGCCATTAGTTCTCAACATACTGCATGGTAGACAGCCCCTTGTACATTCTGTAAGCTAGAAGAAAGCTGATGAGAGTAATCAAGGCTTGCCAAGATCAACTAATGAACTCCATTTGAAATGCTCCCATTTAGTCTGGTGAAACGATGTATTTCTGTGAATACACTGGAAGCTGTCAGTCTGAAAAGAGTCTTTTTTATTATGTTTTTAAAGCTCTGGTATTTATTTTCCATATTATGCAGTGAAAATAAGTAGGACTTTATTGATGCTTATATAGTCTTGAAGTTTGTGAAATATTAATAGAAATGGAGATGCTGGCCATAGCTTTTTATAGCACCTTCCTTTGGCTGCAAGTATCTTTGACTTCCCTGGATTCTCTAGCCATTCAACAAGAATGTCTGAGATGATATAGATAATAAAAAATACAGCAGTGCAAGTGCAGAATTGTCTCAGAAAGGGAATAAGAACAAGACTTACCAACTGGAGCAGGATAAATCAATTGAACTAGATTTCCCTGACCAGCACAAAAATCAGTATTTGCCCTGCATTCCAGACATGGATCTTAAAATTTGAATGAGGAAACTTTCTCATTTTTCTGCAAAACACACTATATTCTGAGAGGCACTGTTGATAGTCTGTGTTGGGCCATGATCTTCAGTCTGGTTGGTAGAAGACTGTACAGCTTTTTTGGAAAAGGATTCTTCAGATAACATTTTCCTCCTCCTTTGTATTGTTGAAATGTAATGATGAGAAAAATTCTTATGACAAAACTAGAAAATAAGGGTCATCCTCAGCTAGTGTATATACATATATATATACACACACTTGTTTCTGTGTGTGTGTATGTGTGTGTATATATACACGTATATATCAAACTTGATTTCTTTTTAAAAAATGTACCTTTTACTTTTTTAAATTATGTGGCTGCCTTCAATTATAGGCAGCTGGAGTCAGACACTTAGATGTCCACTGCTACCTTGTGGACAAAATAGGGGTTTAATGGGCATTCATATGGAGGCAGCCACCACCACCAGCACTTCAAACTGTTTTCATTATACATCGTGGTGGATGACTGGATAGAAGCCTTGGGAGACTTTGTGGTGTCTTTCTGTACAGGACAAACTTGCATTAAGCATTCAAAGCTTGTATTATGTGTTAGTATAATCAGGATCCACCTGAGCAAATCTCCATGCTCCACAGTTTCACATAGCTGCCAAGTGCAGAGACCCAATAAAATGCAGGCTTCAGTGACATTCTTCCTTCCAAGGCTTCTTCAAGTGTTTATAACTGTAATTATGTCAAATTGTGTAAATTAGCCCTGAAAACACTCCTGCCAGCTGGGTAGCGTTGAAGAAATTTATTGTTCAGGTTGTTGGTCAAGTCTTCTCTTAGGGAAGTGTTTATTTTGGGAATATGTTTATGCTGAAAATTCTTCTAGGTGTTTGTCAGTTCACCTAGTTCAGCCTATCTGACCACATTTTAAACAGAACAAAATTAGAACTTATAGCAAAATAGTAAGTAATGACTAGAAATTACACAAGGCAGAGAGGATAGAATTAAAAGAATTACGTGGTAGTAAAATGGTCAGAATTTTGCTAAAATATTAATTTAAACATAATAGCAAGGAAGCTTCTCTGGCATCATGACCATTAGGAAAGCAAAAAGTAACCTCAGTTGCCACGGAGTGTCCCTTATTTAGTACTAAACAATTAATCCTGCTCGCATGCTGTGAGTGCTTTATGGCAAGGCGCAGGTGCGCATGCAGCGTGCTGGCAGCAGCAGCCTGCTCCCCAGTGTAACCGAAGACTTGCGGGAAGCATCAGGTCAGCAGCACATGTGCGAGATAGTCACCATCCACATGCTCAGTAAAGCTGCTGTCCTTGGGACTGCCATATTGATTGCGTTACATGGTCTGTTGTGTGACAGAGAAGGGGCTCTGAGGTGTCAGAGATGGCGACAAGTGCACCTGGACAGAGAACTCCTTGGACATTGTTCAGTAGAAACTGCTTATGGCCAAAACTGTGCTCTTCTGAACTGACTATGTGGTAGTATTAAGTTTGTTCTGTGTACTAAGAAACAGTAAGTTCTAAATGTTGCAGTCAAGTTTTTTGGAATGGGTGTATTGATTTGGTTTTTTTAAGAAGTTTCTCAGTCTGATTTCTCAGGTTTATTGCTGAGAGAAGGGCAGTTGAGGCATAATGCCTGCCCTACAAGTGAAATTCATCTCTACATACATCACCTTGGTGACAGCAGGTCATCTTGGAAGTATGCTTACGGCATGTTAGGACTCCTCCAGCAGCATAACAAGGACAAAAGTTTTTCTGTAATTACTCTTTATCTTCAAGTGTCTTCATGTTTATATTTTTGTCAGATAGGGATGTGACTGTTTCTTATACTTCTGACCAGACTAGCTACACTGTCACTATTTGCTGTTGTCAGAAACGTGACAGGTGAAGGCTCTGTATAGAAAGATACATAAGAAAGGACAAGAGGCAGAGCTAAAAACCGAAGAGATTAATCCTTTTAAGGCTGTTTCATGTTGAATTCTTTTTGATACAGCAAGCTCTGTTAATTGAATTAATTCAACTTCCAGTGTGGTTGCCATAGGACGGTAACAAGAATATATGCATCTATAGGGATGGACACTCATCGCAGACCTCATGGGAGGGAGAGGCCGTGCAGGGCCTATGCTCAGCACTGTCCTGTATCCATATCCACCAGCAATGGCATCTGCCTGCTACACTAACATTGCTTTTGCATGTTATGGACAATTGTGATTCTAGTCAGTGCTGGAGGTTTCCACAGGAACTTTTCCAGTTCAGAAGTGTTCAGAGGAGGTGGTTTATGCTATCCTGAGAAGCTGTAAATAAAATTTGTTGCTGACAGCTGTAGTTACCATGTGTATAATTTCCCAAATATCATAGTAGGAATTGCCTTGGAAGCAAAAGGGAAGACAGACAGGAGCAAATTAATTACTGAGTTGTTACAGTGTTCCATGGATAAACATGATTATTGCAACCTCATTTAAATAGGTATTATATAATAGATAGTTTCAGTAGGTAGTCTATGTAGCTATATAAAGAAATAATAGACCTTAAAATTACTGAAAGCATTTACATCTTGTTCTTCGTACAGATTTTGGCCTTTGTCAGGTAGTCGTTCTGAATTATTCTTACCTGACTTTATCTTATTAAATTAAAGGATGTACAATACTACCACTAGCTAGAAACATCGCCCATAGCCACATCTCAAACAAGTAAGGGAAAGCAGAGTGCACACTGCTTGACAATTAAACTGAAGGCCTGTGAAGGAAGCAGAGAATCTCTGTACCAATTTTATATGCCCCCTTGCTGAGCGTACATAGTGTGGAAGTGGATGCTAACACCATTAAACAGCAGACAGTTTCCTTCTAATGTCCACTCCCAGTTTTCAGCCTATACATTAGCAAAGGACATCGGTGTACAAGAGGGATTAATTTTAGTAGATCTGTGTGTCTCAGGGAACAATTGTCCCTATGAACAACTTCAGATTGTTCCATGATGAGAGCCACGGGGTAGAAAAATACTATCATTAATTTATCAAGAATTTTAATTTATGCTGTACTTCTAACCCCAAAGGATGCAAATATGCTCAATATGTGTTTGCAGAATACCACATGCTGTACTGCTATGCAGCTATATAATTATGCAGTGCTATCTGCCTGGAAGCTCAGAACAGAAAGTGACTGTGATCCTGTTAAAAGAAATACAGATTTTGATCCTACAGGAGAAATATAAAGAAAAACAAAATGTAATTATTCAGTTAATTGAGCCAACAGACTAGGTTAAACCCTGTATTTTTAGTGAGGCTGTCTGATTTTTAAATAACCAGTGTTGCCAAGTGTTCAGTTTCAAACCTCATGCACAAAAGAGCACTTCCACAATCCCCAGGGGCTGCAGTGCAGTGTTGCTGTATGGGTTCAGTATATCAGCAGCATTTTTTTCTGTACTTAGCTACTCCTTGCCCGTCTTTGATCAAATATTACCATAGCTTGTGCGTACTTAATATTTTAACTAAACTAACTGGATAACTGGACAAGGTGTTATAGCTGGAGGACAAGGAACCTGAACCATTGTTCTGCTTAGACATGAGAAAGTGATATTGTTTTGATTATCTTTTTGCTCTAGTAAATTTGTCCCTAATTCGTGTGCAAATTAATCAACATTCCTGTCATATTAAACACTTTTTAAAAACAGGTACATTAGAGTATTTGTTTTTTTAAACTCCTTGAACTATGTCTTGGTATAATCCTACAAACTCTTTAGTCCTGTTTATGCAGAATAGAATTATTTAGCACTAGAAAAATCCGAATGCATTCAGTCTTTCTCCATTTTGAATACCTGACTTCAACTTAAATATGAAATTGTATATGCAAAATACGTGCAGAAAAAAATATTAAATACAAATATTATCATGTAATATTTTGTGTTTTATCAACTAGTGTTACATTTGCTTGCAGTTATTGCTGTACTTAGTGGTAACCAAGATTTCCTTCTGTAAGTTTAGTCTTCTATTTGGAGTAATTTTCTAGTAGCAAATTTTAATCTTTGCAAATTAGGCGTAGAACTTGCCGGCTAGAAAGTTTGTGTGTGAATACAGCAGTAAAATGAGCTTTTAGTGGGTGCATTTGAAGTCTTTTCCAGCATATCACATTATGCAGTATTTACTCTCCTGAGGACTACATTTAAACTCCAAAGACACTTGTGCAGAATTAATTTAGAAGGAAGTTAACACATACCCATGTTTTTCCTTCAAAACAGATACCCTATTTGCATATTTTAGCATAGAATTTTAAACACCACATTTATTTACAAAGAAATTATTTGTTCTAGTTCCACCTGATTTTCCTAATTTCAGATGTCCAGAAAGGCTTCATCCAAAAATTGCAGATGACAGCTGCTGCTGAGAGGGTAGTGCGTGGCATTATAATGACAGACATGAAAAAGAATGGCCAAATCCAGAATGTTTTCTACAACTTGATTGATAACCAACACTTGCCAAGTGAAATGTCTGGGTTTCAGGAGATGAGCTCTGATTTTGGTCCCTCCTTTGCATTACTTGGACTAGCCACTTTTTGGGTTCTGCATTACTCAGCTGCAAGATGGATGGAAGTATTTTTACCTTTAGCATACCTCTTTTATTATTTCTAACTTCCCAGACAAAAACACAACTCTGTCCTGATCAAATCAGTAGAAGTTGCATCTTTAATTCCAATGCAGACAAGAACAGTATTTATGTAAGCAAGGTTTGATACCATGTAACTCCTTACAATCCAAGATGCAAATAGTTAAGAAAAATATTCACTTGGAAGGCAATTAAATCAGGATGCAATAATGATATATATGACAAGGAAAGAGGGTTTGTTTTTAATGAGATGATTAGACCCTCAAGTCTGGTATCCTGAACCTGACAGTGATGATACCCACTATAACAGACAAAAAATATATTATTTCCATTATTGTCTGAGTAAACTGTGCAAGGTTTGTGCTGCCACTGCAAGGACATTCCTTTTCCAATATCAATTAAAATCAGCTAACAGATTTGTGTGGTTACTAGGGAAAAAGACATTTTCAATAACTCGATACTGTGACCGAAGTCCCAAAGAGCCCAATCTAAATTCCTGTGTTAGAATATTCAGATCGATTGAAATACTAGTGCAAATTAATTTCTTAATTTTCTTCAGTTGACACTCAATTTATCTCTTGGTCTCTAGAGGCTGGTTTAATCATCTGCTGCCCCGATATGGTCTCTCGGGAGGTATGCTGTCTCCCGGGGGCTCGTATCAGGGACGTCACCGAGAGACTACCTAGCCTCATACGGCCCACAGACTATTATCCACTGCTGGTGTTTCATGTGGGGGCCAGCGACACAGCTGGCAGCAGTCTAAAAACATCAAAAGGGATTTCAGGGCTCTGGGTTCAACAGTCAAAGGCTCTGGGGCACAGGTGGTATTCTCGTCAATCCTCCCGGTCGAAGGGCAGGGACCTGAAAGGGCCAGACGTATCTGGCAGGTTAACTCGTGGCTCAGGGAGTGGTGCTACAGCCAGGGCTTTGGGTATCTAGATCACGGGGCGTGCTTTGAGAAGCCCGGGCTGCTAGGGGCGGATGGCGTGCACCTAACCAAGAGGGGGAAGACTGTGCTTGGACAAAGACTTGCCAGGCTCGTCCGGAGGGCTTTAAACTACTGTTGCTGGGGGAGGGGGAGCACAGTTCAGCCCACTGCTGTCAGCATGGTGCCAGTGCCCGCACCGAGGGTCCAGAAGCAGAGGAAGGAGCACAGGTAAGTGCAAATGAACTTAAACTGCGGTCCAATAGCACCCGTCGCTCCAGCCAGGAAGTCGGCTTTGTCGGGGGCCCAGCTGAAGTGTCTCTATACCAATGCACGCAGCATGGGGAATAAACAGGAAGAGCTGGAGATGCGTGCACGTGAGCAGGGCTACGACCTCATTGGCATCACGGAGACGTGGTGGGATGACACATACGACTGGAGCGTCAACATGGAAGGGTATAGGCTTTTTAGAAAAGACAGGAAGGGGAGACGAGGAGGGGGTGTCACTCTCTACATCAGCAACCGGCTGGAGTGTGAGGAGCTCCACCTGGGGATGGAGGAGGAGCTGACAGAGAGCTTATGGGTCAAGATTAGAGGATGGGGACGGACAGGGGATGTCACGGTGGGGGTCTGTTACAGGCCGCCTGGCCAGGAGGACAGAGCAGATGAAGTGCTCTATAGGCAGATAGGAGCAGCCTCACGGTCACAGGCCCTGGTCCTCATGGGGTACTTCAACCACCCTGACATCTGTTGGAGAGACAACACGGCAGGGCACAGGCAGTCCAGGAGGTTCCTGGAATGCGTGGATGACAACTTCCTCCTGCAGGCGATAGAGGAGCCGACAAGGAGGGGTGCCATGCTCGACCTTGTGCTCACCAACAGGGAGGGGCTGGTGGGGGATGTGAAACTAAAGGACAGCCTTGGCTGCAGCGACCATGACATGGTGGAGTTCAAGATCCATGGGGCAGCAAGGAAACTACACGGCAAGCTCTCTGCCCTAGACTTCAGGAAGGCGGACTTCGGCCTCTTCAGGGACCTGATGGGCCAAGTGCCATGGGAGGTGGCCCTGGAGGGAAGAGGGGCCCAGGAAAGTTGGTCCATATTCAAGGAGCACCTCCTCCAAGCTCAGCAGAGGTGCATCCCGATGAAAAACAAGTTGGGCAAAAAGGCCAGGAGGCCGGCATGGATGAGCAAGGAGCTCCTGGACCAACTGAAAGTGAAAAAGGAAGCCTATAGAGGGTGGAAGCGGGGATAGGTAGCCTGGGAGGACTACAAAGAGGCTGTGCGAGTGGCCAGGGATAAGGTAAGGAAGGCCAAAGGCCTGGCAGAACTGAATCTGGCCAGGGATATAAAATGTAATAGGAAGAGCTTTTATAGGCACGTAGTGGACAAAAGAAAGTCCAGGGAAAATGTAGGCCCCCTCCAGAAGGGAACTGGTGTCCTGGTTACCCAGGACATGGAGAAGGCTGAGGTACTCAATGACTTTTTTGCCTCAGTGTTCACCGACAAGAGTTCCTGTCCCACCACCCAAGCTGTAGAAGGTGCAAGCAGGGACTGCGAGAATGAAGAACCGCCCATTGTACTGGAAGAGCAGGTTCGGGATCATCTGAGGAACCTAAAGGTGCACAAGTCCATGGGACCTGATGAGATCCATCGACGGGTCCTGAGGGAACTGGCAGATGAAGTTGCCAAGCCACTGGCTATCATATTTGAGAAGTCATGGCGGTCTGGTGAGGTCCCCGATGACTGGAAGAGAGGGAACATAACCCCCATTTTTAAAAAGGGGAATAAGGAAGACCCAGGTAACTACAGGCCGGTCAGCCTCACCTCTGTGCCTGGCAAGGTCATGGAGCAGATTCTCCTGGAAACCATGCTAAGGCACATGGAGAGCAAGGAGGTGGTTGGTGACAGCCAACATGGCTTCACCAAGGGCAGATCGTGCCTGACCAATTTGGTGGCCTTCTATGACGGGGTGACGGCATCGGTGGACAAGGGACGAGCAACTGACATCATCTACCTGGACTTGTGCAAAGCTTTTGACACTGTCCCACATGACATCCTTCTCTCTAAACTAGAGAGACATGGGTTTGATGGACGGACGACTCGGTGGATAAGGAATTGGCTGGATGGCCGCACTCAGAGAGTGGTGGTGAACGGCTCGATGTCCATGTGGAGACCGGTCACGAGTGGCGTCCCTCAAGGGTCTGTGCTGGGCCCGGCCCTGTTCAACATCTTTGTCGGCGACATGGACAGTGGGATAGAATGCACCCTCAGCAAGTTCGCCGATGACACCAAGTTGTGTGGTGCCATCGACACGCTGGAACGGAGGGATGCCATCCAGAGGGACCTTGACAGGCTGGAGAGGTGGGCCTGTGCCAACCTCATGAAGTTCAACCAGGCCAAGTGCAAGGTCCTGCACCTGGGTCATGGCAATCCCAGGCACAAATACAGGCTGGGTGGGGAATGGATTGAGAGCAGCCCTGAGGAGAAGGACTTGGGAGTGCTGCTGGATGAGAAGCTTAACATGAGCAGGCAATGCGCCCTTGCAGCCCAGAAGGCCAACCGCATCCTGGGCTGCATCAGGAGAAGCGTGGCCAGCAGGTTGAGGGAGGTGATTCTCCCCCTCTACTCTGCCCTGGTGAGACCCCACCTGGAGTACTGTGTCCAGTTCTGGAGCCCCCAGCACAAGAAGGACATGGACCAGTTGGAGAAGGTCCAGAGGAGGGCCACGAAGATGATAAAAGGGCTGGAGCACCTCTCTTATGAGGACAGGCTGAGAGAGTTGGGGCTGTTCAGCCTGGAGAAGAGGAGGCTCCGGGGAGACCTGATAGCGGTCTTCCAGTACCTCAAGGGGGCCTACAAGAAAGATGGGAAAAGGCTGTTTAGTAGGGCCTGTTGCGATAGGACGAGAGGTAATGGTTTTAAAATAGAGGGGGGTAGATTTAGATTAGAAATTAGGAAAAAAATTTTTACGATGCGAGTTATAGAACACTGGAACAGGTTGCCCAGAAAGGTGGTGGAGGCCCCATCTCTGGAAACGTTCAAGGCCAGGCTGGATGAGGCTCTGAGCAACCTAATCTAGTCAGGGATGTCCCTGCTCCTTGCAGGGGGGTTGGACTAGATGACCTTTGAAGGTCCCTTCCAACCCTAACCATTCTATGATTCTATGATAAGCATATAATGACAATGCAAACAGTTCAGTTTCTGGGTTTAAATTAGTTAGGAAGCCTTCGGTTTGAGTGCATACTAGACTAATTGCATACACCAAAGACACACGCAAGAAAAAAGAAATCATTCAGTACTTCTGTTTTCCAAAGGGGTTACACGTTAGTAAGAGTTACATCTCACAAAGAAATAGGAATGCATATTTTCTATCATCTAAAACCCATAAATCTTTGAGAATCTCTTAAGATGTCTGGGCAAAAAAATCTCCTCTTTCCTAGGGAAAATATTAAAATCTTGGGTTTCCTAATTGTTCTGAAAAGAGGATCTTATTTGCCTGGCTGAAGATGAATAGGTATCCCCCTATGCTAACGTTGGTAATAATAATGTGCACTTTTCTTCTTTATGTTAGAACAATACTGTCATCCATAAGGAGAAAAAGAGTAAGGCAGTAAGGTGCTCTTTAGTTGCAGGCTGTGAATGGATTTTCATTAGCCAACTAATATTTCGTCCTGTGCACACTCAAAAAATGGGAAAATGTGTTAATAAGAGTTTTGCAGACAAGCAATAGAGAGTGTGCCTTAGAAAGCAACATAATACAGAAGTGATGATTGCTTCAAAACAAACACAAAGGCAAAATCTAGGAATACACAATTTGCCACATCACAAATTAGAAAATTAATTAGCTACATTAATTACCTTGTCTAGAAGACTGCCTCAGGCAGTGGTCAGTGCGTACTGTTTAACAGAAATGAGCTCAATTCTGAGCCAGCAGTTCATTGCATCACTAGGAGGATGATTCCCCTCTTGATCCCTAATATGCTCTCTTCATGAAGGCTGAGATTTGATTTGTCTGAATGATCATCTCAGCATGCTTATAAAAAGTTGTTTTGTCAGCACTCTTAAAATTAACCCAGCCCACTAAAAACACCTAGTCAGTCACTGAACATTGGTATCCGTAACAATGAAATCAACAGGGTTCCTATACCTGCATAAATCGTAGTAGTTGTTGCAAATTTCTAACTCTAGCAATCCTTTTTATCCTTAGAAAAGTTCACTTATTGGTTTTGCATAGGTATGCATACTTCTGATGACTGAAGTCAGATCCCACTAATTTTCATTTACATCCTAAGCAAAGTCCTATTTTTATTTAATTTTGGTCTATTTTGTAATTCCCCACCATCTGAATATTCCATCACACTTTAAAGCATCTTTGTTGCCTTTCTCTGTCTTCTACTTTAGACACCTTGAAGGAAGCCTAGATCAAGGCAGATAAATCAAGCCTGACTTGTTTGCAGAAGTCATTTATATGTAATCTCAGAATGAAAGAGAAAAAGGTAACTTTTCTAAGCTTTTCACAAAAATGTATTTGTAAACCATGCAAATAAAGTCAATATATCCAGCACTCTCATCTTCTTCCTAGTTATAATATTGTTTCTCTACACAGACAGCTACTGTTTGGCACAATCCATGAGAAGAAGGATTTTACAAGAAAAAAAAAAAACCTCTTTATTAGAGCTAAATGACCCTGCAGAAAACATTGGTGCAGACCATTATCTTTGGATTCTTTTCCATAGGCCAGGTCTCACTCAAGACTCCAGAAATGTTTAGAAACGCAGGAATTTCCTATCTCTAACACACCTGCTTAGTTGAAGGAGGTATAAAATGTAGCAGTTGTTGTTGGTGACTTATACAGTGTACAAACACATCTTAAGTTCTAATTCAGAACTTCAGAGTATCGAAGTTCAAGCACTGAGTAGTCAACAACTACTCAGTGCTTGAACTTCGATACTCTGAAGCCAACAACTACTCATTGTAGTAGGTTCTGCATTTCCAGTTTGCTGAATGCGACCAAGTAGGAGAGTGGGCAGTATATGACAAGAGAAGGATGCAGGAGAGACACTTATAAATGGCAGCTCTTTAGTAGTGAGAAAAAAAAAATCGGAAATGTCAACATGTGAATCATCTCTCACCAACATGCATTTCTAGAGCTTACTCTTTTATGACTGTCAGTTCTCAAAAAGGCATTCAATTTATTTCTAAATGAATTGTCCTGTTAACTTGTTACTCAGGACAGTAGCTGTAGTCAGAAAAGCCATTATCATTATTATCAGCTGCATAGCATAAAGTAAGTTTTTCCTTTTCTACAAAGGTCTTATTAGGTAATCTTAGCTATCAGAAGATCAACATAATACATCATCATCTGGATTTCTTGGCATAATTATCAGGACTGTGTACGGATAAGAGATTCCCTTCCCTCTCACCCTCCCTTGGAAACAATGTTCAATAATTAATTTTTAAAGTCCTATTGTTTACCTAGAATATTTTTTTCTGCACATGTTTTTCTAAAATGTCAGACAGATTTCCTGGCCACTGCTAATACAGTAATGATTCGTGTTTACTTTCTGAAAAATCCCTAATGATCTTTCTAGTTTAGCTAATGTATTCTACTCCAAAGCCTGCTTCAGTTTTCTTAGTTTTATCACTGTTTTCTGTAGTAAAATATATTTTCAGCTAGCACATCCTAAAGAGCTGCTTTGTATTTCAGTCAAGGCTTGGATTTATTTCTTTACGAGTTATTATTTTCTTAATCTTGTTCTTATCAATGGGCCTTTATAATCTGTTATAAATCTGTGATAAAATGTTATATATATGTGGAAAATATTATTGATAGGTATAAATCCAGACATTCCATTTTTGGGTTTTATGCTGTTTCTCTGTAACTTGTTCTGCTTTCCAATTACATTCTCTGTATGACACTGCATTTCCTTTTGCAAGGCTTAATTGCTTTTATTTAAATAATTTAATTAACAGTTGTGTATTTCCACATGCTGAAGATTTAACTATTACACATTTAGAGGGCTGTGCTCAGAACCTAGACTGCTCTACATTCATGTAGGCAATCTAGATTAAACAAAACAGAAAATGATTACTAAATGATTACTAAAACCCAGATTGGACCATACAGATAAGGCTGCATCGTGTGATTTGTGAGAGCTGAAGTATTAAAAATTTGTTGCAGCAATATAAACATTTAGCATTTGTGAATATGTGAAATCTGAACACTCACTCAGAAGTCTCAGTAGTGGAATGAGTGGACTGTGACAAAGTGTGATGCAGACATTAAGTTGTTCTAACTGTTGAATGATGCATGTTAATTCCATCATCAGAGGATGTTTCATAGTATATACTCATTGGGTACCAGTGAGTGGATGTAAGACCAGTCTTGGATGGCTACCTGACAGCAGAACCTGAGTGCAGGAGGAGAAGCAAGGCGGAGGAAAAAATTTTTTTTTTTTTTTCTCTAACTAATGATTTGGCTGATCAGTTAAATGCACCATATTTTCGCAGCAGTCGTGTCAAATACATTAGAAGCCAAGCGCTTTTGAAGAAGAGCAACAGCTAACAATATTCTTCACAGAGGAATATTTAAATTTAAATAGTTAAAATTAATTTCTGAAAGATTTGAACAGCAAAGAGTGTATTACCGAGTTTGCTTTCACTTGTTTGCGTGTTGGAAAATTTGTCATACTGCTTTAGATTTGAGAAGAAATTAATCAATTACCAATATATACTGTTTTATATATACCTATGATGTTCTTTATACAACTGTAAAGCAGAAATTGTAAACTCAATAACATCATCCAGTATTTCCAGGCTTTAGCTGGAAATACTGAAGGTACATGACTTACTGTATGGAATAAATTATTCACTTTTTCCTATGAACACTTTCTCACTGCAGCAACATCCATACAAAAGTGACCAAACAAGACAAAACTGCTTGTAAAAATTGGGTAATTTTTTCAGGACTAAATTTGGTGTACTAACAGTTACTGAAAATTTACCCAGTATTCTGGGGAAATGAATAAGAAGATGATGTATTCTGTTTGGAGTGGAGGTTATCTATGTTATATACACCTCGTCGTAATTCTTTGATAATTCAAATGTATCAAAGCAATAGTGAAGAGTAGAGTTTCTGCCTCAAAGATAGAGAGAACATGTAAATATTTGAGGTCACTGATTGAGGTACAAATAGAAAATTATAGACTAGTCAATGCAACGATCTGTATAGCATATGTGATACAAGATTTGGACACACTTATTAACTTGTTAAACCTTTTTCTGAAATAGCTATGGTTAGGCAAGCTGATAAGAGCACATCTTTTTTTTTTCTCTTTTAGGTCGAATAATATAATCTTTAAAGTGATTAGCAAAAAGTAGGTTTAAACTCTGTAACAAAAGTGTACACTTTATAGTAACTTGTTAAAAAGAGCTATCAGTCTGATTTGCAGTAATGCTGACAACATTCAGCATTCATTTAATATCCCTCATTTTCATAGGTGATCAAATCCTGCCTAAGTTTCATGCCCAAGAGCTTTTACCAGCTTATGAAGCCCTGGTTCAGTCTAAACAAGAACCTCACTTCCCCATTTTCCCGTTCTACATTGCATTTTCTGGGAAATTTGGAAACCCAGCTCAACAACTTGCAGCTCACAGAACCCATCACACCTACCTAAACGAGTTGAATGTCATGGGTCACATCTGGCAGATGTGCCAAGTACAAACAGTGACTAAACTGACCAAGTCAGTTACATGTTGTGAATTATTTATTCAGCTTTACTGATGCCACACATCCACATTCGAATCTGTCCTTTAAAATACTTAAACTGTGTGAAGCAGCATAGTTCTTTTCCTGCCAGTGCTTTTTTGTTCACATATGAAAACACAACCTTGGCAATGTGACTTCACAGTAACAAAGAATAGAAAATTACTTGGTTCTTGCTGAACAGAATTCTTACTAAAGAAAATTAGAGAGTAAATATAGTGGTAAGCTTCTATTAAACACAGCCAGAAATAAAAAAGATTTTACACTGCAACCAGTAAAACGTCATTAGGTACAAAAGGTAAGTAACCCTAAGGTGAGATTTTTGGCAAGGAAAGCTATGAGCTGTTCAGAACTTTTTGGCTAGGTATATGTTTACAGAAACTTCTTAATGCATCTTTTGTCATGAAGTCAGATCCTGCTTTGTTTTGAAGGGAGTTTATCTGAGGAGTATAATGTGGTATATAACCCCAGTTCTGCAGTGGCAGTGATATGGAGGGGCAGGAGTTCAAGGTTATGTGGTCTGTGTACACTGTACGTATGTTTTTTTTAAAAAAGTTGTATATACTGTCTCTGGTATTTGCAAAGCAAGCTGTGCCAATGCTCTGTCCTATTTGTACCTCTCTGGACAGAAGGCCTTCTAGCCATTAGACAAGCTTTATGACAGCTTTCAACTAAGCCTGGTTCTGCAAGGACCAGTATTGCAGAGAGGACCCATCCCACTTTACTGCCCTGCAGAACAGATATGGGAAGGGGGAGGTGTTTGGGAACTGTGCGTCCCGCACCACTCAATAAACGAAAACAAAAACCACAGAACAGTTCAGCAAAGACTGTCTAATTACTTTGCACAGCTTATTAGCACTCCAGCTCTAGTCTAGAATATGTAAGTATATACTTGCAACATACTGCTCTTTCTAAAAGCAAAGTTTGTTTTTTACGCCTGACAGACTTGCATGGGACTGCATGCCAAATACTGGACCATCCTTGTACTGCAATGGTTTGCGGGCACATCAAATGGTATTCTTAGATGCCATATTATTGTATAAATTCTACTTCAGTGAAAGACTTGAAAGGAAACTTGCTACATATGGCAGATATGCAGAAAGTACAATAATTCTAAAGGCAGTCGTAAAGTATTGCTTTCCACTGTATGTGTTATGGCACATCCAGTAGCTACTGGTCAGAGCAGGATGCATGACTTGAGATAATGTCTACATTAAAAGTACGCTTATGAGGCACTCCATCAGTTTTATGTGTGTCTAAGGCTACCAGCAGGAGTTGAGACCGTTTGCGCTTCTCACAGGAATTGCTTCAGTTTGTGTTGCAAAACCCATCAGGTTTTCAGTCAAAATTGTTAGTGCTGTCACATTCACTCTACTTTTACAAAATAGTTGACCTGGATATTTATATATCCTTCTGAGACTTCTGCTGCCTTTGAGCTGCCTTGCATCATCACTTAATCCTGATTCTGTTCAACTGGGCAGAATTCCTCTTTAACTTGTTTCAGCCTCTAGAATTATAGTTTATGTATCATGATTAAAGATATTATCCTAGGCTATGAATTTTTTGCCTTTAAATTGGAAAGTAGAGGTCTTCGCTAGGGTGGAGAAAGGGAACCAGAGAGGCAGGTTGCTTTTCACTTCGCCTGAGGTGTAGTATTGCAATAAACCATTCTGCTGAGTGAGCAGTAAACACGGCTGTCAGAGTTTTATACAATTTTTACTAAATATAAAAAAGAATTAACTAAAAGGACACCTTTGTCTGCATTTGGCTTTAGAGTTCCAAATGCTAATGCTGATAACAGATTGCAGAAACCATTCGGGAATACTGTAATTTGGAGGCCAATCCAGTCAGAGTAGCAAAACGTAGTGTTAGCTTTCAGTGCATCAGTCCTGCTTGTTCACGTGCTTTCAGTGGAGTTACTCAGCTCACATGCTTTAATGATTAAACAGCTTGCTAATTCAGACCTTGCCATATATAGCGCATGCACGGTCATCACCCTAGAGATAACAGACCAATACCACTAGTGCAGGCTTGCATTAGGCACGGCGGGGGAAACGAACACAATTACGTAGACTAACAACAGGAAATTCTACGCACTGTGCAAACCCTTTTCCATGTACTTCAGAGAAATTCTTTCGTTTATATGTTTACTGAAAGGAATCAAACCTGTGTAGACTGCATCCTCTCTGAGGAATTAAGCCATGGTTCTGCACAGACCTCACGTCTCGTAGGAGCTGAGTTGTTCTAACAGGACTTGAGCCTTTATGTTTCTCTTTTGTGGAAAAAAAAAATCATCCTGCTAAAAGTATCCCTGCTCTGTGCAACACTCAATTCACACATATTAGCCACTACTTAACTTTGGTGTCTTTTTATGTTCCATGCAGCGGTCTGCAATGTACTCAGCAGGGTGATTTTCAGCAGCCACTGCGGAGTGCTTTGCAGCACATCAAAAAGAGCTTCCTTGGCTTTTTATCTCCATAGTCACTTGTTTCTGTTAAATAGAAGCTGAATTTCACATGAGGGGACATCAGAAAAAGAGAAGGAGATGGGTGGGCTTTTTGTGTGGGTTTTTTTTTTTTTTGGTTGCTTGCTTGTTTTGTTTTTCCTTAGGAGTGGTTTACACTTTGTTTATGTAGCTGCCTGTATTCAAGTATTTTGCTTGACTACATTTACTGTAATACCTGTGTGTGCTCTAGATGATTTAGAATAGAGGAAAACCATTGTCTCTACTGTGAACAAACTACTTCCTCTACCCTGAAATCCTCAATGAGAACAGAAGGCATTTGGCCCGTTCAAGTGAAAGAAACCCTTGACCATTGAAACAAATGGGAGTTGGGCAGAAAGAAATTCCAACTCAGCATGGCAGTATTTAAGGCTTAGTGCTTTGGCTTCCTCTGCCTAACAGAGCTCTAAGTTAGGTGACCAGGCCCCATACAATGTCCTTTGGGAGAAAAAATAGACACCAAAGAATGAGATTCACAAAGTGTGGCCAACAGAGTAGGTGTTTGCCCCAGCTCAGCTGCTGAAGCCAGCTAGACCTGAGCATCCTAGC
Organism: Chlamydotis macqueenii; assembly: GCF_036417535.1. Lineage (NCBI taxonomy): Eukaryota > Metazoa > Chordata > Aves > Otidiformes > Otididae > Chlamydotis > Chlamydotis macqueenii. The sequence goes on along the minus strand of NC_141560.1, from coordinate 61,071,786 downwards.
TCATCCCTCTTCATAAGCCTAAAAGCTGTTCTCAAGCTGGACACCTCAGAGTTCATTTCATGGAGTTACATAAAATGGAGATAATTATGTTCATTTATCCTAATAATTTAGAAATTACAGGGCGACCTAGAGTCGCCCATAACTTCTTAGTTGTCTGACAAGACAGGAAGTGGGATGTCTTTCTCCGGCTTCTTTACTGCAAGGTCTGAGCTCAGGAAATTTGACACCAAAATTGAGACAAGGACTAACTGATAAATAAAAGATGCAGAACTAGTTAACTTAAATGACAGAAACACAAGCACCTCCAGCATCACTTGGAGGCACAAGGAAGTTGATCTCAATGTTGCATTTAGGCAGAAACACTTGTGGTAAACTGTAATTCCCAATTCCAACCCAGGGAGCTGACCCTGGCTGCCATTCAACACTAAATCTATGCAGAGAAAAAACATAATCAGCAGTTTTAATTAAGGATAGAAACTCTATCTTTCGCTAAAACAAATTAAAAAAAAAAACCAAACACAAAACCAAAACCACTCACCACAACTGTTTCTTTTAGCAATGAGAAAATATCTATTACCTTAGAGTTTTAATATCTGAAGGACCTAATTCAAAGCTCATTGAATTCATCTGGAAAAAAAGAAAATCTCACTACAGTGAGCTTTAGAAGGCCAAAGTAACTTGGCAGAGTAGTGAAGGGGTATGTTTAGGATAAGGGAACAAACAGCATATAGTAAAGCTTTGACTAACTTCCCATCCTAGTTTCTTTCAATTTCTTGTATGACAAGCAGTTTTACTGCTTATAGATAGCTTAGAGTTTACAGTCCCACCAGACACCCAAATTTAACCACCGTTATTAATATGGATGTCAATAACAGTTATACAGCAGTGGGAAAACACAGTTCACTCAGCATTTTGTTATGGAGGTATAGTAAAATCCCTACTGTACACCTGTCTGTCTAGTAAATTCATAAGTGAAAATTGTATCTAGATTGCACGTAGGCCTACCAAGGAGGATTTATGGGAGCCTCATGTTTTGAATTTTGTGGATTATTCTAGAAATGGTCTCCCTCTTACCCAAAGCCATATTTAAAACAGAGCTTCAAACCTATTTCTGCATTTAATTAGCCAGTCACAAAAATGTTTTTAGAAGTCACTTCTCAGGTAAAGTACTTATGAAGTACTACTGGTAGGATAGGAAGAGAGGAGACCCCTCCAAGTCACCCGTCTGAATGGAGTAGAACCTGTACTGACTGGCACAAGCTATCCTTGCCAGAGGAACAGCCGCCTTTGAAAAAGCAAACTCAGCATTTCTATGAGATTTATGCCAATATCCTTGTGATTATACCAGAAATCTATCACAGTTATGACTTTCTAATGCGAGGTACAACACAGACTTGAATGAAACTGATGAGGTGGGGTTTTTTTGTATGTGGGTGGGTAGACTTTTTTTTTAATAGCAACTATTTTTTCCCCATGTACAAATAAGTAATTTAAATGTGCCTGCTCTTCCATACTTCAGCTGTACTAGTCTGTACTGAGTTACACTCCATTCTTTGATTTGCACATTAATTCTCTGCTACACAAGTCCAAGGTACTCTATAGAAAGACAAGACTTTCAGACTTCTGTGCTCTCTACTCTGTATATCTTCGAAGAAACTTCCCAGACAGTAATGTATACAAGTTATCCCTTATCTTTATTAGACAGGAGGGTGAAAGAACCAACTGAAACCAAAATTAAAGGGAAAAAATGTAATTTAAGTCACCTACATGATGATTTAACTGTAATGTAGGTCTCTAGTTAGCTGTGTGATAGCCCCAGTGATTTAAGATTTGCTGCAACTCAGCAGTGAAGATAGGGCTTTAATATGGCAGTATTAAGCTGAGAATTGAAGAGAGAGTCAATACTGAGGATTAGCAAGATAAGATTAGAAAAGACAGTTCATTTCAGAATTCAAAGAATAAAAAACTTCTTGCATTTTATCCTACATACAGGACACCCTTGGCCAGGGCACTGGTCCTCTTTTGACTTTATTGACGTTTCAGAGATGCAGCAGAGCCGCTAAGTTCGGTAACTGAAACATACAGGAAAGCTTTTGGCTCATGGTTGAAAAGCATGGCCAGAAATACAGCTGGACTCCAGAAACCCCATTTGCTGAAATAGTAACCAGACAATTGAGGCTATTCTAAACTGCATCAGAGATTAACCCAGCCTGTGACAAAAGGAACCATCACTATAAATCCAGCCTAGTGCTTATCTTATCTGTAAGTGAAACAGTTTTCACAGTAGCAGGGGACTTCAGTAGATGGACCCTGATGGACATTGGAATGTTCTCTAGTCTATACTATCACACAGTAGCAATGCAACAAGTTCACAATGTTTAATCTAAACACTTCTCTTTTTTTCCCCATTTTTAAAGGGAGGTCCAATCCAGAACCGAAAATCTAAGCGTTGCCTGGAATTGCAGGAAAACAATGAAAATGAATTTGGATTTCAACTCGTCCTTCAGAAATGCACTGGACAACGCTGGTCTATAACAAATGTCCTGAAAAGCTTGTCATCATAGCAGACTAAATTTTTTACCCATTTCTTTTGCTACTGTGTAGCAAATATTGCATTGTTGCCTGCTGTACTGTATTCCTCTCGCCCCCCAACCCCCCCAGTTCCTTCTCTCCTCTTTTTTGTCCCTTTGATTTTATTTTGTGAGTGTGTGGAAATTGGGTTTGTGGGCTGAAAATAAGATGTTTTTATTTCACAATGATGTTTTCATGGCATTTATAGAGACGTTGAATGATGGGTGATAGGTAGCCTATCCTAAAATATTTTACAACTGTAAATAGGAAACAAATTAAGAATATTTATAACTCAAACTTTTATTGAATAAAAAAGTCCAAACACTATGACTGTCTAGCTGTCTCCATGGAAATCAGTTTGGAAGTTAAGTGATGGTTTCATTGTTTTTGTTAAGCCAGACCTGATCTTGGCAAGTAGCTGCTGAGAATCACTTTCCTCCAGATTTGTGGTAAAGAGTCCTACCTGTAGTAGCTACAGTGACGAAGGATTTTTCTCCTCTCTCTCTCTAGGGAGACCTGTCTAGATCACTGTGGCTACTAGCATATAAATATTGGGGTGGGAGGAGTGGAGGTGTATAATATGCACCCACATACTTTTCCTCACCAGTACTACTAAATAAAACCACAGAGAGACCCCAGTGATCAAGTGAGGCAGGGGAGAGAATTAATTAACAAGAAGGAAAAAAAAAAAGACCTACAAGAGAAGCAGCACATACTGGAGGAAATTTAAAAAAAAAAAACAAAACAAAAAACACCCCAAACCCCTGAAGTTTTTCAATGGGTTGGGCTCCGTTTCAGTGACCGCACTTCCAATTATCTGTAGTTCTTACAACTTCTTTTTTCTTTCTTTCTTTTTTTTTATTTATTTTAATGCTCAGTTCCTTGGCTACCAGAGACTTGGATAAAAGTGGCTCCACCCAAGAGCCATTTCAAAAAGTATGAACTGACTCTGCCTTTCTCCTTGCCTTTAAGGAGGTGTGAATGCAATGCTGTATGTCACTTCATCTCAGCTATGTCTGGGATAAGAAGAGGAAGAAACAGTCTCATGATATAAACCAGAACATTAGGATTACTGACCTCTTTATTTCCAGGTGCTTTTATTTGTATGTAAAGTTCCTCTCTTTTATTCCTCATTTTATTCTGTTGTTTGTTACCTTACGTAATAGTTACAACCTCTTTTGGAGCTGGTTATGTGCCAAACTGTCTTTTGCAGCCTGGCTTCACATTCAGGACCAGCTACCAGCATTGTTCCCCATGACTGTTTAATAGGTCACGTCGCACGTTAGTTATATGTGTTCAACCTTCTGCTATATATAGTTACCATGCATCTGCTCCTCAGAGAAGAAAATGCTGAGCCAACAACAGGAGAACAGTAACAGCTGACAGACGGGCTTAACACCTGCACTTTGACCCACTTCAGATGTCCCTCAGGCCTGTTTGAGTGAAAACTCCCATTAAAATTAGAACGCTGAAAGAACATCAGTAACTTGACCACAGCTGGACAAGATAAAGCAGCTTTAATTTCACCCTGTAGAGAAAACAGGAGGTTGCTACACGAGCGAGCCAGTCCTACTGCATGGGCAGTGTCCCGATGGGAGAGGGCCCATGACGCAGCATGCAGAGCTATTTTGAGCATTCCCAAGTTCCGCCACTGCCCAACTGGTCTTACTTTTCACAGGCATTCCAGGCAAATGAGGAGGAACCTGCACGTTCAGGCAGAGAAAAAGCACAGAACTCGTACAGAGTAGCATGAGGTAAGCTAATCTTTCATTCAGCAAGGATACCAAGACTTCAGTGCATGGAGGATGCAGTCATAAGAGGAAAACAGGTAATATGGATCAACTCAGTCTCCTCTGATTCTTACAGGCCTGCTGCACTCTGAGCAGTCAGCTTTGGGCGTGGGAGGTGGGTGGTTTATGAGCACCAGAGGGAGATATGTGGCAAAGCCTTGACAAAAGTGAAAGGAAGGAGCTGAATTCTGAACTGTTTCATTTCCTACCAAAATAAGTACTGTATGTCTAACATTTGCCCAGAGAAGACTCTGGTTATTCCTCATTATATTGCAGCAGTGTGCTCATGTTCACTGTTAAGTGGAGGGGAAAAAGCAAAACAAAACAAACAAAAAAAACCCCACCCCAAACCCTGAAGTGAGCCATGCATGGTGCTATCCAGCAGCTACACCAGTTCAGCTGTATGTACAGTACATGCGTTATAATAGGCTTTTACCTTTGTTTTGTATCATGGAGTAAACATTTTAATGTTATAACTTATTGAAAAGGGAAATGGGTTCAAATCTGTGGCTAAGCCTACTAAAATGGTATAGTAGAAATTAGGAACATACATAAGCAGCACCATTATTGTGCACTTTGAGACCCTAAGGTCTCGGAACAGATTTTCTTTTAAATGCCTTTTCTCTTGGAAGGGAGAGGGAAACAGCACAGAACAAACATAACTGAAGGATATAGCCATCTTTTGCTAGGCATGTGCTCACTTTTAGTCATGAACTGCCTCATTGCCACTTTCCTTTTCAGATACACAGGAATTACACAGATGTAGCAGCAGTGCCTCACACTGTAAAAGGAAATAATCACCATACGAAGTGAAAAATAAAACTAATCTTCACTTTCTGGAACATTATAGAATATTATTCAATCATCAATTGCCTCGAAAACATTCCCAAACATGCCTTTGTAATAGTTGGTTTTGTTTTTTTTAAAATGGTTTTAAAGAGGGAAAACTAGCACTTAAGAGGGGGGAAAAAAAAAAAAAAGAGCGCTGTTGAGAAGTCATATACCTCCTCACCTGAGCATGGTCAGAGATGAAGATGACCAGAAAGATCCAGTCAGCTCCCCTCCTGGTGGTATAGAACTGCTCCAAATGTATTTTGAGAAGGTTTTTCTTGAGAAGTAACAACAGTGTATCTGCTAGCTGATAATGATATCCTGACAATTAAATGAAAAACAATTTCAAGTAACCCTAAGCCCTCCTTCTCCTATACTTTTTCAACTATTTATGGATAACATACACTTATTTTCATCTATCTCCTCAGCTATTATTCAGCCAAATTATTCATACCAGGATATCATCTACAGTGGTTTCTCAAGACTGTGAGAATTCCACTACGTGTCTTCTCACAACATCTGCCTGTGGGGTGAGGCACCAGCAACAAGGAGAAAAGGAGCTGTGCTGACAACATGAGCACAACATGCAGAAAAGAACACTTTACATCCTTCCGGAGAAGATGTTAGGGTTTGGCTTGTATCAGAGATCCTTAGGTATACTTCTGGAGCTGGGCTGTACAGTCTTCAGAAGAGATCCAAGTTTTGCATATTTATTTTTACAAAGCTAGAGGTGTTAAGGAGCATGGACTGCAGACCATACCTACTCATTCCCAGCTAGAACTCTGAGGAGAGAATTCAAGAGTGCCCTCACCTGCCTGGTCTTTCCAGGCTTGCTAACATCTGTTGGAGGCGACTGTGCAGAACAGGGCTTAGCATTGTCCTCTTTTGCTATGGAAGAGGCAACTATTTTTGGTTTCCTTTTTTTCTGAAAGACCAAAATTTAATCTGAGGCATTTAATTCACCAACATCAGGCCTGAGTTATACTACCTTCTGTATCTCTGCTAAAAAATAAGTTAATCAGTCAACACCCTTCACTAATCCTTTTTTATATACATTGATCAAGAGGCAGTTGCAAAATGAAAATTAAGCAAGTAGCTGTGACGTCATTCTATACTGGGTAGCAGTGAATGCTCAGCTGGAGATACATGGAAAAGGAAACATTGAGATTTCAGGGTCACACATCAATAGAATGCACAATTTTATTTGTACCCTAAATTATGTATATGTGTGTGTATGTGTGTATATTTGTGCCTACACCACCAAATAAATATATACATATATAAAAATTTATATAAAAACATAAGTAGGCATGTACACACTCACATAATGACTGTTTACTGGAGGCAACAACAAAAACCCCCACATTTAAGAGCACTTCATCCAGCCACAGTCTTAAAGACATGGAAACAAGACATCAAAATGAAAGATTTGGATCACAATTTTATCATTTTGTTATCCAGAATACCTTCAACACTACTTCTGTTTTTAACACCGACAAAAAAAAAAAAAGCAGAACATAAATTCATAATATTTAAATTTTTGTTCAAATAACTCTTAAGGGTTTTCCACAGGGTTATGTCAGAGTAAGTTCCCAAAACTGGAATACAGAATAGTTGTGCTAATGCAGAAGCTCGAGAGGCTTTTGAATAAGAGCATATTCTCTACTGATTTACTGTAGTGTTTCCTAAATTCCCCTCCCACTCACCTCGCTTTTATCATGAAAATACTTAGAAGTGCAGAACATGATGCTCAGGAATGTCATTTACAGCTATATTCTGAAACAGCAAAGCAGTGTATTTTTTTTTTATTGACTAAAATTAGCTTTGCATTGTCAGGTGGAAGTGATTATTTTACCTGAATTCACTCTTATGCATAGTCTCAGAAGGGGATCTTTGTGATAAGACACCTGCAAACTTCTCGTAACACCACAAAAATATACTTTCCATCATAATATATTATTTCTAGTGAAGTAGCCTCATTTGAAGTGCATTTTCCAATTAAAAGAATATATGTATTTCCATCTTACAATATGAAAACAAGTATATATTACTTGCAAGAGGGTAGAAGTAAATGCAACTTTCATTCAGCTTTTAAAAGGAAGAACAATTGTAAGGAACCTCTGAATCACAGTTTAGAAGGTGACACCCACTCAAATCTAGAAGAAAGTATTAAGAGGTTAAGTCCATCCTTTAAATTCTGCTGACATCCTTGGTCAGTGGTCATCTGACAGGTGGTATGAACTTTTTATAAACAGTAGCACACAAAATTTTAAAAATATTGATGCTCTCTTTCTACTAGAAAGCTCTACAAAATCCTGCCTCTTCTGGCAGCTGAACTTGAGTGTCCCATAGCCCAAATCCATGGCTACCCAGCAATCTCTTGCTCACTCCTTTATCCACAAAAGGGAAGTCAGATTGTCCAGCTAAATCCAGGGGCCATTCACACCTCAGCTGTTGGGGCCATAAAAATGCATCTCCTTGGCCAAAGGCAGCAACGTGGTAAATTTGCAGAAAGCTCTTGTCAGCACACACAAATACTGTAAGCCTCAGCTTGTCATTTTAGCTAATATAGTTCCCTTAACTTCTCTTACTGTTAAAATCACTTGTATCTCAGTGTGTTACTTCGCCATCTTTACTTGCCCTAGAACTGGCATACTAACAGTTAACCTCAGGATGATCTGTTCATTTTCTGAAAAAAAAAAAAAAAAAAAAACCATAGTGAATGAAATACCTGTATTTAAAGTGCCCATGTGTGACAGTGATTCTCGTACCAGTTGTGAAAGTTTTGCAGCAGATGTTTCAATTCAAAGCAAACCACCAAAGGCCACATTCTTATCATCAGTCTCTGTTAATAAGGGGCTTCTGTGTATCATATTTTTTGTTATTACCATTATTTGATCATTTTCTATATTCTCCTAGACATTGTTCAGCTAGATAGTGAAGAGTAAGTCTTTTACCACTTGAGTTCCAAATGCTCTGGAAATGCTCACAATTAAAGAGGAGATACTAAAGATATGTCCTAAACTTCTGTCCCAAATATATTTACAGATCATCTTGAAAAACCAGTGACAAATAACAAATTGAACGCTCCTGCCACTTCCCACAGTCTGAAGATCACCGAGCAGTTCTTACTCAAATCCTGAGCCAAACACCAGTGTAAGAATACTGAAACGCTGTGCAACCTGCTGTGCCAATACCTGCCAGTAACAGGTATGAATCCTGTATAAGTTAACACACATAGACTGACTTTGAGGAACAGCATCAATTCCATATTATGAGGAACTGGCCTGGATACTCAAAGTACGTCTCAAGCGAGACTCATGCTGAATTCCACAAATAACCCCTCTTTACACATGTGTGTAAGCAATGTTCAGGACTCATGCATGCACTGTAAATGTATACAAAAAAATTATCTTACCAGACAAATGGGATGCTGAGAGTACCTTTCTGAACAGTTGAAAATGTACAACACAAGCACTGCGAAGACAAGAATTAAAAGTCATCCTATGGACGGCAACTTTCCAAAATAGATCTTCTGCTCTAAGTATTTATGCTAAGCATACCTAGTCAGATTTGGCAGCCATTTGGAGAGAGCTTGTTTTATTAAGAGATGTAGAAAGTTCATCATCGTGCTAGAGGAGTCAATCACCGGTATTTTTACTGTTCCTCACATGCTTTGCTACTGGGCACATTTTGCCTTGGTACACATCACACAAGAAAAAAACCCAAACTACAAACTCAGTATCATAGAATCATAGAATCTTTAAGTTTGGAAAAGACCTCTAAGATCATCAAGTCCAACCATCAAGCTATCACCACCATGCCTACTAAACCATGTCCTCAAGTGCTACATCTTTGTGCCTTTCTTTGAACACTTTCCAGGGATGGGGACTCCACCACTTCCTTTGGCAGCCTGTTCCAGTGCCTGACTAAAAGTATTAGCAGTAACTTTAAATTTCTGGCAAGTATCACTTTTCTAATCAGTCTTACTGTCCTATTCTAAAAAAGTGGAGTCCAAACAAACTGAATTACTTTGAAGCCACCTTGGATGGCTTTATATTAGATACCTAACCCTTCTGCCTGCAGCTGAATGCAATGTGTGCCACCTCCATTTATCCAACCTGTGTATATTGTGCCTAGGCAAATGGGGTCATCTTATGATTTCTGTGTATTTAGTAGTCAACAAAGAAAAAGCCTCTCTACTTTCAAATTTGATAGCACAGAGACAGAAATATTCAAGATGACACTTCAGGCTTAAAAGAGTTCATATTTAAATGACTGTATTGTTTCATAGCATGATTTTATCTACTTGGTCTCACAATAAATAACTGCTGTCAAGGATGGCAGATTTCAATAATTCTGCTTTTTAAAAGTTACGCTTTCAGATATTAAATTCTTGACTGAAGTTTGCTGGGAGATATTAAATCACACAGAACTTTCATCATCTGAAAAGAACACTGCCTATGATATATATAAGCTCACACAAGTCAAGGTTTACTGATGTAGTTTCAGAAGCCTGCCTATTCACTTAGACTTCAGATTGTCTGCAGAAGCTATCCTCTACTTTATGAAAAGTATTTTCATGCCCTTTCATGAAAGATGAATATTATCGTATAATCAAATTAGATAGACAGCTATAATCTTTTCTTGTATGTCAGTTTCTGTGGGACCACTTGAAGAGTCATCTGCTTTCCAGGGGCAACATGGTTATTAAAACTTGACTCTTGATTATTAATTGAATTATGGCCTGTTGATCCATAACTTTCTTTTATCTCAATACCATGCCTGGCACTGTTAAGGGTACTGTAGAATCAACAGACTATTAAAGATCACTACGTGAGTCAGAGGTGCAGGAAAATTGAATTTTCCAGCAGATTTGCTGATAAGTCACACTTCCCTATAGAGCACTCTCTGATACATATATATGACTGAAGATTTTAAAAGTTATCAGCTGTGTCAGAGTTCAACAGCCTCTTAAAATCATGGCTGCTAATCTCCCTTTTTGATAGTGAGACTGCTAGAAGGAAGTTACAGGAGTATAATCTGCCAGCAATTCCCTCTGTATCCGGGCACGGCTGGGACTGCATGAAGAGGGAATAGGACAGGGTATGCGGACACAGACTTGGGTTGTTCCATGGTCCAACTCCGAGGGACCCTTGGATGCAACTGCAGTTTCTTCCTTGTGTGACTACATAATGCTGCAAATTTTGCTCTCCAATTTTATCAATTGGTCTTTCCAGATCAAAGCAGGAGCATAATTGTGTCCTGGCGCTTGTGCTAAAGGAATATCAGTTTGTGCTTAACAGTTATTTTTATTCAAGAAGAAAAAGAGAATTAAAGTCAAAATTATAGCCTACTCATAAAGCCAAACTTTACAGCTCAGAATGCACTTTTCTTTTTTCCCTACTATACCCACGAAGCCATCATGTACATAAGAGAGTGTTCCAAGTTCTCTAGCTTCTTCAGTACATTACTTATGTATTCTGTATATCTGGCCATAGCTTTTCTCCTTTTCATTAAAGAGATGTTACAATGGGATGAACAAGGAGGCTTGCTTGCAATTCAGAGCTCACTTTTGCCTTCTAAAAACATTGAAGAAAATGGGTTTAATGAGTGCTAATTTGTGGAAAATTTTGTGTTTAGCTCCCAAATCAGTGAGACCACTCTCTAGTTCCAACAGAAAAATTTGAATAGTACACAGGATATGGCAAAAGAAACACATAGTCAATGTTTTATCATTTTTATAAAAGTGGTACTAACATGATAGATGTGTCTTTGAAGTAGTCTAGAACTTCTCATCTATGTAAAGACAAAATATAACACTTAGAAGTCAGAAAGCAAACAAGAATGCTTTCTTCTGCTATCACAAATGTCCCTTGGAGCTCATAGCTGAAGAAGCAAAGCACAAATTGTAGATATTGATGACTTAATATTTACCCTAGCAGAGAGGCAGTTATCTAGTTAGAATGAAAGTGCAGAAAAACAATATAGAAAAAAAGAGGAAGAAAAGGCTGATTAGACAGCTTACAGTTGCCTAAAGTTAGTTTATTTCCTGAAGTAAAGGCAGCACAAAGCCATGTGTGGTGAGCTACACATGATATTCATATCGCTCTTGAACTCTGCAACTTATGCATTTTCTGTCCTTCCTCCAGTCATCCAGTGCTGAACTCGTGATGCTAAAGCTAGAAATCCATCACAGTGAGGTGCTGACCCTAGCTGTTTTTCCATATTGCACCTTATGTGTCCAGTGTTTAACTCAGAAGCAGCACTTGTATTACCCTTGCTTTTGAAAACTGAGCAGAAATCCCTCTGGTATGATATGTGCCAACAGATGGCCACAAAAAAAAACCCAGTGGTTTATACAACACTTTTCTGACTTCTCCAGGTGCTCTACTGTTACAGTAATAACCACCACAAAAAATTAGCATAAAACAAAGTTGAAAACTATAAAAGGAAACAAATTGAAAGAAAAATTGAGGAAAAAAAATTAGTCCAAGTCAAATCTTGAAGCCAAACAAGTACACTCAAGTTTGCAGGTAAAGTGCAGACAAACATCTAAATGCAAACCTAATCTCACAACCAGAAGGTGTCACGCTTGAGGGAGTGCTGCAGAGTATTCTAAGTTACTCATTGAGCACACAGGCAACAATTTCTGTCCAACTCTTCTCAGATATTTGGACAGGACTCCTAGACACTCAATAAATGACACACATCACACTTCCCTGGGAGCAGCATACAGAGATTTGGCTACCAAGACTGGTGTGTGAAACCATCTGGCTGTAGTTTCAAGCCAGGCCTTCTGGGTACTGAGAGATTTGGAAACAGTGTTCTGATCCTATGTCTATCTGTGTGCAATCTGTCCACGTTCGTGGGCAATCCTTGCTTCCCTATCCCCTAGGGAAGAAGGAGGTTAACTTAAAACACTTTACCAGAATCCTCATCTTACTACTTGGCAACAGGGAGTGTCTCTGTCTCCCATTCGATCAGTCACATGCAGTTGAGCAAAAGAGATTTTTTGCTTCTCCCGAACAGTAGAGTAGAAATACCGATATACCGGATACTGCAATAGTTGCCATAACAACTGCTTTTAACTGCAATTGTAGTAAGGAACACAATTTCTTTTTTTGTCCACAGACTAACAATATCTTTATTATTGCTAAGTACCTTTGTAAAGTGTTGAATTCTTTTAAAGCTGTTACTGTTGAGCATGTATTTCAGATCTGCAAGAGTGAAAAGGGGGTGGCCTTTTGCTGTTCAGAAAAATAACAATTCTAATTTAATACCTTAGGTCCTGGTACATGGTTCTCCAACTTCCAGCCCACATATATACATAAAACCCAAGAATTTGTCAGCAAATGCACTTTGGCTTTCATGAAACAGTGATAACATCCATCAGCTTGTTGGTAGGAAAACACTATTTGTACTTCACAGGTAGCTCTATTTTTGTCTTCTGCGTAAGTTCCAGTGATAAATCACAGTGCAAGGTTACATTCGACCATCACAGAGATAAAAATATTTTTCCTTTATCTGTTTATCCACCACACTATACAAAGGAGGCAGGGGCTGAATTTTCCTTTGTGCTGTAATTTTTGAAGCCTGCACTTTTTGGAGATTCAGTTGGTCACTGAAAAAACAAGCTAGCACAGTCTTCTGGTTATTTATCATTTAATTTAAAGTCCCAAAGACAATTATCTGTAATTATCTCGCAGATTCTTTCTAGTGTTACTCTCCAACTGTCTACTCATAACGCCTTAGAAAACGGGTAATTCCATGTTCCTTAGAAACTGCAAGCAGCCACACAGTGGGGATCCAGTTGGTTTTTGCAGCTGTTACTAGAAGTAGCTAACATCACAGTTCTGCAAATAACCATTCTGACAGGCTGGTAATTCAGGGCCAGCCCTGCTCTCCTCACTCCCGCAGGTACTCCGACAACTTCACAACACTGCTATCATTTCCTATGCAACAGAAGAGAATACCATTTTAGTTTTTTTAATATATTCTGCAAACTGGTAATTTAACACAGTCTGTGCTTTCAAGTATGACATCCTCCAGGAGAAACTCCCCACAAATCATCCCAAGGAATTGCTTTATGGGATATATTATACCTTATGGCTATATATATTTAAATATAGCAATTAGCAACTGCTGCATAGAGGGAAACATCTGCAAATGCATTTGAAGAGACAGCAGTACAATATGCATGAAGTGCTGTTTTCTACCAGTCCCTTTTCCCAGTAGCCAATCTAATGGACACTGGTAATCTAATAAATGATTCCTGAGCTTGTCTATATTTAGTCTGTATGCTGTCCAATATGCATTGACAGGCCAGATTACTTATGCTACTGCCTTCTACATCACAAGCACTTCATAAATGCTCTTCTGTGAACTGTATCTACTAAACAGCAAAAATTATCTGTTTTAAATACTCCTCTGTAGTGATGCATTCAGACCAGTTAAGCCAACATACCTAACTCCAGTTAATTGCTATTGAATCAGAACATCACATTTTTGTAAATAAGCAATACACAAATAGCCATTCAGAGTTTTCCTAAAGACAAATTGGGCAAGGACCCAGGTTGTACATGAGGATTCAGTCTCTAGCGATATTATATAATTATGTCTCTCATGATGTTATATAAGACCAAGCACTACAGCTATTTGAACTTGGCAATCATTTACCTTTTCCAAAATGATACCTTGTAATTGCTGACCATTTTGGTACAGCAGCAATGTTGGATACCTGGCGTATCAGGGACACTTAGTGAACAATCCAGACCGAATGGAATTGTTATGTTTGTGAGCAGCAGGCCTCAAGGACATCACTGAAGCCACTTGTGAGAAAGTACTGAAGCTGCCTGTAAGAAAGTACTGAAGCCACCTGTGAGAAAATAATGAGGCCGCCTGTGAGAAAGTAATGAAGCTTCCTGTGAGAAAGTAAACGAAGCAACCTTGAAGAAGATCGCAGACAACTTTGAGAAAGTGAAAACATGAAAAGTACGGGACTTTCCAGGTTGACGGACTTTCCAGGTTAACTAACTGCAAGTAGGAGGGATATGCAAATGTAACCATTAGAGCTTAAGCCAATCACGCAATGACTAGTAGGCATATTTTATCTTAGCAATATAAATATGCGCACCTGGGACTAATAAATCGAACTACGCTTATTACTCATATTGAGTCGTTTGTCGTACGTTCCTCCGTCGCTCACACAGCAATTCCACAGAAATACTGAACTTAATTTTATATTATTATAATGAAGTATTTACACTTACCATAGATTAAACAAAAATAAAGGACACATAGCAGTGTTTCAACCTTGGAGTCAAGAGACTGGATATAATCAGTCAGGGAAAAAAAAAAAAGAAAATAAAAAAAAGAAAGATCTCTATCATGGTTTAAAATATTTCTGGAGAATTACTAAAACAGGCCTCACAGTTTATAAATAAATAAATAAATAAATGGAAGTACATCTGAATATCAAGCTTTGTTGTTCTGAATTCTTTCTAAGACCTTGGCAAATACAGCTGCTCAAGCCTGAGCAAAATATTTTCTCATGGAGATTTTAGTCACTGTTGTCTATTGGCCAACTTTGCTTCGCAGGCTTTTTGTGAAACCAAACTTAGAACACTTGCAGGTTTTGGTACGTGGAAATTGTCAGTCTACAAGGACTTTAAGGGAAATTTGTAAAGAAAAACTCAGTTAAAATTAATGTTAAAACATTAGGAAAAGACATTTTGGACTACTTCAAAGGTAATAGAGTGCTTAATTTCAGTCAATAGTTGATTAAATACTGAATCCTGCCCTGACCCAGGTTTTGCTTTGTATGTACTCATCTTTCTAAAAAGAAAAATGTCTGTGCTGCACTTGGTTCCTTTTTCAAGCTTCAGCTTCACCAAAACTTTATTAGGTACAGGACTATGGAATGTAATTCCTGAAGATGTGACTGTGCGTGTTTTCTGAACCCTCATAAAGGTATAGTCACTACTCAAAAACAGCTGGATGATAAGAAGGTGCGCGTGTTTTCCCTTTTTATCAGCGGTTAAGACTGTTCACACTGCAGTGGCAGTTATATTAAATAGCCTTCTTTCTAGAGGAATAAAAGCCCATTTTCCCCAACTTCCAGGGGAATGACTTTCCTAACAACACCTTTTTAAAGCAGTCTTGCAAGGGTTTTCTCCTCTTCAGTGTATTTTATCACACTAAGTTATTGCACCAGAACCTTCATGAAGAAAAATTAAAGTTACTGCTGCCACCATCTCTGCTAACCCACAGATGTTTGGTGCAGCACTTTATCACAAAACAAAGGTTTCAGGGGACCTACATTTTAAGAATACTGGCAGCATGTTCATATTGTTACCATGTCAAAACATATGTTCATCAACATTATTGATATTCTGTGAATAACACTGCTAGCTAATTAATGCTGTGGAGCCTGCAGGTGAAGTGCTTGGGGTAGAGATATGGAAAGTTTTCTGATAGTCTTTTTTTCAAAGTATAATTTTGACCAGAAAAATAAAATCCATGCTGAGGGAAGTTCTCTTAGCTACACGGCTACTAGTTTGGCCCCTTTCTATTGACTCCAAGTGTTTTCAATTCTGATCATCTGGACATCATCTAAGGCATTTTGAACAACTGACCTCAAAGTGTTTGTCAACCCTCATATCTAACTTTACCTATGGTTGGCAGCCAGTCAACATTTGAGTGGCTACTATGTTTTGTGTAAGATACATGTTAAAAAAGCATTTAATAAATTATTTTCCCTCCTGTTCCAATAAGATGGGTTTTCTCAACTGAAATTAGTAGACCATGATTTTTGGAGTGTATGTTCAGTTTACACCACCATGAAGACCCTACTCTAATGTTTTAATGTTCCCTTCAATATAGACACTGAGTTTGATCTACAAGCACTGAACCAGAATTTTAAGAAAAAAACTTGTCAGATAATGCATCTGACTTCTGAAATACATGCATGTTGTATTATGCAGCTAGAAATATAAGTAAAATTACACTTTGCTAGGATAAGAGATAGACAAGCTCATCCAAATACATCTTATTGGAGAAAAAGTAAGTGAAGCAGTACAAAATGATTTTATACTTCACTATTAATGGGAATTAGAACCAGAGAGGAGTATGGCACTAAAATTTGGCAAGTTCCTCCTTGAGAACATAGAAGTATGTACCCTAAACTTGTAAGTGACTTTGAAAATAAATCCAGGGGGGAAAAGCAATAGCTTCTCACCCCTGTCACATCAGGAAACAGCTGTGATTTTACATCTTTTTTCTTTTTCTTTTTTTTTTTTTTTTCCTGAGAGGGGGCAGGCCCAGGAATGGGGGATTAGAAAGAAGAAAGATTAAAAGTTACATGGTTTTCTATTTCTTGCACAGTACTTGGAATTTTTTTTCCTCTTCTAGAGCTAACACCATAGATTAAAGCTCTTAGGATTACGTAAGAAGTGTGTGGAAACGTGTATGGAATTTTTATTGTAGACAGCTCAAATTCTGTGAAGTTGTGATCAATGGCTTGATGTCCAAGCGGAGACCAGTGATGAGTGGCGTTCCTCAGGGGTCCGTATTGGGACCAGCCCTGTTTAATGTCTTTGTCGGCAACATGGACAGTGGGATAGAGTGCACCCTCAGCAAGTTCACCAATGACACCAAGCTCTGTGGTGCAATCAACACGCTGGAGGGGAGGGATGCCATCCAGAGGGACCTTGACAGGCTGGAGAAGTGGGCCTGTGCAAACCTCATGAAGTTCAACCAGGCCAAGTGTATGTGGGTTGGGTCAATTCGAGGCACAAATACAGGCTGTGAGGAGAATGGATTGAGAGCAGATGTGAGAAGGACTTGGTAGTGCTGGTGGACAAGAAGCTCAACATAAGCTGGCAATGCGCCCTTGCGGCCCAGAAAGCCAACCGTATCCTGGGCTGCATTGAGAGGAGCACGTCAAGCGAGGTGATTCTTCCCCTCTACTCTGCTCTGGTGAGACCCCACCTGGAGTACTGCATCCAATTCTGGAGCCCCCAACATAAGCAGGACGTGGACCTGTTGCAGAGGATCCAGAGCAGGCCACGAAGATGATAAAAGGGCTGGAGCACCTCTCCTACAAGCACAGGCTGAGAGAGTTGGGTCTGTTCAGCCTGGAGAAGAGAAGGCTCCAGGGAGACCTTATGGCAGTCTTCCAGTACCTAAAGGGGACCTACAGGAAAGACAAGGAGAAACTCTTTAGCATGACCTGTTCCAACAGGACAAGGGGTAATAATTTTGAAATGTTTTTTGTGATCCATCTTCGTTATAGCTTCAGTAATGACATGTAGCTCGGTGTTTATTATTGATACACAGAGATATATATATATACTATACAGAGACAGATTGTTACTAGGTGCATTTTCAAAAGCACAGATGTGATCTATCTTTCTCTTAATGTTATGTTTTATAAGCCTAGCAAGACAACATAATTAAATATGCATTATGACCCCACCTGGAGTACTGCATCCAGCTCTGGAGACCCCAGCATAAGAAGGATGTGGACCTGTTGGAGCGAGTCCAGAGGAGGGCCACAAAGATGATCAGAGGGCTGGAGCACCTCTCCTGTGAGGACAGGAGGGGATGTCGCCCTCTATGTCAGGAACCAGCTGGAGTACATGGATTGCATGGAGCCTGGGGATGGAGGAGGAGCTGACAGAGAGCTTATGGGTCAGGACTAGAGGAGGGGCAGGGACAGGGGACATTACAGTGGGGGTTTACTACAGGCCACCTGGTCAGAAGAACAGAGTGGATGAGGCACTCTACAGGCAGACAGGAGCAGCCTTACAGTCACAAGCCCTGGTCCTCATGGGGGACTTCAACCACCCGGATATCTGTTGGAAAACACTGCAGTGCACAGGCAATCCAGGAGGTTCCTGGAATGTATGGATGACAACTTCCTCCTGCAAGTGACAGAGGAGACAACAAGGAGGAGTGCCATGCTGGACCTAAAGGGAGCCTACAGGAAAGATGGAGGAAAATTCTTCAGTAGGGCCTGTTGTAATAGGATGGGGGGTAATGGTTTTAAAATAGAGGGAGCTAGATTTAGATTAGATATTAGGAAAAAAATTTTTACAATGAGGGTTGTAGAACATTGGAACAGGTTGCCCAGAGATGTGGTTGATGCCCCATCCCTGGAAACGTTCAAGGCCAGGCTGGATGAGGCTCTGAGCAACCTGATCTAGTCAGGGATGTCCCTGCTCCTTGCAGGGGGGTTGGACTAGGTGACCTTTAAAGGTCCCTTCCAACCCAAAATATTCTATGATTCTAAGTTCATACCCTCATTCAGTGCATTTATGGCACTATAAGCCAGTGCTGCTTTGTCACAGAGCAATTGCATATAATGGACTGCACAGGTCTGTTGGGAAAGAGCTGCCGGTGGTATTTCAGGAAGAAAGTCAGAACTGGAGAGTTCTAGTACCTTCCAGAGATGACAAATAGTGCATTTTTAATTGAATTTGTTCTTCTGAGGGCGTTCAGCCTGAGGAGAAATGCTTCTGATATATATTATCACTATAGCACTTAACAGAATGCCCACTGCTCTACAAATACATAAGGAGTCATTATCCTTGCTCTGAAGAATTTACAGTTTGAAAGACTGATAAAAGTAGAGGGGAAAGAATACTAAAAGAATAACACATGCACAAAGAATGAAGGGTGCTGGCTAGTATGTGCAGTCTCAGGTGTTCTTTGCATGCAGGCATACTCATAAACAGGCACAAACCATCCCTGCACTTACACTTCTAAATAAGTGTTATCACTTGGGCAATGAAATAAAAACAGAAGAGTATATGCAGCCAAGACAGTAACAAAGATAGAAATGGCACACGAACCTTTGGAAAGATGTTTCAGGTTCAAAAGGAAGCAAATGATGACCGTAGCAGCCTATCAAGATCTCTATCAAAAAAAGAACAGTAGTGATTCTACTAAATGCAAGCAAGACTTGCAGGAGAAAAAGCTGACAGCACCAGCATGACAGAGTCTAGAAGTATTTGTAATGCACAAGCCTTTGTTTTGAGAAACCTAGGCTCAAATACAAAGACACTACCCAGCATTAAACCAGGATGAGCAAGTCAGGCCCCTGTATGATCAAGAGGAAATGCTATTGCTCTGGGCAAGCCCTTTGAAAAAAAGGTTATTTATATCTGCTGAAATAGGATGACAGGACAGAGAATGAAGTGAAAGAGAACTTTAAGTTCTCTGGTGTCTAGGGGTACAGGAGAAAGACAGAGGAATAAAAATTTGAAATATGGAGGAAGAAAATTCATTAGTTCCAGACTGTTTTTATTGTTGGTTGTTGATTTTTTGGGTTTTGTTTTATTTAAAAAGAGATGACACTGGTTCTAAAACCAAAATATTCTAATTTCCTTCCAATTAAATACATACCTTCAAGTTCCTTTATGTATGAAAATCCCAAACTTGCCCCAAGACTACCCTGCTTCTGGCCCCAACTCATCTACCTGCACTTGTATTGAGCTCACAAATCAGTTGAAGAATAAAACATTTAGTTTTAAAAAATGCTAGCCAAGAATGCACAAAATAAATTGGCAAAATACAAAGAAAAGGGAGGGAATTTGGAGGCAAATGAAGAGAAACTAAAGCAGTGGAGAGCAACTACAGGAACACATGCATTGTTTGTTCCAAAAACACAGAAAGCAGTGAAAGAAGAGAGCTGAGGGTGTTGATCTGTGGGAAAAGAACAAGGTTCTGAGGCAGAGAATGGCTGTTCTGAGGACAGGAAACATCATAAACAAGACTTCAAAATGCTGATAGGAACATAATTAACAAAATATATAGTTCAAACCACTTTGTGCAGTCCTGCTTTCATTTAGTAGAACCACTTTGTACAGTTCCGAGAGCTGGAATAGATAACTTGGTGCTTCTGAGGTAAAAAAGAATATCTGACTGATTATTTTGACTGTACACCATCACTGACACACAAAGATATTATAGGATTGAAGGGAAAAATAAAGCAAAAGCATAACCAGAGTGCCATGGTCCACTCATCCTTATTTTCCCATGTGCATGGTTTCTTAATAAGTCACTATCAAAAAACTCCAAGCATACAGAATCTGAAAACTTACTGGCCTACAATCTTAAATGTTCTACTTCAGTATGTCATGAAGATGCCTCATCCTAAATAATAAAACATGCAGAGCACAACAGGTACAATTAAGCAACAGCATGTTCCAACACATAAATACATGGCATAATACAGTGCTGTCAGCATCATCAAATATCTGCTGAGATAAAGACATTAAACTACAATTTTCCTTAAAACATATGATATCATTAGGAGTACAATGAGAAATAGGTCAAACAACACAGTAATTTTTTTTTTCTGGTGGATTTTGTTTCCCTAGATGTTTCAAATGACACTGAGTGGGGTGCATAGTCTGAACTGTAATAAAAACCAGTTTTCATGCAGTTTAATTTCCATAAGCTAAACATTGAATCCCACCACTAATACTTAGAAAATACAAAGCTAAAATGGGTTTCAATATTCTTTTTAATGTTTTCTGTTGTTGCCTACCCTAGGAAGTCAGAGAAGCAGAGTTTACAAGTACCAGGCATTTTCATTTGTTATGCCGTTCTGCGTAGTCCAAAATAGCTACAAGATAGGGATTCCACATTAAAATTGTGTCAGTCAATTGCCTTTGTGTTTTCTTTCGTAAAAGTTTGCCAAGCCCTCCAGGATCAGAAGTGGGTACCATTAGAAAATGGAAGGGAGAGTATGGATAAATAAACAGAAAATTTAGTCATTTTGCAGCCTGGTCTAACATAAGCAAGAATGTTAATAGACTTTTGCCAATACATTTCATTGCTTATATCCCACCACAACAAATCCCTAGAGTGTGCCTACTGTGCCTTACTGCTACAGTTGCCTACTGTGCCTTATTGCTACAGTTGCCATCTTATGCCAAGAGCAGGAGAAAATATCTTGTCAAAATCTCTGCCTAAAGACTCTATATGAGCTCAAGCAAGGTACATAATTTATCTTACCTTTAGTTTCCACATCTTAAAAAGAGAGATTAAAAAGATTTTCCTCAGTGTGTTTGAAAACCAATTCATTAAAATTCCTATAGGGTCAGTGATGACTGATTACTATTTTGAACATCTCCAGGGATTAAACAAGGGACCTTCAGAACAGAATGCAAATTTACTGGCTGAACTAAGGGACATTTTCTATTGCTTGGGTCTTTAATAGATCCCTAATACACAACCAAACCCTATATATCAGTACAAACTGCAGCTCTTATGCTTTATTCTGGCTAGTAACTGCACAGGAACATAAATAAAGCAGGGACAGAAAAACTGATAGTGAATGTACATTGTCTGATTTTTTTTTATTCATTGTTATGGGATAATGACAACCTCCCTGTGGAATTAATTTTGTCTTCTGCTATGTGTGCCATCTCCCAGTAGCATGATCTTCCAGTTATCATCACTACTGGCTAATAAAGTATTATTTTTATGTGTAGAAATACATATTCCCTCTATCTATAAAATCTAAAGTCTTCAAAGGATCATCGTTATCAGCACTTGTCAGTCTGACTCAGTCTATTCAAACCCAAGCTGGTCTGCCTGGATTTATACAGAACTTTTTGCAAAGAAATTACTCTTTTTTTTGCCCTCCACTGTTGAGGAAAATGGGAATCTCATTCATAATTAGAGCTATTGATCTTTGAATAACAGCTCTTCACAGTTCCCTAGAAGATAAGCCAAAGGTTTTTTCCTCCCCTGAAAAACTCAAGTTTTGTCACTCAGTGCAATCCTAACTAGGACAACTGTCAACAGCACAGACTTAACACAAACCTGTAAAGCATTACAAACCTCCAAAGAAAACAGTATGTATGACTTAGAGATGTGACATGAGGGAATTGTCTTGTTTTAATCTAAGACTGTTCATAAAAAACTTTGTCCAGCACTTAAACATCCTGCTACCCCTACTTCTATCTGCTGCCAAAATACCTCCTCCATCTGCGATGTCCTGATAAGCTATTAGCATCTAGAACCATACAGTTCCAATTTGGCCTCTAGGCATAAATACAGCATAACAGAGTAAAGATAGTCATAAGTATTTCCAGTGGTTCACTATGCTAAACAAGCAAGCAAAACAAAGAATAGGTAATAATTCCATTCAAAGATCTGCCAGCTAGAAGAGGTAAGTAACAGCAAGGAGTGCAGAGCATAAATAGCAACTTTGAGAACTCCATCTAATTTCTTTCTCCAGCTTACAATAGCTTGAGAAGAACTATTAGCTTGTCAATAGGGCACAAATGGAGATTGTCATCCTGGAGTTTCTTTAGCACAGACCCATGAGCAATGCCAGAACAGAAGCTCACTCAGCCAACTCTGTGTGTTGGACCATGTCCACTTAACAGAATTGTCCCTCTAACACAGTTCAGCCAAAAGGAATCCCAAATTAAACAAACAAAGGTGGGAGAGCAAGCTTCCACTGTCAACTTTTGCGCAGTGAATGACTTGGCATTGGACATCTTTTGTTTTGCTTGGGAATGGCAATTGCAGGAATGAAGTGAGACAGAACAGAATCTGAAGATGCATAGTTATTTTTCACACAACATTTTTAAATGTTATGGACTAGAAATGCTTAGAACTCCACATACATATTTCAGAGCTCACAAGCAGCCATTTGAATATTCTAGAGCTGAAACAGCTCAGGTAAGGGACGAAAGGTAAGTGTCAGTTCAGGGGTTCCCATTGTAATCAGCTCATAAAACACTTCTATTTGAAGCAACTATAAAATTTTCAAAGCTTCTTCAAAGCTAGTTTCTCCCATTTATAGCTGTGCACTTGGAGTATAATCTCCAGTAGCACTTTTTTCTTTTAAGTGAAGTTTCAGATAGGAAAGATTTGGGCAGGACAAATGCTTGATGAACTCATCAGCATTAACAGTTCTTTGAAAGCTATTCCATTTATGGAGGAAAACAACCAGATTTCTTTTCCCTTTGAGATGCACTGGTGGTAGAATGATGTAGAATACAGCTCTGAATAGTGAACTTCCTAATTCCACTTCAGAAATAGCTTTCAGTGTTAATATGTACTATTTGGATAATTTTGCTAATAAGAAAAATCATAAGTAGGAAAATACAAATCTAATCAACTTGAATGCCTAAATGAAAAACAAACCTCATCATAAAACAATAGCAACTTGCTTTGGATAGATTGTCTTAGCTTCCCTGGGCTAGAGAAATTGTTGGCAACATGACATACACTGATGGAGAGACGCTACCAGTTGA
Source organism: Chlamydotis macqueenii (assembly GCF_036417535.1). Classification (NCBI taxonomy): domain Eukaryota; kingdom Metazoa; phylum Chordata; class Aves; order Otidiformes; family Otididae; genus Chlamydotis; species Chlamydotis macqueenii. Next base: position 61,048,310 of record NC_141560.1, on the reverse strand, counting down.
TGTAAAATTTTTAAGTTCAAACTCATAGCCAGTCTGAGCACAGTCAGGTAGAGTAATAGTTGTGGCTCCTGTCTGAACATCTGACACATGCAGAGTCCTTTCAAAATCCCAATCTAAAAACATTAACTTTGTGGCTTCAAGAAGAATCTATATAATGTTAGCCACGTTGTTACCAAAAAATTGCCAAGTTGCTAAAGAACTTGGGTTAAATCCTCTTGGCAGAAAGTTTTCTAAATAGTTAAGCTTTTGTGCTTGAAAAATTAGGTGCACAAACAGAATCAGCTATGTATTCTCATGATACTCACCAAAGAAATGATCAGCTAAAGTTTGTCAAATCAGAGACTCAGAAAAGCTACTTGGAAATTGGTCTTGAGGACCCAACTTTGAATTCTTAATCAAAAGAAGTGACAAAGACAATTCAGAATTAGTAAAATGCAGTTAAATATTTCTCTAATAATCTCATTTTCAGTTCACTATAATGAAAATGCAGTAATATGATGTTTACACAGAAACTGGCTAAACAATTGTTGGTACACTTTGATCTTAAAATATCCAGATGTTTCTTTGAATTATTTATGTACATAAACATCTCCTGCTAAATACCATCTTGTCCTCAACAGTTGGATAACTGGTTGGTGAATATGAATATTCCTCTCATTAGAGAGGATTTCCTTCACCAAAAGTAACAGCCATTATTAATAAAGAATTGACAGGTGCCCCTAGAGTCTTTACTGTAATGAGCTTATTCGAGATATACATATTTTTCAATATTTTCAATGAATTTATATGCTATCCAGACATGAGGAATGTGACAGCGAAGGTTTTAAAGTAAATTGTGGCAATTTATTATTTACATATCTTAGAGCTAATTCTCAAGAAAGTATTCTTTAGTTTAGATTTACACTACAGTGATGAACCAGAAGATAAAATAGAAAGCACAGTCTCATTTTGGAATAATTTGTCAAATGTGATGTGCTGATAGGGGACCCGCAAAGCGAATTGTCAAAACTTGCTGGCCTCCTTCCTTGTGCTCAAAATACCTCAAATTTCCAGACTTACAAGTTGCTTTTAAGAGGAGAAGAGAGCAGGAAAACAAAAAACAGTACTTTTCCAACATGCAAGATTTTGTCCTTATTTAAGTTCTAAATTGAAGACTAGATGACAGCAGTTAATTAAGGTCCATACTCTAGAAGTGTCCTAAGTTAGGTAAACAGAATGAGAGCGATACAAGGGTTTAAAAACAAACTAAAAAAAAAAAAACCCTGAAGAATTAATAATGTAACAAAAGCTTTGACTTGACCCAAATACTGCCAACCTTGTCATAGCTGAAGTAGTAAATCCTATTACAAGCTCATCTGTAGCAGAATTGATGTTGATTTCACATGTGTTTTACTTGAGGGAGACACACATTCCTCCTTTCCACGCTGTGGAAGAGCACTGCAACGACTTCCAGAGCAGTCCTCAAGCCTGGAAGATTTCTCTGTGAGTGAAACTCATGCTTACATTAAAAGTGTTCCTTGATATCAGGAACTCCAGGCAGCTTTTGAAGTCCTGTCATTGCCAGGTCAGAGGCAATAATACTCAGGAATTTAAAAAACAGGCTTCTAAATTAGATTCCTCAAGTAAAGGGTAAATGGCCCTGATTTTTAGGCTCTCATCTCCTATTTGCTTTTTGGTTTTGTTTGTTTTTATGAGTAAAATAAAGACATTAAACATAGTTTTGTCTCAATTACTTTATTTTAAGCAAGGTTAGTAAAGTAAAAGGTAATGTCTAGTTGACTAAATGATACCATAGGCAAGAGTGGATGAACTTTCAGACATGCAAGATCCTCAACAGGTTTGTTTGAGATATGTTTGAAAGGAGAGACAATAAGAAAGTGAAAAACATGAGAACAAAAATGAAAGGAAGATACCAATAATGAAACCAAGTTGTAGCCCTTGCAGATGTAGAAAAAAATATTACTAGCTGATTCATCCTATCAGGTATCAAGCTTGGTTCATTAACAGAGAAGAACTGAAGTCTGACATTCCAATTAGTGAAAAGCAGATCAATTCTCACATCAGAAACACACTTCTGGACTCTGGTGGAGGAAGAGAGAGAAGTGTTACACAGTAAAGAAGGTAGCTCATTGTTGGAGCTGCTTTCAGCAGCTGACAGAGAATCAGTACATTTCTTGTAAAGAATTATTGAAAAATAATTCAGTACATATATTTGTAGAGGGTAATTCATGCTATATGTCCTGCTTTAGGCATTTCTCTTCCTCTTGGAGAAAAGAGAAAATCAAAAGGTGAATATTTTCCCCTTGCCATTTAGCAGAGCTTAAAGTAGAACTCTTCATCACAGGCTCTACAGGTTATCTTCCACTTCACCCAGGAATTCTAACACCATTATTACTGTTGTTTGCAAAATTCCCATACCTCTTCTTTTCATCTAACTCCATGATTCTCTCTTGATTCGCATATAAATCAGATACTAAAAACTGCTTTTTATCCTTTGCAAAATATGTCTCGCCTGCAAAGCTGTTTGAAGCCTCAGAATACAAAAATACTGATTCACACACTGATGTTCTCTGCCCTTGCTACAGAAGTAGGCCTTTCCCACATTTGCCTAATTTTCAAGTTGCTATTTTACCATGTTCAAAACCCTGCAGCTGGACTAATGACAGTTAAAATCAATGGATTTATAACAGAAAGGTCTCATACCTCTCTTCTGCAATACCATACCACCTTCTTAGCTCCTCAGTGTAAATATGACACCAATTAGCCACTTTCATCCATGACTGGACTCACTAATTTCAAATACAGAGGAAATAATTATTCTGCACAGATATATTAAAAATTAGGTTATCAATTGTTCTCTCCTTAGTTTTCAGATAAAGAATAGCAAGTATAGTGCCATAAACCAATTTAGCAGGATTTGTTAAAAACAATGCTATTTCACATAGAGAATAAAAAATAAAAAATAGCCAGTTTAGATAGCACTCATTCCCAATTAAATAAAAAGTTGAGAATATATAAATATGCATTGGACTTAAGCACACACTCTGGTGTACCTCATTGAAAATTACATGGTGTATTTAAGCATGCATCCGCTGGGGACTATGAATTATCTAGCTTTAAAACATTACTTAATAGTTTTCTATGCAGATAAAACTCAGAGTTAGGACCTCATCCATGAAGCTACATATAGTTTAAGAACAAATAAATTATGATTTAGTTGAGCTGGTTCCAGAACCTTTCAGAAGCACTCAATGTCCAATGAATGTCAAAATTCTAGGTTTTTAATCATATCTATCTATTCTCATGACAGATTGTACATGTGCGGTAATTTAAGAGAAAACTCATTTTCTCTCTATATATCAAGACAATGTTTGTTTGTGGCACAAGTATTCCCAGAGTGTCTATTATTAAAAAAGGAAAAAATCTCTTCCACTGTGTACTGATCAACTGGAAAAATTACATGCTACTATATTGTGTATGTCTATAGTATCTTTTGAAATTAAATGCCACTGAATTCGGCTTACCCAAAAAGCAGTAAGCAGATACGAGCAACCACGAGATATGCTGTAGAGTTAGAAATCTGTGGTACTGCATCTGCTGGTTTTATGTTGCATTTGGGACTATGATATCAGAGAACAACACTGTGGTGTAGATTCAGGGGAGAAACCATAAAGAAATTAGACCAAATAAAGGAGAGACAGAAAGATGATATTGCCTTCCCCATCTGAAAGCTTTCTAAATCACAACATTAGTTTTCAACATATTATGAAAAGCTATTCACATGTATAAATTATCTGGCTTCTGTATATTCAGGTGACATTTTCTAAAGTACTTAATTTTTTTTTAATTTGATAACAATATAAAATGATAAATAAGACAAAATTCTTATGAAAGTTTGAGATTTCAGAGCTGAGACTAAAACAACACTTTTCTTACAACAAGAAATTATGACATCCGAAGCATTAAGGGAAACCTACATAGTGGAACGTTTTCAGGGTTTCTGTTCTGCCTTTGCCATGATTTAACGGCAGCTACTTGCATTCAAAGGTAATAGAAAATAACTTGGGAAAGAAATGTGGATGCATGGAAAGGTAGCAAAGCCAAAAGAACATCTACTCATCCAGAAAAATTGGAAGGTAAGAAATCAATATTAATTTTCAGATACTGTCTCAATGTATACATGTGTATCTATACATATGTGTGTGTTTTCAGTGTATATTTCTAATGAGCGGGGGGAAGGGAAGCATGAAGTACATTTAATCCTAAAACTTTGCTTATGTAAAGTAACAAGATGTCAAGAGCTTTTTACTGAAGTTTCTTTCACTGACATTGTTAATGTCTGCTTTTTAAATTTTAAAATTATGTGCCTTGTTTCTATTCATTTTTCAGGCTGACCTTCCTAAAATGACCATGCTGATATTGTGATTAATGAGTCAATTATATTCATCTGAGACACAGAACAAAACAAATAGCCTATTCCCCTCCAATTTACTCTTTTAATAAGTAGTTCCCTCTCCTCCTTTTTTTAAACTGCTGTGTTCATACCTGGAAATTTATGATGGATTTCCTATGCTATTCATTCCCTAAATTAATAGGATCTGAACAGGGCAGGCTAGAAATGCAGGATTTTACTTGTCGTTGGTATTAAATAAAAAAGTAAATACAACTTCACTATTCTTAGCGAGAAACACTCAGAAGGGAGGCTGACAGGAGTCCAAAAATGAAAAAAAAAATACACTTGAAGAGAGTCACCTTCCATAAAACACTCTAAGTTATGAATGTATCAGCTTTCTTCCCCTGTGTTCCTGATGTGTATTTTCACAATTTATTCCAAGAAGTGTCCTTAAAGAATTAAAGAAAAGTACAGTTGCAAGAAAAGAATGTGAAGATTATTTTTAACAAATGAATTTGAAAAACAAATTCTGTATATTTTAAAAAGGAAGGAAAAAAAAAAAGAGAAAAAAAAACAACCAAAAAACCAAAACTGTGGGAAAAGTTTTCTTCATCCAAGGAGCACTAAAGTTAAACAAATAAATATGCTGGAATGACATCAAGGGAAGTGCATTATATTATACTCTTGGGAGATGATTTAATAGCAATAATGCAAGCTGTACAATGACCATGACTTCTAAACTACAGGTCTTGAAAATCTCATGCACCCTTGAACAGCTGCAAAACACCAGTTCCTCCTTCCTCATTCAGCTAAGAAGCCTGTGACATCCAACAAGATCTGTGGAAAGAGTATTCTTTACAGCAGCAAAAGCAAGTAATTGGGTATCTGCCAGTATTTGCTGCAAAAGAACTTGACTTTTGATGGGTACAGACAGTTGTACAGACAGCACTGAGCCTACCTGTTAAGAAACAGTTTGATATGCAGAGTAAACATATTGCTTTTCTTTAGCATTTCTGTTTCTTCTGGCTAGTAGTTTCACTGTCTTTTTGATAACTTACGAGAGACAGAAGAGAGAAGCACCTTATAGGAAGCTGAGAAGATAACAGTGCATGACCCTCAGTTCAGAAAAATGCTACTGCTTTGAGTACCAAGCCCTCAGAAAAACACCCTCAAGTAATGATGATAAACACCCAGGGTGCCTTCCACTTGAAGACTTCACTTTTCTCTACAAACTGCAATGACGTAATCTCCAATGTATGTCCCAGGCTGACAATTATCAGTTCAATAAACACCCAATGAAAAAATTCAACAAAAAAATCCCTAATAACAAAGCACAGATTGGGGAAATAACTTGGCCAAGGTCACTCATCAAGTCTGCAGAGATAACAAAAATCTGACTCAGTCTGAGCTCCAGACAGCCACAAAACTCCCATTCTTCCTGACTCTTGTTTAGTGCAAATGATACATAACCTGCTTGTGAAGTTAGTGTTGCTGTTTGTGACATGTCATAAGATGGGAGACCACCATTCTAAACAATTCCACGTGGCTCAATGCAGTGGATTCAAAATACTCAAGTCACAAACTTTTGAGTGCACATTTAGAAATACCTTTAAAACCTATGGCTTTCCTTATCTATTTCAGAATCTGACAATAATTTGTCCCTGTTCAGTGCTTCAGATTGCCTGGACCGCAAATTAAAATACCTATCACCTTTCTGTGAGCCCCTTTAATCAATCCTATCTCTGTCTAACTGGGGGATATAGATGTATGGCACAGCAGTCAATCTATTCCAGCTCTGAATGAAGTAGTACATGAAGAAGAAAAAAAACCAAACAAACCTGGAAATACTTCTTTTCCTAACTACTAAACGCAGATCCTAGAAAATGCTGAGCATTATGAGACTGTTGGTTGATAATTACATTTTCGACTGTGCATCAGCCTACGAAGTGTGAAGAATGCATAGTTACTGAAACATGTTTTAGAAAACATCTGTCTTACAGGAATGTTTCTGCTACTGACACATAAAACTCATTTTTCTCCTTTTTTCTTAGAGCTTAAAGAGAGTCTGTTACCCTTAGACATAATCTTTAAGCAAAGTTTCATAATACATATTCGAGGAATTCTGCTGGTTAATAGTTTTCCTTGTCAATTAATAATCAAGATACTCTACAAGCTACAGGACAGCCTATCTTGTTAATGTTTACATTTGTCCGTGTATTAACAGTCATACTTCTACATCAAAACTTGAGAAGTAAAAATATTTTACACAGAAAACAATAAAGATTTTGAAAAGCACACACAAAGATGAGATAAGTACTAGGGCACTCAAATATCTCCAGTGCTGAGTATGAAGGACAAGAACTTTCTATAGAATACTAAAACACAAAAGGAAAAAAAACCTCACAATCTTTCAAGTATAATTTTTGTTTGATCTTCAGTTGAAAGCAATTCAACTATTCTTTCTGATGAACTGCAAAATACTATAGCTGAATTAAGTCAGTCATGCATAGTCTTTAGGAAATTAGAAAAGAATGGTTTGAACTTTGGAACTTCATACACAAATTAGTAGAAAACTCATCATGGAAAGCTACTATTCAGGATGATTCTGTTCTCTAAATTGACACTGACTTTCAAAGAGTCCTGGAGAATTTTGTGCCGCTTCAGCAAGCACTAATCGATATCTAGTGTGCTGTTGGGTGGGGTTATGCACCATTTTAAACACCTCCAGAAGTCTGGCAGATAAACTGCAGGTTGAGGAAGCCTTCTCTTAAGTAGTTCTTTCTTGATGTAAGTGAAGTTAAGGCTCTGAAATGGCTTCATTTTAAGAAGTACAAAACTAAGAGAAATACAAGTAACTTTCTATGCCACCTCCAATGGTGTGTCAAGCTGTTACAGATCACCCTTCCAAGTTTCCCGTGTACTCAGTCAGGTAGGAGTAGTATTTCCCTAAAACTTCAGCATTTACAACCTACCCTGAATCTGGAAATCAAAGTTATCTATTTTCAAAAGAAAATCTTAAGTCATTAGAGATCACTGAAATTTTTAACCACAGCTTTCAAGTAAATGAATGGCCCACATAGAAGCTTCAATTACAATATGCTAAAATGCTAATAGATGCAGCCCATCTCTTCATTCTTCCCCTTCATCTCCTGAACTCCTTGAACTAACTGAACTGGTACGATGTTAAACCTCTTATTTTTCTGTTCAGCATCTTCCTATTTTAGCACTTTTCCACTATTCAGAGAAGAGAAAACAGAGGGGTTACAGCATCAGTGGACAAGGGACAAGCAACTGACGTCATCTACCTGGACTTGTGAAAAGCATTTGACGCTGTCCCACACAACATCCTTCTCTCTAAACTGGAGAGGCATAGCTTTGACGGACAGACCACTCAGTGGATAAGGAATTGGCTGGATGGCCGCACTCAGAGAGTGGTGGTCAACAGCTCAATGTCCAGGTGGAGACCAGTGATGAGTGGTGTTCCTCAGAGGTAGATATTGGAACCAGCCCTGTTTAACATCTTTGTCGGTGACATGGCTAGTGGAATAGTGTGCACATCAGCAAATTCATGAATTACACCAAGCTGTGTGATGCAATCAACATGCTGTAGGGGAGGGATGCCATCCAGAGGGACCTTGACAGGCTGGAGAGGTGGGCCTGTGCAAACCTCATTAAGTTCAACCAGGCCAAGTGCAAGGTCCTGCACCTGGGTCACGGCAATCCCAAGCACAAATACAGGCTGGGCGGAGAATGGATTGACAGCAGCACTGAAGAGAAAGACTTGGGTGTGCTGGTGGATGAGAAGCTCAACATGAGCCGGTAATGCGTGCTTACAACCCAGAAAGCCAACTGTATCTTGGGCTGCATCAAAAGAATTGTGGCCAGCAGGTTGAGGGAGGTGGTTCTTCCCCTCTACTCTGCTCTGGTGAGATCCCACCTGGAGTACTGCATCCAGTTCTGGAGCCCCCAACGTAAGAAGGACGTGGACCAGTTGGAGAAGGTCCAGAGGAGGGCCACGAAGATGATAAAAGGGCTGGAGCACCTCTCTTATGAGGACAGGCTGAGAGAGTTGGGGCTGTTCAGCCTGCAGAAGAGGAGGCTCCGGGGAGACCTTATAGTGGTCGTCCAGTACCTAAAGGGGCCCTACAGTAAAGACAAGGAGAAATTCTTCAGTAGGGCCTATTGTGATAGGATGAGAGGTAATGGTTTTAAAATAGAGGGAGGTAGATTTAGATTGGATATTACGAAAAACAATTTTTACCATGAGGGTGGTGGGACACTGTAACAGGTTTCCCAGAGAGGTAGTGGAAGCCCCATCCCTGGAAACGTTCAAGGCCAGGTTGGATGAGGCTCTGAGCAACCTGATCTGGTTGGAGATGTCCCTGCTCCTTGCAAGGGGTTGGACTAGATGACCTTTGAAGGTCCCTTCCAACCCAAACTATTCTATGATTCTATGATCACAAAATCAAGGTTGACTTATTTTTGTACCTATGGCATATTGTTCAAAACTAATTCTGTTTCTATGTCACATGGAAACACTGAAATGCTTTGCAATGTGTAAATAAGAGATAAACTACCACTATACTCTAAAAATCAAGGAAAGCATTAAAAGTACGGAGGCAAGGCTCTTAACCCTTTGTTCTGGTTTTGTTTAGTGAGGGAGGGGCCTAAGGTGGCAGCTTCTGTAAGAAACTGCTAGAAGTAGTTTCCCCTTTGTTCAGTGGACTTGACCGGGCCTAAAGCAGATCTGCTGCTGGCCAAGGCCAAGCCAATTGGTAGCAGAATGTTCCCTCATAACACCTCTGAGATAACGTATTTAAGAAGGGGAAAACTAGAAAAAAAAAGGAGGAGAAGATTCGAAGCAGCTGAGCGGGGGCAGAGAGGGGGAAGCGTGAGCCTTGTGGGCCTTGCAGGCCTCACCCTCTGGCCTCCTGCCAGGCAGCCATCTGGGCCCAACTCGGCCCAGGCCGGATGCAAGAAGTGGAGAGGAGATGAGATGTGAAGAGAAGCTGAGAGGCATCTGCCAGCCTGTTGTGAAGAATTTCTTGTGAGAGGAATGGCTGCAGACATCAGTGAAGAAGGAGGGGGAGGAGTAGTGTGACTCCTGGCCAGAATTCCCCTGCAGTCTGTGGTGATGACTATGGTGGAGCAGGCTGTCCCCTGCAGCCTGTGGAGGTCCACAGAGGAGCAGAGATTCACCTGCACCCCGTGGAGGACCCCACACTGGGGCAGGTAGAGGCCTGAAGGAGGCTGTGGCCTGTGGAGGGCCTGCTGGGGCAGCCGTTCTGAAGGGACTGCACCCCGTGGAAGAGATGACCCACGCCGGAGCAGTTTCACGAAGGACTGTGGCCCGTGGGAGGGAACCCGCGATGGAGCAGGGGAGGAATGTGAGGAGTTCTTCCCCTGATGAGGAAGCAGCAGCGTAAAGCGACATGTGATGAACTGACCGCAACCCCCATTCCCTCTTCCCCCCTGTGTTACTCAGTGGGGGGAAGGTGGTAGAGATAATGTTAAGCCTGGGAAGAGGGAGGGGTGGGGGCTGGTTATCTTGTTCTCTGTCTCATTATCCTACTTTGTTTTTAGTAATAAATGAATTGTTTTCCCCAAGTTGAGTCTGTTTTACCCATAACAGTAACTTTAAGGGTCTCTCCCTGTCCTTATCTTAAACCTTAAGCCTTCTTTTGGAGGGTGGGGGGAGATAGAGAGAGAGACTACATAGTCTGGTCCCGATCAGGGCTAAAGTATGACAGTGGAAAAAAGAGTGTGGAGTTGTTCCATGCTGCACTTAGCAGTATAGTTTCCTAGGCTCCTCTAGATAAATGCTGAGAATACCTTTTTTTTTTTTAAATCCATACTTACCAAGATAGTTTTACAACATTCTTGTTGCAAACTATCCTTCTTTAGTCCTGTCAACACCACTTAAAGAAAATGACTCCAAAACAGCAAATAAAACCAAGTTGGCATGACAAGTCTTTATAAACAGGATAGGGACATCAGATGAATAGACTTGTTAACTGTTGCCTTTTGGTCTAGTGTCCCTGCTCCCACAATGAGGCAAGAGATTTAAATGAGATGTTCAAACACTGAAAGATAGGAAACCATATTTTCCCAACACTCCATAGTTTTTAGGAAGAATATTAGTAGCTCCCGATAGCCTTAACAGTTTGACATAACATCTCTACTCTTGTAGACAAAAAATACATACACATACAAACTCACAACTCACAACTAAAGCCTACAGCTCATCACTGTGATTTAATACAGAATTTTCTTTGAAATCTGCCTTTCTGTATTAGAAGAGGAGAAAACAATGAGAACTTGAATGTATGGCAGAGAGTTGATAGGCAGAGACAAATGACATATAACGCATCTTTTGAAATTAGGTCCCAGAAATACAGAAGTTAATTCTGCTACAAGTTAGCATGAAGTATTTCATTTGTTATAAAATAAGGTCTTTACCATGCCAGCTTATTATCTGAGATATTGTGCCAATCATTGTAGCCCAGTCTTCCCAGGGGTTCCAGCTACAAGCTCAGATCTTCAGAACCTGCTGAATTCCTTATTTATGAATTGATACACTTTGATCAACCATGCCAGTTACTCTTTCCTCCTCCCCATTTTTATCTTTCATCAGTCCCTTGACAAGATTCTGTTTCAGACAAGCCTATAGAGCATCGTTACATTCAGGGCAATTCACTGAAGATTCTTTTCTATCTTAATTTCAGAAACAGATTAAAATCAAATAGACCCTGTCACCACATTTTCCTGACAGTTCCTTCCTTACGAAAAAAAAAAGCCTAGCCACAATCTATAAAGATTAAATTAAAACAAAAACAAAAACCCACAAATCCTTGAAGCCACTCGGGGAAAATATTCCTCATCTTTGAAAAGACTAAGAGTATGTAGCAAATTATATAAGGAAATGCAATACACAGCATAAACAGATAAATTTAGCTGCATATTTAGGTACTCTTCTTAATAAGAGTGGTAAAAGGCTTTTGTAAGAAGTTGGCAGATTTCCTAAGTAATTTACTGTTTCAGTGCTGATGGGGTTAACTAACAGTGTGACTGAGATGGCAATCATTATTGCCATCAAAACCAAAATACATAGGATATAGAAAGTGTATGAAACGTACAGCCCAATGCAGTCCTTGCAACTTCACAGCATAACCCTCTGCATTACATGTGATGGAAACACTCTGTAAGGCTCCAGGGATTTTTTTTGTTTTTATTATTTTATAATACTGCAAGTTCCTTAGACAAAGAAAATTAGAAATTATGGAATTAAGTGCATTCCAGAGGCAAGGGACTGAGAGGAACTTCTCATTTCCTAAAATTTTCAGCAGTTAGAGGTATCATCTGTGGATACCCTTGTCTCAAAGACCGAAAACAGACAGTTTTTTTGGTTGCCCTTTTCTGAATAACAGTAGTATGAAAAGTCCAGTTTTAGCTTAATCATAACAAGAATCTACTAATTTGTTCTACTGCTATTCAGAGATTAGGAGGTACAATCCAGATGTGAACTATACTTGCTTCTGTCTGTTGTTGCTGAGCACAGTACAGCTTTTAGCATCTGATTGAAATTATTAACAAAAAAGCCTTTCAATTTTGAGAAGAAATACTGTGGATCTCAGCTGTGAATTTTCAAGCTTCCAGCATTTGGTCACCATTTAAAAGGAAGGGGAAAAAAAAAAAGGAAAAAAAAAATGTCTAATTTTTCTCTCCTGAAATGGGAACACCATTTCCTTCCCAGCTATATGTTCAAGGGGATAAGTAGGTTATAGATGTTTTGTGCTCTTTATCTCAGTGCAGCTTCTGGGAGAGCAGGCATTGACCCAAGGGAAAAAATCAAGGCAAGACCATCTCCATTTCATATATACAGAAAGATCTTCTTACCTGCCTCATTTCACTTTAAGTGTCATGAAATTAAATAACAAAAACCCATAGCTCCATGAGAAAACCATACGTAAACTACCATAGACACTGATTTGACTGCCACAGAATATGAATGCCATTGCAATATTGACAAGGTGCAACCCTCTTCATTACTTAAGTTGGCAGTTTTATTATACTGTCAGAATTTGAAGTGTGTCCATTTTCGTCTTACAGATGATGGGTCTGTCAAAACTTTCAATCAAGGTTCTGTTGTTATAGTCCTACTAGAGCTTCAGCAGCATGAGAGAGAGGAGAATAATGACACCATTCCTAAGCAGCTTTATTTTGCCCTGAAGCATTATTAAAAGTCATCTAGCTCCAGTTTCCAGACAAATCAGTGGCCACTGTCGTGTTTTAGAAAGAGTAAACTTAATTCTACCACATGCCTACATTTGTGATTATTTTGTCTTGTTCACACACAATAATTACAATTAAAATCTATTCTTTGCATCACAACGAATGTCAGAGAGATCCAGATATGGGGGTTCTGTGGGATCCCTTCTATCTTGCTGAGAGAATGACTGGAAAACACTGGCAAAAAAAAAGTAGATATTCACAATGAAAATATAATACAAAGTTTCCACATGCAAATTACACTGCTAGGACTCTTCCTTATTCATGCCTGGACAGACCCTCTTTCAGATTAAAAAAACTCCAAACCAACAAATGAACAAAATCCACCCCAAAATAACCCAAACAAACAAAAAAAACCCTCTAATAAACTGAAGTACAGAGTCAGCTCCTTGTGGAAGAGTCAGAGTTGGAGAGCAGGCAAGAGTCCAGCTGCTTATGACTGCAAGACTTCAGCATCAGCCAGCTCATAGAGGAACAGCCCCTAATCTCGAAATACAAATCCTTATATTTATCAAAATAGATTATAATCCTACATTTAAGATACCCTTTACAATCTTTTTCAAGGTTTCAGTGAGATGCTGTTAGCTCAGAAATATGTAGTATCTAATAAAAGCTTTCCAAGAACTGAAAATGAAATACCTATGTTTATTTAGGTAAATATTTTGACCACAGTCTACAGGGAACTCAGCATACAATGCAGTTACTTGGAGAGAGATGCGCACACCTGCTCCTGCAATAAATCATAACAGTTTCTCTTGACCTTTAAAATATGAGCTACAGTTTACAACAGTTTTTGACATTGTGGTAGTAGGGATAAAGTATCACTGCTGGTTTTCTGGTAAAGAATCTTTGTAGTTTAAAATTGTTCAGATAAGATATTTGCTAGATTCAGGGAGCACTACATCTATCTAGAATAGTTGGCACTGCATATTTGCTCAATACATAAATATTAGAAGAGGGATAATGGTACAAATCCAAACAGATGAAGACTCTCAAAAAAGCCCATAAATTGTTGAAATAGATAGATATATTGGTGTATCTGCCTCTATATTCCAATAAATAAAAAGAAGCTGTTAAGAATAAATGTATTTTGTGCTTATATATAAATATATATATAATGTATTATTATTTTTTTAAAATATATGTATAAACCCAAACAACAGCCTTACCTGCCTGGAGTTGTTCCAGCTGTAAAAAGTGAAATTCATTACTGATGTGCTACAGCAAATAAGTCAAGCAGACCATCCACTTCAGTATCTCATTTCCTTATTTGAGATACTCCACAGAAAGTGAGCTTTCTTTATGTCACACTCCAAGAAGTATATAGTACATTGTATTGGAAATACACGGACTGAGATGGAATGTGTCCCTTAGGCTGACTAGACGTACTAATGCTCAGTGGTTAACATGCACTGCAAATACACTTTTAAGAAAAGAATCTGCAATAGTATTACCATGTTTCTACCCAAACTTCTTCCAAAGGTTACTAGCTTGCTTCATTGATATCTCATGCCAGTGGTCTTAAATCAGTAAAAAGAAATATTGGTACAATGTTCTTCCAACTTGGCTAGGTATTTTCTTTGAATTGTTCATTAAAATGAGGAGCTCTATCTGCATAGCTTCCACTCGTTAAACTACCTAAGCTTCTTGAGAATGTAAGCCACAATTCTGACTTCTGAGAAAAGAGAAAGAAAGAAGGTAACTCATGAGCCTAAATCATTGAAAAAGCAGAGCAATTGGTACAAAACTGAGCAGATGATCCAGAGGAAAGAAATGAAAGCCATTTCCTGCTGCAGTGAAATGAGACAGTTTCCCAACAGAAATATGTTAACATTAGAAAGATGAAAGAGCACCTTTGATCCAGTATGTAGATCAAGGTATGAATTTTGATTTATAATGTGTGGTGTTACAAGAAAAATAAAGAGTATTGTCAATGACAAAGTTTATATAGTGTCTGAAGTATGTATTCTTCATATACAGAAATGAAATAAGACTGCAGAATCCACATACATACTGCATTCTGAATACAGTGCCAAGTTTGCACCAAGCTCAACTTTTTTGTTGAGCTTGGTGAGACCTTCTTTTCAGCCTTGTTGGATATGACATCTATTACTCCATTAAAATGAATAAATAAAACCCTTGAATATAAAACAAACTATTAATTTGAGTACACATCTCTGGACCCAAACTCTAATGTAGCTTAGAAGCAACCTACTAAAAAACTGAACAATACTCACAGAATACAGTCTTTTCCAAAGCACGTTAAGTAGTCACTATCAGCATGGATTTGGGAATGTAGAAGAATACCTAGAATCATAGAATCATTAGGATTGGAAGGGACCTTTAAAGGTCATCTAGTCCAATCCCCCCTGCAAGGAGCAGGGACATCTCCAACCAGATTAGGTTGCTCAGAGCTTCATCCAACCTGGCCTTGGATGTTTCCAGGGATGGGACATCAACCACCTCTCTGGGCAACCTGTTACAGTGTCCCACCACCCTCACTGTAAAAAATGTTTTCCTTATGTCCAATCTGCTTCCTTCTACTTTAAAACCATTACCCCTTATCCTATCACAACAGGCCCTACTGAAGAGTTTCTCCCCATCTTTCCTATCAGTCCCCTTTTAGGTACTGGAAGACCACTATAAGGTCTCCCCGGAGCCTCGTCTTCTCCAGGCTGAACAGCCCCAACTCTCTCAGCCTGTCCTCATAAGAGAGGTGCTCCAGCCCTTTTATCATCTTCGTGGCCCTCCGCTGGACCCTCTCCAACTGGTCCATGTCCTTCTTACGTTGGGGGCTCCAGAACTGGATGCAGTACTCCAGGTGGGATCTCACCAGAGCAGAGTAGGGGGAAGAATCACCTCCCTCAACCTGCTGGCCACAATTCTTTTGATGCAGCCCAAGATGCAGTTGGCTTTCTGGGTTGCAAGCACACATTGCTTGCTTTAATAAATCCAACATACATAGTTCATATTTTTTAAAACCAATTTCTCATATCTTATTAAATCATGAAGTGGCAGGATATCACCCCTGCCATATAAAGATGTAAATCCTACTTCAGTGTATTTATTGAAATTGATCCTATGCTTCAGAAAAAAAAAACCAACTCTTTGCTATATATGTAAGCCATATTTCTCCTCTGATACTTCCCACCATAGCTCTTTTTTGTCTTTTTCATTTTAAAAATATTTGGACAATACCACAGTTCTAAGGATCACAGGATATCTAAACTGTTCTTTGTCGTATTAAAACTAGAAGTTACATTAGTATAGGGAGTCAAACTGAAAGCACCTCCAGAATATTTTCTAGTGTTTCATAATAATTTTTTTTTAAAAAAAAAAAAAGACCAAAACCAAAGCAAAACAAATCTAAGCGTACACTGCCACATAAGCCAAGGCAGACCTTAAAAGATGTAAAAATAGAACAGGCACCAAGCTGTTTTCCCAAGCTGTAACTGAGAGCCAGCTTGGCAGGAGCCTGTGTTCTAGTGGAACATGACAACCCACACAACCTGTTTAATCTTTGCCATCTTCAACAAAACTCCACATCACAAAGCTAAGGACTTCAGGAGAGACCTATACTGCTTGTATCATTGTGCGTGCATTATACCATTGAGATCACAGAACAAAACCAGTAATTTCCTTCTGAAGTAGCTTGAAATACCAATATCTCCAAACAAAATTGTGTGGTTTTGGTTGGGGGGGGGGTGGCGATTGTGTTGGTTGGTTGGGTTTTGATTTTTTTTTTTTTTTAATTGCTTCAGGAGTGGTTGCTTACAGGCTTACTGCAAGAGTCAAATAAAACCAAGACCCCAACTTGCTAACCAATTAGCTTAACAAATCACACTGCTGCAAACACTGCAGTCACTCTTCACTCCTGTATATTATATGCTGCCATGCTAAAAATACCTGCCTATGAGAGCTAAAATCTGTTATTTATTTGAACAAGAATAAGAAACGTAAAGATGTGTAAACGAAATCTCTAGAAATGCCTCAAGTTCACAGGAAGTGAACAGATTAATTGCCAAAATAGGCCATTGATGACTACAGGAAGAACGCTGCTTCCCATTTGTTGGTTGTTGACTTCGCTAGTAATACATTAAGTGCCAAATGCTATTGCAACAGAGGATTAGATGCAGGAAGAACAGTATAGATATGCCAAGTTCAAACTCTCTCACTGGATATTATTGCATGTCTTTAAGGAATCAAAAAGATTTGCAACTCATCTCAGATAAGATTTGAATCAAAATTCATTAAAAGAAGTTGAGATCTGGATGCTTACTTTCATTAAGTTGATAATGTTTCCAGTGAAGAAAAATAAAGCACTGCTATTCACAGCTGTGTTTAACAAGAAAAAAATGCTCACTGGACAAAATGAAAACAATGTGTATTTTAACAGTTGATAAACAAGACATTAATCATCTAACTTAGTTTTCTACATGCACTTCTAGAGGGGAACTCATCCACTTTATTTTAGAAGGACATAATAGAGTTAAAGGAATTACCCTTTCCTGTCAATAGAGAGAAGTAGATACAGCAAGTGAGTCAAGAAAACCAATTAAGTGGCTACATGTGAACCAATGAACACCATTCATAAGGACTTTCTCGTAGCCCATAGCTCAAGAACAGCTTTTCCTTTATTTATCTCTGCGTAGTGCAAGAAAAGACCGGTTATAAAAGATAATGATATAATCTGTCCAGAGTTTCACTCTAAAAAATAAACAAGTAGTGGATCGCAGTTTCATTGACAGTTCAATTTTCCTGTTTTTCAGTGTGAGGAAATTATAATGTAAACCTTCCAGGTCACATCTGGGGCAGATTTTTGACCTTGCAAGGACTCTTGCGATCCTTTTGGAAATATTAAACAAACCTGAGTTACTCACAGTCACATGAAAGAGAGCTATTAAGATCAGTATAAGTTAAGTTTGATGTGTCTCAAATAAAGTAGCATCATCTCAAAAATCATAATAGTGATTTCCACTACATAAACTGAGACTTCACAAATTAAGTTAGCTCCCAGGACATGCTGAGCACATGTATGAATGGCTCTTGTCATTGTCTTATACAGGCCTTCAGTTCTATAGTGCTGATTTATCCTTAATTAACCCCATTTCTGAATAGACAAGGGTTCTGAGAAATCATTTCCACATACTGATCTATCACTGTGACAGCCAGGCCCAACAATTTTGCAGTTATAGGTAGGGGACTCTGGGGCAAAAGACACCGTTTGAGAAGAAAAGGAAGTCTAATCTCAGTTAGATGCTAAAGTAAGGAGAGGATAACTCAGTTCTGCAGGGAGTTATTAACTTAGCTCAATGTAGATATCAATATAATTAGCCTAAAGTTTGCCACCACAGCTCAAAAAACATATTTGAACATTTCAGAAGTGTTTCTTTTTTTTTTGTTTCCATTTTTTTTTCATTTTCTTTGTTAAGTACAAAAATGCTGATACTGTAGATCCTCCAAGTTCAGGGCACATCAAAATGAAAGGTTGACTACACAGCACAGCATTTTCTTGGCCCCTCATGACTTCCATGTGTCCAGCTGACCCTGCTTTCCCTTTATTGAATTGCAGTTCTGAAGCATCCCAGAGTAAGCTGACCTACATGCAAATCCTTACTCCTCAATTTATATCTCTGTCCAGTCAGCTACCTCCCACTGGAGATTAAGATCTTATCAACAAAAAGATGTTCTCACTGCACTTGGGTATGTGCTTTTCTGTACTGCACAGAGGGTGAAGATCTCCACAGAGCAAATCACAGACTGAACTTTTGGCAAAAGCCTACAAGCCCACAGTAAAGAACTGATTGGGATGTACATACTCTTCTGGTTCTAAAAAGACGTGGGAGACTTTTTTTTTTCCTAAAATAGCATGCTTTTCCCCAACATAAACATACTATTCCAATAAGCTTACACTTTATTATATATACAGACACACTTACAACACTTACACATATGTAGTGGAACTATCTTTTTTAACAATCCTGACAACTTCCCTTAACAGAACTGAATCTTAATAAAGAAATATTCCACATCTGACACAGGATTTTTCTCTCCCAGAGAGAGAGAACATGCTCATGTTGAGCTACATATAATTTTCAACTGTTGCCTTGATTCATTTGAATTCCCACTATATTTGTTTTTAAGTGCATATTACTTCCAATGAAGCTTCTAAGTATAGATATCAACTGCTCTCATAGAACATTTCAAGTGCTATATAGCAGCAGTTTATTTCCACTTATTTAAGTGCAGTAAAGTCATTCCAGTATTTTTTGGTTGCTGTTAAATATGCAGAAAAGTAATCTGTTCAGAAATGCCATGCAGGGTAGTCAGAGAAAGGATACGGACAATTTGGGAAATACCAGTCTACATACAGTGTACTAAAACAAGAAAACTAAAATATTAATAATATTTAGCACTTATTTTAAGACTTTCCAAAATTAATCTAAAAAATGTTTCACAAGGGTAACAAGTATGCTCGTTTCAGAGACTGAGAAAGCTATCCTGCAAATGGTACAACCAATAGTAGAGAAAACAGAGTACAACTCCTCAGATAGCACATCTTTGCATGTCCTCCACAGTTTTACACCCAAGGATCTGAGCATACCTGACATATGCAGTATATTAATTCCTAGGTCACACTACCCATCAAATTAGTGAGCACATACCGATTTGCGAGTCCATATTCTTCTTTCCCTACAACTACCGTATTCTCACTCTAACTTTTGCAGCTTATTGGATCACATCAACTCTGTGGTTCAGACTATTTTTTTTTAAAAAAAAAAAGCAGATCCCAAACTCTTCCCATAGAATTTACAATTCATTTTTCTTAGCTCTGATTGCTATCATGATGCATATTTAATTATGTTTTCTTGCTAGGCTTACAAAATACGATATTAAGAGAGATAGATCACATCTGTGCTTTTGAAAATGCACGTAGCAACAATCTATCTCTGTATAGTATATATATTTCTGTGTATCAATAATAAACACCAAGCTACATGTCATTACTGAAGGTATAACAAAGATGGATCAGAAAAACCTTCAGGTCTGGAAGGGAGAGAAAAGACTATTACAAGCTTTCTGATAGATGTGGTTCTGCCCCACCTTTGTATATATTTCATTTCCTCATTCTGACCTGACTGCTATCCTGCTACTTTGATAACAGGTGCTATTTTTAGTAAGTACAGTATGACTATAAGATACAATCTTGACATTCTTTTAAATAGAGCATTAGAACAGGAAAAAAAAAATTGTGAAGGCTGTTGCAAGTCAAAGTCAGTCTCTTTGTTGCACTTTCAATGCATTCTGAATGTCTTGTGTTAAAAACCAAAAAACCAAACAACAAACAAAACCCAAAATAACCCACAAAACAAGCCCTCAAACTAACCTAATCTTCACTTTTTCTACTTCAACCTACAGGCTGAGCATCTGTTTTCTCCGAGCTCAGTCCACACCAGCTTCTACTGTATTTGACTATATACACTGAATTGGATTCTATCTAATCATGAACAAAACCAGCAAAAAGCCCCAACACTACTAAAGCAAAAATAACATTCCAATTTGTGCTGGTTTTGTGTAGTAGGGAGGGGCTACAGTTGCAGCTTCTGCAAGAAGCTGCTAGATGTTTCCCCTTTGTCCATTGGACCCAGTCAGGTCTAGGGTAGAATGCCACTGGTGAGGGCCAAGCCAATTGGTTACAGTGATAATATCTCTGTGACAATGTATTCAAGAAGGGGAAAATAATAAATAAAAGAAGGGAAGAAGCAGGAGCACAGGCAGACAAGGGAGCGCACAAGCCTTGTGGGCCTTGCGGTCTTCACCCTCTGGACGCCCGCCAGGCAGCCATGTGCACCCAAATCAGCCCGGCCCATCCGAGAGAAGAGAGGACATGTGAAGAGAACCTGAGAGGCACCTGCCTGAGCCTGGCTGTGAAGAATTTCTTGTGAGAGGAACAGCTGCAGACGCCAAGGTCAGTGAAGAAGGAGGAGTAATGTTGCTTCTGGCAGAGATTCCCCTGCAGCCCGTGGTGATGACCACGGTGAGGCAGGCTGTCCCCCTGCAGCCCATGGACTCCCACGGAGGAGCAGAGATCTGCCCATGGAGGACCCCTTGCCAAGGCAGGCAGATGGCTGAAGGATCCATGGAGGGCTTGCACTGGGACAGTCAGTTCCTGAGGGACTGTGCCCCGTGGAAAAGGACCCCACACTGGAGCAGTTCATGAAGGACTGTATGCCATGGGAGGGACCCCACGCTGGAGCAGGGGAGGAATGTGAGGAGTTCTTCCTCCAAGGATGAAGGAGCGGCGGAAAATGACGTGATGAACTGACCATAATTCCCATTCCCTGTTCCTCCTCTGTGCTGCTCAGGGGGCAGGAAGGAGGCAGAGATAATTTGAAATTAAGTTAAGCCCAAGAAGAGGAGAGGGGTAGAGGGAAGTTGTTTTTGTTCTCTCTCATTATCCTGCTTTGGTTTTACTAATAATAAATTGTAATAGTTTTCCCCAAGTCAAGTCTGTTTTGCCCGTAATGGTAACGTCAATGATCTCTCCCTGTCCTTATCTCAAACCTCGAGCTTTTTGTTATATTGTCTCTCCTCCACTCCCTTGAAGGGTGGAGAGCGCAAGTGGGAGGCTGCCATAGCTCAGTCCCAAGTGGGGCTAAACTACAACACAATTCAAGAATAAAAAACCTAAGAAGCGCTCCAGCCATAAAATAACTCAGACCATTTGGGTGTAAATAAATTACAAAAGATGTTTCCCTCTATCAGGGAGGGCCCTGTGTTACAACATACTTGGTCTATTGCAGGTTCATCTCATGTAGGTTCTTTGCTAGCTACAACTGCGTGTGTCAGCAAGTCAGTTGGACTGCATGCAGAGTTTACAAGGGTGTGAAATCTTAACTCCTGCAAGTTAAATGGCATACAGAAAGCCTTGAGGTAAAAGGCGAGTATAGGCTTCATTTTTGGTAGAAAAACAGGAGTTGGAGTCCTTGTTCTTGAGAATTCAACTCCTTCCCCTTTCTTCTGACTCTTCAAATTGTATCCAAAGCACCAGCCATATAATCAGCAGGGCCTGATGCCTTCACATCTCTTGCTGGCATCCCTGAAAAATCATGACTGATCTGGATTTTATTTAAGTGCATGACATAGCAAAGGTAAAAGATGAAATGAGAAGGATTTATGCTGTCTTTGCAAATACCAACATACACTTATCTGAACTCAGAAAATAACCAAGAAAACAAAATTGCTTATACTTAGATTCTAAAAGATGTGTGGTCGCAGAGGTGTTATATTCACAATTGCTATTTCCCTGTCATCTTCTTGATAACTGTTAAAAGAACAGTCACTAATTTAATATATTTATTTCTGTATGTCAGGAGAGCTGCATATTCGACAGACCAGTTCTTCCTAGTCACAGCATTAGGACTCAGTGACAAGTACTTTACAGGGGCTGATCTACAGCTGCTCAAAAGGCATTCAAGGACATTTTCCTGAGCCTCCCATCCCACAAATAGACACACTCAAATAAAATTTCTTCAGAAGAACTTTAATGTTTCTAGAAGCTGTGATTTAAAGAAAAATACTATAAACAAGGTATTTCAGCTTTTGCATAGCATTTCTAGACAAAATGAGACCAAACAACCAGTTATCTATGAAGAGTCAATGTTCTGTTTGACACTGAATTCTGAAAGTCTTGGTTGTGTTCTAAGCCACCTTCAAATATTTAATGAAATAGATATGCCATATTCCAGCCTGCCTGGAATATGTTTAGGAATTTAGTTCTATTTGGTAGGCATTGCAGATACAGGCTCCAAGTTTAACACTATCCTTAGCAGTTTTTATTTTTACTCACTTAAGAAAACCTGTAGCTGCTGATAGTGGAAGCATCATTTGCCCCTGTAAATATGCTGTCAAATTCAGAACAGCAACAGACCAGTTGAACTGGCTGTAGCCAGCATAAAAAATGAAAACCCCTGTGGCAGCACTAGAATCTAGGGACTAAGTCAGCCACATCTAGATGTCATTGGGAAATTAATAAGCTGGAATTTTGGACCCATTCACTTTCAGCAAAATTCAGTCTGCACCTTTTTCAAGTGACTGAGAGACTACACTACAAGCATTAACTAGAAACTAGTGAAAGAAAAGAGGATGGGGAGAGATGAAGCAGCTATTTTCTTTTCCCCTCCCCCTTCCATTTTATATTCTCACATCAGACAAAAGCAATCTCCTAGCTGCTTGGAGCAAACACTCTGCTATTGTTGCTTTTTCAGAGTTTTCTGAAAATGGAAATTTCTCAATGGAAACTGAGCAAAGTCAGGTCCCAGTATCTACACTGTCAATCAAACTGAAAAGAAAGATTATTTCTTTAACTTCTTCCTCTTTGTGCTTAATTACTGTTTGCACATTCTCAGAAGGGGTTAAACTGGCCCGCTTATACCGATGGCCTCACATTCCTCAGCTCTTTGACACAGAAGTTGAAAAACAGGTCTAGTAAAGCTCAGCAAAGCAGAGCATTCTTTTAAAAAAATGAAAGCATAGTCACTTGAAGTTTGAAAGCATGTTCTGCTGCTTAAATCTCAGTCCTCAATGAAAGATGACATGGGAAAGCTGAAGGCACTGAGTGCACCCTAATAGCTACAGCCCATCTAGGAATTCTGATCTGTTTGGAGAAGTTTCTGTGATTTATAGAATTCTAAGCATATACTCTGAGCTGTATTTTTAAAAGATTACAAGTCTGTCCTTTTACCAGCAATAGGGCTGACCAATTGAAGAGTTTGTTTCAAGGTTCCTGCTAGAGCAAATAACTGTCACCAACCTCTCTCATGGAACCTGAATATATTTTTCCCTATTTAATTTCCTATTTGCATCCTTTATTCCAAACTACGTTTTTCAGACCAAAAATATATGGGTTACTTCCTGTGAATGGAAAGTACAAAGCACAATGTTCTCCAGACATTAACAAGACAGACTGATAACATGAGTCAATAGTATTGCCTGATCCCCATCAGATGGATAGATGTAAAGTTCTCCAATTTCCACCTGTTCATTCATGGAGGGTGGGGTCAAACCAAGCCCAAACCAATACACTTTCCTACTGACTGTAGAATTCATCACAAAGTATTTGTCCAGTCTGATGCTGTGACATGAGATATTACTGTTCATAAAAGCAGTGACAAACAAACTTCCTAAAACTGAAACCAATGAGACTAAAGCACCTAAGCACTGAAATAGCTGAGTAACGAAAAATAATGCAATTTCTTCCAGTATTATTTAGCTTCACCATGTTTGCAACTAAACAGAAGCATTTCTGAAGAGTCAATAGACTCTTGAATACTCAAGAGTCAATTTGACAACTAAATCTTCTAAAAGAACTATTTGACCATTACTAAGCATATTTCAACAGTGAAAGTTCGTATTTAGGAAACAGTAAGGAGAAGCATAGATTCGGGCCACCATTTCAGCTCTAAAAGCTTCTAATATAAAACTAAATTAAATGGAAAGGAAAATATAAGCTCCTCAGTAGTCTTTAAAACAAGAATATGAGTACAAAATGAAAGCACTATGTCTTGTCTAGATAAGACTTCATGTGTACCTGCACAGATTAACTAAAATATTTTAAGCTATGCTCTAAACAATGGCCTACAATGGATACATTCTTTCAGAAATAATCTGAGATGCTGTTCTGCAGTATGGAGTCCGACTCACTGAATTAAAAGTAAAGGATACTATTGAGTCCATGGGCTGTTATGTTTCTATCTGAAATAATTTTTATCCACTTCAAATTACTCTATAACAAAAAAAAAATAAGGATTTCAAAGGTGAAGGGAAGACATTGATTCAAAACTGTAGGTTTTCCTTTTACACAGATTCCCTAGCAATACAAAACACAAGGGTATACATGAGAAAAAAGTTACAGAGATGTCAAATTTTGTAAGCAGAAGAAGTATAGACATAGAGTGCTTCTCAAATATTTCCACTAGATAACTGTAGATTTTTAAGCACAGATCGACTACTGTTA
This sequence comes from Chlamydotis macqueenii, assembly GCF_036417535.1. Classification (NCBI taxonomy): domain Eukaryota; kingdom Metazoa; phylum Chordata; class Aves; order Otidiformes; family Otididae; genus Chlamydotis; species Chlamydotis macqueenii. The sequence goes on along the minus strand of NC_141560.1, from coordinate 61,023,612 downwards.
CTGATACTTTTCAGTATTAAATATTTCATTTATTTGGCTGGCTGTACAGTGCTATAATTCTTGTCATCATTACTGCAACCATGTTACTTTTCTTACAGTAACAATTGAGTTTTTAAGTACCCTAGGGAAAGGTGTGGCGCTTAATCTGTGGACCTATTTGTTTTAGAGAGATAGCACTGTCTCAAAGTAGAAAAAAAATTGAGAGCACAACCAACCTGTTCTTCCTGACATCTGCTTTGTGAGTCTTCCGTATGTCTGCCTTCATTGCACAGTAATACCCACACTTATTTCCAGACACTTTACGTGCTTTTAATAGAGTGCTACAGTTCTGAAAAGACTGTGAGAGCTGCAGATGGTCATTATTGATTTTAGCTCTGAAAATATTTCACCCAAGATGTTAACTTCAAGTCCATCAAGTTCCACCCATTAGAAATATTCTAAATCAAAATTAATGCTAGACAGTTAGAGATGAACAAGAAAGATGCACAGGAAGTCTGATTAACTTTTTTTTTTATTCCTCCTTCATGTGGAATTTTTTATGAAGAGGTCTGTTTTTATAATAAGCTCAAGTACAGATGTTATATTTTTAACTGATTCCAGAGCACTTATCTTTTTCCCTGTGGTAAGCCAACAATCTTCTTTTTCCCTGATACTTCTGCTCTTCACTTTTTTCCTTCACCAAAAGATCACAGCTTGTCCCTTGCCCGCTCTCCTCCCTGCCAAAAAAAGGGTGAGAGAGGAAATATTGAGATCTTAGTTCAAAGGTCAAGGATAGGAACATCGAAAGAGGAATTTCTGTCTTCCAAACCCCAGAAATACAGGCCACTGGAGCTTTTTTATTTGCTACATGGAACACTGGGAAGAAAATTCATAGAATGCACAGTTTCTGCCTTGCTAAAACCCAAGAAAGTGAAGTGGCCACCAGCTATCCCCTCCACAGCTGCTGGAGGACCACTACAATGATGCACATTTGCAATTCTTCTTTCAAATGTACCATGCAGCTAATGTGAAAGCATGTTAGTAATTAAGGGAGATGTTATAGAAAGCTTTGTAATTTCAGCAGTACAACAGACATTAAATTTATTCACCAATAGAGAACTTCAGCTTAGAGGTGTATCAGAGTGGCAGGAGTAGTTCAAGGGAAAGCTGCTAAAGACATTTCAGTCTTTCCACTCTTAAGCTAGCAATTCACAAGCACTGACAGGATCTTTCTAGGATTATGCAGCATCTCTGCAGCATGACCATTAGATAGAAAGTGAAGTGCATGGAAATCATCCTGTCAAACTACCCAGGGCTGGGCTTATTATCTGAACCACTTACTAAACTGACGAGTCTAGAGTGTTTTTCCCTTCATCCTTTTTACCATCACTTTCCCCACAGCTATTTAAAAACAAAACAAATCACAAAACCAAACCATATTAAACCCCGAACTAACAAATGTACACACCTCTACCAGCCACTTCCGTACCCAAATCTACACTAGAGGTATTATCAATGAGTAGTGTCAGTTTAATTTGGACTGCAGACCCTAAGAGGTCTAAAGGTCATCTAGTCCAACCCCCCTGCAAGGAGCAGGGACATCTTTGGCTAGATCAGGTTGCTCAGAGCCTCATCCAGCCTGGCCTTGAAATGGCCTGTCTTCCAGAAAACTGCATTTTCCTAATGCTTAAGAAAAAACACAATTCCAATCTGGAATTAGTTACTGACCTGCATGAGTGCACCACACTCACTTTCTGCCTTCCTACTTCATCCACTTCACTTGAAAACCAAGTGAAAAATACATCCCTCAAGGAAATCAAATTTTGATATGAATTATTTTTCCAGACACATAAAAAGACAAATCAAGAATTTAAAAGAAACTGAGTCAGCATACTTTCCAAAAAGTCTGCTTGAACTTTGGTGGGCAGATTTATATAACTACTTGCTTTCAGATACAAGGATAATGAGAAATCCTCTAAAGGAAGTCTCTCGTGAATATCCCAGACAAAAATCCCAGATATCATTATCCAGGGAAGGAGAACTGAAGCCACATAAGATACAATTCTTGAAGTTTTCTTGCAACTACAGAGAGAACGTTAACTTATATTCAATAAAGTGAGTTTTGCAATATCTTTGAAGTAGTGCATAAACTGTAATACTTCCAATAGTCAGAGCCACCACAGTGATTAGCTATATTCTTTGTTTTAGAAAATACATTACAGGTTTAGGAGAAATTTTTTATATTCACAAGGAAAATTATAAAGTTTTCAGTCCAGAAATTAATCTGTTTTTTCAGAACTTTAAGTGAGATCCCTTATGGTGTCTATCTCAGTGAGGCTTTAGAAGACTACACTGAAGTAACGATGAATTAAAAAGGACACCAGTATCATCTGACACTGGAAGGGTGTTTTTTGTTTTGGTTTGATTTTAAATCAACCTAAAGGATTTATGAATATGGAAGAGTGCTCATGTTATTATGTTGATTCATTTAATGACTTAGCTCAGAAATTATTTTAAGTGTTACCATTTAATTAGTTAATATTGATTTTTTAAAAATAAATATATTCACTCTCAGAACATAATAAAGTTTCTGATTGAAAAATGAGGAAAAAAATACTACAGTTATCCAAACTAGAGTACATGAACCTTTCTTTGTTGCCCAGCTTTTAGAATGACAAGTAGATTTAACAGTTTTACATGCAATAATCTGTAACCAAAACAAGAGGCAATAAAAAAAAATTCAGTACGTTTATTAATAAAGTTTTTCCTTGAGGTTTGCAAAATTTCATAAGATAGCATAAGACCACCAAGACTGGAATTTTACCTCTTTTCTTTGTACCCTATACTCTACTTAAGCAGCAATTTTAGGCCCAGTCCTGCATTACTTGATCAGGCAAAACTTTCCCCCAGAAACTGCTAGACAAACCAGTGTGCTGTTCAGCATTATAATTAAGAAATGGATTTGTGCCTTAAATAATGCAAGGGCATCTCTCACAGAATTCACATACTACTCAGTGAGGAACATTGCTGTCATCTCACAAATCATTTCACATTACAGTATTCAGGTGTCTTAACTTTTGTGTGTGAAGAAAGACATTTTCCTATGCCAGTGTTACATAAAGTGACAGTTTAGGATGTAAAGCAAACCATTCAAGGGTCACAAATTACAAAGATATCATCCCTCGTTTAACAGTAACTCTGTGTGCATATTTCCTAGGGCCCCAAACTCCTTAGTTTCACAGGCCAGACCATACACAAAGCAGTGGCTGTGCAGGCCAGTTCTCCAGGTCCATTGTCACACAAGTAGTGTACACAGCCATGAAAACACAGGTTGAGATAATCTCCACTTTCTTCTTGTCACTTGAAAACCTGAAGTAGACACCCCGGGGAAAGTTAGTAAATGGTTAATATAACATGTAGCCACAGTGTTAAGTCACTATCTCCAAAAAAGTTTCCTGTCTTGCACTGGTTGCTGGTGTTACTCATGTTGGAACTCCGATAGAACTAAACAGACTTGAGCACCGATAAATGTACAAAACTGCTGGTTAGCTTTTGCATCTAAGTTTTTATGAGGCACAAATACCAAAAATGTAACAACACACTACAATAGTGTAACATCATAGTTCAGCCCTGATCGGGACCAGACTACGCAGTCTCTCTCTCACTCCCCCCACCCTCCGATAGAATGGAGGGAGAAAACATTAAAAAAACGGCTTGAGATTTGAGATAAGGATGGGGAGAAGAGCCTTAAAGTTACTGTTACAGGCAAAACAGACTCAACTTGGGGAAAACCATTTATTTCCAAAACTAGCAGGATAATGAGACAGAGAACAAGATAACCTCCCTCCACCCCTCCCTTTTGCCAGGCTTAACATTATCTCTACCACCTTCCCCCTCGAGCAGCACAGGGGGGAAGAGGAAATGGGGGTTGCAGTCAGTTCATCACATGTCGCTTTACGCCGCTGCTTCCTCATCAGGGGAAGAACTCCTCACATTCCTCCCCTGCTCCTTCGTGGGGTTCCTCCCACGGGCCACAGTCCTTTGTGAAACTGCTCCGGCGTGGGTCATCTCTTCCACGGGGTGCAGTCTCTCCAGAACGGCTGCCCCAGCAGTCCCTCCACGGGCCACAGCCTCCTTCAGGCCTCCACCTGCCCCAGTGTGGGGTCCTCCACGGGGTGCAGGTGGATCTCTGCCCCGCCGTGGACCTCCATGGGCTGCAGGGGGACAGCCTACTCCACCATGGTCATCACCACAGGCTACAGGGGAATTCTGGCCAGGAGCAGTATTACTCCTCCCCCTCCTTCTTCACTGATCTTGGCGTCTGCAGCCATTCCTCTCACAAGAAAAAAATCTTCACAACAGGCAGGCAGACGCCTCTCAGGATCCTTTTTACATCTCATTGACTTCTCATCTCCTCTCCACTTCTTGCAGCCAGGCTGGGCTGAGTCAGGGCAGGTCGGCTGCCTGGCAGAAGGCCAGAGGGTGAGGCCTGCAAGGCCTACAAAGCTCACACCTCCCCCTCTCTGCCCCCGCTCAGCTGCTTCACATCTTCTCTTCTTTTTTTTTTTCCTGTTTTCTCCTTCTTAAATACTTTATCGCAGAAGCATTATCAGGGAACATTCTGTCACCAATTGGCTCAGCCTTGGCCAGCAGCAGGTCTGCCCTAGGTCTGGCCGAGTCCACTGAACAAAGGGGAAAACCTTCCAGCAGTTTCCTACAGAAGCTACCACCTTAGGACCCCTCACTAAACAAAACAAGAACATGCAATTAACTCCCAGGCTGGCAGGGGAATAAAGAGAGAAAGAACTGTTTGGCTGACAAAATGACCAAATGATGATCTATTGGCGTGAATTCAGTGTGCAGGCCCACAAAGATTTAGTGGAATGTAAAGTTAAGGCAAGATTAATGTGTAACACTGTTTAGACAGACATATGGTGTTTGTCACTGTAAGACTGATCAATGAATTTCAAGAGGAAAATATTCTGTATGTCATGTGTTTTTATCAGAATCTCAAGAAGTTCAAAAGAAGAAAAGCAATTATATGTGGACCTGAAAGAGGATAAAAGTTTCCATACGTGTATATTTTAACCTCAGTTGAACAGAAACTGTAAAAAATAAATAAAAACAAGGGAATACAAAGATTAACTGTTAGATCTATTAATATTTTTTGAGGAGATGCATTCAGCACTAATGACATAACTTCCTGATTAAATACTGTATTTTCTCATTGTTCATTTTGATGACAACAATAAATTTATTTCAGGGGCTAAAGCTTCTGTATGACCACCTCAGTTGTGCTGGCACCAAGTTTATGTGCATATGTTTCCTAACTCAAAAGGTACATGAAAAGCAAGTCAAGAAGGGAATGTACATTGTAAGTTGCACAAAACATTACCTGGAAAACAGGTATTAATAGAACACAAATGCTCACTAAGAGGGTAGATAGTGGGTCAAATATCATTATTAAACTGTAAGACTTCCTGAGAAAGAGGGATCAATAGTACTGAAGAGCAAAAAACGTTTATTTTTTTTATTACTGTTCTATAATTGTGGTCTTGCAATATTCGGGGAAACTGTTATGACTGTTGTTTGTAATAAGAGAAGTGTTCATTACATCGATACAAAAGATGCCTTCTCTGTTTTGCAGGTAGAATCCAGTGTCAGCCCTCCTGCTAGACTGCTTCATATTGAGCTAGCATTTTCCTGTAAATGCAAAGAATAAAAAAAGCCATTCAATACTTCTTTGCAATCAATCTCTTCAGAACAAATTAAGAGCGTGCTGAATATGTTGTTTCAGCACAACTTCTCCTCATTCATTGCAGAAGCTGAAGAGCTTCACTATCCACTGTAAATCCTTTTGCTGAATGTAGGCTCCTGAGTCTAATGCAGCAGTAAGTTCTCCATTATCAGTTAATCTGTGTATATTATATGCTAGAGGGCCAAAATCAACCCAGTTATAATAAAATAAAATTCTGTTGATACTAGTGAAATTACTCAAGTGCTAAGTTTGCTTCCTAATAGTTCTTTATCTTTTTGTTTGGCAGAAAATGGTACTTGCTTTTCTAATAAGGCTGACTACAGCTCCTTTTCTTTTTTTTTTCAGTTTATTTGGTGTTACCATGCTTTTTCAGACTGATCATATAAGATGTTACATAGACTTGTTATACAATGCTGCTCGCTTTGGGAAAGATGTTTATATATCGTATTTAGATCTTTATATATCTACATGTACATATTATTTTTTTTTCTCCTGTAATAACTTGTTTACAATGAACCATTTTCTTCCTCAGGCCATCTTCCATTAAATAAAGTTGTTCATAAGCAAAAAAGCACCCCATGATCACCTTTGACTATAGTAAATACTAGTTTAGATAAGCTTTGCTGCTGATATAAAATCATTGAGCCTGTACTGGCTTTTTATTTGCTTTCAAGACTGAAAGGAATCATGGAAGCAGGAAGAACTAGGAGTGGGGAATATGATGACAATTTTGGTAATAAATTCAGTATCACTAGCATTTTGAGGCTACAATATAAACTCAGAAAAATCTTAATGTTTTATATGATATTGACATGTTTTTGCCATGACAACATATTTTTCTTGTATGTTCTGACAAATTAAATCCTTTGCAGGATGTTTTCAAGGAAACTGTAATACAGATGAGCAGAATGGCTTGCTTTAACTTGCTTTAAATGTTTGAGTTTAAACTTTTCAGGACATCCTTTGTATGTGAAGTGTTACGCAATTTTTATCCAATGAATTAAGACACAGGATTGGAAGCATAACTTAACTGGACATGTTGCAAATACCATGGTATTAGTTCCCTGATGTTCATCATTAAGATTTTTTTTAAATATTCCATTAAATTCAATTAAGTGGACAATACAGAGGTGATAGTGTATTAGCTCTTTAACTTCATTCCCCTCAGTAAATTTGGGAAGTGTATGGCAATATAATGCCACTAAAAATCTATGAAATTGCAATAAACTTTAAGACTGTGCTGTGTTATAAAAAAAACGTATTTTTATAAACAATTTATGGCAAAATATTAAAAACGTGTTACTATTTCAAACCTCAATGTTAATAGTAGCTACCCTGTGTAGCTAATTTTACTCTCAAATTAATTGGACTCCTCAGTGTTCTATTATTTGTAGTGTAATAGCAACAGGCATAAATTTTATTCTTTTTCTTTTTTTTTTTTGTTGATGCAGTTTTTACATGCTTTATCCAGTTTCAAAGGGAAATCAGGATATTTCACCCCAACAAGTAGATGCCTAGTTTTACACATCCACAGTTAAAATTTTCTTTAGAAATTTTAATGCTGGTTAATGTATCTCCCTTTGCAAAAAAATACTACTATGGATGCTATATCCAAATTACCATTTAGCTTGATTATGTATATATATGCAAAGCCTAACTATGAACATAATACTGCTCTGACTGCATCTTTAAAAGAATATTATTATACTTCTATAGGAAACATACTCAGGAAATGGTAGCCAATGTATGCATAATTTGTTAGCAGCTAGCTTACTAGTTACCTTGACGTATGAAATCAAATTTGTATGGGATTGTGTTCACTATCCTATGTATTAAAAGCTTTCTCTACTATCCAGTGTTCACATTGCAACTGAATTTGTCCTCCCTCATACAATTTCCTTAAAAGGTAATTGTCGTAGTTCAGCCCTGATCGGGACCAGACTACGCAGTCTCTCTGTCACTCCCCCCACCCTCCGAGAGAACAGGGAGAGAAAATATAAAGAAAAACGGCTCGAGGTTTGAGATAAGGACGGGGAGAAATCCTTAAAGTTACCGTCACGGGCAAAACAGACTCAACTTGGGGAAAACTATTCATTTATTACTACAAACAGCAGGATAATGAGACAGAGAACAAGATAACCTCCCTCCACCCCTCCCTCTTCCCAAGCTTAACATTATCTCTACTACCTTCCCCCCTGCCCCTGAGCGGCACAGGGGGGGAAGAGGGAATGGGGGTTGCGGTCAGTTCATCATATGTTGTTTCACGCCACTGCTTCATGGTTGCGGGAAGAACTCCTCACATTCCTCCCCTGCTCCAGCGTGGGGTCCCTCCCACGGGCCACAGTCCTTCGTGGAACTGCTCTGGCGTGGGTCATCTCTTCCACAGAGTACAGTCTCTCCAGAACGGCTGTCCCAGTGGGCCCTCCACAGGCCACAGCTGCCTTCAGGCATCCACCTCCCCCGGTACGGGGTCCTCCACGGGCTCCAAGTGGATCTCTGCTCCTCCGTGGACCTCCATGAGCTGCAGGGGGACAACCTGCTCCACCATGGTCATCACCACAGGCTGCAGGGGAATTCTGGCCAGGAGCCACATTACTCCTCCCCCTCCTTCTGAACTGACCTTGGCGACTGCAGCCGTTCCTCACAACAGGCTGGTAGATGTCTCTCAGGATCCTTTTTACATCTCATTCACTTCTCATCTCCTCTCCACTTCTTGCAGCCGGGCTGGACCAAGTTGGGCCCAGTCGGCTGCCTGGCAAGAGGCCAGAGGGTGAGGCCTGCAAGGCCTATGAGGCCTGCACCTCCCCCTCTGTGCCTCCGCCCCCGCTCAGCTTCTTCACATCTTCTCTTCTCTCTTTTTTTTTCTGTTTTCCCCTTCTTAAATAAGTTATCGCAGAGGCGTTATCACGGAACATTCTGCTACCAATCGGCTCGGCCTTGGCCAGCAGCGGGTCCGCCCTAGGCCCGTCCGAGTCCACTGAACAAAGGGGAGCGACTTCTAGCAGTTTCCTACAGAAGCTACCACCTTAGGCCCCCCCCCACTAAACAAAACCACGACAGTAATGTAAAATACACTTGATAAATTTCACAGTTTAGTCACACACTACTTAGAGATATGCAGAGACCAAAAGGAATGTCTTTTTACAAGTAATTTAACCCAGCTTTAACCTTCTGTCTCTATAGAAGGCAATTTTAAGACTGAGTTGTGAAGGGCTAGTAAGCAAGTTTACTCATTTACTCAAAAGGATATCCCACTAACATGCATAGAAGTTTTCTAAAGCAATCAGTGTTATGCATATGTTTCCAAGACTGTAGGTTTAAAATTCTAAGTTAGAAGTACTTAGCTGAGGAAAGAAAGTGGATATTCATGTTTAAAAGACCTTACTTACATAACTTCAGTAGAAAAATAATTCAGTACCAGTTTGACAAAGTGAAGTTGACACTAATTGGTTGATTAATTTCATTTCCACTGCCAGAATCTTTTTCAGTGGCTATATATCAATATAAGTAATAAAATATCTATCTGTCAGATACAGATTGTCATAGTTCAGCCCCGATTGGGACCAGACTATGCAGTCTCTTGCTCCCCCCACCCTCCAAGAGAATAGGGGGACATGATATAAGAAAAACGGCTCAAGGTTTGAGATAAGGACGGGGAGAAATCCTTAAAGTTACCGTCACGGGCAAAACAGACTCGACTTGGGGAAAACTATTCATTTATTACTACAAACAGCAGGATAATGAGACAGAGAACAAGATATCCTCCCCCGACCCCTCCCTTTTCCCAGGCTTAACATTATCTCTACCACCTTCCCCCTTGAACTCGCTTCATTATTTGTTTATTTAGATATGATAAGTGATGTTAGATATTAGGCTTGGTTTAAGGACAGCAGCAATGACAGTCAGCTCCAAACATGAGAAGTAACTTGAGCTTTCAGACCTTGAAATAACCTGCTTAGCAAGTTATCTGTACGCATGGTGCTATGTGTTACTTGTAAATGAATGCTAAAATATATAATGTCTCAGAACTGATATGCTGTTCTAAATTAAATCCTGGCCATTATCTATTATGATGCTCTGTATGATGCTCCAATTGTAGATTGGTTGATCTTTGTGCTTAAGAACCAGAGAACAGTTTGCAACATCAACACTCAGTCCCTGGAATAACAGTAGGATAGCAGAGTGGGAGAGCTGAAATTCTCAACATCTGGTGAAATTTCTTGCTTCAGAAACCAAAGTAAACAAAATCTTACTATCAGACATCTGGAGAAGAAGGAATGTGAGATCTCACATTGGTTTGCATACAGCTGCATAGTGGTTCCAGAGTACATCTTCCTATTTTTGCTATCTTAATGGAAATAAATCTCCTTCCCTTTTAACTAACTTTCAGAAGAAAAGGCATGGGATTTTGGTTCTACCAGATTTAGTCTTAATGTTGAGGGACACAGCAAAATGGTGTGACACTTGTCCACAGCATAGTATTGAAAATGCCCTCTGTATGGGTTATTGGATTGAGGATGGATACATTAAATCTGTTCTTAAGTCTGTTTTGCAGCTGTGCAAGGTCTTTGATCAAGTCTATTCAGTAATTGCACTCCAGAGAGTAGAATTACTTTCTCTTTCTGCCTGTTGCCTTTTCCACACAGCAAAAATCTAAACAGAGGTAAAGATATAAAGCAGCCTCTCAATCTGCACAGGGATGTTCTGATCATAAAGGCAGTGTCCCCTCAAGTTTTTATTTAAGGGACAACCTTGGAAGATGACATGTGTTACATCCTTAGATTCTTTCAGCTTGCTGTGAGCTGCTGAATCACTGTAAAGAGGCCGGAAAATTATATCAAAGAAGTCTTCTCAGGTAAAGTGAGACAGTGAAGTCAGATGGAAAAGAACGTAAAAAATACAGACTAAAACCTGTTCTCTGCTCCATCATGAGTGTGAGGCTACAAAGTATGAGACTGTTCTCCAAGAGCAACTAAGAGTTGCTGGCTTCTGAATGCCTTGAAAGACAAAAACTTCAGCTGGGGGCATCAAAAAAAGGTCACCTTAAAAGAGTTCTGAGTAAGAAAACTGAGTACTTAGGGGGATACTAAACATATGAACCACCTGAATTGAAGATTTCCTTGGTCTAAGTGAGGTGCAGCATAGTTCTTTTCTATTGTTTAATTTTTTGCCAGATGTCTGTGGTGCTTTACAGCCCAGATAGTCCCAGGTCTAGAACAGAGGTGCCTTCACCTCTGTGATTCCCTGTAGTTTAAGCAGACACTTCCCATAAACTCCTCTACGGTGAGTTAAATCTGACTGATCAGTTGAGTTCCTAAATCCTAGGTTCCAACTGCACACACACTTTGGCAAGGCAGATGAGAAATATCTTTGACATAAGAGTTTTCCATTATGTTGTCTTCAACAGCTTTCCTTTTGTGTGGCAAGAGAATGTACCATGGCCAAAGGCTAAAAACACAACAAATGCTTCCTTCTGACATCATCTAAAATATTGATTCTGACTTTTTCAGCTGGACAACTCCTAATGATCCCTTAGAACTATGGAGTAGTCTACGTGCTGGAAGCGAGGGATGCCATCCAGAGGGACCTGGACAGGCTGGAGAGGTGGGCCCATGTCAACCTCATGAAGTTCAACCAGGCCAAGTGCAAGGTCCTGCACGTGGGTCATGGCAATCCCAGGCACAAATACAGGCTGGGCGGAGAATGGATTGAGAGCAGCCCTGAGGAGAAGGACTTGGGAGTGCTGGTGGACAAGAAGCTCAACATGAGCCAGCAATGCACCCTTGCGGCCCAGAAGGCCAACCGCATTCTGGGCTGCATCAAGAGGAGCGTGGCCAGCAGGTTGAGGGAGGTGATTCTCCCCCTCTACTCTGCCCTGGTGAGACCCCACCTGGAGTACTGTGTCCAGTTCTGGAGCCCCCAACATAAGAAGGACATGGACACGTTGGAGAGGGTCCAGCGGAGGGCCACGAAGATGATAAAAGGGCTGGAGCACCTCTCTTATGAGGACAGGCTGAGGGAGTTGGGGCTGTTCAGCCTGGAGAATAGGCGGCTCTGGGGAGACCTGATAGCGGTCTTCCAGTACCTCAAAGGGGCCTACAAGAAAGATGGGGAGAGGCTGTTCAGTAGGGCCTGTTGCAATAGGACAAGGGGTAATGGTTTTAAAATAGAGGGACTTAGATTTAGATTGGATATTAGGAAAAAATTTTTTACAATGAGGGTTGTAGAACACTGGAACAGGTTGCCCAGAGAGGTGGTGGAAGCCCCATCCCTGGAAACGTTCAAGGCCAGGCTGGATGAGGCTCTGAGCAACCTGATCTGGTCGGGGATGTCCCTGCTTCTTGCAGGGGGGTTGGACTAGAAGACCTTTGAAGGTCTCTTCCAACCCAAACCATTCTATGATTCTATGATTCTGTGAGGAAATTAGTAAATGAGGAAATAAAACTAATATAAATCTGTCATTTACATAATTTGCTTGTCTAGTTCACAACAACTCGACATTTTTACATAAGTCTCTTTTTTTCCTTTTACCATTTTTCTGCCTTGCTGTGTACTTTTAATGAATCCCTCTAAGAAATGGCTGTTATTGCTGTTAGGTAGTGGGAAAACAGGCAATGACTTCTTTTTTTGCTCTTGAGCACAGTCACTGCTGCATCCCATAATCACTTCTCCTTTTCCAGGCAGTGAATACCACACAAGTTTCATTTTTTAATCTGGAAAAAAAAGTCACAGCCAAATTAGTCTGTATTAGAAACATTGAGAAGATTCCCTTTTTCATCACTGTCTCTATGTATACCGGAGAGAGAAAGAGATTTTACTTAACCTTGAGAACAGCAGATTTAATTGTTGACATATTTTTAGGCAAGCCTTTGAAATTACTTTTATTATTTTGTGTGAACAGAATTCCAAGCTAGAAGTTGAAGCACCGAAGTTGCATATATATATAGATAGCATATTTGTCTCTGTATAACAGGCATAATTAGTCTTATCCATGCAATTATAGAAACAGAAATACATTCTCACAGCTTAGAGATATGCTTTCCATTTAGTACTGATCCACTGGAAAGGAAATCTCTCCCATCTTATTCATACATATTTATACCTTTTTTTTTTTCTCCCAAAAGATTATGCTTAAAAACTATGTCCAAAACTGTCAGTTTTAATTCATAACACTAAAAAATCCTGAATGCCTGGTCGCCAAAAAACCTCAGCCTTTCCTGTAGACTGTTAACTGTGCTTCTTTCAGATTGAAATGACCTGATGTTCAAAACTGCTTAAGATTATGAACACATCACTTCAAAATCAGGAGGATTAGCAGCACTTACGCATTTGAGAAATTCAGGCCAAAATTAAGTGTATAGGTGCGTAAACTCTGCAATCTGCCTGCAAACTAAATACCAGTAACCAAATGTACTCCAAGACAGCAGTAAATTCACATTTATTTTTACATCAGGACTTTTCCTATCTATGAAGACCAACAGAACAGAAATCTTGTTAACTGATATCCTAGGGGTTTTTTCCCCCCTCAGTTCCAGTATTTCTAACATTTAGGATAATTTTGTCATCAGTACTTTATTTTGTTTATTAATTATTTTACATTAACATTTAACGGTTATAATCATTGTGAACTGCAAAGTTTAAATTATCAACAAGATAGTGGTATTTGCAGAAGACAATTAAAAGTACTAATCATAACAAAGAGTCGCTTGAAATTCTTGAAGTGATGTAATAAACCTAAGGTTATCATTAAATTGAAATTAAGGTGGGGAAAAGATATTGCTAGTACAGATAAGACATAGGCAAAGCAGTAATTCTCTTCTCTGAAATGTCTGCGTTTTTGCAGCTGCACAATGAAAGATCACTTTCTTGCTAGCTCTGAGATAAAACAGAAATACTTGCCTAATGACCAAATTATAAAAAAAATCCAATCTATATGTTCAAAAGCAAAATCAATTTTTTACACCTTTTAAACCAAGATTTCCTGTTTGTTTCTTGTTTTCAGCATTTGACAGGATGAGTTACTTCATAAGCACAATTACCTTATCTTTAAGTGCATAATAATATCAGAACATCCACAGGCAGGATAAATCCAAGTGTTTCTCTTTGAGTGTGGTGAGATTTCAGAGATTTTCTTTATTATGCAGCATGCATATTTTGTGCTACAAAGTTTTATAGCCTCAGAGTGGTTTCCTGCTATATTTTTTAATATCTAATAATAGTGTGCAAGTTGATATTTAAAGCAGACTTAAAACCAATAATTGCCACATCCACATAGTGCTATCAAACATGAATAGTGAACATTGTAGTATTAATATCAGTAATTCTTCTTGGAAACATTTAAATTTGGCATTGCTATCATTACCAAATGTGTTTATATCAGCTACTCTGATAGTTTTTCTAACACCATAAATGTATTCAGTTAATTAAAAAAAATAAATGGTCCTACTAATAATATTATCTCAGATATATGTGAATGATATGCAGTTACTAGCAGTGATGCAACTCCATTAGTGATGCCAAACACTATGACCTTATTAATACCAAAAGGCATACTAGCATTCCTAGAAAACAAAATTCAATATAGAAACAAAGCAGTAGTGCACTGAACTGAGGGCAAAATGATGCTGTCATATGAAATTTAAGTAACTCTGAACTTACACAGTAGAACAGAGAAAAATCCTGGCTAGTACTTAACTTCTCACAGAATAAACAAACTATATACTGAATGTCATGTCAGTAGAAAGTGCAGTGCAGTATAAAATATATACAAAATGTCATGTCACTTGTCAGCGCAATTGCAATTGAACACCTATACCTTTGTTTCTGTGTCGAACAAAGGAATATAGGGAAAATTAGGCATACGAAATTCCTTAGTTCTGTTTAGCACACCTCTGTTTATCAGAATCAATGAACAATCTGTTTCTCAAGCTATCTGGACGCAATTTCAAAGGCATAGAATCACAGAATCATAGCATGGTTAGGGTTGGAAGGGACCTTCAAAGGTCTTCTAGTCCAACCCCTCTGCCAGGAGCATGGACATCTCCAACCAGATCAGGTCGCTCAGAGCCTCATCCAGTCTGGCCTTGAACGTTTCCAGGGATGGGACATCAACCACCTCTCTGGGCAACCTGTTCCAGTGTTCTACAATCCTCAGTGTAAAACATTTTCCCTAATATCTAATCTATTTTAGATAGATTATCCCTTTATTTTAAAACCATCACCCCTAGTTCTATCACAACAGGCCCCACTGAAGAGTTTTTCCCCATCTTTCCTGCAGGCCCCCTTTAGGTACTGGAAGGCTGCTATAAGGTCTCCCTGAAGCCTCCTCTTCTCCAGGCTGAACAGCCCCAACTCTCTCAGCCTGTCCTCATAGGAGAGCTGCTCCAGCCCTCTGACCATCTTCATGGCCCTCCTCTGGACCCTCAGGGCAGGCTTTGGGTCTCTGAACACCTAAGCAAACTATGTTACCACTGACCTTTGAAATTACATTGCAAATATTAGAAAAATATTTGAGCAGTCTCTCTACTTCATTATCAGACATTAATGTCATTTAATGCTAAAAAGCCTAAAATACAGATTCTACTAGATCTGCGTAGCACATCTCAGTTATTGCCTAGTGCATGAAAATTGCTTGCAACTTAGACTTGACTTTTCCCTTTAGAAGGCAATGACTTTATGTCCAAGTCCTTGTAATGATAAAATGTCAGAAAATGTCTCCTCATCCATGCATTTACTCCAGTAGGCCTTCAGCCAGTACCATTTTCAGACAGCCAAATGGATTTATTTCTCTTTGCTTGCAACTTATTAAGAAAAGCACAGTATTTTGAAACAGTACCAAAGATTGGTATTCTTGAAGGGCTAGCTGCATGTTGACATATATAAATATAGTAATAAATTAGCAATAGTCAGCAATTTGCAGACAGAAAATGAAATCAAGTTACACTTTGCAAGCCATCCAGCCTGGAATTTATCATCTCTATATATTTACAAAGGAATAAAGATCAATGGCTTTCTTGTGTATCAGGTGCCACATAACCACACTGTGCTGAAGCACTCAGCCTGGAAAGCACCACTTGGAAAAAATGGAAAAATGTGTAAAAGAAAATATGTTGAAACCAGTCTCACACAGTCTACATTCAGGCACCAAACTCATGTCAAGATGAACCTACCATGCTCTCCTCCTACTAGCATGCATGTTAAACTACAGTCACCTGTTGTGAATGACAGCCCCAGAAATAATTTATACTCTTTATAGCTGCTTCGCATAGGACATCCTACTGAACAGATCTTGTTGTGCTGACAAGTTCTGCTACAAAGTCAAAACAATTTTACATCACTAATAACTTTTTTTTTTTTGTATTTTCTGTCTTGAGAGAGCTGAATGTATGACCTAATAGGTGCTTTCCACTTTAATTTTTTCTATGTATTTCTCTCATTGGATATAGAAGTATGAAAGTGAAATGGCTATGGGCTAGGTCCACCTTGAATATTTCTGTCACGGCACAGAGATGTTTTCTAAAATATCTGGATCTAAGTTTCAGTGAAAAAGGTAATGTATTTATAGGCTTAAGAGCCAGTGGATTCTGATAAGTAACAACCCATCCATTTTTTTTTAACTTCGTTAAAAACCATTTGGCATTTTCTCCACTCAGAACTGGTACAACAATTTCATCCTGTCTCAGCATTTTTAAAACAGTCAAGTCCATTATCAGGCTCAGAGATTTTCTGTCAAAGGCAATTGTGAGCTACACACATTCATCTTTATTCTTGTCTGTTTTCAGTTCAGAAAATGTCAAGGGTTTTTTTTTGGCAGAAGGGACTCTGTCAACCTTTCTCTGTCCTCCACTATCGATTATCAGGCTAATAGTTCTCATAGATAGATATTTACACTTAGTTTTTGAGTGCTCAGGTCTAGAGCTACAGTCCCAATGCACTGATTTACTTCACTGTTTATTACAGATCAGATACTGCTATTGTTGTTTATTAATGAAGTCCACACAAATAATAGCTGCCTTCTCTGTCTTTTTAAAATTACAGACCTGACCTAGAACATCTCTTACTTTTATTCTAAGAACAGAGAACTTTTTTACTAAAAAAGTACTGAAAAAGACAGAGCATTGGCCACAGTGTACCCATAAATAACACTTTCTTTTATTACCGTATTTGAACCAAAGTTAAGCTCTAGGTCTAGGCATGTCAAATAGGTATATAATATGAAACACTGCTTTATTTTGAAACAGACTTTGTTCTCCCATCTCCTTTTACTTTTCACTGATTCCACGTTGCTCTTGCCTGACCTATTTCACAGCAAGATTTACTCTGCTTCTCATGAACTGCACTTTTCTTTGTCGTCTCATCAGAATCACCTGAACAACAAGAACTGTTACATCAACAGAATTACTAATAAATAAGGGAGCTTTTATACCAAATGAAGCACAAAGTATCTCAGTAATGGTGTAGACATACAACAGAAGTATGACCTTAATGAGCAGGTTCTACGTTTTCTTCACTTATACAGAGAGAGTAATCTGGGGTGAATGAGAATCCCCACGAGTTTATGAATAGCTAGATCTCCCACTTCCTACCAGCAACAATTAGGTAATGTTTGACATTTCTTTAGAAAAAAAAACATAAGCACTTCTAAGATAAAGCACTAAATCTTCAAAAATTCTCTTCATTAAAAGATATGCATAAATATTTCACCATTTAATAACCTGCTTTAGCTACATGAAATGTAACGTGCTTACTGCCTTGTACTGTCAGAATGTCCAGCAGCATGTGTTTGTGAGCCACCAATTTATACTTATTCAACAACTCCCTCTTATTTTCTGCTTAACAATGCAAGAAAACTGCTGGCAAAAATATTATATAGCTTTAAATCACTAGGTTTGCCACTGTAAATAATTCATTAAACCACTGACCTTCCTATAACTTGTTTATATATGTACTGAGGGGAAAATTCTTCCTGGCATGAAAGCAGACAGCAAGAAAGGTGCTTGACATAAGGTGTAGATTTAAACAAGAAACAAGATTCAGTTCACTATCTATGCATAATTTCAAATTTAGGGATTCAAGAGTGCTATCAGATCTGGTTTATGAGTGCTGCAGATCATCCAATGACTCTACTCAGTTCCGGTGCATTGCACAGTACTAGAACCTTCATCAATGATGCCAAAGACTATTCAAGGTGTCATTTAAAATAGGTAGTGTGGCAATGTCACATTCCTTTACATATTTTGATTGAGGCTAGGAGAGCATCATGCAGAACTTCTATCTATAAGATAACCTGTTTACTGAGAAGTTTTGTGAGGCATTATGAAATTCAATTCTGCACTTCGTATAATAATTTATGTTTGCACTTACTACTAAAGAAAGACATGAGAGGATCACAATAACTTCAAGCCTGTACAAAACAGTTCAATTAAAATTTAGGCTGCAGAAAATATTGTTTTTAAAATGAGCAACCAAGATGCAGATTCTATAACTGGAAAATCTTCCAGAGCTTGGTATCTGGGTCATAGAGCTGCCAAGTTTGTCTTCTGCGTAGCAACACTGACAGAGAAAGCAGTTGAAGGGGAGTCATATTTACATTTCTCACCAGAGTAAACAAGAACAGCCACTGCAAATTCCATGTTTAGGCAGCTGTATTTGGGCCTGCAGCACCACAGAGATAGCTGTTTCTCTAAACATAGTAGTAATGCTCTGAAAAGACCAGCTATATTCTGTTTATATTTGCACAATATAAGGATTTAGAATGCAAGTTAAAAATGTGTAAACAATTCTTAGCTACTTAGGCAGCACGGAGACCAAAATGTTACTGATGGCGTGAAACATCCAGACGCTGGATTGTAACTCCACTAGGTCATCTGATCTAAGATCTTTCAGGAAGGACGTGTTGGTTTTGTTTAGCGGCGGGGCGGGCTACAGTGGCAGCTTCTGGAAGAAGTTGCTAGAATTTGTTTCCTCTTTGTCCAGTGGACTCAGCCAGGCCTAGGGCAGACCCACCACTGGCCAAGGCCAAGCCAATTGGCGGTAGAATGTTCCCTGATAACGCCTCTGTGGTAACATATTTAAGAAGGCGAAAAATTATCAAAAAAAAACAAAAAAGAGAAGTGAAGAAGCAGAAGTGGAGATCAGAGAGTGGGAGGCCAGAGCCTTGCGGGCCTTGTGGCCCTCACCCTCTGGCCTTCTGCTGGGCGGCTGACTGGGCCCGACTCAGCCCAGCCTGGCTGCAAGAAGTGAAGAGAGGAGATATAAAGAGAATAATTTTATGGACAATAGCAATTCTACCTAAAAAAAACGTTAAATGCCAGAAGCTGCCAAATTTATATCTATCTAAACCCTAATCTGTATTTTCCTTCACTCATGAAGTTATGCATAACAGAAATATGTGCATCAGAATATGGCCCTGGCATGAAATGGATCTTTAGAGTCAAGTAGCTTTCTTAGCTATTTCCTACCTCCTCACTTACTTCAAGTGATGATTATCATCAAGTGATGACCAAGACAGAAATTTAATTTTTAAGTCTGCAGACACTGAGGTTTAAACCAAAGATTAAATGGAGAAATGCATGAAACCTACTCACCACAGAGACTAACTGCTGGTACCTTTGCACATGTGTGTCTATTAAATAAAATTATTTAATTAACTGTAATAATTAAAACACTGGATACTAATTTAGGACCTAGATTCTCCTGCTTTTGGATCTAATTCTTCATTATTATGACAACCCAACTGAAAAGTATCATAAGTATTACAGTGTTGGTAAAGAGCCATTAAAAAAAGGGCAATCAGTACCTCCACACAACAGAAAAAAGGACAAATACATGTGATGAAAGGACTGTAGTACACACAGTCCACAATGCATAATTCCAGTTTGCAGAAGTAATGAAAAGAAAATGAGCATTTTCAGGTTTTATACTAAATGTATACTGGAACACTTTATCTCTTCTTATTACATACATTCTGAGAACCTAGCCATAACTTGACTGATGCTAAGTCTTACATGCTTTTGCAACTTTACAAGCAACTGCATCAATGTAACAATGGGCATTTTGTGTTGCACAGATTTGCTCAGTAGATCAATGATTTATGAAATAACAACTCAAATTCTTCCTGACATGAAAAAGTGGTAGCATCTTACTCAACATTTTGACAAATCTTTCTCCTTCAAACTAATCCTGCGTACAGGGAAAACAGCTATCAGTTCATTCAACTAGCATGAAACCTTCACAGCAGCTTTTGATAGTGGAAGTTTACATTTTATTACACCAAGGGTATTTGAGCTTTTATAGTAAATATTTGATCATATAAGACATAAGATGTCTAAAGTACTTGACTGAAAGGCTATTTTAGGAAATTTTTTGCATCCAGTAATCATTTAGGACTGTCCATTTACAACTTTGTTCCTCCTAGAATTCATTAGGCCCAGAGGTCTTTCTCAGTAATTTATTTCCATTTGTTTTTCTTTTGAAGAGAGGACATGACCCTGATGAAAAATAAAATTCTCAGGTAACCCATAAGAATGGGATATTCCAGTTATGGTAAATATTATTTGTTCCCTGGACTGATAAGAGTTTAATTACTACATAATTTACCCTTTGTCTTTCATTGTACACAGAAGAGATTTTGGGCTTTACGTCTTAGTGATCAGGATGTACAAAAGTGATGGAGTAGTTTTTGGTGACTGCATGTTCTAAGGGATCTTTTGTGCAATGTCATGTTTCTTGATTTGATCTAGAAACAGCTGAGATCCCCAAGATCTGCACCAGACTGAAGGCTGGGGAGTGGTTCTGTGTCGTAGTTCAATGATGCAATATACTTGGATTTTACTCACCTTTGCAAACGAAAAATATGAATCATTCACTTGTGCTTTGTCTACTTTTTGTCTCATGTCATCTCAGCTGTCTTTGGAGCTTGAAGTCCAGTGATAAGAAAGCAGCCATTCCTCAGACTAGTTTGCCCCTTGGATGATAGCATTTTTTGTGGCCCTTCACCATCACATGGTCCTACAGAGCAGAGAAGGTGTGTGACAGCCTCAGGTGACACAGTGTGCAGTGCTTCACACACAAGACAATCAAATAGCTGAAATCTGTCTTCAACCAGGGAAAACTTTTTATTATCAAAAACATGGTAAAAGAAGACCTACCAAATAACAGATTCTAGTCACATCTCACAAAGTGTTTCTGAGGAAGGAAGAGTCTCAAAAAAAAGTCTTTTATTTAACCATTGTCCTGGTGGCTGAAGGTGATGAGGTATGATTCAATCTACGTCTGCCTTAAAACTATCTCTCTCAGGTCTGTTTCTGAGTACATTCTTGCACAGTTCACAGCCTGGCATTGTGCCACAGCACTTCTCACAGAACAGCAGTACCTCCAATGTCTGAACAATGTCATATGAAGGTCAAGAAATTGCAGAGACCTGTATACAGTTACTCATTTGCCTTGATAAACACAATTTCCTGTTAATAGATGAAGGCAGATTTGTAGACACATCCATGCTGCTCTACCTTAAGCATAGTTAAACTTAGGTTTCCTCCCTCACACACTGTTTCACTTACTTCAAATACTGTAACATAGAGACTGTGATACCAGGAAATGATAAAAAAGAAAAGAGAGTACATACAGCTACACCATAGGGAACTGTGAGGAAAAACAATAGTTAGAACCTCAAAATCCCTTCAGTAAGAGTATTCAAAGATTATTTTGGAGGAAGATGTAAATAACACGAAGTCAAGTAATGTATTTACACAAATTAACATTGCAGAACTGAATGATAAAAAGCACTCTCTTGTGAGTCAGAGGTACTTGCAAGTATTGGGGAAAAAAATTCATAAGAAAGAGCACACCTACTTATTTCATGTGATCTCTCCAAAAAGGACCACCACCTATGATCAGCTCAGTTTTTCTTTCCATCACCAATCACCTAGAAATTTCAAAACTATTAATGAATTACAATTTGAAAAATTGTGCTTTGGAAATACTAAATAGTTTTATTTCAACCTTTTTAATGAAAATTAAACCTTCAGCAAGGGATACACTTATTTGATTTCAAGCCAGTTAACTGTTAAGTTGCATTTTCTAGATTCAATGTGTCACAACTGGATACACACGTAAGAAACTTCTTGTGTCTTTTTTTTGCTATATAGGTCAGGCTCCTATAGTTTACCTATATTAGGATTAAAAATGCTATAACAGACTGCAGAAAGGAAGGACAAAGAAAAAATCACAGAGGATCCTGGAGACAGTTCAGGTTTCAGATGTAAACTTGTATTTCTCCAACAGGGAAAATTCTGATTCATCTGCTATTTAGTGGATTTGAAATGAAACATTTCAGGGCACTTTTACAAAATGTAGTATTCAGATTTACAAGTAGGAAAAAAAAATATGCTTGGTTTATTTTGTTAAAAAAAAACCCTAGTTTTTACAGAGAACATTCTGATTATGAGAGTCAGTTAACTCTCAGAGTACTCATTGGCATTCTGTTGCTTTTAAGCAGAGTGTTTCCTTTTCTTTAGATATTTTAGTTACTCACAGGTGGAGTTCATTTCTCTGGATACAGAGTGCTATCTGAATAGGGGCCCTGACCATCCTATCTTATTCTTCCAAGTTGTGGAAGATCAGCCTTAAGAAAAAAATTGTAGAAACATACTGCAAATTACTGTCCCTTGAATTAAGTTTGACACATCAGCAAAGGGTGGGTTGCTATCTTCCTTTACAAATGGGATAATCAGAGGGAGAGAACATACGAGTTGCCTTTTTCTTGCAGAAAATCTTTAACAGCTTGAAAAGGTAGTGGTGTACTCCAGTCTTATGCCTGACCAGCATCACTGTCTTTCCTTGTGGCAGATATGGTTTACGCTAGAAGTAGAGTTTGGATTCACAGTAAAAAAAACAAATAGAAAATAGCAGTGAATGATTCTCTCCTTACTTAAGCCAATCAGGACAAATGCGTACACCAATTTTGCTAAATTATTACTTACCCATTATCATTTTAATAGCCTCTTCAAAGACATTGTTCTCCCCTTAAATCAATTACTTCCTTTCCTTTACTATACAGTAAACAAATTTCCCTTTACTTACTATCTAAGTCAAGATCTCAACTCAAATCACAAAAATTAAATATCAGCACTTATTATACCATCCAGTTCGAAGAAGCAATTTCCACACAGCAAGATAATTAAAAGCTATGTTTTTGACAGGAAGTAGGTATTTTTTTCCAAATAGCTTTAACGAAAAAAAAGAAATATTATAGAGTATGGCAAAGAAATATATTTCATCCCTTCATAACCTTATCATAGCATCATAGAATAGATAGGGTTGGAAGGGACTTTTAAAGGTCATCTAGTCCAACTCCCCTGCAAGGAGCAGGGACATCTCCAACCAGATCAAGTTGCTCAGAGCCCCGTCCAACCTGGCCCAGAATGTTTCCACCACCTCTCTGGGCAACCTGTTCCAGTCTTCCACCACCCTCATTTACATGTATATGCTTCTGTATACAAAAACCTGATAAATTGCTTGTTCATAATTTAAAAATATTAAATATTTATAAAGAAATATGTACAACATAAAGGCCTCTATAGTGTGGGAAGAATTAAAGTGTAATTGGTTTTAAAGAGTACAGACTCAGGCAAATGCAGACTGCTTTTGTAAAATCTCGTTGTACTTACACATAAAATGCTGAGAACTGCCTGACATGACAAATGTCAAGTACAAGTGTTGAATAACTCCCCTTCACTATCATTATGTGTAGCATTTGACACATACAGATAAGTCTAATAACTCAGATGAGACTAGGAAAATGAACAAAAGATGGCTTCAGTAAGAATAGCTTGCAAAACAGGGATGTACTGCCTCTGTAAGCATCTAAACAGAACAAAAAAAAAAACCCACTGCCATAATCAGCAGGCAAAAATAAAAGATAAAATCTCCAGAGCAAATGCAAAACAAGTCTATAGTTGCATTTTTCTCAAAATTCTCTCGAACCAACCCTTTACAAACTGGTCAGTCAAGAAATTTGAGTTTGGATTCCAAATCAAATCCATGTATATTTTACATGAGCTCAAATACAGCATTCAGGCCTTTTCCAATGATATTCCAGAACCTTTTACAATGTCATGGTTTACTGAAGCAATGAGTCATATACTTTTTAGGATAATCATAGAATCATAGCATGGTTTGTGTTTGAAGGGACCTTTAAAGGTCATCTAGTCCAACATCGCTGCATCCATCGATGCATGGGCATCTCCAACCAGATCAGGTTGCTCAGAGCCCCATCCAGCCTGGCCTTGAACATCTCCAGGGATGGGGCATCCACCACCTCTCTGGGCAACCTGTTCCAGTGCTTCACAACCTTCATTGTAAAAAAAAATTTCCTTTATGTCTAGTCTAAATCTACCCTTTTTTAGTTTAAGACTATTACCCTTTGTCCTATACCTACAGGCCCTATTAAAAAGTTTGTCCTCATCTTTCTCATAAGCCACCTTTAAGCTCTGAAAGGCTGCAATAAGGTCTCCCAATCCCTTCTTTTTACCAGGCTGAACAATCCCAACTCTCTCAGCTTTTCTTCATAGGAGAGGTGCTCTAGCTCTCTCATCATTTTTGTGGCCCTCCTCTGGACCCACTCCAACTGGTCCACGTCCTTCCTGTGCTGAGGGCTCCAGAGCTGGATGCAGTACTCCAGGTGGGGTCTCATGAGAGCAGAGCAGAAGGGCAGAATCATCAATAAAAATGTGATACGGCTAGCCTGCCAGTCAACTGGCTACCAAAGACAAGTCTTCAGTGATGTACGGGGCTTGGCAGCTCATTCAATACTCATCACAATCTGAATCCATCACAGAAAGCCATGAAAGCTACTTTTTTTCAACTATGCTGGCTTTTTTAAAGGAAGAGAGAAAAAGTTTTATTTTGAAAATATTAACATTTTTTTCTCTCTGTGCATTACAGTTGGCAGGATAGCCTGTGCTGTCCTAATAACACCATACAAAAGGCATCTTGAGGAGACATAAGTACAAAGTAAAGTGCAAACAAACAGGTTTCTGCTCTTCTGTTTGGCAGGAGTATCTAAACAGAGACTAAACTGGAGTTCATAGGCTGCCATTCCGATTGTTAGTCAAACTGGCTAACTGACCCTGTTAGCTTATAGGGAGAAGGTCCTATAGAAAAGATCAGTAATAGCAATGAAGAGAATATTTCCCTCAGCAGTACTTACCACTGAACACCTACGTATCACCATGTTCCAGTATTTAAAGGGTAGCTACAAAAATGGAGACTTCCTTTTTACAAGGAGTCACATGGAAAAGACAAAGTAATGGGTACAAGTTACTCCCAGGAAGATTCTAATTGGACATAAGAGGAAAATTTTTCACAATGAGAACAATCAACCATTGGAATAATCTCCCCAGGGAAGTGGTGATCTCCCCAACATTGGACACTTTTAAGATTCGGCTGGACAGGGTGCTGTGCCGTCTTGTTTAGACCATGGTTTCTCAAGAAAGGTTGGAACAGATGATCCGTGAGGTCCCTTCCAACCTGGTATTCTATGTTTCTATGATTCTACACTTTTTCTGCCCTGCTAGTTCAGCATAGATGGAGGGGGTTTTTTTCTCAGTTTTACAGAGTATGTCTGCTCTGACTGAAAAACTCCCACTTGCTTCAAGGGCAGCAAGCTCAGATTGATATTGTGTGCTTCAGAAAGGCTCATTTTTGTATCAGATGGCTGATACAGAAATCCTACATAGAGGGCTGAACCTTGTCATCTCGGTTTAGAGATTGTGAAAACTATGTCTACAATTATTCAAATTGCTTGAGTTGCTCTCAGTAGAGAAGGTTAATTCAGCTCAAACCCTTTTCTGAGCATAACCTGAGCCTAAATAGTACTGTAACAGAAATTAAAAACAATTACAGTCAATTGTTTTGTTCCATCTAGAATAGCAAAGCTTCCCATTATTTGGAACAAGTAAACAAATGAACATCTGGGGATCTGTGCAATAGAAACTTATTCTAACCTATGTCAGATTTGATGTCTCAGCAAAGTGTAACACTTAAACATGAATGTGACACTAATAATAGTTCAGTGAACTTGCTGCACTGTAACAACTTAACAATTGAATGCATCAACAATACTAACATTTCTGATCTAAGACCAGCACTCCACTCCTGAGGAAAGGCAATGGATATTTGGTTGCACCAAGAGAATTGGACTATCTGATGTCAGGACTGTGCAAACAGAAGGAAAATCCTCAAGAACATTTCCACTGGCCCTCTGACTGCAGTGGCCTAACTCTGGAGAAGACTTAGTGAAATCATCTGGGTAAAATTCACCAGGGACAATTCAGAGATAATAATAAATAACAGTAATACATTAGTAAATCTCAGAACACTTTACAAGACAGATGTCATTTGTGCTTGCAGCTAGAGAAACAGAGACAAAGAAAGACACAAAGGTAAGAGCTAGTTTCAAAGCAGTGAGAGTTGTTCCAGCAGGTCAAAGGAAAAGATCAGTATTAAACCTGCATCCTCTTTACCTCTATTTACAGTATTTGTCCCAGATGCTAATTGCGCGTAACCCAGAGTTTGAAATAAACAACAAAATCTCACAGAGAACCAAAGGAGCTTTGCAGCAAATCTTACACACAGATCCTGATTCAAGAAAGCAACTAAGCACACACTCAAGAGAAACCACTCCTTGAATCAACCCACAAACAAGAAAAAAGCTAACACCAGAAATAAAGTTGTCTATTCTGACAGAGAATACTAACATCCATTTGATGACTGAATTACCTGTCTAAAAGATTTTCTCACCTCTGAATGCCGCAGCTCTGGCACTTGCAAAACACAAACTGTGAGTTTTATGGAGTTACTTAGTTACAACAAATGTAACCAAGTGAAATATTATTAATTTTACTGCACTTTCACAGTGCACCTGCATACAGTCTCTGATCTCTCTATAGACTTCCCTCTTACAACATCATGAGCGTGTTCCATTCCTGTTAAAGTATGACAGGGTTGAGAGTGTTTGTGCTCTCCCAGGAACGTGTCCTCTACAATTTCCAAAAGCTGTGTATATCCTTTAAATACTAAAGGACGCATGTACTGCTGGTCTATTAGCACTATATTCCCAATAATATGCTCTAGTGATTTAATTATAACAACAAAATACAAAGGAATTGGAGATAATAATTCTTATTTTTTAGCTTTCTACCTTGCCCTACAATGCTTCCTTCGACATGCAATCAAATAACCTAAATATTTAACTAAACAACAACCAGAGCAATGATTTGGATACTGCTGGCATCAGTGATTTTAGACTATATGAGCCACAGCTCACGACTTTTTTTCCCTTAAAAACACTTTCCTAACTTACCTTAGGAAAGTACCTAAGGGAGGTTGATGGTGAACATGAGAAAAAGGGATGATAGTTAATCACATGGTTAGCTTAGTTAATCAAATAAAAAATTTGTTCCACCTCTCTTTTAATTTAGTTCAGTTTATTGTTCCTTGGAAAATTGATTAAAATCATCAAATGTAAAAAGGTCCCAAAAAAAGCTCTTAAATATAAAACTACATCCTTCATTACATTCTTCTTTTAATTTTCTCCAATTTAAAACCCAAATTTGAACATACCTCTGGGGAAAAAATTCACATGGACGGAGCTTTTTTTTCCCTTTCTGAAATAACAGACTTAGACTTCCTCCTTGCCTTTATCTCAACATTTGATTGTCAAATCACAGAAACTGGACATTTTCTTCCTGAAGCTGATCAGCTGTTCCCTTCCTCACAGTATTTCTTTACCGGGTTTCCATGTTAGTGGAGCCCCGAACAACACCATGCTGTGCATTGCTTTATAGACAGCAGGTATGTTCCAAGCTGATTTCACAGTTCAGAGAAGCACTCAGCTAGGTAACAGATCTGAGTTACACTCCAGGCTGTCACAGGTGGCCAGGGTGACTCTGCAAAATCTCCTGGATAAGACAGTTAACTCTTAATACTCATTGCAAATAACTTGCCTAGATAGTTCCAGTGACATTACTGAGACTTAATAATCCAAGTAAAGTGCTGATTATTTTTCTGTTTGTGTTTATTTTCCAAAATAGAAATACTAACTCTCCCTTTTTCTCAGCTTCAATTTGTCTTGTATATTTACATGTTAATCTCTTTGGGTAAAGACTACGTGTGTATCGAATGTGTGTGCAGACACTGATATAAATTGGTTTTGATCCTACTGTTTTCAAGTATGAGTAAAGCAAATACACAGTAAAAAGGGAACTATCACTTTCGTCACAAAGAAATGAAAACATTTAAACATTCCAGACATCTGTTCACAGATTTTTGCAGATAGTTTCAGTTATAAGAAATGTCTGCTATTCAATTCTTTCAATATAAACACTTGCTGTAGATTTAATAGTAAACTGTTTAATTTATAATGCTGTTAATTGGTTAAATACTGTGACTTTTCAGCCTTCAAGATTTTTTGTGTGTGTTTTTCAGGCTCTAAACTAATCCTCATGCTCATCCTATTTACTTGTTTACTCCTCTTGAAGTAAATTGGTCAATACTGCACTGCCAGCTACTCCAACAGAAGTAATGGGTGTCGTTCTAAGAAAATCAGACCAAAGAGATGCCAACTTCTGTATCCAACCATTTAGACATTCAGAATCGTCTGTGGGAATATTGTCCTCAATAACTTAAATTAGTGAAAAATATCTTGCATTTATTATTTTTTTCCAACTTAAAAATAACTGGACATTTACTATTAAATTCCAGGTAAGATATTTATCAAACATGGTCAAAATGCTCTGTCCTGACCTACAATTTACAGAAGTCATACTTACTTGTTATGAACAGTTCCAAACAGAACATCTTTAGTCATACAGACAGGGTGTACTAGTCACTCAGCAAATGAAATAGCTGTTTGTTGAAACTCACTGTCAAATTGGTAATGCTATTAAGTAAGGTTTGATACCCTGCTGTTCTGGGTAGTGGCAAACAGAATCATGGCCTCTCAATTTTACAATGCATTCTGTTTCCAAGGATATTTCCAGTTGGCTATAATTTCTACTGAAAATTTTAATTAAAAGGCCAATTTGGGAATACTTAAAAAAGAGCTTGAAGAGATTTGTAGGCTTTGGGGTTTTTTAAATTTGTATGTTTCCTTTATCCATTTGAAGAATAGCTACCAACTTATAACACAAGAAGACATTTTTATATAAAGAAGTGGAAGATAATTCCAGTTTAAAAAAAATTAAAAATCAGATAATTCCCTAGAGGTAAAGAGGAGAATACCAGGAACATCAGTAGATGCAGTAGTGGCATTGTAATAACTCCTTTTCTATAGTAGTAAAACAAATACAGGTGTCAATCCTTAGCATATAGTGCACTGCTATAGCAGTTCTACACCTGGATAGAAAGAGCCTTTACTGTCTAAAGGATTCATAATATTATTTTTAATGTATACAACTAAGTAAATTAATAAGATACATGTATTTGTTTTCAGGTTCAAATAACTAAACATTATAGACTGAAAGACTTAATGCTAGCATAACTTCTTTCCAGAATATCTTCTCTCTGCAAAACCTAGTCTCAAAGAATAGCTCTTAGAATCCATTCTAATGAGAGTTCAAAGTAAGAAAATGTCTTCTGGCTTTTAGCACAGTCCATTTGCATTTTAAAAATCCTGTAGTACAAAACCTTGGCAGTACCACAGATCTTCCCAATGCGGTAATTTATTCTCACACTGAAGAAAGTAACTAGAAACCTTTTTAGAAAAAGTGTAAAATAATATAATATTTATGTAATATAATAAAATGTAATAAAGTGAAATATAAAGGTTTCCACTACCTTTGAATTAACTGTAATGACAGATAATGAGCTATCAAAAGGAAACGATGCTAAACGCTAACTTGGAACACAGTGGAAAGTCCTACTGTACCTATTGTATGTAATACAAGAGCACATATATCAAACAAAAACATCCTCAGAGAACATTAAATCCACATGATTGAACTCTCAAATGAAAAGACACTATTATTCTAAAGCTGCATTCAGAGCCCTAAGTCTATTTTGCCTGTATGCTTATTATAGCACAACATTTCACTGAACTACAGCGTACAAATTATATACAATTCAAAACTTTCAGTAGTTAGCTTACAAAGAGGTAATAGTATAATTTGCATAATTAGCCCAATTTTCCTGTTTCTATATTGTAATAATCATAATTTGATATTGTAATAATCGAATTGGTCTCAACAGCTACTGTGTACTTATGAACTATACAAAATGCACTTCTGTTGTATTTTGAAGGACTCTCATTGTCACCAAAACAGTACAAAAAGTAAAAAATACAGACAAAATAGCTTGACAGTAGCATACCACAGTAATTATATTCAACTTCTGTCACAGTCTGTACAACACTTGTGAAGAGAAAGCACATTCGTCCCAGACAAATAGCCAGCCACTTGCTGTGACTTTCTAGCAACTTGTAATGGTTTCTATAGGTTGGATAGCTGAGACAGCTGACTTCTTTAAACTTAGAGCAAGAAAGATCCACACAGAAGATTTCCTTTGATATTTTAAACAATCAGGTCGTATCAAACCAAACTGCACAGAATGTAAAATTGAACCTAACATCTCCCTAGAAAAATCTAAATAGTGAAAGTATAGCATTCATGCTATCTAGAACAAGATATTATTCAATAATCATTAGTGTTATTGCTACTATTAATAGTAGTAGCAGTGTTTTTCAGTCAACAAAGTCCAATCTCAGAGCACTATTTATGCCTTAATTATGTACTTATTTCTTTATTAGAAAAGTATTTTTACTCATTATAGTACATAAGTACAGGCTACATTTCAAGTGCTTAAGAATGCACTTCATTTAAATTTTGCATACATCCTACTGGATAAATGTTTTAAAGTAGGATATTATTTGCCTATTAGAAATAAAAAATTCTTTCTCTTGGGGAACAATAAATGGTTAAGGAATCTTGAAAGTCATAAAAGGAGAAAAAATGCTGAGAGTTTGAT
Organism: Chlamydotis macqueenii; assembly: GCF_036417535.1. Classification (NCBI taxonomy): domain Eukaryota; kingdom Metazoa; phylum Chordata; class Aves; order Otidiformes; family Otididae; genus Chlamydotis; species Chlamydotis macqueenii. The sequence goes on along the minus strand of NC_141560.1, from coordinate 60,992,852 downwards.
CTGGATGAAACCTTACAGCTATTTTGGACATTTAATTCTAGGCTCTGTTTTGAGCTTTTTATAGAGATAAATATATCTGACACATACAAACTCTAACATGGATCTGAACCTGCTAGGAATTTGATTTGATGGTCTGCAGTTATGGTTTGTGCTCAACTCTTTTTTTCCAAGTTTAAATATTGAGGCTTTAAGGGCAGCAAGTGTATAAACTTGCACTCTTCCATAAGGTTCTGCTGTGTTCCTGCCCCATATTTCTCTGTTCTTGTGTTCTTTGTGCTTCTTCCCTCTCCCCCATCTTTGACCCTTAGCTCAGTATTTCCCTAGGTACTTTGTTCACTCTGATAGCTTCTCAAAAATCTTACCTTTGGACTGCCACCTGAGCCCAGCAGTTAAGGTTAACAGCAATGTAATGATCAATGACAACAAAACAAGAATCTTTCAAAGGACAATGTCAACCTCATTTTTATGAACTTAACAGAAGACAGTAGTACCCTGTCTTATCTATCTGTCTGAGCTATAGATTCAGGATGTGTAGACAATAATAAAACATTTAGCTCACAGCTGGAGGGAGAACTGTGCTAAGCTGTAAGGTTATTTTTCTAAAAGGCTACTGAAAGACAATGTTCTCTTGTGCCCATGGAAGATAGGACAGATAACTTTCTGCTGCCTGCATGGTATCTCTGGGCAGAAACAAACTCACCCGTAATTTCATCAGTCTGAGCAATCTCCTTCCTGCATGTTAAAATCATGTGAACAATGCAACAATGATTCTAGGAGAAGCGTGGCACAGAATTGTATCTTGAGATGAAACTGTGAGCTCAGATCCCAAGCTCAGCTCGTGTTCTGATGTACTGGTGATATGTCATGAAGGATTCACCCTGTTTTTCCTTAACTGTTCAGCCAGAATAGATTTACTCGATTTATTTCATTATACTCTTTGGCATCATTAAAATATTTAAATACAAACACCTCATAAACCCACTGAATATACTCAAAAGATTACTCTGATAGAGAAGAACTTTATATTGAGATAAAAAGTAAAAGGCTTTTTGATATATGTGTTGTTTGGGTTTATTGGTTTTTTTTTGTGCGGAGGGTGCAAGTAGGAATCAGAAACAAAACATGACGGCAGCTTCACTGGCTACTAACTTCCATAGCTTTCCCTGTAGTTTTGGCATTTTGTGGGCACTCAAAATTACTATTTATTTGCTATGGGGTTTTTTGTTTCTTTTATGTGGGGATAAAAGAAGTAGTAAGCAAAAGTGTCTGAACATATTACCAGGTTTGGTGAAGTACTGTCTTTTCTCCCTAAGCTTTAATACACATTATAAATAGACATGTGAATAGAAAAGATATAAAAATGCTCATAAAACCATAAAGTGGAACAGGAAGTGTTTTCGTTTTATTTTTCCCCATTTTCCTATATTTAGAATAAACTTAATTTCATATTCCTCTGAAAGTTTCCTCCTCTTTTCTGGCATTCTCTGCAGTCTGTTCAGACATAGTTGAGATTTCAAAGTGAAAGGCTACTACAGATTATTGTTTTGGTTAGTATCTGAGAAATGAATGAATGCTTAGCAGTTAGCATTGGGAAATAAGGTGATTTTATTCCAAAAATGATCTTCTATTCAAACCAGAATTCACCTCCACAGTTTATATGTGAGATAGCCCATCCTCTTCAATGTTGTAGTTCATTAACACATCGCATCTGTCCCCTTTAATTTTTCATCAGCTTGCTGCTACATCACAGCCCTGCTAACCTCACTCCTTATACAAACAAGAGCAGCCTCTAGAATTTGAAAAGCCCTCCTTGAAGCTAGAAGTTGCTTTGGAGAAATGGGTTTCCTCTGGGGAAAGTCCTCTAAATGCAGCTATAATGGAGACTCATTGTCAAAGAACTGTGCAGGATTGAGAGTATCTGTCTATCTCTGAAATTTCAATCTGTCAACAAAGCCACTTATCCCAACAAACACCTCTAAGGAAGCCTATAAAACCTATTAAAACACCTGCATATGGGAGATACATCCTGTAAGGTTGATAGTCTGAGGGAATTGGGAGTGAAATCTCAGCTCAACTGCTTTTCACCAATACACGCAGCATGGACAACAAGCAGAAGGAGCTGGAAGCCATTGTGCAGTGGGATAGCTATGACTTAGTCACCATCACAGAAACATGGTGGGATGACTCTCGTAACTGGAGTGCTGCAATGGACAGCTACAAGGGATCAGAAGGGATAGGCAAGGAAGGAGAGGGGATGGGGTAACTCTGTATGTCAGGGAGTGTTTTGATTGTGTGCAGCTCAACAATGATGATGGTAAGGTTGAATACTTATAGGTAAGGATGAGGAGGAAGGCCAATGAGACAGATATCCTGCTGGGAGTCTGTTATACACCACCCAACCAGGGTGAAGAGGCAGACGAGGCATTCTACAAGCGGCTGGCAGAAGTCTCATGATCGCTAGCCCTTGTTCTTGTGGAGGACTTCAACTTACCAGACATCTGCTGGAAATACAACACAGCAGAGAGGAAACAGTCCAGGAGGTACCTGGAGGGTGTGGAAGATAATTTCCTGACACAGCTGGTGAGTGAGCCTACCAGGGGAGGTGCCTTGCTCGACCTGCCGTTTACAAACAGAGAAGGGCTGGTGGGAGGTGTGGTGGTTGGAGGCTGTCTTGGGCTCGGTGACCATGAAATGATAGAATTTTCAGTTACTGGAGAGGTAAGAAGAGGGTTAGCAAAACCACTACCATGGACTTCTAGAGAGCAGACTTCGGCCTGTTCAGGACACTGGTTGACAGAGTCCCTTGGGAGGCAGTCCTAAAGGGCAAAGGGGTCCAGGAAGGCTGGACACTCTTCAGGAAGGAAGTCTTAAAGGCACAGGTGCAGGCTGTCCCCCTATGCTGCATGACAAACCGGCAGGGCAGACGACTGGCCTGGCTGCACAGAGAGTTTTTGCCAGGATTCAGGGAAAAAAAGGAGAGTCTACTGCTTTTGGAAGAAAGGGCAGGCAACTCAAGAAGAGTACAGGGAGCTCGTAAGGTCACGTAGAGAGGAAATTGGAAAGGCAAAAGCCCAGCTAGAACTCAATCTGGCCACTGTTGATAAATATAATGAGAAATGTTTCTACAAATACATCAACAACAAAAAGAGAGCCAAAGAGAATCTCCACCTTTTATTGAACGCAGAGGGGAACATTGTCACCAAGGATGAGGAAAAGGCTGAGGTACTTAATGCCTTCTTTGCCTCAGTCTTTAACAGTCAGAGCAGTTATTCACAGGGTGTTCAGCCCCCTGTCCTGGAAGACCAAGAGGAAGAGCAGAATGAAACGCCCACAATCCAGGAGAAAGTAGTGATCAACCTGCTACACCTACTGGACACACACAAATCTATGGGGCCAGATAGGATCCACCCAAGGGTACTGTAGGAATTGGCAGGGGAGCTTGCCAAGCCACTCTCCATCATCAATCACCAGTCCTCGTTAACAGGGGAGGTCCCAGATGACTGAAGGCTTGCCAATGTGATGCCCTTCTACAAGAAGGGCTGGGAGGAGGATCCAGAGAACTACAGGCCTGTCAGCCTGACCTCGGTGCCAGGGAAGATTATGGAGCAGTTCATCTTGAGTGCACTCACCTGGCATATGCAGGACAACCAGGGGATCAGGCCCAGAGATATTAGGAAAAAATTTTTTATAATGAGGGTTGTAGAACACTGCAAATGTTCAAGGCCAGGCTGGATGAGGCTCTGAGCAACCTGATCTAGTTGGGGATGTCCCTGCTCCTTGCAGGGGGGTTGGACTAGATGACCTTTGAAGGTCCCTTCCAATCCTAACCTTTCTATGATTCTATGATTCTAAGAGTGGCTGGAAAGCTGCCCGGTGGAAAAAGACCTGGGGGTTCTGGTTGACAGCCAGCTGAACATGAGCCAGCAGTGTGCCCAGGTGGCCAAGAAGGCCAACACCATTCTGGCTTGCATCAGGAGCAGTGTGGTCAGGAGGAGTAGGGAAGTGATTGCGCCCCTGTGTGGGAGATTCAACAGAGGCCTACATGAACCTAGTTGATACAGCAGTAAAATAAGGTCAGGAGAAGGACAAACACAAGGGCAGGAAACGAAACTGTATTTAAGGACAAGAAATGAAACTGTAAACAAGTAAGAATGAGGAAGTGGAAACTATGTCGAAACTGCAAGGAGGAACTGGATGAAAGCATCAATAACCAATCAGATGTAAGGACAATGAGGGCCAAACAGCCAATCATAAACATGCATGCTCGGTGCATGAACAAGGGAAAAAATATATAATGAGAAGAACAAGAACAATAAAGGTCTCCATTCTGCAACAGCCTTGGAGTCCGTGTCTCATTCCCTTCACCCCTGTACTTGGCACTGGTGAGGATGCACCTCGAATACCGTGTGCAGTTTTGGGCCCCTCAGTACAAGAAGGACATTGAGTTGCTGGAGTGTGTCCAGAGAAGGGCAACAAAGCTGGTGAGGGGTCTGGAGCACAAGTCTTACAAAGAGCAGCTGAGGGAACTGGGATTGTTTAGCCTGGAGAAGAGGAGGCTGAGGGGAGACCTCATTACTCTCTACGACTGCCTGAAAGGAGGTTGTAGGGAAGCGTGTGTTGGTCTCTTCTCCCAAGTAATTAGTGATACGACAAGAGGAACTGGCCTCAAGTTGTGACAGGGGAGGTTTAGGCCTGATATTAGGAAGAGTGGTCAGGCACTGGAACAGGCTGCCCAAGGATGCAGTGGAGTCACCATCCCTGGAGGCGTTGAAAAAATGTGTAGATGTGGCATTTCAGGACATGGTTTAGTAGGCATGGTGGTGTTAGGTTGATGGTTGAACTTGATGATCTTGGAAGTCTCTTCCAACCTTAAGATTCAATGATTCTATAATTCTAATTTCACCAAGGATAATGTCTTTAGAGGATCCTTATGAAGGCAGTGAGCCTGAAGTCTCCCTTCCTATGAAAAAAGTAATCCAGTTCATTATACTGTCATGAATTTATGATGCTGTTTATATTGTAATTGGAAATTCAACTCAGGTGACTGTTTTCTAATATTTTTATATTTTTCTATGCCATAATAAGAACCTTAAAAGCATATATCCAGGAAAATAAACTCTGTTAAAAAAACATACCCTCACAGTATGGCTGGCAGAAGGTATATCTCCTACAACAGAAGATGAAGACCCTCATAGAAGTTCTACTTCTACTGATGATCCTGTGTCAAACCTCTTCAATCTTTCTTCCCTAGAACCAGCTCCTAATCTGCTTGGTACAGTATATATACTCTGCATGCTAACCAAATACATGCTTTCTACATATAAATGGCAACAGAGAAAGCATTTCAAGGGTTCAGATATTTTGTTTAGAAATCGCAGCAATGGACTGAAATTATGATTTGGGGTATGTAGCCAGTCATAGTTGGAGGCAGCAAGTTCCATGACCTAACGTGGCTAATGAGATGGCGAAGAACAGAAGAGAAGCAGGAGACTGACGGATGTGCTATACCTGGGTCGAAAAAATGTTTCTGGGCACACTATGCTGGGCTGTTGTCAGACATTCATAAGGGAGCTAAACACTCAGGGCTTGATCCCATAAATGAGTCCAACACCCACATATTCAGAGTGTGAATAGCACATCTGCTGTATAGTGACAATAGCAGGAAGGGTTATGTATATACAGGTTACTGTATGCCTGAGAGCTAAAAAGTGTTCCGTGGAGCTCAGAAGAGATTCCTGAGGGGCAGCACTGAAGCCTGAATCCATTCCCCCCCAAACAGACACAGCAAGAGCAGCAGCACTGTAGGCATTCCCTGACAGTTCCTCTAAGGGATCTCTGCACTCAACTACTGGATAAAGACTAGTGCATGAGACAGCTTTAGGACAGTTTAACTCCAGATTTGTCTACATTGCAACTTAGAGGTGAGACTGCAGTTCCTGTAATCATATCCATTATCTCGTAGAACTATCTAGATTAAGTGAGTATAAAAGAACCACTCTGGCAGCACAGTCTACCGCAAGGAATAAATAAAGCCTTTACGTAGGCATTGCAAGTTTTTAAAGTATTTGAAAATTATCAAAACCTGCACTATTATTGGTGTAGTGAAATCTGCAGTGTTAGACACATCTTTACAAGGAGCAGTTACAGCTCTGGATTTTGGTGGGCATGTGTCCGCAACAGGGTATTAATGTTTTAGTTCAGATGAGTAGCACACTTTTGAATCAAATATCCCAATTTTTGCCACTTATGGTGTTTTAACCTGAATTATGGAACAGTCTTTGGAGCTCATAAAATGGATTTTTTTTCAGATTAAAATAAGCTGGGTGATGTGCTTCAGAAGGTCACCTAACTTATTGTAGTAGTAAATGGGCATTCAGCTACTAGAACCAGAAAAGTTACTGGATATAAAAGAACCCTGCAATTTGCATGGTAGTATGTCAGATCCTCAGGTCTGTTTTGCTCTAAACAGCTGCTTCTTTTGGTTGAAACTGCTGCTTATGTATACAAATACAGAGAATAGAGGATAGGCATTTCAGTGACTAGCACTTACGAGTCACCATTTTTTCCACATATTCCTCTCTGGGCTCATTCTCTAAGAACAAAGTCCACAAATCCAAGTCCAAATGTTATACAGACTTAGAATGGAAACAGAAATAGCTCAGGAATTGTCAGTCCACTCTGTGCTGCCTTCCTTCCTCCCAAATCTGCAATTAAAAGTTATTTTGTTCCTAAAAAGAGCTGAATTTTTTTTTGTCATAGTAAGAACATTTCAAGGCTCCAAGCAAAGACAGTGCAGAAGCACTCAGAGAACAGATTAAATACATAAATGCAATATATTTACAACACCTGAGTATAAACATTTGTAGAATCGAGAAGAATAAAATCACATATCTTAGATACATTTATATAGGGATTCAGTGGTGGTGACTGGCTCATTATGACACTGTCTGCAGTGGGAAAATTTTTATTCTTTGAGAATGGATTACGTAGTCAAATACAAAATTAGAAAGCTGGCTAGGATATTCCAATTTCAACATATATTAGCTAAAACTCAGACTTGTGAAGGAACAGAAAGCAGCAGTATAAGTGAAGGATAACACTAATATGTTAATTAAAAAAAAGGGCACATGAAAATTAGGAACTTCACTGGAGAACTTGGATTAAAGCTACAGATGAAATGGTAAAAAAAAAAAAAAAGAGAATAGAAGTAGTTATAGACCTCTTGGGCATGATGAAAAAAGAAATCAGCCAATGTTTATGCTGCTAACAAAGGCTTTTAAAGAGACTGTATCGTTGATCATATGGAATTTCAATTACCCTGAAACTGGCATTACAGATAATGGTGTAATATCTTAGGTAGGTTCACGTTTCTAAATGTGAAAAAAACTGTTTTCTGCAGTCTGTTGAGCAGCCGAAAAGATCAGATGTTATTTTGAATTCAGTTCTGGAGAAAGAATATGGCATGACAAAGAGTACATGCATTGGGAAAAACAGGGGTCCAGTCAGTGTCCAGATCATCACGTTGTAAGTTACTTGCACACAAAGAAAGGAGTTTGTTTGGCTTTCAAAAGGCATTAAAAATGACTGAAAAACGGACATTGAAACACAGGAAACCTTCCAAAAGAAATGGTGAACACGGCTGAGAGAAGCGTGATGTTACCTCCACAAGGAATACATGCTACCAGCAAAACAAAGTGTTTTATTTTGAGAATTTGCTTGAGACCTATTTTTCTGCAAAGATAAAAGTTCCTGCTTCCTGACTCCAGTCACACTTCCTTTGCTGACTATATTAGCTACATCTCCCATAAAGGAAGAATCTCAATTTTTCAGCAAAAAGAAGTGAAGGGACAGCATTACTAAGTATTTTGAAAAGTTATTTTTCTTACATTTTAAAGTTATCTCACCTCAAAGGTACATTCCTTTAGCAACCTTTGATATTTGTCTACATTATGACTAGGCTGCCCAATCTTGGGAGACACTAAGCATGTTCTAAGTCCTGCACCTTCATTCCAAGCCCTTTCTGTTTTGACTTAGAATACTGTAACTGCTCTAGAAAATGGGATACAGTCAGAATCTTCTATTTCACAAGTCTCTTGTAAACCAACAAAATGCCCAAAGTAAGCCTGAAGGGTCAAGTGGATACAGAAGCTTTCCATAGATCTTTTCAGCACTTCTGTTGGCCCAGGTAACATCCTTCCCAGAGTACACTGTTGATCATCACCAAGCATAATAATGCACTGTACATACTTACAAGTTTTACTATACACATATAAATTACAAAATGTGATGACCCACCTTCATCTATGACAAGGAACATAAAAAGGAAAAGAAGCGATGTTTGTGTGACATATCTGAAGTAAAAAAGGCACTAGCTCAACCTTTGTTTAAATTATTTTTTAAATAAGAATGTTAAAAAGAAATTGCTGAAACAGCATTTCAGCAGCAAAAACTTAGAATCATAGAATCATAGAATGGTTAGGGTTGGAAGGGACCTTCAAAGGTCATCTAGTCCAACCCCCCCTGCAAGAAGCAGGGACATCCCCGACCAGATCAGGTTGCTCAGAGCCTCATCCAGCCTGGCCTTGAATGTTTCCAGGGATGGGGCTTCCACCACCTCTCTGGGCAACCTGTTCCAGTGTTCTACAACCCTCATTATAAAAATTTTTTTCCTAATATCCAATCTAAATCTACCTCCCTCTATTTTAAAACCATTACTCCTTGTCCTATCGCAACAGGCCCTACTGAACAGCCTCTCCCCATCTTTCTTGTAGGCCCCTTTGAGGTACTGGAAGACCGCTATCAGATCTCCCCAGAGCCTCCTCTTCTCCAGGCTGAACAGCCCCAACTCTCTCAGCCTGTCCTCATAAGAGAGGTGCTCCAGCCCTTTTATCATCTTCGTGGCCCTCCTCTGGACCTTCTCCAACTGGTCCATGTCCTTCTTGTGTTGGGGGCTCCAGAACTGGACACAGTACTCCAGGTGGGGTCTCACCAGGGCAGAGTAGAGGGGGAGAATCACCTCCCTCAACCTGCTGGCCACGCTCCTCTTGATGCAACCCAGGATGCGGTTGGCCTTCTGGGCTGCAAGGGCGCATTGCCTGCTCATGTTAAGCTTCTTGTCCACTCCAGCACTCCCAAGTCCTTCTCCTCAGGGCTGCTCTCAATCCATTCTCCGCCCAGCCTGTATTTGTGCTTGGGATTGCCATGACCCAGGTGCAGGACCTTGCACTTGGCCTGGTTGAACTTCATGAGGTTGGCACGGGCCCACCTCTCCAGCCTGTCAAGGTCCCTCTGGATGGCATCCCTCCCTTCCAGTGTGTCGACGGCACCACACAACTTGGTGTCGTCGGCAAACTTGCTGAGGGTGCACTCTATCCCACTGTCCATGTCACCAACAAAGATGTTGAACAGGGCCGGGCCCAACACGGACCCCTGAGGGACGCCACTCGTGACCGGTCTCCACGTGGACATTGAGCTGTTAACCACCACTCTCTGAGTGCAGCCATCCAGCCAACTCCTTAGCCAGCAAATGATCCGTCCATCAAACCCATGTCTCTCTAGTTTAGAGAGAAGGATGTCGTGCGAGACAGTGTCAAAAGCTTTGCACAAGTCCAGGTAGATGATATCTGTTGCTTGTCCCTTGTCCACCAATGCTGTTACCCCGTCATAGAAGGCCACCAAATTGGTCAAAAACTTGTAAAAGCTCGAACTACTACCTGACTTCTCACTACCCATGCAACTTTTGAAATTATTATCTGTTGAGGAACTTTCAATGGTTTTCACCTACTAAACTCATTACTAAATGGAACACTAGATATTTCTTCTACTTCCAGTGCAGCATGAGTGTGACTGGCATTGTATCTAACTTTGAATATAACCCATGATTCCCTTTTATTTTCGTGGGATAAGTCTTTGACTAAAGAAAACTGCCAGTCTCGTCTACACCTCAGGATCCAGCCATAGCTGGGTGAGTTGGGTCAGCAGCTAGAAGGGCTCTGAAAAGTATCCTATATTTCAGTCCATTGTCACTTGAAAATAGAGAATGGTTATTTAAAAACATATTCCTGAGTATGCAAAGCTCTAAAAGATAAGCAAAATTAGTATTTTCTCATACATAATCATAGCTTTCAAAATGTATACTTCCAAAGGATAGTTTGACAGTTTAATATTGAAGAAAAGATGCCCAAGGGAAAAATTTCCATTGTCTATAGGCATGAATAATCCTCATTTTGGTAGCCCTAAGACAACTGACAGAACTAGCATCTTGTTGAGCACAGTTCCTTCCATGTAGGTTCCTTCCTCCAATTCCACAAAGAAGTGTGATAAGCATGACCCAGCACAAAATGGCTTTTTACTTGTGCACACGTAACAAAAACATATACAATGGATTTTTAGTGTCTGTTTCCACTCATATTGTTCAGACTGGCAGAAATACTACTGTATTATTTCCACCTCATAAGTGTATATTATTAATCAAAGTCTAATTGCTCTCTTGAAAATGGACATCCGAGTGTTACTTTGCTTAGAAATAGGTACTCAGGTGAGAAAGTGTTAAACATTAGACTTTTCTTTAACAAAAGTCAGCATTTTCCCAGAAAGCAATAAACCTCATGTAGACAAAATAATCTGTATGAATAAATACCATCCCAAACAACACATAACATCAGGCTATGGAAAAGTATCAAAAGGCACTTTGAAAAGTAATATCCACTTTCTTTTTTAAAAGCATGTCCAGCACATAGAACAGAATTCCTTCGTAAGACCTGATAAAAAGAAGCTAAATTCCAATTAAATGTTATTTAACCATATTTGAAACTACTTTAAAATTATTATTTAAGATAATTTGATCTGATGGATCACTGCAATAAAATGATTAAGATTTCCACTTATTCCTCTTTCTCCTCCCATATTTCAACTCATCTACCTTACTGCTATGCCATTTCCCCTAATTGACCTGGCTCCTGTGCTTCCAGCCTCTTTCTCTGCACCAACTAAATTCACTAAAATGCCAGGAAACTGTCCATTACTTTTATTCCCTGCTACTTTTCTCCCTATGTAATGAATAAAGGCTTATCACCAGTTGTGAATGATATCTGTCCAGGAATGAGTCCCTGAATTCCAGAGCTGACGCAAGGTAAAGGCTAGGTGCTTGAAGTGAGGAATGGGGGGAGAAAGGGGGAAAATATAGCAAGGCTGAAAAAGCCCTTCCCTCTTTATGTGAATAAGCTGTTATATTAGTAGAACTAGTGTTACTCATGTGTGGAATTATGCTGATAGCTTAGGTTAATCAAAAAGACTAAGAAAACAAGAATGTAGGTAGTGCTTGAAGTAGTACTTGGTGTTAGAAAGGGAAGATCTGATAGGCCCATGAAGGAAAAGAAGAAAAGGATTAATAGCACCTTTACAACAGAGAGGGATCAGCAGATTATAATGGGCCATAACACAAATGCTTCTATTGCTGTCCTTGTTTTTCAGTAAGAAGTAGTTACAGATTTTACTTCCTAGACTTTAAAAGTACTTTGTAGATCTCCCTTGAAGACTGAGGTTCAGATTTGAGAAATGGGAGATTTAATATGTGTGAAAAATGTTGTCTCTGATAAAGAGGTGTCTATCCTTTACTGATTATCTGTGTAACTCCATTCAGGATTTCACCCATCTAGTTCCTTTTCCTATCTATTTGAATAGATTTCCAGAAAGAAAACCAACACTCTATTAATAAATCACAGAGCAATACAACAGAACAGCAATTTCCTCTCTTCAGCTGTAGCACCAGCCACCATACTGAAGACATGCAACTAGTAGTTAATTCTGTCTCATCTCTTATTACTATACAAATAAGATATGCCAGAAATATATGTACACTATTATTCCTGCAGGCTGATTTGAAATGAATTATCTTTATTTAATTTAAAAAAGGGTAAAGTAAAATTAACTTTTAAAGTGAATACTGTTATTAAGCCAGTAATATAAGGTAAGAATACTGTGGTGTTCAGACCTCATGAACTTCTTAGAGAGCTTTGTATGATGCTGACACAGAACTGTCTGAAGAAATCTCTCATGTAGCATACATTGCCTTTTGCTCTGCACATGGATGTATACAAAAGTTTAGATACTTTAAATAAGGAATGAGATTCTATTTGCTATCATATTCCACTGAGGTTCCTTGAAATTATTAAAAGTAAGCCTGCAGTGATACAAACCTATGAGCAATCAGATGTTAAATGTAGCTCCTTCAAGAGTCATACTGATTTACAAAAAACCTAGAGATTGGGAAAACATTAAGAATTAATCAATATTTTAATTTTCTTCAGGCCCTGTAACATTTAACCTAGTTAAATACTGCTTGAAGTTAAAGATGACCATTGAAATATGATAAGAAGTGGCAGAGAGAACTCTTGGTGAATGTTACCACTTGATGTCAACTGTCCTCCAAACACATTGCAGTTTAATAAAATCCTGTACTTAGGATCAGTAAGTCAAAGTTTGAAAATGCTATAGCACGTGAAGACAGTGACATGATACTGAAAGAAATGTGTCAAAATTGAAACTGCTGGCAACACAAAATCTCTTAGAAGTATGCAGCGACTGGATGGCTGCTCTGAAATTCTACAGTTTCACTCCAATCTAGTATTCACAACATTATCTTTATTTATATGACTTTTGGGTGTTTCTAGTTAAAAAAAGAACCTCTGTCCTCTCTTTCTACTATGTAGAAATAGAACCTACAAGAAGTAGCTCCTGGATACATGCTAGGATATCTAGGATTTAAATGTGTAAGTGTTGAATAACTGAAATGAAACACAGTAATGCAGTGTGTCCTTATCAGCAACAATTTGGTATTTTGGATTACCCTTAACAGGGCTTGGTTTCCAAAGACAGGTGCCTAACACTTTCTAATAAGAATCACAGCTCTGTTTTTTTTACTATGAACACATTGGAAAAGACAGTCATTTCTGAAAATGAAAGTCTTGAACAAACTGTAAAGATGTAGGCCTCAAAAACATACTGTTTAAAATTTGCTGCTGCTCTTCCTAGAAAATGACCACTCTGTAGTGAGGTTTAATTTACATAACACTTACAGGGGCATTCCTATCCCCTAACTTCAGGAATCACAGTCACCCATCAGTGCTTCCTCTACAGTCAGTTACCTCACAGGTAAATTGTGAGGGCAATCCACTCCACAGATTCAGACTTTTCTTAGGATAGGACAGATTATTCTCTCTAGGCACCTCTCAGCTAACTGATCTGGACAAATAACTTCACAGAGAGAAGTGATGGATGTGGAAAAACAAAGTATCTTTCATTAAGCCAACTAATACAGGTGGAAAAAATATTCCAAGCACAAAAATCCGACACATTAAGTAAAAAACCAATTTCATCCTAAGTAAATAAAAGCACTATAGAATAAAGAAGGATTAAGATCAATAATTAACATGTAATATATTTATTTAGTGTTCAGATCTCATTTAAATTTCATTCAAGCAATGATTCCTTAGTTGAATACCATTAATTAACTAGTATTAGAGAAAAGGTGGGGGCTTAAGGGGTTGCTTTGTTTTGTTATTTGTTTAGGGTTTTTTTAGGTTTTTTTTAATATAAAAGTCATGAAAAATCATAATCTAGTTCAGTCACTTACTTTTCGTAAGATACATTAGCTTTGACTACTCAAGATTCATTAAAAAACTCCACCCCTGTCACTGATGGTCTTGATCCCTTCAAGGAAGCATCATCTCATTAATATCTGTGGCTGTTTCACCTGAGTGTATCCAGCATCAATTTACACTTGAAAAGACTTGCTTTATAAGAAAAAGCTTTTTCAAAATTATCTCCTTGAAGCTGGCATAGATGTGTGTAAGAAATATATTTAAAAAACTAAGACAACAACAGACAGCCACCTGCTTCACTTTGTCATTAACACAGAGAAGAAATAAACACGAAAAAAATACCCTTAAAAAAAAAGGTTTCTACAGTATGCACGACAAGGAAAAAAAAATCAGTACTGCAGTTCCTCTGGCCCCTCTCCTACTGGCTAGAAAGAAAACGCCAGTTCTAGCCGCCCCTTGGGACTTCATGGCTTTAGGCAGGAACATGTGGAGGAGAGACTGTGCTCTCTGGCCAGCTGCTCTTTACAGTTAATGCCTCACACCATTTTGCAGACCGAGTTTCTGCCGTAAAAAGATCTCCTCTAGGAACCTGTTTCCAAGACAATTCATTAGCATAAAATTAATCCCTTAAAAGGTCATGTGAAAAGGGTAGATGTATGTGTCTCAGAGTTACTCTAAAGATGACTGAGGAATATTGCCTGAGATAGCTATTTAGTCACAAAATTAACTGCAATAGTTTGAAGGGAAATCAATTCACATCAAGCAAACTATATAGCTAAGTGCAGCATGGACCCACTCCAGACTCTTTTTTCCACTGTGTTGTAATTCAGCCCTGCTCAGGACCAAACTACGCAGTCTCTCGCTCACTCCCCCCACCCTCCAAGGGAATAGGGAGAGATAACATAAGAGAAAAGGCTCAAAGTTTGAGATAAGGACAGGGAGAAATCCTTAAAGTTACCATTGCGGGCAAAACAGACTCAACTTGAGGAAAACTATTCATTTATTAGTAAAACCAGCAGGAGAATGAGACAGAGAACAAGATAACTTCCCCCCACCCCTCCCTCTTCCCAGGCTTAACATTATTTCTACCACCTTCCCCTCTGAGCAGCACATGGGGAATAGGGAATGGGGGTTATGGTCAGTTCATCACACATTGCTTTAGGCTGCTCCTTCCTCCTCAGGGAAAGAACTCCTCACATTTCTCCTCTGCTCCAGCATGGGGTCCCTCCCACGGGCTGCAGTCCTTCAGACTGCTCCAGTGTGGGTCATTTCTTCCACGGGGTGCAGTCCCTACAGAACAGCTGCCCCAGCAGGCCCTCCACGGGCCACAGCCTCCTTCACACATCCTCCTGCCCCAGTGTGGGGTCCTCCACGGGCTGCAGGGGGACAGCCTGCTCCACCATGGTCTGCAGGGGAATTCGGACGAGGAGCGGCATTACTCCTCCCCCTCCTTCTTCACTGACTTTGGCATCTGCAGCCGTTCCTCTCACCAGAAATTCTTCACAACAGGCAGGGAGATGCCCCTTAGGTTCTCTTCACATCTCATCTCCTCTCCACTTCTTGCAGCCAGGCCAGGCTGAGTCTGGCCCAGACGGCTGCCCGGCAGGAGGCCAGAGGGTGAGGGCCGCAAGGCCCACGAGGCTCGCGCCTCCCTCTCACTGCCCTCTGCTTCTGTTTCTTCACTTCTTTTTTCTTTTTTTTCTCCCCTTCTTAAATACATTATCACATAGGCGTTATCAGGGAACATTCTGGCATCAAGTGGTGTGGCCCTAGCCAGCAGTGGGTCCACCCTAGGCCCAGCTAAGTCCACTGAACAAAGGGGAAACTTCTAGCAGCTTCTTGCAGAACCTGCCGCCATAGGCACTCCCCAACACTAAACAAAACTAGCAGACACTGTGATGGCGTTAACTTCTTAGCCACCTGGTAAGGACGCTACCACTGAGACAATACTACTAACAGGACTTTAGACATGAGTAAGCTTGAATGTCACAACAATGCAAAAACCTTGACTCCAACATACTACTGGAAAAACCAGGAGCGGAGAAAGGAGCGGGGAGGTGAGCAATAAGTGAGATGCTTTCATATATCCTTAAATTATTGCTCAGTTTATCATGTTTCCTGATAATGCTTTCCTAGGATTTTGCATCTTCAGTAAGGCAATACAACTGGTGCATTAAAGATACATGGGATCTCTCTCACCTCAGAAGAGAGAACAAAGGTGAGGAAAAACTTAAGAAGCACCAAGGTGTGTTTGTGTGGTCTGTAAAAGTTTTTAAATTCTATGGATAAGCTTGGGCCTGCATCTTGAAAAAAAGGGGAAGTCCAATAAGCCTTGTGTTAGTGATCAGGCATTAACTGATACTGTCACCTGATTCCACTCCACTACAAGACACTTCTGTTTCTCCATATGTGAAGAATAAACGCATGCTAAATCAATTTGTTTCATAAAGAAAATGCTAAAGAAAGACTACTTTATAAAGAGTTCCAGATTACAACAGACTACAATAACGATTACCATAAATACAGTTTGCTTTCACATATCAGAAGGGCTCTTAAAAGCCCAAGTGAAAACAAAGATCCCTTAGTTTCATAGGTGCACAAACAGTAGTAGGACAAATGGATAAACGGAGAGTGAAGGATATACAATTTCTCTTGCTTAGTGGCTTTACTGTCCATTGTCAAAACTGCAATAGCTATTTGGTATGTACCATTGTCAGCTTTGTAGATTTTAGCTCCTTATTTCCCTAAATGCATTTCTTTAATCTCCAACTACTGTCCCAGTGAATGTATTCTGAATAGAATTTAAACACATAAAGTAAATATTGGTACATTATGATATAGCAAAATATAGGATTTGCTGTAAATATTTGTTTATGAAAATGTCTCTCATAGGTATGTAGCATATTAACTGCGAAGCCACTTGAAAAATCAAGAGATATATTTACAGTTAGGGTAACACATAAGAATAAGCAATAAACAAATAATAAGAATATGACGCATATGTAGAGTATGACTGAAAGTGACTGATTAGCTGACACCAAATCATTTAAAGGTTTGCAGCTCTACACATATCAGAAGGTATAAGCTTATTGAATGTGTGTGCCTCTCAGAAGATAAATTACTCCCGCAGGCAAGATTTTAGCAGTGTATGTAACTTGCTGTCTTTGGGCACAGTGCTCAGCACCACTTTCCTCTGCTTTCTGTGGTGCAAAATCAGCTGCCCAAAATGCTGATAACCAGTGTAATTGAGATTCCATCAGTTACTATCCCCATGAGCCTCTAATGCCACTTGTACGTCAAAGATGCAATAAAAATAAAGTAGAGCAACATCCTTTATCTGTACCATAGGTCTCACTCTCCAGATCAGCATGCATCCAGAAGCAGGTGTCTCAGCCAGGATTTGTGAGGTAAGTAGTGAGCCAGCTAAATGATGGCCCCAATGCTAGGGAATGCAGATAGACCAGATAGTGTCTGTAGCACTGTCACACTGTATTAAGAGCAGTTTGCATCTGCCACCAGAGCAATCTTCTTGAACCAGTGCTATGTTTCCTGTTCTCCCCTTAATTCTCAGAGACATTCTACATCCTAATGCTATGCATTTTTAAAGGTCTGCATGTCATAGAATCATAGAATCATAGAATGGTTAGGGTTGGAAGGGACCTTCAAAGGTCATCTAGTCCAACCCCCCTGCAAGGAGCAGGGACATCCCTGACTAGGTCAGGTTGCTCAGAGCCTCATCCAGCCTGGCCTTGAATGTTTCCAGAGATGGGGCCTCCACCACCTTTCTGGGCAACCTGTCCCAGTGTTCTATAACTCGCATCGTAAAAAATTTTTTCCTAATTTCTAATCTAAATCTACCCCCCTCTATTTTAAAACCATTACCCCTTCTCCTATTGCAACAGGCCCTACTAAACAGCCTTTCCCCATCTTTCTTGTAGGACCCCTTGAGGTACTGGAAGACCACTATCAGGTCTCCCCAGAGCCTCCTCTTCTGCAGGCTGAACAGCCCCAACTCTCTCAGCCTGTCCTCATAAGAGAGGTGCTCCAGCCCTTTTATCATCTTCGTGGCCCTCCTCTGGACCTTCTCCAACTGGCCCATGTCCTTCTTGTGTTGGGGGCTCCAGAACTGGACACAGTACTCCAGGTGGGGTCTCACCAGGGCAGAGTAGAGGGGGAGAATCACCTCCCTCAACCTGCTGGCCACACTTCTCTTGATGCAGCCCAGGATGCGGTTGGCCTTCTGGGCTGCAAGGGCGCATTGCCTGCTCATGTTAAGCTTCTTGTCCACTCCAGCACTCCCAAGTCCTTCTCCTCAGGGCTGCTCTCAATCCATTCCCCGCCCAGCCTGTATTTGTGCCTGGGATTGCCACGACCCAGGTGCAGGACCTTGCACTTGGCCTGGTTGAACTTCATGAGGTTGGCACGGGCCCACCTCTCCAGCCTGTCAAGGTCCCTCTGGATGGCATCCCTCCCTTCCAGCGTGTCGACGGCACCACACAACTTGGTGTCGTCAGCGAACTTGCTGAGGGTGCACTCTATCCCACTGTCCATGTCGCCGACAAAGATGTTGAACATGGCCGGGCCCAGCACGGACCCCTGAGGGATGCCACTCGTGACCGGTCTCCACATGGACATTGAGCCGTTGACCACCACTCTCTGAGTGCGGCCATCCAGCCAACTCCTTATCCACCAAGTGGTCCGTCCATCAAACCCATGTCTCTCTAGTTTAGAGAGAAGGATGTCGTGCGGGACAGTGTCAAAAGCTTTGCACAAGTCCAGGTAGATTATGTCTTTCAGCCCTTTCCTCCTGTCTCCTGCTACACACACTTTGGAACATGTTAACATTGAAGTGAATAATGTTCTTGCATGCCTTGATAAGAAGTGAAACAGTTAACCTCACCTTTTGCTGTACTGACACTGAGCAGCTGAGTTAGCACTGTTGTGCTTTAAAATTCTTTTCCACGTTCAGAAATGTATATAGAAACCGGGGCGGGGGGGGGGAGGGGGGGCGGGGCAGGGGGCGGGAACACTTAAACCTAGGAAAGAACATCATCTGTTTCTCAGACCAGTATCCTTGTCTTGCAGCCTTCACTTGACAAAAAAAATTTGACTGGCATCAAGAGGAAAAACATGCTTAGATGCTGATAGTATGCAACATGACACTTCTAAGAAAAATACACAGTGAAGAAGACAGAGAGGTGAGGAAAAGATTGGCACCTATAGCTTCTGCTGCTCATGTTTTGTGGTCATGTTCTGGCAGATTACAGATGTGCCTGGTCAAAATCCTGATTCATAATGCATTTGTTCTACTTCAGTCAGGTTGCTAAAATGCTCAAATGATGTACAAACTCACTTTGATTCTCAAACCCTGAACAACAGGTTGTCGTAGTTCAGCCCCGATCGGACCAGACTACGCAGTCTCTCTCTCACTCCCCCCACCTTCCGAGAGAACAGGGGGAGAAAATATAAGGAAAAATGACTCGAGGTTTGAGATAAGGACAGGGAGAAATCCTTAAAGTTACCGTCATGGGCAAAACAGACTCGACTTGGGGAAAACTATTCATTTATTACTACAAACAGCAGGAGAATGAGACCGAAAACAAGATAACCTCCCCCCACCCCTCCCTCTTCCCAAGCTTAACATTATCTCTACTACCTTCCCCTCCTGAGCGGCACAGGGGGGAAGAGGGAATGGGGGTCGCGGTCAGTTCATCATACGTTGTTTCACGCCGCTTCTTCATGGTCGGGGGAAGAACTCCTCACATTCCTCCCCTGCTCCAGCGTGGGGTCCCTCCCACGGGCCACAGTCCTTTGTGGAACTGCTCCGGCGTGGGTGATCTCTTCCACGGAGTTCAGTCTCTCCAGAACAGCTGTCCCAGCGGGCCCTCCACGGGCCACAGCTGCCTTCAGGCATCCACCTCCCCCGGTACAGGGTCCTTCACGGGCTCCAAGTGGATCTCTGCTCCTCCGTGGGCCTCCATGGGCTGCAGGGGGACAACCTGCTCCACCATGGTCGTCACCACAGGCTGCAGGGGAATCTTGGCCAGGAGCCGCATTACTCCTCCCCCTCCTTCTGAACTGACCTTGGCGTCTGCAGCCGTTCCTCACAACAGGCTGGTAGATGTCTCTCAGGATCCTTTTTACATCTCATTCACTTCTCATCTCCTCTCCACTTCTTGCAGCCGGGCCGGACCGAGTTGGGCCCAGTCGGCCGCCTGGCGAGAGGCCAGAGGGTGAGGCCTGCAAGGCCCATAGGCCTGCACCTCCCCCTGTGCGCCTCTGCCCCTGCTCAGCTTCTTCACATCTTCTCTCCTCTCTCTCTTTTTTCTGTTTTCCCATTCTTAAATACGTTATCGCAGAGGCGTCATCACGAGACATTCTGCTACCAATCGGCTCGGCCTTGGCCAGCAGTGGGTCCGCCCTAGGCCTGGCCAAGTCCCCTGAACAAAGGGGAGCGACTTCTAGCAGTTTCCTACAGAAGCTACCACCTTAGGCCCCCCCTACTAAACAAAACCACAACACAGGTTCAAGACTTTTAAAAAAAAAAATACTCTCTACACTCTTTTTTATTTTTTTTATACATTTTCATGCAAGTTTCTATCCTCCATAAGCTCTACTTTGAGTGGCTTAAAATGTCAGTCTTCTATGCCTAACAGTGGGAATGTTTCAGAAGTTAAGACCTTCAGAATTCAAGTACATTTGCAAGCACAGTAGGCTGGACAAACATCACAGTCCACTATTATGCCACCTGACAAGGTCATCTGGTTATATGAGGTGTGAGGTAGTAGGAAGCATGTAGCCTCCTTGAAAATCTAAATATTCTGAGTTTACTTGTATTTGAGAAAATTACACAACCAAATTCATAAATATCCACAATTTTTTTTCTCTGCAGTAGAAAAAGTGAGAGGTTTTGTTCCTCTTCCCATCCCACTTCCATGTTCATTATGATTAAGAAAGCAGCACTGGACCTAGGTATCGTGCCACATACAACCTTCTGCCAGATGTCACAGGCTGATGAGATGAAAGTTTGTCAGGTCACATTCACGAAAAATAAAATCCTTGATTCAATGAAGTGTTCCCCTCATGGTGCATTAGAATCTCACTGCAGAGACCAGGCTCAGAAACCTGCTGTACACAGCTTTCCTTTGCAACTGACTCTGACTAGATTTTAGTGTAAATTTTTATGACCTGTCTTCTCCTGCTTCACCATTTCACTTTGGCTATTCCTCTTGGCCTTTCCTAGTATTGCACAACTAATTTTCGACTTTTCTTACATTGGCCTTTGTCCCTCACATCTAGTTCCCATTATCCTCCTAATCTGCAATTAAAAATACACGACTTTTGCTGCTTCTTATTTCTCATTCTGACAAGATGCAAGGCTCCAGGTTCTTTATCTTCTGTCCCAGCTGCCTCACCCAAGTTAAATGGCAAGGAGGACTTATTACACTTCCCAAGTTTCAGCTGGCCATAAATCTAACACACATTACTTTACCAAATATGTTTATATCAGAATGCTTACATACAATGCCCGGCACACTGTAAAGGTATCAGTAACAAATCAAAACCAAGTAAAACATAAGGTAGATAGGAGAATAACTATAGTTTCCCTGAATATTATTGTGTACACAGTTTATGCGCATAAGCTATTTAATGAATAAAAAGGCATTTCCAAAATTACTTCTACTACACAACTTACATTTTTTATTTTGAGAACAATTCAGTTTCTGATTTCCCTGCAAAGAGGTTTTGCTTGATGTAGCAGGAGAATTTTTAGCATTTGCCATTCTTTCTTTCCAGATGTCTACCACATCTCTATTACTTTCACCATACGTGAACTAAATCATCTTTCTTTTCCAGTTTCTCTAAATATATTGAAAACTTTTGCAGACTATCATCTTCACTGTCCTTTGAGGAAGGACTTTATTTTAAAAAATCCTATTTGATTTTGGATTTGTTCTTAGATTTAATATTTAATAATTCATTTTATAAAACTCACTGTATTTTTCAAAGTTTTACAATTTAATCAGTTAAGGTCCCAAAGAACATACCTGTGTAACTCTTCACTGACAATCCTCTAGGTGAAATCATTCTACAAACAAACTTAGTAAGAAATAGGTCTTTTTCATGGTTTTAACTGAAGAACAGAAGATTCACATTAATAAAGTGCCACACTACAGAAAAAAAATCTCAGTGAAAGAGTCATTATTATCTCAAGCCTGCTTTGGACAGGAGTAAGTGTGTTATGGATCATCTCAAAATCAGAGTTAGAATATTTTGGGAGTAATAGTAGCTGCTATGAACAATGTATTCCTCCCCTCATAAGAATCTCAGTGAATGAAGGAAACTGGTTTATATTGTAGATTTAACGTTGGCAGAAGGATTTAGTTGTATAAGTTACAGTTACTAACTTCAGGGTCCTACATAATTAAAAGGCAAGTTAATACTTTGTCGTAGTTTTATGAAAGAGACACCTGTTCTTTCAAATATTACTTTGATTTATTTGATTAAATATTTACTTGATTTATGTGATTATTTGTTTTAATTCATTTAATAGAGAACATGAACAAGATGTTAGCAGTGTAATACACAAAATCTCCTCTTTAAAACATTTAAAACTGCAACGATTTATGATTCACACACACACAGAAATCAGTTCTGAATAACTAGAATCACTCTGAAATGACTTGAACTATGACTGCAGCAAGGAAAGGCTCACAGCTCTAACATCAAGTTCAAAACAGCAGCTTTGAAAGAGCATGATGCTGTAAATCCGTTAAAGGATAGTACATGATGGTGTTCATATTTCAAATCCATTTACCACTCATGACTACTTCCTTAAGTGCTGAACATAGGAAAGTAAGAAATTATTTTGTCATTTAAAAAAAAAATTATAATTTAAATACTATTATTGCCTATAGAATAGTTATTTTTGTAAGCTTTAAAGACATTTTTAATGACAAAAATATTTAACTAAAATTGCTGTAGCAAACATACTATGTAGGTATTGATTGCAATTCTGTTACTGGATACAAATATGAAAGTTTCCAAAGATTAGAACTTGCTTTTTGGGTTGAGGGGAGGGTGTTGGTTTTTTTCTTTACAACACATTAGTTCATTATTTCCATCTATAATAGAAATATCAGGATCTGCCACACATTTGACTTCAAAGAAAATTAAAAAAAATCCGTCTGAATGCTTATAAAAAAAAATGTTTTTAATTTAAATTTTCATAAGACAATTTAAGAGCCCTATGGAATTTTCCATTTAATTTCCCTCAAAATCAAAGGATTTGTCCTAGCAATGCACAGCTTTCAATACACTTCTTTTTTATACTGATTGTTAGCTGACACTGCTGTGGAGATTTTCCAGTATCATTCTTTCAATTCTTGATTACTACAGTATTTTTCATATTGTTTTTTCTTCACATGCTATTGTAAACTATTTAGAGCAGAAAAGGAAAACTGATAGTTTGCTTCCTCCTGTAAGCATGAGATCCTTAGTTGGCATAAATCAGCTGATATATGCCTGCTGAAACCTTGGCCCATAGAAAGTTTGAGATTTAGCTGAGGTGAGAGGTTGGGTTTTTTTAAATATTTAAATAATATTTTTCAACCTTGATGTTTTCATTTATTAACTAGATGTCACCCTAGTCATTTTGAGTTTCAGATTACTAGTAAGGCTACTAATTTTAGATGAAGGACACAGATATAGGTGGTTATTTAAAATCCAGCCGAAAGATCTTTGTAAAAAACAGTTTAAAAAAAGTATTTAAAGATATAACTTTGGCAGCTTCCTAAAAAGGAAACTGACAGATCACCATTAAGAGCATTTCGTTTAATATTGATTATTGATGTTCAATTAGGTTTCTAATTAGCATTGATTTATTGTGTCCTTAGCAATAAAGCAAAGATGACACCTGAGAAAAGTAAAAGGGTTGGTGAATTTTTTTAATTAATTTGAACATGTATGCCATTTGAAGCAAGCAAGAACTTGTTACATCCTACACTCCTTTCTGTTCACACACAGATATATACAATAAGCTGTATCATCTGAAAATGGACTGTATCAGACTCAGACTACATAAAATCATAGAATCTTAAGGTTGGAAGTGACGTCCAAGATCATCAAGTCCAACCGTCAACCCACCACCACCATGCCTACTAAACGATGTCCTGGAGTGCCACATCTACACATTCTTTGAACACCTCCAGGGATGGGGACTCCACCACTTCCTTGGGCAGCCTGTTCCAGTGCCATACATGCAACCATGCAACCAGCTGCATCTCAGTCAGAAACCTCTTAATGTGATTCTGACTATCTGAACAGAAAGTACCAGGAGAATGCAAAGCTTCTTTCTAACAGTGCCTGAAAGGACACCTCACACATTCAGAGGGAAAAAGAAAAGATATTATCAGGCCTTTAAGTTTCCTCACAATTGACCCCCATGACACTGGAAACTATTCCCTTCTTTCTAACTGTTTGGTGTCCTGCTGCTTTCAGCTCTCATCAGAGAGTTAAAATTCACATGCAAGAGGACTAAGATCTCACAGTAGTTCCTAAGGAAATTTGCACTCGTTTCTCACTTCTGCATGTCTGTTCCGAAGCAACTATTTCTGACTCAAGCAAGTTACTTGCTCAGAAGAGGCAGACAGGCACTAACCTGTAAGTTCTATTACTTAGTTAGCTAAAAGCAGGACTATTCACAGGACTTTGAACTTCCACAGTCTTTATCTGGATTAGAGTATTTAGCACTTCCTTCAGTTAGGTGCCACTTCCCTCTCCCGAACTAAATATGATTATCAGCAATGTCTTTACTTGACCTTGACATCATCCTCCAAGATTCTTTCTTCTAAATAATTTTCCTTGGCCTCCCTGTAACAAGTTACCAATTTCTTCATGTACTGGGAAATGCAGAAGTTGAGTCCTGTCTCCAGATCCTTGCACCACCATTATCCTGCTGTCTCACTGTCTTCATCTGGTAATCCCATTAGTGTATCTTCCAGTTACCTGGAGGCTGCGACCCTAGTACCACCTCTTCATTTAAATGCTGTAAAACCAAGTCCCCATAAACTCCAGTCAACAGTGGATTCTTTCATTACCTTAATGTAGTCTTCCTGGATTTGCACTGACTCCGTAAAACTGGACATACTACTTGCTATTAACATATAGCTACAACCTTGCAGTGGCATAAACCCATATAAACCTGATTTTGAATGCACAGAAATTTCAGCATTTACTAACAACCACATTCATTCAGGTCTCTTCCAATTTTGAAGTATACTAATATTCCTGTGATGAGAGAGATCACTGCTGTCTTGTGCTATCTTGAGAGATAGTTAATTGACTTTGTACTGGCAGATAAGTATCATTAACTTAGGATGAGGATGCACTAATTGTGCAAAGTAGTCAACTGCAGTAAGTAGCTTTTGCTTTCTGGTGTATTTAAAAGCAATTCAGGGATTTGTTCTCATTAATGGCCGTAACATTTGTGTATTCAGAGTAGAGGCAGAGCCTACCTCTGTCTATTTGATGTTATAATTTGATCAAGTAGGCTGTGACAAGCCACAGTTTATGGACCAACCTCAATTTGACTTAAAATTGGAAATAAAAAAAAATTTCTCATTTTATATGCTAACTGAATCTAATTTACACTAGTTATAGACAGATCCAAATAAGTTCAGGCAAACTTTGGAAATCCTTAATATATCTCACCAGCAGCTGTAAACATTATTCTTCAAAGGTTAATCTCTATGTAACTGTACTTAGCATTAAGGGCTGACTGAACCACTGTAATACCAGAGAAGGTTAATTTCTCCTATTATTTATGCTTTATGAACTATTCAGACTATGGAAAGCTAGCAGTTTTCTACATCCAAGGAAGCAGCATACAAATTTTAAAATTATTTCAACAGTGACATTTGCTTATACAGTTTGGAATGAACTTCTTGACAAATATTTCATAGGTAGCAGTCCAATATGTAGTGCATTATGAATCCATGCTTCTCAGTGCTCAAGAATTTGAGGACAGTCATGGCAAAGGTCTGGACATCACTACCAATGATTTCTGTAGGAAATTGTAAAGTAACATAACAAAACCTAGAGCACAAGGACTTAAAAGTATGTAAAAAACAGTAGGCCCCAATACGAGAAGCTCCAGAGTGACCCTTCTCAGAGCCAGCTGTGCAAGTGAAAACTGCAGGTGATTTTTCAAGAACTCAAGAAAGCAATCTCTGAGTAAAATCTTCCCCAACCCCAGAAAGGATACTAACACACTCCACATCTGACACGCGACTTTTCAAGGCAAGGACAGACAAAGACCAAGCATTATTGCAGGCTTCTCCCATTTCCTAAATTTTCACTTCTAACAATATTCAACCTACTCTATGATTTTGTAAAGTCTCAGGATTGGAGTTCCTCATCATGAGAGCTGTGATCTCACCTGTACATCACATTAGAGTCAGTCATTCTACATCACCCTACAAAACTCAGCATCCCTTACTTTATTGTACAATGAGAGAGACTATGGAGTGCTGTAGAAACATAACTGTACTCTGAAATGAACATCAAAGGGCAAAGTGTTTATAAACAACTAATTCTGATCATTGCAACAGAGGGGTGTAAGAGTCTTGTACAAGCAGTAAAGTGGTTTCCAGTACAGTCTAATAATTGGGTTTCACTTTGAACAGCCCTTAGCGCAGCTGAATACCTGGGTAGAAAACAAATCAACAAGAAATGAAACAAAAAAAAAAAATTGAGAATGGGCTATTGGAGTTTCATTTTTAAGGCAAACTCCCATCTGCTTAAAAAACAAGTGGTAAAATATGGCCCTAGAAAGCACGACATATTTTATCCTTTATAGGAAAATAAAAGCCAGTATCATCCATTTTCCTGAAAAAGAATTAGAAGGTTTTATAATTAATATCTAGCGGTCTTTTCTTTTTTTTTATGCCTGAAACTTGTTGAGAATTAAAATCTGCACCAATCCTCATTAATTTGCCCAGTAGTCAGAGACCCAGATGCAGTACGTTTGTATCACTTTGAAATAGAGGACGGCATGCACATTATCAAGTGGTGCAAAGCAGGTCAGCATTGTGGTGCCATTTCGTTTTGTGTCCAGTTAACTAAACTCTGCCAGAGTGGTAGGCTGGAGAAATGAAGTGGAAGGGAAGTGGAAGGAGAAATGGAAAGGAGAGAGTCTCTTAAATTGGCATGAAAGTGGTTGAAGCCAGTTGCAGCCTCTTCTCTTTGCTTTCAAATCAAAAGTTGCTTCCATTGTGCACTTCTACAGGATTCTCTAGTGTAAACTGCTAATCACTCACTCTCATTGTTAGTGTAGGCAAAGTCCTTGGTGCTTTATATCATAGTACCACTGGAGTAGGAGGGAGAAGGTCTATTGGATCAAAGAGAGCAAAAGGGAGGGGAATTTCTCCATCTACTATACCATGGAAAAGACAGGAATATTTCCCTCTGCTTTTCATTAGAAGAATGGAAGTTGCTGTTGCTTTTTTGTCCCTCTCTCCTGGCTGGCAAAGACGCATTGCTGTAATGAAACCTGGATGCTCTGCAAGTAATGGAGGAAGGACAGTAAAAGGAAGGTTGCCTGTTGAATGAATGCATTTGTCTTTATGATTCACAAAAGCAAATTTTTTTCTACATCCTGACCATGCCTCAAATGCCATCAAACTTGCGAATTAGAACATCACTTGTACACACCCACAGTTTCTTTTAAATCATCCTCCTATGAAAGATCATGCTTTTAAAAATAAAAAAAACACCCCAAACCCCTTAGGGATTCCAGAACAATTACCTTAAAAGCATTTATGCTAAAGTAAGTGTTATTGATTGCTGCTCATCAGCTTTCAGCACATGTACAGTACAACAAAAGGAGAATTAAATTTATCTGTCTAATTAGAAGGGATGCACTGAATTACCAGAAAACAATGCAGCAGCTCATTTTGAGAGCAGACATTGCAGATATATGGCATTTGGCTGCTTAAGTACAAAGTGCATGTCTATTAGTAAGGGTCTCTAAGTTTTTCAGACAGTTGCAACACGCTTTTTACATGTCATAAAATGTACAATATAATATACTACTGCTAAAAGATAAAAACTAGGACACATAACTGCCTAATATAAGCATAACTAAAAATGTCATATTACTTAAAACTGAATCATATTTATTTCAAGCCTGGAATACAAAGATTAAAGATTTTTGCAAAGGTAAATTCTTTCTGAATTAAAAAAAAAATCCTGTCCAAACTGAAAAATGAACAGGATAATCATTAAAATTCTAAACAATTACCTTCTCTGTGCATTTATCATTTATATTTGTAAGGAAATGAAAAAAAAATGCATTTGTTATTGCAAATGTGATGTACTTGAAGCCATATCCAAGTCTCTTGAAACCTGCAACCCATAACATGTTTAGAGACAGGTTTAAAAAAGCTAAAGAAAAAATAGCCATAGAAGTAATTAAATATTATTTAAGAAAAAACCCCACTAACAAATTCCTGTATTAATCACAGAAGCACACAACCTTAATTTACCAAATCATACTGAAAAGTAGACAAAAAGACTTGGAACATGTTGAAGATTAAGTCAATGCATCTGGGACACAAAACTTGCCATTGGGTAGGCAGAGATATATGCATAAGGATCTGACTAAAATAATCTCTCAAGTAAACACTAGTTAGAGGACTTAGCAATAGAGAGGAAAGAAAGAGTAGCCAGCAAAAGCTTGATACAGTAGCCTTGTTTATTTCAAAGGCAGCCCATCTTGTGCCTCAGAAACATCTTAATTAAAATTATTTTCAGTAAAATCTGATGATTACACCTGCATTGCTGAGATAATCATAAAACACTTACCAATGCAGACTAAAACTGCGGAAAGAAAGCACTGACACAAATATAGCCAGCAGATATCAAAGGTGGTGGGAAATTCAAAGAGGTACAATGAGAAGATTAAAAACATTCCCCGGGATATTTTTTTGCTTATTTTTCAAATACAAGAATCCACAAATTTGAGCACTTATTGTGAAGCAATTGACACATAGCCAAATCAATTTACTTTCCATCCTTCTCCCCTAGTTTGGGATGGAAAGCCAGGCAGATGGCAGTATATTTTCTACTTGAAATATTAATGAACTTAGCTTCTGCTGGAAGTTTTGTTCAGGATGGCCACCAGGGATTTAAGAAGGGAAAAAAAAGTATTGTTGAGGGATTCTCATCACATTCATTTTGATTTGACACCTGAACTACCACTGCTGACTTTGCTGGAGTGGTTCTCTTTAGTGCTAGTGTAAATGAGAGGTAACTCAGTTTCATATACTTGAGGAGCTATCAGTTTTCAGATCGACTGTAATCAAACCAGCTCCTTTTGCAGTAGCTAGCTCTTTCCTATCTGTAGCACTTCTTCAGTTGACTAGTCTGATACCTACTACTGACAACTTTGAAAATGATCCACAAAACCAGCAGGTGGGCACTTGGCAGATTTATACTCACAGTGATTGCAAGCAACAGCCAGAAACAAAAATCAAAGCAAGGATGAAGAAACAGAGTTATCACACTTTTAAGAATGTGTATAACTAGTTCCACAGAAATAAATAAAAGTGTGTTTTCCTCTACTAGCAATATTGGTCAAATGAAACAAAACCTGAGCTCAGCTATTAGAATTATTATTATATATTGCTCAATTTTTATCACAATATGGCTCAATCTGATGCACCATGTCAGTTGGTTGCTATTAATATTATGGCACAACATAATGGCATTGTACACCACTGTCTGGAACGGCTTCAGTTGTAAATATAAGATCAGGACTTGAAGAGATAGTGATAAGTTGGAAGCTCAGAAGTATTAGCCCAAACAAGAACATATTTTAGACTATCTAGCCATCTCCTAAAGCATGCTGTGTTGCCAGTTGTGCTCTGCACACATGCATTTGGAAGTAGCTTACTACCAATGATACATGGGAACACTGGGTTTTTTACAAGCAGTTTAAATGCATTGTTTATGCAAACACAAATCTCCTACAAATGCTCCAGCAGTAACTTCCATCTTGCAACTGAAGATCAATGAGCTGACACACTGGCTAAGCTTCTCCCTTTTATCAGGACTGGCATTCTAGTGCTTCCGCAGCTGATTTTTCCATCGTCATAAACAAGTTTTACTGCATTCAGATAGTATAGGGCAGATAAAAAGATAGCCAAAGAGAGATCAAAGATTACACAAAAGTAATCACATTCTGGTATAGCTTTTTTTAATATATATTCATGTTTCTAATCCATTGACTATTCTACATCTATTTACAGTGACCCTTTGTTATTACTGTAGAAGCCAATCACACATTGTACAGCTCAATTCGACAGCAAATAATGAAGCTGGCCCCCAGTTTTGCCACAGACAATTTCAGAGTTTGGTTTTAAGAGATATATATATTTTTTTAAGTTTTTCCCAAAAAATGCAGGAAATAATTACTGTGAGGCATAAAGTTCTGAAAATTGTCAAGTTGTCAAATTTCTTCCATTTTGCGGGCACTGAAGTCCATAATTTGTTCATTATTAATAATATTTTTCAGGCAAATCCATTAGGGATAAAATGAATGGTGGCATGAAGAAGGGACATCTACAGACCAGATTCTGTGAGCAAAACCTGAAAAACTAGCATCTTTTAGCCTACAGAAAAAAAGGTTTAAAGAATTTATGATAACAATCTTAAAATACATTTTTAAATTGCTGAAAAAAATAGCAGCTTTCCGGTTACATAGTGGATATTAGAAAAATCAATGAGCTAAAATCTCTATATGAAAGATTGTTATTGGACATCGGGAAAAAATTTCTTATGGTAAGACTAAAGAAGCACTGCTCTATATTTCCTGTAGAAACTCTGGGGTGTCTAGTATCTCTTAGAAAAGATTATAAACTTCTGTACGGAATTACAACAGTCCTGTTGGATTAACTTAATGTTTTTAAGCTTTTCTAAATCAATGTTTCTGTAAGGTAATTCACAAAGTATTTTTGACAAAATGGACACAATATCTCTCATCAAAATGAAGTTCAGATTCCAGATGTTTGTTACACATTTGTTTACACATTCTCTGCTCCTTGCATGGGAGTTGGACTAGATGACCTCTAAAGGTCCTTTCCAACCCTAACTAGTCTGTGATTCTGTGATTCTATTATTATTATTCACCCTTGTTTCCCTATTCACTTTTTTTTGTGTGTGTGTAATGAATGTGTCAGATTGTACTACCAAAAAAAAAGGCAATAGTTACACTTAAATCTTATGGACAACTACTGGTAGAGAACAGAGTAAATGACCTTTTGATTTCTTCAAAATTTTTCAACTGGCTCTAATTATAACCTATTTGTAGATTCATAAGCAAGAAAAAATCCCGTATTCATCAGCGAAATTATCCCCTGTGAATAATTCATTTCGCATAAGCATAAAACCATACTTTCTAAATGGAAGGAAAACATGTTTTAGAAAATGCAGGTGATTAAAAGTTATCAAATAAATAGCTATATTTCTTGACAAACTAGATTCTAAAGCAGAATGCTTGGATTTATTCAGCTTTCTACTGGGCCTTTGTGGATAACAGCATCACTTGTGGACAAAGAATTAATCTCTTTAAAAAACAAAACAAAACTCTAAGTAATAACCTCCTCCCTCATTACCATCAATCCTTATTAATCTGTGAGCTGTCCAAATTATATTAGAGAAGGTACCATGGCATCAGACAGCAAATAGTAACCCTTGACCTAAGGCCTGTCTCATGATCTAGGTCTCTGACCTTCACTGGAGTCTGGCTATCAGTGCAACCTTTGGTTGCAAGAAAGGGAGAGAACCGATAGGCTTCAGCTTTGAAACAAACTTGATTAGAAGGTTTTATGTAGCTTCCTGATCTTGGCACAGAAAAGAATGGTTTAACAGTGTAATTCAGTTTCACTCATCAATCATAATCCTATTTTAATGAAGTTTCTCTAACCCCATCTCATGGGGTAGGAGGCACCAATGATGTGAAGAATATGTAAAAATGTATAACCTTCCTATGCAATAGAAACCTTTAACAAATGACACTGCTAGTTTCTTTCTTTTAGGCTGGAAGTCATTCATCTTTCAGTTATCTTAAGTATAAATGAATACAATGAAAAGACTCTGGTGTAAAGTTAACCAACATGTGAGATCATACTATTTTTTTTAACCTTCAGTAATAATTAAAGCATTTTGATGGCTACACTTCAGTGCTATTTTATAATTAACTTCAGGTGCTTCTTTGATCGTGCTGATACATTTTTTCCCTTTTTCTTATCAAGAGTCTCCATGCAGTCTGTAATTATGCTTCTTAGTGTGACAGCAACTTTGAATAAGCAGATGCATTAATATATACTTTGGGAAAATATTGGTTGAGCCAAAGCAAGCTCTTACCACTGAGCTGGAGTATCATATGAAGCAGTGCTGATTAAAAATGTATTATTATATAAGCTCATAATAGGTTGGCCATAAAAATAAAACAATGATTCAAAATTTTAAGATAATGGATGACAGAAGCATTAAAGCTAGCTCCCTGCCAACAATACACACATTAAGGCATTCAGAGCATTAATATCACAACACTACAAAATCCAAGTGTCATGTTTTATATCAGCCTAGGCTCTTCCTCTAAAGAGGAAGATATTTCAATTTTTTCCTGAATAATGAAATATTGAACCAGAAGTGTGGGTGTTTTAAGTGTTGAAAGCTGTTTTAACAATACAGTGCTACAGCCTAACCTACCTGAAGCAACAAATAAATACGTAATGCAAGGGAGCAGGGCAGTATAACTCATTCCTTCAGCTAAAGGAATGATCTGTAATTCTCAGAAGACAAACTCTAATCTCATATTTTCAACGCATAAATAAGACGTGCACCAGGGACAACATAATCAAGATCTTTGATTAAGCACTTTCCATCTGAGAAACATTAAATTAAAATTGCAACAGAAGTCTAGGGGTAGTTCTTTTGTAAACACATCACTCTACAGGTACAAGTTGGGACTGGTATGACTTCTCTAGTCACAAAACTAATGTTTCACTGATATGCTACTCCAAAATAATAAAAAAAAAATGGCCACAAATATGCTTCGTGCCATACAGTTCTTTCCCCAGGCAGAGAAAATCTGACTGCTATAGAGCACTTTTATGATAACCACACTAACTTGCAACATGGATGAGTATGCATGCACGAATGGATCTGGTTGGTTGGAGAGGAGGTTAGTATTACTGTAACTCTAATACAGTACAATCTTCTAGTGTATAAATTTTTTTAAGAAAACTAAATTTCTAGATGTATTTTGTGTTATTTCACAAACTGATATTTTTTAAGTCATTGCTAAACTCATGTTAACAGCACAGGTACATACGAATCCTGACATACTGCTCAATTACTTTTTCAACTAACATTACCTCCCCACTCTAGGACTGCTTTCATTTGAATCAATAATTGTGACAGCACTTGAAACATCCATGAATCAACCTTCTGGGCTTTGACAAAAGGATAACTGCAAGGTCCATATGACATTTGCGTGTTTGTACTGAACAGTATCAGTACCTACTCTGCCTCACCTCTCCTACCAGGTTCTGAAAGGCGCTGCAGAGAGAGGACTGCACAGTATCAGCTGTAGAGTTCCCTTCTGAAAGGAAGAAACAGATGTTGGATACAATAGCACTAGCTCCCTTCAGCTTCTGCCTCTTTCACAATAGAAATGGAAGGCAACTAAACTAAAACTGAAAGTTAGAACAAAACAGTTCAATTTTCACTGCTTAATTATCACGTGGAGTACCCCATTGATTGGGCCTTCCAAAAAATAGTCACAGAATCATGATCAGCAGGTACTGCTGTGTTAAAATTAAACACCCATATGCCACTTTGCAAAAGAGTAATGCTCTTTGTGGAAATAAAAATGTTCCATAAGAGTAGAAGACAGAGAAAAAAAAATCCAGAATGTGAGAAATTCACAAGCTGAAGCTAAGACTGATAAGTGACTAAACATGAAGTCACATCTTTAATTTTATTAATTTTTTCCTTGTGCACAGCTGAGATAAAAACAGACAAAGTAGCACAGAAATTATCTAACATTACAGATACAGCAGTCTCTCCATCATACAACATCAGGTGAAAGGCATGTTGTGCTTGCTTTACTGTGGATCCATTCATTATTCTAGCTGGCAGCAACCTGGCTTTTTTAAAATAAATATCCCTACTACAGTCTTACAGTCATACCGTACAGTGCAAACTGGAGATCTGCCAGGTGCAAATCGAGTGGTTCGAGGAATTTTTTTCCTGTGCTGACAGAAGCAGCTGTCCATCCTCATAAAATCTATGTGGGCTATTACATTCTTCTGCTTAAGAGCCAGAACTTTGTTGTGTGCCTTTCCAATAAAAGGTTGCATGATGTCCATAGTGGAGCTCCCACTTCAGCAGAGCAGTACTCAAGTACCCCTATAAGAACACTTGAAAGGACATTGCCAAAGATATTTTGAGAGTTGGATTTTTTTTTGTCTTTCTATTTTTTAAAAAATGCATTTTTCCATTTCTAAAGTGCTCTCGGAACTCTGTTTTTTCCATTCAAAAATATTGCAATCCTTCTTGAATTATCAAGACTTCCATTTTGACATTATCGTAATGGATAATGGAGGTTGGACTAGTTGACCTTTAAAGGTCTCTTCCAATGCTAAATATGCTATGATTCTATGTTGGCTTCAGTCTTTGGGATCAGTGGTGCCTGTAGGCAGCGGCGGACCTCCCCCTTATGGCCTATTTGCATCCACAAGGAGCTATGTGGAGTCCAGGGACACCCACCCTGGGGCCAATAAGCACCCTGACACCAACGTGGTGGAAATGCAAATGGCGATTTATTAGGCTGCGTCACACGCTTATATACTGGCTGGCTCCGCCTTCGTGGGCGGTGCACTCCTAGGGGAGGGGTCGGCCTATCTGTCCGTCACAACACGAGATCTTCCAAGCGCCGTTCCCTACAATTTTATAACCAGCTTTTACAAAGTATTAAGAAAACTCACATGATAACCTATTTATAATGTCTTCTTGTTATTGGCTCTTATCTTAGACATTGTAATTTCTTTATGATTGCATGATAAAGATTCATTTACATTTACGATGTTTATTTTCTTATGGTTATAACATGCTTTTTCAAAATAAAAGTGATACCTTAATGATACATGTTCATCCAGAAAGAGTTCCATTCAGATTGTCAGGAACTTCTCTCAGATATGTATCAGCTATAGTGTATCTTTATATATGCGACTTTTTTTTATGAGACCTTCAAACAATTGTGTAAACTGTGTAATAATTTACAAGAAACTATGAGTATCATCAGTATAATAAACAAATTAATTTATTGCATCTTGATCACAAAAGTAAAACCAAGCAGGCTTACTTTTAATCTCTTTTTGGACTTTTGCCTTTGTGGAAGAACTAGTCTTAGGAAAATTACACTTAACACTATTGTCCTTCAGTTCAGCTCTTTCATATTTTTCATAGCAAATTTTGTCTATACCTGTTGCACTGCAGCAGATTGGCTTATCTTCTGTGTTAGAAATTCACTGGAATCTTGTGGCACTCAAATATCATATAGATAGAATGTTTGAGGGGGTTATAAGATTCAAATCTGTACCAAAAAATATCTACCGACGTGGACAGCATCCCCCCAAAACCTCAATTAACTAGACCAGAGTAGAGTTCTGAGAAGAACAACGTAGCCAGTACTACCGCACTGCTGTAGAATGATCATCAATGGCAACTGACCTAGCTAGTTTAAAACCATTTTACATGGTTCTAGACTACTTCTACACAGCCAGTGTACATGAGCTTTGCCTGGAATTCTTGTCTGTGTCTCTCATGTAGTTCACTGTTGACATAATGCCAGATAAATGCTAGTATTTTTCATCCATCAGTGTTCAACAATCTGTATCTTGTTCTTTTTACCACATTTTATTTCAGAACATGCCTGCTGCAGCTGCACAGGGGAAAAGAAAATGAGAAGAAGAAAATGGGATTTCACCACTACTGAAGTTGTTACTGATGACTGTATTTCCTATTCAAGTAGTTTTGCCCTATTCCAATACCTAAGAGGTGGTGATCAAAAAGACGGAAGCAGGTTTTACAAAGGTGCACAGCAGGAAGGTGAAAGACAGACCTTGTGGAATATCTCTCCTTTCCGATTTTCAGATTCAGACTGGATAAAGCTCTGAGCAACCTGCTCTGAATAAATTCATTACCCTGCCTTGAGGAGATGTTTTGGCTTTGAAAAAAAAAAAAATCAAATACAGAAAAATACATCAATCAATAACTGAAGCTAGGACAAATTCAAATGAGATATCACTTTCAATATTGTACCAGGGAGTGTGACACTTTGTTATGCTTTCTGAGTCTATTAACTACTCAATGCTAAAGTCTGTTAGGTGTTTTTTTTTGTTTGTTTGGGTTTTGCTTTTTATAAATGGCTTGTTTTTCATAGGCTTTTCATTAGTTATTTGAGCCGAAAAATGTACTGTCACTGTTGTTCACAAACATTTTTTGTGAAATCAATCATATGAATAAAATGTTTGAGCAAAATCTGCAGAAAGTGCTGCAATATAGGAAAAAAAATCTCCACAGAACTAAACAGATTACCCAGAACTGGAATGGCTCATTGCCTTGGGGAATTACAGAACAGCCTTTTAGGACATAAAATTTCAGCCCCCAATCTATCAAACTAAATGATTGTTTTCTTAAATGCATTCAGTACTACAAAGCACGAACCAAGAAGAACTAGAATGACAATGAAACAACAATTTAAATAATTGAATGGGTTAGATTTGGTATGGTAACAATTGTATGATTCAGTAAGGATATGGTCACCTGAAAAAGTTATCATAAGCTAAGCAAAGGTATGAATGTACAGCACCTCAGCTAGTTATTCATAGACATGCTGCTATTCTGAGGTAAGAAACACATCATTAATCATGAGGTGAAGCCAATCACGTAGGCAGTTACTAGGGAATACCAGCACACTAGAAAATCCATACTTCACTCTACTCACTAGGTCGGTTTTATGTGCTAATAACTTACTGCATATTTTGGAAACAAAAGCTCCTAATTAAAGTCAATTTATGCTCAGAAGTAGTTGTAGCTCTGGATGCATGAACATATTATCATAATGAACCTCTGCCTCCTCTGAGGAAAGAGGCATACAAACAACAAATTAGACAAGCAGTGACAAAAAAACAATGCATGTTTTTTGCATGTGCTGTACTAGCAAAACGCGTAAACGCCACAGTGATCTCTTTCCACATTTTTGCAGCTAAATGCTTAAGGGAATAGGTCAAACATTCTAGAACAAATTTTACAGCACCATAAAGAGGAGAAATGAAGACTGAATCCTAGTGACTAAACTAAGTGCCTCAATGTAGACGTATGCAAGTTCACAGAAATGGAGACAGATACCTGATCTGCACATGTAGATTTAGGCTCTCATCATCAGGGACTCAGTATCTTTAAAGACATATGAACATACATTTAAATTAAGCTATTTGGGAAAAAAAGTCATTTGTCACCAGCAAACACTGAGGTAACTTGAGAATCAGGGAAAAAAAAATGATACAGTGACTTTGTGCAGGAATGGCTATATGTGACTGCATTAAAATGTTGTTTGATGCACATTAAAGAAAGATCAACCCAAGGCTCTGAAATGTAAATATACATAAAGCAACTGACTATTTGCCTTTTAATAAAAGGCCTCATAAAAACCTAATTATCTTCCTCCAAAAGCAGTGTCATTGCTGGAGAAGAAATAATCCTGAGACAATAAAGCGAGGCTCAAGCTAGCTCCGACAGCCTTCCACAAAACCTGTGACAAAATTCCTGCTGAGTTCAACAGGGCTGCATCTTCATTTCTGCCTTTGCCTCAAGGCTGCATCAACTGGGCATCACTTTGGGCTATAACTTAAAAACATTTGCAAGCTAAAGCCACAGCAAAAGCAGCAGCCTAATTTGTGATCAGAATGCCTTCCTACAACGTATTCCTGTCTACTTCCTGAAGCCACACTGCCTGCATGAGAGCTTCCAGCTTTCAACTTCTCCATGAGAAGTCACTTCTCCATTTCTGATGTTCTGACAAAATAGAAGTGCTGCAGAATGCCGGCACTAACCCACCCTCAGTGTAACAGCTAGGAGAAAGAAGGTAATACAAGAATACACTAAACGATAGGCTTATTCCCATTACAGTAGACAGTGAATTGTTAGAGGCTGTACCTGTAAACCTTAGAGTTTCCTTTGTTCAGCAGAATCATGTGAAATAACTCATTCTACAACTATGTGGGTAACAATTGAACACTTTGCACTCTTACAAAAACAAATAGACTAGAGAAACAAGCACTATGACATGCAATGCTACAAAACATACAAATTTCTTTGTAAAGGAGGACAGAAAAGCACAACCCTCCAGCATCCCTGATTTTCATGAGCAACCTTTTTCCCAATACCCATAAAATCCCTACTCAGCAACAAATCACTATGCATTCAAGAAGCAGTAAACACAGTTGTTTCTGTAGCTTTTCATCATCTTTGAGTAAGCAGGTCAGAAGGAACTACCATTGTTAGAGAGGAAGACCTCTGTCTACATGGAGACTGTCTCCTTACACAGCTATAGCAAAATATGATGCTGCTATCTTTATTCTGCTTTAACGCTGCAGATAAAACTGAAATAGCTACCATGAATAAAAAATACATTCAAACCACATTGCAAATTTGAGGTTAAAATAAAATACTTATTCCAGAATAGAAATAATATTTTCAACAACTCCACAGAAGACAATTCTACAACAGTTACAGGAAAATTAGTTACTGCTCTAGTTCTTCGTAAAAGAAAAAAAGTCCTTCTCTCAATATCACAGGCATCTCTAGAAACAGCTCAGCTTCACATCGCCCCTTCTCTTCAGACAGTGTTCAACTGCAGACCATTCTATATGCTCACACCTTGAACTTGAATCCCAGGATGGCAGTAGGTCACATCCAGGATGCCAATGTGTCACTGTACAAAGATATTAATATAGCTCCGTAGATATAACCAACCAGCAATCTGTATTTCATATATGTAATTCAAGTAGCGTTAAATACAATAAGTAACCTATCCACTACATACATGCAACTATAGCCACATTGTATGCTGGAAAAGAGGAAGGCAGGCTTATTAATAGTCTGCTATGTAAGGAAGTATAAAAAAAAAGGCTGTGATTACCAAAGGAATTTGCCTTTTCAAAAACAATGCATGGTGGGACTGGGAGTGTATACAGCACAACTTTTCTGTCCAAGCCTGACTGCAGAAGGCTTTACCATACACAGTACAGAGCAATTTGGACAGCTGGCCCTGAGGGCTCAGTGAGAGAATACTGCCATCACCTCTGGGGACTCTTACAGTCACCTCTTCTAGTCACATCAAAATTTTAGGAATATGGCTGTTTGCAACAAACGCTTTTTGAACCACAGCCTACTTCCGGCTTCCAATAACAAAGGGCAGGTAGGAGGCAGCGTAAGATAGGAGGTGGCACACCATGGGGTTTTCTAGAGAAGATTTGTTAACAGGAAATCCTTCGTACCTATGCCCAGAGAGCACACAGTATACCAACTAACTGCACCTCACGGCATGCAGAAGGCTGCCTTATTTAGCCACCTGCGTCTTGATTTAATACATTGATGCAGTAACTGTTCCTACAGTGATTTCCCAAGTGTTCTTAATACAAACCCTACTTCACATATTGGCTTGAGTAGCATGCTTGCTTGCCTCTCGAGTTAAAAAATTCAGGTTGAACCCCCTTCCCTGGGTTGTTCTCAGCCTTTTGAAAGGCTGAAGAGTCCCAAAACGACCTCTGGCCGTGGGTGGAGCAGCACAGGGCAGCCAGTGGCCACCTGAGGGGGAAAGGCCATTGTTGGGACCTTTGGGAATGGTTTCTGTGAGGCAAAGCAGCACTGGGCCTGCTGAGCTAGGAGCGGCAGTGCCTGCCTTTGCCTCCCCAGTGTGCCAGTCTGCCTGGTTCCCTAACAGCTGCCACGCTGCTAGGCTCTCCAGCACAGGTGATGATCAGCCTTGCCCGCATAGCAACACAAAGCTGCCTGTGCCTAGATCTCTTACAATAACATCTATGGGCCTAGTAGCACAAGAACTCGCAGCCCTCAGTGTTACCAGCACACCTCAGTGACGCTGACTGTGTGCTCCCTTCTGCATGCCGGGGAGGCTTATGGAAGCGATGGGCACCAAGCAGGAGAGGAGGCCGCAGGGGAACTGGGAACCAGTGTCTCCACCCAAAAGCAGAAAAGATAGGTCCTGGCAGCAGCTCCTTCACTGCAGGCTTGGACGCTCTGTGCATCCCACATCCAGCTGCAGCTTAAATCCCGATCTGTTTTCTAAACTTCAACAGACCACTAAAAAAATAAGTGTTTCTAGGTAACTTTTACATCCAAATAGTGCCCATTTATAAAACATTTTTAATAAAGTCAATGATACTACCAGTGATTTGTGGTAAGAGTTCAAGCAGTTATCACTGGGTTTGTTTGATACTAGTAATAGCCTCATGAATTACATGTTTTTATTTAGAATAACAACTGTGAAGTCTTATTTGCAAAGACATTTAAATCTGAGGTAACCCCTTTGTAAAAAGTCACTTTAGAGCAAAATTTCTGTTTGTTAGTTCTACAGTTTCGGTTCTGTTGAGAAACAGGTTTTACATGCACACACTGGGAGATACTTGGATATAGAGCTGTCTCTTTCCTGCTGGAGGGCCTTCAGCCATCCATTGGTTGTGAATTAGCCAAAATATTTCCTGACCCCAAGAACTATTTCACCATGGCCTAGCAAGGATTACCTGCTCACCCCATGGGCTTGCATGCCTGCTCTCCTGAGCCAGCTGACTATGTACGTGCACTGAGCCTGTCCCGTGTACCTCAGCACTGTGTCCCAGCTAACCTCTCACACCTGCCAGCCACACTACGGGTGTGCTGGCTCCGAAACCCAGCTCTGTCAGAATAACCCACCAAGCAAGGTTAAACACTTGAAGCAATCAGGCTTAATGTCCAAACCTGAAGTTCCCATTTCGCCCTATGCAGACACCAACTTAGAGATCAAAACATTCTCATTCAGCAAAAAGTTTTGATACTTGGATGTTTTTTGTGTTACTTCAGGCTGAAAACAATATTGAAATAGCACTTCCCTTAGGAAAGATTCTACTTTTCAGTCCTTTCTAGTTACTAATTTAATCATGACTCTTTTAAAAAAGTTAAATGCCCTAGCTAAGCATCAGACTGGGAATTGATAGAGAAAGTATTCTCTGCCTAACTGTTTCTCCGTTTCTCAAAAATCCATTGCAAAGGTTTTATATGCAGCCACTGTTTCTTTCTGCTCCCACAGCAATTTTGCTCTGTATCTGAACTAGCACTTTAGTAAAGAGAAAATGGAAATACTTATTTTCTGCCCTTAGAATTAGTTTTTAAACTTTGAAAGATTCTCAAGTATTCTGTTTATAAACAGAAAATGGTACTTTGTTCTTTAAAAGCTACTTTCATTTTACTGAGAATATCTTGTCTTCCTTTCAACTTCAGCTTTACTAAGAAAAGGTCTCTGAAATGCTTTCATAATCAAACGCATTATAGTTCAGATTCAACAAAATATTTTGCCTCCAACTGCTTTTGATATCAAAACTAAGTTATAACCTACACAGAAACTTGGAGCCAAAGCACTTCAATGAAGCTGGGTCTAGTTCAACAAAACACAGAATAATGTATTTTTGGCTCACTGAGGACAATGGGGATCTAGAATAGATCTGAAGTATTATAGGCATGGATATACATAACCACTCATAGCATATAGCTAAGTACATTTTTCTGTAAGCTGCACTGGCTCATTTGCCATTCCTATCCAAAATAATCATTCCCAGGTGTCATAGTTTAG
The DNA here is from genome assembly GCF_036417535.1 of Chlamydotis macqueenii. Taxonomy (NCBI): domain Eukaryota; kingdom Metazoa; phylum Chordata; class Aves; order Otidiformes; family Otididae; genus Chlamydotis; species Chlamydotis macqueenii. Next base: position 60,951,275 of record NC_141560.1, on the reverse strand, counting down.
CCCTGATCAGGACCAGACTACACAGTCTTTCTCTCACTCCCCCCACCCTCTGAGAAAATAGGGAGAGATAATATAAGGAAAAAGGCTCGAGGTTTGAGAGAAGGACAGGGAGAAATCCTTAAAGTTACCATCACGGGCAAAACAGACTCAACTTGGGGAAAACCATTCATTTATTTCTAAAATTAGCAGGAGAATGAGACAGGGAACAAGATAACCTCCTCCCACCCCTCCCTCTTCCTGGGCTTAACATTATCTCTACCACCTTCCCCTCTCCGAGCGGCACAGGCGGGGAAGAGGGAATGGGGTTGCAGTCAGTTCATCACACGTTGTTTTATGCTGCTGCGTCATCGTTGGGGGAAGAACTCCTCACATTCCTCCCCTGCTCCAGCATGGGATCCCTCCCATGGGCTGCAGTCCTTCATGAAACTGCTCCGGCGTGGGTCATTTCTTTCATGAGGTGCAGTCCCTCCAGAACAGCTGCCCCAGCAGGCCCTCCACTGGCCACAGCCTCCTTCAGGCATCCACCTGCCCCAACATGGGGTCCTCCACAGGCTGCAGGTGAATTTCTGCCCCTCCATGGAGCTCCATGGACTACAGGGGGACAGCCTACTCCACCATGGTCATCACCACAGGCTGCAGGGGAATCTTGGCCAGGAGCCACATTACTCCTCCCCCTCCTTCTGAACTGACCTTGGCGTCTGCAGCCATTTAAGAAATTCTTCACAACAGGCTGGCAGACGCCTCTCAGGTTCTCTTCACGTCTCATTCAACTTCTCATCTCCTCTTCACTTCTCGCAGCTGGGCTGAGTTGGGCCCAGTCAGCTACCTGGCAGGAGGCCAGAGGGTGAGGCCTGCAAGGCCCACAAGGCTCACGCCTCCCCCTCTCTGCCCCCTCTCAGTGTCTTCACATCTTCTCTCTCCTTTTTTTTTTCTGTTTTCCACTTCTTAAATACGTTATCGCAGAGGTGTTATCAGGGAACATTCTGTCACCAATATGCTTGGCCTTGGCTAGCAGCGGGTCTGCCCTAGGTCCGGCCGAGTCCACTGAACAAAGGGGAAACTATTTCTAGCAGCTTCTTACAGAAGCTGCCATCCCAGCCCCCCTCTCCCCCCTCACTAAATAAAACCAGAACACCAGAAAACTGAAAGAAAAGTTGGTCCTTGTATCTACATAATTTATAGAGTTTGAATACTCACACTTCCAATTGTTATGCAACTAGGCCTAATAAAAATGGAGTCTTAATACATTTCTGAATGTAATATCTGTAAAGAAATGCCATTTACAATGTAAGAAAAGAACTACTAAAAACTTTTCTCTGTCCCACTTATTCCAGATCAAAGCTATACAGTGAAAACCTGTTGAAAGAGAAGCAGATAAAGAATAAACCTCTTAGGTAAATCAAACCAGCCAATAGTAAAATTATAAAATACTGAAATCACTATTAAAAAATGCATCCCTAAAATGCTTAGCTAGATGAATACATATTTTAATACTGCTTGATGAAGTGTGCTGTCTCTCATTTTTTTTTTTCTCCTACTCATTACATATGAAGAAATTCCTTTCAGGAATAAATCTATTCACCATTGTGTTAATTTTTCATTGGCATATGTATCTCAACACTCCATCCTTCTGGTAAGAAGGAAGTTTCTTTAATTCACAGAAGTTTGGAGCTGGAACTTAATGCTTTATTTACCCCTCAGATGATAAAAGCAGTTTCCCCATTGTTCTTGTATACTGGCTCCTAATCCTGTTTCCAGAGAGGAACACACTGGTGCTTTGTCATCCTACTTCTACATGCTCTCTGAGAGAAAGTATATTGCCCAGGAAGATCTGCTTTTACCCGTTTTCCAGAGTCGAATCAGAAATATTCTTTTAGAAGTTATCTGTGACCATTACATCATTACCTAAATGTTATAAAATAATTTTAATAATTTTATAATTCTATTTCAATATTAATAATAAATATTCGTTAATGCCAGTAATTTTACATAATTTAATAATTTAAATTTTATTAATGTATTTTTAATGTCCATAAAATATGTTGGTTCCTTATTGGATGTGAACAGTTTTGATTTACCACTTGATGACCTAGGCCATAGTCTTTCTTCACAATTAAATTTGAATGAGCAAAGAAAGCAGGACTGTGATCCTCAAAGGCAATTATATTTAATAAATAATTAAAGAACAGTGTGTATTTGGAGTCGTTTTGTGATTCAACACAATGCCAAACAACTAAGTTCTACCACATCCTAGTTCCCCCAGACATGACAGCTGCTGTACCTATGCTGTTTTTCTGTGAATGTATGTATGATCTATGAAATGTGTGCACAAGATGGCCTCACTGCCTTTTGTCATTCTGTATCCAGAACTGCATATTGCCAGTAATTAGGTGTACAGACAATTACAAATTAGATCTTCTAAATTCACAAGATAAATGATTAGGAGGCAACTTAGCGACAGGGTAGCACTGGAAGCACTGAAACCTCTAATTCCAGTATATCCCCATTTAAACTGGATGACTCAGAATGCATGCTTCCTCAAACAAGTGAGTCAAGATTAAAGATAGAGTTGAATTAGTAATAAGTAACTATTTATTAATTAAGACTTCAATTTACATATTGTTGGGATACCATCTTTACTCATCAGTACATAAAAACTGTGTTTATAAATTCAATCTACTGCATATTTGCAAGTATTAGCATACAAAAAAATCACCAAGTTCTCCAGAGTTATCAACCTGACTTTGAGACAAGCTCATTACTACCACTAGCCCAATTAACATCAGTGGTAGCGGTTCATTAAGCTAGACTGAATGAAAACATGGGTTTTCTGTCTGTACCTGCACACAGACATATAGTCACATACAAACAAACACAACAAGCACAGCTTCAGGTAAAAACTAGTTGTGTCCTCCATTCTCTTCAAACGGGGGGTTGGACTAGATGACCTTTGGAGGTCCCTTCCAATCCTAACCATTCTACGATTCTATGATTCTATGAGCTATGTAGCAGAAAACAGGTTTTTACCCTCTCCAAATGGAACAGAGAAAACTGTTAGTTGTTTGCTTCACTGTTTTATCTCATCTTCCAAACACAAACTCACGTTCAACTTCATCAAATTTACTCATTAATTTCAGTTAAAATTGTAGGTATTTTCACATGACTCTTAGGAAAATCAAGCCTATAAAGACAATATGTAATGCATACATTAATAATCTAATGCACACATGTAATGCATATAAGTACTTTGCAAAAATACCATGATGAATGAGCACTCACACGTCTGCTATTTGGAAGTTACCTATATTTTTCCACATGAAGGTTTTTTCTTATTATTACTGTTATTCTTATGTTCCTTTTATCACCATAATAAACTGCCTCTACCAGGAAAACTTTATCGTACTATATTTGCTGGCACTAGCAAAAAAACATTGCACTTCTATGGGATGGAGATATGTCTGTTTTCAGGTCAAGTAATCAGTTCTACTTCTTAAACATAGTCTCTTCCACCTTCATCCATCACTGCTAGTCTTACAGTAACTTTCCTTGTGGTGGGCCATCCCCATTGGGCACTTTCATTATCATAAACCCATACTATGCCAACCATAGATTTAGTTTTCTAGTAACTTATTAGGTATGTCATGTTAGCTAATCTGCCATAAAATATTTATCCCCCTACAGGGATTAAAAGAATGACATGCTACTGTTGTGAAAGGGTGAACAAGAAAAGCGGTGATTTCCCTGACAGGCCTGGATGGCTTTCGTGAGTTCAGCGACATTAATGTATGGAAAACAGAGCTGCTGTGTTCTACTTCAGCTAGAACATGTCAGTCCATCACGTTAAAAATATGCACGACTTTAGTCAGCAAACATAAGTACCTTATCCTCCTGCCTCTAAAAGCTGTATTCCACTGGACTTCATCTGAGAAAAGACTGGACAGAAAGTTAAATAAGCATAAAATTACTCAAAAACTCTTCTGAGTCTGTGTGTTGTATTTCTTCCACCACCATCAGTAAATCCCTCTTCTCTGTGTCAGCTATGTAAGCATATTTTAATCTAGAAAATTCACTGAACACCATGGTATTTCCATTCCTTATGCTATTAATAATGACAGTAGAAAAACTCTTGTGTACAGGGAACATTCTTCTTCTGGCAGATTCTGGCTATTACGGAAAGTAAGACATTTTTTAATGATATAGGTATATGTCCTACTAGCTATTTTCACATTTTAGCTGTCAGAATGAGTAAACCATATCCTTTTGAAGAAGGAATTAGAGGTCCATTTACTAAGCTGAAGACACTTAGCATTCCTGTCATATCATATCTTATTAGGAGTACCAGTAAAGGATAACAATTGTTAGACACTCTTCTTATTTTAAACCTTATGCTGTTAAAAATATTTTAAGTTGCTTTTCTATCTCAAAAGATTTTGAAGTTACTAAGATTCTGTCAGAGAGAATAATGAAATAGCTTCTGAGAAGCCAAAGTTTTTCTTTTCCATTCCTGTCACTGCTGAACCTGAAAGGCAGAAGGTTATATGTCATGGGGGGCTGACATCATATATGCTTCCTGTTTAAAACACAGTTCCATTTGGGATCAATTTCGTAAGCAAATAGGACAATCACTGTGATAAGCTGTTACCACATCATCCACTGTTTGAATAATTACTTACAAGACAACATTTCTGTCCCCCACTGTTCCCACCAGACCTCAGTAAGGCATGGAGTCACTTGAACACCTACTGACTCTGTTCCCTCAATTATAAATCCTTACTCAACATCTTTTAAGGACGGGGGTTTTTACCTACTTGTGAGGCCACTCATGCATCCCACCTAACTTTAGCCATTTAACTGAAGCACCCATTCTGAGGATACAGTCCAAGCTAGACTATCCCGCAAGATACGTTTGCAATGATACAAGCACTGAAAATGCCCAAAGAAAGCATATCTTTAAGTCTGTTCCACTGGGTGGTGTACACTTACAGCTGTCTCTAAAACTGAATGTCTCAGATAAGCCATGCAAATTATAATGGAGCCATCTCTTTCCATCCCTTGAAAAAAAAAAACTATTTTTATTTTACAGGTCTTATAATTAAAAGCCATGCTTGAATCTTCTTCCTTGCAGGCAGGGCAGATGTGCAGAATGCTTGAGGGAATGCAGAGGTCTTCTCTGCACACTGTGTTATTCCTGGAGGTCAAAGAAATGTTTCTACCTTAGGATATCCATGCCTAGCTCAACCTTTTCTGTGCTTCTACTTGAGTCTCCTCATATTTCAGACTCCTACACATTTCTGGATTCTGCTCTGTTTGACTGAGTCCCTTTTTGATGTTCTCTATAGGGCACGAGGAGCATAGTTCATACATCAGTCTTGTAAATTAATTATGTTAACAGATGAAGGGTGGAATCATATCAAAAAGTGTGCATGTTCGTCTCTGAAGTCACCTAAGCCAAAAGACTCTTTCCTTACACAAACAGGGTCTCTGTTTCTGAGAAAGCCTGATGCAAAACCTGCAAGACTGCTTAGGGATACATTCCATTGTCTTCCTTATTTATTAAGTCAGTCAAGAACTAGTGGCAGCTCTGGAGTGTTGGGAACACCCCATAGAGTCACTTTTTTTTTTTAATCCTGCAGCTTCTGGTTCCATTGTGAGTGTTAGTGCTGTCATTCTATGTTCCTGCTTCCTTAGTGTTCCCTTTTCTCTACTGACACCACTAATCAGCATATGCCTGATCACAGCATTTCTTTTAAAATCTTTCAAACCTCACTCACCTTGTAACAAATAATCCTGCTCTGGTCATTGAATAGCCACGCTGTTCCTTGTATACACATGGCAAGGCACAGCGACTGGATTACCTCCAGGAGATGCTCAGCTGTGCTAAGTCTGTGAGATTATAGCTGGTCAATCCATTTCTGCCAACCCCAGCATTTATCATATGTTTTAAGGCGCACTCCACAACATAGCTTCTGAACTTTAGTATTTTACTTTTTCCTGATACAAAGCTTTCCTTAATAAAACATAACATTTCAAATGTACTTCACTTTGAAGCCAGATTCCTGCATAGATTCCTTACCTCTGTAAGAACATTATTTACTTTTTCTGCATGCCAGGGAAACAAAGCAGAAAGGGTAAGAAAGCTGGTGTAGCTAATAAAATAGCTCCTTTTTTATCTCCTTTGATAGGAGGAAGTGTCAGGAGATATTTAATTCTTGGGCAGTGGTGACCACTTTGCTTTTCATCCTAAGGCTTTTCTTACATTGCAACAGATTTTTACAAGATAGGAATAAATCTTCAGTTGAACTTTAACTACAGGGCATCAAACTACAAGCTGAGGGAAATGGAGAAATAACATGACAACACTGGTGGTTCTTTTTTGCAAGAGATCTGCCGCATCTCGCCGTAAATGAGACGTCAATCCTGTAATTACCAATTCAGTCAGTATTAATTGTGTGTATGTTACTTCACATTAATCGCTGTCATTTCCCTGTAGTCAGGATGTTTTATAGAACCTAATTTGTAAACAATATGCAAGAGTTTAACCCACTTTAAATTAAAATTGTCAAACATCTAGCATAACCTTCAGTGAATACAGATAATTGTGCAATTGTGCTTTGGCTCCTAAGTAGGAAAAGGGAATGTTTTAGCTATTTGTTACTATAAATAAACTTTTTTAATCCTAGTTGGTCCTAAGGCAAAAACAAGCATGCATTAAAGGTCATTAGTCCACATCCAAAACCGTTGTAACCAATCTGTAACACTTACTTTCTCATCAAGAACAACACAAAACTGAAAAAGCAGGGGTACAAACTTGAGAGTCAAAGGCAAAACTTCTCCAGCAGTTCATATCTTTTGAAGAAATATATATTCTTGATTTAAGATGTGTCCAGGGAAGCATAATCCATGGCTTCCCTTGAAAATAGGAGTCCAGTTGTTAAAAAAATATTTAATCTCCTGATTCTCAATTTGTCAATTTCGAACGTCAGAACTTGCTTTACTTTCACCTGATAAATTTCAGAAAGCCCTCTGTAGGAAAATTATATTTCTTGTACATTATGAGAACATATAAATTACATTTCTCATCTAATGACTACTACAACCAACCTTTCACCTTAGATTTTATAGATTAAGTAGATTGAGCTCTTGGAAGCCTTCAGCTTTAATACATTTTTTTTTCCTGTGCTTTAATTATTCCACTGGCTGTTCTCACTGGTGATCAACAACCTTGCTGAATTGTGAACATTAGTTTTCCACTGGAAAGCCCCTGAAAGTGCCAAATAAACCAAAACTTCTCCTTAGTATTCTCAGAATTGCATTAAAACCTTCACTGCAAATTACATTCTTTCTCTCCTATGCCATAACTACTTCTGATTCAAAATTAATTGCTCATCCATTGCTTGTGAACCACTTGGATCCTGTGCTTAATATGGGCAGTAGGTTCCTTAGGTATGTTTCTCATTCTGAGATTCATAAACACTGAAGCACAACCATCATCAGAAAATTTTTCATGTGACTAAAAGAATATTATGAAATTAAATGAATCACAAACTGTGACCCTGTCTTCAGTCTGTCTCCTCTGGAGACCTCAGCCCAGACCACAAACTGTAACTCTTGAGTGAAGTTGTCAAAAATGCAAACTCCAAACTGACTACCAGCTTTCCTTTCAATTAAAACCAAACTTCATCTAATAATTTTATAATAATCTTAATCTTATATTGTACAGTTTAGGCATGGTTTGCACAGTTTTCAGGTTGATTATCAAACTTTTAAATAATCTGCTACTTTTTTGACAGAAAATATCTATGTATAAAAGTTGCCAGAAACAGGGGCGTCTTTTCATAAGTGGTATCATTTTTCAATACTTTATACCCTTTCATTACCTGTAGTTTGAGACTCACAAGCCACCAGTCCAGAAATGCTGCCTAGAAATACTCACATCTCATTGGCTTCAAAGACAGAATTAAGTTGATGCACCTTGCTGGTCCTTTAAAACCTGGGACTTTTGAAAAACTAGCAGGTATGCAGGGACTGAAAGATGCACTGTATCTGCTTAAAGAATAATGGATGTACAGTATTCATGAACACCATAGCCATTATGGCTAATAGGAAGGTGTTCATACAAAGGAGACTAAATACCCCAAGAAGTTCAGAGTTTAGAAGTTTTCAGCACAAGCCTAAACTCTGAATTCCTTACACAAAAATACAATGTTGTCTTGATTAAATGATTTGTACTGTGCAAATGAAATGAACGTAAATCTGAGATTAGGAAACAGATCAAGGCACATGGCACCAAATTAGAATGCAGATGCACTGAACATGCTCACAAGAACAAAACTAAGATTTGAAGGGGGACGGTTACAGTCAAAGTGTCCAGCTCTCACTAAGCTTGATGACCTTCTCTGTTACGTGCATCTGGAACACATAAGTGTTTCACATCAACACAAGCGGTCGTGTGGTGTTTCTCCAAAGAGGCTGTTCTTTGCAAAGCAGCCAGTCTCCTTAATCATACACATAGCTAATGAATGAAAAAGGATAGGAAGAGCCTTCTATCAAATTATACAAACTATCCACACTGACACCTGAGGTTATATTCATATACATTCTAGGATGAAAGATATAGAAAATAAAACTTAGTATGAGATGAGTAAAAGGCTTACTTACCTTCCCAACTAACAGATAGGAATGCATTCATTTTACTTACATATTCTGTATTCTGATATGTATATATATTTTGCAAGATTTTTTACTGTTAACTATAAATAACTGATGATTTATCTGTAAAACATTCTTACAAACTTTGTAATCTATTTAAAAATATGGATAAAATAATGGAGGAGATGGCTGTATTGAGGAATAAAATTGAAAAGGCTATGAAAGTTTTGATGTTTACAGGGCTTATGGACAGCATTCATGGGAAAGAACAAAATTTATCAGATTAGTAATTTACTGTGCAAATGCAATACCTGGCATTTTCCACTGGAGGCACTACAGCAAAACAAAAGGTCCCCAAGGATGCCTGAGCCAACGTTGTTCTAGATTCTGGAGTTGCTGTTTAGGAAGATATTTAACCATGTGGTTGGCTTCCAGCATGATTAATCGTATTACTTTCAATGGAACTATTCACGTTCTTCAACTAGGCTTCCTGAATTAGAGTATGTTTACACAAAGTAATAGGAAAAAAAAACCCCAAACCACTGCCTTCCAGAGCATCAATTGTTCACAAAATTCACTAAATTAGCATTTTGCTGCTATAGCTTCTAGTATTGGCTGGTGTCAAAGCGCAATACATCAATTTCACTCCCACGAGCTCAAAGCAACCTCTCATCATTCCTTTTTTTTTTTTTTTTTGCTAATTTTTTTTTGATCCATTATGACTGGATTCCTTGCATATACCCTACTTCTCATTTGGGTTCTTTCACTTAGAGGATGGATCTCCACTGAAAATTAGCCTTCTCACAATTCAGATGCAGTAGGAGACATTTTACAGCGACACAGGACAGCCTTTTCAGAAAAAAAAAAAAACCCAATATTTATTAACCACTTAGAATACAGTACCTTAAGGTCTCTAGGTCAGAATGGACAAGCACGGAGTACACTCATGTCAGTATCTGGAAGCATTAATTGTTATTTTCCTCAAGAATAGTTTGTGATTTCTTCTCTCGGTTTGCTTGCCAGTCAACCGCAGATGGAAGGTTACTGAAGAGTAGAAGAGAATGAATTTTCCATGTCATTATCTTTCAGAGATGAGAAGCACAAAACAACACCTATTCTATTCCATGTCTGGCACAATGGACTTCTGTCTTTGGGCCAGATGTGATCTACTTTTGAAAGGAAAGTGGAAATCTAATTAGAACATACTGTGGAGAGACAGACCTTACACTCATCTGAGTTTTCATTAAAGTAGCTATATAAAGCATTTGATATCTTGCAGGCTGCAGCTGTCAGCTTCAATAGCTACTTTTGAAAGCCCTAAAGAAGAATTAATTGCAAGGTAATGATTGCAGCATTATAGTTAGCGCAGCTTGCAGTTCCAATGCAAGAATAACCATTTAAAAGAGGCCATTGCTATGGACTCTGGCTTGAATTCTGTGAAGTGTTAAGCAGTGTTAATTCTCATTAATTTCAGAGGACCTTGCATTTATCACCACCTAGGATTTCACCCAGTAATAGTAGCGGGATTTTTTTAAACCAATATGTTCTTCTGAAGTTTCAGATATCCTGTCTTATCTGTGGTGGGGCATCTGATAAAGTCATTTGCTTTTTTTTTTTTTTTTTTGCTTTTTTTTTTTAAAAAAAAAACAAAACCTGTGTTTGCTTTTTAAAAATATTTACTTTAGACAGCCTGCAGGTCTTTATTTATGAATGGACCACATTTTTGGACAATGACAACAATATATCTCATCTGCTGGTATTGTTCTTCATTATGCAAAATTACTCTAGAGGATGTCACAAAAAGAAGTACAGAGTATTTGCCAGTTCATCTCCTCTCCCAATTAAATTCATAGCTTTAAGAATACAGACTATTTCCTTGATCTGATAGGTAGCAGAACAAAGCACTTGTATTTTAGGTGTTGTCTGTCATGTTTTATCTGAGGAAGACATTTACATACTTTAACAATGTCAAGAATACAGGCTTCCAAATTCATACTCAAAATGGTAGCTTCCATTAATCACCAATTAACTAGGCAGTAATCCAGAAGAGCAGCTTGCTCTAAGACCTTGATACCAACTGAACATCCATCAATATATTTTTAATGTATTGGAGAACATTTTGTACTTCCATGAAAAATTGTAATTGTAATAATGAATAATTTTTTGTTATTACTGCAACAAGTTAATATACTAATGGATCTCTGCTTTATTCCCAACTTGTAAGCTAACTGATTGTTAATGCATGTTTTTATGTGGTAACATTACTCAAATGCCAAAATATGACATTACTCTTAGTAAGGAGTACTTTGCTGAGTAAAAACACTGTAGTGTAGAATGAATGCTCCCCATTGTTTTATTGCAACATTGCAGTTCTGCAGATAGGTGTGTTAAAAGCTGGTGTCTTTTGAATACCGAGTTTCTAAATCAGGCTGTATACTGTAACTGAATGTAGAAACACGAGAAAAACATGCAACAAGACTTTTTTTTGTTCTATTTTACACACAAAAATGCTCAAAAGAGATAGAAAAATCACCATTGTCACTCTAAGTCCTTTCATGTCAAGTACAAAAGGCCATAGTGGAGGCAGATGAGCCTAACTGAGGAATACAAGATTGTCCATATTGGAACAAGTGATATAAAACTTTTGCCAGATGCACAGTGATATTCATCTCTTGAGCACGTCTGCGGCTTCATTCTTCACCAAAACCTCTTTCTTGGACAAACCAACACTGCCATTGAAAAAGGTTTATTACGCTGTCTCTAACGCCGGCACTTCGCTGCTGCCTAGTGGTAGCTATGCACACAAAATGTTAACCAGAAGCTTGCCCTAAATCTCTTCGCTGGATAAAAAACTGGCTGGACATAAAGAGTGGTGGTGAGTAGAGTTAAATCCAATTGGCAGCCAGTTATAAATGGTGTTCCCCAGGGCTCATGAATACCTTCATCAATTATCTGGATGAGGGAATCGAGTGCGCCCTCAGTAAGTTTGTAGATTACACCAATTTGGGCAGGAGTGTTGATCTGATGAGGGTAGGGAGGCTCTGCTGAGGGTTCTGGACAAGCTGGATCGATGGGCTGAGGCCAATTGTATGAAGTCCCACAAGGCTCAGTGCCAGCTCCTGCACTTGGGTCACAACAACCCCATGCAACACCACAGGCTTTGGGAAGAGCGGCTGGGAAGCTGCCTGGTGGAAAAGGACTTGGGGGTGTTGGCTGACAACCAGCTGAACATGAGCCGACAGTGTGCCCAGGTGACCAAGAGGGCCAACAGCATTCTAGCCTGTATCAAAAATAGTGTGGCCAACAGGACTAGGAAAGCGATTGTCCTCCTGTACTCAGCACTGGTGAGGCTGCACCTCAAATACTATGTTCAGTTTTGGGCCTTTAACTACAAGAAAGACATTGAGTTGCTGGAGTGCATCCAGAGAAGGGCAACGAAGCTGGTGAGTGGTCTGGAGCACAAGTCTTATGAGGAGCGGCTGAGGGAACTGGGATTGTTTAGTTTGGAGAAGAGGAGGCTGAGGGAAGACCTCATTGCTCTCTACAACTGCCTGAAAGGAGGTTGTAACGAGGCGGGTGTTGGTCTCTTCTCCCAAGTAACTAGTGATAGGACAAGAGGAAATGGCCTCAAGTTGCATCAGGGGAGGTTTAGATTGGATATTATGAAAAATTTATTCACTGAAAGGGTTATTAAGCATTGGAACAGGCTGCGCAGGGAAGTGGTTGAATCTGCATATCTGGAGATATTTAAAAGAGATGTAGATGTGGCACTTAGGGGCATGGTTTAGTGGTGGACTTGGCAATGTTAGGTTAACGGTTGGACTCAACCGTTTTAAAGGTCTTTTCCCACCTAAATGATTCTATGATTCTATGAATCAGAATTCCATTGAAGTAATCTTTTCGATAATTATGCTGCCTGTTTTCATACCCATATACCAACAGCTGCTTGCACCTTTATGTGCTAGCATATTTTTCTGTACTATATTCTACTGCACTGGTACATCATACTCTTCACTTCCATCAACGCAAGTAATAAACTTCAACTACCTGAAATATAAAACAAGCACATTTGTGTCTCTCAGAGCAATTATGAGAAATACTTCCAACTAGCCACCAATCCAGCCAGCATGGCTAGTTTGGCTGAGGTAATAGAGGATATGAGTCTGGCTTAGTGATTATGTGAAACAGCTCACAAAGATCATACAAGAGTTTTATAAGCTAAAGAAAGAATGAGTAAGTACAAGCTTGTCTAGCACAGCCAACAGCAGGAATTCTAGGGACACAGTATTGCACTTGGGTGGTAATTTTCTCCATTGCTAAGAGGTGATAGATATTTGGCTCTGATTATAACCTGGCCTAAATCTCAGAAAAAAAAAAGCAGAAAACTTTTTTTTTTTTTGAGAAATACTTGGAGTTTGTGCACGACTACAGGAATTGTTAGATATGAACTCCTACTTATCTCTCCCTCAAGAAAAGACTAGAGCCTTAACTTCATCTTCCCATTGCATGGATCTAGTACAGAAATGTCCTAACTTGCTGATTTTACAGGCCAGGAATGAATGGGTCATGCAGAGAGACAGGAATAGTTCTCCAGAGAACACAGTTTTTCTGGCAGCTGTATAGCACAGCTCATGCATCACAGACATCCTGCTTTTGTTTAAGCCTCACAGGACAACCCAGCCCATCAAACAGAGATGAAAAACAACTTTTTCTCCAGTGAGCAGCAAAAATTATTCTAACTGGCAGCAAAATAAACTGGTAAGTTTTTCAGCCCTGCCGCACCTTCATAATGAAATCACAGACAGCTCTGCAGAGGCAACTTTGTTCAGCTTCAAAGCATTTTAAAAACATTGAATAATCTTCATATTCCTCCTGTGGGCAGGAAAGTATTAGTATCTGCCAATTAAAACCATTACAGAAATAGAGGCACAGAGAAGCTGCAAGAGCACAGTGCAGATGTTCTGAGTGAGTGTGTGCCCACACATACTTGAGCTAGAGAACGTTTTGCTTCATTTGAAGTTCTGCTTTTTTTCTTTGCTTTGCTAAGTACCAGCGCAATTGGTATAAAGATGGGGTTCTTCTCTTCCTCTCTTCCCAATGCAGTTGATGGTAATAAATTGGTAGGGAGACAGAACAAAAGGCTCTGAGCAGCATTTGGAGCATCAACTCTGTTTGCCATCTTTTAAAACTCAGATAAAGTTTGCCTGGCAGAACATCAAAGAGAAACTTATGTGTGCCTTCTCTAGAAACACAGAGAATCCATTGCAGCTCAAGAATAAAAAATAAAAGAAGAAATGGGGCATGCTCATCACTGAAAATTATATCCATAAAGATGCCCCAACATACTGCTTCCTGCAGTAAAAGACTTTATCCTATTCCTTCTCACCTTCCACAGAGATAATTCAAAATGCATTTTAATAATTCAAAGTGCATCAGTACTGAGGAAATACATGAGAATCCTTAAGTATTTCCTGGCCGCAATATTTTGAAAGATAAAAAAATGAAGGTAACTGCATGCAATTCACAGTTCTGAGAATCTATGGTCCATCATGCTAACCTGCTGTTCAGAAAAAGGCAGTTGTTAACACATAGATGTGAAATGTTGCCTGCCAGTTATAAGGGAAGGAGGGGAAAGGGAAAAGTGAATAATTTTTCACTGTTCTATGCTGAATCGCAGTCTTTGCACAGATGCAAAAAAATCACAAGTGGAAGACAACTTTGCCTACCTAAGCTACAACTTCTGCCTTACAGCAGGGAGAAAAAAGAGCCAAGAGCCAACTTGCTCAGACATAGAGATCCTGAGTCAGAACACAGGCACTCACTCCTCCAGTAGGAGGTTGTGAAAAGGCACCTGAGAGTATTGGAGGGCATATCAAACCAATTGTGGTTTATTCTATTGACCCAAATAGACAAAAGTGTGTTCACTCTTTCATGGCTTCCACTTCTCTTTAACAAGAAATAGTTATTCTAGTTGTCTAGACTGTGGACAGAATGACTATTTTCCCACTCCTGAAGGTGAGACCCTTCATGATCATGAAGGTTAGGTGCGGGCTTGCTTACACCTAGCATGATCAGAGACAATAGTAACAATCACTGAAGGGAAAGACCCAGAAAATCTTATCCTTAATCTAATTACTAATTTATTTTCCAAATGCTTTTTTTTTAAATACCAACAAATTGGTTGAAAACCTGTAGTCTGAAGGTATTTGAGGATCCGTGGACTACTTTTCATATCTACAAGACATACCACCAAAGGAAACAAGCTTATGCCAACAAGACTTAGCTAATTAGGACCCAGACGATCACTGAATAACATTCAGAGGCATGTACACCGAGAAAATTTGAAACTATTTTGTTAGGGTAGTTTTTCATAAAATGATGCTATTAGATACAAAAATAACTGTATTTAAATATATATCAGGTCTTACTATTTTCATCTCAAATTTCATACTTAAATTTTTCTTGCTTGCTATGTTACTACAATTTTCCCTGTTGTATTTTAACATCCAAATGGATTCAGAATGCATAGCAGGGCATATATGAATTCATGGAAAACATATGATTAAATGTATGTTACTATAGGGAATCAGAGGAACAGCTGGAAGCTCCAACACTTACTTGAACATGCAGCTGAGTTGGAAAGGATCTGGAAAGTGTCCTAAGTTGAGAAAAATGGTATTTTACCTGGTAGTGGAAAGAAGTACCTTCCTAAAGAGTTTTGCATGACATACTAACCAGCACCGACTGTACAGGATACAAAGCATCATTTACTTAAAACTATGGCATGAATCAGTTCTCTGCCACCTAAAAATTGCTTTGGCATGTCCTTATTTTCAGTATTGTTTTCCAGCCTCTACCATAATAATGAAAAAAATTGTACATTCTACTCAATTTTATGGCCAGTGTGCTCTCTATGCTTTCCTTTATCTTGATAACTCAATGCTGGCCCAAAAGAAAGAATAAATATTCAATCTTTCTTTCAAAATGGGAATGGAAGAAGGTAGGCACTGGTGGGGTTTCCTTGTTCCAAGGACATCCTTACGTCCTAATGTATTCTTGCAGAGTTTACCAAATACAGAAATTACACACTGATAAATGTATTAGAACTATGACGTAAGTCTTTAAGAAAGTATTTCTCACTTTCTTTTGTACAGCTAGACACCTAGTCACCAGCCAGGTAGGACATAGTCCTAAGTTTGCTTTCTACTGTGCTTGGCTTAGCTCTTTGTGGTCTGGTCTTAAAATCAGCTAGAAAATAAATGTATTTGAAACTGCACAGGCAGAATTCTCGAAGCAGGAAGTTTCATAGGGCATTCTGCCCTGATGTACATCTGTCAGATTCTGAAAAATTGAAAACAATAAAGTGTGAAAATAGAAAAATTTTGCATAAAATGTAATCAATATTTTAAAATTGAGTTTACAGTAGCTCATCTTCAGCCTTAATGGAAATGCTTGTATTCACTGTGCAAAAAATTCTACCTCAGATGAAATTTGTCGTATTGCCTAGTTCTTGCAGACAGTAGAGTCTACTAAACAGTGGCAACACTGCATTTATTTTTGATTACTAATAATGGTGATATTTTTACAGGGATGCAGCATGAAAAGACAAAATATTAGACTATTCTCAACATTTTAACTCAATTACTACACTAGCTAAGGTCTGTGGGCTTTCTGTCTCAAGTCACAAATTGTAAAATAACATTCTCTGTCTGGTCTCCCCATTTTCCTTTTCTGCATGATTATTTTAAAGTGAAGATACATTCAAGTATCTACATTATATATGTCATAGGCCATTGGAACGATAAACTCTTAAACAACAGCAGCCAGGATGGTCCAACAATCTGCATGTCAAATTTAGACTTCAGTGCTTATCAGCCTTACTATACGTTGAGCACCTAACTATCAGAACAATGACCATCTGCGAAGTTTTACACCATGCTAATGACTAGAAAAAACAACATTAGTTTGATGAGCCTCTGCTTTAGTTAACTGGTAAATTGATAGATTAATTACACTAAGGTCACAAGCAAGATGAGCATTGCCCTGTAGAAGATATGTAGTAGAAGACAGTCCTCACTCTCCTTAATTACAAAAACAGGCACAGTGTGGAAAACAGGGGAGATTTACTGAAGCCAAATAGCAGATGAATGACTTAAAAGATCCCAAGACTCCTAAACTCTAATTCATCAGTGCAACCCCTGGACTACAAGGTGTTCAAGGTATTTTTCTGCGTCAATAAACTACCATCTCCAATCCCAGTACTAATATTAATCAATAAAAACAACAAAAAAAAAAACAAAACCAAAAAAACCCAACCCAACCACCTTCTAGAAATAAACTCTGGAATGCAACGCTTATTTACAAGCAGCCAAAGTAAATGCTTTATTTAGAATCATAGAATGGTTTGGTTTGGTTTGGGTTGGTGTTGTGGTTTTGTTTAGTGAGGGGGGGCCTAAGGTGGTAGCTTCTGTAGGAAACTGCTAGAAGTCACTCCCCTTTGTTCAGTGGACTCAGCCAGGCCTAGGGCGGACCTGCTGCTGGCCAAGGCCGAGCCAATTGGTAGCAGAATGTCCCGTGATAACGCCTCTGCGATAACGTATTTAAGAAGGGGAAAGCAGAAAAAAAGAGAGAGAAGAGAAGATGTGAAGAAGCTGAGCAGGGGCAGAGGCGCAGAGGGGGAGGCGCAGGCCTCATGGGCCTTGCAGGCCTCACCCTCTGGCCTCTCGCCAGGCAGCCGACTGGGCCCGACTCGGTCCAGCCCGGCTGCAAGAAGTGGAAAGGAGATGAGAAGTGAATAAGATGTAAAAAAGATCCTGAGAGACATCTACCAGCCTGTTGTGAGGAACGGCTGCAGACGCCAAGGTCAGTTCAGAAGGAGGGGGAGGAGTAATGTGGCTCCTGGCCAAGATTCCCCTGCAGCCTGTGGTGACGACCATGGTGGAGCGGGTTGTCCCCTGCAGCTCATGGAGGTCCACGGGGGAGCAGAGATCCACTTGGAGCCCGTGAAGGACCCCGTACCGGGGAAGGTGGATGCCTGAAGGTGGCTGTGGCCCGTGGAGGGCCCGCTGGGGCAGCTGTTCTAGAGGGACTGCACCCGTGGAAGAGATGACCCACGCCGGAGCAGTTCCACGAAGGACTGTGGCCTGTGGCAGGGACCCCACGATGGAGCAGGGGAGGAATGTGAGGAGTTCTTCCCCTGATCATGAAGCAGCGGCGTGAAACAACATATGATGAACTGACTGCAACCCCCATTCCCTTTCCCCCCCCCGTGCCGCTCGGGGTGGGGGAAGGTAGTAGAGATAATGTTAAGCTTGGGAAGAGGGAGGGGTGGGGGGAGGTTATCTTGTTCTCTGTCTCATTATCCTGCTATTTGTAGTAATAAATGAATAGTTTTCCCCAAGTCGAGTCTGTTTTGCCCGTGACGGTAACTTTAAGGATTTCTCCCTGTCCTTATCTCAAACCTTGAGCCGTTTTTCCTTATATTTTCTCTCCCTGTTCTCTCGGAATGTGCGGGGAGCGAGAGAGAGACTGCGTAGTCTGGTCCCGATCGGGGCTGAACTACGACAGTTGGAAGGGACATTTAAGGGTCATCAAATCCAGCCCCCTGCAAGGAGCAGGGACATCTCCAACCAGATCAGGTTGCTCAGAGCCTCATCCAAGCTGGCCTTGAATGTTTCCAGGGATGGGGCATCCACCACCTCTCTGAAACCTGTTCCAGCGTTCCACCACCCTCACTGTAAAAAATGTTTTCCTAATATCTAATCTAAATCTACCTCCCTCTATTTTAAAATCATTACCCCTTGTCCTATTACAACAGGCCCTACTGAAGAGTTTTTCCCCATCATTCCTGTAGGACTCCTTTAGGTATTGGAACGCTGCTATAAGGTCTCCCTGGAGCCTTCTCTTCTCCAGGCTGAACAGCCCCAACCCTCTCAGCCTGTCCTCATTGGAAAGGTGCTCCAGCCCTCTGATCATCTTTGTGGCCCTCCTCTGGACCTTCTCCAACTGGTCCATGTCCTTCTTACGTTGGGGGCTCCAGAACTGGACACAGTACTCCAGGTGGGGTCTCACCAGAGCAGAGTAGAGGGGGAGAATCACCTCCCTCGACCTGCTGGCCACGCTCCTCTTGATGCAGCCCAGGATGCGGTTGGCCCTCTGGGGCGCAAACGTGCATTGTCAGCTCATGTTGAGGTTCTTGTCCACCAGCACTCCCAAGTCCTTCTCCTCAGGGCTGCTCTCAACCCACTTAGTTCAGTCTGCAGCAAGATTGTGTTGTCTTTTTCTGTATAATAGTTAGAACAGCTACAATAATACTTACAAAGTGAAATGTGAATTGCCTGTGTACATTTACGTTAATTTATTGCTGAGAAATGCGTGCTCTGCTTACTATGAATTCCATGCTATGATTTGGATTGCCAAATGCATTTCTTCTCAGGGAACTGTTTTGTTTGATAATGTGCTTTTTTTTTTTTTTTTTGGGTAGCAGACATGTCCTCATCCTCTCTCTTTTGGTAAGAGTGATAGATATAATTAATGTATAAACATACAGTGTAGTTTGCAGACCTGAACCAGGATGCCACAATGTAGAGATGCCAAAAGTTTCACCATATAATTACTCTGAATGCTACCAGAATCCTAGGAACACACTGATCCTCTCTTTGAACCTCCCTAAATGGATAAACTGCTACAATTACCTTAAGAGTAAAGATTTTTATAAAAAACTTTGAAATAAATTTGTATTCCTTCCTTAAAACTGGGAGAAAACCATCCAAATATACTTAATGGGAAGGGCTTGATACCTCCAGTTATTCTTATCTGAATACCTGTCAGTGTCCTGCAGATTTAACAACCATGTGTAGAAAGAGAAGCATCTGTCAGTCCTTTCTGAAACACCAGTTTAGTAGCCTGTCATGAGGTACAATGATCTCTGAAATCTCAACATCTACCGTCTATTATCACACAGCAGTATCTAAGATAACATGGGGAGAGAGATACTACTGTGTACCAGCTGCAATCACAGCAAGTTTTTATGGTGATAAAGCTAGTGAAAAATACGTATAAGCAAATCCATGTATGAGAAGGAAAAAGAAAAACAAAAGATGTGGGATAGGAAGATCAGAGGAAGATTTGTAAGAAAAAAAATAGAGAAAATGACAGTTGGCATAAATCTTAGAACGACAAAAAGAAGATAAAAAGCAAATAAAGAAAGAAGGGGGTTATAAAAGAAAAATGGAGAAAGAGTCAGAGGCCAGCAGAGGTTTAAGGGCTGGTCTGCAGATGGAGTATGTTACAGGAAGAAGAGTTTCTGTAGTCATACACAGACAGTCATTATCAACAGGTTTGAAGTATAAACTCCCTAACATTTACCTAACTCCACTGATTTAACAAAGGGAAAAAAAAAAATAGAAAAAAAAAAATCAGCGGCTTGTTCTCTTTCCAGGATTAAAGTAACCCTACTGGGAAAAGAACCTTTATACTGCCTGAAGTGAGGGTGATGGGAAGTAAAGCTTTTGAGGGTGTACAGGATGTGCATGCCATTTATCTCAAACTATTAAAGCTAAGGAATCTTACTTCCCTCCGAGGGATATCTAACTGTCCATTTTCCAGAAATGAAAAGGAATCAGTAGAAGGATTTTCACTAAATGGGAGATTTTAAGGTACCTTTTCACCTACCGTTGTCAGAATCTTTTAAACAAGCAAAGGGTACAACAAATAATCCTTATACAGTTTTCTAGGAGCAAGAATATTAATTCCCAACATATTTTTAGCCCTGAAGTAGCAAGGCTTTATAGTCACAACAGCCACGCTGTGCAGTTACCACGTTTTTATGTGCTTCTTTGTGCATTGGCACCTGCTTGTCCTGCTCCTTCTTTTCTCTCTTTTCCTTTCTCTCATCCTGTAATTACCATTTCAACTTTACTTTGACAAATCCCTTACACAAAACGTTGCTCAAAACAACAGAGGACAGATCTCGGCTATCTCCTACTGAATATTTAAACTATCTCTGACCATAGTTAAAACTTTAAAAGTGACATTAGAACTGAAACATTCATTGCCATTTCATTTTAGACATGTTGAATATAGACATTTTTCTCAAAAATATATTAACTCTACAGTAGCTTATTGTGTTTACTGCAGGCTTTTAATTGACTCAATTTGATTTTTTTGTATTACTTAATTCTAAAGTGCTGTAAGCTATTGTGTTCATTAACAGGCTTATTGGACTAAATTCAAAGCCTTATCAGAATAACGTTTAGAAAAATGGCTACTTGTTTATCCTCCTGTGATCTTGGACTTTGCTACATTAACCCCTCTCTGATTAACCATGGAGTATTTCAGAGTAGCCAGTAACGGCCATCAAGGGACTTAAATATCACATAAGGTGCATTTATATAACTGAGGGTACCTAAAAACGGGAGGATCAGAGTTCATTTTTCTGCAATCTATTACAATTCCAGGACAAAATGTCCACATTGCATCTTTACTAGCAATGAGTTTAGACTGTATGCTGTATGCCTGAGTGCACACCATGCAGGAGAGCTAATTGCTGGAGAATCACACATCCACATTTCAAGGGAGTACCTCTGGTGGCAACCAGATACACAATTTAAATCTCAGGTCTGCCAGGAATGAAATAATTTTGAGTATACCACCAACATAGCTAAGTGCGTATCCCAGTACTGACACCACAAACTCGTACCAAAAAATATCCCTAGTTCACTCTGAGTTGCTAATGTAGAGGTACACGTAAGACTCCATGTACTCTCAGGTGTACACCTAGTCTGTGCAAACTCTTTCTAAAAACCATGGAATATATTGAATCATTACATTATTTGTTAGCTCCACATTGAAAACAGAGGTACTAAGTGGGATTACTCACAAATTGTGTCTCAAAAATTCTGCAGGAGTGTCTGGTTTCTTCAAAACAGAACACAAACATGTTTCAGTTATGTGATCAAAATGTAAATAAATTATCACAGGTTTTTTGAGGAGGGGAGGTGGGACATTGTTTTTCCTTCCTTCTGACTAGCTTCCAACACATATAAATTTGGGATTCATTAAGGAATTCTGGAAGAGTCTAGTACATTAGGAACACCTATAGGGTACACATCACTGATGTGTATTAATCATATTCTTTCAGTCTATGCTGACTCAGTTGACATTCTGAATCACTTTCAGAAAACAGAAAGGATGTATTTTGCTTATATACATATATGCACACATGAGCACCAATCAGATTTTCTTTACCTTCTACAGCAACAACAACAACAAAAAATATCAGGATTTGTGTACAGTGTTCAAGAAGTTCATCTACCACTAGCAATTTCTTTAACTGTCATATATATTTCCATTTGGATACACAAATCAATTCACTGTTGTCTCCAATTATTTCCTCTGCCAGTTCACCTTATTTTTTTTGTAAACCCTGCAATAATAAGAGATACCTCTGGTATGTCAAGTGGCTTAAACTAGCATCTTCAGAAAGATGTTTGTATCCAAGACCTGGAATTTCAGTAGAGCTAAGCTCCCCTTGAAGAAAAAGTAAAAGCAGGCAGATCGCCACAAAATCACTGTCAAGAGTCTGAGTATCTTGCAAGCAGATGTTGAAAGATGGACTGGTTAATATTTAGCCTTTGAAAATCTGACCCTTTGGCCATAACATTGTTTGCTGTAGTGCAAGGCTTTCCAAACTGTTCCATATATGCCACTAACTCTATGTGAGCTACATCAAAAGTTATACACTGCCTAAGTATCCAAAGCCTGCCTCAACAGTCTACTGCTTTCTCCTGAGACTGCCCAGTAGCTAAGGCAAAGCTGAAAACTAGGATCTCAAGAGGGTGGGTAAAGGCTCACATACCTTTTCTTGCTCCTGCTCATTATTTTTTCCCAGTCACAACATTGAGGAGCTTACGTTAAAGCACTCAAAGTGCAGAAACTCTGATTAAGTATGTTCTTCAAAAGTTCAATAGTAAACAATTAAAAACACTGGATTTTAACTTGTAACATGCCCAACAGAACTCTTAGACTAGTCTTCTACCTAATATAAGAAGACTAGTCTTCTACCTAATATAAGCCAAAATTTCAGACATATTGCAGTCAATCCACATATTGTTAGCCTCATCCACAGCACACATCAGAGAAACAACTGCTTCAAAGTTCAACAAAACACAAACTCATTTTTTCCCCAGTTTATCTCTAAATTAGTTTTCAAAAATAGCATGCATTTCTCCTATGTAAAATTATTCAAAACTTTTTTTGAGTGTCCACCTTGTGGTACCTGAAAAAGGTCTAGTTTTCAGATCATGGGGTTAATATTGAGATCAATCACATTACTCAAAACTTAAAATACCAGTTTTGGACTCTCCTGATGGGAACCTGATATTACTTAAGACCATCCCACATCTATAATCAAAGATGCAAGAATCAAGATCATTATAATTTCTCTTACAGATATCTCTAGCTCTACTTTTTTTTCATTGCTATGATAGCTCACAGAATACCAGATCAGAACTTCTTGAAAAACATCTATTCTGGTAAGAAGTAGCAGGAAGGATGCATTTCTGCCATTGCAGGGAAGATGAGAAGGTAATAGATCATGAAAAAAAAAGGGTCTGGAATCGATTTCAATAAGTCATCTAGACGATCTCTCTGCCTGAAGGCAAGGTCAGCTATGCAGAAGCC
This sequence comes from Chlamydotis macqueenii, assembly GCF_036417535.1. Lineage (NCBI taxonomy): Eukaryota > Metazoa > Chordata > Aves > Otidiformes > Otididae > Chlamydotis > Chlamydotis macqueenii. The sequence goes on along the minus strand of NC_141560.1, from coordinate 60,927,944 downwards.
CTTTCTGACATACTAGAACTTCAGTATTGAATGCTACTGGTTTAAACACTTCAGCTGACAACAAATTGCTCTTATAATTTTAACAGTTGACAGCTATCAAGGATATAGGCCTTAATATTTACATAAATATTTACCAAACTGCTTCTTGGGTTCAAAATAAACCATTACTGAAAGTGAAAACAACTATCTCCACTAAAACATTGTGCTAGATACATGGGCCAAATTGTGATTTCAGTCAAAATTAACTCCAGTAGAATTATTTTGGATACACCCTGATTACTAAAGACCATAACATATTCCTGCAGCCTGGGATATATCTCCATTTAAAGATGCAATGGCATATGCACATGTGTAGCATTCAGTATGGGTTTCCCAACATGTTCTCATTCTGCACATCAGTCTATCAAACAAAAAAAGCATGGGAAATGCACTTGTACAACCGCTGCTCTATTCTGTAAGCCATAACAGCTGCAACAGAAAAGAGGTTAAAAGTACAGAAGTACTACAGCATATTACTGTTCTAGAAGATACATAACATTTTTTAATTCTTTGAAACTCGAGTTTGATTTTGTCTGTGTTGGGGTTTTTTTTGTTTGGTTTTTTTTTTTTTGGCAGGTCAGAAAGAACCCACCACCATTTGGTCTATGCAAAAGGTAAAATAACTCACTCAAGGCACATCAACATGTCTGGCACTCAGTTTATAAACTGTTCTGCTTTATGATTTTCTCACTGTCACTGCACTATTAATGTAAATGTAAAATTGTATAATTATACTATTAATTCTGTGGCCACATTTCAAAGTAATATTCACCTCTTTTTTTCAGAGATCATTTAGTGACCACAAGTTATGGATGTGACAGTTCTGAATAACTGAGGTTTTAGTTTAAGCATAGAGCAAGAAATAACATTTCTGTTTTTCATTTTAGTATGCCTGAACAATAGGTCCTTGAGCAAAAGGCCAGATGCTGCCTGCCTTTGTAGCAGTTTCTTTGTCCTGCACAGCTGTCTTTCACTGCTTCACTGACAACGTGAATTTACATGAGCAGCCAGTGATTACTGAACCACATCTGCGGAATAGTTTTGTGTGCCAGAAGCATACCTAGTACACTAACTTACAAACTAGTGGCCTTCCAATGCTGTTTCAGGACACTGCTATGTAGACATACATGATAGAAGACAAATCTTAGCATGAAAAACAAGTTTCCTGTATTAAAAAGGAACACAAGCACAAATGTACTCAACATATGTTACACTGTTCTGCTGTATTTTTATTACTTCCATATATGAATATTTTTTTTTAGTGAGAACATTTTTATTGTTAAGAGTAATAAATGTTTGCCTCACTAGAGAAGTTTCATTCCTATCAACAGTGCAATTTACATATGTTAATTGCTAAAACAAGAATTAAAGAATAATAGAATATGATGTTTGTCTTTCTTGCACAATTAGTTACAGATTATGTGAGGATGTGTCGTAGTTCAGCCCTGATCAGGACCAGACTACGCAGTCTGTCTCTCGCTCCCCCCACCCTCCGAGAGAATAGGAGGAGATGATATAAGAAAAAACAGCTCAAGGTTTGAGATAAGGACGGGGAGAAATCCTTAAAGTTACCGTCACGGGCAAAACAGACTCGACTTGGGGAAAACTATTCATTTATTTCTAAAATTAGCAGGAGAATGAGACAGGGAACAAGATAACCTCCCCCCACCCCTCCCTCTTCCTGGGCTTAACATTATCTCTACTACCTTCCCCTCCCGAGCGGCACGGGGAGGGGAAAGGGAATGGGGGGTCGCGGTCAGTTCATCACGCGTTGTTTTACGCCGCTGTATCATCGTCAGCGGAAGAACTCCTCGCATTCCTCCTCTGCTCCAGCGTGGGGTCCCTCCCACGGGCCACAGTCCTTCGTGAAAATGCTCCGGCGTGGGTCATCTCTTCCACGGGGTGCAGTCCCTCTAGAACAGCTGTCCCAGCGGGCCCTCCACGGGCCACAGCCTCCTTCAGGCCTTCACCTGCTCTGGCGTGGGGTCCTGCATGGGCTGCAGGTGGATCTCTGCCCCTCCGTGGACCTCCATGGGCTGCAGGGGGACAACCCGCTCCACCATGGTCTTCACCACGAGTTGCAGAGGAATCTTGGCCAGGAGCCATATTACTCCTTCCCCTCCTTCTTCACTGACCTTGGCGTCTGCAGCCGTTCCTCACAACAGGCTGGCAGACGTCTCTCAGGATCCTTTTTACATCTTATTCACTTCTCATCTCCTCTCCACTTCTTGCAGCTGGGCCGGACCAAGTTGGGCCCAGTCGGCTGCCCGGCGGGAGGCCAGAGGGTGAGGCCTGGAAGGCCCATGAGGCTCGTGCCTCCCCCTCTCTGCCCCCCGCTCAGCTGCTTCACATCTTCTCCTCCTCTTTTTCCTGTTTTCCCCTACTTAAATATGTTATCGTAGAGGCGTTATCACGGGACATTCTGCTACCAATTGGCTTGGCCTTGGCCAGCAGTGGGTCCGCCCTAGGCCCGGCCGAGTCCACTGAACAAAGGGGAGCGACTTCTAGCAGTTTCCTACAGAAGCTACCACCTTAGGCCCCCCCTCACTAACAAAACCAGAACAGGATGCTACGTGTTCACAGTTAGGAATGAACAATAAAGCTCGTAAAGGAAGAAACAGTAAGACTTTCAATAGACATTCTCTGTGTTGTGATAACGAAGGTAAGTAGAGATGCAGATTGCATACCCAGAGAACGGAATAAATAACACACAAGCAAAATTAAGGAATGGAAACTACTTGACAAAATTTAGATTAAGTTCTTGCTGTATGTATCAGAGGAACTGTAAGTTCTCCGTTGGGATATTCCTTCCCCCTGGCAATGATAATTCAGAAGTAATTCAGTGTATCCAGCACCTAAGCACTGACAATAAGAGCCTGCAATGCCAGTGTAGTCAGTTGCATTTCAAAACATATGGCATATTCTTATGCTACCATTCTGAAAGTTTCATACCTTTGGGCAGGTTTAACTGTTGAGGAACAGCTGGTGCCTTTTAGAAGTCAATATCCTTTAGATGAAATATCCTGGGCAAACAAACAAATTATGGAATGAAAATCTGGCTTCAAACTGGTAATGCTGTGAAATACAATCACCTGAATGGGATCTGCATCACAAAAAGAAAGTGTGATCTATGTCACAAAAAGGCTCCTACATTATTAAAGTGGTGCTTCAGATTTGGTGCAATTGTACCTGAGAATATCTTTCTTGTCGTTTTGCAAGTTGCTGAACATCTACTCTATGAGAATTTGACCTACAGTGGAACAATATAATGAAAGAAGTTTTTCTTTCCCCTCACAGCAGAGAAACAAGGTCATAGATGTTTTTTATTTCTGATCCATCTTGTAACTCATAATAACAGGTGAGTCTATGGTTACAATATTGTCAGTGAGTCAGCATGAAATCATCTTGGTGGAAAGAGATAATTTGCTGACCTGTCTGTCATTCTTTTCTTAACATGATTCATGTTTCTGGCATTGAAAACTACCTTTGGGTAAGCAATATTTCTGCTTTTATGACAACTTTGCCAAAAAAAAGATGGGTTCCATTTTTTTTCTACGTTAGAATACCTATGTAGTTCGGCAAGAGTTATTAGAAGAGGCAGTATCTTTTCTTATACCAATTGATAACTGCTGGAAAAAAAAGCAATCCGATTTTCAGATACACACCCTGTCTCCAATTTGCTTCCTCATGATCTGTCATTTCGTCATGCCACTTAGAAAAGCACTTTTGACTCCTGGCTACCATCAAAAACAACAAGCTCAATATACATATTTGCCCAGAGCCTGTTGAGCAAACAAGGCTGTGAGCAATGCAAAGAATGTAAAAATACAGACATGCTGACGTACATACATACGTTTACATGGGAAAACTGCATGAAAGACCAATCCTTAATAAAACTCTCTGAAATCTTATTGCTCTGTCCAAGATTTTCTATCTAAAACATTATTATCGAATTGTCTTTGGGCTTTGAGGCACGCATGGGCCCTCTCTCTCTCGCGAAACAAGACTATCGTTGTCCAAATGCTGCACATCTGAAAGAGGCTGACCCTACACTGAAAAGCTTATAACGTGCATGTGCAGAACAGACAAATTGTAAGAGAATCATTGTACCCCTTTCATGGAAGGACACTGAGACATGCAGAGATTCAAAGGCTTGCCCAAGGTCATGTAAGAAATTTCTACTCTGGTTGAGAATTTAACCTCAAATATCTTGAGTCCTGAGTTTGTGCTTTAATCACCACACCATTCTTCTGATATATATTAGCAGGGAAAACTCAAAATCCAATGGTGAAGTGCTACAGGACTGGTATTTTTTTTGGCTTATTTTGACTCTTGCTTTTTGCTGTAGAATTTTGAGGTGATAGCAGTAACATAAGTGATACTCTTTTTTTAGAATACATTTATGACTCCCGAGGTTAAATAATTTCGTTGCTACACAAATATTGTAACTACATTTACCACTACACAGAAGCGAGTGCTCAATGCCCTTACAGTAAATAGTTCATTCACTTTAAGCTACCCACTCCCCTAACCTAGTGTATATACTTGTGCAACTATCCATATTTTATAATTCTCTCACTATTTTGCACTCTGAGCACTTTATTAATCTACATATTTTTATTTTAATCTCTAGAAAAATAACTGAAAAGTTGATGAAAAATACAACAACTTATTACTTACATCTTTAAAAAAAAAAGAAAATCTATCAAAAGGAATCTTGAGATATGCCCCTATATCCTTGCAGAAGATATTTAAATGTATTTTTAGATTAAATCAGTCAAATGCTTCTCACAATTCACTGAATAAAATTATCTCTATCTCTAACCAATGCACAAAATTCAAATTATTTGCAACCTAAATGTTTTATTGTTCAGCATAATCACCTTTGAGCTATTCCAGGAAATCAGAAGCCTAATGCAGGCTTATGTATAATTTAACTCAAACCAGGTGTTGTGCTGAAGAAATCCATAAAGGAAGCTGGCATCAAAAATAAATTCCAACAAAGTAACAACAACAACAAAAAGAGACAACATCTGGAAAAAAAAATATGTCTGGAAAACCAGAGGAAGATTCTAGCAAAGCCAAACACATGCATGGTGTGAGTCCATTAGTCTCAATACTCATGCAGTAAAAAAGGACACAGGATAGAGAAGAGTTTTTAATACAGCATATTTGACCCTCTGAAATAATTTACTGGTTGTCAAAAGTCACTGGTGAGGTTTAAGAGGAATAATATATTTCATATATATATATATCTCCTACTGTCGTAGTTCAGCCCCGACTGGGACCAGACTACGCAGTCTCTCTCTCACTCCCCCCACCCTCCGAGACAATAGAGGGAGATGATATAAAAAAAATGGCTCGAGGTTTGAGATAAGGATGGGGAGAAATCCTTAAAGTTACCATCACGGACAAAACAGACTCAACTTGGGGAAAACCATTCATTTATTTCTAAAACTAGCAGGAGAATGAGACAGGGAACAAGATAACCTCCCCCACCCCTCCCTCTTCCCGGGCTTAACATTATTTCTACCACCTTCCCCCTCCGAGTGGCACAGGGGAGAAGAGGGAATGGGGGTCACAGTCAGTTCATCATGTGTTGTTTTATGCTGCTGCGTCATTGTTGGGGGAAGAACTCCTCACATTCCTCTCCTGCTCCAGCGTGGGGTCCCACCCACGGGCCACAGTCCTTCGTGAAAATGCTCTGGCATGGGTCATTTCTTCCATGGGGTGCAGTCTCTCCAGAACAGCTGCCCCAGCAGGCCCTCCACAGGCCACAGCCTCCTTCAGGCATCCGCCTGCCCCGATGTGGGGTCCTCCGTGGGGTGCAGGTGAATCTCTGCTTGTCCGTGGACCTCCATGGGCTGCAGGGGGACAACCTGCTCCACCATGGTCATCACCACAGGCTGCAGGGGAATCTTGGCCAGGAGCCACATTACTCCTCCCCCTCCTTCTGAACTGACCTTGGCGTCTGCAGCCGTTCCTCACAACAGGTTGGTAGATGTCTCTCAGGATCCTTTTTACATCTTATTCACTTCTCATCTCCTCTCCACTTCTTGCGGCCAGGCTGGGCCAAGTTGGGCCCAGTCGGCTGCCCGGCGGGAGGCCAGAGGGTGAGGCCTGCAAGGCCCACAAGCCTCATGCCTCCCCCTCTCTGCCCCCCGCTCAGCTGCTTCACATCTTCTCCTCCTCTTTTTCCTGTTTTCCCCTACTTAAATACGTTATCGCAGAGGCGTTATCACGGGACATTCTGCTACCAATTGGCTCGGCCTTGGCCAGCAGCGGGTCCACCCTAGGCCCGGCCGAGTCCACTGAACAAAGGGGAGCGACTTCTAGCAGTTTCCTACAGAAGCTACCACCTTAGACCCCCCCTTATTAAACAAAAGCAGGACACCTACCTAAAACCCAGCAACCCAGAGATGTGCAGGTTTAGGTCTTACATTAGTCTTTAACTTTAAAATATACATTTACCTCTTAGTTTCTAATGGTACACTAGAAACTTGATACACCAAGTTTATGTCCCACCTGAAGCATGCAGTTCATCCCACTGAAGTCAACAATCATCACTCATCAATGCATGTACGTACTATAACCAGTTAGAAAATGACACTTCCTGTAAGTCATTATGTTTTCTACAAACAAATAATGTTAAAAGCCTGGATCTCCCAAAGATGCTCATGCTGAATATTATTCATTGCTTAGTAGCAATGACTTTAATAATGATTAGAACCTGTCAGTAAGGTTTATGACACTTTCAGAAGAGCAATGGGTTTGGAAATCATAGCTGTTAACTTGCATGTATCTCAATTATAAATATATTTGAGGAAATTATTTCCATAAAATTTAACATAAATATTATTTGACATTGATACATTTTAATTAACATTACCATTTGCCATTTTGCACAAAACAACTAATACAGCATTATTTTTTGTAAAATTAGGTTATCTCTATTTATTTTAAAACCACATAACTCCTGTGTGTTAAGTAGATACATTTTAGTGTTAAGTATAACAAAAAGTAGTGTTACACTATAGTCTCATAGATAAAGATAATTATATGGAAAATTCCTTCAACTGAGTTCACATCGCTTGACTTGATTCAGAATTAGAAAGAATTGGCTTTATGTTTTGTTTTTTAACTCAAATGAACAAGAAATGCATACAGACACAAATCTTTTCTAAAGCTCTAGAAGTCTCTAGAGTTTGAGACTGTTGTTGTTCAATACACAGAGAATCTCAATGACCTCCATGAATTTTGGCACAGGCATAAGGATCTCTGTATAAAGAAACAACTGCAGAAATGTGGCTTTACTTCCCCATCCTGGCTTTTACTTATCTGGCTATATTTTCCAACCTGGCTATTTTGTCTGGGTCCTAATTAACACTATACAAACTTTTGGAAATACTGAATTTACATATTTTCTCTGTCCTTGAGTATACTTCTGGCACTGTAAGCATGAAAACTGGCATAGACTTGATGTTTTACAGAGGATCTCTCAAGAAGCTGCATGAACTTGATGGATGGGACATGCTGTTTCTTTCTCTTCTAACTTAAAGAGGTCTGCCTATGGATATTTTCCTCTTTCATAAAAGAAACAGCACAGGAATGATTATGGAGAAATCTTCTCTCCCTCACTTTAGGAATTGAGACTGACTGTTTTATGAAAAACATAACTGTTAAGAAACATTCAAGCAAGCTTCAGAAAAGAAGATATCGTAATTAAGATATTCGTATCAATGTGTTGATTCATCCAAAGTTTGGAGGCAACACATATTGTTATATCATAGCCCTACCAAAAAAAAAGAAAACCAAAAAACAAACAAAAAAAACCCCCCTCAAAAGTATTTGAGGGTTGAACCTCTCAAAATTAGCAAATTTAGACTCTTTTATTAGGGACGAAAGACTAGGGGGCATAAGCTCTATAGTGAATTATATTATGCTACCAGCAGTTGTCAGCTATCCATTAAGAAGATATGATGACATTAATATGCTTGCAGTGAAGAAACAAGATGACATATTCTCCATATGTTATAATGCTTTGTAGAAAACGTGAATGAATGTAGTGGATATGCCCAGAAAACATCATAAGAATTACTCCAAGTGACTACATTGCAAAATAATAAAGAACGGTTTGTCCGTGGAAGTGAATTTTAAGGAATGTGGCCCTTCATGATGCACTTAAGTAAAACACGGTAAGATTAGTTTCACTATATCTAAAGTTACACTTGTGAAAAATGTCATAATCTCCAATTAAAACTTTCACAAGCATGCACAGGTATCCAGAAAAATCCCACTGTAATTAATTATTGACACCGCAATTAATTATTAATGCACTGTCCAGAATCTTGAAAGAAAACAGGAAGGCAGTTTTGCTGCCATCTGTCGTGAGAACAACAGAAAAAACAGGCAATGTCAATTTCTGAGGAAGCCAACGTACAGATATGAATTCCAGGTAGTAGTAAAGAATAGCTCTGAAGACAAGAAACATTGTAACATGTAATGAAATTGCTGCTATAGTCAGAAGAACCGCAGAAGAGACTACTGCAAGAATTTCAAGAAAATTTTTAAAAAGTGGGTGCAGTTTAAGACTGACAAGAGAACTGAGTCCAAGCATACAGTCAGGCTGGCATGCCTTCCTCAAAACAGAATTAGCCATGATTTGTTGCAGGCATCAAGCTACATAAAACAAGTACAGTGTAACACACAAAATCCAGAATTTTCATGACTTGTTGGAAAAAATGAGGTGTAATAGAAGGAAAAATACTGTAAAGCATTATATAAAGTACTAATATATGAAGGAAATTTCGCTGACTGAAAGAAAGACTGGTAGAGAATGCAGGAGGCGAGGGGAAATTGCATTTAAAAAAAATACAACCCTAGAAAGCTCAATGTGTTCTTCAATGCTGAAATTGCTACAGGGCAAGAACAAATGGTTGTTTTTCAATTAATTATCTACAGAAAATGCAACTTCAAAGATCAGACATAACAAAAGCATCCATTGTTGACAGTGTTTCCAGTGATTTATTAAAAGCAATAATAAGTAGAAATAATACGTAGTAATAATGAGTAGTAATAGGTAAAAAAAAAAAAAAAAAAATTAATTCCAGTGCCCTACTCTTCAGAAATCAGGCCAAATTAATGTAAAACTACAGAGGCATCCTCTCCATACAGTAGCTTTTTAAAATCCTAACTAAATAAATAGGGTGTGCAGTAAAGACAAAGGGAATCTCAGTGTGGACTACAGACATATTAGTCCAGTACTGAAAAAAAAAGTTTTAAATTAATGATCATTCAAGGAAGGAAAGGAACATGTCAGAATACACAGTTTTTCAAGAGGAAAAAAAAAAAATACCTAGTATGTTGTGAAATAGTCCTTGTATCACAACAGAGTATTAAAGAATCATTACTATACATTAAGAGAGCACAACTGCTTGTTTATAAAAATTAGTATGTGAGAAAGTGAAAATTTCTCTCATTAAATACCAGTATGAAAAAAATGAGGAGAGATTTCCCATCCTTGATACTCTTTAACATGACCATGGAAAAACTAATGCCTTCATTATGTCATTTTCAGAATGAGGTGAATTCAAGTAGATTGAGCCAACACTTGCTAATGAACTGCCTGTTTTAGGAGTCTGAAAATACTATGCAGGCTGCAGGAAAGAGGGAAGAGAAGTATGACTTAAGATCAAGAGTGTAGCTGTTGGCATGATGGAATAGAATAGAATATTTCAGTTGGAGGGGACCTAAAATGATCATCTAGTCAAACTGCCTGAGCAATTCAGGGTTGACCAAAAGTTTAAATATGCTATTAAGGGCATTGTCCAAGTGCTTCTTAAACACTGACAGGCTTGGGGCATCAATCACATCTCTAGGAAGTCTGTTCCAGGGTCTGATCACCCTCTTGGTAAAGAAACACTTCCTAACGTCCATTATAAACTTCCCCTGGCACAGCTTTCAACCATTCCCATGCATCCTATCACTGGATACCAGGGAGGAGAGATCAGCAGCTGCATCTCTGTCTCCTCTCTACAGGAAGCTGTAGAGAGCAATGAGGTCACCCCTCAGTCTCCTTTTCTCCAGTCTAGACAAGCCCAAAGCCCTTAGCTGCTCTACACAGGACATTCCTTCCAGCCCTTTCACCAGTTTTGTTGCCCTCCTCTGGATGCATTCAAGGATCTTAACATCCTCCTTAAATTGTGGGGCCCAGAACTGCACACAGTACTCAAGGTGAGGCTGCACCAGTGCTGAATACAGGGGGATAATCACCTCTTTTGACCAGCTGGTTATGCTGCCTTTGATGCAGCCCAGGATGTGGTTGGCCCTCTTGGCTGCCAGGGCACACTGCTGACTCATATTAAGCCTACTGTTGAGAAGCACTCCCAGATCCCTTTCCACAGGGATCTGTAGCCATTCTTCTCCCAATTTATACTTGTGCCTGGCATTACTCAGTCCTAGGTGCAGAATCCAGCACTTGGACTTCTTAAATTTCATCCCATCATGGCCCAGTGCTCCAATCTATCTAGATGCCTCTGCAAGGCCTCTTGTCCCTCAAGAGAATCAACAGCATCTCCCAGTTTGGTATCAGCAAACCTGCTAACGGTGGATTCAATTCCTGCACCCAGACCATTGATAAATATCTTGAACAGAACTAGGCCTAGAATTGAACCCTGAGGAACACCACAGGTGACCAGTCGCCAGCCAAACGTAGCCCCATTCTCTACAACCCTTTGAGCTCTGCCCTTCACACAGTTCTTCACCCAGCGCACTGTGAACCTGCTCATTCTGCAGGTGGGCAACTTGTCCAGGAGGATACTGTGAGGGACAATATGAAAAGCCTTACTAAAATCCAGACAAACTATGTCCACCGCCTTGCCTTCATCCAGTAGGCAGATGAGATGAAGAGATATTGAACAGGTTACTAATCAATCAGCCACCAAAAATATCAGCATGTTAGTTTCAAAACCAAGAAGGAACAATTATTTGTAACAGCTTGGAAAGGAAACGAAGGCAAAGGTTCAGACCAAGAAAGCCAATTATTTTCCTTTATACACAGGATGCAAGACATGGACACTTACTAAAATGGGAAGGAAAGTAAGACGTTTTATAAACAGGGTGCAAGGGTGATAGGTTGAAGAGAAGTTCCAAGAGGACATGGCATAAAAAATAGATGAAAAACTAAGTCTAGAAAATGCATACAATCCTATTGACTTCATAGGCAAGATTTACAATCAGGATAACAGAAGGCCAGTGTCCCTGGAATCCTACGTGTCTGTTGCAAAAGCTGCAAATCCAACCAGCCAAACACAAACTGCTCTTGAACGTAAGAGCTTGCAAACAGGAATATCTGCTTCCTAGGCAGATTTATATTCTTCATGGTTTTAGAGGCAAGCCTAATAGACCAAAACTCATTGGACTACTTACTCAGATTATGCTTCAGACTGAGTATATAGACAAAGCAATCCCAGAATACCTAAGGATTTGACACTTTTTGCTTCATTAAACTCAAACTCAGTTTAAGAGTTCAGCTGAAGATAATTCCTGATATCCTTACAATTTAGCTATAAAGTTTAAGTGAGGGATTCATTTAACCAATCTTTTGACACCTAGAACTTAGACATCTAGCATAAGCTGGATGATCCTGCTTAGGGAGGGAGATCTCCCTCTCTAGTCAATATAGAAAAAAAAAAAGGACAGTTCCAGAGCAAGCCTAATGCCAGCTTTCTCTGACATTATTGTGGCTAGTTAAATATTGAAAAGGAATATAAGACTACATACAATTAAAAACTAGTTTCTTTATATAAACATGTCATGCTTATAAAACAGCATGTGTATCCAGTCTTTCTTTCATTAGAACAGTATTCTGTATCTCTGGAATAATTTCTTTGATGCAATCACTTCCTAAGTTGGGTTATTGCATATTGTTACAATACATTAGCTCAACAGAAAAATATCTGTCATTCTAATATGTTCCTATTTATCAACAAGGACTTACGGCTTTCTGGTCATCTTAAATAATAATACATTCAATTAACAAAGTATTGTCAGTGGTTCAGGTCTTTTTTTTTTTTTTAAGAAACTTTTAACTTTGGCATGAATCTAGTAAAATGGGATAGTATCTTACTATGCTGAAAGCAGAAGTGCAAATTCAGCTGGAAACAGTCAGCCTCCCTTCCTGAACACAAGCTGACATTTTTCTGGTAAATCAAAAGCTAGTGCAAAAATTTCTACAATCATTACTTTTTACATTCAAAAGTCAGCAACTTGTCTGGGCACTGAGGACAAAGCAACACTTTAAAATGAAAAACTGAAGGATGCTATTCAGCAAAAGATGCCATGTGAACTTTGGTTTAGTGGCTGAAGAGATGATAACTAATTCGCTTCATTGAACACGCGGTGCTGTGGTAGTCATAGACAGTGATATATCAAAAACAGCAAATCCAATTTGTTTATGTTAAAATAAGCAGCTATTTCTGTTACTTATTCTTTTCCTACACTTCCTTCCATCTGTTGGTTTCATTTATCTGCTCTGTCTAGTTATTTAGACTGTATCTAAGACTGAAAACTCTTCCTTATATGTCTACTGTGTAATTATGCAGGCCTCTGACCTGGACAGAGTTGTGAGGCATCCTGCTAAAAAAATTTAAGTACCAGTTAAAGGGTTAAATTGGCTTCCTCTTGCAGCCTGTCTTTAGTCTTCAGAACCAGCTGGTACATGCAACACTTTACACCTTCCCTCTAAGGCACAGGCTGCTTTCAAAAGAACTATCTTCTCTCAGTTCTAAAGGTATTCCTATTAAAGCTTTAATTGTTTCAGAAATTAAAATAATTTGAATTGCAAATACCTTGAATCAAGAAGTTCTTAAACTTTGGATCAAACCAGCCAATACATTCAGCAGATATAGCACATATAAAAAGCTGTATAACTAGAAAGCCAATAGCATTAGTCAGGAACATTCAATATGACATTTACCACACTGGCTATGGAAATTTAAAAGGTTATAAAACCAAGTCAACATAGATGTGGAAAAGAAAATGTGTGGTCATCTGGTTTATTTAAACACTCATAAAGATTTATAATTGAGCAATAGACTGCTTCTATTAGTGCTACGAAATCCAATAGACAAATTTTACTCCATTAGATCCAATAGAACCCATTTCTACAGTGTTTCTTGAAATATTAAATTACCAGTGTCCCTGCCTCATCTGAAAGATCTCAGCAGGAATTGACTCATATTTTCAATTTCTAAAGAAGGTCAGAGAGTATATCTTCAATATATATAGTATATATTGAAGTATATATTCAATTACCTAAAGCTGTGGGTTAACAAAAAAAAACCCCAAACAAACGCATTTTATCAAGCTTCCAGCGGAAAAAAAAATTACTACTATTTTAAGTCTATTCTTTCTGTTGATCAATAGAGTCCTGACTCTTGGAAATTAACAAAAGGGATAAACAACTGTATAAGCACATATGTCCAGAAGTACCTCTATTTTATGAGATTAGCTATTGTAAAACCAAAACAAAACAAAAACACAAAACCAAAACCAACAACAAATAGATTCAACATCAGGCATAGCATAATTTATAGTGTCCAATAATAAAGTCTTTAACTACTGCTCTGAATTGTTTTTTGGTTTTTTTTTTTGCTTAAATCACAAAGTCAACTTGATGATAGAAAACATAGTTTAGTAATATTTAATATCTCTTCAGACCAGAGTCTGTCTTTGATACTGGGACACAATGTGCTACCAATCAAGATAAATAAGACTGTTTTACTGTGAAGAGGAGGAGGAATTTATTGAATATCATCTATTGGGTACCCTTTGTGTTAGTTGTCATCCACATACATTCCAGAAACATTTGACACCTCCACCTGTACCTCCTGAAGAATCAAAGGAAACTGAAGTTTAAAATAACACAGACAAGGAGTGAAATGTATACTGCTCTCATTCATCCTGTTCCAGCCTCTTAACACTTCCAATTTTCCTTTAATTCCAGGGTGATTGAAACAAAGATTAAAAATCAAGGAAGGAAGAAAATATAATTTCTGCTTTCCAAACCTTGCTATTTCTGAAATTCATCACAAACACAACTGTTCCCTCTACCTGAAGTTTGTTTTTCATGAACTCTAACTTGTAAAAGTTTCCTTTCGACATAGTAAAGTATTCGGATGTAAAAGCACTAGCACAGACTGCTTGGCTTATTTTGAAACAGGTAAAGATAACACCAAAACAAATCGTACTGACCTGCGGGGCTCTGAATGTGAAGGGCATTTTATTTCTTTCTCACTGTTTCGTTGTAAGAAAGAGTAAAAAGCTGGACTGCGGTTAGCTCTTGGGAAAACCTGTTCTTTGAACATTTTCCAGAGTGCAATGCCAACAGACCCATAGATGCAACAGGCAGAATTCATTCCAGATACAGTGCTGTTTGCTCTTTTTCTGGCTCAATGTGGTTTGTAGAGTCTATTATTAATTTTGCTCAAGTAAAAATTAATTTTAAAAGTGTCTACTTTGTTATAGCACTGCAATCAAGATAGAGTGTACAGGTATACCCTGAGTTATGACGCTGCAGAAAAAGTTTCACATTTTATGAAAATCTACTGAAGTTACGAAATGTTTCAGCATTCACTCAGTTTCTTTGTTTCTGCATGTTGAACTATACAGAAGTGCTAACTTTTTGCAGTGACATCAATCTGCAAGCTATCTTAAAGATTGGAGTGGGAAGGAGTTAGTTTACCTTCTTTGATGTATGATTATTTGTCAAACACTTCAGCACATTTGCATTTTGTTTCCCCAGGTAATTCCAGCTACTTGCTTCTTAAACTCAAATCTGGGAAAAAGCATTGGGAAGACTAAAAGATTTAGACTAAAGAGATTAAAAGGGTCCAAAAGGAATTTGGTTTTTTTTCAATACAAGGAACAAGGAGTTCATAATATTTAGATTATCACATCATTAGGTGTGATAAATAAAAGCAAAGTTTTACACAGAAATAAAAGCAAAATGTTTTGTTAAAAACTCAAAGAATGTTTAAGTAGAATATCTAAAAGAAAATATTCACATTTTCATTTTTTTTAAATTGAAATTTCAAAACAATAGAAGCAATGAAATAGTCTGAAATGTGGAAAAGAATCCAATAAAGGATACAGGCACATTTCCTTCACTAATCATTGTCCCAGCTATGGAATATACCCCACTAAATGTAATTTTAATCTGATCTTTATTGGAACACTAAACACAGCCAGATAATCCAGTTGCTGTTCAGAGTAACCTGTCTCATTTGGAGAATCAAACTTAAAAAAAAATACAAATTGATGTGAGCACTGGAATCCTAAGAGTTCAACAATGCATGACACACAGAAATACTGAAGGTACTGGGCTTTCTATAGTCTAGACAGAGCAGGAGAGAAGACAACACTCTTCAAATTTATGAAAAGAAATTAACAAATCTCTATGTACTGCTTAGGCAGACAGGAAAGAATGTGTTTGAAATGGAAGAAGGGGGAGGGGGTGTGTTTAAAATCAGGCTCTATAAAAAACTCAGTAACAGAAAGAATAGGGAAGTACAAAACAATACTGCCCAGCAACGTTGTGATTCTCCATAACCACAGGTTTTTACAAAGCAGACCAGACAGATTTCTGTCACAGATTCTGTAAGAATAGCTCATCTTGATCTAGAGAAAAGGAACAAGCTACATGGTTTCTTGATGTCTTTTCTAGACATGTTTCGCCTAAGACCATACAACACAGGGAATCTTACCATCTTTTACTACCCTTTTGCAGAACTTTCATAAGCCAGGGTCTGACAGATTCTGCTAACATAAAGCCTGAGATGGGATTGGTGTTAAAGTTATATTAAACTATCCAAAATATCGAAAAAATTACATAACTCTCCACTTCTAGTTCCTCTGCAAGGGATGTGATCACTGAAATCCTCCCTTTAGGCTCTGAGGCATAGGTTAGACTGCAGCATTCTCTGAACACGGGAAATACAACATGTGCTGTCAAAATAATGCCCCCATGCAGAAAATATTTAATATTTCCTTTTGATTCAGACAATTGTAAAACAAGAAAACCAGCCAGATCAATATCTAGTCTCTCCTCAGATCCTTACAAAAATATAAACACTTCTAGTTACTCTTCATTATGTTGATTTTGAAAAGGGGTTTCTTTGCAAAGGGAGCTTAGGAGTTCCGTGTAGCCCCATGTTTTAAGCACTTAAGACAGCACCAAGTGTACTAGCTCTGTGCAATGTTCCATCTCCCACCAATATCACCCTTGATTAGGGAAAAAAAAAAAAAAGTACCTAAAGTCTGACTAATGCTTTCCTCACATATGGTAAGCATCCCACTGAGAGTCTGTCATTAGAGTATTAGACATCTTACTTATTGATCCAGTTAGCAGAATTTTTTTCTAATCCTATTTATTCTGTTCTTCCTCTCTCATCCTATGCAAACCTTTCTTCAGTACCACAATGTACAGTATTGGGATTCAAGTTTGTTGTTAGCCCAGTCTTTGTCATCACTTTGGGATTTATTTAATCCACATAGAAATGCATGAACATTTGTGTATAACAAAAAATCACACCTGGAGAGTAATATTGTTGCTTCACTGAGAATACAAAAATTTGAGCTAGTTTAATTACATCCAGATTTGATTATTGCATGAGTATGGAAAATTTTGATGCAGTCAAATTTGGGATCATTTAATTCAGCTCAAGTGGAATGTATCTACAATGAAGGGGAAATATGAGTCACCGTACCATGGTACTAGGCAACATAAGATATTAATATTGCAGCTAAAGAGCTGAGAATATTTAAGAGGCTTAAGATTGGCTCAATGCATGTTCATGTTTGGAATAAGTACTACTCAGTCAAGGACCTTATGTGCCATTCCCTCTGCCTCCTCCAGTATTCTAGGTGCAATTTAGGGTTTTGCAGCCTTCTCACGGTAATTCTATGCGTGTATACTTCTGTTCAGGACTCTATGACAGAGTAGATATAGTATCATTTCTTCTGCAGTGCAGATTCCAGGGCAAGATTTTAAAATGCAGACTACTATAATCTCTTGAGATCTCAAGAAATTTAATCCTTTTTTTTTTTTAATCTACCCTGAAAATAAAATGTCCACTAATTTCAGTGAGAACCATACTACAAAGACTTGATTCAGGGCTGATCAAAATCCTGCAAAGACTTACAAAAGCCAGTCTGACTCATATTATGGTTACACTGTAGCAAATAAAATTACTTAAATGTCTAAAGTGGTATATGTGCATAATGATTTCCAGGATTGCATATGCTTCTACTAGTACGTGCAGAATGTACCAGCTATTATGGTAAGATTGAAAATTTAAGTATGTATAAGTATTTTTAATCTTAAGCCTTTGTCACATGTTGTTTAAAAAAACTGTTAACTGTATTTCCTAGACGTTATGAATAAAGTCACGCATGTTTTCAACAAAGAATTGTTTTAGAAAATGTGAGCATTTATGACTATAAATAATATTTTTTTAAATTAATCAATAATGGCTGTGACTTCAGATTACTCTGAAGCTAAAATGACACAGAACTGGCATGCAGAAACCTGGCCTGAAAACTATTTTTTCAGAAGTTCCTTCAAACATTCAGAAAAAAAAAAAAAAGTCTTCTGACCTCATAAGACTGAAAATGGTTTTCCCACTAAATTCTAATAGTACTCATCTAAGAATAAGCACATGTAGCTAAGTGAAACGGCAAGCTACAAAACAACATAAAGCAATATGCACAAAACAGATCTAAATAAAGCCCTAATCTTAGTCAAGGAGTATCATCATTACTTCACTGCTACTTCATCTGTGTTAGAGTCATCATTCTCATTTGGACGAAGACAGAATATTTCAAGATTGGAATTCAAGCCATTTACATAAAGAAATCCTACGGGAAGTTTCAGTTTATTCCTTATAATAATAACATTTTCTCCCAAAAAAAAAACCCAGTCTTTGAGTTCAAAGACTTTTCACCCTTCTAAAGTAGATTGAACAAAGTTTTTCTGAAGCAAAAAGCAGCAAAGTAAAAATATATTTTCATATCCATGCATGCTATTCCTACATTAGTTTGGCATATGCCTTGTGAACATCTCAAAAGAGTGTACAGTTATTTCCTCACCTGCAGTCTGAGAGCTATGTTTAATAAGAAATTTATCATTCTCTATCTGACTTGCTTCAATGAGAATCACAGCCAAGAACCATGGAACGGCAGTGCAAAGCACAAAATAAATGTAAGATGCAACTATGCATGCCCAGCCATGGCCCTCCTGCACCTGCAAGGCAGCAATGATGAGACAGTGGTTTTCCAGAGTTTTATCCTCATTAGCAACAGAATGTGATTCCAATCGTTAATCATAACTTCTCTCTGTTCAACTATAAAGGTGTCTTAAATATAGAATTCCACACAGATGCCACAGAGGACATTCATCCAGGATGAATGATCTTTTACATCTCTCTAGCAATATACAAGGTTTTGATTTACAGGAAAATCAGGTCCTAATCACACTTCTCATTAAGGAGTTAAACAAATATAACATTAATATAATGCACAAGGCTCTAGCGGTATTAAAAGTATTATTTCACCATAAAGCCTTGAAGCTGATACCAGAGAGTATGGGAAGTTTTTCTCCCACTGTCAAATTGACCAGTAACACTGACAAATTGAAAATAAAATACTGCCTTATATCATCTGCCTTCTTTCAGCTGAAAATAAATTACAGCATAAATGCAATGCTAGAGTGGCTATTAGTGTAGGGCATTTCTACCAGCTTTTATGCAGAGAACAGAAGATACAGAGACACTTATCCCCCTGCAGTTTATAAATATACTGTAAAAGATTCAATGAAAGTGTAATTAAGAGGTTATTTTTGTCTTAATTCTCTGGGTATGCACACAATAGATGATGCTGCAGTTTTGTAAAAACATTTTAAAATGTTCTGTATCTACAAAGACAGTTAAGGATTTACTTTATACTGCATCTTGCAAAGCACAAACATCATCCGTTACAATATCTTTCATGCTATAGGCACTTTTAAAAGGAAGAGAAGACATACACTCTGTTTATTGTTTTCAGTCTAAACATACATAAATAATCCGTCAAATAATTGCATGGGTAAGAGAGAAGTAATTTTTAATGTAGAAAGCACCAGACTGGCACTAAGAATACACACATACATACATGCACACAGATACACATGTACTACTTTAACTGGTTGCACAAACTTCAGAAAATTACAAGTCCTGTCACATAGTAAAACTATTATGTTAAAATAAATACAGTACATGTTGTTAATTGTTACTTCACCCAATTTGAACCTTCCAGACCCATGACAGAGAGCAATGCAGAGAGACTGATATTTAAATAAATTAAAGAAAAAGGAAAGAAAACACTTGACTGAAATTAACTGGAATTCTACCAAAATTTGTACATTTCTTAACACTTGTTTAAGATTCAACTTCAAAAGATGTCAATCAAGATTGTACTGGGTGCATGTGTCTGTATTGGGGTGACTGTAGAAGGATTCCGTCTGTCTCTTTGGAGAATCAGAAGAGTAAAGACAAATGCATGCAGTACTTTTTTTGCTCTGATATTTTTTAAAGCTACCAAATTTTTGTTACGCAAGAGACCTCACTCACTATTGCCACACCCACCACACACAAACCTCCACAGTTATTGTATAATTTGCACAGCACTAAATCTAATACTTTTAAGTGAATGGCAAAACTCTCACTAATTAGAACAGGGACAAAATTTGGTCCATTAACAAAATACAACTGTACAAACAAATAAAATCAATGTGTCCTCAAAGTCAGAAACCGGACTCAGCTAACAGACCTCCTGGAGAAGATGAGTCAGTGGCAAATACCTCTATACCAATGTAAGGTTCTCGAATGCCCTACAACTTGTTATTTTTCATGTCAGCAGGTAGTCATTTGGAGAAACTAAACTGGATTGTCTCACTCTGCTAAGTAAACTAACAAAAAGTTTTAAAAACAATAATGCTAAAATAGCCCTACATCCTTCAGGTTTGGAAATTCAGAAGATTCTCTCCTGTAGCCAAGTACTACCCAGCACCAGTCGAGAACAGAACGCCTTTGACAGCAGGGTACTGACAGTGTGCAGCCCAGCCAAAGTTAAAACAGCTCTCAGTTACTTTTAACCTAGTATCACAGGGGCACAGGTTCCAAACATACATTGCCCTTGATCCCCTAAGGAAAGCTAGGATGTCAACTGAAGGCACATCAACAACTTGACAGTAACAGTCTGTGTTCATCTGCTAGTTCCACAGAAAATGTGAATCAGATCAACGACAGTGACAGTGACATTGCTTTTATCCAGAGGTCAGAGTATATATGTACATATTTTAAATGGCCTAATTAATGCACTATACATTTATCTGTTGTATTGAAAGCTAAGGTGCATTCATGTGCACGAGTCTTAAATCCTGAAGGAAAAATCAAGAGAAAGTTCTTACCAACACATTTCCTACCAGTCTCAAAGTCAGAGTATCTGCTCTTTATCCAACTTGGCCCATATGTAGAGACGGCAACCTCCTAGAAAAGAAGTGACTCACAAGCAAAGGGAAGCAGTCTGCCTCCAAAAGGTAACAATATAAACAAAATAATCTGAAGAATCCAGTGCTGCCACAGCGAGATTGAATGTAACAAACTTCAACCCATCCTGTTTTTTCTTCTCCCAACTTGTGGATTGCATACCGCTAAAGGGTATCTGCTGTTTAAAACTTCTTAGAGTTGCTAGGCATATGAATGAAGAGTTACAGCAGAGTCTGAAACCTTATTTGAAAGGTCTTGTCTTTTTAAGTGTTTACTCAGTGGTGACAAATCTATTGGCTGCTTAGGGTGACCTTAGTGGGTCTATTTCTGGATAGTATAAAGGTGATTCAGTGCTTTTCTACAGGAAACAATGAGTCAGTGATCCTAAAATGGCATAAAATAAGGAAACTGGAATACAGAAAAAATTCTTCATTAAAAACAGCACCAGATCCTATTGTGATCATCAGATATCTAAATGTCATAACAGTCTCAGTAAATTTCTAAAAGTTAGAATAGGCAGATGCAGACTATATAGACCAGCAGACTAAATTATCTTATATACCTATCTTAAAATAATGTGTTTTGCATAGATTTCATTGCAGAAACCATTATAGAGATTTTCTAGAACAAATAATCTCTAATGTCATATTGTGCCAATATGCAGAGCAGTTTGAGGAAAATAAACAGAAGCTTATTTCCCAAAGATATGGTTTGCCTTATCTTGGCTGCATTTATGTAATTTTCAAGGCATATTCTTCATATGTAAGTGTGTTCTGTTGTCATATTAGCCATGTAGAAGAAAAAGGGAAGTAAATATAGAACAATTCTTACAGCTTTCTCTCCCAACTCTTCATCCTTTTACAGTACAGAAAAAAAAAAAATCCTGTTCTTGGAATAAATTTGCACAGGTATTATACTGCTTCTTCCAATATTCTTTGGGAAACTACATTTTTTGTTAAACATTTCACACTGTACTGACTTTATAATTGTCCTGTGTACATTCATAATGTAAACTAATAAAATGTCTATTTTGGCCCATCAGATATCATAGGGTGCTTGCTTTACTGAAGAAATTAAATGCATTTGAGCTGAATGCCTGATGGTTGATTAGGCTCACATTTTGAAATTTATTGAAACAAATATAATTAGAAGGAAAGTATAAACAAATTCATTTTTCTTCTAAGACTGACAAGTCTGTACTCATAAAGCAGTAAAGCTGTGGTAATATTAATAGTATAATTAAACTATGGTTGCAAAATCTGATATTATTTTAAATTATTTGAAGGTATATCAAGCCTGGAATGGAGGTTGTAATTTTGACAAGACTTGATACTAGCCATTTTCACTAATTATTCAATAGCAAGCTTTATTAGGCTGTCTGGAAGGTTGACCACTGTGTGTTTCTTTTTTTCTAATTTCAAGAATGTCCTGGAAGAAAAAAAAAAAAGGAAAAAAGAAAAAAAAAGATATTTACACTAAATTAAATTTTGCTTTTTGGACTGAGATAGCTATGCCATATCACTCTCTTTCTACCTTTTTTTTGATTAATTGATCCTGAATTTAAAGTCATTAAACTTTGTTACTAACCTTCAGCGAGATTGGGATAGAACCTTCATTCCCAAAGCAACAAACCCTGAAGCTCTTCATAGTCAGGAATGAAATTTGCAAAGATGGGACTGGTCTTTCACAGCAGTAAGCCTTTAAATTCTTTATCAGAGAAGAGCCACAAGCCTTACTGCATTCAGAATAAAACAGAAGATACATTTCAATAAAAATAAACAATCAAAAAAAATAGGAAGAAAAAGGAAAGGAAAATGATGGGCATAAAGAAAAAAAATTGAGACAACAAGAGATGGACAAATGAAAGAAGTGGCCTGTGAAAAGCAGAGAGAACTCTACTATGGGATCAGCACATATTTAGGTATTGTTGTTTTGAGTACTCTGAAACAGTGCTGACCAATTAATTGATTTTTCACAGAATCACTGAATAGCTGAGGTAGAGAGTGACCTCTGGAAGTCATCTTTTCACCTGCTCGCTCAAGCAGGGTTACCTGGAAAAGTTTGTCCAGAACCAGGTACAGACAGCTTTTTAAAACTTCCAAAGATGGAGATTTCATAACCTCTCCGGGAAACCTGTGCCAATTCTCAGCCACCCACTGTCTTCTCAAACAAAATGTTTCTTTTCAAACTAAAATGAAGGGGAGTGTTCCTTAATGGAGTGGAATCTTCCTTAATGAACGTATTGTTGAAATTGCTTCATGTGAATGAACAAGAAATATTTATTTTCAAAAGAAATAATTTTCAGAAAAAAAGACGTATTTTGAAACATTGCACTGTAATAAAATTATTTTGTGTTTGTATGAAAATTGATATCATAATTACATCCTGAATTATTACTGTAAAGTCAGAAATTACATTTCAAAAGCTTTTACTGTCATTGAATCATAGAATGTCCCTGACTATTGGGGTAATGACTAGGAATTTTCCACTAATATTACATGAAAAAAAAGAAAATGGCTAAAATGTTAAATACTAACATTTTTAATTAAAAGACCACTGGCAAAGATTAAAAGCCTTGGGCTACCTTAAAGCAATCCCCCTTGAATGCTGGAGTTCAAATCCCCACTGCACCACATGCTGGCTATCCCCTCTCACTCTTATGTTGAAAATCTCAACCTGATGTAGTATAATAAATCTTGAAAATATTCAAAGCATATGAAAAATATTTTTGTCTGCTTTAATTTACCAGTGGTCCTGCATTATTTCATCTCACTTATTTCATTGCTCATTTAACACAGCAAAACGTACCTTACAGGTTGGAACACACTAGTCATTTCAAAGCTAAGGATTGCGTTCTCACAAGTCTTCCATTTAAGATTAAGCAATTGCATGTTTATTTATTCAGAATTCATGTTCAATTTCAAATGCATAAGTTCATAGAGTAAAAATATTTTCCCAACTATTAAGGAATTGTTTCTCCACTGACAATAAAGTAAATTTTTTAAAATGGCCTGCTTCTCAAATTCAGAGTAACTGTCAAAAAATATTTCACCACATGCAAAATCCCACTTAAGTTGCAGTCACTTTACTTTACTTACTTTACTGTACTGCTTATCTGCTTACCTGCTGTTAAAAGAAAGGTTTGTTTAACCCAGTCCTCTCATCTTTGAATCATGACAGAATATCAAGCCTCAAACCAGTCAGCTGAAAACCTGGAATAATTTAATTGGAAATGCTTCTCTGCATACATCATTTTCTCCTTAGAGATCAAGGAAAGACAGGCAGAAAACTAGCGTTGCTTCTAATAAATTATGCCCAAACTAACAGAACTCAAATGATCTCTCTACAGAGCAGATAGGTAGCTATGTTAGTTCCGTTACAAACATTTCAGGAGTGGAGTAGACAGAAGATTTTGTAACAAGGAACTTAACATTTCCTAAAACATTGGTGCATGTTTTTGCAAAAAAAAAAAAAAAAAAAAAAAAAAAAAGAGACGCATAAAGCTATCAACAGAAGCACTATTTGTTAAAACAAGCTTATATTCAATTGTTGTGTCATTTTCTAAGAATAGGTGTAACAAAGACGTTGTCCAAAATAACAGAAGTTGAAAATGGTAGCAGAAATCAACTGGGAAGTGTGATTAAGCAGTTAGATATTCCCATAAAATTGGAATTTAAACAAAGGGTTTTCCTTTAAGGACAGGGGAAAAAAAACCAAACCAAAACAAAACAAAAAAAAACCAAACAAAAAAACCAAACACAAAACAGACAAACTTTATGAAGTTACCACAATATATTTATATAAGCAGGTATATTTAAATTATGTTTAGCATTTCCCAAATGTCTATCATCCTCGATAAATGTTCTCCTTCACCTGATAAAATTCATAGAGGCTGCAGAGAAGATTGAGTTCCCAATTTGTTCTAAGCACACAGTGAAAGAATGTCCTTCTCTAACAAGATTACCGTCTGTAGGACAGAGGGCAAGATATGGGTCAGGATCTTCACTCTGCTTCACTTACATAGAGTAAGGAAAACCAATGTACTGCTACATCAAGTGACTTGACAAAATGTGACAGCTGTGGTGTCTTGAGACATTGACTCCAGTGTCTTGGGTTTGGGTTAAGAAGCCCCTGATATTCCTGTGCCTGAACACTCATTTCTCCCATTGCATTTCAGTTCCCTCCTCTTAGCTGCAGTGACACAGCTGTTTCTGAAGCCATGCTGTAAATCAGATGATTGAAATGAACCAGATTAAACATAACCTGGTTCATGTTTGGAAAAGGTCTGAATGGTCTTTATAGCTTTAATGGTAGTGGAAGGGGAAGAAAAAGCAGGAGAGGGAACTTCAGGCTTTAACTGGAAATGTTACCTATCTAAATTTTAAATGGACAATTCACAGCCAGAATATTTCTACATCTCATAGTTCCCCTCCAGCCCAAAGCCTTTCTAGAAAACAGAGGGAGGATAACTAAATCAACTGATCATCACTTCTCTATTCTGAACAGCCTAATCTGGTCTGACACAGCTACAACAGACGTCCTTACAGAAGTGTCAATCTAGTCAATCCCATTTCTAGTATTCTTTCTGATAGCAATATCATTTTCATACCTCTGACTAAGGGCTACAGTAATGTCACATATTTTAAGCATAAAACATGCTAGAGTGATATCTATATTTTAGACCAACAATCAGTTCTACAGATCTCTTAGAGCAGAACTGATATTACCCAGAAGCTTTGCGTGTTGATCAGCAAGAAGAGCAGGCCATGATGGAATTCTAAAAATTCAAAATGGGAAAACAGAAAAAAACCCCTAATCTACAATATTAGCAGTTATGTCACTGGGAAGGGATAATTTTTACATTCTTCATCCAAAATGCATAAACTTAGAAAAAAATATTCAACTGCTTACTTACAGTAAAATTGTTTAACTGAAACTCCAATCTTATAAGCCTCCTTTTCTAACCTAGGGATTATTTTATAGCCTTCTGCTTCATTGGGTTTAAGAATCCCTTGGCTGTAAAGATTTCTCTAAGCTGCTTCCCTTCATGAGCAGTGGATTTCAGAGGAATCTCTGCAGTAATTTCGTAGTGAAAAGGTCCACAAATTGATTTTTCACCCTTCACTTTCCCTTTCAATATACAATTTCAAAGCAAACACGCCAGACTATCACTGAACATATGTACATCTTGTTCCTCAAGTGGTTTTATAACAAGGCAACATAAATACATTGTTAGACTTACATTAATAATAAAACCTTCTCAAAGAGCGCACAGAAGTAGCAGGGGTGGGTCATAGAATTTCAAAGAAAAACTCTCAAAAATTTAAAAAAGAACACACTTTACTAAACTAGGAAACCTGAGATCTAAAGTATTTCCTCCTCCTTAAACTAAAGGAAGTTAGATCTCTTGTTCTATGGGAATCTCAAACAACAAAACATTTCACTAGGATATCCTTAACATTGTAATATTTTTACAAATCTGCTTCCGCTATGTATGCTCCATAGTTTGAATATTTCATCCTGCCACTATACCATAGGAAAGAGCGCAATCTCAGAGCAAACCAGGACTCAAGCTGTTAAAACATTTCATACATTTAAAGAATTTTTTTTTAAATGACACCTTGAAATGAAGCCCACAGGTAAAATACATTCAATCAAGAAAAAGTACCTATAACTGTCAATTGCATTCTGCTGAACTTCCTGACTGCAGCCTGGAGAGTTAACGAAATGCTATTTTCAAGCTAAACAGCTATGACAACAAAACGCTTGGAGACATTTTCAATATACATGACATCTTTCTTCATAAATAGACATATTCATACTCAAAAGCAAAAACACATCTAGCACCGGATGACTTTGCATTAGATACTTTATTTTAAAGAAAATGTAAAATGCAAATTTAATTTATATGTTATTATGCATAAGATCTTCATAGTGTAAGAGACATCCCAGTTTTATATAGCTCTGAGCATCATCCTAGAGAAAGTGCATTGAAAATTGGCACTCTGTGCTACTGTACACTAACCTAGCTCTCACTGTGATCTTGGCCAAGTCATTTTCCCTTTTTCTCTCTTGAAGAGTCAGTCACTGAACCCTCCTACTTGCAAAAATGAGATTATAATAAACAAATATTTAACATCAGAAGGAACTGGTGTGACTTATTGCAGCATTTGGAAATCCATGTGTAGTTCTAGAGCATTAGTGAATACTAAGTGCCATTCTTTTCTTGCACAGAATCTGAAGTAGTGACCTGCAGTACTTGAGAAGATAAATACATGAGGCTACAGCTGTGGGCACACACTGTTTCAAAAATATTGTATGCCATAAATAACTAGCACTGTGCATCTTTATCACCGACTTTATTCCACCTGATATTCGGAATGGTTCTTTGTCTCAAAAAGAGCATGTGTATGTAAGTTGCAGTTTGCTGAAACATCTTCCAATTGCAATAGCCTGTAAGTGGTCCAAATTTGACAACTTTTACAACTTGACAACTTAAGTTGGAATATACTATTCATTTCAAACAAACATTCAATTACGGAAGTTAAGGACTGGATTCTTACAAGTTTTCTATTTAAGACTGAGCACATGCATGTTTATTAGTCTTAGATTAGAATTTAGAGCTCTATCTGAACACTAAGCTGTCAATCGTTTGATACACAAAAGAAAAGCTCCTTAGTCTTTTCACTATTTTAACTGCAACAGCAAAAGTGAAGATTTTGCTGAGATTATTCCTTCAGCTCTTCTTTGAGATTAGAAAGTTATTTCAAAATTTGCTTATATCTGTTTTTCAAAAATTCTCATTCCTTCATAAAGCTAATATACATTTCATTAAGAGAATGTTGATTTTGTTTAAATGTTGATTTAACTCGAAATATCTCTCCCAGTAAAGAATGATCCCTCTCTTGTCAGAGAAATTCTATATTAATAACATTATTAATTTGGGAAATTATTGCAACTATATCAGATATCTTGTAAAAAAAATTCTACAGCTTGTGGGGATACATATCCTTTCTGGCATAGCCCAATCTATTCTGGACTCAAAGTACTATAAAGTCATCCCATCCAAGGATACTGAGGTCTATCCATCCCTTTTTGCCAGCCAAGGAAAACAGACACCTCAGTACTAGAGACTACTTTTGTCAATAAACATTCAGCATTTTTCACACCTTCAGCTGTACAGATTGAACTCTGCTCCCAGAACAGCATAAACAGGAATCAAATCCTGATTTAATAATGTTGACAAGTTGCAGACCATCAGAAGCATTTGACTCTTGGCTGCATTTACACTGGGAAATTCAAGTACATATTAAGTTGTTGGTATAGAGTTAGTCCTAGTTTGTGATACTAAGTGTTTTAATGTCTGAGGAAAGTCTGAATCCATGAAAAGATGACTGTGTTCTGGATCAGTTTAAAAAGATTGTCAGGAACATATCTCTTCTATCTAGATAACCTCTGAAATAAATAAATAAATATAGAATTCCAAGATGAAAAGATTATACAGTTCTCATTTCAAGGAATATCAAAGTAAAGGAGAAATTAATGTCCTGCTTGCTTACATACCACCAAATTCTATTTTGACATATTTCCTAGTTATGAAAATCTTGCAAATAATCCAGATAGTAATCTAAATTCCTGCAACTGCTTTCAAAAGTTTAAGGACTCTGTATCATACATACTGTGAGGAGTTTCTCAACAGGCTGAGTTTTAGATTTCAGGCTTTCTGGAACTGAAATGCAATCCTTTACAATATTTAGTATTCTTTTAGTTTAGTCCCAAGGTTCTGAAAGGCGTAGCAAATATAGACTTGGAAGGGCCTTTCACACACTTTCCTTCACTTTGCTAGTGAGCTGTCACATTTAGATTTCTCTTTTACTGGCAAGTCCCAGTAGTCAACCCTATACCCTACTAATAAATTTGCTGCAGTTTCTGCAATATCATTAGATGCCAGTAATTGCCCAATTTATAGCAGTAGGTACCCTTGAATACTGTGAACCTTACTGGTATCTAATTATTTACCTGAAGCCAAATTCTACTGTTAACCCATGAAAACATTTTTCCAGTACTAATTTTCACTGTAGGCATTTGCTATGGCCAATAACCAAACTTCTGATCTTTAGTTCCTCTCCCCACTATCCGCTATTTTGACCCTTTGGACATCAAAGACTGTGATTTAAAAGGAAAGGGAGCATCTTAAAAATATGCAGAAAACCTATTTTTAAAGCATGTACTCACACCAGTAGTCTACACCCAAGCATTGTTTTAATCAGGTGAGAAAAACAGAAAAAGAAGATTTGTGTGACCAACTAGAAAAAACATTCACATACTGCACGAGTAAGTTACTATGCACAGAAAAGTTTGCAAACCAGAACTTATTCCTAGATGTTTGTAACTATTACTTAAAGACCACTAATTTCAAGAAAATACTGTGCTCCTACACAAACTGAAAAAAAAAGAAAAATTATGTTAAATTAGTTAGCTATAAGATAAGTTATGAATTATTTACTAAGCTTGATTCATGTGCATAATTCTTCATAGTCAGGCATGCAAATCAGATCAGGTAATTCCACACAATCATATGATTACTAATTTCATATGCAATTACTTCATTGGTGGCTGTAGTTACAGTATTTCAAAATACAAATTTGATATATTCTTGTTTATATATATTACATACAGCTAATAGTCTATGTAGATACTTAACACCAAGTTTTAATACCGAAGAAGAGGAGGCTACAGGGAGACCTGATAGAGGTCTTCCAGTACCTCAAGGGGGCCTACAAGAAAGATGAGGAGAGGCTGTTCAGTAGCGCCTGTTGCGATAGGAGAAGGAGTAATGGTTTTAAAATAGAGGGACTTAGATTTAGATTGGATATTAGGAAAAAAATTCTTACAGTGAGGGTTGTAGAACACTGGAACCGGTTGCCCAGAGAGGTGGTGGAAGCCCCATCCCTGAAAACGTTCAAGGCCAGGCTGGATGAGGCTCTGAACAACCTGATCCAGTCAGGGATGTCCCTGCTCCTTGCAGGGGGGTTGGACTAGGTGACCTTTGAAGGTCCCTTCCAACTCTAACCATTCTATGATTCTATGATTCTATGATTCTAAAACTGTATTCAATATTCAGAATTTCTGCTGATGGTTATATTCAACAGTCTGTTCTTATTTGCAGTTTCTATGACAACTGGAGCAGCACTAATTTCTTCAAATTGAAAGGAAATAGAATCCAATTTGCATATTTAAACAAGAACATGCACAATTTTCTTTGAAAGCTATTTCAGCAGAAAGAACATATATATATCCATTTTAATGCAAAAACACAGGCATTTATATTCAGTTTCAAAGATTTAACAAAGCAGAATAAAGCACAATTAATTTTAATTACATATTTTTGTGTAATATTAGGAAATTTTAGCCAGTATTGAAAGAATTTTACTTATACCTTTTCCAAATGTTCACTATAAGCCATGTGAATTTTTTAGTAGGACGAAATAATACAATAAAAAGAATAGCATAAATACTGTGTTTCTTTCTCAAAAACTTTCCTATGTATTCTGTATGCTTTCAGCTTACAAAGCTTAGGATAATTTTTTTCATGTATCACTTACTCCTGTTATTGAAATTGAATTCCCTGAATCCAACACAAGGAAGCACTAATATATATGCAGACATTGTGATATTATGACTGCTTGTATTGATTTCAGTGGTACTAGTCACACATTTGTGTAATGTCTTTTCTAGTAACTCCAGTTCCTTTAAAAATGTTGTGGTCATTTTCTAATGACACCAGAAAAGCACACTGCCACAGAAAAGCATCACAGCCCACTAGGGTCTCGTGATGGTTCTTTTAGCGCGATCTCGAAGTGCAAAATTATGGCGAACACGCCAAAGGGGTTGGTTTCAATCAAACAGCACAAACATTATTATTTTGCCCGTAAAGCGGCATGCGATCAGTGAAAGGGAGTGAAAAGGAAAAGTAAAAATAGGAAAAAAAAGACGTCCCTATGGTCCCAGATCCAGGCAGCATCCCACTGGTCCTCACAATCGATGTCGATGTTAATCCTTGGTGGGGAGAGCTCTTCAGGGGTCTCGTTGTTAGGGGTCAACCTTTTATGCCAAGTAGCAAACCTTGCTCCTCCTTACTTTGGGGATTTCCGCCTGTTCTCGGCCCTTAGGATAGAAGTGTGTTTTTTGTACATTATAATTAGCAAAGTTCTGTTAAAAGGCACTTTCGCACCATTGTTTTTGAGACAGCAGTTGTGATTCATCCTCCTTGATACCAGCTGCATGGTTATCTCTGCCAGTTTTGACAACAGGGATGAGCCATAGGATCTCTGCGCCACTCTGTCCGCCATTTCAAGGATGTTGTACATTTTGTTGTTAGGCCAGAGTCGGCCTTGTCCATAACAGTTCCGTTCTGTTCCTGGGAAAAAAAAAAACAACTGCATCTCAGGCATGCTGCTCGCAGCAATTCATGTCAAGTTGTGAGACTAACTTTTAGGCCAGATCAAGTCCATAGTCCACCTGGAAGTCCTCGATGACAAGGTTGACAAGGTACCTACTGACGGTATTTCTAATTGATGAAACAGTTCCTATATTTTTACTTGGCTTTCATCTATCAGCTTTTGAAAACAGATTTAATTTTACTGCATTTTAAGCACATACCTACTGGTTTCACATTCAAAAGAATCCCTCAGGCAAATAAAATTTTAGGTACAAAATATTATCTCTTTGATAAGTCTCATTACTGTGCAAGTGGGCAGCCACACAGACACTACCAGCCAGGCAGCCAGCACACCAGGCACTGGACAGCCTACACAGTTGCTAGTTAGGCAACTCTGAGTTCTGGATAAGCACAGACCCTCCTAGCCAACTGGTTTGACATCTTTGTTTCATGCCAGCTGGCTCACCTGTCCAGTTTCCCCTCAAATATTGATGAATTGACATAAAATACATGTCTGTTAAATCAACATTTTTCAAGGTGCTGCCATTCTGCCAGAAAAGTCATAAGAGGATTTAAAATTAAGTACTGGAAAATAAATCAAGATTTAATTTTCTGATTTAAATCAAAACGTTAGTGAATCCATCCTTTTTCTTCTAGTAATTCTCTCATCCTAGTCTTCCTTTGTGTCAAATTACATATTTTCTTTGAAAAGCCCTTCAGAGGGAGCAGGAAATACAAAAACATCTTCTAAGACATAGTGGAGAAATGTTCTCTAGTTTTCCTTTTTTTCAGTGGACACCCTATATTAAACATCATTCTGTAACCTTGCATCTGACCATGTACTTCCAGACACACAAAAGGCTTTCCTGAGTAAGAGTGAAAGGTATTTTCTTCCTTATCAACCTCTAAACTATAAATTTCATGTGTCAGTTGGGTAGCTATGTGGAGACAGCCTTTCTTACCTTGTCTGAGGAAGAGAAATGTGAAGGCCAGTCATCTCAAGAAAATACAGTTGTACCACTTTTGAAATCACTGTTCAACAGAATGGAATACTTCCGGTTCAATCAGTTGTTCTGAAATTTGTCTTAACACAGGTCCGGGCAAGCTAAAAGAAAATTTTTTTAATTACTTTTAAATTTTTAAGAACAGAAAACAATGATCACATCAGTTGGGAAACAAAGAAAGGGAAAAACCATGTATTTTACAAGCACTTATATGTGTGCTTAAGTTAGATCACCAGGCTTCTCTTACCCTACAAAATTTAGTTAATATGCTAACAGATACTTCACATCATTCCTAGCTGAAGGCTGTGATATATATCCAGTCCTATACCTTCCATCCTGTGGTTTAGCCCAAGTTACCACACAGTTTCTTACTCACCCTCCCCTGTGTGATGGGGGAGAGAATTGAGAACAAAGGGAAACTCGTGGGTTGAGATGAAGACAGTTTACTAAAATAACAAAGGAAAATGACAATAATAACAAAATATAAGGACATTAAAATATAAAAAATGAACAACATATGTTTTTCTCACCACTCAATGACCGATACAGCCCATCCCGAGCAGCGATCATGGAGACAAAACCGAGCAGCAAGCAAAAGAGCAAAATGGAGACAGCAAGGTAGAGGGAATGATGCCTGTGAGTGAGAGGGAAGGATGGATGCCAGGATGGATGCCCCCGCGGCCAACCCCCACTTTTATTCTGAGCATGACATTCATGGCATGGAATACTCTCTTTGGCCAGTTTGGGTCAATTATTCTGTCTGTCTTTCTCCCAGCTTCCTGCATCTGCACATTAGTGAGACTTGGAAAGCAGGACAGTGTCCTTGGTCTCATTAAAAACAACTCCTGTCATCAGTGTGTTTATCAACATTCTTCACATATGAAATCCAAAACACATCAGCTACTGAGAGGAAAATTAACTTTATCCCTGCCAAAATCAGGACACATCTACATTAATGGAAAACAGTTCAGACCAGGTAGCCTAAATTTTATTTGATTTTGGTAGAATTAAAATGGAATTCCTCTGCCTTCTGCTCTTCTCCCTCTCCCATTTCCCCATCATGTAGTATCCAGAAACCTTTATGGACTGCAGTCCTGCTTTATGACTGCAGTCCATCTTTTTCTCTCATGTGCCACCTTCCACAATGAGATAACATTGATCTGAACTATTTTTTTTTCCTGATGGACAGAAAACTTGGGGAGTGCATGGCAGAAACCAGTGGTGTCTTCACTTTATTATGTCCATCCATCAGTCTTCTTCCAAGTAAGACGGAAAAATACTATTTGGTAAGAACTGTCCATGTACAGTCTTGCCACACCTGTAAGTGCTCAGAGAAGAAACTCTCTATAATTGACATTTGTAAACACAGTGTAGTTCACTACAGCCTCTATAGACACTGATTTTTTTTTTTTTCTGGCAAAAACAGAAATAGAAGCTTAAGCAATTATATTTCCCTTTTTTACAGACTAAGTAATTATATATTGTTATGCTGCTATGAAGAACAATCAAAATACGGAAGTTTAACATCTGCACATAATGACCAAGTTAATATGGCCATTAAAACTTAAAAATTAATCTTTTTCCCTATATAATTTATACAAGTCAGATTAAAATCCACACTTTTCAAAGTATTTAGCTTAAGCTTTTGAGCCTCAATCCAGCAAATGTGTTTACATCATATGAATTGTCCCTTTTATTTTAGTTACGCATGTTAAATGTCTTTTGTTGGATTGGAAACTTGGACTTGTAATCAACTTTTGTCATCAACATTCCTTTCACTGGTTATCAAATAGCTCTTGAATCTGCAAATTCTTTGGAGAATGAATCAGATAAAGATAATAACTTGCTTTGGGGAAGAATAAGGCTACTGAGTTTGCCTGTATCACATGTAATACATGAATCCAGTTAACACCATTCTGATATCATGTTTCCAAGATACACACAAACATTTTGCTAGCACAGGCTTATCTCTGACTCAAAGCCTAAATGTAATTATGGCTCTAAGGTAGAAACGAAAGAGCTTTCTTTAAACATTGCAATAGTAACACAGGCTGCCAACTGAACAGGAAGGTAGCAATCTTGACAGATATACAATACAAGAACTTATCAGGCAATAATGGCATATTTTAAGCAGGTCATGTAATTCATTTGTATAACAGCTCATGGAAGTCTTTACAGAGCAAAGTCCCTTCCGCAGGAGTCAAAAAGAATAAAAATGACTACTGATTAGGATTTGTCATCTTACTTAGAAATCTAAAGAATAAGTGAATGTGAAATGCACATATGTCATTAGTAACAGTTAAAAATAACTAAGTATGTA
Source organism: Chlamydotis macqueenii (assembly GCF_036417535.1). NCBI lineage: Eukaryota > Metazoa > Chordata > Aves > Otidiformes > Otididae > Chlamydotis > Chlamydotis macqueenii. Next base: position 60,893,558 of record NC_141560.1, on the reverse strand, counting down.
ATTTGCTTTTGAGATGCATCTATTTGAGGTGATGTTATACTTTACTCTCAAAAACCTTAAAATTCTCCCCATTTCATTAAACATATTAATATTGAAATTTCATAGGCAGGGAAACCTATGGTTATCCTGGAGACATAAAGAAACAAAACGCAAAGAAAGAAATGGCAAAAGGAGTTGTGACATTAATCAGTCAAATGGTTTAAGTTAGGATAAACAATTTTGCTCAATATGGACTCAAAATGGCAGATTACTTCAGTTGACACAAACATTGTTCTAAATATATTTCAAGAGCATTAGATATTTCCTGTGAATCTTTGTTTCCACGTGGCAGAACTTCATCTAAATCACAGCACTATGGACAAGTATCCTGTGCTCCCTACTCCTACTGCTGAACCATACGTATTATATGATCTCTCCTGCAGTGCACTGTGAGGTGAATACCAGAAACAATTGCATCCCAAGATCTTTACATCCTGCAAATATGCAGGATTCTTCTTTCTGTCACCCCTCGACCCACTTTGCCAACAGAGACACCAACAAGGGGATTTAACCGAGCTCTACACCACAGTGCTGACTGTTGTAGATTTTATTAAAATTAGACACTTTAATAGATATGGCTTTGTAAGTTAGCCATTATGACACCACATAGCTTATACACAGCTACAGATGAGTTCTGAGTCTCAGTGAAAGACAATGGGATACAAGGTCATTGTCAATGTCACTTTGGAAAATGAGATTTAAAACGAGTTACTTCAAGGCTTTAACATAACATCTGACAGTCAACATGGAACCATAATGTGTTATTATACACAACTACTAATCTTAAAATTAAGGTAGAATTTTATTGTAGACAGATGACTCAAGACACTTTATTGTCAACATCTTGAAAGGGGTACCAAAGAAAACACAAAGCATCCTCAGAATTCCAGCTTTTTAATCTTAGGCTTGTCTTACAAATAAAGCTTTTATTAATGTATTTACTTAAAAATGTTTTAACAAAGAAAAATTGGATGAAAACTATATTATCTATGGTGCCATCATCAAATCCCGCTCTGGACAAATCCATCCAGTTTATCTAGTCCTACTGAAATATTTATTATTGCTCTGAGCTACAGAAAAGGAATTCCTGATTAAGGGAACTCCGAGGATAAAGTAGTACAGAGAATAGAAAGACCTTGAAAATCCAAAATACAGGTTATAATCCTCCACAGTAAATTCATCAGTACATTTCATAAGCCCAGAGAGGTTGTCATCTACTACATCTGAATAGTTCAGGTACAAAATTAACTCGTTAATTATGGCAGTGGGATTATGTCATTTCGAATTATTGGGTGGGAGAATCCATGAATTTACCCAACTGCAGTGGAAAATATTTATTGCTAGTCCATTTAGGACAAAATCTAATTCAAAATCTAAAAGTCACAAGACTTTACAGCTACTACATCTGACCTAATTTCCGTAATCTCCCAAATTCCACATACTGAGTAAACCTAGGAACAAGAAGATTTCTTGCAAGTAACTGTTGGTATGTGAGCAGCTAGGTTACAATCTATTACAATCTTTTTATGATGTTTGTTTTTATGCTATGATTATATTTTCTGGTTGTACTATTGTCTATATACTGAACTCTGTGTTCCTTTATATGTTTTAGAGACAAATGATTCCGTATGATTGGGCTTTATGAAGTGCAGAATAGAATGGTCACCAAATTACGCGTACCATTTACTGTTTAAGGCCAACAGGTTCACTCTTTAATGAATTATATACAGCTCTAGTGATACATAAAACCAATCTGTTTGCTATTTCTGCTTAAAAAGACACTCTCTCTGAGTGACTGAAGTGGAGCATGTTTGACGATGTGATGATATAGATGAAAGTTGCAGGCAGGAAAACACAAAACAAAATGGAACTTCAGTTAAAATGCTGCCTTTCATTTACATTTCACACTATGATTATATTACTGGCCCTGAATATGTCTTTTTAACTTTTCCCCTCTTTTCTTCTACTCCAGCAGGGAGTCCTCCACGGGCTGCAGGTGGATCTCTGCTCCTCCGTAGTCCTCCATGGGCTGCAGGGCAACAGCCAGCCTTACCATGGGATGTACCATGGGCTGCAGGGGAATCTTGTCAGGAGCAGTATTACTCCTCCCTCTCCTTCACTGACCTTTGCATCCACAGCTGCTCCTCTTGCAAGCAATTCCTCACAATTGGACTCAGGCAGACGCCTCTCATACTCTCTCACATAGCCTCTCTTCTTAGCCAGGCCGGGCCCAGTGAGAGGCCAGAGTGCAAGGCGGATGAGACCCATGCTTCTACTTTTTTCCTCCTCTTCTTAAATACATTATCACAGAGGCATTATCACTGTCTCTGACTGGCTCAGACCTGGCCAGTGGCAGGTCCAGCCTCAAGCCCGCCAGGTCCACCAGACAGAGGGAAAACTTCTCGCAGCTTCTTGCAGAAGCTGCCAATGTAGCCCCACTCATCGCTACACAAACCCAACACAAATTTATAGAAAGATCATATGATTCCCATGCCAGCAGTGGTCTCCTCATCTCAAAATAAGTATTTTGAATGATCTCTGTTTCTACTCAATCTTTTTTAAGAACACTGAGAAAACTTCCCTATTTAGGTAAGTGGCCACAATATCAAATGTCAATGGAATCTTTTTCATTTACACTACCAGCCTTAGACAATGTCCTGCTAATTAGTATGTTGTTAGTTTTAGCAATTATACTGCATATTACAGGTTCAGAATAAGTTTTACATAGGACTGGACAAATTAATGAAATTGAAAGCCACTGAAGATTACTGAAATTTTATAGATCTGGCAAATTGCTGAAGACAGGGGGAGGAGTCAGATAATGTTTTACTACAGCATTTGCTTACTCTCACAGCCTTCACTTCTGGTCACAGATGCTCATGTATGTGACCTTTCAGTCTGGTACAGCAGAGTCATTTCTATTTTTATAAACTACATAGAAAAAGAATTAAAACATTGCTCCCTTTTATCACCCAAGGAGTCATCACTAAACCTCTGATTCAATAATCTTCAGTGCCTTACTTCCAGATCTCCCAAAATTCCAGTTTCTGTTCAATTTTTAAAAAGGTTGACACTCTCAGTCAGAGGAAAAGAGATTATAAATAATTTTACCATTTAAGCCTAAAGCAGTTAAAGCTTCCCTTATTGCTGCTTTCCATGCTTTATTTTCAGATGGTGATCACTCCTAAAATGAAAATACTCAGACCTGTTGTGATTATGTTAAATAGCTTTACTCTCAGACTACTGGCAGTTGCAAAGTATGAAGCAAGATTTTTTTAATTGATCGTCCCCCCGTACTCAGCACTGCTGAGGCCGCACTTCAAATATTGTATTCATTTTTGGGCCCTTCACTTAAAGGAAAGAAACTGAGGTGCTGGAGGACATCCAAAGAAGATTGACAAAGCTGGTGAAGGTTCTAGAGAACAAGTCCTATGAGGTGCAGCTGAGGGAACTTGCCAGATAGAGCACACCCTCAGCAAGTTGGCCAACACCACCAAGCTGTGTGGTGCAATCAACCCACTGGAGGGAATGGATGCCATCCAGAGGCACCTTGACAGGCTGGAGAAGTGGGCCTGTGCAAGCCTCATGAAGTTCAACAAGTCCAAGTGCAATGTCCTGCACATGGGTCGGGGCAATCCCAGGTACAAACATAGGCTGTGTGGAGAATGGATTGAACATGCTCCCCAGAGAAGCAGTTGAGTAACCATGCCTAGAGGTACTTAAAAGACCTGTAGATGTGGAGCTTAGGGACATGCTTTAGCAGTGGACTTGGCAGTGTTAGGTTTAATGTTGGACTAGATGATCTTTTAGGGTCTTTTCCAACCTAAATGATTCTATATCTGCCCATCTCCTAAATATTTCCCTGAGTTCTCACTGGTAAGCTCAACTGGAAAACATCTGCAGGGAGCAAAAAATGTTTTATGTCACACAGAAATGTTCAAGTTGTTTATTTTAAGAATCCGCAGTTCAGTAGGTTGTGCTTTTAAAGTCCTTTACTGATCGCCCAAAGAGGTTTATAAGAGGTTTTACTTTTTTTTTTATTTCTTGCTAGTTGCTGTACTTCAGTTTTGTACAGAAGTGCCTGACATAATGATGCTATTATTCAGAGTAAGGATTTAGTTTCCAGAAAAAGTTGTATTACCAAAACCTAAATTTCACTGTTGAGATCTATTTTTCTGCAATCCAAAATATTATTACATCTGGAGTTCTCAAATTATTTCAGGAAAAGTGCAACATCATAAAATACAGGAAACAATAATAAGAAGCCCTCTTGCTTCTGTGGTGGCACCTTAAATTATTTTTCATGAACCAGGCAGGCTTCCAAAATTTCCTTTTCAGAAATCCAAGCCAACACTCACATTGAATAAATGCAAGCTTGGCTCAGTGGCAGGCAGTTACAGTCTGGGGAAAAGAGCCTTCAGTTTCAATTCCCTTTCCCAGGACACTTTTGCTTAATAGCACAAACCCACAGGACCTAGACTGTTAGCTCAGAAAGCCATATGCTTTTTCATAATCTGTGGGAACCATATGAGTATTTAACTAAGTGCTATTCACCTTTAGTCAGCTTCTTAGTCCCAGATTTCTTTAGCTTTTCCTTCATGAATACATATAAACCTAAGCAGCTTTCCTTTGTATTTCCTGTCTTTATTAGCAGTTTAGTAGTTTGAAGGACAGGCAGCTGAAATTTTTAAAACTAATTTTTTCTTTTAAAAAGAGCCATCAATAAGTACATGTTCAGAAGGTGAGAATGAAATAAGCTTGTTTTGTTCATGTCAAACAAATGAGAACAAGAAAGGGCACATCTACATTCGTTTCTGCCTTTGCCACAAGAAAGAGGAGCCAGCATTTTAGTGCCTCGTTCACCTCTGAAAGATAGCAGTAAACTTTATTACTGTGACCTTTTGTATATTCCTTAACTTGAATTGCTGGTCATTCCCTGTTCTTCCCTTTTTTATGGTATCAGTAATCAGCACAAGGGCACGTGAGCCAAAGATATCCGAAATAGCCATTCAAAATACAGAACACTAATTTTTTTAAATTTATACTTACAGTTCTTTAAAACTTCATAGCTCTCTACTAGCTTTGTTAGACAGTAGCTTTCTTCTACATCACTTTTGAAGCAAATCACCAGCGGGAACAGTATCTAAGCTATTTTACTGTACCACTGCCCTGCGACATCCGCGTGAGCTGACATTGTGCTCAACACTAGCACAAGTTTCCAGTGCAGATCAACGACATTAATGGGACAGAAAAGGAGGTATATTGTGCAACACATGCAATCTTCGTTATTCCTCTACCATGGTGACCTTGGTTCAATCATTAGATAAAGAATTACACATCCTTGCATTCACTTTGTTTTGTATCTTACTGCCTGGTGACATTCAAATAAATGATATTTTCCATTGTTATAATTCATCGCCTGAAGATTATATGCTGCCTTTGTCCTTCATTTTTCCCCACATTAGTAAACTTTTAACATATTTGGAAACAGAATTTATTTGCTCAGCCCTACATACCTCTAAAATAACTGAAAAAGTCTGAAAACAAAACTAAACAAAACTCCATGGTTTTGTCTACAAATAAGCACAGACTGATCTACAGTGATATATGTATGAAACCTACAGTGCTATATGTACGAAATGAGAAGCTGATGTTCAACTTCTCAGAAGTGTATCAAGACCAATGATTCACAAATCAACAGAAGATGGTAAATATATACATCTTTTGAAAATGTATAAACTGGTTCAGTTCTGAACACCCAGCTACAGTTTCAGTTATATGCCATTCTATAGATCTGATCACAGAGTAGAAATGACTCAATTTTAAAGACCTTAGGGAAAAGTTTAAAAAATATCTTCGAATTGTTAGGAGTTTCAGTTTGTGAAGAAGCAATGTGTCAGAACAGGATCTGGCTAAACTGCTTTCTTGAGTAAAACAGCAAACTCTTTTGTAGCATTAGCAAGGTTTAAACATAAATGTTACTTTGAATGATATACTGAGTCACAGCAACCAATGGCAAATAACAGTACTTACTTCTCCAGAAGTCCCCAGGTGTGCACTCCACACACCTACATTTTCTTCCCTGTATTATCCTCAGTGTTCAGATAGGCCTATGGACTATATATTAAGATGCTAGCAGTATACAGGTAACTAAGCTGCCACATCAAATTTGAATATTTGCATTTCTCAGCACTGCCAGGAGCAAAATGAAAGGTTCCTGATTAGAGTAATACAGTGGAACTATACCAAGGGAAGACTGAGGGGACATTAACAGGTGTACAAGCAAGAAGGCATAATCTGCCTCAGAAAATGGCATGTTCCATCAGTATGAACAAAATTGCAGTTAACCAGATGACTCCTTTACATTTCCAAAATAATACTGAACACCCTAGCAGGAACAACTATGTAAATGACTTCCTGCTGTTATGACTGTAAAATAAATGTATGGTTTCCATGTCATATATAGACTTCAGGATAGAAGCATTTCTTAAATGCATACAATTAAAATATATATACTGGTTTTAAATGTATCCCAGAAACAAGGAATGGCTGAGAACACAGAAACTAAAATTCGGGGCTTTCACAAAAGCTTTTTTCATAAAAGTTTTATTTGATTCTCATCCAAATCTGTAGGATTTGTCTAGAGGCATTGAAAATAAGTGTAATTATAACTTTGGGATTAATTACACATTGTAAGGAGAGGAAGGAAGGAGAATTCATATTACCATGAAATAAAATAGAAATGTTATAGCAAGAAAATAAATGAGTGAAATAACACAGACAGAAAAGACACATGTGTTTTTCCATTTTTGTCAAATAATTGGTTGGGAATTTTCTTCATTTCATTCGTGCCAATTATTCTAAAATTTCTGCTGCCATTTCTGGCCATAAGCAGGGAGCTAGTGCGTACAGACTGTCAACAGCAGCTCACAGCAACAAGTTTCTAGAAAATAATTTCCAATTCTTAATTTGAGTCTGGCTGTTACTTAGTTTGATAAATAAATCTTTCTACTTATTTTGTTCTTATTTCATCCTCTCCAAGGAGCTAGGCATATGTGAATCTTTCTGGATCTTGTATCTTGTTTAATAAGGAATAAATCTCTATGGGGGAAAGAAACAACATGAATTAGACAGGGACAAGGAGAGGAAGAAATTCAAAGCTACTAGAAATTTGAAATTCAGAATAAAAATCTCTCAGTCTGTCTAGCTATATATCAAAAGTGCATGTTGTATAATTTGAAGGTCAGCTTATCTTTAGATCTGTATTATACAATGAAGCAATATACTTATTTTTGTAAAACCACAGCATATTGGATCTTTTGCTCACAGATCACCAGAACTGAAAGATGTCTGGTTCAATTACTTCTCTGAGATTTTCTGCAGATATTTCATAACCCATAAATGTCACTTACAAAAGTGGAATTACATCACCTCTTTGCCAACATCAGCATTTGTCCTTATCAGCATTCCATTTTCTGTCCTGCTCCAATCCTTTTGTCTTTCCTCCACTTTCTCTCTCTTATTCCTTATTAACCCACAAGACAGCAATAGTGAACACACAAGAAACACTATGATGTATTGTCACTTGGATAAATATTTTGCAAAGAGCTTTCCAGCTAGGCAACCGAAGTGTATGAGTACAACTTTCAAAAGACATTAGGTTCCCATGTCAATACCAAAAGCTTTTATAATACACTCAGTTCCCAATAGTTTCTAAAATAGATGTTCGTAAAAAAGTTTCCGTTCTTAGGTCTGCTTCCTATCTGTCTCAGTCTCATGAAAAAAATGCAGTTAAGCTAATCATACTTAAATGTACTCAAATGCCTAGAAAAAAAAAAAAAAAAAAAAAAACAACAGAAAAGATGGAGAACACTAACTGGATATTGGAGATACTGATGTTCTGTCAGTATGGGAAAAACCATTTTCAAGACAGGTGAAGAACAAGAGGACACTCAGACTAGCTGCTCTACATTTACAATCTGTAATTAATCTTACTCATATATGCCTAAATACTAACGGATATTTATTTTTCCTTCATAACACTAACCAGTCTATTGAATGGAAACAGATAATCTTCAGAGTACCTAAAAAACAAATGCAGCTAAACCAAAAAATCTCTGCTTTTATGCTGCAGTTATAATATGTCAGATCTGACTTTATACCTCAATAAAGTGATAGAAAAGTGTTAACACTTTACTTTCTTGAAAATCTGCTAATCAAATGTCTCACTTTCATTAGCATAAAGCTAGTATTTGCCCACATTTTAGAAAATATAAACTACTTTAAAAGATTCAATGCAGAAAGTACTCAAACATGAGATCCCAATTCATAATGGCATTAAAATAGAAGGAGGTAGATTCAGACTAGATATCAGGAAAAAAAAAATTTAGAATGGGGGTTGTAGAACACTGGAACAGGTTGCCCAGAGATGTGGTTGATGCTCCATCCCTGTAAACATTCAAGGCCAGGTTGGACGGGGCTCTGAGCAACCTGGTCTGGTTGGAGATGTCCCTGCTCCTCCTTGCAGGAAGATTGGACTAGATGACCTTTAAAGGTCCCTTCCAATCCTAACTGTTCTATGATTCAATGATTCTATGACTGGTACCACAGCAAACAATACAAAAGCACATTTATTTCAATCAGTTCCTAAATATAATTAAAGCAGAAAATACACACCTAAATGCCTAAAAGCCCCATTTGAAATACTGAAAATAATGATATGAACCCTTCTGCAGCAATTTTTACATGTAATCAAGTGAAAAAAAAATTTGATATAATTTTGTAGAATGTTTTAGAATAGCTTCATTTTGAAGTATGGCAGATGCTGTGATTCTAACAGGGTATCACTGTACACATTTAACCTTCTTCTCTATAGTCTCAACGTCCATTCCTAAAAGGAGAAATTTACAGGAGAATTATTTAAATGTTTCAGTCTTGTAGATAAAAAGAAAAATATTTGGTAAGACAGCATTACCAGAGTGGGCTTTTTTAATCTTTAAATATTATTTTTTCCCCATACATACATCCATGTGCATGCACACAGACATCTATGTTTTTATAAAGGCCCAGTCATCTACTGAGCTTGCTGTAGCTGCAGATGCCTCTCAGGTAACCATATATAACCGTAGCTATATACCTGATAACCAACCCAGTATCATCAGGAACTTCACCCTAAAGAAGCTTTGATAGAAAGCATGATCAATGTAAAAGATTAGAAGCAGACTTAATCTTTCCTTCACCTTCTGATATTTGTTCACATAATAATAGGCTATTTAGAAAGTACTGTTTGTTTCTCTTTCCTGAATGTAGCTCAGCAGCTAAGCAAAGCTACGAGAGCTTTAAAATGCTAGAAGACAGTATCTATTAAAAAAATTAATTGGAATGGGGAAACAAAAGATAATGCTAAAAATATTTCCTCACATTGCTGACTGGTTGTAAGCATAAGATTTTTTTGTTGACTGATACTCTGTAAGCAGGACTGAGTTAGGGACATTCCTCACTCGTCCTACAGAAGTCCTGTATACTATTCAGGGAAATGACCCCACTAGATTCTTTTACCTTCCCCACAACCTATCAGATCTCAGTTCTCTGAATCCCTGTCCCTTTCTCTCTTTCTTGTAGTTCTCAAAACTATGCTAAGTGCCTCACAATAAGAAAATGCTCTGGCAAATCACAGCATGGCAATTTAGACAAATATGTCTGATACTAAGCAGTACTATTTCACTTCTCTGATGATCATGCAGAGGCACAAACTGAACTGCCAACAGGTCACTCAAGATGGATCTCACATTAGAAAAGCTACAAAGCCTCCAAGCAAATATTTGTTTGTCCAACTTCATTATCCAAAATGAAGTTCATGCCACTTGCCAATCCTAGGTGCACACTCTACATGCACAGAGACAGCTTGCTGCTGGGGCACCTTCATTTACCCCACAGGCAGAGTAGCCTGAATGACACCTCAATACATGACTTCAGACTTGGTTACAACAGGAAGGAAAACATGATGCGTTCCAGTTACAGCAAGTCTTGTGCAGGCATAATGGGAATTCACACCCAAAAGAATCCCTCTAGCTTACATCACTCACCCCTAGGGACCTGCAGTTCTTATACCAGCTCTCATCATCATAGATAATCCCACCAAAGACAGGGGCTGTGTCATTTTGACAGCATGCTCAGCACAACTTCCAGTCTGATTTCTGTGAGCAGAGATGGCACCTGTCAATTTGAGTGACAAGTCATCCAAAATTTTAAGCATTACTCTGACACCGATCCCTTCTATGAGGTTTAACAAATAACTGCATCATCTTTCTCCTGGTAAAAAGTGAGGAATTATCCCACAAGAAGAAATATGGGCCAGTAGGAAATACATGCCAGAGTAATTACATTACTTGATAGATCTTGAGAAAACAGCAACTCTCTTCTGAATAGTTTTATAACACTTCACACATTCAGAAGTCTCTCCATAAGCAGAAGGACCCAGGGCATCACTGCTTGTAATGCTTTTGCCACAACAAGAAAATACATGTACAGCAACCATGAAGGAATTAAAATGAGATACACTATAGGGTTACATTGCAAGTTTTAACAAATTAGGACCCAAAGACACAAAAGCCAGTGAAAGTTAGAAGCTTCTGAGGGCCATGCAAGTCTCAAAGCTGAGTGAAGTACTGTCAAGTCTAAGCCCTGCTATCACATATTCTGAAGATTTCCCAGGGGAAGTATTTGGCTGGTTTCCTGAGTCTCTAATTTTCAGTGCATATTACAAGATACTAAATACATATATCCAACTTAGATCAGCTACCTTCTTTATTTTCCCTCTGGGACTATTAAGGATGTGCCAGTGGCTATAAAATGTTGCTTAAAAGACTTAAAGTAAATTCCTAGTCAAATATTAAGCTTAATTATTCTTCTTCCTGTGGTCCTTAAGCAAAAGAGAGTTCTGGAAAAATCTGTTGGGAGACATAATAAAGACCATGCAAGCAATGACAGAGTTAATAATCATTTATGAAAAAATGCCAGTGCAAGAAGCATTTCCACTAACATAAGAAGCATAATAAATACACTCCATTTTCAAACAGACAATTAGATAACTGCCATACCCAAGCATGCACTACAGTGGGAAGATGTGAATTACGACTGGAAGAAAGTAAGCAATCCAGTGATCATTCAGCCAGTTTCCTTAAGAGTAAATTTCTCAGTGAGAAAACAGGAGTCGACCTGTCTAACGCGATACAACTCAGTGGATGAATTCAAGATTATTGAGAAATAGTCTCAAAACTTATTTGCAAAGACTATTGTTCTTTATTAAATAATGAACCATGCACTTGTCATCTTTCATCAAAACTGATATTCATCTACTAATACTGTCCATCCATAGCAATCAAGAGACATGGGTTATTACTTTTATTTTTGAAATTTCCCTTATCAATAAAGTATTTTTTCCACAGGGAGTAAACAGAGTAATGACAGCGTCATAGGAATCTCATTCTTATTAAGCTCAGGTTTTGCAGTTTCAGATGGCATGTGTTAGCGCACTCACACCAATTTCAAGAGTCTTGCCAGTTCACTCCCATAAAGGATCCAGTCCATGATGTTATGAGGTCACGTTAACTCCAGATAAAAGAACTCCAGATAAAAGTTTTGGGTGCTTTCAAATAAAAAATTAAGCTTTTGGGGTTAAAAAGTTACCACAGAAATTTATGTGTGTTTACCATCTTTGAAACTTCTTATGCTCAGTCATTATTCAGGAGTTAATTGTTTGCAGCCTCAGCATCAATTCCAGTCACAACTAATGACAGACTTCATGTTAATAACACTGGCAACATGTAGTAACCATTACCTGATTTCTACAGACAGTGTTACATGAATAGAACTCTTCCTGCCTTTATGTATGTGCTAAATGGTGATTTTTATGGAACATAAATTCTTTGTTGGGTACATTTAGGTTTGTATGTTTAAAAATTATTAAAACTCACTGAACTTTACACAATTAGTCATGACATTGTATAAATATTTGCTCTTTGTCTTACTCACTGTCAGTCATTCTGATTTTGCACACATTCAAACAGTCAAATAAATCACAAGTGTATACATAAATTTAAAGCAATTAAAGGGATTTTGTTCAGCCTTCAATAGTTCATGAGTAAAACAAGGTACTTACTTAGGAAAACCACAAGAATCAGATTGTAATCTAGAATTGGGATTAGTACTTTGCTGATGTGTTCAAATTCTGAGGTTTGTTAGCAACAAGCCTGATCCAAGGTATGCTTAAACCAACGAAAAGAATGCCTTCTTCCTTTAGAAGCATTTCAGATCTGGCTCTATATTCTCTGAAGAAAGAACAAGTCAATTTCTCACTTTAAGAAAGAAAACACTACCTCTAAGCAGAACAAAATAGAGCAGTGAGAATTAACTTGACATAAAGACATTAAGGATTTTATTAACAAAGCAATAAAACAAAACAACTCAGATAGAAAGATGAAATCAATAGTAAGGCTAGAAATCCTCTACAATTTTTTCCTGTAACATGCATATCTGCACTGTATGAGCATAAGGTCTGTAGACTGTCTGAATGATTAAAAATTGACTGAACCTTCTTTCAGGAGGAACCGTCCAGGAACCTTAATAGAGAATCAGGGACAAGATCACACAAACAGACTTGACCTCTTTCCTGCTTACAATTTGTAATCTACCTACAGTGTCAAACAGCAAAACAGATTTAAATAATATTCTTCTTACAAGGATTAAACAAATGAGTTAGTATAATTAGTAAAACTATAATTATCAGTGTAATGTTCTCATTGCAGCAATAAAGAGAGAGTGCCTGTAGAATAAATTCTAGTTTCCTTCCTTCCAGGATAAACAACCACTGAAAGAAATTAGAAAACCATGAATAATTCATTATTTCAGTTGCTTTATGTAAAAATATGGCCCTGCATGTAAATTTCAGATGAATCTCACATTCACTGAACAATTAACTCATTTACTTTCAGAATAATAAATGGAGAAAATAATTTCCTTTTAGACTACTGCCCTGTATGCCTGTTTTGCATCCTGTTAAACACTCAGTGAAGGATTAACTAGCAGAAACATCTCTGCCCCTACCCTGAAGGTGTGAACAGCACTGTTAAGAGCCTTCATCTTTGATTTTGCTTTTATATTAAACAATAAACGAGGAGAATTAGATCACATTTGAATATCACTTTTTGTAACTCCAGTGACAGGAAAGGAATAGAGTGCTGAGGTCTCTGATGCTTTTGTCCCCGAATCTAATTCTATTAAGTCATTTACTTACGTTCAAACAGCTAGCAAGAAGTAAAATGGAAGAGCATCCCACATGATGCATGATTACCATCATTTTAAATTTGTCCTGAAATAGAGTTTTACAGCATACACCAAGGAAAGCAGCAGAGAACTTGCCGCCACATCCTGCTGTCCTTTTACAACAATCACCAAAGCAGACCCGTCTCTGAAATAGGTCAGGCCAGGTACATCAGGGGCAAGTACAGAAGCCTGCCCAGTCAGGCTGTTTTTGCTGATAAATTCTTCAGTTCACATCTCTGCAGGATTTTACATTAAAAATAGACTTCCTGTTATGTGCCTTCACTATTAAGCTGCTATGAAAAAGGTGGATGCAACTGTCAATATGAGAGGCTGCAGAACATTAAGTGCCATCAGTGCAGTCCCAAGGAGTTAACCCTGATCTCATCACAAAAAGCCTTTCAGGTTTTCTGCAGGATTAAGGCCACATCATTCTCTAAGTCACAATGGAGATTTGTCTTCTCCATGTCTACAACTCAAGGTGATTCCACCCATGCCCAACAGCCCTTACTCCCATCTCTAAAAACAGTCTTGCTTCCAAATGGATGAGTCTTGTCACTTCTGTCATTTCTAGGACTGTTCAGGAGTATGATCTCGTTTGCAAACAGTCTGATTTGGTCTTAAAAACTCTGAAACCTAAATTGTCTTAGCATCCTACCATTATTCTTCGCATCCTACCATTATTCTTAGCATTAGCGATACAATCTCATATCTGTTGCTATAGCATTGGCATGCACACAGGATCCAAGATAATCTACATTTTAGCAGCACAGGAAGTGAGAGGCATTAATTCCGTCATATTCTTACTCCCTTTAGTTGCAAGCACTGCGGTTTAATTTTTTCTTTACAACAATTTAAATTACCTGGATTTTGGACAAAACTTGAGTTTTCACAATCATTATTTTAATCTGTTTTGCAAATATCTGTGCTCACATGAACATAAAATCATATACAAACTTAATTCACAGGACGGCACCTGAGAAGGCATCCTGTCAATGTGTTTTAACACAGGTCTTCAGCTGAGAAGGAACAAAAACTAAAATATATTCATGGGCTTTCTTATTCTGCCATTCTACTCTGAATTCACAGGTAGTATCTCAAAGTGAGCATTTTGTTGATTGCAAATTGACCACAATGACCATTACGACAAATGGCTAGGTCAGGGGAATGCAAGTCATAACAGTAATCAACAGCACTTTTAAATTTTATATTTGCTGTTTAAAACCAAACAGAAGAAAAAGTGTCTTTTGTCTGAGAATAAAGGCACCTGAAAGAAGGTGCTCTTTAATAAATGATGATTAAGGGCTGTCATTCCATTAATCTCCCCCCATGCAAAAGTGTTGCAGGTAGGAAGGAATGACAGAGGATTCCAGCACATGTGTATCAAGTGCCACCTTCTTCAGGCAGGAAAAGTCAGGCCATACGCAATCCTTTCACAGTCAGTGTTTCATCTGCATCACAGACTGCTTAGAAATTATACTATATGAATAATGAAGAAATGGTGGCTGCCTAGAAAAGCTTCCTGTTGTAAACTGTCTGCAGCTGCCCTCTTGCCTATCTTCTGCTATTCACTGTCACATCTTAACAGCCCCTGTCACTTGAGCTAAGGACAAAATAGAACAATTGAAAATTACAGGCACATTAACAGAAAGAAAGAGTTCTAGACGCCCTAAAGTACAGAAAAGAACCACTTGGGGGGCGGGGGGGGGGGGGTGAAAAAAAGATATACAAATGCCTTTATCTTGTTTCTGCCACTTTTCCTTGTATATGCTTAAAAGAAGAAAAAGTCATGTAGAGGCACACATGCTGGATATTTTTCCCTGTAAACACATCAGGCAATCTCCAGAGCGTAAATGAACTGTTAGTCCACTTCACTCATAGAGCCAAACAAAAAGGCCAGCTGCTTATGGATTTGACTCACTGAACTCACAAAGCTGCAGTGAGTCATACATTCCCTATACTCACTGTGGGGTTGTCCTAGTAATGATTTCTCCGTGTCATTTTTCACTTTGCCACGTGACTCCATGGGATGAATTGTGCTTAGGTCAGCACAGACAAGTATATATATAGTAGGCAAGGGAATGGCATTGCAACTCCTGCTTTTCTCCTTACACCATTAAGAAAGCATCCCTCCGTTCAAATGGCAGCCTGCTAGAATATCATTAGTTTGTAAAAGAAGTGAGCCAGTTATTATAGGCACATCAGCTGGCCCAAAGCAAAAGAGAAAACACAAATTACAGGGCCACAATCAATTCATACATCCCCAAGGAAGGTAAAATACTTAATTTATACTCAAGTGTGTTCTTACATACTCCAAAGTATAAGTGACTTGCTACTTGCCTTTAGATATAAGCTTATTATTCTCTTCAGTCTTTTGTAGGAGACATATCAACTTCACAAACTGCTGAGGATGGTGGTAGCTGGTACAGTTGCACTTTCACTGTGGTTCAGGGCCTTCCATTAGCTCACTTGTTAGCTGAAAGGAAAACAGTGATACAGGATCAAGATATTTTGTAGCATCATGTTTTTATTTATCCTGTACAGACAGGCTTAGAAAAGCAGCACATGGATGATTCCCTGCAGAAGCCACAGTTAAGGTGTTAGCCCTTTCAGCGGTTTAATATACTGGCATTATCAGACTTTTCTTGTCTTAGCTCCTAACTTTCTCACCTTGAAATTGCCCAGACCAAAGTTACTTATCTTAAAGTATGTACTCTTTGTATAACTATTCTTCAGAAAAAGAAGAATAGTTATACAGCTAGGTTTGCCTGGAGCCAGTTTTTGACCACAGGAAAGCACTTCACCAATGCAAATTCCCTCTGTGATCAACAGCATACAATTACTCTGTGGGTTCCTGCATGTGAAGCTGTCTGGGTTTAACTTAACTTAAAGTAAGTTCCACAGTGTGGGCTTGTTGTTCACAATTTTTTTGTTGTTTTTAACTGAGCATTTACTATGGAACTCACACAAAAGTGTCATTTGTCCATTTAAAATAAGTAAATAAATAAATTAAGCATTGAAATTTCTCTCACTAACTCTGCTTACTTTTAACTGAAACAATTGTGAAACTCCTGTGTCAGAAAAGCAAACATGAGAGCAAAGTTAGAGAAACATAAGGAAAATTGGTTTAGTTACTGAAAGACAGAATCCTACATTTCAGGAAAAGAAAATGCCTTATGGGTCATACAGCTTACAGCATACATCCTGAGAAAACAGGATGGTTGTTGCATAGTCTCTAATGTGTTTTCATTTATTTTTAACTTTTTTTTTTCAATATTTCAGAGAGACAGCATCTCATCAAACCACCCACGATAAATTCCTCTTTATCTACTTAATTTACTGCAGAGCTGGAAATCATTTCTTAGTGTCTCCAAATTTTCTCTTCCTATCTTATGTCTAAAATTGTTTAAATAAAGTTCCTTTCTTTTTTAATGGTAAAGTATATTCTGACTTCAATACTACAGTGGAAATCACACCAAGTAGCTTCCACATTTCTCATATGAGAGTATTTGTGATCTGGAGTTCATTAACTGTGCTACAGTTAGATATTCTAAGTGGTGCTTTGGCACATTCTTTTCAGAAGGATAAGCAATCACAGACTTACTTATTCAAGCATATTACTGAACAAATTCACCCCAAAGTTAGTTATTTAATTTTATATAACCATTTTTTTTTTCAAAATATTAGTTTGGAGTTTTCCTGTCATCCTCATTAAAAACCGTTTCACTAAAATACCAAATTTTGCAGACAAGCAAGATTTAAGAGTAATCAAAGCCAGACATTTTCAGATTTGGCTGTTCTGAAACATTTAGAAGCTGCACACTGGCAGTTTACTTCACAAGTGATCACAGGTTCATAAACTGAAAACTAGTTTCATAGTCACCTACAGTCAGCAGTTAATGCAGTATAATGCTAACTATATTAATAATGGTACAAGAAGTGGTAAAAATAGAAAAGGTGTCACTAACAGGCTAAAGTTATCTATTCAGGCACTAGAATACAGCTCAAAGTTTCTACCCTTAAGTAACCATGTTTGAAATTTAGAGACTTGATATAACTTTTAGATATCTATATGTTAAATTACTGTTGCATAAAGACAATGAATCAGGTTTTACAATCCAGCAGAATTTAAAATTAATAAATAAATTTTAAAAGCACAGAAAAGTAATATGCAGAACTTCTAGAATAAAAAGGAAAGAAAAAGTATAAGAAAAGCAAGTAACACTGAATTATTCAAACTTGCAAACAGTCAGACTGAGTTGGTCATATTAGACTAAGCTTTCCTAACTTACAATACAAAAATCTTTGCCTCTAGCTAGATTAAATCAGGAGATGCTATCTCCAGGCTTTTGAGACATTTCCTGCCATTCTACTAGCATAGTTCTTAAATAGAGTTACAAGAATCTTCCAAGATTACTAATGTTTTGTGGATCCAGATCTCCAGTATTACGCATCATAATATAGACAGCAAATACAAACTGACTTTATTCAAAGTCTTCATGAATAGAAAGAAAAACACATACACACACGTATAATTTACCACTTTGGTGCTTGAAAAAATACATCAGTTGCCTCTAAGAAAATTTGCTTAGAAAAGATTAAAGTATGAAGATTCTCCTTAAGCCAGATTTGAGAGAGGAGATCCAGCATCTGCCACTCTTTCTACAGCAGATGAGTGCTGTGATCATTTTGCCGCACATCTGAACAACACTCAGTGTTCCCATTGAAAAGAATAAGTGTCCTAACCAACTTCATGTCATGTAACCACCCTGAAAGTGGATACACTATCATTGAACAAGGTAATTTGAACACTAGATTAAAGCACAAACAGGGGAAAAAAACCCATCAGTACCACTTCTAAGGTTGGGAAACTCAAGCGTGAGAGGGAAAATTACTGAGCACAGGTATGGCCTTTCTGTTTTGTTCCGAGATGTGCTTACAGCAGATAGCAGTGTCTGAAGAAAGTAGTTTAAATTACAGCTTCATAATTTTGTTTATGAAGGACTTCATATTTTTTGCCACATATTTCAAGCATTACTGTAAACTTAGTATGTGAAAAACACACAAATGGTCTTAGAAACATGTTGGCAGAATTAGAGGGAAAAAAATCAACTTGTACGTGTTTGTTTATTGTATTTCAGTATGCAAGTCATATTGGTATCTTTAATGTCTGTTTGCATGAGGAACTTTCACCAAGTTTTGAAAACCTAAACTATTTTTGTTTGCAGGCTTCACAGAATATTGCAGTTAGCGTGTTTGTAACCCCTAGTGCAAAGTGTTCCTTCTCTGTTGACTGACATTAATAAAATAAACATGGAACCCTTACTTTTTCTTTGCTTCCTACAGTAGTCAAACATCATATCTGAAATCTTACAACCTGGCATGCTATTAGACTCAAACACAATAAATGATGACCCAAAATGTTTTTGAGACATACTCCCCTGAAGGTCAGTATTCCACATAAAGCCCCACAGTCCAAATTTCAGAATTAATTACTTTTGTCGTTTGTTACAGGCATTATGAATCTGAGTTAATTATATGAGGAATGTCTGTAAACAGAATAGCAGCTCAAAGGAAATGCATCTTTTTGATAAAATTTTTCGTGCATTTTTGATGCTGAAACACAGGGTCTGGTTGGGGAACTAAGGTAAATCTACCCAGAAAATTAATTATATAATACTGCCTCCACTGGCTAATATGTTTACAAGACTGGGTTGTAACAGACTGTCATGAGAAAAGTGACCTGTCTGATTCACAACAGTAGTACAAACAATACTGGTATCTTAATAAGCATATGGCCAGCAGTTCTAGAGGCACTCAGGAACAATACCGACAGTATTTATCAGCTTCAAGGCTGGCAAACCACCACAGTTTCTCTTTGAGAAAGGGTGCAAGTCTCCAAAACTCCTTCTGCCAGAACACAAGCACAGCAATCACTCTAAGGTACAGAAAACGATGATTTATTCATATCAGTATATTTAGAAGTCCTTCCAGAGTAAAAGCGTATGATGGGCTAAGACTGTTCAAACAAACATTTACAACAACTTCAGAAATTTGTCATTATCTAAAATCATGCCATCAGCACATAATATTTTGTCTTGGACAAGCATGTCAAGATTTGACTCCTTAGAGCAAGCAGAGAATTTTTTAAAAAACTGAGTAACGTAAGTACAGTTACTTTAAATTATTTATCAGTCCTCACAGCAAATGTTTATTTTAATTAGATTCCATTTTAATTAATTTAGCAACCAACTCAGCTAACTGATTTGGGGAGTTAGTCTAACCCTTTCCAAGTGTTGTACTGGAACTTTATGGTAAATTATAAACACTCAAGTCCTCAAAAAAAAGTTTGTGGAAACTGTATTAACATTTACAAGCATATAGTCAAATTAAGATCACAAACTGAGACAAAACATTAGATGCCTTAGATGGATCCCAAATGATGAAGCATCAAGGTTCATGGAGGTTCAGTGCTATCTGTATGAGATAAAGATCAGCAGGTGTGTAAGATTCAAAGTGCAAAACACCAGAAATGACAGAACAGATAAAGATTTCTTATCGTGAGATACTCAATACACAGCCCAACTGTAGAAGCCATGGTTATGTTCCACTGTCCACAGAGATGTCACTGCTGCGTTTGAGAGGTCCAGAACATATAGGAAGTAGTCTGAACTCTAAACTGATTGTTGCCTTAAACTGTTCAGACTTAAGCGATATCAGCGAGTCCACCAGCAAGCTACAAATCCTCTTGCACAATATACAGGAGACTTAAGGCAAGTCAGTTCACTACAGTTCTAGCTTAATATATTTTAAATTTCTTCTATTGTGCAGTATCTTTCCCTCATTTCCTCCTTCCTTAAGTGGAAAATACACAATATTGAATAATGGCTACTAGTCAACCTGAGAGTAAAGTAGCTTTATTTTGGCGTCATTAAAACCAAATCCAAAGGCCATTTCTAAGAAATTAATGGAACAGTCAGATAATTTACTTTCTCTCTTTTTTTTTTTTCTACACAAATGTAAAATAAAACTACTCAGACCTTTTCAGGTGTTGACGAAAACCTCTATTTCTGTGACAATGTTGTTGTTTCCATAATGCAAATGGAATAGAGTCTCCTGGGTAGGAATCAGACAACATAATGAACTTTAGAACAACATAAAAGCTTTATGGAATTTTTACATTAAATTCTAATAGCATTGGCCAGTATCATCTGGTTTATCATCAAGTTTCTACTATCTTCTGCAAAAATGATCAGACTGTCAAAAAGTTTCCAATACGTCAAAAAGTTCTAGTAGATTGCTTATTTGTATAAAGCAATGTATTATTGATCAAAGTCAATGATTGTTGCCAAAATTATTCTTCCAAGTGATGTAAAACTATTATATTAGGTTACCATCGGAAAAAAAATCTGAACATATTTTCTTAAAGTGCAGAATCTTATCAGTTTGTGTATTCCATAACAGTCATTAATGTTTTGACTTCTCTGAAAGTTAGAAAATTTACAGTTTTGATTAATTTTGTTTTAATTAGTATTAATATACATCTATTTTTATATATACACATGTTTGGACAGGATGTGGTCTTTTTGCTCACAAAAGATGAAATGGTACACCAGTACAAACAGATAAACACATGTAAACCTCTAAGCCCTTCACATGCCTATGAAGAACATAACAAGAAAAAAGAGACTGAGCACACAAATGAAGATGAGAGTAAAATATACTAACAGAGTCTGCCTGTCTTCTTTTTCAGTCACTGGGGATTAAAGTCAATGCTTATTTATCTAGTTTCTTTCTCATTGCAGAAAGTATAAAACTATTCATCTCAGGAATATACTTTTTATGAAGTAGCAAGCATAGCAGTCTAAGAAACTACAGAGAAGTACACTGATTCTGTAAATTATAACGGGTCTTGCTTTGTGAACCTGAAAACACCCCAATGAAGTATATATCTCTCAAACCAGAAACCTTTTTTTAATGTTTTTTTCTCTAAAGATGACCTATTAATCCCTGACTGCTGTCAAGAAAGATTCTGATTTGTTACTGTTTGCTTTTTCCACAAATATTTTACAACAAGCTATCTGAGACAGCCCATTGAGCAGGCTTAATCATCAAGATCTTCAAGTACCAAAGATCAAACTTCTAGACCCTGAGCTTAAGCTCTCTCAGCAGCAAAAGTTATTTATATTGGCTGTGCCTCAGTGACAAGAAATACATATGTAAGATAGGACACAAAAAAATTTAAGATACATATAAATACACTTCAGTGTTGGCTGTTTGCCCGAGTAGCTTCTTTCATAACCACTATATTTCAGAAAATGAAACAACAAACCATTCATGTGAATTTTAATTTATGTCATATGATCTTTCATTCACTCTGCTTATATCCATTCCTAACCTATAACAAAGAATTATCCATGGGACAAAATATCCAGTTAAAGTCCAGACTAGTCTTCCAAGGCTATTGCTGCTTTTTCATAATTACAATGTAGTTTATGTTTTGTAACACTTTTCTATCAAAATTAAATCAGGTCCACTTTATTTACTTGTCTGCAAAACATTAATGAAACACCATCATTCTGATTATATTGGATGAGCAAGGAGCTCCTGGACCAACTGAAAGTAAAGAAGGAGGCCTATAGAGGGTGGAAGTGGGGACAGGTAGCCTGGGACGTCTACAAAGAGGCTGTGCGAGTGGCCAGGGATCAGGTGAGGAAGGCCAAAGCCCTGGCAGAACTGAATCTGGCCAGGGATATAAAATGCAACAAGAAGAGCTTTTATAGGTACGTAGGGGACAAAAGAAAGTCCAGGGAAAATGTAGGCCCCCTCCGGAAGGGAACTGGTGTCCTGGTTACCCAAGACATAGAGAAGGCTGAGGTACTCAATGACTTTTTTTGCCTCAGTCTTCACTGACAAGAGTTCTTGTCCCACCACCCAAGCTGTAGAAGGTGCAAGCAGGGACTGCGAGGATGAAGAACCGCCCACTGTACTCGAAGAGCATGTTCGGGATCATCTGAGGAACTTAAAGGTACACAAGTCCATGGGACCTGATGAGATCCATCCGCGGGTCCTGAGGCAATTGGCGGATGAAATTGCCAAGCCACGGGCTATCGTATTTGAGAAGTCGTGGCGGTCTGGTGAGGT
This sequence comes from Chlamydotis macqueenii, assembly GCF_036417535.1. Lineage (NCBI taxonomy): Eukaryota > Metazoa > Chordata > Aves > Otidiformes > Otididae > Chlamydotis > Chlamydotis macqueenii. The sequence continues at coordinate 60,871,055 of NC_141560.1, read as the reverse complement.
CCCCGATGACTGGAAGAGAGGGAACATAACCCCAATTTTTAAAAAGGGGAATAAGGAAGACCTGGGCAACTACAGGCCGGTCAGCCTCACCTCTGTGCCTGGCAAGGTCATGGAGCAGATTCTCCTGGAAACCATGCTAAGGCACATGGAGAGCAAGGAGGTGGTTGGTGACAGCCAACATGGCTTCACCAAGGGCAGATCGTGCTTGACCAATTTGGTGGTCTTCTATGACGGGGTGACGGCATCAGTGGACAAGGGTTGAGCAACAGACATCATCTACCTGGACTTGTGCAAAGCTTTTGACACTGTCCCGCACAACATCCTTCTCTCTAAACTAGAGAAACATGGGTTTGATGGACGGACCACTCGGTGGATAAGGAGTTGGCTGGATGGCCGCACTCAGAGAGTGGTGGTCAGCGGCTCAATGTCCACGTGGAGACCGGTCACGAGTGGCATCCCTCAGGGGTCCGTGTTGGGCCCAGCCCTGTTCAACATCTTTGTCGGCGACATGGATAGTGGGATAGAGTGCACCCTCAGCAAGTTTGCCGATGACACCAAGTTGTGTGGTGCCGTCGACACGCTGGAAGGGAGGGATGCCATCCAGAGGGACCTGGACAGGCTGGAGAGGTGGGCCCCTGCCAACCTCATGAAGTTCAACCAGGCCAAGTGCAAGGTCCTGCACCTGGGTCATGGCAATCCCAGGCACAAATACAGGCTGGGCAGGGAATGGATTGAGAGCAGCCCTGAGGAGAAGGACTTGGGAGTGCTGGTGGACAAGAAGCTCAACATGAGCTGGCAATGCGCCCTTGCGGCCCAGAAGGCCAACCGCATCCTGGGCTGCATCAAGAGAAGCGTGGCCAGCAGGTCGAGGGAGGTGATTCTCCCCCTCTACTCTGCCCTGGTCAGACCCCACCTGGAGTACTGTGTCCAGTTCTGGAGCCCCCAACACAAGAAGGACATGGACCAGTTGGAGAAGGTCCAGAGGAGGGCCACGAAGATGATAAAAGGGCTGGAGCACCTCTCCTATGAGGACAGGCTGAGAGAGTTGGGGCTGTTCAGCCTGGAGAAGAGGAGGCTCCGGGGAGACTTTATAGCAGTCTTCCAGTACCTCAAGGGGGCCTATGAGAAAGATGGGGAAAGGCTGTTCAGTAGGGCCTGTTGCAATAGGACGAGGGGTAATGGTTTTAAAATAGTGGGGGGTAGATTTAGATTGGATATTAGGAAAAAATTTTTTAAAATGCGAGTTATAGAACACTGGAATAGGTTTCCCAGAAAGGTTGTGGATGCCCCATCCCTGGAAACGTTCAAGGCCAGGCTGGATGAGGCTCTGAGCAACCTGATCTAGTTGGGGATGTCCCTGCTCCTTGCAGGGGGGTTGGACGAGATGACCTTTGAAGGTCCCTTCCAACCCTAACCATTCTATGATTCTATGATACATACCCTTTTCAATGCTTAATAGATATTTACAAAATACGGTGAGTACAGCCTTAAAGCACCATTAGTAAATGTAGCAATCAGATTTTAGGAAGCTTCTGAAAAGGGTGAATCTAGGTTGTAATTTACAATTATTAAATATAAATAATACTACTTTCATTACAGGTTAAGCAAACCTCCCCATTGAATAACTAAATATTGCTGCAGATTGAAATACTTGCTTACCTCGAGGACCTATTGTGACCATTGTGTGACAAGATTCAAAATTCTACATTCTAATAGTCCTACCATGAATGCTAATAACTTTGAATGTCAATGGTCATTACAGATATGGCTCGTCAAGCCTCTGAGGTGGAGGGGTATTATGTTTGTGGTTTGGGGGGTTTGTGGGTGTTTTCTTGCATTTAGTCTGACAGTCAAACTAGGCAATTCCTATTTCTATAGTATGTCACAGTGCATTGCAATGAATTTCCTTCTATTCTCTTGCCAGCTTCTCACCTTTCTGATCATTGGGTTTTAGTTTCCTGACAGGAGTGGGGGGTGGGGGGAATAAAGGGACTTTTTTTTTTTTTTGTCAGTCTGTGACTAGGCTTTAATTGCCTTTTATTGCTCACTATATTACTTGAAAAGCCACTTAAAATTTATATGTCTTCATATCACTTTTAAAAACATTAAGATTTCTAACTAATTAATAATTATCTTTGCATCTTTATACCAGTATTAGTCCCCTTTGTTATCCCTATACTCCATTTCCCATTCAGCAAGTGTTACTGATCAAAGAGGAAACAATCTATACCAACTTTACATAATGAGCATGGAAGGGCTTAAAAAAAAACCTACTTTCTTCCAACATATTTCTGGAAATTAGTTCCTTTGCCTCTCCTGTTCCACTGATTCTTGCATCTTCATACAGCTAATTTCATACTAATGAGCTTGCCCTGTAAGATCAGCTGCTGCCCTTACACTCTTGTTTTTTCCAGTCTCTAATGGTGTAGTCACAATAGGTTTAGTGTAGTGGATTTATTTTCTCCACCTTTGCTTAGGGACTTGCAAGTACTTTTATTATGAGAGCTGTTTCAATGTCTAAACTACTTTTTGAATATATGACACATTAAAGTAAGCCAAAGCCTGAACCTCATTAGGAGAATTAATCAAAGAAAAGAATGAAGAAGAGAATGACTTTTCAGGAATGATGAAAAGCTTTTCTCACTTAAGAGCATAGATCATGCATCATTAAGGCATCTGGTCAGGTACAGAGCAGGGCATATGCAAAAACTTCATTGTAGAGATCACTTTAATGACACTGTCAATATGGAGGCAGGAGGAAATTTAGTAAAGCACAGAGGCTGAGAGAGAAACATGACTCAGATTAACAATTAAGAAAAGGTCAGTCTTGAAGCCTTGCTTTTAAAACATAACAGCTCAGTATTTTCTCTGAATACTTTGCTTGTCATATTATACTAGCATTACTAAGCTCACTAGCACAATGCAACGGATTCACCGTGCTAGCTACCTTTGAGCAGACATGTTGTTTCAAATGGTAATTTAGTTTTCTGGAATTAGAAACAGGCTTTTCAGGAAACAGCACACAGAAATCTGCAGATTTTCTATTTTGAAAGCTAACAGAGTTTCTAATAAATCAATATGATCTTGTTATAGACTTAAATTTTATTTCCATTCAAGACAAGTTCAGCCACTATAAACAAGCATTATTTGTTAGAGAAAATAGCCTTCTAAACAAAATTTTCTTTTGCCACACATGAAATTTCCTTTTTTAAGTAAATAAAAGCTTTTGGAATAAATCACCAATGGGGAAATGATGGCTTTTGAAGAGTATTGAGAATTAAAAAAAGAATAATCTGTAATTTGCAGTTATAAAAACATACAATTATTTTTAACAAATGACAAGTAGATTATTTTTGTGCTACTGTCAACGAGGGGATTACAATTTATTTTATTAGCTAAGAAAGTGCAGAGGTACCAAAGGTTGTAGCTCATAAATAAAGCTCAAGATATGTCTTTAGAGAGCAAAGGCTATCACCAGATCATTGAAACATGCTTTAGTCACTAACTAAAAGCTTTGTATTCACCTGTCAGGCAATACACAAAAGGCTAACCTGTTTTCAAATCTCACCATAAAGGAACAGCTACCTTCCCTTAGTATTCAAACAAAAAAAAAGTCGCTGAATTGTTGCAAAAGAACTGGTTGCAATTCGAAAACTTTGTGAGTACTAAAGCAATATTCCAAAGTGGTACTAGGAAGCTGTTCCACGAGTTCTCCTTTGAACAAAACAGGAAAAGCACTCCAACTCACAAAATCCACTCTTATTTCAATTAGTAATTACACGTATTTTCAACTTTTTTCAGTGCTCTATCTTATGTCCCACAAAAGTGCAGGTTATTGGAATATAGTATGTCTCAACTGCTGCAGGGTATATATGACATTGGTTAATAATGATATTTGGTGTATCGTTTAGAAAGAATCCACATACTTTAGATTACAAATCAAACCCCACCTCTACCTGTGGTATATGAAGAAGCTTACTCATCCTTCATTTAAGTAGCTGTCAAAAGCAACATAGAAGCATGTCACTACCCCAAAAATATAGAACTACTCGGGTATTTGGATATTATTCAAGGGACTTTCCTGCTTTTCCTGACTGGAAGAGAGACATTTTGATTCCGGCTGAATAGCGTACGTGTCAGAGGTGAGAATCTATCCGGCTTAACTCCTCCTGCTTCAACTGCATTTTGTCTGCAGAAGTTAAAGTATCAGGAACTAGTATATAATTCAAATGAAATCAACTGAGCAAGAACTAATCCTTTCTGGAAAACTGAGCCAAGTCACTTTTGGCTAATCATGCAGACTATTTGTATCTGAAATAATCATGTTGAGAAATTACTCTGAACAAGCCAGTGGAAAGATGTACACATAAACCATACAGGATTTGAGCTAGCTTTCACTTTTCAAACTAACTAAATTAATATTCACACAATGTTATTGTCAGTGTCAGAAAATCATGTATTAAGCTTGTTGGTAGAACTCACGATTATGTAGTGCTAACAGCAACATCATACCTGCATTAACATGCTAGTCTAAGCTCAGCTCATCAATAATACCATCATCAAGAAGCATAACAAACTTTATATTCCTTAGATATAACATCCTTTTCATAACTACTTCAAGTGATTTCTAAGGACTTCTCATTAAGATTACAAAAAATTATTCTTCTTCCTACCTACTCCTTGCTCCATATATTATAATTTTTAATAGAGTGTTCTCAGTGATCAATGGCAAGATAAATACGAAAGAGTATGCCCATGCTTCCAGCAGATAATTTAGTGAGCATTTTGGGGCAGCAAGCTCCTGGCTCCCCAGCTAACCTTTGAAGATTAGATGTTATTATAGTAACATCTTGTAGACAACAAAGCTATTGTTAATAATCAGAAATCTATAGGTCCAGCAGGAGAGAGGAAGTTTCGGAAGCATTTGCATTTTTTATTCTACTTTGAACAAGTTAAAAAGGATAAAACAGCTGTATGCAGCTGAAAAGTGACAGACAGGTAGCTTTTTTAAGTTTTTAGTTCCATGTAAAATAGAGAGCTAGAATTTTAGCTTTGCATGCAAACCTAGTTTCCCAGAAAATCAGAACTTAAGAGATGGAACTTTTAAATGAAAATGGAAGTTTTAAATGAGCTAAAGTATTTCACACAGCAAGTTAAGGCATTTTTGAAGTTCAAGAGAAGGCTGAACTATCTGTTTGGACACAATCTAATAGCTTTACAGGACCACCACTACAGATAGAGCTATTAGGACTAGAACACCACTAATGATCTATGTTCAAGCATGTTCTTTCTCTGGAAGTTTGTTTATGATAATTTTGCAGAAACCATGAATTAGGCAAAATTAGAGACCATATGGTGGCAAATAATTATAAATTGTTAGATGAAAGTTATCATCTTCAATTTTTCAGATTTATACCTTAAATATCAAACATAAACTGTTCAGAAAAATCTAACTTCTTTTCTGTTCCTACTGGCTAGATCCAACCACACGTTACTTTTGACAACTTGCAGATGGTGCTCAAAATCACTTTTCTCCTTTGCTAAAAATCACTTTGTGCTAATGGCCAACATTGACATCTCAATCATATAATGCAAAAGGAAAAACATCCCTGTATGTTTATATTTTAGAGATGGAATTTTAAAAAAGCAGCAAAGTCACAGCTGGACTGAGTGGTGCCAGATGCAACAAAAGGAAAGCTCACTAAATGCTTTTCCCATATTTTTGGTTTAAATTTTTCCTAGTTGAGGTGTAGGGTTTGTTTTTTTCTTTTTCCAAGTTATTCCTTCATTAAAACCAGACATTTGTAAACTGAGGAAAGGTGTTTTCACATTACATTTACCTCCATAGCTCTTTGCTCCCTGTTCCGCCTTCTTTAAAAAGAAGAAAAAAAAAAACAAAAACAAACCACTCACAATCTGTTTTGAGCCTCAACTTGAACTCTCATAGCAAAAATAGTATTTCAATAGTTTGTTTCATGCTCAAGCTGCTTTTCTTAATTTTAAGGAACATCACATATTGTTGTGACTTGTATTTGACGGTTTCAATAAATAGAAGTGTTTATATACTTTAACCATTTAAAATCCTGCGGCAGATCAGTGTGTCAGGTCTCTGCAGACACTTTTTTCTTAGACACCATCACCCTATCTTAAATTGCACTTTGCATCTGGAAAGATCTTAAACAACCAGTAAGCTTTGCCTGTCTAAGTCCCTACCCCCTTCTTTTATCAACTTAAGATATGTCATGCTCAAGGGAAAGGTTTTGTTATTGAATAATAGTAGTAAAGAAAATCTTAAAAAAATGTATGTGTACACAGCTAAGCTTCAAGACTCGAAGTTCTTAAGCTAAAGAGGATAAAATATTATTTTGTTCCTGCAATTCTGTAGAGCTATGAAAAAAAACCCAAAAATTTCTCTCAGAATATTTCACTAAGGTTGGTTTCAACCCAATATAGAAATAGTAAAAGTGGAATTATATTAAAATGAATGAAGAAGCATAATATAGTTGATCACAAAATCACATTATGATTGAAGCTGGAAGGAACCTCTGGAGGTCATCTGCACCTTGCCCAAGCAGGGCCACCTAGAGCTGGCTGCCTATGACTGTATCCAGGCGGCTCTTGAATATCTCCAATGATGGAGACTTCACAACCTCTCCGGGAAATATGTGCCAGTGCTTGGCCATCCTTACTGTAAAAATGTTTTTCTTTATGACTGAGCCTCCTGTGTTTCAGTTCGTGCCTATCGCCTCTGGTGCTGTCACCGGGCACGAATGAAAAGAATCTATCCACAGCATCTATAAGCTATGCATACTTACAAGTGTGTGACAAATGTTCTGTTAAGTTCTTTACAGAAATTGAGCAGTAATGGTGGCAGTACTTCAATCTACAAATTATTTACGACATCTTCAACATATTCAAAAGCATATTCTTCCACATTGTTTTCAACTGAAGCCAGGCTGCAATATTCTGTTTCAAAACAAAGGTAAAAAAGATTTTTAAAGTTTCCAGAACCATTTATATATTCTTTACAAGATCCTGCATATTTCTACAGACTCTGTAGTGTCCTTTAAATATACTCTGTGTTCCTGAAAGTCAGAAATCTAAAGATACTAATGACAGAAGTCAGTAGACAAAATAACCCACCAATGCTTAGAGACTGTAGTCATAAACCCTCAGTCTCATCCATCAGTCAGCTTCAAATTAGGATTTGAACACTTTTTCCAGAAAAAAAAAAAGCTTGAGTCTCCATCAACTGCACCCAGAAGTCTACTGAACATTGGATTAGTATATACACACACATTTATCTGTTTACAATTATTTGTACACTATTAACTTGTCAGAGCTTATTTAAATCAGTGCTAAAGCACTGATCTTATGCCTTTATAGTTGAGAGTTGAATTTCTCATGACCTATTCAGAGAAATACAAAGCAGGGCCAGAGGGGCCGCCAGCACACCAGGGAGCAACATTCAGTTGGCAGCCCATTACACTGCAGTATGAACTTTTGAAACAACAAACAATGACACCAGAAAAGCTTATTTGTCAGCTCTTTAATGCTCACCTGGTGTGAGCATTTCTGAATAGTTTCTGAAAAACTATTATGATCAATATCGGTGTTGACTGCTCTGTTACTTTTTTCAGTTTAAGCAGTAAAGATCAGTGTTTTCCTAACTCATATTTCCACCGATTTCTTTCAATGCATGACCTTTATCCTTCCACTAGAAAGACATAGACAGGAGCAGAAATGTTCAAAATCAGGTACTTGAACTATTTCCTTTCTCCACTCCCTCAAGCACTGTGCTCTCAAAAATGAATCACCTAAAATTATAATTTTAACCTTGTTGATTAAGTCAAACAGTTCAAATCATTTCAACATCAGTCACACGTATGAAGAGGTCATCAAGGAGATGGAACCAAGCTCTTCAAAGGGATGCATAGCAGGAGAACAAGTCAACAGGCATAATCTGAAGCAAGAGAGACTCTGCCTGGGTATATGAAAATTAAAAACTCCCTCCTCATAACAGCAGTTAAGCACTGGAATAGATTGCCTAAGGTACCATCTCCATCCTTGGAGGTTTTTAAACTCAACTGAATAAAAACTTGAACAATGTGGCCTGACCATGTCTGACCAGCAGTACATTGGATAAGGGACCTCCTGATGACCCTTCAAACCCAAATTACTCTATGAACTTATGACCTACTGCACAGTGTTTCTCCTGCTTGCAAGTTCCATTGTGTTTGCAAGTGTGATAGTATACTCAAGCTTAGCCTCCACTTAAGGTTTTTAAGTCAAGTGGGTGGATGTGGTTGAGGAGGAAGGTGATTTTTTGTTTGTTTGATGGTGGAAGGGGTTGGTGTTGGGGAGGGGTTGTTTGCTGATGTTTAGCTTTTTTTTTTATTTGTTTCAGGCGACAGGGTTGGCTGTGGTTTTGGAGTTTTTTAAACCATAATATCCAAGTGCTTCACAAGCCTTCCACAGAAATGGAGAATGAGAAAACAATAATACAAAGGACTGTATTTTTAAAGTATTCTGATACCTAAAATACAAATAAGACTCTTGTGAGAGTCTCCTAAATACCTAAACTCCTAGCTCACCAAAATAAAATCTGTACATGAGTGACTTAATAGGTTCAACATATGCTGTTTGTGCTGGAAAAGAGTTAGAGACAAGTTGAAATTTAGACTAACTATTTGATGAACCAAATCCAGAGCAGTGTCACCTAGTATTATTCACCACCATGGCATATCAGAGCAAAAATGAGATACACAGCTGTGTCACTTGTATCCGTATTTATAGCTTTCTGGTATTCTCCATAGACATTAGTAACCACTATTCTGATTTCCAGCTAAAATGACTTGTCCAGAAAGCAATATGTGCCTTGAAAAAATACACTCTATTTTTTATCTCCTGTAGCATCTGGCATACAGTCCCATCAGCTGCAAAATCACCATGCAGAGTATTTTACTTCAAGGATGCAATTTTCACATGGGTTTCATGTATTCCTTTAACTCTTCCTCTCCCATATGTAAACAGGGCCTAATTCACTCTTCATTATCAAGAATCTTGATGTGAAAACTTAAAATTGCTTACACAAAAAAAAGTATTTAGAAGCAAGGAAAATTTATCCTAGAACTTCAGAATGTATTACAAATACTCTATTATCCACCAAACCTTTTCTCCAATTAAAGAAGAGGAAAATATTTATATACATATTGAAAAACAAATAGAAGTAATTTTAAAATTGCTTAGATAGCTAAATCAAAAAGTAATATAGAAATGGTTCTAGCAAGGACACTGTGAAGCATTACAATTACACTATAGTAAAAGTTACATAACATCTAGCATGGAATAGCTATAGATTAAACAAATGGCTTTCACTTCAGTCTACAACTCTGTACTTTAAATATTATGAGTTACAAATCAAAGTTACAAGTCAGGATTTGATTTAGCAAAGTAAAAGCCACACAAAAAGTCTAGAGGACTCAACGTTCCTGCTGGCAATTGAGAACTGGAGTTTCACAGTAAAGTTTAGGAACACGTAATTAATTCCATTATAACTCTACTGCAAAGCAACGAATGTAGAACAAAAAAGGTGGCAGTAGCTCTGATAAATAAGTGTTCCAATAGTTTACCCAACAGATATTCCAATGTACTTACGTTCTGGAATTCACAAGTCTAAAATGCATCTTCAGATAGTTTGGTATTTTGGCATTTTAGCTCCGCTGATCACCAACTTGCCAATTTATGTTGTTGTACGGAAAAGACGACTTATGATCATCATGTAAGGTCAAGTCCATGTAACTATCAGAAAACATACTGTTTAATCGCTGTGATTTGGGTTGTGAAAGAGCATTTCCCTTATATTACTTACCTTGAACTCTAAACCAAGTACAGCATAGTATCTTCCAGTATACATATTACTAAAGTTTCCCACAGCACACCTAAAATTCTGAATCCAGTTTTTTCAGAATTTCTAAAACAACTTCATTAAATATTTTTTTTCTTGTGAACTCTCCAGGCCAAAAGCTGGATAGGAACTGCATTTAATTATTATGAGTGAGTAGATATTCTTTCAGAGATAAGAGATGCTACCGGAATTAAACTAACATTCCTAACTATTCTAAAGTAATGGGTTTCAGTTAGTTTCCATTATATATTATATTTCCTCTTCCTCTTTAAAAAAAGAGGGGAAATGTGTAATATAATAGAAATGAGATCTCAGAGGAATGCCCCTTTCTGATCAGAATAGATTCACTCAACTGTCTGTCTACTGAGTGCATTTACAATCAGATTACGGTTTCCCTTGTTCAGTCCATAGGCTAGTGGTTTTGTCATGCCAGTGCAGATGTCTAGTGACAGAGAGATAGGTGCTCCACACGACCATCCACTTTTTAAAATGAGTTAAAGTATTCTGTTTTCTCATTCTTTCATTTCTCTGTAACTTCTGCAGTTTTGACTGCTACTTCTCTGTACATAAAAGTTTTAGAATCACTTAGTGGGCAACTCTCTTCTGAAAGGTACAGAGGCACGCATTTGCCAACCTGACATACCCTCTAGAGAGGTGTGCTGTCTGCCAGGGGCTTGTATCAGGGATGTTTCTAAGAGAGTACCAAACCTTGTATGGCCCATGGACTATTATCCACTGCCGGTGTTTCACGTGGGTGCCAGTGACGCAGCGAGAAGTAGCCTGAGGAGCATCAAGGACTACGGGGCCCTGGGAGCAACAGTTAAGGACTCTGGGGTGCAGGTAGTCTTTTCAGAGGTAGAGTTGGGGCTGTTCAGCCTGAAGAAGAGAATGCTCTGTGAAGACCTTATAGCAGCTTTCCAGTACTTAAAGGGGCCCTACAGGATAGACGGAGAGAAACTCTTCAGTAGGGCCTGTTGCAATAGGATGAAGGGTAATGGTTTTAAAACAGAGGGAGGTAGATTCAGGTTAGATATTAGGAAAATATTTTTTACAATGAGGGTGGTGGAACACAGGAACAGTTTGCCCAGAGAGGTGGTAAATGCCCCATCCCTGGAAACATTCAAGGCTAGGTTGGACGGGGCTCTGAGCAACCTGATCTGGTTGGAGATGTCCCTGCTCTTTGCAAGGGGGTTGGACTAGATGACCTTTAATGGTCCCTTCCAACACTAACGACGCTATTATTCTAAATCTTGCCAAGTCAATGGTGCCATGATGATCTAATGTGACAGAATCCAATGGTGAGCTTGTGTCTTGCCCTTGGCTTAGTTTTCAGCAGCTTAAAGGAGCTGAAATCCACCCTCAGCATGATGAACAGGAGACAGTATCATTTCACTTCGAACTTGCTTTATAAGGGTTTAACTATGACTATTCTGAATGCTACAGAAGGAAATGGTGCTGTCTTCCTCTCTTCGGAAAGATCTGTTGCAGATTGATACCATTTAAGAAGAGAAATGCTTTTTGGTGCATATGCTAGAGGATTTTCAATATTGCCCTTAAGTCTGGGTGTTCTTTTTCTTTTGCCTCCAATACCTTACATATCTATGCCTCTTGGAATTCATCACCTTATCTCTACATTCTGCTCAAGACTTATCTGACTAGGCAAAAGACAACATTGCATTAAAATTCTACAGAGATTAACTTGTTAGAGACCATATAAAATGTCACTCTGTGATGGATGCTACAAAAGTCATCTGCATTTCAAATGGAGGGCAGTTGAGGCTCATTTTCCAACAACCCATTTGAAATACACGAGCTGCCAACACATATTCGTATGTGTTTGTATGGAATGGATAAAAAATTGAGACAAATGTAGCACCATCAATAGAAGTGATATCTGCATGACTAAATACTATCGTCACTTGAACAACAGGTATATCTTAGCAATATCATTACTAAAATCGATGAAAGATACACTCCTTTCTTTTTCTCTCTCCCTACAATACACATTCTTGCACTTTGTCTTCTACACTTAATGTGCACTCAGTTTCACTGTCCTAATTCCATAATCAATCATTTAATTTCTTCTTCAAATTTATATCAAGAATCAAGAAAAAAATTCAGTCAAAGTAAATTTTAAGCAGACAAGAGGCATCAGTACCTATTGTATTGCTTAATAATACTTTTAATTGACTTATTTTATTGTAGATGTTGCTCCTTCAGTTTCCCCTGGTTAGTATTCAGGCCAAAATGCAATAGCCCAAGTTCTGACTTTTTCACTTTCTAATGAGTACTCTTTATTAAGTAAATATCTTTTTTTTAAAGATAAACTGTTTCTGTTGAATATATTCAGGTTCTGACTGAGTATAGAGATCTGGGTGGAAAATAATCTCTGAAGCAGTAGGAACTCAAATATCTCTCTTACAATGAAGCAGACAAGTAGGCTAATCAACCAATTAGTATTAGATTGATTACTGCTTAATTAAAAAAATACAGAATTTATTCCTTTACATATGCTCTATCTTCTTACTACAGTAGACCATTAAAGTTCATCAGGCTTAAAACAGCTGTCAATTACCAACCTTAAGATTGTAACTATGCATTGCACTGAATCCTGTACATTCTTCTTAATATCCAATTTCATTGTCCTTGGGAGAAACTATTTTTACAAATTCCAATAAGTACTGACTTCTGACTACAGTAGTCCATTTATATAGATATATAATCCAGATTTTAACTAAACGCAAAATTTGAAGTCTAAAAGTGGTTTGCAATACTCCAGTCATCTTCTAGCTCCACACATCTTTTCAATGCAGGATTGAAAAGCAGCCAAGCAGCAGGGAATAGGTTCCAAATAGACAGAAGTCTTTCATGGTCTAGGATTACAGAATTCACTAAATTACAGTGGTTTCATGCCTCCTTCTTCTGACAATATCTTCTCTTAGACATAGGATGTCAGACTTGTTGGTTAACTAGTCTTTGTTCTCATGACAAACTATATATCTAATTTTTATTTTTACATCTCACAGCTAAATAATAGCATGCTTTACAGAAATCCACTCCACCTTTAAACTTGTTTTGAATATAATTATCATTATGCTTATGTAGACTTCCCTCTATGCATCCTCTAGTTCCTGGTAATGGAATCTCTCATTTATGCAGTGGAATCCATAGCTTTTAAGATAATATTTGCTTTGTACAAAAGGCATCAAACTTGTGTACTATGGGCCAGTTGCAGTCTCTTGGAATACTGAATCTCATGTTCAGCCTCTTTTGGGGTTTTTCTCCTTGAGGCCCCCTCAGTCTCTCACCAACCACAGGACAGTAAGTTCACCCATACAGAGGGCAGACCTCCCCTGCGTGGTCTGCAGCTCTGAACAGTTAATAAAGAACAACTGCATTTTAGTTGTGGGACGCCTTCCAGTTACACAATAGGGAAGAGAATCAGAAATTCAGTCTATAAGTATCTCCATGAGATGCTACATGGCCTGTTCCAGACCCAACATTAGTTTGTACTACAGATAAACTCACATCTCACCACTAAACGGACAGTCAAGTCTTAAAGAAAACAAAATTATTTCCCTCTTCTCAATCAGCTTCCCCTTCACTTTAGATATTCTGATTTAAAACAGTTGTGCCTTTATACTTTATCTATTTGTATATCCACAAATATCAGTTTTTCCAGGTTGGCTAACATTACATAAGCTACATTGGGAAATAACTCCCTGAATTAAAAATGTATCATTTAATCTCTTGCAAGGGCGAGCTATCAGTACTTTTTTCCATCCAAAAAACTTGTGCTGCATTTTAACTAAAATTGTGAGTATGAAAAATTCAGTAATAGTTACCTAGGGTTACTAGGACTGAAGTGTCCAGGCTGCTTTAACCAATGTATTTATTAAACTTCAGCACATAGTATCATCCCCTATTGCAGAGGGGAAAGAAAAAAGTCATTACTTTGTCAATGCTATTTGCATGAGTTTACTTTACAAGAAAACTATGAATGCTTACTCTTTTGGTGCTTGAAGCCTATTGAAATTCAGCGAACTATGTGTCCATGAAATTTACTATCCATTTTTAATCATAATTATAAGTCTAAAGAGAAATCATGCGGTGTTCTTGGCTATTCTCACAGCATCAGTAACCATCACTTAACATAATCAACTCTGTAAGATTCAATATAATACAAGAGCAAAATATTACTCTATTGAACAATTATTTCTTCTCATTTTGAATCAGGTATGTAGGTACAGATTACACTGTTATTTTAAAAATCAAAAGACTACTTTTTTCAAGTCAATTGAAAAAACAAAATCAGAATTTCTTTAAACTTGGAAGACTTATGGAATTCAGACAGAAATGAGACAGTGAAAACTTGGACCTCTCTTTGTGAGTGACTGTTTTTAGGAAAAGAGATAGCCATGCCGATCACAAGGAAAAAAATAGCCCAGTAAAAGCTTTATTTTAAAGATCACAGAGCAAAGTTAGGAGGAGAAGAAGCTTAATGATAATGTATATTTCCCCCACTCCTATCCCATGCATGTTTAATACATAGATGCAATCGTTACAGTAAACACTGCAAGACTATGACAATATTTCCAGTTCAAAAGAAAGCAGAAGCTATAGTTTCAGACATACCTTCTGATAATGTAACAAATGCTGAGTTTCTATTATTTTGGGTCATAACTGCCATAAACAACTGTCTCTAAAACAATATGCTACTTCATGTGAGTATAACAAGACTTGTTCACTGGGGGAACTATAACATTTGTTGGGCTGCACATATGTAATACTATTAAAGATGATAGATAAAAATACTGGACACAGATTAGAAACTTACAGCTCAATTACAATGCTGCACACAGTATAGGAAGAGGGCTTTTTCACATTAACTGCTACTTTAAGACAAAACAATCCCTTCAGTGAGAGCAGAGATGGGGAGGGGGGGAACGGAAATCACTGCTGTTGTCTTTCATGGTCCTCTTCAGGTTGATCAGGAGTTGATATAGTCCCCTTCCCCCTCTCAATAACTAAATCACTTTTGTAACCAAATCAACGTGTCATTTGCTGACTTTATGTTATATTTGTTTTTAATTAAATCCTGCACATAAGTACTTTCTGTCAAAAATGGTCTGGATTTGACCATGAAGTATTTGGCACATTAATGCACAGAAAGCGATTCTAATTTCTGTCACTATTAATCCTTCTGATCAGTTACATTCCTGCAACTGAGCTATCAAACGTTCTGCTTTTGTCCTATAGTTTTGCATTTGTTCTGGTTTTGTTAGTGAGGGGGGGCCTAAGGTGGTAGCTTCTGTAGGAAACTGCTAGAAGTCGCTCCCTTTTGTTCAGTGGACTCGGACGGCCCTAGGGCGGACCTGCTGCTGGCCAAGGCCGAGCCGTTGGTAGCAGAATGTCCCGTGATAACGCCTCTGCGATAACGTATTTAAGTAGGGGGAAACAGAAAAAAAGGAGAGAAGATGTGAAGCAGCTGAGTGGGGGGCAGAGAGGGGGAGGTGCAGGCCTCATGGGCCTTGCAGGCCTCACCCTCTGGCCTCCTGCCGGGCAGCCGACTAGGCCCAACTTGGCCCGGCCTGGCCGCAAGAAGTGGAGAGGAGATGAGAAGTTGAAGTGAATAAGATGTAAAAAGGATCCTGAGAGGCGTCTGCCAGCCTGTTGTGAGGAACGGCTGCAGACGCCAAGGTCAGTGAAGAAGGAGGGGGAGGAGTAACACGGCTCCTGGCCAAGATTCCTCTGCAACTCGTGGTGAAGACCATGGTGGAGCAGGTTGTCCCCCTGCAGCCCATGGAGGGGCAGAGATTCACCTGCAGTCCGTGGAGGACCCCATGCTGGAGCAGGTGGATGCCTGAAGGAGGCTGTGGCCCGTGGAGGGCCCGCTGGGACAGCTGTTCTAGAGGGACTGCACCCTGTGGAAGAGATGACCCACACCAGAGCAGTTTCACGAAGGACTGTGACCCGTGGGATGGACCTCACGCTGGAGCAGAGGAGGAATGCAAGGAGTTCTTCCCCCGACGATGATACAGCGGCGTAAAACAACGCGTGATGAACTGACCGCGACCCCCATTCCCTTTTTTCTCCCCCCGTGCTGCTTGGGAGGGGAGGTAGTAGAGATAATGTTAAGCCCGGGAAGAGGGAGGGGTGGGGGAGGTTATCTTGTTCCCTGTCTCATTCTCCTGGTAGTTTTAGAAATGAATTAATAGTTTTCCCCAAGTCGAGTCTGTTTTGCCCGTGACGGTAACTTTAAGGATTTCTCCCCGTCCTTATCTCAAACCTCGAGCCGTTTTTCTTATATCATCTCCTCCTATTCTCTTGGAGGGTGGGGGGAGCGAGAGAGAGACTGCGTAGTCTGGTCCCGATCGGGGCTGAACTACGACAGCCTTACAATGTCTTTCCATTTCCCTTATCATCCAATATATGCAAATATACAAATACTTTCTCATTCTTTAAATCCACCATCAAGCTGCCTAGTTTATGTAACCAAATAATCCCATCACTTATAAGGGTCACCTGTTTTGCATTTTTTCTACCCACTATCTGTATTTACTGTGTTTTGGTTTACAGTAGGAGCAGCCATCCCACAGCCAGTTCTACACTACCTTCCTCTTAGTGTTCTGATATCCACCGACTGCAGTAGATTAGAAGCATAGATCTCAAACTCTTTCTGTATGGATTTGTTTACAGAATCAAGGCCAATGATTTAAAATATTTGAGTCACAAAAATTTGTGCAACATTGAGCTGTCTGAGGTCTGCCTGGAAAATCAGGATAGTAATAAAATAAGTTATAAAACTCAAACGGATTTCTTAACAACTCACACCCCCCTGCCCTCTAAAAGCACAAATCATTTGAAAAATGGTTTAGCTATAGAAAGACATGAGAACTAGCTGACAGTTACACTAGATACAAACCACTTTTTCAAGGCCCTAATGTTGTCAGGATTATTCATAATGAGTGGTTCATTGCTTCACAAGTTTTCCCCTACAATTTCAATCAGTTGCTTAATGATCAAGTTAAATGATATGTGTCCTGTTTTCAGCTGGGATGGAGCTAATTTACTTCCCAGTAGCTGCTGGGTTTTGGATTTAGTATGGGATTTGGTATGTGAAGAACATTAATAATACACTGATGTTATTAGTTGTTGCTAAGAGATCAAGGACATCTTTCAGCTTCCCAGGTTTTGCTAAAGTGCAGGTGCAATAAGCTGTGAGGGGTATAGCCAGCACAGTCAGCTGTAGCATAGATGTCATGCTCTGTATTTAAGTGGGTGATGGCCAGTGGGCAGCTGTCTCTCAGGGAAATTGCGTTTCTGAGATCACTGCTCAGGATTGTTCAGAGATTGTTCTCAGTTCTGTTCTGTGATTGCTGCTTGGGATGGGCTGTATCGGTTGTTGGGCAGTGAGAAATTATGCAACATTTTATTATCTCTATATTTTAATTACTTTTTAAATATATATTATTATATCTTCCTTTGCTGTCCTAGTAAACTGTCTTGATCTCAACCCACAAGTCCTCCTTTCTTTCTGATTCTCTTTCGCATTACTCCCAGGGAGGGTGAGTGAGTAGCTGTGTGGTACTTAGCTGTTGACTGGGCATAAAACACAACATTATGCAATAAATATGAAGTATCATATGTAAAATCTGTAGGTATAACTGTTCTAAAGTAATAATAAAGGTAATTTTTGCCTTCAAATCGTTTTAAGAAATTTTCCTAATGTTTGTGTGCTCTGTAATCAAATTATGTGACTCTCAGAGGGAAGGACTTGCTAGTACATAAAATTAATAAAATTCTGCCCCTTCTGACACATCTACCATACAAACAGGCTACTCATTAATATTTGCATAGCTTTTCAAACATGCAGTCCAGACTGGCTCAAAACACTTGATCAGCTCCCAAAGCTCAAACTGACCTCAAATACAGGGATAAACTCTTCATGTCAGGATTGGTCACTGGGCCAGTTCACCATTTCATAAAATGTTACCACAAGTTGTTCCTTTTTGTATAAAGACAACTTGGACTGAGCATTCTTTTCCTAATAGTCAAAGTACCTTCAGAAATAAGATATTTTGTCTCACTTCATCCTCACAAAATATTCAGTGTAAAGTAAAACCATGTTAATAAAAAAAATAAAAATAGCAGCTTCAGTCTTCATCTAGGTTCCTATGATCTTTTCCCAGTCTTGATTCAATCTATATAGCCCTGACTATATTTTGTAACAGCCCTGAGGCTATTCTATGTTTTATCCAGTTATTATCCTTAAGAAGAAGCAGCACAGTGAACAGACTTGTGCTCCCCCTGGAGTCCAATTTATTTTTTTTTAATTCTGTTCAAGTCCCATGTTCCATAAGAGCTTTCCATTTGAAAACATGACAGATAAACACGACAGTTAAGAACCATTTTTAGCATAGTTGGTAAGCACCTCCAGTTTAACAGAAAAGTTTTCAGCATTTATGCAACACTTTATCAAAAGATTTTCAGTAACGATGGGTGTTTATCTTTAACCCTTATGTGTTACCGTTGTTCCCATCAACTTTAATGGTCTGTATTCTATAGTGAGATAGTGATATAAAAAAAAGCAACTTCAGTCAGATCAGTTTCTGAAAGCACTGATTTAGTGACAAAATTGATGCAAGATATAGAATCATCTTCTGATATTTGATAAGTATGCAAATAAGATCAGGGATATTTTCAAAAGATATCATAGAATCATAGAATGGTTAGGGTTGGAAGGGACCTTCAAAGGTCATCTAGACCAATCCCCCTGCAAGAAGCAGGGACATTTCCAACCACATCAGGTTGCTCAGAGCCTCATCCAGCCTGGCCTTGAACGTTTCCAGGGATGGGGCTTCCACCACCTCTCTGGGCAACCTGTTCCAGTGTTCTACAAGTCACCTTGTAAAATACTTTTTCCTAATATCCAATCTAAATCTACCTCCCTCTATTTTCAAACCATTACCCCTTGTCCTATCACAACAGGCCCTACTGAACAGCCTCTCCTCATCTTTCTGGAAGACCGCTATCAGGTCTCCCCAGAGCCTCCTCTTCTCCAGGCTGAACAGCCCCAATTTTCTCAGCCTGTCCTCATAAGAGAGGTGCTCCAGCCCTCTGATCATCTTCGTGGCCCTCCTCTGGACCTTCTCCAACTGGTCCATGTCTTCTTATGTGGGGTCTTGTTGGATACCTGGAGTACCAGGGGCACTTAGTGACCAATCCAGACCGAATGGAATTGTTATGTTTGTGAGCAGCAGGCCTCAAGGACATCACTGAAGCCACTTGTGAGAAAGTACTGAAGCTGCCTGTAAGAAAGTACTGAAGCCACCTGTGAGAAAATAATGAGGCCGCCTGTGAGAAAGTAATGAAGCTTCCTGTGAGAAAGTAAACGAAGCAACCTTGAGAAGAAGGAAAACAGCTGGCATACGTGACTGGGGGCTGAACATGAAGCAGGGTGCAGGTGGAGAGAGCCGTGCACGTGAACACAGAGACTTAACGAATCATATTTTAGCTAGGAGCACGTGCATGATATACTTAACCAATTAGTAGAGAGCTTGCGCATGATACGGAATTAGAAGGGCTATATTAACTGGGATGTATCAACAATAAATCGGCATTTGCTTGATCATATTGGTCGTCAGCAGTGTCCGTTACTTCCGCGTCAACAGGTGGCGCCCGAACAGGGACCCTCAGATCGGCGTTGGACATCCCGACGGAACCGAAATAGGAAAAGAAGAGGGGGCAGAAGCCGGTCGAAGGCGAGTGCTGCCCCGGCACTCGGGAAGTCGCTATAGCGCAAAAAGGTACAAAAGGTATGGAGGGAATCTCGTCTTGGCCAGGCGAGCGGCCGGGGAAGAGATGGGGTCCACGCTGACCAAGGAGGAGTCAGCAGTGGTTAAGCTCCTCCAACATATGCTCTCTATGAGAGGACTGAGTTATGACTTGGCTGTCCTAGAAGCTTTGCTGCAGTGGGCAAAGAAAAGGGAATTAATCTCCACAGTTGATGATGCTTTTGAACTCCCGACATGGGAAAAGATAGGAAAAGAGCTGTGGAATGAAATAAGTAAAGGATCAAAGGAGGCGAGCAAACTCTCCACCGTGTGGAGGCTAATTAATGAAACATTGCTAAGCATGAAAGCCAAACGTTCAGTTGCCACATCTGCTTTTGCGGCCTTAACTCCAGCCGACAGGTGCATCTCCACTACTAGCATGCTGTTCTCGGGTTTAACGAGCCCTGCCGCTGCCCCGGCTCGTGCTGAGGGTGGGGGGGTTCGAGCCCCAGCAAGGACTCCAGGAAATGCAGCCACAGCCCCTATAACTATAGATATGTGGGCACCAGAGGGAAAAACTGCCAAAGGCTTTTCACCACCATCAGACGTACCACCGCCAGGCACCCTGCCACGCTGTGCCAGTGCAGGCTCAGAGTCACGAGCCTTTTCGCCGGCGCCAGCAGCTCTGGTTTATTCCCCGTTACCACCTTCTTCCCTGCCACCACAACGTGAGGAAGAGGGGGATGAACATTCATCCGGCTTGAAGGATGCACAGCTGCAAGAGACGCTAAAAAGGCTGGAAGCCATAGAGGTTCGCCTAGAAGCGTCGCTGGGAAACTTGTCAACTCCTTCGCCTGTGCCACATCGAGACCTGCCAGCATCCAACCTATTTGTTCCGCAGGGAGCATCGGGTGAGATCAGTCTTTTTGCACCTTTGCAAGGGACGCCGGCGGGAGGGGCCGGGGATTTGAATCCGATAATGCAGTGGAAAGAGGTGATTCGAGATGCCATGATAGAAGGACAGCCTTTTCCCATGGCATTTCCAGTTGTGACTGATAATACTGGGAAAAGTGTGTTGAAAACATTAGACTGGAAAATATTGAAGGAAGCTAAAAGTGCAGTTACTCAGTATGGGCTAAAATCATCATATACTCAATCTGTGTTGCAGCATATTTTTTTTGTCACAGTTGTTAACTCCTTATGATATTAGAATGATTGTCCAGATGCTTTTGCTACCGTCACAGCAGCTGCAGTTCTTTCAGTACTGGCAGGCTGCTTGTGATAGGGCAGCTGCAACGCCTCGACAACAGGGTGATCCATTATTCGGGGTGCAAACTCAAATGCTGATGGGAGCAGGACCCTACACACGATCTGATTGGCAAGCGCAATTTGCTACTGAAGTATTACAACTGGGCCAAGATTTGGCTTATAGAGCGCTTGCTAGGGTGCACAATGAAAAGTCCAGACCTGCCTTTACATCAATAAGACAAGGTCCCACAGAACCATATGGGAAATTTATTGATCGGTTGCACACTGCAATTATGGTTCACCCTGATCTGGATGATGACATGAAAGCAAAGTTCTTAGATATGCTTGCCTTTAATAATGCTAATGAAAAAAAAAAAAACAAAAAACAAAAAAAAAAACCCAAAAAAAAACCCCTAAGAGAGCCCTTAAGAGCCCTTAGTGTGCTGCCAAAAGGATCTAGTACAGGGCAACTGCTGGAAGCTGCCAAGCGAATGTTAGAACAAGAAAAGGCTACAGTCATGGCTGCTGCTGTAGGTGCAGCAGTTAAACCGTCGATATCAATAAAGTGGCGTGTGATTAACTGTCTGTAACCCCCATTCCCTCTTCCCGCCCGCCCCCCATCCCTGTCCCGCTCAGGGGGCAGGGGAGGGAGGTAGAGATGGTGTTAAGCCTGGGAAGAGGGAGGGGTGGGGGGAGGTTGTCTCGTTCCTTTTTTCATTATCCTACTTTGGTTTTAGTGATGGTCTGTTTTGCTTGTAGCGGTGGCTTTAAGGATCTCTCCCTATTTTTGTCTTAAACCTCGGGTTTTAGTTTTCTTTCCTCTTATATGTCCGGGGCTACGGCCGCCACCAGGCGCTCCCACCCCCCCGCCCCTGACATGGTTAACAGATACTCCTGTCTGAGTCGAGCTTTGTATAAGTGGAAGGACCGTTCCCTCTTATAACATGGGGGAAGGGATACACTTATGTCTTTACAGGAGCAGTAAACAAGTGGATCCCTGTCTGTATCATCTGCGGGTATTTCAGAACATGTTTGGTTGACCTGCCAGATACCGGTAGGACAGCAACTCCACGAGTGCTGAGTGCTAAAACTACAAAAGATGGAACTTTTTTTGATCGGTAAGATGGACTTCTGTCTATTTTTTTTTTTTAACTATTCAAGACCTAATGTTTCTAGAGGGGTAATGATTGTAAATGCTTTAAGATCTATACATTGCAACGACACAGCTTGACGTAATCATGCGAGCACATATCAAAATCCAGACAGCATAAAAGACCTAAACGAAGCATACATAGCATTGAATCTGGTTGCCAAGATAATACAGAGTTTTGGAAACTAAGTAAAATTATTGCTGCTTCAGTCTTTACACCTGGTGTGGCAAGTGCCTAGGCGTTAACTACGCTAAATAAATTGGACTGTTGGCTTGCTAAGCAAATAAATACAACTGCATCGGCACTATCAACGCTGTTAATTGATGTAGATTCTATATACTATGCTACTTTACAAAACAGAACCGCTGTTAGCCTGCAGAGCACATATTTTGACAGGCCTTGTTGCATGTGCTGGCCACACATGCAGCAACACCTAGTCAGGACTCTTTCACGGAATCTGCTGAGGGATAAACAGAGGTGGCTCGGAGTGAAGGGGAGAGGACGGACCCAGAGCACACTTTATTTACAACAGGGGACGCCCTGAAGGTGCTGCGCCTGCCTCCCTTCTCTGCTCTGACCCAGCTGATAATCATCCTCTTGCTCAGCGGTGTCTTTGGCATAGTTGGGTTAGTAACAGAATAGATCAGCAATAGATTTTTTTTTTTATTATTAGCACAAAATCATGATTGTCAGGATTTTGATGGGCTTTGCTGCATGAATCTGTCTGATCATTCGGAATCTATTCACAAAAGTATTCAAAACTTGCAAAAAGGAGTACAAAAACTGCAACAAAGTGATGGTTTTGATATATTCAGAAATCTTTTGGTGACTTGATATAAGCTTGTTACTAATAGCTGTAGGATGCTTATTCATTCCTTTTATATATGTATTTTGATCTATATTCTGTGTCTTAAAATGTGTGCAGACTTTAACAGATAAAGCGTTGAAACAAGCCTCTTCTCATAAACAAAGAAGGGGGAGATGTGGTATTTCGCTGAGCCAGTATGGTATCAGTGAAAGCACACCGACCTTGGGGGAGGAATGCAATCATGCTCTCAGGAAGAAAGCCATGGAATGAGAAGGGAAGCTTTAAGATACAAAACATTGTTAGCAGAATTTATGGCTTGTTTCAACAGAGGCCTGCAGAAAACTAGTCATTGCTCTTATAGATAAGAAAGTTACTGGAGTTGTTATATCTATAATAGTAGAAAAATGTTATAGTAGAAAATTACTAGAAGGTAGTGAAACTTAGCTTTGCTTCGTAATCATGAATATGTATAACGTGTGATCAGTAATTTTATTAACTAAGCTTGTGTGTGGCATAACTGGGTGGTTGCTGTCCTTGGTTAAAATCGGAATTGTGATACTAGGCATCATACTAGGCATAATCATTAACATACCATGCTTGCAAAAAAATGATTAACAACTCAATACAGACAATCTGGCTCAAAAAAAAAAAACAAAAAAAACCCAAAAAAAACCAACCCAAACAACCATGAACCTAGTTGATATTGTAGTAAAATAAGGTCAGGAGTATCAAAAAGGGCTATAGGAGGACCATGTTATTTTGAAAAATTGATAATGTTTGCTCCATCTATGAGAACATTATGGAATCATACGCAAGCAAGAAGATCACTAAAAGTATTGTCTCCCCATTGTGACAGCAATTTAACCCTGTTGGGTACAGCTGAGCGGATAGCATTATCTTTATTTGTTCCTTGGGCAGCAATTGCAAAAACTTTAGCTAACTTAAATAAATTAGCTTGTTGGGCACAAAAGCAAATGAATTTAACCTCTAGCATGTTATCAGGATTATTAGAAGACATGGATAGCATGCGTCATGACATTTTTGCAGAATCTAGCAGCCATTGATTTTTTGTTATTAGCGCATGGACATGGTTGTGAAGATTTTGAAGGTATGTGTTGCATGAATGTTTCTGATCACTCTAAGTCGATACGCTATCAGTTGGCAGAGTTACGATGCAACATGCATGCAATACAAGTGGAAAGCAGGTTAACAGACTGGTTGAAATCCTTGGGGGTCACAGGCTGGCTAAAAGATTTGATATTTTATGGGTTGGTATTATTGACGGGTTTGCTGTTGACACTGATGATTTTGGGGTATATTTTAAAATGCTTTGTGAAAGCTATGGAACGTATGATGAAAGTGGGTCTGGATTGTTCAAAACCAAAAGGGGGATTTGTTGGATACCTGGAGTACCAGGGGCACTTAGTGACCAATCCAGACCGAATGGAATTGTTATGTTTGTGAGCAGCAGGCCTCAAGGACATCACTGAAGCCACTTGTGAGAAAGTACTGAAGCTGCCTGTAAGAAAGTACTGAAGCCACCTGTGAGAAAATAATGAGGCCGCCTGTGAGAAAGTAATGAAGCTTCCTGTGAGAAAGTAAACAAAGCAACCTTGAGAAGAAGGAAAACAGCTGGCATACATGACTGGGGGCTGAACGTGATACAGGGTGCAGGTGGAGAGAGCCGTGCGCGTGAACATAGAGACTTAACAAATCATATTTTAGCTAGGAGCACGTGCATGATATACTTAACCAATTAGTAGAGAGCTTGCGCATGATACGGAATTAGAAGGGCTATATTAACCGGGATGTATCAACAATAAATCGGCATTTACTTGATCATATTGGTCGTCAGCAGTGTCCGTTACTTCCGCGTCAACAGGGTCTCACCAGGGCAGAGTAGAGGGGGAGAATCACTTCCCTTGACCTACTGGCCATGCTTCTCTTGATGCAGCCCAGGATGCAGTTGGCCTTCTGGGCTGCAGGTGCGCATTGCCTGCTCATGTTGACCTTCTCATCCACCAGCATTTCTGTCGTGGTTTTGTTAGTGAGGGGGGGCCTAAGGTGGTAGCTTCTGTAGGAAACTGCTAGAAGTCACTCCCCTTTGTTCAGTAGACTCGGCCGGGCCTAGGGCGGACCTGCTGCTGGCCAAGGCCGAGCCGATTGGTAGCAGAATGTCCCGTGATAATGCCTCTGCGATAACGTATTTAAGAAGGGGAAAACAGAAAAAAAAAGAGAGAAGAGAAGATGTGAAGAAGCTGAGTGGGGGCAGAGGTGCAGAGGGGGAGGCACAGGCCTCATGGGCCTTGCAGGCCTCACCCTCTGGCCTCTCGCTAGGCAGCCGACTGGGCCCAACTTGGTCCGGCCCAGCTGCAAGAAGTGGAGAGGAGATGAGAAGTGAATAAGATGTAAAAAAAGATCCTGAGAGACATCTACCAGCCTGTTGTGAGGAACGGCTGCAGACACCAAGGTCAGTTCAGAAGTGAGGGGGAGGAGTAATTTGGCTCCTGGCCAAGATTCCCCTGCAGCCTGTGGTGACGACCATGGTGGAGTAGGTTGTCCCCCTGCAGCCCATGGAGGTCCACGGAGGAGCAGAGATCCACTTGGAGCCCGTGAAGGACCCCACACCAGGGGAGGTGGATGCCTGAAGGAGGCTGTGGCCCGTGGAGGGCCCACTGGAGCAGCCATTCTGGAGAGACTGCACCCCGTGGAAGAGATGACCCATGCCGGAGCAGATTCACGAAGGACTGTGGTGTATGGGTGGGACCCCACAACAGAGCAGGGGAGGAATGTGAGGAGCTCTTCCCCCGACCATGAAGCAGCGGCATGAAACAACATATGATGAACTGACCGCGACCCCCATTCCCTCTTCCCCCCTGTGCCGCTCAGGAGGGGAAGGTAGTAGAGATAATGTTAAGCTTGGGAAGAGGGAGGGGTGGATGGAGGTTATCTTGTTCTCTGTCTCATTATCCTGCTGTTTGTAGTAATAAATGAATAGTTTTCCCCAAGTCGAGTCTGTTTTGCCCGTGACGGTAACTTTAAGGATTTCTCCCTGTCCTTATCTCAAACCTTGAGCCATTTTTCCTTATATTTTCTCTCCCCGTTCTCTCAGAAGGTGGGGGGAGTGAGAGAGAGACTGCGTAGTTTGGTCCTGATCAGCGCTGAACTACGACAACTCCCAAGCCCTTCTCGTCAGGGCGGCTCTCAATCCATTCCCTGTCCAGCCTGTATTTGTGCCTGGGATTGCCATGACCCAGGTGCAGGACCTTGCACTTGGCCCAGCTGAACTTCATGAGGTTGGCACAGGCCCACCTCTCCAGCCTGTCAAGGTCCCTCTGGATGGCATCCCTCCCTTTCAGCATGTCGCCAGCACCACACAACTTGGTGTCATCAGCAAACTTTCTGAGGGTGCACTCTATCCTACTGTACATGTCACCGACAAAGATGTTAAACAGGGCCGGGCCCAACACGGCCCGCTGAGGTACGCCACTCATGACCGCCACTCTCTGAGTGCGGCCATCCAGCCAACTCCTTATCCACCGAGTGGTCCGTCTATCAAACCCATGGCTCTCTAGTTTAGAGAGAAGGATGCCGTGCAGGACAGTGTCAAATGCCTTGCACAAGTCCAGGTAGGTGACATCCGTTGCTCGTCTCTTGTCCACCGATGCTGCCACCCTGCCATAGAAGGCCACCAAACTGGTCAGGCATGATGTGCCCAAGGTGAAGCCATGTTGGCTGTCACCAGCCACATCCTTGCTGTCCCTGTGTCTCAGCATGGTTTCCAGGAGAATCTGCTCCATGACCTTGCCAGGCACAGAGGTGAGGCTGACCAGCTTGTAGTTGCCAGTATCAAAAAGATACCAAACGTCTCCCCTAGAATACTATGTGCTGCATTTCTAAAGGCATTTCCATCATAATCAATAGCTGTGAAGACTTCCACTTCTCATCACAGTCAGTCATGTTGCAAATAGCATGATTATTGTCTCCCTAGAGCTTAAACTGAGGAAATAAATTCATTTCACAGATGTTACTCAGAATTCATCACCAAGCTGTCCCAAATCCCAGTCCTGGATTGGAAATAAAGAACTCTGTAGCTCATAACCAGCCCCAAAACATTCATAAGAAAAACATCAGTTTGGTTTTGATTTTGGCATTTTCTCATGAAGATTTAAACTGTAACAAAAAAAAAAAAACCAGTATTCAAAAATATCATCAGCCAGTAAAAGTATTCATGAAGAATGATGGATGGTTTCCTGAAGTGTCTCTGCGAAGTCAGTGGTAGATTTAACATAAATCTCAATAGAATCTATTTTCATCTAAAACACCATACATATTTCAGTACTTTCAGTAATTATAAAGCAATATTCAAGACCTCTGTCTCTCATGATGAATTACACTGTTTCTATTTGCTGTTTAGCTGACCAAAACCTTTCCAAAATGGATCTTCAATTAGTTGCTGAACAATAAATCAGTGTTGGATAGGATATTAATATTTGGCTAGCTCAAGGTTTGTCCAAATATTCCTGCAATGAAGAATTTTTTTCCCGGAAGGTCACAGAAAACTGTCTTAAAACAAAACATCAAATAAAATTTAACAGAAAATTCCACATTAAGCTATGGGTTTGCAAAATCAAACCCCACTCCTTCCATTCTATATATAAACAGAAGGATTTTATGTATTGTCTTTTTTAATGAAACATACTAAAGAATCTTCATTAATTTCTTCAATTTTAACTTCTTTAATTTACTTTAACTTCTTTAATTATGTTCTTTACTGAAACAAATTAATGGGTCTTCCATCTATTCAGTATCACAGCATGGGTTCATAAAAAAACAGGACAGATTTCAGAAAGATAAATTACAATGTCCAAGCCTTCAAAAAATAGCATCAAAGACAATATCCCATAGACATATTAATTCTAATACTAGTAAGTTCAGAGGGTTTTGCCTAGCTCATCTTTTGCCTAAGTAATGTCTGACAGAACATTCCTCATAGAAAAGAAGTTAGACTAAGGGAAAAAAAAATCTTGAAAAAGTCCAAAATACAGGAAAAATATCTAGATCTGCTGATCCAAAGAACATCAAGAATTTATGATGTCAAGGGTCCAGAAGATTAAATTACTTTTGAATATATTTAATCATATTTTCAGATATGCAGGGGAACTTTCACAATATAATAAAGTATATACTAATTTTTTTATCTAGAAAAAAAATACATTGCAAACCTCTGTGACCCAAGATAAAGATACAAAACTAAAGTGACTGATTTCATGAAGAATGGTATATAGCATTATATCATTTAGTACATTAAAGCTATTAACACTCATTTCAAGACTTTATATTGGCTACAGAGAATGTACGCATGTTTTAATTTTAGCAAATAAGAAAATAGATATTTGATTCAAAAAACATACGGCATCTTCAGCTCCTATGTGTGTCAGCAGAAGATATAGATGTCTCTGAATCCTGAATTAATGCTGATTAGAAGTTTAAAATAGGCTTATTGATGTGTAAATTTTGTACAGCATATATAAATTTAGCTTCCAAGCAAGAACCAGTGCAGTGATTTATGAAATCGGGATTATGCACATTAAATATATTAAGACATCCTTTTCATCTTCAATGATGCACAAAGAGATATCACTAGTACATAACACAAAGTGTATTTATATATCATAAAACAACAAAGGCCAATACATTTATATACTCTCAGTCCTTGTCATTAACTTTTTTTTTTCCAATCAAATGTAAGGTGGAATATCCACAACCATTTTTTCCCCCGAAGGAAGTGGGCTTTCTATTAGTCCAGAAACTCACTGTCCTGGGGTGTTTGCTACATAAGTTCTATCAACTTTGAAGGCATCTGTTGTTCCATGGGAGGTGTCAAGAAAAGGAAAGAGGAAATGGGAAGGAAAAAAAAAGGCACTGCAAGGCAATCCATTCATTGTAAAGCTTCCAATACATATCACTGAAAAACCATGGCATATTCATAAAACTGTTTTATTTTGGATGTTTGGAAAGCAGACAAAAAAATTTAAAAGTTGATTCCATAGAATCTTTGAGAAGACTCACTGAGCCACAACTGCTAAAGTAAAAGTCAAGAGCATAGCAGGAAGTCCAGATCAATCAGGTGCCAGCTTATGCTTGCTCTTAATTCTACTGCTCATTTGCATGTGCATTTTTGTGAAATGTTCTTCATCTACTAATTGCATTCTTGGTTTAGATTAAGCTTATATTATCTATGCCAAATTCAGCCAGCTAACCTTTATTATTTATTTTTAATAGGTTTGATGCAATACATTTTTATTGCTGAGATAAGTATTGATTAAAGCCTCTGCCTCCACTGATTTTGATTGCCTCACGTAATTAGGAAGTCTAATAAGAGAATGAAGTAAAATTAACCTTTTACATTTGCATGTAGACCTGTGAATGACCTTTACAAATGGAATATACTTTCAAATACACTTGTCCTCGGGGTAAAGGACAGCAAATAAACAGGAAGCCAGTAGACATCTCAAGGCATAAAAAAAGGAAAATTCTATACATTTCTGAAGTAGCATGGTTATCTTCAAGGTCTGGACAGAATAGAAATGATGCCCAAGAATCAGGTCTAAGCTGCTCTGCCTAATGCAGAAAGCTAAGTTTATACCACTTCAGAGGCTATAGTCCCGATATTTTAATCAACTATTTGAAACTTTTAAGGAATGCAGCAATTCAAAAAACTCCAACCCTACCCAAGGCTGCAAGATGCACGTGGGTAGTCACAGCGTTTGTGTAAGTACAGAAAGACAACTACAGAAAGACAAGAGCAAAGAGAGGGCCCAGGGCTTTCAAATAGGCAGAAAAGATTTGAATAACTGACCAGACCATTTATTCATGTAAGCCAACATCCTGTCAGCAGCAACTGCCAACACTTGTTGACTCAGCTGGGAGTATAAAGAAGAATGTCTGATTAATTTTTTCCCATATCTTCTGAAAAGCAAAAATCAGATTTGTCACAGATACAAATCTCATTTGCTAAATAATCTCCCAAGTGACATTATAACAACATTTAATGACAGTTGGCTTTTATGGAATGGCTGATTAGACTAACTACAAGTGCAAAGAAAAGAACTTTGAAATATATTCTGTGAACAGATGCAGAATATGTTTTCAGATAAAGCATTTTAATTTCCAAAAAAAAAAATGTTTAATTCACCTTATAAAGTCTGATAAATCAGGTTTGGAAAGCACCAAGCAGGCTCATTTTCCTTCTCTCACCTATGGTGGGATGTATTACTCATTTACTGTACTGTACTATGTTTTCTAGCTCTGTCTCATTTTAAACACAATTTCAAAGATATGAAGCACCCCACACTTTCCTTGAAAAACTACTCTAAAATAGTACAGAGGTTTATTTCTGACACAATATAATTTCTCCTCCTCAGCTTCCTCCCATTACACTCACTCTGTCACCTTCTAACAGAGTTTGAAAACAAGAAGACATGAATTTTCTGAAATCTTGTTTAAGTTGTGGACACTGTCATCCATATTCTGAGAAAAACATGTTACACCACCCCAAGCCTATCCTGACATTTCTAAAACGCCACCTCCAAATCCACATAGACAGACTTACAGCCACTTTCCTCTCTCAAGTAACTTCAGTGAAAAAGGAAATTAAGAGCTTTCTTCTACAGCTATGGCTGGGAAAGGCTATAGAAATATGATCACAGTCAAGAAATTTTTCCCTAGCCCTTCGTCAATCCCAAGCAAATTCACCTACTAGAGACCTCTGCTGATCCATTAAGAGTGGAGGAAAATTTAGCGTCTATTTCTCACATCAAAACTGAGTATCCTGCCATATCAGTAAATATGGTTTTCCAAAGGAAATCTGATATATCACATACTTTATCACACAGATTCCTTTGACAAGGAATTGTATAGTTCTGGGTAGTAGTACAGAAGGATTCCAAGTTTGTAAAGCTCTGTTAGTTCCATAACCCTTGTTAATATTCCAGACTTGTGCATATAGGCATATTTCTCCTGCTACCTTGAAACACTGTAAATAAATTCATATTAAAACACTGTCGTAGTTCAGCCCCGATCGGGACCACACTACGCAGTCTCTCTCTCACTCCCCCCACCCTCCGAGGCAATAGAGGGAGATGATATATTAAAAAAAAAAAAGGCTCGAGGTTTGAGATAAGGACAGGAAGAAAAATCCTTAAAGTTACCATTACAGGCAAAACAGACTCGACTTGGGGAAAGCTATTCATTTATTATTACAAACAGCAGGATAATGAGACAGAGAAACAAGATAAGCTTGGGAAGAGGGAGGGGTGGAGGGAGGTTAACATTATCTCTACCACCTTCCCCCCCACAAGCGGCACAGGGGGGAAAAGGGAATGGGGTTATGGTCAGTTCATCATGCGTTGTTTTACGCCGCTGCTTCATGGTCAGGGGAAGAACTCCTCACATTCCTCCCCTGCTCCATCGTGGGGTCCCACCCATACACCACAGTCCTTTGTGAATCTGCTCCGGCATGGGTCATCTCTTCCACGGGGTGCAGTCCCTCTAGAACAGCTGTCCCAGCAGGCCCTCCACGGGCCACAGCTGCCTTCAGGCATCCACCTCCCCTGGTACGGGGTCCTCCACGGGCTCCAAGTGGATCTCTGCTCCTCCGTGGACCTCCATGGGCTGCAGGGGGACAACCTGCTCCACCATGGTCATCACCACAGGCTGCAGGGGAATCTTGGCCAGGAGCCACATTACTCCTCCCCCTCCTTCTGAACTGACCTTGGCATCTGCAGCTGTTTCTCTCACAAGAAAAGTTCTTCACAACAGGCTGGCAGACACCTCTCAGAAGCTCTTCACTTCATCCAGCTCATCTCCTCTCCACTTCTTGCACCTGGGCCAGACCGAGTTGGGCCCAGTTGGCTGCCTGGCAAGAGGCCAGAGGGTGAGGCCTGCAAGGCCCATGAGGCCTGCGCCTCCCCCTCTGCACCTCTGCCCCCGCTCAGCTCCTTCACATCTTCTCTTTTTTTCTGTTTTCCCCTTCTTAAATACATTATCACAGAGGCTTTATCACGGGACATTCTGCTACCATTTGGCTTGGCCTTGGCCAGCAGCAGGTCCGCCCTAGGCCCGGCCGAGTCCACTGAACAAAGGGGAGTGACTTCTAGCAGTTTCCTACAGAAGCTACCACCTTAGGCCCCCCCTCACTAAACAAAACCACAACAAACACACAATGTAACTCACCTACGATCTCTTTTGGGAAAAATTCTTACCAGCTGCTTGAACCATTAAATTGACCACATCCCTATACATGCATTTACTCCATAAAGAGATTTTGTGGCCTGCCATAACTATGGCCCACAATAATGCAAACGGAATTATTATTATGCCTCGTGGAGTCTTTGCCCACCTACCCTTCTCTATTTCTCCACCTAAATCTTCAACTGATTTTTGATCCTCTTTGGAATACTGGGGTTCACAATCATTTTGTGTTTTACCATCTGGGACCAAAGACTGCACCTCTAATTCACCTCTTTCAGCCGCTCTTTTGGCTTCCGATCCATAGCATTGCCCAGTTCCTGAGTGGTATTTTCTTTCTGAGGAGCCTTGCAATGCATGATAGCCACTTTTTTCGGGTAGTTGCACTGCTTCCAGGAGCCTAAGAATTTCTTCAGCATGTTTTATATATTTCCTTTGGGTGGACAGGAGTCCCCTTTCTTTCCATATCACCCCATGGGAATGGACTACCCCAAAAGTGTATTTGGAGTCCGTCCAGACATTAATCTTCTTGTCTTTAGCTAGTTCCAACACTCAGGTTAAAGCTATTATTTCTGCCGAGGTATTTGGGGCAAGGGCTGCAGATTCTATTAGCTGATCCATAGTGGTTACCGCATACCCTGCTTTGCAGACACCTTGTCAAACAAAGCTGCTTCCATCTGTGTACCAAGAGTCTTCAGCATCTTTCAGCGGCTCCTCTTTCAGGTCTGGTCAGCTGAAATAGACTGCTTCAATCATTTCCAGGCAGTCATGAGATAGCAGTTCTCCTGTGGTTCCGCAGAGGAAAGATGCTGGGTTGACAATGTTAGTAACAACTATTTCCACATCATTCTGTTCCACCAGAACAGCCTGGTATTTAAGGAGCCTTTGTGGTGAGAGCCAGTGCCCTCCTTTTATCTCTAATACTGTGGATACAGTATGAGATATCAACACCATCATCTTTTGGCCTAATGCCAATTTACATGCTTCTTGGATATTAAACACCAATGCTGCTATCGCCATTAGACAGCTAGGCCAACCTTTACTTACTTCATCAAGTTGTTTAGAGAAGTACACCACTCCCTTCTATATGTCCCCAAGTTTTGGGCTAGGATTCTCAGGGCTATTCCTTGCTTCTCGTGAGAGAACAGCCAGAATGGCTTAGCAGTATCTGGTAACCCCAAGGCAGGGGCAGCCATTACTTTCCTTTTCAGCTGCTGGAATGCTTTTTCTGCCTCTCCAGTCCAGGTGAGATCTTTTGGATTAGATTTCAACAGTTCACAGAGTGGCCTTACCAAGAGTCCACAGTTACATATCCATAGGCGAGCTGTCTGTAGTCGAGGAGTCTGACAGATGGCCTCCTTTCTTGCTGTTCCTAGGGTCCTTTAGCCAGAAGTTATCTTGTATCCGAGGTAAGTCACCTGCCGCTGAGCCACTTGTGCTTTCCATGGAGAGACTCAATAGCTATTAAGTCCAAGGAAATTCAGCAGACTGACTGTCCATATTATACACAGTTCTTTCATTTCAGTGGCTATCAATAGATCATCTACATATTGTAATATTATTCCATTTCCATGTGGTCGCTCCCACCGTTCCAAGTCTTTAGCTAATTGGTTTCCAAAAAGAGTGGGGCTATTCTTAAACCCCTGTGGTAAGACAGTCCATGTTAATTGTGTCCTTCTTCCAGAATTAGGGTTTTCCCATTCAAATGTAAAAAGCAACTGGCTTTCTGGGCTCAAGGGTAGGCAAAAGAAGGCATCTTTCAGGTCCAGTACGGTAAACCAGGCCAATTCAAGTGCCAATTTAGTTAATAATGAGTATGGATTTGCTACGACAGGATACAGATCTTCAACAATTTTATTAATAGCTCTGAGATCTTGTATTATTCAATAACTACCATCCGACCTTTTGAATGGTTATATTCTGACTCACACTCTGTTAACAGCCCATGTTTGATAAACCGGCTGGCTGATTATTGGTCAGATTCCTTCCCTATCCTCTGTCCTAAGGGGATATTGCCTGATTCTTACAGGCCACGCCCCTGGTTTGAGTCCAACTACTACTGGGGAAACGTTTTTTCGATTTTCCTGGTATTTCTGAGGCCCATACCCCCGGATATACTTGGTTCTGGACTTCCTCAGGTACTCCTGAGTTAACAGGAGTATATATATCTATGAGGGCCAGACTCAAAAGTTCAATTAGCTGGTCATTTCCCACTCGGAGTTCCACTTTTCCTTTTTCAAATTTTATTTCTGCCTTTAGTTGTTCCAATAGGTCTCACCCTAATAGGGGTTTTGGCGAGTTAGGCATATATAAGAATTTGTGTATTCCCAATTGTTTTCCCAATTTAATTTTAAGAGGTTTCAAGAAGTACACCTTCTCACTTTAGCCAGTAGCTCCCCTTATCGTTACAAAATCATCATCCATAGGTGTTAAAGCTTGGTTTAAAAACCGAAAATGTTGCCCCGCTGTGATGGTTTAGCCCAAATTACCACAGTTTCTCGCTCACCCTCCCCAGCAGGATGGGGGAGAGAACTGGGAAGGAAGGGGGTTGATACGAAGACAAGAAGATAATTTACTAAAATAACAAAGGAAAACTACAGTAATAACAGAATATAAGGATATTAAAGTACACAAAATGAACAATGTATGTTTTCTCACCACCCGATGTCCCAATGATCGATACAGCCTGCCTTGAGCAGCGATCACAGAAACAAAATCGAGCGGCAAGCAAAGGAGCAAAAGGGAGCCAGCAAGGTAGAGGGAACGATGCCAGCAAACGAGGGAGAAAGATGGATGCCAGGAAGGCAGATACCTGCCTTGGCCAGTCCCCACTTATATACTGAGCATGCCATTTATGGCACGGAATACTCTTTGGCCAGTTTGGGTCAATTATTCTATCTGTCTTTCTCCCAGCTTCCTGCATCTGAAAATTAGCAAGACTTGAAAAGCAGGAGGGTCCTTGGTCTCATTCACAACAACTGGTATCATCAGGGTGTTTTATCAACATTCTTCACACACGAGATCCAAAACACACCAGCTACTGAGAGGAAAATTAACTCTATCCCTGCCAAAACCAGGACACCCGGTATCAACTAGAAATTCTATATTCCGCTGTTGTTTCCCTAGCTTCAATATAACCAGTGGATCTGCTAGGGTAGATTCCCCAGGTCTCCGTCAATCTTCTTTGATGTGGGCCTGTATCCTTCCATTCCCTTTTCTCTTTGGACATTCACTTTTCCAGTGTCTCCTTTGTTTACACCATGCATACCGGTCCTTTTCCAAAGGTCTCCCAGGTCCCACACGTCTAGATCCCTTAGTCTCTTTTAATGCCACTACCAGCATCCTTTTATCCTTCCTCCAATCCTCCTCTTCTCTATTGCTAAACACTCTCCAAGCTTCATCTAACAGAGTCTCCAAATTTCTGCTCTTTGTCAGTCTTAATTTCTGCAACTTCCTCTGAACATCACTTGCTGACTGTCCTATAAATAGAGACACTAACTGCTGTACTCCTATTTCTGACCCTGGGTCTAGAGGAGTGTGTCGCCTCCCTCTGACCCCACCCCCTCCCTGAGGGGTGCCTGCACCACTATCTGTTCTTTCTTACTTCTGGTGCGAGAGGATACTGGACTATCTGGAGGGGCTTCCGAATCGGAACCTTCATTTCCTCCTTGTTGTGCTCCTCCCGGTGGTTTATAATGCTCCAGCAAGTCTCCCAGAACCCCTTATTTTCCCCAACTTTGTACATCTCTGCCCTGTGCTGCATGCCAAGCAACACCTCTTTCCTTTTGCCTCTTTCTTATTTTCCTTTTCCAAAGCCATCACCATTGGTCCTGTGCTAATCCACAGTCTATTTGATATTCGGGATGATTTCAGAGGGTGAAAAACATGTCTGCATATGAGACCTCATCCCATTTCCCTTCTCTCCTCAAAAATGACATCAATTGCAACAAGGTATTATAATTCAATGTTCCATTCAAGGGCCATTTCTCCTCATCATCTAATTTATACAAAGGCCATCATTGATTACAATATTTTATTAAAGTCTTTTTGTTTACACTTCCCCCTGGCAGCTCTCCTATCTCCTGCCAGTGACCTAAAATGCAGCCCAGAGGGGTCACTATTCCGCCGCTTTGCTTGCCTCCCATAACAGACACTCTGCTTATTCTTCAGCTAAAGATACAGCCTGATTAAATTGACAACAATAATACCTTATCCAAGGCCAATGATGCAAGGGCATACTTGCCCCACAGCAAATGCACCTCAATTCAACTGTTGAGACAAAATTCCTGTCTCCCGCTAAAAGAAATAACGTACTTATGACACTTCAAACACTTAGTGCGAACAAACAAGCAACAGTGGACAGGCACTCATCCGTGCTCCACACCAAATAAATCCGGCACTACTCTGCTCTACACTTCCTCCCATATACCACTGGCATTCTTACTGATTCCTTACACCTTTTAAGTTCCCACCGAATACCTGCTTAAGCTGGCCTGAACACTCGATCCTATCCCTGTCAGACCAGTTCCCTTGACATTCACCACACAGAAATCGTCCCCAAACCGTACCTCAATGTTCTGTTTACAACCAAAGCATTCAAAAACATATATTGGATTGCATGAAAAAATCCTTATGCACACGTACAGGACAATAAAGGGTTAACAATCAGTTTGACTAACACGCTTCGTCCCTCTCCTGCGGCTCTCCTCACAGAGAACACGGAACTGCAGATCAGGACTCCACACTCGCTCCACAGTCAGACTGCGTCTCACTCATCCAAACACTCACCCAGCTTACTTCAGACAGCAACATAAAACATTAACAATACAATAAAATACTTATCCTACAACTCACGGTACCAGACACACAAAACTTCTTAAGTAGACAGCCTATAACAACTATCATAAATCAATTACAGCTGCAATGATATAAATTCCAATTCCCATGGGTTGCAACAGACAAACAATAGCTATCCCACACAGGGATCCCACACTCCAGTGAGAAGCACCCAGTTCACCACGGGGACCCATGTACTGCCCTCAGGGATTCCTGCAAAGTCACCACAGTGACTTGCGTACTGCCCTCAGGGATTCCCGCAAAGATCCCCCCCAGTCCAGACTACACAGGGGTGAGCAAAAGCTCCTTTCCCTCGCATATGATGTCTCCTCACGACTTACAGGTATCCCCTCTCTAACATACCTGGTCCGCTGATGGTCCTTGTCTACTCCCACAGCAATCGGGCAAGGGAGGGAGTTCTTTTGAGGAAGGCTTGGGGTGCGCCAAAGACATCCCTCTCTCAGCCGTTCCTGCAGTCAAGCAGAGAGGGTCCCATCTGGGTCGCCAAATTGACACACAGATCAAACTCTACAACTCTGAAAGAGTTATAAAGCAGGCATGTTTATTTGGTGCCG
Organism: Chlamydotis macqueenii; assembly: GCF_036417535.1. NCBI lineage: Eukaryota > Metazoa > Chordata > Aves > Otidiformes > Otididae > Chlamydotis > Chlamydotis macqueenii. The sequence continues at coordinate 60,833,502 of NC_141560.1, read as the reverse complement.
GGTGTGTGGGGGATCACTCCTCCAAAAGCACACACACTGACAGCACATTTTACCAAAAATTTATATGGTGCAGGTATACATATTCATAGGATTGCACAATACAGACATACATATGCATAACTGAGGCGGGGTTATTAAAAAACCTCTTGCATTAGCATTTCAGATCTGTCTCTGGTGGTTGTTTACTTCTTCAGGGGTCTTATCTTCCTCTAGATGAACTTTAGTCATTCACCCATGCTCTCCTTTTGCTTGGTGATTTCAGCAGTTTCCCGACTTCTGACCGAATTTGCAGTGGAACTAACATTCCATCCTTTGCTAGACATATTAGTCCTTGACAAATACCAGTTTCTTGACACATACCAGTCCCTGATAAGCTTAAGTGAGTTTCAAGGCAAACAGGATCATTAGGCATTGTCTAGTAGACAGTCTCCTAAATCAAGCAATATTTAGCAGACCATTAATTCCCTGTATCAATACCATATAATGAAAACAGTACTGAAAAGGGAAATTGTAAAATAATCACACAAGCATATACTGCCTGCAAAAGTCCTAGGAACTTCTCAAAAGTAAGAAGATTTACTGACATGGAGGGGGGGACAAGAAAAAAAAAGACAATGCAATTTTACAATCTATAATGTTTTAAAGTCAAAATTTAGAACATAGGTTGAAGATCAACCAAGCAAATCTTTCATAAGAGAGTCTTCTCTGGGAAGATACCTCCTGGAGGCTAACAAGCACTTTAAGGGCTTCCAGCAGTCTGTCTACAGGTTTTGTCGTATCAATGGGTACAGACTGAGAAATCTAGAGATAAGTCTGTTCCAGTGTTTTTGCAGGCTTTGACATTAAATTCATAGCCAGGCTGAAGGCTCAGAAAGAGTCCGTTATCAACCATTTAAATTTTGCATGCGCAAATTGAACCTTTATAAGTTTCCCAGAGATTTGCTTGATTTCCCTTAAGTGTATGCATATAGTCACAACAATGAAGTATTAAAGACAAGCATATATCCCAAAGTAGAATTAGACACATGTCAAAAACTTCGCAGAATTTCAAAGTGAAGAACTGCTTTCTGATGCATTGAGTCATGCTATGTGCACTTTGGGATGCTCAGAGAATAACAGAATAACTCAGTACAGAAGGACCTCAGGAGGACCCCCTGGTCCTCCAAGCACAGCCTCCAGCTCACAGCAGGGTCAGCTGTAAGATCAGATCAGGTTGCTCAGGGCATTATCCAGTCAGGCCTTGAGAAACTCCAATGGTGGAAACTGCACTGCCTCTGTGGGCAGGCTGCTCCAACAATTAGCTTCCCTTGTGGTGAACCTTATGAGCAGGTAGAACTGGTCTTATTTCTATTTATCCTGTTCAGTCATGTCCTCCCAGCCTCCATCTTAAATATATGGTTTTAAAGAATTCATCTCTGTCCAAAGTTTACCCTTGCATTTCAAAATACAATACTTCACCCAGTGTACAAACCTGTGTACTGAAACATATGCCTTGAGTACAGAATCATTTCCGTTTAATACTTAATACTGATGCTAGGTCTTGTGGCTCAGCTGGCAGACTATCTGAACTGCTGCCAGAGGGTTCCAGTCCAGTTGCTGCTTAGGTCACCTATGTTCCTAATAAACAGCTGGATACCAATGCCAAGAGATGAGCTAGTGTAACACACAAAGTGCTCCAAAGGCAGGTTAAATCGCTTAGTAGATTTCAGGATAGTAGAAGCAAGAGCAGAGGGAGATACTTTTCATTCAAAAATTGCTTCACAGAGAAGTGATTATCTAATTTTATTAATATCCCTATACACATGGATAGTGCCTTTTCTTCCTTATCCTCTTTATGTATAATTTGTGATACAGTACCATACTTTCTGAATTCTGACACAGATGACACTGATGCAAATTATGCATCTCGGTAAGATTGCACTGCTGAAATTGAGACAACTGATACACAAATGTTTTCTTTTCCCATAACTAATTAAAATTCCAGAGTTTAAGTAACTGTTACGTTCCGAGACAGAGATAAATAGATGAATACATAGAAAGCTCTGTATAACACATGCATGGAATAACTTCAGAAAAAAAAAGACAGGGCAGAATTAATAGTTGTTCTTAAATTGATAACAGTCCTAAAACATCAGCAGTGCTTTGCCTCTGCACCCAGCATATCCTTTTATTTATGCATCTGTAGCCTATAAAAGAAAAGCTAATTTTAAAATCTACTCATGGAGAAATTTTAAAATTTCTTCAAAAGAGCTCATAGAATACTAAACAGGGCTATAGATGGAGATTTTATTTGAAGGGAATTTTCTGTTCTTTTACTAATCCTCAATATTAATGTACTGAATTTCAAACATGTGCATATAACTTAGTGTAATTATATGATTATAGACATCTCACGTCCATGGACTCTGCGCACAAATAGTTCTAGTTTATAAAGACAAGAATATGGGTAGTACTCTGACAGCTGGGACTTGAGAGAAGCATTTATGAACTAGCATGCAATTTTCAAAAAGTGTTAAGCTATGTTCAAATAAAACAGCTATAAGTTCAGATGCCGAGTCAAATTTTATTCAATGTCTCTGTCTAAAAAAGCTAAACAAACACTTATCATAAAATCATGCTTGAACATTAATTAATTTCTTCCTTTGTGGAAGAGGAGCTGCAGAGAAATAAAAGGAAAAGAACCACCTTCACTTTCAAAACACACCAATCAGTTAAGCAAATTTCCTAAAATATTCAGGACTTGATTCCTATCTCCTTCTCTGGAGTTTGATTAAATTCAGAAGTTACACCCTTTCATGAATGTTTTTTTGTGTCTTTCTTTTCCTTTCAGCAGTAGGATGCAAGTAGAGACTATATATTGGGTTAGTTTAAAAGCCAAAGCACATTTAAAACAAGTACATTTTGTTTTAACATTTCAATTGTCAATGTGTAAAATGAAGGTACTTTGCTTATATAATTCCCAAAAGTAATTGGTTTCTTGTTAAGAAACCATTCTCTTGCATCATATTACAAAGGGTACACACCAGCGTAATATTTACTTGTGCACAAGTGCCTTCAGGGGGAAAACACAAACCAGAAATGAAACTCAAACAAGATTAGCTTTAAATGAAGTAGCTGAAGACAAAGTAAGTAAATTAGTTTGGGGATTTACCTGTCACTAGTGGAGAGTGTTCTTACAGAAGTGAAATCAGAAAACTGAAACATTAGGAGAGCAGACATGGTCCCCTTCAATTTGCTCTTTTATCAATCAGTTTTCAAGTTGTTTTTCTAGGCTAGTTTAAACTTAAGGAAAAACATGGCAACTGCTGTAACAACCACTGCAGAACACAAGGCGTAGTAGGGAAATTTTATTCCCTACTAATAGCAATGTCCTGCGAAACTTGTTCTAGAAGCAAATTTGATTAATATTATAGGTCACTGCACACTCTGACACAGACCCTAGTGTTGTCTTTCTCCATGTTGACAGTCACAAAGAAATGGCTTCCTACTATATCAGACAGTTTTAAAAGGGCGTACAGGGTCATAATGATCTTGCAAGACAGAAATAAATGATAGATATTCCATTATGATATTTTGTTTCAAAGTTATATAGGAAATGCCAGCAACAAAAAGCTATTTCCAGTATATGTCAAAAAAAGGAACTCAAATTACACCAACTTATGGGTTAACATAACTTTTTTCTAGAAAAAGACAAACACGTGCAACTTCACTTACTTGCTTATCAACAGAAAAAAAAAATTTTTACTCAGGCCCAGCCACACATCAATGTGTGAAAGCATTTGTGATGAAAGACATTGTATTGTACTTTCAATTGCACTCCTCGCATACTATCCAAGAGATAAATCCACTTATTCTTTCCTTTACCTGTTGTATACACAAGAAGAAAGCACAGCAAGATTAAAAATACAATGAAAGACAAATAATGTCTTAAAAGAAAGAATTCAAATATGTATATTGGTTTGGAATAGGCTGTATGCAAACATTTTCATTCTTCAGAGCAGTTTCTATCAATTATTTTGTTCAAGTAGTTGAATTCTACTGACTACAGTAGGCAGTAGATCTAATGTTACAGCACCCAAAGAAGTAATGCGATTTACTATTTACATGTATCTGAGCATACATCTGAAACTGTTACACTACAGCATATATAATTTTTTATAGATCCTGATGCATTGATATTTCTAGAAAAAGAGACAATTTAAAATAAAATCTGTACCAAGACAGAGGAAGTAATAATCTCATCTTGGTACTTTTTAACCATTAGGATAAAAAAAAAAAAAAAAGAAAAAGTCCAGAGCTGCAGTAGGTGACAGCCATCTCAAAAAGAGACACACAAGGGGAGACACATCATCCTATCTCCTCTTTCAAAATCAGACAGCAAGGGTCTAAGGAAGAACAGCTGTTAAATGGAATTTTTTGTTATTTTTCACTCTGCTCCCTTGACTCTACTGTCTGAATCTCTAGGCCACCTTTTCTGTCAGCACAGTAGATGACCCTCTGCCCTCACTCCACTACTGTCTGTTAGCAATACTACTATATCAGACAGCCCTATATTATTCAGCTGTATTTTATTAGGTCATGCCACCTACAATATATTTACTGTTATATTTTTTTATTTCTCCCATATGCATCTGACAGGACTAGGATGTTCCCTTTCATATAGGCTAGTTTCACCACATATTTTGGACAGCTAAAATCATTCAACCAGGGCAGTTTTGGCACTATTTCAGTGCAAAGCTCCGCTATAAGTCATCAGGGGTGTTATACTATATAGTTTGAATTTTGGAGTAGGCAAATACATTTTTCAGTAGCTAGGGATGGAAGATGAAAACTACATCAAATAAACACTTATCTTTCTAGCACGGCTGGTAACATACCTTAATATCTATATGATAGTTTACTTAAAAATGAATCCAGAAGTCATTCACAGTTAAACAATCCTACATCTCAACACAGTAAGCCTTTTCCCACTCCGTGTACTTAATTAGTGTTGTAACTCCTGCAGCACTTTGTTCTTATGATGGCTTCAGTTTATGCTTAAAAAAAAAGCAAATAAGGTCAAAAGTATAATATCTAACGACTACTACAAAATGAAAATTTAAGCTATATACAAGGGAGAAGATAGGGAGCCAAAACAGAGTCAGGCTTCAGTTAGGTTAATATCTCGGCAGTACAAAGTAAGGTGACTTCAAGCCACTTTGTATCACTCTGCTGGTAAACTGGCTGGCTAATGTCTCCCTCTTCACAGCATAAACACTTCTTCTTCCCAATGTGCCTCTGAAAATTCAAGTTCCTGAACAATTAGCTTTAGAAGTACTAACCATCTATGCAATGCAAGTTTTGATAAAGCAAAACACACTTTCTAAAAATCATTTGAGAAGTATAAAGGAAATCAAGGATGTTTTCTCTCTGTCATTTAGTCATAAGACATTGATAGTACTTAGCTTGAAGCCAGGCTTAATCCATATAAAACGTTTTGCTTCATTTAGTTTTTTGCAAGTAGGTACTACTGCACTACACTGTCTTGCAAGGAAGAGTATCTATAGTAAAAGATGGCATTTTAACATAAAAGCCCATTCCATTAGACACAAATACATTCCATTAAAAGGCACAGTTCAAATACTTTCTTTCCTCTTGTCGTAGTTTAGCCCTGATTGGGACCAGACTACGCAGTCTCTCTCTCACTCCCCCCACCCTCCAGTGAGATAGAAAGGAGAATCGGTAAACAAAAGGCAGCAAAAACACATGGGTTGAGATGAAACAAAAAATAAATTTAAGAGAGATAACAGAAGAAAACAAAACAGCAATAGAAAACAAATACAGTACAATGGCTTACAACAAATGCCAACACTCTCTTTTCTCCCACATAGCAGGAGGCTCCACTCAGCCACCTCCTCACTTATATATTGAGCATGATGTCACATGGGATGGAACAGCCCTTTGGTTAATTTGGGTAAATTAACCCCAGCTGTTAGCTAATTAGTAAACTATCTGAGCTGGGTGCCCCAGCCATGGGGGTCACCAGCTCCAGTTCTCCTCCCAGTTTAGGTGAATATTAACTCTATCCTAGCCAGAACCAGGACATATCTGTATGTACAGTTTATCTGCATTAGAAGTTCTCTTAGTGCCAAAGCTGTATCAAAGCCTAACCAGAATCACAATCTGACACTTGTTCTGTGCCAGAAAACAGTCTAGAGTCACCTGCAGAAATGTATGGGTACACGTCTTTGCTAGAATGGCCCTAATAATCTCTACCAGTAAAGTTACCTCAGAACTGGGGTGATTATTTGCATTATTATACTCGAGAGAGCCAAATTGTAATTTGCTATCTCCAGATTCTTTACATCTTATTTTCAGGAAAAGGGAACTCATAGATCTATCCTCTATCCTAAGAGTCATGAACTGATCACTGAAAAGCAGTTATCTGTAAGGTCTTGACACGAGCAATCTCTTTCTTTTACTGGATGTTCTGGTTTTATTTAGTGAGGGGGGGCTATGGTGGTAGCTTCTGTAAGAAGCTGCTAGAAGTTGCTCCCCTTTGTTCAGTGGACTCGGCTGGGCCTAGAGCAGACCCGCTGCTGGCCAGGGCCGAGCCAATTCATAGCAGAATGTTCCCTGATAACGCCTTTGCGATAACATATTTAAGAAGGGGAAAACAGAAAAAAAAAATTAAAGGAGGAGAAGATGTGAAGATGTTAAGCAGAGGCACAGAGGGGGAGGCATGAGCCTTGTGGGCCTCGCAGCCCTCACCCTCTGGCCTCCCGCCAAGCGGCTGACAGGGCCCGACTCGGCCTGGCCCAGCTGCAAGAAGTGGAGAGGAGATGAGATGTGAAGAGAACCTGAGAGGCGTCTGCCTGCCTGTTGTGAAGAATTTCTTGTGAGAGGAATGGCTGCAGATGCCAAAGTCAGTGAAGGAGGGGCAGGAGCAATGCAGCTCCTGGCCAGAATTCACCTGCAGCCCGTGGTGATAACCATGGTGAAGCAGGCTGTCCCCCTGCAGCCCACGGAGGGGCAGAGATCCACCTGCAGCCCGTGGAGGACCCCACGCCGGAGCAGGTGGAGGCCTGAAGGTGGCTGTGGCCCGTGGAGGGCCCGCGGGGGCAGCTGTTCTGGAGGGACTGCACCCCGTGGAAGAGATGACCCATGCCGGAGCAGTTCACGAAGGACTGTGGCCTGTGGGAGGGAAACTGCGATGGAGCAGGGGAGGAATGTGAGTTCTTCCATCAATGTGAAAGCAGCAGCATAAAGCGACATGTAATAAACTGACTGTGACCCCCATTCCCTCTTCCCCTCGTGCCACTCGGGCAGGGGGAAGGTGGTAGAGATAATGTTAAGCCCGGGAAGAGGGAGGGGTGGGGGGAAGTTATCTTGTTCTCTGTCTCATTATCCTGCTTTGTTTTTTCCCAAGTTGAGTCTGTTTTGCCCCTAATGGAAAATTTAAGGATCTCTCCCTGTCCTTATCTCAAATCTCGAGCTGTTTTTCTTATATTATCTGTCCCTATTCTCTCAGAGGGTGGGGGGAGTGAAAGAGAGCAAGAGACAGCGTAGTTTGGTCCCGATCGGGGCTAAACTGTGACACTGGAGCATACCAATAACAGTAACTTTTAAAAGTCCCATGGCAAACAAGTTTAAGCCATGGAAGCTGCTACTTTTAAAACAGTAGGGAAAAAAGGTAAGGAAAACTACTGGCTCTATGTGAAACTCTTTTCTCTTCTTTATTTTGCTTTTCAGTATTACCAGATACATACCTTGATAGGCTAATGCAAGGAATGGCAGAGTGTCAATACTGACACTGCATTTTCTACTTTCCCTATGCTAACTCAGTCCTGGAAAGACCAAGTGTGTTCTGAAGGCTCTGCAAAATTTCTTCCTCCTTCAGAACATCAAAGGCAGTCCAGGAAAGGTGTTGTATGAGCATTTTGCAGAAAACAATGCACAGAAGTGAAAAAAAAACTGGATAACCAAGGCACCATCTGTTTGTATAACATCACTTCCCTGGAACTGTGCATCAGGGAACTAAATAGAAAGGCTTAGCTGAACCTCAGCATAACAGTATTTAGTTATGATTACAAAAGGGAAAAAGGGACACTCCCAGTAATGCAGCAGCTCCACAGAAGGCACCACTCAGCAGCTGACAGAAGTGGGAAATGGCTCTGTATGAACTCCTTAACTTAGAGGATGAGAATATAGTGACAGGGACTGAGCTGTACTGTTGGTCTGTTATTTAGGCAGATCTCAGCACATAAGATCCTAAGAGTCTCACTTGACATTCCCTGGCACTATTAGGGATGACTATCCCAGCAGTCTGTTGAGGATGTAGCAGCCAGATCAGTCCATCAGAGAGAGCTGGAAGCCTTGCCTGCACCACAGAATTTTTTAGCAATTAGGATGTACTTCTGATAATAAGATTATGGTGGTCACAGAAGCACAGTCCACATCACTTTTCCTAGTAGCCTACAGTAACTCCTAAAGAGAGTGAATCTGAGGACAGGGTGTCCAGACTGCCTCCAAGAATATACAGGAACATTCTAAGTTAAGCTGCATGCATCAAACCTCCTCAGACCAGGACAGTGTAGCTGTTTATGGAATTTATTCCCAAGAAAATCACCATGAAGGCTTTAAGAAAGGACTGTAAATACAGACCTGTTGTACAAACTTTTCTCCATGATCTGATGCCTTTAGTGGTACAAAACATCAGCAAGTGTAGGAACAATCGAGGCACAGGCATTATCTTTTTCTGTCAGTTCTAAAGGAGGTCAGTGAGAAGGTTAGGGTCTTTCATGCTCTGTTATCTTTCTTCTTCTGTAAGAATAGTATAATAGGCATAAAGATGATTCCTAGTGTAAGCCTAAACCCTCAAATTCTCCTTTGCAAAACAGGAACTCTTGTGCAGCCAACTGATAGAACTGCCATTCTTAAGGGCAAGAAGCATTTTGGCAGTTCGAGAGCTTGCATGCAGAATTACAGCCAAGTCAATGTTTACATGCACCTTATAAAAATCAAACCAAAACATGGCAATAGGCTAGCCACCACAGTGAGAAGAATAGCACAGGAACATACTCGTAAGTTGTTTGCCAAACTAATTTCCAGAAAATCAACATATTCTCAACCCTTCCACCAGCCCCTAAAAGCTTACAAAATGTCAGCCTTCTCTGTGCTGTTATATGAGCTGGTCCATTGATTTTGTATTTGATTTCTAAAATCCCCTGCTGAAAAAAATCTTCCAGTAATAAATCCAGGTTCATGACAGACTTGAAGTGACCTGAAATTGACTGCAAAACATAAGCAAATTTTCATTGCTCTGGAAAAAAAAGAGGTATGATTATCTCAAGTACACCTTTTGCATTAGTGTTAAACAAACTGAAAGCCTGAACTAACTTAAAGTAACTTCAGAAATAGAGCATAAGGGTCCTTCTTTAGGAAGATTCCCTTAATCCACAAGTGCACTGAGCTGTTTATTTTTTTCTGTCACAATTTAATTACACACAGTCAGGTACCCTGTACACTCTGGCATGCAGTAATCCAGTACCTCAACTGCAGAACTATGACCTGATCTTTCTTCCATTTAGCATGTGATTGGAATTCTTGCAGGACCATGAGAGAGAGATTTGGATGCCCTCCCATATATCTCTCAGATTTTATTTTGAAAAAAAATTACTGTGTTGAAATGTGTAGCCTGAGAGAAAGAAAGAAGTGCCTTCCTGGGAATACCCTTACAAATGAAATCCAATTCTCACTGCTGCTCATCAGCGCCTAGCAGGGCAGCACATGACATCTCCTACTATAGCAGCTGCTTTGCACTTCAAGCAGCCTTGAGCTCTGCAGTTGCAAGATTCTATTTATTATAAGGGACATCAGTATTATGTCTTTAATATGGTTCCTTAGCTGTTACAGGAAAGGCATCTATATGTCTTTGAAAATCTCCCTCAAAATCATCATAGGTAGTTAATTGTTCCTATTGCAAAATGTAAATCATTATTACAACCTGAGAACTCATTTAAAATAAAATATCTTTAATAATCCTCACTGGAAGCACAATTAGAAGTCTTAAACCCCTCCATGGCTATTAAAAAATGCCTTTTTTTTTTTTGGCAGATTTTTTTCAGTGAAGTACCCAAACTGTCCAATTTCCTGAAGATGTGCCAACTGAGAACAGCCTCCTCCTCCTCCTCAGACTCTGAACTTTTCCTCTGAAGTCTGTTTGACCTCTCCTACTCCATTAGAATCACAAACTGGTATCTATATCTAAGCATTTTAACTGTTATCTATATCTAAGCATTTTACTCAGTGAATATTCAGTGTAAAATACAGACATAAGTTTTGGAGGAAGCACTAGAAACCAGGCCTGCTCTCTTCCATGTAAGTGCTTTCAGCACGGGTATATGGGTTCAGGCATCCTTTCCTCTCTAGCCTATGCAATCTTGCCCTTTCTTTTGCACAGAAACATGACTTTAACAGGATCTGTGAGCCTTACCTCACCCCTGAATACCAATCTCATCCAATAAGGGCATACTACCTGGTAAGGAGACTTTTTTGGAAGCTTGAGAAACATATCTGAAATTCATCAAGGCTTTAGGTAAAAAAAGAAATTGAACCAAGTTTCATATATGTAAGACCATGGCAGGCATGAAGACACTGGCTTTTCCATACTCTTTCAGGATCATCAATGGAATAGATATCTTCCAGTCCTTCCCAAACCTGTTCTAGTATCTATCAATTCTACTTCCATCTTCTCACACAGTTCTCTCATCTTGTAATCTGCTATGGACTAAGTTTGCAACTTTTAACCTTTTCACAACTTTTGCCTAACCAACTCCAATTCCTGAATTTCAGCCCCAGCATGAAATCATTCACGCGCTCCACCAGGACCTTTCCCCCAAGACTTAACCTCAAAATAGGAAAAGAGGGAAAGTATACCATAACACATTGGAGAGAAAAGCAAACAGGTGTCGTAGTTCAGCCCCAATCGGGACCAGACTACGCAGTCTCTCTCTCGCTCCCCCCACCCTCAGAGAGAATAGGAGGAGATGATATAGGAAAAACGGCTCAAGGTTTGAGATAAGGTCGGGGAGAAATCCTTAAAGTTACCGTTACGGGCAAAACAGACTCGACTTGGGGAAAACTATTCATTTATTTCTAAAATTAGCAGGAGAATGAGACAGAGAACAAGGTAACCTCCCCCCACCCCTCCCTCTTCCCGGGCTTAACATTATCTCTACTACCTCCCCTCCCGAGCGGCACGGGGCGGGGGGAAGGGAATGGGGGTCGCGGTCAGTTCATCACGCGTTGTTTTATGCTGCTGTGTCATCGTCGGGGGAAGAACTCCTCGCATTCCTCCTCTGCTCCATCGTGAGGTCCCTCCCACAGGTCACAGTCCTTCGTGAAACTGCTCCAGCGTAGGTCATCTCTTCCACGGGGTGCAGTCCCTCTAGAACAGCTGTCCCAGCGGGCCCTCAACGGGCCACAGCCTCCTTCAGGCCTCCACCTGCTCTGGCGTGGGGTCCTCCACGGGCTGCAGGTGGATCTCTGCCCCTCCGTGGACCTCCATGGGCTGCAGGGGGACAACCCGCTCCACCATGGTCTTCACCACGAGTTGCAGAGGAATTTTGGCCAGGAGCCAAATTACTCTCCCCCCTCCTTCTTCACTGACCTTGGCGTCTGCAGCCGTTCCTTACAACAGGCTGGCAGACGCCTCTCAGGATCCTTTTTACATCTTATTCACTTCTCATCTCCTCTCCACTTCTTGCAGCTGGGCCGGACCAAGTTGGGCCCAGTCGGCTGCCTGGCGAGAGGCCAGAGGGTGAGGCCTGCAAGGCCCATGAGGCCTGCGCCTCCCCCTCTGCACCTCTGCGCCCTGCTCAGCTTCTTCACATCTTCTCTTTTTCTTTTTCCTGTTTTCCCCTACTTAAATACGTTATCGCAGAGGCGTTATCACGGGACATTCTGCTACCAATTGGCTTGGCCTTGGCCAGCAGCGGGTCCGCCCTAGGCCCGGCCGAGTCCACTGAACAAAGGGGAGCGACTTCTAGCAGTTTCCTACAGAAGCTACCACCTTAGGCCCCCCCTCACTAACAAAACCAGAACAACAGGGCATATGTGTATTACAGGAGAGAAAACAAAATGCCAAAGACTTCTGTGGGCTCTGAATAATTAAACATAAATGTGATGCTCTCCTGAGGCCTGATCCAGATCAAATTTGTGGTTATGTGATCTAGCAGTGCACAAATCCATTATTAATGACTGTGAAATCATTTGTGGCTTGAGCTATATTATGTATCTAGCCTTAGAAGTTGAGTACAGAGCCAATTAAAAAACAAAGGAAATACTTTATTTATTGTAGTAAATTCTGAGAGAAAAAAAAAGAAATCACATAAGAATAAAAATCCTTGAAAAAACTGGAAAGTTCATGTTTAAAACCGATTATTCAGCTTGGAATGAAGAAGGTGCACAAGTCCATAGGACCTGATGAGATGCGTCCATGAGTCCTGAGGGAACTGGTAGATGAAGTTGCCAAGCCGCTGTCCATCATATTTGAGAAGTCGTGGCAGTCTGGTGAGGTTCCCACAAACTGGAAAAGGGGAAACATAAGCCCCATTTTTAAAAAGCGAAACAAGGCAGACCAGGAGAACTACAGGCCAGTTAGTCTCATCTCTGTGCCTGGCAAGGTCATGAAGCAGATTCTTCTGGAAACCATGCTAAGGTGCATGGAATATAAGGAGATGATTGGTGACAATCAACACAGCTTCACTAAGGGCAAATCGTGCCTGACCAATTTGGTGGCCTTCTATGATGGGGTTACAGCATTGTTAGACAAGGGACAACAAATTGATGTAATCTACCTGGGCTTGTGCAAAGCACTTGACACTGTCCCACATGACATCCTTCTCTCTAAACTGGAGAGACATGGATTTGACGGACGGACCACTCGGTGAATAAGGAACTGACTAGATGGCCGTAATCAGAGTTGTGGTCAACAGCTTGATGTCCAAGTGGAGACTGGTGATAAGTGGCGTTCCTCAGGGGTCAGTATTTGGCCCAGCCCTGTTTAACATCTTTGTCGGTGACATGGACAGTGAGATAGAGTGCACCCTCAGCAAGTGTGCCCATGACACCAAGCTGTGTGGTGCAGCTGGAGGGAAGGGAAGCCATCCAGAGGGACCTTGACAGGCTGGAGAGGTGGGTCTGTGAGAACATCGTGAAGTTCAGGAAGGCCAAGTGCAAGGTCCTGCACCTGGGTCATGGCAATCCCAAGCACAAATACAGGCTGGGCGGAGAATGGATTGAGAGCAGCCCTGAGGAGAAAGACTTGGGAGTGCTGGTGGACAAGAAGCTCAACATGAGCCAACAATATGCACTTGCAGCTCAGAAAGCCAACCGCATCCTCGGCTACATCAAAAGAATTGTGGCCAGCAGGTCAAGGGAGGGGATTCTCCCCCTCTATTCCATTCACATGAGACCCCACCTGGAGAACTGTGTCCAGCCCTGGACCCTCAACATAAGAAGGACATGGACCTGTTGGAGCAGGTCCAGAGGACAGCCATGAAGATGATGAGAGGGCTGGAGCACCTCTCCTATGAGGACAGGCTGAGAGAGTTAGGGCTGTTCAGCCTGGAGAAGAGAAGGCTCCAGGGAGACCATATAGTGGCCTTCAAGTACCTAAAGGGTGCTTATAAGAAAACTGGAGAGAAACTCTTTAGAGGGGCTTCTTGTGACAGGACAAGAAGTAATGGGTTTAAAATAGAAGGAAACAGATTCAGAGTGGACATCAGGAAAAAATTTTTTGCCATGAGGGTGGTGGGACACTGGAACAGGTTGCCCAGAGAGGTGGTGGATGCCCCATCCCTGGAAACATTCAAGGCCAGGTTGGACGGGGCTCTGAGCAACTTGATCTAGTTGAATGTATTCCTGCTTCTTGCAAGGGGGTTTGGACTAGATGACCTTTAAAGGTCCCTTCCAAGCCAAAAAATCATTTTTTAAAAAATGAAAACACATACCAGTGCAACCAAGTTTAACTGGCTATTTTGCCCAAAACCAATCTAAACCCTAGTAATTGCAATATATTCAGTAGTTATAGCCATTTTAAAGGTTGTTTTTATACCCTCCTATCATTTTTTTTTAAAAAAAAGCAGAATGATATTTACAGAAATCCGTTCTGACTTCTACACTCGATTATGACATACATTTGCCTAAAATGAACTAAAGTAGAAGAGTCTTCTGATAAAAAAGGTACTAAAATTAATACTACAAAAATATGAATCCAATATCCAGCTTTGCCACCGAGTTTCCCTGTGACTTTGTTCTCTCCATCTGTGCAAGAATAATCTTTTTCTTTCAACACTTATGTATAGTTAGACTTCATGCTCTTTCAGATATGGTGTAACCATTAGTCCAGATGTATAGTGCCACACAGACTAGGACCCTGGCTCTTAGAGAACTTGTTGAGTGCTTCCAGAAGTCACATATTCTTTATGTCTCTAGGCAGTAAACTTTAAGAGCTCTCCCTAATAATTAAAAACTAATTAGGAAATATATGCCAAAAGGCATGCATTCAGCTTGCTGACATGCAAGCTAAGCCATTTTAAGTAAATAGATTTTCTAAGAAGATTTCTTCTACATCATGTAGAAAATGCAAAAATGCATGCAAAAATATATGTTCTGTTCTTAAAGGAACTTCTAATGGTTTTACTGTCTAAGTAGAAGGCCGTATACTATACCACCAACATGTAGGGACCCTGGAGCATTTAAATCTTCTATATAACACTACACAACCTATTTTCCACATGCCCCAGAAGACACATAATACAAAATAACTCTTTAGAAGTTGACTCAACTGAGAACCGTAATCTAGTCTATGGATGAAATGCATCTGAAGATTCCCATTCCTACAGGTTGCAAAGCCACCTCTCTGCCATTTAAATAAGAGCTTGGCAATATTGCCAACACAGAAACTGTGACATTCCAGATGATAAACCCCAGTATTTTCCCAAAATAACCACCCTGAATCCGAATGATAAATTTATCTCTTATTTTACATGTCTAGGAAGCGGGAAAAACAATGGAGCTATTTGAAAGATGACAAGGAACTATCAGAAATATTTCTAAAAAGTTCTCCAAAATTTATATTTTCCATCAACCTAAGGAGATCTGAGAGTCACTCTCCACTCCTGCACTTGGAGTCTGTGACACTAGAAGGAACTAGGAGCAGTGAAGCCCGGTAATGGGAGTTGTCATGCTAATGAAGCAGTGTTAATCGTCTATTAGTCAGTATTTGTTGCCCAATCCATCATTCCTTTCAAGGAGTCTTTAAGCAATTTTTTTTAGGTCTATTAGACAGGAAAAAATAACTTTCAGAGACAGTGTGACTGCTTTCTGGTTTCTTTGCAGTTTAGTACTTTTCCTCGTTTACCAGCATTCTAAATTGTCTTTGGTAAAATTTGATCAGAATCAAACTTACACCAAGAAACTGCAACATTTGTTGGAAAGATTACAGCAGTAAGACACCTGCCTGAAAGCATCAGAAGATTTTACGCTAATCAACATGCAATCCTGCAGTCAGACAGTGCCGACAAACATGGCAGAAACATAGTTTTGCAACAAAATTTTCCCAAGCACTGGGTAAAGTGTCAATTTGATGGGAGTGGAATTTATTTTCTTAGCAGCTTCTTGATATTACTTTTCTACAAGGAAAAACATGCTACAGTTGTCACTGCCAGCAGCGTGCACAGGTGGCCAAGAAGGCCAAGAGTCCAGCTTGTATCAGGAACAGTGTGGCCAGCAGGAGTAGGGAAGTGATTGTGCCCCTGTACTCGGCACTGGTGAGGTGGCACCTCAAGTACTGTGTTCAACTGTAGGCCTCTCACTACAAGAGGGACATTGAGGTGCTGGAGTGCGTCCAGAGAAGGGTGATGAAGCCGCTGAGGTATCTAGAGCACAAGCCTTACGAGGAGCGGCTGAGGGAACTGAGATTGTTTAGCCTGGAGAAGAGGAGGCTGAGGGGAGACCTTATCGCTCTCTACAGCTACCTGAAAGGAGGTTGTAGCCAGCTGGGTGTTGGTCTCTTCTCCCAAGTAACAAGTGATAGGATGAAAGGAAATGGCCTCAAGTTGTGCCAGGGGAGGTTTAGATTGGATATTAGGAAAAATTTCTTCACCAAAAGAGTAGTCAAGCATTGGAACAGGCTGCCAAGGGAAGTGGTGGAGTCACCATCCCTGGAGGTATCTAAAAGACCTGTAGACATGGTTCTTAGGGACATGGTTTAGTGGTGAACTTGATAGTATTAGTTTTATGGTTGGACTCAATGATCTTAAGGGTCTTTTCCAACCAAAATTATTTTATGCTTCTATGATTCATATTGGCATCACGAGAAACAGCAGTCTGCATAATAAAGGTCTGTATAATTAATCCCTAATATAAAAGTGTTGGATGATGATTGTAAGAAACAAAAATACATAAATTTATGTTTTGACAATGTCTTGAGATATGTGAAAGGATGAAGCTCTTTCTTTTTAGAAGCACTGATTTTTCTCCCCCAAACATTCTTTATTTATGCATTACCTTTTTGGGGATAAATACAAAGTAAATAAAACCAAACTAAACTTACAACAACCTATGTCTATTCAAATTGATAATGTTATTTTTATAATATCTCCCAACATTATAATCAACCAGTTCCCAAATTGCAATATGCAAGCTACTTCCAAATTACATTAAATATTAATTATTTATATACTTACGTAAGTATAAAGTTTAAGTATATACTTAAGTATATATAAGTATATATAAGTATATATTTATATACTAATATTACCTCTTCTGTATATTGTTAGGAGTAGCTCCTATCGCTTCCATGATAGACTATGCCCAAGGGAAAAAAACTTGTAAAAGTCAGCTAATTTAAAGAGGATTGATCTTGCTCCCTTTGAAGTTACTGAAAAAGGTACGGTCTGAATAAAACTATTACAATTATTTTAAATACTAATTTTCTACTCTTGTCAATATTAATGAATCTTTATTCTACCCAGATCATCTTATCAGTAATATAACTGATCCTCCTCTTGTGCACTGTTCTGAAAGACCTCTTTTAATCTTCACGAATATCCAACAGAACCGTTATGTTAGCCTGTGAAACCTTTGAACACTGATCCTGTCTTTCAACAAGTATCAACTGTCACTGTAGATACGACAGCATGACTTTTAAAACAACAGAAAGCCCATGAGCCACAAAATCTTTAAGCTTTTCTTTAAAATAAATAAACTGTAGTGAATAAAATACTAGAGTAGCTTTCAGCCCGTTTTAGCCATCTGTGGAACATTTATTCCCATTAAAGAGTCAAGTTCCGTATTTACTGTTCTCAATTAGAGGTCACTGCTGATACATTGACATTAAGAAAAGGCATATAAATTATAATTATTTCAAATGTGAGCTGTTCAGGTTTGCTAATGTAAACCCTATATATTCTTAAAAGAACTGATTTTCAAAGGTGCTCAGTGATCCCACAAATTTTTTTTGGAGAAGAATAGAAATGTGAAGCAGCATTACACAAATACTCCCACTGACTTTCCCATAAAATGTCCAGCAGGTTTTAAAAGAATGGACTGATACATCCACTCCAACAGAGTTCCAGTAGAACAGATAAAACTGGATGTTTGCACAGAGTTTCAGTGCTCAGTGACATGCCATGACAATTTTATTTCACTTCTCCAGGTTGTTGAGCAAACAGAAAGCCTTTTGTAGATTCTCGCATGATCAAAAAATATATTCTTTCACCAAGAAGCCCTGCCAACTGGAAAAAGGCTCAGCAGAAGCACAGAGTTTGTCCTAAATACCTACCAGGGGTGCAGGCAAAGGACTAGGTCACTCACTAGGCCCAGGCACAACCTTAAGCCAACGGCAGAGGACATGGAAAGCTACTGAATAGGGCAAGCAAAAAAGCCAAAGGGGGGATGCTGACAAGAGTTACAGATAGCACCTTGAAGAATGACTGTGCTTCACAGGTAGTAATGGGGAGGTTACACAAAAAAAACCCCACCAGATTAATTCCATCGATAACTGAAGGAGGGTGCTGAGGACTTTCTAGAGAGCAGAGTGGTGCAGCAGCATTTAGGTAACCATATCAGTAACACCACAAAAGGCTGAGATTATCTAGGTAACAGTATCAGAAATGCCAAATCTGGGTAGAGGCAGCAAAACTGAAACCAACAGATACTGGCTCAATTTACCAGTTATACCTGACATATGGTGGTTGTCTGTATATAAATGCCAATTTTAACAGTCTGTGACTTGGATTTTTAGTAAGTACATCTTTTGCTTCTCACTCTCAGAAGCAGGAAGAACTGCTAGTGACCATCTGTGCATATTCATAGTTATTTCACATTTTCCTCTACATTTCTGAGCATCTTGTTTTATGGAGCTTGTACAAATACATAGGTGAGCATCTGCATCACAGGTCGTGTAACAGAAGAACTGTTAGATACTAATAGGGAAAATATCTTTCCATTTGAAAGATACTATTCTCACGCTTCACTCAGAAAGGATCACTTCCCATAATGCAGACTGCTATTGGCCAATAACCTCTTTGCAAAGCATATGCAATGCAGCAATATAAGCAATAGAAATCTGTAATGCAGGCACATAGGGTTAACTGACAAAGAGATTTTTTTTTTTTTTTAATAAAGGAGACTACAATCCATTGAGTATGCCAGGAGCTTATGCGCACCCAACTCTTTTAGGCTACCTAAGCAATGACATGCAAACAGGCTCTGACACAGGGCCCATCTTTAAAGGATTGTTTCTCCTCTAATCAGTGTGCACAGCTATCAAGGCAATCATAGCCTCCACCAAAGATCCTCTAGCCACACACTGATCAGCTGGACCTGAGCTGAACAAGAAGTCATAAAAAGATTGAATCATGCTTTAGCTTCAAGGCTGGCAGCCTGATCATGTTGATGGGCAGGTGGGTGGGGAAGGAGGAAATCTGGGAAGACCTGGGAAGAAGGACAGCATAGTTAAAGCAAACTCTTAAATTAATGGAGGAATATACAGAGCAACTCATCAAAAAGTTTTATACTGAAAAAGTGTTTGTCTTTAAATTCCTTTAAGAATTCATCTTCAAAGCTTCTGCAGTCATTTGTCCTATCATACATGGCTGTCAATCTTTATTGTTTAAATGAATCAATATATAAAAACACAGACTAAATTAATAAAGGCAACATAACTATTAATATTTCACATTTGATGCGACAAGACTGTTTTCTGACAGTGCTTAGGTGAACTGGAATGGTCATTTTATTGAAAGTCTGCCAACTGCCTCTCCAGTTACAAAAGAAGGCTTGTACTGCTTTTCCAAGCCAAACAAAAACACAGACTAATGAGACACCCTGCAGGCTTAGTCCTTTCCCACACTGCAGAATCAGCTACATCTACTTAAATTCAGTTTTTAAAATAGTACTGAAATAGAAAAGCACTATGGTACACCATCTCCACTGTGTTTGGGGAGCAGAAGCCTTTCTAAATACACTATAAAACATTTATGCACCAGCATCAGGCACTGGAAACAATATTCTCACATAGCAAGAAACCATCAGGATTTATCCTAGAGTGTACTGCACGGTTTTGAACCATCAATCTGGAAATACTGCATACAGACTTCTTGATGAAGTGAGCAGTGCTGCAGCCCCACTCAGCCTTTTCTTAAATGCTTTGTGCAACAACTGCTGCGGAAAAAAAAAAAAAAATTAAAAAACTTGTTTTCTCATCCTTGATCTCCAGCCTCCTATATATTTTTCTTAGGTCCCGGAAATGCAAACAAACTCAGAGATTTTGAGATCCCTTTTGCACGTTGGAAACATTGCAGATATTCAATAATCCTCAGTTTAGTCATCAAGAAGTGCCCTTAGGCAAACTTCACAGAGCTTCATGTTATTTTTAAAAAGCAATGTACTACTGAAACAGGAAACTGCTATGTACTAGTTGCCAAGAGTACATTATTAAGGAAAAAATGAGTTAAGTCCTCAAAATGTAATGAGAAGGATTATTGCAACATGAAGCCACTCTCTTGAAACAGATTATATCTGGAAAAGAATTCAAGTTCCATTAGAAATCAATGGAAGCAAGTTTCAAAGAGATTGCAAAATAATTTTCTTTCAAATTACTTAGTTAATTCAAATGTATTAAACCATTAAATTAACAGAACACTTTTTTTTTTTAAGTTACAGAACTTCCTTTAAAGTAACTTGAAATCAAATCTCACTGGATTCAGGTATGTTCTAAAGGTTATTTAGTTTTAATTACCACATTAAAAAAAAACAAAACCTTTATCTTAACAATATGTACTTGAATGTGTTAGGGTCCATTATCCCATTCCATACTATTTTCTTCATTTTCATTTTCACACCAAGACCACCTAATTGAATGAAAAATGAGCTACTACACACTAACAATACAGGCTTCAATCTCCCGTAAAGCCAGTGTGGAGGAAACAGGACTAGAGATACTGCAAAGAACTTTGATAGCAGAAGAAAAAAAAATGACAATTAAATTCATGTGTATAAAAGTATCAGAAAACAACTGAATCTGTGGTTCATTCTTTCAAATATATCTAGTACCTTAGATGATACCAACTACTACTATTTTTCAAAAACTATTTCAGGTTGAAATACATTGAAACAGATCATTCTAGGTGTCCTGGTTTTGGCAGGGATGGAGTTAACTTTTCCTCTCAGTAGCTGGTACGTTTTGGATTTCGTGTGTGAAGAATGTTGATAAACACCCTGATGATACCAGTTGTTGTGAATGAGACCAAGGATACCGTCCTGCTTTCCAAGTCTCGCTAATTTGCAGAAGCAGGAAGCTGGGAGAAAGACAGACAGAATAATTGACCCAAACTGGCCAAAGAGAGTATTCCATGCCATAAACTGCTCATGGGGGCAGGCGAGGGTGGGTATCTGCCTTCCTGGCATCCATCTTTCCTGCTCGTTTTGCTGGCATCGTTCCCTCTACCTTGCTGGCTCCCTTTTGCTCCTTTGCTTGCTGCTCGGTTTTGTTTCCGTGATCGCTGCTCAGGACGGGCTGTATCGGTCATTGGGACATCGGGTGGTGAGAAAACACATATTGTTCATTTTGTATATTTTTAATATCCTTATATTCTGTTATTATTGAAGTTTTCCCTTTTTATTTTAGTAAATTGTCTTTATCTCAACCCACAAGTTCTCCTTCCTTCCCAATTCTCTCCCCCATCCCCCTGGGGAGGGGGAGGGTGAGCGAGAAACTGTGTGGTGATTCGGGCTAAACCATCACACTAGGATTTACGTTCATATATACACCCATTAAAGTAGCATGAGGGTCTTCCATGTAAATCACTAAGTATAGCTTAACTTTTTTTTCTACCACTGCACACTACAAACCAGGAAGAGACAGGGATCTTTTAATAAATCTTTGCAATTGTATAGCAAAAGATCTCTTATAAAGGTAAATTAAGTGATCTGAGCACTGTCATTCCTGTCAGTGGCACCATTAGGAACAGCATTGAAGTTAAGGAATCTCACAAGTTTAAGGAAGGTTTCACAAAAGTTTCACAATTGCCTGGTTGTGCCCTCACTCTTTCAACCTGATCAAATTCCACTGATATGGAAGATAGTTAGGTCAGTGCAGAGTTCTACATCTGCTTGTAACCCCTTCTGAGACCATTCAGGATAAAGGAGATCATTCCTGTCACCAGCAGTTTCTTGAGCACCTGCAATTTCTGAGTCACTATGGCCCAAGCAATTCTTCAGTTTCTAAATAGAGATTTAGTGATGTCTGAAAACTTAACGAGAATATGATCCAAGCTAGCTGTTCTAGCTACCTGTGTTAATTTTAATTGATTTAGGACCTTCTATACTGGAATCAGAATTACCTGAAACAGACCAAAGATTACAGTTCAGTCTTGTTCTGATTAGACAAGAATTTCAAAGCCCAGAACTCAAATAGGAAATAGGCTTAGAATATCTTATTAATCTCATTTGGGTTAATATCCTTCCTGTTTGCTGGACTTGATCTGCAGCTTGAGCGGCATCACAGACTGTTTAATTAATATAGTGCCAAGGAAAATAGAAATACTGTTGAATTTTAACTAAAAAAATGAACTTGTAATGCTATTGTCGGCAGGCAAGCTTGGCTAACGTCCCTTGATTCAACACGCCAGGAAAATTTAAGTTGACTCAATTGTACTTCTTACAGCATTACCAGTAATCCAGACACGCATCACTGCACACAAGAATATCCACAAAATCTTCATGACAGCAAGTTTCTCTTGAAGCTCATTGCAAACCTTTTCGGTTATTTAACATTCCTATTCATGCAAAAACCAACACAACTTCAACAACAAAGTCCAGCATTTTACAGAGTTTGATTATTATTTTTACCAATTCCAATTTTATGTGTTCATTAGAGCAAGTGTGAGTTTTGCCTAGTGAATGGAGGACATTCCTCACTTTTTCTAGAAGGAGGATAGTATACATTCTCCTCCCTATACATAGGGAGTCTTATCCATCCTATTAGGTTCTGTTCATTTCGCAAATATCTTGTTGCAGCAAGCCAGCTTCATCATCCAAGTAAATTGATTATTGGGGGAAAGTCAACACTAAAACCAGTAAAATAACCCACGGAATGACACTAGATTTACCTCTCAGCATGACAAACACTACTGTATAACAAGAGTTACAGATTAGGGCCACAGCACTGTAGAAACTTCTAAGTGTTCCTGCTGCCTATCAGTAAAAATTAGATAATATATCCTGCATTATTTACCCATACACACTATCACATAGATTCATGCAGAAATGTCTGATACAACATTTGACTGATAAAATTTCATTACATGCATTTTCTCTTGAGCTGGATAGATTGATATTAGAAATGTTTAGGAAATTTTCAACAAGAAACAATTTCAGCAGAAAATGTTTATTTGGCAGCGGGGGGAGGAACCTGTGAGGTTTTGTCACAGATTTTTCCATATTTTAAACATAGCTTCTGTCAAGAAAGAACTTCCTTCTGTATAAGGAGACATTTCGGTCCTGTATATATATGAGGACAAAGGTTGTGACTTCTCTTCTCCACCACTTAAAAATTTCTCCCTATCTTTCTGCATCAGCCTTTGACCCATACTCATTCCTGTCTCCACTGCACTGATGTAATTCTGTGGGAAGTTGCTTTACAAACCAGATGATTGAAATACTTGAGTTGAAGGTGTAAACAGAAGAGCTCAGTGGTTAAATCATCTCCCCAGAATGTAAAAGAAATACTGAACAGGATTTCAAATGTTCTTCTCCACTGTACATCATATATCAAGCAGTGATTTTTTTTTTTCAGGGAATCTCCAGTTTGATAGTTTTTTTTGTTTAAAATTTGAGATAAACTCAGGGGGGAAGGAGAGGCGGGGTGCAGAACAGTGCTGTCTGAGAAACAGTGTATTAATAGGGAAATAAATACTCTCTAAAAGGTCACAAGACCTGTGCCTAGCTAGCAAAAAATAAATTATAAGTCATATGTAAGTTGCTTTGATAACTGATAGATCCTTCTGCCATGAAGACAGGATGGATGCTACAGACTTTCTGACTAATTTGCCTAGGAACAGTGCCAATTTCTTTGTATGCACCAAGTCAGCTAGAAAAAGAAAGCCCTCTGATCATCTTTGTGGCCTTCCTCTGGACCTGCTCCAAAAGGTCCACGTCCTTCTTACGTTAGGGGCTCCAGAGCTGGATGCAGTTCTCCAGATGAGATCTCACGAGAGCGGAGTGGAGGGGAAGAATCACCTCCCTTGACCTGCTGGCTACACTTATTTTGATACAGCCCAAGAGGCGTTTGGCTTTCTGGGCTGCAACTGCGCACATTCCTGGCTCATGTTGAGCTTCTCATCCACCAGCACTCCCAAGTCCTTCTCCTCAGGGCTGCTCTCAATCCATTCTCCGCCCAGCCTGTATTTGTGCCTGGGATTGCCATGACCCAGGTGCAGGACCTTGCACTTGGCCTGGTTGAACTTCATGAGGTTGGCACGGGCCCAACTCTCCAGCCTGTCCAGGTCCCTCTGACAAAACATCCGTCTGATATTTTCTTCTGCGTATAAGTAAATAGTTTCTCATAGACTGTTACATTTCATTCTTAAAATGATTCCCACAGTGAATTGGGAAAGCATGCTGGTACACCTTTCAATCTGACTCTTAGCAACAAACACCTCCACTAGCAGAGAGATTCACTGTGCTACTGATCCATATGTTTGGATCACTACCTATAGGAGGAAAATTTACACATTGCCGGTGTGTAAAAACATCTAAATGCCACTCCGTATTTGTTTATGAACTGTTGTGTGATTCGAGAAGAAGAAGAAAAAAAAAAAATCTACTTTCCATTGCTGTTTGGGGAGACTCTCGCCATTAATTTCCAGAGGAGTAAGAGATAGGACATAGTCCTTTATATATGCTATTTTCCCTTCCTTAAAGCATGTATTTGTGAACCTTTTTAAGCCTGTACTTAAGCTCTCTTTCCCTTACGGGATTTTGTTTATCTGATTATTTCAGATGAAGGAGCTACTCTCCAGAAGCTCTATCAGATAAATAAGTATATATTTTTTCCAATATCTAGATATAGTCCACTGTTGCTACTACTACAACTGAATTCACACTCTTAAAAATACTGCAAGATATATTCCCAAATGTAAGAAAACAGAGTGCAACTTCTTCCAGTTTAAAACAATACAAATGAGTTGCAGTCTAAACAAAATACTAAATATTTTGTTACTGAAACATAATTGAACTTAACAAATGAGTATTTAATGGCACAACTGATCTACATGATCATATTAGAAAGCATCACTCTATCTCCAGCTAAGCTCCAGGCCTGCATGACTCCATCAGCTCCTTCAGCTTCGCTCAGGCAAGGCTCAGACAATGTTCACGCGCTACAGAATGCTATTTCAGCACAGAAGCAAATACCAAGCACAATCTGTGATATTATCTTCAAATCACACCATTTTTCTTTACCCTCAGTTGTGCGCAGTCTTGTTGCATATTAGAAACACAAGGAAATAAATTTACAATAATTTTTTTTTAAGTCTGAATTGAATGTAGCAAGTATTGTGAATAGAAAAGAAATATCCCCCCAAGAGCTTCCCTTTACAAAATTGATACAAAAACTGTATGGCTATTATATGCCATTCAGTTCACGTGTGTCTATTTTGCCAGAGGGAAGGTGAGAAAAGGAGGGAAGATCATGCTTACAAACTTCTGCCTTTCAATAGGAGGATCATGATGACTGATCTTATGAGATAATCATACAATCAAACACATTAACAATTTGGATTTGAATGCCTAATGCAAACATATGTTTGGGATAAGATGGAATAACCACACCTCCTGAAAATTAAGCCATAATGGGTGGATACAGAGAGAAGGGGGTTAGGTTTATTATATTAAATGTCTGATGAAAAGAACTGAAGAGGGTAGTTTTACCAGTTGCACCTAACAAAGGCCTCTCTTCTCATCAGTAAATGCCTGTTTGATCAGATGGTATATAGGTTTCTCATTTTTAGTAAATGACCCAAATGCACATTCTGAGCACAACTCTGAAGGCTTAAGCTGCTCAGAATATAACCATTTCAAGATAAAATTTGTATTTTGTATTTCAAAATACAAGCAGGAGTTAAACAGTTAAAATTACCTTATATATAATCTGTAGTTAGATAATATGCTATGCCAAGCACTCAAATCAGTGCAAGACTCAACTACTGGTAGCTGAAAGTTCTTTCAAGAAAGAGAGAGCAGAGCTAGAATTGGGAGCTCACTCATGCTGTAAGTTCTGGGGAACATGAGCTTTACAAAATGAATGCAAAAATTAAGTTTTTTACAAAAGATAATATAACAGGTTTTTAGATTCAAGAGAGGAAATGAGAAATGGCTTGTTTAAGCTGCCTTGTACTATCTTTTATCTCTAAACTAGACAACTCCTTTTTAGCAGGAGACCAGGCATGAAAACACTGCTGCAACATTTACCAATAGCCCCTCAAAAATTAATCAGACCGTAGGGTATGAGGCATATTTGTACATCCTGAATACTCAAATACTATCAAAACATATTAAGAATTATCATTGCAAATATTTTCAGCAGAAATGTAAAAGAAAATGGAATATAAATATTACAAGTATATTCTTTCAAACAGGAACAAAAAGTCTGTATAGGAGCACCATGAAACCAAAGTACCATAGTATCAAATCATTCCACTTGGGATGAACAAAAAGGTGCTATATTCTTCATTGCATTTAGTAGATCAGACACTGCAACAAATAATGCAAGTTGCTGCTCTCTTGGTGGGATGCTTCTTCATGTTCATGCAGATGTTGTACAAGTACAGATTCTAAATCACATTTGCTCTTTAATTATCCTTTCATTTGTTCTCCACTTCAGACACTGTACGTGGGGTCAGGTGACCATGCACAAACTGTCGTCCATCTCTTTAGCAGACACCAACAAGAAATCAACTTTGTCAGTGCCTAAAAGACCAGTTCAAGGAAGACAGCCAAGGGCCACGTATAATCTGCAATAATTTAGGTCTGCTTACATTCAGCCAGTAACACACAGATGAGACTGGAATACAAACACGCTGATCTGGCATTTATGGTGCACACGTGGAGTAAATGTTACTGACAACTGAAAAACTTTGTAAATTAAAACAGATTGGCATGCTTAATCTCTGTATTGTTTCTAGCCGTTTGCACTTGGGTCAGCTATTTAAATGAGCTCTGTGGGAGCAAATGCCATCATAGTACAGAACTTCCAAACACAGCCTTGGTGCTTCACTTTCAGCCCATGTAAGTGTTTACTAGAATATGCAGTCACAGGGAAGGGAAATGAGGTTCTTGCATTCATATAAATTTTGTCACCTCTGCTCTGACTTTGAATCAAAGTAAAGTGACATTTAAGTATCAAAGACATGAACTTCACAAATCACCTTAAAGAAACGTTAATGTCAAACCTCATTTGGGGTCAATACATGCTGACACTGTTAGTGATTCTGGGTTGAGCCACAGAGCCAAACATCTGAGTTGTGTCATTGTGTCGTGGTTTTGTTAGTGAGGGGGGGCCTAAGGTGGTAGCTTCTGTAGGAAACTGCTAGAAGTTGCTCCCCTTTGTTCAGTGGACTCAGCTGGGCCTAGGGCGGACCTGCTGCTGGCCAAGGCCGAGCCTATTGGTAGCAGAATGTTCCGTGATAACGCCTCTGCGATAACGTATTTAAGAAGGGGAAAACAGAAAAAAAAAGAGAGGAAAGAAGATGTGAAGAAGCTGACCGGGGGCAGAGGCGCAGAGGGGGAGGCGCAGACCTCATGGGCCTTGCAGGCCTCACCCTCTGGCCTCTCGCCAGGCAGCCGACTGGGCCCGACTCGGTCCAGCCCGGCTCCAAGAAGTGAAAAGGAGATGAGAAGTGAATAAGATGTAAAAAAAGATCCTGAGAGACATCTACCAGCCTGTTGTGAGGAACGGCTGCAGACGCCAAGGTCAGTTCAGAAGGAGGGGGAGGAGTAATGCGGCTCCTGGCCAAGATTCCCCTGCAGCCTGTGGTGACGACCATGGTGGAGCAGGTTGTCCCCCTGCAGCCCATGGAGGTCCACAGAGGAGCAGAGATCCACTTGGAGCCCGTGAAGGACCCCGTACCGGGGGAGGTGGATGCCTGAAGGCAGCTGTGGCCCGTGGAGGGCCCGCTGGGACAGCTGTTCTAGAGGGACTGCACCCTGTGGAAGAAATGACCCACGCCGGAGCAGTTCCACGAAGGACTGTGGCCCGTGGGAGGGACCCCACGATGGAGCAGGGGAGGAATGTGAGGAGTTCTTCCCCCGACCATGAAGCAGCAGCATGAAACAACGTATGATGAACTGACCGCGACCCCCATTCCCTTTTCCCCCCTGTGCCGCTCGGGGGGGGAAGGTAGTAGAGATAATGTTAAGCTTGGGAAGAGGGAGGGGTGGATGGAGGTTATCTTGTTCTCTGTCTCATTATCCTGCTGTTTGTAATAATAAATGAATAGTTTTCCCCAAGTCGAGTCTGTTTTGCCCATGACGGTAACTTTAAGGATTTCTCCCTGTCCTTATCTCAAACCTCAAGCCATTTTTCCTTATAGTTTCTCTCCTTGTTCTCTCGGAGGGTGGGGGGAGTGAGAGAGAGACTGCGTAGTCTGGTCCTGATCAGGGCTGAACTACGACACATTGAAATGTAATTACAGAGGGACAGCTGTGTGCTGTTCCGTGTGACCCTGAGAAGTAGAGCAAAATAAAAAGCCACAAAACCAGAAGCATCGTGTGACAATTTAATGGAACACAGGCAAACAAAACCTGTGTGTGGTACATTTTAAATTGCTGCTTCTAATGGGGCATTAGAGAAAATCATTTAATGAGCAGTTTAGCTCATTGGCATAACCTAAAATGACTTTTAGAAGTATAAAAAGTATATTTACTACAGTCAAATCTCTCTCATATACTGAATGTATTAAATGAGCAGCGAGTGATGGAAAGGAATGCACTTTTGTCCACTCAATGTCAGCCATTTCTGTCTCAGGACTGCAGAAAAGCTACATCTCCCAGTAAGGAGAAAGGAATGGCTTTGTGCATGATCCAAATGAAACAGATAAATATACTCATGTATGCAGAGACTCTGCTAAGGATTAGGAGATCCAAACACTGTATTGACATCCTCTTAGTCCCACAGTATCCCACTACGATCCATAGAGATCCTACTTTTACAAGGGCAGTAAGAAGTAGAAATAGAATTGGCATGCTGGAATATCCTTAAGTCTAGGGAAGGATGCCCCTTCTGGGTCCACAGAATGATGCTCCCTGCAATTGCTGTAAGCCATTCTGTAAGATATAAACTAGAAAGTTCCACAATGTCATGGATCAGTGAATAGCAATACTTTATGGTAGGCTACAAAACTTTTCCCCTAGACAGGCAAAAAAAAAAAAGAAACCAAACCTATCCTTGGATAACCAGTTAACCCCTGGACTACTTGCCTCAATTTTCTGCCAAAAAAAAAAAAAAAAAAATCATTCTTTAACTTCAGTAGATTTGGATTTTTCTTTTGAAAGGCATGTCAGACAAGTAACATTTTTCTCTGTTATTACACATTATTTCATACACTGCTAAAAATAGAGTAAAGATTAACAAATCATAATGAATAGAGCATATAATATGTCTTTTGAGGCTAAAAGTACATAGAATTCAAGAGAACAGAAATGAGTTCTTTAAAGCTTTAAGGCAAAACTAAGTTTTCCATAAATATTAACATCTGTATAGCTAAATGATAATGTTTAGCAGACACCTTTTTAGCAGAATCTTTTTATTCACTAGCTCTATAAAAAAAAAAAAAAACCCTACAATTTTAAACAAAGAGACTAAGTAAGGAAAGGTTAAATATCAGAGAATCATAGAATGGTTAGGGTTGGAAGGGACCTTCAAAGGTCATCTAGTCCAACCTCCATATCAGATGAAAAAGAAAATTTACTTGGAGCATCAGGTCTACCAAGCACAGCGGAGCTGCTTGCAACAGAATACATTCTCTTAATACCTGAGAATCTTATCCAAGTGCATCACTACACTGTTAAGTTTCACAAATTCATCTCCTATTCAGAAATATCCTAGAATCACACAAGTAAAAATTAACTTCACAGATAACCATTAACATTTTAAGAACTTTTTTTCCTTAAAAAAAATAAATAAATCTTAAAGCTTCATCTTAAAAGAACCCAAAACCAAAACCAAACCAAACCAAAGAAGTATCAGGTTTACATAGCCAATGCCTTAGCATTAAGCTATGACAGGTCTAAGCTAAGAGTGACATCCAGTGGAAAGACAGTCCATATCCTCTTCTTTCTTCGTGCTATTGTGGAGACAGCTTTAGCTTAAGTAAAACCTATTATAATACATTTACATTATGAATATTCAGAAAGATATGTCTGTCATGTATGTATGTATGTAATTGAGAAAGCAGAGGTGTGCAACAATGACAATTAGCACTGGATTTCCATGGAGCTGAAAGTTGTGCCGCACTGATTCATTCGGTCTAAGAGACAAAATTCCTACCATTGTTTCACGACAACAAATTATCTGCCTTGGAGTTAACTAGTAAACCAGGCAGCGACTGAAGATTTTGCATAAAAAGTGACATGCTTCTGATAATACATTTACACAGGTATTTTCTGTCATAGACAACTAATTAAATTCTTTTTGGTAATATTCTATCCAACTTCTTAATGGCAATTACTTTTACGAGGAAAGAGAGACACTATAGACATGGAAGCTCTATGTTTTGATCTAGTGGAGTTGATCTGTGAAAAAGCTAGGCGAAGGTTAATGAGATTAAATTTTTATGTACAAGATAGAAGCAAATGCCTTGTATGTGAACAAGACTGTTGCCCTGATTCATCTCCTTGAACATACACTGTTCTTGAGTGAATTGAAAAAAAAAAAAATAAGCAGATATACTCCACAGAATCCCAGGTACATTTCTCTGTACCTGTGAGCTGTGGGAGATGTGAATACCCAGGCAAAGGGAGATGTGCTCCATGTCATCAGCACCCTTTTCCCTATTTTCTTTCCTATACACACAGGAAGGAAGAACAATCATCCATGACGTTATTCTCATCCTTCCTCTCTGGAGTTCCCAATGGTTCCAACACACTGGTTCTCATTCCACTATTGTCTGACCAGACCGAGAAGAAAACATCCTGCTACTCTGGCTCCATTTTCACTATCTCTGCCCCCAACCTTGCTTGATCCTAGATTCAATATGGCTTAAGAGAAAGGGTTGGGGGGAAATAGTGCTTTTGCTTTCACCATATCCCTTCAGGTACTGGCTCTTAGCACATCAGGTCTCACCTCTGCAAACTCATATTTAAATCAGTCAAAATCTCTTTGTTAAACAAAGAGCATCTGTTAAACAAAGCATCTGCTGTGTAAGTCTAGTAGATGTGGGAGAGTGACCTAGTCCCTCTCAATGAAGGCACTCAGTTGTTAACAGGAACTGATTGAAGATAAAGTAGACGTGGTGATTGTAGGAAGCTTCTTGCAAGATTCCCATGCTTGTGAAAGAATTTACCAGTATCTTCTAATCCCAGTTGCAAAGTAAATCCATACTCAATGCAGTTATACACTGTTCCAAGGCTAGCCAAATTCAAATCCAATCAGGAGCTCTTATTCTATCACCTGCTTACTACCATTGTCCATATTGCCTCTCCAATAAAAATGACAGTATTTAACTCCTAGGTTTAACAATAACTACCTATAAGGTATAGCAGAAAGATTCTTCCTTTGGTGTAGTCATCTTTATAATATTCAAAAGCACTACATTTCACTTCTGTTTTAAAGGCAAATAAATTCCTTACCTCTTTTTTGGTTACATCTTCAAGTAATTTTCCCAATATATTCCATAGCTTCCAAATCAAATAAGTGTTAATAAAGAAAATATAACATTTATATTTTAAACATTTTGCAATAGATTTCATGTATCAAAAAATACTGCACTGATTACAATGTAAACAGTAAAATTATTTTCCTTTAAAATTTCCTTAGAGTAGTTGGAGCTCACTAGGGTGGTTAAGGAAGCCTAACCAAGTGATCAATGGCATTATCTAAAAGCAGAATTTCACTACACAAAACCAGTTCCTACAGGCATAAAGGACCAACCTCTCAAAGACACAACAGATGAGGCGCACATCCACATACACAGAATCTCATGTCTAATCTCTGTGTGCACTTTCTATAACATTATAAGTTAATAAATGGGCAATCAGCTGTCCAGTTGTGAGAATAAATGTCATGTTATGACTATAAGCATATAAAGTGAGTGTACAGACGTAAGTAATTTTCTTTTTCACATATGGTTCAGGTTCTTGATGATGGAAAAACTGAGACTTTTGCATTGTTTAGTAAAATAGCAATGGTAGATTAATACGGTTAGCCAGCTTGGAGAGTTCTACATGGTCATAACACCATACAGTAGGAACAAGGGCTTCCCTAAAGCAGGCAGCTAAGTAACTGGTTGTTTTAAATGGAAAATTATCACAGCAGAATTAAGTTTTGTGATAAGCAAGGATCCTAGACATCACATCTGTTGAGCAATGTTGTATAATGGAGTGTATTTAAAAATATACAAGAAATCAAGTAAAACAGAACACTGAAATATTCCCCTGTAACAAAGAGAAAGCATGTAGATCTTCTAATTATTGCATTGGAGAAGAGGGAGCTGGTTAAACCAAGAACATAACTGGAAATGTGAAATATCAGAAAGATCATTCTTTAGAGACAGAAATAGTGGCTATAATAACTGAGAATGATTCTAAGTCTCATGAGGACATTTTGGATGGGAAACATGGAAGACAACTTAGGTAAAAATAGAAAGGCATCTCTTGATGGACTGGGTATGCTAGAATTATAAGTGGACTTTTCCTCAGTAGAGAAAAAAAAAAAAACAATTCCTGATTACAGCATCCTTTGAAAGCAAATTGTCACCCTTTTTCCCATCCATTTACACTCAGTTTTCCAGCTGGTGCTGCATGAAGAGGCATTTATTCTTTTTGTACTACCCCTTTATTGTAGCAGGAGATTTCATTTCAGTGGAAGATATCTCAGCCTTAATAATCTAGCACATTTATGCAACAGTTCCAGAAATGTTCTTTCTAAGGATGCAAGCATAAGTCTGCTTTTTTGATAGAATTTATCAAAAGCCTAATGTCTCACTGTAATTAAAAGCAGCCTGGAAAGTGAAAAAAAAAAAAGTCGTTCTACTTCTCACAAACAGAAGTAGTTACAGAAAACTAAAAAGAGATTATGAACCTAGTACTGAAAAAATGGAGCACATGTTAAACTGCAGGCACTACAAATAGCCCCAGTCATTTTTGTGTGATTACTTAAGTAGCTACAACATAGCAAGTACAGTTTAAGAACCACAAAAGCATATTAAAAACAGAGCACAGTTCTTCCATTGATTTAAAGCAGCATAGTTCCATTTAAATCAATAAAGCTGAGAATGTTGCATCAGTTTAAATGAGAATTTGATATATTTAGACAGAAAGACAGTTGATTACAAAACTGCTATTTACATGTGTTACCTTAGCACAGTGGGAAAAGCTACACAAACAGGGTGCTGATGCCACCTGAGTAGTTAAAGAGTCACATCATATTAATAGGTTGCAAACAATGACAACCAGCCATTGAACCCAGGACACTGAATTAGCAGCCATTCCTTTGAAGTCAATGTTGTGAATGAAACAGAGGGACAGAGGTACAAGACGTTAGGAATGACTTGCATAGGCAGCAGAGAGGGACTGGAGTCCTTCTGACTAAACAGAGCAAGGAGAGATCAGAAAGGCTAAGAGGTAGAAAAGGATGTTTCTGGTCCTCAAATCTGTCTTAAGAACAGAAGAATAAAAAGGTTCCCTCTGGTCCAAATTCTGCAACGAGCAAAGGGAGGAAAGATCACTGTGCATCAAACTTCCATCAGCCTGGGCTGAGCTTTTATATACCTAGTGGTTTGTCAGTAAAAGCTGACAAAAACTTGAAAGAATAACTATATGGGACAGAGGGCAGCAAGTTAAAAGTAAAGAAAGAGTTCTGTAACCAGATTTAGAGAATTTTATATTAAAAGACAAAGGGAATTTAATTTCACAATGCAAAGCACACCACCTAGGGGCAAACCAAGAGAAGGAACTATATAACAAAGATGACAACTGTACTGCAAATTTGGTAAAAAGAACAAATTAGACTCCCTGAACGCAATTCCATGAAGTTACTAGCTCACACTGACAATATGAGAAGGACAAAAATGGGTAGAAAGATTCATTGACCACACAGGAAAACCATCACAAAATATGATGCAACTCTCAAGGCAGGTTTATATTATTGCTAAAACAAATTCTGGGTAAGTATGATCTGTGTAGCCTTACTCAAGCTTCTGAAGCTTTGAGGAACAAGCAGTCATTAAATTCAGAGCTCTAGGTTTTTACAGTACCTCCTGTGACATGACACACAAATCTGAACAGGGACTCTATAACTACTTACCACAAAAACAGAAGGAAGGAAAACTTTTAAAGTATCCATCCTTTCTCTCAATTATTGTCTCCATGTCAGGAATGTGGCACGAAACACTGTAAACAGCAATATGGAGAAAGTCACTGTGTTTTACTTGTCAAAACAGCTTCAGGGGGAATGCAAATCAAACTTACTCTTTTACAGCAAGAATTCCACTGGAACTAAAATTAAATACAGAAGAAGCAAAATAAATCTGTCACTGGTACCAGGAAAAGCTCAAAAACCACCACAAAAATAACAACAAAACATGAAAGAGGACATAAGCCTTCTAAGAATGGAACAGTCTTTAAATGGAGCGGGAAATATGTTCAATTTGCTGTAAATTATATTCCTGATAGAAAACTGCACATTAAGTAACAACACTGAGTGGCTGCTATAACAGCTATAAATTCTCCAGAAGTGCCCAGTACTACAGCACTGCCAATCAAAGTGTGCATCTCTGAGGCACTCTGGAAAATATTATTACAGGAATAGTCACTGCAGATTGCTTGTGCTGAAACAAAACCAAATGAATTCAAATAGCAATAATGGTTTTGATCTGCTGTGTTTGCCTTACAATTAACAGTCCAGGTTAATGCATCCATGAGGATTATAAGGGCATCAAGAATTTTTGGCACATTGCGGTGGGTTTTTGTTTTGAGTTTTTTTGTTGTTGCTGTAGACGGTTTTTTATGTTTGTTTAGGTTTTTTTTATTTCATTAGGTTTTTAAATATATGTATTGCAGCATCATCTAAAAGCACCATTAGAGCTTACAGCTTACAGCTCCATTAGACTAGCTGAGCAAAACATTCAAAAATAAATAATTTCATGCAGGGTTGATTTAAATGGCAGGGAGGTAACTCATGTGAAAAATGTCATAAAAGTATTTACAAAAAAAATAGTCACAATTTGTCTTCAAATAATTTCAGATCTTCATTTAAAAGTTACTTTCATTTTTGGCCTAAACACATGATAGAATAGACTATTTCTGCAAAACATTTTAATTTTGCTGAAAATATTTTTTTTAAGTAAGTTCTATGCTTAATCACTACTCAGAAAATCCATAATCCATTTAACACAAGATATAATTAGAGAATGGAACAAACACTAAGGAGGCACATAGAAAGTGATAGCATAACTATTGAAAGTACCAATTAAGTTGGTACTTAATAATCTTTTAAGGCATCTGTATTTTAATATTTGCCTTGTTGCAGCCTAGGTAAACTGCCAGTTTACAGTCTCTCAAGGATTGGTTACTTCTAACTTGAAATCCAATTCCTGAATCTTTTACTTGGGCTAACTAATCACATATACATTTCTAGATTTGTAGAACAGGATAAAACACATTAATTAGCAAAACAGAGGTTGAACATCAGATCTACATCCAAAACTTTATTCAGACCTGAAGATTATAAAGAAAGCAACTAGAAGTCTAAATGTTAATCACTCTTTTCTTACAAGCTTTAGAGAAACCTACATGGTAAGGAATTTAAATACTCTGTGTTTTATTCAATCATTGAAATAAGCACATAAAATGTTCTATTTTTTTTTAAAAGATGGTTCATGCTAAAATCAAGTTTTATGATTCAAAAATATCTGAGGCCAAAAGTTCAAAAGACTAAACAGAATGCCTAATTTTATCCTCTGACTGTATTAACATAGTGCTCTGCCTAATAGAATAAAAGCATGCAATATTGAACAATATTGACAGAGATATTAAATTCTTTGTATTCAGTCTATTAACTCAGCCATTGTCCACCAGAAAGAATATACATTATGTTGTATCAGACAATGGCATAAATGTGTTCCATTAATTTGTATGTACATGGGAATTCTCTTACTTTAAAGAGAATTTAAACCATTTTAACTTATTCCAAATTGTGCCAGAATCCAGCTGCTCAAAAACATACATAAAATTGCCAGCTTGTCAATGACATCTATTCTCTACAAACGTTCCATCAAGGCCTCAAGTGCACCAACAGCCCTTAAACACCCTGACCAGCCTGACCTGGGACCTGCACCCACACAACCACTGCCCAAGGGCCCTGGGACCTGGTTGTGGGACTGTGCTGAGGTCAACAAGGGCACTGTTCTGTCCATGCTGTTCTCACTCTCAGCTCCTAGCTCATCCTCCCTTGTGG
Organism: Chlamydotis macqueenii; assembly: GCF_036417535.1. Classification (NCBI taxonomy): domain Eukaryota; kingdom Metazoa; phylum Chordata; class Aves; order Otidiformes; family Otididae; genus Chlamydotis; species Chlamydotis macqueenii. Next base: position 60,797,279 of record NC_141560.1, on the reverse strand, counting down.
GACAGCCCACACCTCTCTGCTCCCAAACACAGGTTCTCTGAAATATAACTTATCTCCTTGCAAAGGGTGAAGGGAGGGGAAGTACTATCCATCTCTTTGATCTTGGTGGCCAAGATGTCAATTAAAAGCTATTAACAGGATTCCCTCTTTCACAGCTACAGCAATATCCTTTCCCTATAATTAAAAATTTAAGTCTGCCTTCCCCTTCCAGTTAATTTGCCAGCTCCTTATCTCATCCTCCACTTAGAAACATTAAAGACAACAAGTTGGCAATAATTGGAACAAAGGCAGAGAACACAGCTGGTGCCTGCCAATGCCTGCCAGAGACAACACTGAACTAGACATCCAGTTCTCAAAGATGGAAACTGGTTTGCCTCTGCCAACTAAGGCAATGATGGGGCATCATCAAGAGGGAGCACTGACCTTCGCTCACACCCATCATGGCAGCACAATGAAACTAATTAGATAAAAGTGAGATATCTGGGAAAGGATTTGATGCTTCAATGATTTCTTGACAAGCGATAAGACTAAAAATTCAAATTATTAGTTGAATTTGGTCCAAGTGTCAGGTAGAATGTTCTTTATCTCACAACAACGACTTACGGCAATTTCTTCAGACTGAAATTCTTAGAAATTTTAACAGAATATATCGTTATGCTAGTCTGTGAACACACCAGTGAGAATATTTTATTTGACAGGACCATTCATACGTAACTCTAGAGTACAAAACAGTAACATCTAGAGAATTTAAGTGTTTTAATAAGCATTTGGAGAAGAATGAGACAGAGATCTCAGTACAGGATTAAATCCATCTTTAAAAAAGGAAGGTGAGATGAAAGCACTATCAGTATGTAAGAGTTTAATTTCTATCTCCTTTCTTATCAAATTCAGTACCTAAGCAGCTTCATAATGTTTGCTTAATAAAATATTATTGTTACTCAAATTACCATCAAACTGTGCTCCTGAGTTAAAGCATTGGTTTGGGGAGGATTTTTAATATTGCCAAGTATTAAAAAGTAACTACTGAAATGTGATACATGGACTGAGTCTCTAGAGACCCTGAAATGCCTTTCTCTCTAACATCATACTCTCAGTCATCTGACTGCTATGATAATTCTAAAGGTTTATACAATGAAAATATCAATATCACTGCTTTCCTACTAATTATTTTACTAAAAAAAAAAAATCAAGTTGAGGAAAACAACCTCTGTTTGGGATGCTTTTACTGTGCAGACATTGCAGAACACATACTACTCTGCAGGATTGTGATGGTGAGAAACAGGGAGCTTAAGACAATGTCTTTCATTCCGGCATGGAATGCTGGAATTTGGTAATCAGTGTTTGAATAAGGACTTTCTCTTTTAAGTAAAGCAATTTTCTTCCCCTCTTGTTTCATCACTCAGGAAGTAATTTGGTCTTCTGTGATGGAACCACTATGGAAATGGTCAAAGTGACTTTTCTGCAGAGCTAAGAAGGGAGATGAAAGAACAGGCTATCAGAAAGAAAGTCTACTTTCGGAAATTAGCATCTGCTTTTCTGGAGGGCTCTTTCACCAGATACATCAAGTCATTTTTAAATGCCCAGATTAACCTTAATGGCTTAAAATGGAATTTTAATCAGTTATTCTGAGTATAATTAGTTATTTACTATTTATATGCATAAACATGGACAGACTATTTTCAATTAAATGAAATTTTAGCAAAAATTGTTGTTTTAAACTGCATTCTTTGCACAGAAATAGGCCATAGGAGAAGAACAGATATGTATATTTTCACATACATTTGTGCTTTTGCTTGATAAGCCTGTCTAATGGCATGGTTTGAAACAGGGGAAAGAGTTTGAAATATGGGGCTTGAAACAGTCCATGCTCTGTCCGACTCTGGGTAATGCAAGATAAACTGCTCTGAACCAAGAAGAATCTAGATCTCCCACATTTCATGCTACTGCTCTATGCATGATATGCATCTTGGTGATAGACACATGCATACTTCCAAAAATCAAAGAGCTGAAATTCTGACTTTGACAACCTAATTTCAGGAAAATGGTCAAAACATTTCATACTATTCTGGCATGAAACAGAAAAACAACTTGAACATCAGGAAGTTCCTGAAAAATAGGAAAACAGATGTATGAAGTGTAGATTTGCACAAGTGCCTTACAATGAAAAAATCCATTTTATCTTCTTGAGGAAGGAGGCAAGCAAGCCACACTTGACAAAGTCCTAATTTATTTAGCCTTTCAGTGAATTGACAAGGTGAAGACATGGGGTTTTTGCTTTGCTTTTGATGTGGTTTTCTTTTTTTTAAAGGGTAGTGTAAAAGACTGTGTTGAATATTTGTCTCAACATTGTCGAAACATCAAACCACCACCCGAACAGTGGGTTATCTTGCAAGGCAACTCCTGTTGTCTTGCAGAGCTGATTCTGAGAAATTCAGCCCTACCACCCCCACCCCTCTATGCGCCCAGAGACGGATATCACCCGGTAATGGGCATGCATATCAATAAAAACAACCAACATAAAAGGGGAATACACATCGACAGAACCAACATCCATGGAACCAACATCGAAACGACCAACATCGGATGGATCGTTCCCCCACCGAGTGAACTGGACTATTGGGACACCACAGCTCTGTGATGGTAGCTATTGCAACTCTTTTCCCTCTTTCCTTTCTTTCTCTCCTTTCTCTTGCATTTACAAATTTCTTGTCAGGTTAATAAAGTTACCTGGCGCTTGACTCCGTTTTGAGTCTTAATTCTGTTCCCGAGAATACAAACAAAACCACGCTCCGGTGTGTGAGAGGTTGGTCCAGCCGCCCCTAGCCTCCCAGACTCGTCTGAGGTCGGCTAGAACGCAAGGGGCCTTCCTCTTATCTAAATTGAAACGTGATATTATTTAATTGGCGTAGTTGGCAGGATTCTTGGAGAAACAGAAAGTGTCCAGTTGCTTTATTAGACACTCGTGTGTGTGTGTGTGTGTGTGTGTGTGACTGAGACGTACATTGGTACAAAGCGAGTGCGGAGTCTGAATCCATGGTTCTGTTTGTCCACGAGGAAAACAGCCGGAGAAGGATGAAGTGATAGAATTGGGTGGAAGGTGAGTCTTTTTCATGAAATTTGAAAGGTGTGTCCTCCTAAGAGTGTGGGGGGGGGAATTGTGGTAGAAAATTGTGGTGTGGCCCTCTCAGGATGAAATAACCCCTCTTTTGTGAGACAAGTGAAATTTGAAAGGTGTGGCCTCCTGAGAGTGTGTGGGGGGAATTGTGGTAAAAAATTGTGGTGTGGCCCTCTCAGGATGAAATTATCCCTCTTTGGTGAGATAGGTGCTTGCAAATCTGCAAATGTTCATGATGAGATCCCCACTATGGTATTGAATGGGGATTTAGATAAACTGGATGACCTTTTGGAAAACTATCATGCTTGCCCGTCCCTTCAAGGGCGAGAATGGGCGAAAAATCATTGGTTCCAACCGCAGAGTATACTGGATAGGATAGTGGTATTACAGAAGGACTCTAAACTTAGGCCCAGGAAGGGAAAATTTATAATTTGTGCCATTTTAGGAGCAAGTCTGGCAGCAGCTATAGAAGATAGGAGGCAGAGATTGTGTCAAGATAATGCCGTGATAGACTCTTTGAAACTGGCAGTTGAATCCTTACGAGAACAATTAAAAGAGACCAAGCAGTTTTTGGAGGAGGAGAAACACCAGAATGTTTTACTAAAAGAAACATTGAAGGAAGAATTGTGGAGAGAAAATGACTTGTGTGGAGAGGTGGAGTTGACGTTGGAAGATAAGGGGATCAGGCAAATCTACCCTCAGGGGGACTTGCAAAAGGCAAAAGAAATTGTAGAGAACCCTCCTCACATGTATCCCCTAGTTAAAACTGAATATGTGTATGAGGGAGAAACCGATAATCATCCCCAAGTTATTACTAAAGAGGTTCTGTTTACAGCAACTGAGCTGGCAAAATTAAGGAAGGATTTTGCAAGGACTCCAAAGGAATCGGAAACAGAGTATGTCTGGAGAGTGTCATTGTCGGGGGGGATGGGATCTTGTTGTCAGAAAAGGAAGCCGAAGGATATTGGGGTCCGGGTGTATTTTTAACTACCGGTAATTATCGGGCCCCACGGTCTTTGACACAGAGGGCAGCATATTGGGCTGGGGGGCTGAACCCTTTGGAGAGGGGAGACCCCCCAGCCATCATGGCCACAACTGGTGGAGAGTGTGCAAAAGGCTGCTTGTTTGCAAATTATGTGTGATGGAGAGCTCAAACCTAACGAGGGTTCTCCAATGATGATGCCTGTGGATCCAGAACAGATGACTCCTCTAATTCGATGACTTCCTGATTCTCTGAAACCCATTGGGATCCAGCTACAGGAGAAGATACAAAGTACCCCTGTAGCAGATAGACTTACAGGTGCTCTGGAAGGAACAGTGACCCCTGATCACAGAAGGACAGGGAGGAAAGTGTGGACATGGGGAGAAGTAGCCCAAGAACTCATAAATTTTGGGAGGAAATATGGTCCCGTTGGTGGATTTGGGCAAAAAAAAACCCAGAAATCAGAGCTGTAAGAGCCACAGAAAAAGGTGAAGGGTGGCCAGCACTGGTCAAGAGAAGCCACGATTCTAAGTTGGTCCGACTTACTGATCCTGGGAGAGGGAGACCCTTCAGCCATCAGGCATGGTGGCAACTGGGGCTCCTGACAGGTATTCCCCGAGATTTAATGGATGGGTTTCCAACCCAGAAATTAGAGAAACTTGTACAAACATGGTCGGGGCGAAAAGTCAATTTTGGAACAACCCCTAGTGCCCCACCATTGATAGACCTTGGGGAAGAAACTGATGCAGAAAAGAGAGTGACAGGAAACTAGTCCCTCTGTTCCCCGAAGGTGGCGGGGGGAACAGAGGATGGATGTTTATAAAACAACTCACCTTAAATATGAGAGGAGATTTATTGATTACAGTGTCTGTAGGGCCATGGAAAAAAAAAAAACGAACCTTTTTAATTGACACAGGAGAACAAATCACTGCACTGATGCAGACTGAGGCAGAGCAATGTGGAATTTTGACTTTGTCGAAAAACCTTATTCCTTCTTTCTCTCACCCGAGAAGCAAGTTCTGTTTTGTAGGAGGAAGAAAGCACCAGACCAGAACCCAACATGCCTGCAGAGGAAGTGATAAAACCTATCAGCGAAGATGTCTCCCTATAGGAGACTATAATGCAACCTACTTGCAACACCCACGGACTGAAGCTGGACTGTTTGCTGGAGGGGTCTGGGCCAGAAAAGGACATTACTGGATCTGTGGACACACTGCCTACAAAATACTACCAGCAAACTGGTCAGGGGTTTGTTATATTGGAATAGGTGAAACGCAAAAATGGGGGGAAAATGCGTGGCCTCCCGAGAGGATAATACAGCATTATGGGCCGGCCACTTGGAATCCTAATGAATTGGTAACAGGGGCTCGGGAACCAATTTATAACCTAAATCACATAATTCGCTTGCAGGCAGTTTTGCAAATCATTACCAATAAAACTACCAATGCTATAGATCTCTTGAATCAACAATCTCGAGAGATGCACACTGCAACCTTGCAACACCACATGGTTTTGGATTATTTGTTGGCTGAAGAGGGAGGAGTATGTGGGAAGCTAAATATTTCTAATTGTTGTTTAAAAATCAGTGATGTAGGTGAGGTGGTTCTACAACTAACCATAGACATTATAAAACTAGCCCATGTCCCCACTCAGACATGGAGTGGCTGGGATGGTGATTTGTGGTCCTGGCTACCAGGAACACTATGAATAAAATGACTTTTATTTTATTTGCTATGTGACTTAGCAGCCTTAATGTTTTTTCCTTGTATTATACCGTGCCTAATTCAATTAATCCAAAGCGTGGTGACTTGCATGCAAGCAGTCACTGTGACTTCACCCGATGGGGTTAAATATATCAGATTTGTATGGCAAACCAAACACGTAACTGTTAGAATCATATAACTTTGCCACTTTTAACTTTTCTGCTTACTATAGAGACTATTGGCTTTTGTCAGCCAAACCGCATGCCATCCAAGATGTTCACAAAAACTGAAAGATCTGAAATTTACTTAAAATATTTATGAGAAAGTGACTTTTTCCCATTTGTTTTCTACATTATAAAATAAAGGTGCATACACACCAAAATAAACTAAAAGAAGTTTTGAAGTTACATTTAGGAACATTAGTAAATAGCTACGTTACTTCTTTACCAGAAAGATGGATTCAACAAACTAAAAAAAAGGGTGTTATCTTATAAGATTTCAGAAAACAGATACCAAATTTGGGAATCTAGGGCTAAACACCATGTTTTCTGACAGTTGACTCACATATACTACCATGATGTCTAACAGGTATGTCATACTCTGCTAAAACCTCCGGCCAAGTTCCCTGATCAAAAGGACAATAGCTTTTCTGGGCTAGTATCTTCTTCATTGTAAAGCCTCTTGCCACAATAGAAGAATATCATTTAAAAAAAAATTAAATCATCCCCTCAAGACAGAGTGGGAAAATGAGGGCATCAAAATACAGCACTGGAACAGAAGAATTCAAATATTAGAAATTATATCTGGAAACCATGCTAAGGCACATGGAGAGCAAGGAGGTGGTTGGTGACAGCCAACATGGCTTCACCAAGGGCAGATCGTGCCTGACCAATTTGGTGGCCTTTTATGACGGGGTAACAGCATCGGTGGACAAGGGACGAGCAACTGACATCATCTACCTGGACTTGTGCAAGGCATTTGACACTGTCCCGCACGACATCCTTCTCTCTAAACTAGAGAGGCATGGGTTCAATGGATGGACCACTTGGTGGATAAGGAGTTGGCTGGATGGCCACACTCAGAGAGTGGTGGTCAACGGCTCAATGTCCAAGTGGAGACCAGTCACCAGTGGCGTCCCTCAGGGGTCCGTGTTGGGCCCGGCCCTGTTCAACATCTTTGTCGGCGACATGGACAGTGGGATAGAGTGCACCCTCAGCAAGTTCGCTGATGACACCAAGCTGTGTGGTGCCGTCGACACACTGGAAGGGAGGGATGCCATCCAGAGGGACCTGGACAGGCTGGAGAGGTGGGCCCGTGCCAACCTCATGAAGTTCAACCAGGCCAAGTGCAAGGTCCTGCATCTGGGTCGTGGCAATCCCAAGCACAAATACAGGCTGGGCGGGGATTGGATCGAGAGCAGCCCTGAGGAGAAAGACCTGGGAGTGTTGGTAGACGAGAGGTTCAACATGAGTGGGCAATGTGCCCTTGCGGCCCAGAAGGCCAACCGCATCCTGGGCTGCATCAAGAGGAGCGTGGCCAGCAGGTCGAGGGAGGTGATTCTGCCCCTCTACTCTGCCCTGGTGAGACCCCACCTGGAGTACTGCGTCCAGTTCTGGAGCCCCCAACACAAGAAAGACATGGACCAGTTGGAAAGGGTCCAGAGGAGGGCCACAAAGATGATCAGAGGGCTGGAGCACCTCTCCTATGAGGACAGGCTGAGAGAGTTGGGGCTGTTCAGCCTGGAGAAGAGGAGGCTCTGGGGAGACCTGATAGCGGTCTTCCAATACCTCAAGGGGGCCTACAGGAAAGATGGGGAGAAGCTGTTCAGTAGGGCCTGTTGTGATAGAACAAGGGGTAATGGGTTTAAATTAGAAGGAGGTAGGTTTAGATTAGATATGAGAAAAAAAATTTTTACAATGAGAGTTGTAGAGCACTGGAACAGGTTGCCCAGAGAGGTGGTGGATGCCCCATCCCTGGAATCGTTCAAGGCCAGGCTGGATGAGGCTCTGAGCAACCTGATCTAGTCAGGGATGTCCCTGCTTCTTGCAGGGGGGTTGGACTAGATGACCGTTGAAGGTCCCTTCCAACTCTAACTATTCTATGATTCTATGATTCTATGATGAAAATAAGATACTAGGCACTAGACACTATCAGATTCCTTCTTCTCTTGATCAATGTATCAAAACTTAGTTCTGCATGGAAATTTTTCAAACAGAATTCAGAGTTCAATTCAGTGGAAATTAAAGATCTGCTCATTCCAACACTAATTAAACTGAAAATCTTCAGAGGAAAATTGTTATTAAAATCCAAAACTTCATTTTCCAAAACTGAAGTGTTGCATTTTTGCTTGCTAAATTGACATTTCAGCCATTTCCATATGAGTGCAAGCTTTACCTCATTGCTGCACTACTCTTAAAGGAATTAAAATTCTTTCCACTTTTTTTTAAATTTTTTTGCTATATTCATATGAACTGTTTCAAAATCCTATTAACAGTTTCACATTTTATCATTAGAAAATATTCTCACAGAAATCTTACTTTCCTGTATGTTTTTTGGATACGAAGATGAATGGTTTGTTTATGTTATTAGCAATCTATTCATTCCTTTGTCTTTTTAATACTAGCTACACTAACTTTTTTTAATTTCCCACTGAAACATATTCAAATGTCATAAACAGGGCTCTGGTTTAAGTAGTTCTATTAAAATTCACGCATTGACTGAAATAACAAAAGAACTCAAGACAAATTTTTGCAAGCTTTTTGCAAATCTGGTTCATAGAGTGCTCTAGAACAAGAAGGTTAAAAAAAAAAAAGTTTAAGAAAAATGCAAAGCAAGTTTAAAAATCAACTTAAATAGGTTACGTACAATAAATGTCAGCAGAATTCCTCCAAGTAACAGTACTTGCTACTACATTGCTCTGTCATACTTCTCAGACTTCAAAGATAACTTTATCCTTAGAAGTTCATTGGACAAACATGTGTACAGAAGTTTTTTTCTTCTTTTCAAACAATTAAAATGCTGTAAAACTTTCTTGCTTTTGCCTGACGGACAAGTTAATGATCTACATTTCTCACACAGCAGACAGGCTGAAGAGAACTGAAGCTGACAGAAGACTTGAAATATAAATCACTATCATTAAGGGGTTTTGTGAAACAAATACAGAAATTTAAGTTGTGAAAAGTTTGGCAAAGAGCGATACATTTGTCATTTAAGCACATCATAACCCTCTCATGGGTGATGTTGTGTGATGTTAGGCAATGCCTAAATGATAAAACATCAGCTCTTCACTGAACAAGTACACACATTGTCACCTTGGTAAGCTGCAATCACTTAATATTTCTATGATAAAAGGAAGCAGAAAATTGGTGTGGCATAAATAGAAAAAAAATGTCCATGTGCATTATATGCTTACATGTAGAAAAGCAAAAGTTAACAGACCCTTGGGAGTAGAACCAAACTGCTTTATTTCAATGTCATCTCTTTTCATCTTCTCATTTTACCCTCATACTTGGATTTCTCAGCATTATGCATTTCTTTTCTTTTCCTTAAAATGAGGACCAGAGGTAACATTGGTCCGTTACTTGATGAGGTTGGTCACCTCACAAATAGGGATGCAAACAAAGCAAAAACATTTAACACTGATGGTGGGCCCTGGGACCCCTAGAATCTTGTGTTGGAAGACCATGACCATGGTGGGGATTATAAACTCCCAGTCGAGACTGAACTCGTTTGAGACTTGCTACTCCAGCCAGATGCACATAAGTCTATGGGGCCTGATGGGACTCAGCGCAGGGTACAAAAACAACTGGCTGATGTTGTTGCAGGACCTCTCTCCATTATTTTTCAAAAGTCTTGGGAGTCCAAAGAAGTCCTAGTCAACTGGAAGCTGACAAATGTCCCAGTTTTCCAGAAGGGTAAGAAGGAAGGTTGTCCCAGTTTTCCAGAAGAGTAAGGAAGATCCTGGTAATTACAGGACTGTCGGTCTCACTTCAGTGCCTGGTAAAATTATGGAGAAGATTATTCTGAGAGTTAGTGAAAAACACTTGAGAGACAATGCAGTTATTGGTCACAGCCAGTATAGGTTCATGACGGCAAAGTCCCTCTTAACCAACTTCATTTCCTTTTATGACAAGGTCACCCATCTAGTTAGAATCATAGACTCATAAAATAGTTTTGGGTTGGAAGGGACCTTCAAAGGTCATCTAGTCCAACCGCCCTGCAAGGAGAAGCAGGGAAATCTTCAACCAGATCAGGTTGCTCAGATCCTCATACAACCTGGCCTTGAACGTTTCCAGGGATAGGGCATCCACCACCACTCTGGACAACCTGTTCCAGTGTGCCACCACCCTCTGTAAAAAATTTTTTTCCTAATATCTAATGTGAATCTACCTCCCTCTATTTTGAAACCATTACCCCTTGTCCTGTCACAACAGGTCCTAGTGAAGAGTTTTTCCCCCGTCTTTCCTGCTGACCCCCTTTAGGTACTTGAAGACCACTACAAGGTCTCCCCAGAGCCTCCTCTTCTCCAGGCTGAACAGCCCCAACTCTCTCAGCCTGTCCTCATAGGAGAGGTGCTCCAGCCCTCTCATCATCTTTATGGCCCTCCTCTGGACTCTCTCCAACAATTCCACATCTTCCTTATGCTGGGGGCTCCAGAGCTGGACACAGTCCTCTGGGTGGGGTCTCACAAGAGCAGAATAGAGGGGGAGAATCACCTCCCTTGACCTGCTGGCCACACTTATTTTGATACAGCCCAGGATGTGGCTGGCTTTCTGGGCTGCAGGTGCGCATTGCTGGCTCATATTGAGCTTCTTGCTCACCAGCACACCCAAGTCCTTCTCCTCAGGGCTGCTCTCAATCTATTCTCCACCCAGCCCGTATTTGTGCCTGGGATTGCCCCAACCCATGTGCAGGACATTGCACTTGGCCTTGTCAAACTTCATGAGGTTTGCACAAGCCCACCTCTCCAGCCTGTCAAGAGAAGTCAGTAGATGTGGGCTTTTTTGGATTTTAGGAAAGTTTTTGATACTGTTTCTCACAGTATCCTTCTGGAGAAGATGTCTAGCACACAACTAGCCACGTCCATAATACTCTGGGTGAGCAATTGGCTAGCAGGTAAGGCTCAAAGAGTTGTAGTAAATGGGGCTACACCAAGCTGGTGGCCAGTCACCAGTGGGGTTCCCCAGGGCTCGATTTTAGGGCCAGCACTCTTTAATGTTTCTGTACATGATGCAGGAATCGAATGTATATTAAGTAACTTTGCTAATAATACTAAACTAGGAGGAGCTCTGGGCTCCCTCTGATGGTAGAGAGGCCTTATAGAGAAATCTGGATAGACTAGAGAACTAGGCAATCACCAACCATATGAAACTTAACAAGAGCGAGTGCGAGATTCTGCACCTGGGATGGGATAATTTTGTTTATACATATGAAGTGGGGGACGAGAGAGAGCTGGAGAGCAGCCCTGCAGAATGAGACCTGAGGGTTTGAGTTGATGGCACATTTAATAGGAGCCAAAAGTGTGCCCTGGCAGTCAAGAGGGCCAACTATGTCCTGGGGTCCATCAAGCACAGCATAGCTAGCCTGTCAAGGGAGGTGATCGTCCTACTCTGGACTGCAGTGATGCAGCGCCATCTCGAGTAATCTTGAGTACTGTGTGCGTTGTTGGATGACTCAATATAACAACATCAAACTATTAGAGTGCATGCAGAGGAGGGCAACCAAGATGGTAAAATGCCTTGAGGGCAAGACTTATGAGGAACAGTGAGGTCACTTGGTTTGTTCACCTTGGAGAAGAGAAGGCTGAGGGGTGCCTTCATTGTAGTCTACAACTTCCTCAAGGAGGGCAGCAGAGGGTGTTGATCTCCTCTCTCTAGTGATGAGCAATAGGACACAAAAAAAATAGAACGAAGCTGCATCAGGGGAAGTTCAGATTGGACATCAGGAAAAGGTTCTTCACCAAGAGGGTGGTTGGTCACTGGAACAGGCTCCCCAAAGAAGCAGTCACAGCACCAAGCTTGTCAGTTCAAGGAGAATCTGGACAATGCTCTTAGTCATGTGATTCTGTTCTGGTTAGTCCTGCGAGGAGCAGAGTTGGCCTCTATGATCCTTATGGGTCCCCTTCCAACTTGAGATATTCCTTGATTCCTTTCCAAATTCTTTGACTCTTCCAATGTCTACCTTTTTGGAAGCACACTTGATTGTAGTTTAGAAAATGAAAAGTCCCATTCCTCCCCTCAAAGTTCCTCCTGAAAGATGCTCATAGAAATTGCAAGCTATAGAAAGAAGGTGGTAATAGAGCAATTAAATTTCTCAGAACATCATTCAACAAAACAGATCTTTTAGGATTTCACCAGTAAACTGACTTTATGCATTACTGTTCTGAATAACTATATGCATACATCAAATGATCAGCTACATAGTATGGTATAGTACAATCTCAAAAAAGTAATTAGTGATAGGAAAGTAGAAAGTCACAGGTACTTCCACAGAAACTCCTTAATATTAAAATGTAAGCAAAAAAAAAATTGTGACACACCAAGATTCGTGAGTTACCAGGAAAATAAATGCAGCATGATTCTTATGCTTATAAACCACCATTTGCCTATGTCATACAGTAAACTCTTACTAAGGATTTAATAATGAGATTCCAAAAAGGAATTTTCACAGAATAATATTTACTGTCCTGGATGAAAGTGGGATAAATGTCAATTTGTTTGAAGTAAACCAAAACTATGATATCTGCAGTCTAAATAGAGCTAAGCTTCTTGTACTACATATTAATAGTACTGTATTTAAATAGCTCCATTAATTGTAAGTCAAATATCACTAACTAGATAGGACAAAAAAAAATTCTGGAGTCAAAACCACAAAGAAGTTACATTATTGGCCATTCTTGGGATCTTGGTAGTCAGATTCCTGTATCTCGCAGCTGGAATGTATCCCATGTTTGATAAATAAGCTTTGAGAACATGTAAAATAAAAATATATGAAGTAACTTGCTCCTGATTCAAGGTTTCTTCCTAACTGTCGAAGTTCACACTTGTGCATAGTCACTCAGAAATTATCATACTTTAATAATGTTCACCCGAAATACAATTTTATCTACTGTAGACAATTTTGGTTTTGTAAAATATTATCCTTTGAATAGATTTGTCCACCCATTGTATTAAATAACAGGGAAAAAAATGCTTTCTACAATCCTAATCCAAGGAAAGCATATTTTAAAACAAATTTCATGTGGAGTACAGCTGGTAAGCAGTGGAGAAGGACATAGCTAGCCTAAATCCTATGAGAACCTAGGTTCTCAGTCACACAGAACCTGTATTTTCATTCTAACAGATATATCCTGACATCCTGTCGTAGTTCAGCCTCAGTTGGGGCCAGACTACGCAGTCTCTCTCTCACTCCCCCCACCCTCCAAGAGAACAGGGAGAGATAATATAAGAAAAAAAGGCTCAAGGTTTGAGATAAGGGCAGGGAGAAATCCTTAAAGTTACCGTCACGGGCAAAACAGACTCGACTTGGGGAAAACTATTCATTTATTACCTAAACTAGCAGGATAACAAGATAGAGAACAAGATAACTTCCCCCCACCCCTCCCTCTTCCAAGGCTTAACATTATCTCTACCACCTTCCCCTCCAAGCGGCACAGGAGGGAAGAGGGAATGGGGGTTGCGGTCAGTTCATCACGCGTTGTTTCACGCCGCTGCTTCATCGTCAGGGGAAGAACTCCTCACATTCCTCCCCTGCTCTGATGTGGGGTCCCATCCATACGCCACAGTCCTTCGTGAAACTGCTCCAGCGTAGGTCATTTCTTCCACGGGGTGCAGTCCCTCCAGAACAGCTGCCCCAGCGGGCCCTCCACGGGCCACAGCCTCCTTCAGGCATCCACCTGCCCCATTGTGGGGTCCTCCATGGGCTGCAGGTGGATCTGTGGTCCTCCGTGGACCTCCATGTGCTGCAGAGGGGACAACCTGCTTCACCATGGTTATCACCACGGGCTGCAGGCGAATTCTGGCCAGGAGCTGCATTGCTCCTGCCCCTCCTTCACTGACTTTGGCATCTGCAGCCGTTCCTCTCACAAGAAATTCTTCACAACAGGCAGGCAGACGCCTCTCAGGTTCTCTTCACATCTCATCTCCTCTCCACTTCTTGCAGCCGGGCCGGGCTGAGTTGGGCCCCGTCAGCCGCTTGGCGGGAGGCCAGAGGGTGAGGGCCGCGAGGCCCACAAGGCTCATGCCTCCCCCTCAGTGCCTCTGCTTAACATCTTCACATCTTCTCCTCCTTTTTTTTTTTTTCCTGTTTTCCCCTTCTTAAATAAGTTATCGCAGAGGTGTTATCAGGGAACATTTTGCTATGAATTGGCTCAGCCCTGGCCAGCAGCGGGTCTGCCCTAGGCCCAGCCAAGTGCACTGAACAAAGGGGAAACAACTTCTAGTAGCTTCTTACAGAAGCTACCACCATAGCCCCCCCTCACTAAATAAAACCGGAACATCCAGTAAAAGAGAGATTGCTCATGTCAAGACCTTACAAATAACTGCTTTTCAGTGATCAGTTCATGACTCTTAGGATAGAGGATAGATCTATGAGTTCCCTTTTCCTGAAAATAAGATGTAAAGGATCTGGAGATAGCAAGTTAGCAGGGAACATTCTGCCACCGATTGGCTCGGCCTTGGCCAGCAGCGGGTCTGCCCTAGGCCCGGCTGAGTCCACTGAATAAAGAGGAGCAACTTCTAGCAGTTTCCTACAGAAGCTACCACCTTAGGCCCCCCCCTCACTAAACAAAACCAGAATATATCCTTAGTCTTCAGCAGGGCTAATTATGAGGCTGCAAAATTCAGAATACATTTTTTTTTTGTCTTGAAGTAGAGCTGTTCTTTGGACAAACGTGTATTTGCCATCATGACAGAGAGTACAGTAGTATTTGTCCCGATATCAATAGCAACACAAGTAGCTGACTAGGTCTTCTAGTTTCCCCTTCAGTAAAGAGACAGAAAAAAAATCCAAGCTTCTTCCATTTGCAATTCTTACAAAAGATATCATATAACCTGAAATAAAAAGCTGGATATTTCATACGCTCAGAATAAGTTGTAATTCTTCTGTATCAACATTTGTAGAGCTGTAACACTGTTACTTACCACAGAATTCCCATATAGCAAATACCACTAAACACAGTCCTCCTCCAGTGTAAACTTACAGGGAGAAAGGTGGCACCAAACTGACATCCTCAAGTGCTAAAATGTCTCATTTCTGCTTCTCTACCGCAGCTCCAGGCTTGAAATCATTCCGCAATATTTGCTACTATCAGCTGGATAATGGTATTCTTTCTCTGCCATAATGATGAAAAATAGTTAGAGGATAACTTTTTGGAACATAGAAAATAATCCCACATCTGGCAATTGTAGCAACAGTTTTACATGGAGTAGAGACTGAACTACTCTCTCTACCCCCAACAGTTAGCAGCTCCATTATAACCTCCCTTGTGGAATATCTACCTGATTGCAAATCAGAGAATCATATACCCTGTAAAACCAGCAGTCTAAGATCATTGTTTGACATTAGATCAGACACAGACCTCCTAGAGAGACAATGCAACAGGCAGTTCATTTTAAAATCTTCCCCAATTAAGTGTTTTTACCTCAGGTGATTAGATAAACAGTAGTAAAGATGTCCGAGACAGTAATCAAACAATTGGACTAACAAGGAGACAAATACTATCATTGTTTAATGGAAAGTTAATTTAAAAGCAGCTGTTATTTCAGCAAAATCTGTTTAAAAATGGTGTGTTGATACTATTAAATTAGAAGAAAATTTTTGACATTAAACATGCTCAAACTGTTGCTTGTCACAATAACATTCTTGATAAATAACTGAATAAATCTGAGTCAAGCTTAGTCTACTGCCTCTGAGGAACTAGAGGCTTATTACCAATATCATTACCTAAAACTAATTAGTAGTTGGTGATTGCAGGCTGCTGGCACTAGGAAGCTGATTAACATTCCTCAAAAACAAACAGGGCTGGGTTGGGGGAGGAGAGGGATATTTCCCTTTTGCTTCAGCCTCAAATAGCAGAAAGGGAATTAAATAATTAACTATTTATACCTGTCGATATTGCAGTTCAGTTTCTCTCATTAATTTCTAGAACATGGTGGTAGTGGATGTGCTTGAGGCATTTTCATTGCTTGACATACATTGAGTTTTGAATTTTTTGCCTGGTTGGATGACAGAAATAGAAATCTTATTTTATTACCATTGTTTAATCAAATAAATAATGGATTAACTTGTCAAAGCAGATTTCATTGGTATGCTAGAACAACATTTTCACTTTTCTTCATGAATGTAATTGTGCCTAAATACTGTGATGATTAGTATAATTACTTTACATAGTACTGGGGGCATTTAGGGGAGACGGATGGACCAATTACTGAGTATTCCATGGAAAAGAGTTCCTTTCATTTCCCTAATAATATTCTATGTAACCATTTCCCTCTTTTTTAACTGAAGAATTATTTCATTTAAAAATTCTAAACTGAAGTTTAGGTCAAACTTAAGTTCCATATCAGAAGAAAGCGCTGCAGTGTGACATAAGTCTCAGAGTCTTATTTAGTGGACACAGTAAGAGTCAGATTTGCAAGTAAGCTTTCAAAAATTTAGATATCTATATTGGAAAATTTTCCTTTTGCTACTCTCCAGTCACTGTGTGTTATTATAAATAGTTTATGCCCAATGTAAATCCCTACCATAGTAAAAGATCAGATGAGCAGGAAGAGGTTTACTTGTATATCCATTGATTTCTATATGATGAGAAATACATATTTATGCACATAATATTAACATACACAGGTACATGGGTACATGGATAAAATACAGAGAGAAAACAGATCTGTCAACTCTACTGCAAACAAAATAGAGGGGTTTTTAAATCCATTTTTTGGTTAATACTGTGAGGTACTAGCTTTAATCACTTGTGATACAGCTGGGAGGAGTCAATGCTCAATGGCACACTGCATCAAGTGCATTACTGACCTCCCGCGGCTGCAGGTGTTCAGCACTATCACTGAGATTCTTAAGGCTGCTGAAATTCTTCTTTAGTTTAAATATTTTCCTTTATTTGGAATAGGAGGATGTGAGATTATTCCCCTAGTTTTATAAATGGACAGAAAACTAGCGTTCATGATTGTCATAAGTACACAAAAATATGTTACATTAGCATTACAAAGTATACTCACTTTTTACAAAATAATTACTTAAAGTAAGAAATAACACAGCACAAATTAAAGACAAGTAGTATGCTTTATCTACACTTAAAGTGTGTATTTGTGTCATACCTCAAATACAAGTACTAGAAATTTTGTTCAAAGTCATTTATCCATAACAAGACTAATTACTGCTCTCACATAATATGTCCAACATTCAAATAAATGCCTTGGTGCAAAAAGTACACAACTAGTGTGAAATGTTTGTAAATAGTAGTGACCAGCACCAATAACACTAAAGTGGACTATGTTCATTACGGTAGAGCAAAATTAAAACACTTAAGTTTCTTAAGATTTGGATTTTAATGTGAGTATTTATAAGGCTATATTTATCATGCTCAGACTGAGAAGAAATGTTCACAATTCACATACAGAAACTGAAAAAAAAAAATTACTTAGCTCCTTCTGATTAAAGTAATAGTTTGTAACAAGATCGATACCTTTTATATAAATACATATCTAAATGTTACAGAATTTCACAGTTGAAATTGGAGTGCATGCATTTGATGATTCTAACCTAGGTTAGGAGGACATCATGTGGCAGAATAACATACGAACAGACCCTGTAACTTCCACACTCAAAAAAAACCCCCGTCTATAGCTGCCACCCTTTGCAGTCAAAAATACTAAATACTGTTACAAACTCTGTGAAGGTAGAAGTAATGACCAATATTTCATATTAGGATAAAAGAGAGGATTATTGAGATGATCTGCAATTCTGTTACAAAGGTGTGGATGAACGATTAGATTCAGAGGAGGTTTCCTCAGTTACTAAGCCCCAAGTAGCCATTTTAAAATTTTAAAAGTACACAGTTCCATTTACAGGATTAAATTTCACTCTTCTATGCATTTAGATCAAACTGTCTTTGCCAGAGCCCTACCAAAACCAGTAATTTGTGCATCTGTGACACGAAAGCATCAATAAGCAACTCCAAGGAATATATGAAAGAGCCTCATCCTACCTCATCAGTAAAATCTCCCCTGAACAACTCCATGATTACTAGCACATGAATCTAAAAAATACAGTGCTAGACAGGTATTTCTGGAACTAGGTGGTTTATGCTGCATTTCTCTAAAAAATACATATTATTTCCCTTGTCAGAGGCCAATAACAAATCCTTAGAATATCAGACAAAGATGGAATCTACTAGAACTTTAATTTTAAAAATTAAAAATACAGCAGTCTACTTTAATTATAAATCTAGTCATAAATTATGGAAACAATTCACATTGTTAAGATATCAGTCCAGGAAATCAGATAGAACTGGAAGAACAGAGAGCAATTTAATAGCATGGCTAAGGATGGTCAAACCTCTACATGTTTAGAATTTCATTTCAGGTAATCACTGAAGACAATGGATGTTCTGAATCAGAAGAAAAAAAAAAAAAAAAAAAAGCTTGAAAACAGAAATTCTAAGGAGATTTTTCTCTTTCTTGTGTCTGGCCAGAAGACATAGGCTTAGGTCATGCTATTTCCTTTCACAAAATCATAGAATCATTCGTGAAGTATTTTTTTTCACTGAATTAGAAAAGCTATCATAGAGACATTAATACTACTTTTCAATGCATTCTAAAATAAAATCTTGCCTATGGATGAGAAGAATTCTGTAATGCTGTCTTTAAAGACACAATTGAGATGACCTGAAATATTCTATTTACAAGGCTTTTGTAATCAGTCTCAGCCTGCCATACTCAGAAAACCCAAGTATTTCTTCCCCTACTATAGTATCATTTAGCAACCCTGGATCTTCCAACCCACTCCTACACTCTTTACAGAACAGATACTGACAAGACAATAGTTTGGGCATTCCCGTAGCTCAGTGAACAATCTTAGATATATCTTAAACAAAGCTTTAAACAATCCTCCTCAGAAGAGTTTTGACAACCCAAGAAATTCTATTATCAAGTCTGTATCTGAGTAACTACCTTTCAAACACAAGCTGACTAGCCATGATAGCTGGACAAAGAAATCGGGTTACTAATCAGTGGGGTCCTAGAAGAGCATTCTGGCAAGAGTAATTGGAAAGAAACAAACACCTACACACACCATATTTTCATGTGTATATCTTGCATTTTATCAGTTGGAAAAAAGCTTACTTAGCAGCAGTACTGTTAGAGGAGGGGAAGTTTATTACAAAGAGAGGCCTTCTCTGCCAGCAGTGAGCAGAGCTGAGGCCTTAGAAGTTCATGAACAGCATTTTTAAAACAATGTAGGATTTTTCAGTATAGGTGAGGTGGGTGAAGTAGTTTCAAAACTGAGTGTAGTTGTTTTTAACAGGATTTACAAGATGTGATGCCTGCTGCAGTAGAGAGGTAGATTCTAGGATCCAAAGAGTCACTTCCAGTCTCACATTCCTATTCTGCACGCAGAGATTGGAAAAGTATTGGGAAAGTAATAGCAGCAACTTACACCAAGACCATAGCTGTGCACTGACTTGGTCAGAATCAAACTTAAATAGAAAGGAAACAAAATGTGCTTTTCAGGTTACCCTGTGTCCTGGTTTTGGCAGGGACAGAATTAATTTTCCTCTCAGTAGCCATTGTGTTTTGGGTTTCATATGTGAAGAATGTCGATAAACACAGCGGTGATAGGAGTTGTTGTTAATGAGACCAAGGACACTGTCTTGCTTTCCAAGTCTTGCTAATGTGCAGATGCAGGAAGCTGGAAGAAAGACAGACAGAATAATTGACCCAAACTGGCCAAAGAGTATTCCATGCCATAAACGTCATGCTCAGTATATAAGTGGGGATAGGCCAGGGCTGCTCTCTGCCTTTCTGGCATCGATCCCTCTCTCTCGCTCGCTGGCATCATTCCCTCTCTACGTTGCTGGATCCCTTTTCACTCCTTTGCTTGCTGCTTGGTTTTGTTTCCATTATCGCTGCTCAGAACGGGCTGTATCGGTCAATGGGACATCGGGTGGTGAGAAAACGTACATTGTTTGCTGACGCGGAAGTCATGGACACTGCTGACAACCAATATGATCAAGCAAATGCCAATTTATTGTTGATACATCCCGGTTAATATAGCCCTTCTAATTCCGTATCATGCGCAAGCTCTCTACTAATTGGTTAACTATATCATGCACGCGCTCCTAGCTAAAATATGATTTGTTAAGTCTCTTTGTTCACGCGCACAGCTCTCTCCACCTGCACCCTGCTTCATGTTCAGCCCCCCCAGTTACGTATGCCAGCTGTTTTCCTTCTTCTCAAGGTTGCTTCGTTTACTTTCTCACAGGAAGCTTCATTACTTTCTCACAGGCGGCCTCATTATTTTCTCACAGGTGGCTTCAGTACTTTCTTACAGGCAGCTTCAGTACTTTCTCACAAGTGGCTTCAGTGATGTCCTTGAGGCCTGCTGCTCACAAACATAACAATTCCATTCGGTCTGGATTGGTCACTAAGTGCCCCTGGTACTCCAGGTATCCAACAAATCCCCCTTTTGGTTTTGAACAATCCAGACCCACTTTCATCATACGTTCCATAGCTTTCACAAAGCATTTTAAAATACACCCCAAAATCATCAGTGTCAACAGCAAACCTGTCAGTAATACCAACCCATAAACTATCAAATCTTTTAGCCAGCCTGTGACCCCCAAGGATTTCAACCAGCCTGTTAACCTGCTTTCCACTTGTATTGCATGCATGTTGCATCGTAACTCTGCCAACTGATAGCGTATCGACTTAGAGCGATCAGAAACATTCATGCAACACATACCTTCAAAATCTTCACATCCATGTCCATGCGCTAATAACAAAAAATCAATGGCTGCTAGATTCTGCAAAAATGTCATGACGCATGCTATCCATGTCTTCTAATAATCCTGATAACATGCTAGAGGTTAAATTCATTTGCTTTTGTGCCCAACAAGCTAATCTATTTAAGTTAGCTAAAGTTTTTGCAGTTGCTGCCCAAGGAACAAATAAAGATAATGCTATCCGCTCAGCTGTACCCAACAGGGTTAAATTGCTGTCACAATGGGGAGTCAATGCTTTTAGCGATCTTCTTGCTCGAGTATGATTCCGTAATGTTCTCATAGATGGAGCAAACATTATCAGTTTTCCAAAATAACATGGTCCTCCTATAGCCCTTTTTGGTACTCCTGACCTTATTTTACTACAATATCAACTAGGTTCATGGTTGTTTGGGGGTTTTTTTTGTTTGTTTTTTGTTTTGTTTTGTTTTTGTTTGGTTGGTTGGTTTTTGTTTGGGTTTTTGGTTGGTTTTTTTTAGCCAGATTGTCTGTATTGAGTTGTTAATCATTTTTTGCAAGCATGGTATGTTAATGATTATGCCTAGTATGATGCCTAGTATCACAATTCCGATTTTAACCAAGGACAGCAACCACCCAGTTATGCCACACACAAGCTTAGTTAATAAAATTACTGATCACACGTTATACATATTCATGATTACGAAGCAAAGCTAAGTTTCACTACCTTCTAGTAATTTTCTACGATAACATTCTTCTACTATTATAGATATAACAACTCCAGTAACTTTCTTATCTTAAAGCTTCCCTTCTCATTCCATGGCTTTCTTCCTGAGAGCATGATTGCATTCCTCCCCCAAGGTCGGTGTGCTTTCACTGATACCATACTGGCTCAGCGAAATACCACATCTCCCCCTTCTTTGTTTATGAGAAGAGGCTTGTTTCAATGCTTTATCTATTAAAGTCTGCACACATTTTAAGACACAGAATATAGATCAAAATACATATATAAAAGGAATGAATAAGCATCCTACAGCTATTAGTAACAAGCTTATATCAAGTCACCAAAAGATTTCTGAATATATCAAAACCATCACTTTGTTGCAGTTTTTGTACTCCTTTTTGCAAGTTTTGAATACTTTTGTGAATAGATTCCGAATGATCAGACAGATTCATGCAGCAAAGCCCATCAAAATCCTGACAATCATGATTTTGTGCTAATAATAAAAAAAAATCTATTGCTGATCTATTCTGTTACTAACCCAACTATGCCAAAGACACCGCTGAGCAAGAGGATGATTATCAGCCGGGTCACAGCAGAGAAGGGAGGCAGGCGCAGCACCTTCAGGGCGTCCCCTGTTGTAAATAAAGTGTGCTCTGGGTCCGTCCTCTCCCCTTCGCTCTGAGCCACCTCTGTTTATACCCTCAGCAGATTCCGTGAAAGAGTACTGACTAGGTGTTGCTGCATGCGTGGCGAGCGCATGCAACAAGGCCTGTCAAATATGTGCTCTGCAGGCTAACAGCGGTTCTGTTTTGTAAAGTAGCATAGTATATAGAATCTACATCAGTTAACAGCGTTGATAGTGCCGATGCAGTTGTATTTATTTGCTTAGCAAGCCAACAGTCCAATTTATTTAGCGTAGTTAAAGCCTGGGCACTTGCCACACCAGGTGTAAAGACTGAAGCAGCAATAATTTTACTTAGTTTCCAAAACTCTGTATTATCTTGGCAACCAGATTCAATGCTATGTATGCTTCGTTTAGGTCTTTTATGCTGTCTGGATTTTGATATGTGCTCGCATGATTACGTCAAGCTGTGTCGTTGCAATGTATAGATCTTAAAGCATTTACAATCATTACCCCTCTAGAAACATTAGCTCTTGAATAGTTAAAAAAAAAATAGACAGAAGTCCATCTTTACTGATCAAAAAAAGTTCCATCTTTTATAGTATTAGCACTCAGCACTCGTGGCTGCTGCTGTTTTACACAGAGTTGCCGTCCTACTGGTATCTGGCAGGTGAACCAAACATGTTCTGAAAGGCTTACCTGCAGATGATACAGACAGGGATCCACTTGTTTACTGCTCCTGTAAAGACATGAGCGTATCCCTTCCCCCATGTTATAAGAGGGAACGGTCCTTCCACTTATACAAAGCTCGACTCAGACAGGAGTATCTGTTAACCATGTCAGGGGCGAGGGGGTGGGGGCGCCTGGCGGCGGCCGTAGCCCCGGACATATAAGAGGAAAGAAAACTAAAACCTGAGGTTTAAGACAAGAATAGGGAGAGATCCTTAAAGCCACCGCTACAAGTAAAACAGACCATCACTAAAACCAAAACAGGATAAGGAAAAAGGGAACAAGACAACCTCCCCCCACCCCTCCCTCTTCCCAGGCTTAACACCATCTCCACCTCCCTCCCCTGCCCCCTGAGCGGGACAGGGATGGGGGGGGCGGGGGCAAGAAGAGGGAATGGGGGTTACAAACAGTTAATCACGCGCCGCTTTATTGATATCAACGGTTTAACTGCTGCACCTACAGCAGCAGCCATGACTGTAGCCTTTTCTTGTTTAACATTCGCTCAGCAGCTTCCAGCAGTTGCCCTGTACTAGATCCTTTTGGCAGCACACTAAGGGCTCTCTTAGTTTTTTCATTAGCATTATTAAAGGCAAGCATATCTAAGAACTTTGCTTTCATGTCATCATCCAGATCAGGGTGAGCCATAATTGCAGTGTGCAACCGATCAATAAATTTCCCATGTGGTTCTGTGGGACCTTGCCTTACTGACGTAAAGGCAGGTCCAGACTTTTCATTGTACACCCTAGCAAGCGCTCTATAAGCCAAATCTTGGCCCAGTTGTAACACTTCGGTAGCAAATTGCGCTTGCTAATCAGATCGTGTGTAGAGTCCCGCTCCCATCAGCATTTGAGTTTGCACCCCGAATAATGGATCACCCTGTTGTCGAGGCGTTGCAGCTGCCCTATCACAAGCAGCCTGCCAGTACTGAAAGAACTGCAGCTGCTGTGACGGTAGCAAAAGCATCTGGACAATCATTCTAATATCATAAGGAGTTAACAACTGTGACAAAAAAAATATGCTGCAACACAGACTGAGTATATGATGATTTTAGCACTGCACTGCACTTTTAGCTTCCTTCAGTATTTTCCAGTCTAATGCTTGCCACACACTTCTCCCAGTATTATCAGTCACAACTGGAAATGCCATTGACAAAGGCTCTCCTTCATAGAATCATAGAATCATATGGTTGGATGGGACCTATAAGATCATCTGGTCCAACCGTCTTCCCACTACCATTGCTGCCACAGCTACTAAACCATATCTTGTAGCTACTCATCAAGCCACCTCTTGAACACTGCCAGGGACGGTGACTCCATGACCTCCCTGGGCAGGCCATTCCAGTGCCTGACCACTCTTTGGGAGAAAAAGTTTTTCCTCACGTCCAATCTAAACCTCCTCTGGTACAACTTGTGGCCATTTCCTCGGGTCCTGCTTGTTGCCTGGGAGAAGAGGCCAAACCCCTGCTCATCACAACCTGCCTTCAGGAAGCTATAGAGTGCAATGAGATCTCCCCTGAGCCTCCTCTTCTCCAGACTAAACAATCCCAACTCTCTCAGCCGCTCCTCATAAGACTTGTGCTCCAGACCCCTCACCAGCTTTGTTGCCCTTGTCTGGACACGTTCCAGGGCTTCAATGTCTTTCTTGTATTGAGGG
Organism: Chlamydotis macqueenii; assembly: GCF_036417535.1. Taxonomy (NCBI): domain Eukaryota; kingdom Metazoa; phylum Chordata; class Aves; order Otidiformes; family Otididae; genus Chlamydotis; species Chlamydotis macqueenii. The sequence goes on along the minus strand of NC_141560.1, from coordinate 60,772,783 downwards.
GCCCAAAACTGAACACAATACTCGAGGTGCGGCCTCACCAACGCCAAATACAGGGGGATGATTACCTCCCTGCTCCTGCTGGCCACACTATTTCTAATGCAGGCCAGGATGCCATTGGCCCTCTTGGGCACACTGTCGGCTCATGTTCAGCTGAGCATCAACCAACACCCCCAGGTCCCTTTCCTCTTCACAGTCCTCCAGCCACTCAGCTCCGAGCCTATAGCGCTGCACGGGGTTATTGTGGCCAAAGTGCAGGACCCGACACTTGGCCCTGTTGAACCTCATCCCATTCAGCTCAGCCCAGCGATCCAGCCTATCCAGATCCCTCTGAAGGGCCTCCCTACCCTCAGGCAGATCAACACCACCACCCAACTTGGTGTCATCTGCAAACTTACTGAGGGTACACTCAATCCCCTCGGCTAGGTCATCAATAAAGATATTGAACAAGATGGGCCCAAGTACCGACCCCTGGGGGACACCACTTGTAACAGGCTGCCAGCTGGACTTGACTCCATTAACTACTACCCGCTGGGCACGGCTCCCTAGCCAGTTCTTTATCCAAAGAAGGGTATACCTACCCAGTCAACGGGCAGCCAGTTTCCCTAGGAGAATACTGTGAGAGACCGTGTCAAAGGCTTTGCTGAAGTCCAGGTAGACCACATCAACAGCCTTTCCCTCATCCACCAGTCTGGTCACCCAGTTGTAAAAGGAAATGAGGTTGGTCAAGCACGACCTGCCTTTTGTGAACCCGTGCTGGCTGGGCCTGATCCCCTGGATGCCACTCATATGCCGAGTGATCTCACCCAAGATGATTTGCTCCATAACTTTCCTGGGTACTGAGGTCAGGCTGACAGGCCTGTAGTTCCCCGGATCCTCCTTACGACCCTTCTTGTAGATGGCAGTCACATCGGCAAGCCTCCAATCCTCCGGGACCTCCCCAGATATCCAGGAGCGCTGGTAGATGGCCGAGAGCGGCTCGGCAATCACCCCCACCAACTCCCTTAGCACCCTAGGATGGAGCCCGTCCGGTCCCATGGACTTGTGGCAGTCCAGATGGAGAAGGAGCTCTCTAACTGTCTCCACCTGTACCACAGGGGGTGTATTCGGCCTGGCATCCCAGACTTCCAGATTAGGGCATAAAGTGCCCTGAGGATAACTGATCTGCCTATTAAAGACAGAAGTAAAGAAGGCGTTGAGGACCTCAGCCTCCTCCTTATCCTCAGTGGTCACATTCCCCGCTGCATCAAGTAAAGGGTGTAAATTCTCCTTATTTCTTCTCTTACCACTGATACATTTGTAAAAGGATTTCTTGTTCTCTTTTACTGCAGTGGCCAATCTGAGTTCATGCTGAACTTTTGCCTTCCTAACTTCCTCCCTGCATACCTTAGAAACTTCTTTGTAATCTCCCCAAGTAGTCTGTCCCTTCTTCCAGAGGACATAGACTCTCTTTTTCTTCCGGAACCTCAACAATAGTTCCCGGTTCATCCACACCGGTCTTCTTCCCCTACAGCTCGCCTTACAGCATTCAGGAACAGCCTGTTCTTGTGCCTTTAAGATCTCCATCTTGAGGAGCGTCCAGGCTTCCTGGACCCCTTTACCCTTAAGGAGCGACTCCCAAGGGACCCTCGCAACAAGCGTCCTGAACAAGTCAAAGTCCGCCCTCTTGAAGTTCAGGATAGCTGTTCTGCTAGTGATCCTTCTGACATCTCCAAGAATAGAGAATTCTACAATTTCATGGTCGCTCTGCCCAAGACAGTGCCCAACCTTCACGTCTCCCACCAGACCTTCTCTGTTAGTAAAGAGTAGGTCAATCAGGGCACCACCCCTGGTAGGCTTTCGTACCAGCTGCATAAGGAAACTATCTTCCACACCCTCTAGGAACCTTTTGGGCTGCTTCCTGTGCGCTGTATGATATTCCCAGCATATATCAGGGAAGTTGAAGTCTCCCACAAGAACGAGTGCTGGCGATTGCGCGACTCGCTCAAGCTGCCCATAGAACGCCTCGTCCTTCTCTTCATCCTGATTAGGCGGTCTATAACAGACCCCCACCACAATGTCACTCCTACAGGCCTTTCCTCTTATCCTTATCCATAGACACTCAACTGTATCATTCCCAACCCCAAGCTCTTCAACGTCAAAACAGTCTTTAATATAAAGGGCCACACCACCACCCTTCCTTCCTCGTCTATCCCTTCTGAAGAGCTTGTAGCCTTCCATCACAGCACTCCAGTTGTGGGAGTGGTCCCACCACGTTTCAGTAATGGCAACCAGGTCATAGTTATCCTGCCGCACAATCGCTTCCAGCTCCTCCTGTTTGTTACCCATGCTGCGTGCATTGGTGTACATGCACTTCAGCCGAGACGGCTGCCTCAGCCCCAGATCGAGCACCGTTCCCCTGGTCTCTCCCCTTAAGGGCCTTGTTTTGTCCTCTTCCCCCTTCATAGCTAAAGATCTGTTAATAAGCCCCGCCAGCTCCTGTGCTAGGATTTGTTGCCCCTGTGAGAAAGGTGGGTTCCACAAACAGAAGACAGGCCAGGGGCCGAGTAAACTGCCCCATGATCAAAGAACCCAAAGTTTCTCTCTTGACACCAGCCTCTAAGCCAATTATTCATTAATGGAACTTTCCAAGCCCACTCCGTGCCGCTCGCTGACCCTGAAGGTATAGAACAGAAGATCACTTGAGCTCCTGCTCCTTGAACCAAACACCCTAAACCCCTGAAATCTCTTTTCATAGTTCATAGGCTTCTCTGTGCAATTTCATCACTGCCCACTTGAACTATGAGGAGTGGAAAATAATCAGTGGGCCTAACCAGCTGTGGGAGTTTCCGGGTTATGTCTCTGACCCGGGCCCCAGGAAGGCAGCACACTTCCCTATGGGTAGGGTCAGGCCGGCATATTGGGCCCTCTGTCCCTCTCAGAAGGGAGTCACCTACAACTATCACCCTTCTTTCTTTTTTGGAGGAGGCAGTCTTCAAGCGTGGATCCGACTGCCTCACCTTACGCAAGCTAGGAGGCGGCGTTCCCACGTCATCCTCACTCGCCTCTCCCTCCGTTTTCAGGGCTTCAAACCTGTTACACAAAGGGACCCGGGGAACCAAGGTAGGTTGGGATGGGGGTTGCCTGCGATGCCAACCTGGGACCTGCCGCCATCCCTCCTCTCCTCTCAAGCAGTCCCTCTCCGCTTGACTATGGCAAGGGAGAGGGTCCACTACTTCCTCGGTCCGGGGGGTACAATCTCTGTGTCTTTCTCGCAGAGAGTCACTCCACCAGTCAATCTTCAGCTCGCACTCTCTGATACTCCGTAACCTCTCTACGTCCTCCCTAAGCTCCACCACCAGACTGAGCAGCTCGTCCAGCTGCTCACACCTCACACAGGCGGCGTCCTTCCCGTCCTCTCCTGGCAGCAGCAGGCTCAGGCACTCCCTGCAGCCAGAGACCTGAACTGCCGCATTTTTGGGCAGACCTTCTGTCTGGGTTGCCACAGTCTTCTTGGGGGAAGCCCACTTCCTGGTGAGGACCATGTTTAAAGCTGTGACATCAGGGTCTGTCAATAGGAGAGCAAGTCACCCAAGAAAAGACTAGATCCAACTCCCACTCCCGCTGCTGCTGTATTGAATGGGGAGTACAGGCTGCTCACACTCTGATCACCTCCTCCGTAGGTGGTCAGTAACACCTTTACTCACTTACTGTGACGTGGGTGAGAACTAGTTCTCTCCCCAAATTGCTTTTAACCACACAGACAATGGGTCAAGGTCACACTCAGAGATTAACAGTGGTCAGCTGTGAGTTGTCAGCTCCACCCCTGGTGAGTCAGGAGCCCGCCCACAAGCTGCCAGCAGCCAGCCAGCCAGGCACAGGCGCTGTAGCTGGCTGTTGGTGGCTCCAAAAAAGTCTAAAAGAGCTTTTTTGGTTGCCTATTTCACTTCAGATCCCCTGCCTAGGGCAGTTTTGCCTGCTCTGAAGCTTGTCTCTGCAGCAAAATGCCACAGATTGAGTATATGATGATTTTAGCACTGCACTGCACTTTTAGCTTCCTTCAATATTTTCCAGTCTAATGCTTGCCACACACTTTTCCCAGTATTATCAGTCACAACTGGAAATGCCATTGACAAAGGCTCTCCTTCTATCAAAGCATCTCGAATCACCTCTTTCCACTGCATTATCGGATTCAAATCCCTGGCCCCTCCCGCCGGCGTCCCTTGCAAAGGTGCAAAAAGAGACTGATCTCACCCGATGCTCCCTGCGGAACAAATAGGTTGGATGCTGGCAGGTGTCGATGTGGCACAGGCGAAGGAGTTGACACGTTTCCCAGCGACGCTTCTAGGCGAACCTCTAGGGCTTCCAGCCTTTTTAGCCTCTCTTGCAGCTGTGCGTCCTTCAAGCCGGATGAATGTTCATCCCCCTCTTCCTCACGTTGTGGTGGCAGGGAAGAAGGTGGTAATGGGGGATAAACCAGAGCTGTTGGCGCCGGCGAAAAGGCTCGTGACTCTGAGCCTGCACTGGCACAGCGTGGCAGGGTGCCTGGCGGTGGTACATCTGATGGTGGTGAAAAGCCTTTGGCAGTTTTTCCCTCTGGTGCCCACATATCTACAGTTATAGGGGCTGTGGCTGCATTTCCTGGAGTCCTTGCTGGGGTTCGAACCCCCCCACCCTCAGCACGACCCGGGGTGGCGGCAGGGCTCGTTAAACCCGAGAACAGCATGCTAGTAGTGGAGGTGGACCCGTCGGCTGGAGTTAAGGCTGCAAAAGCAGATGCAGCAACTGAACGTTCGGCTTTCATGCTTAGCAATGTTTCATTAATTAGCCTCCACACGGTGGAGAGTTTACTCATCTCCCTTGATCCTTTACTTATTTCATTCCACAGCTCTTTTCCTATCTTTTCCCATGTCGGGAGTTCAAAAGCATCATCAACTGTGGAGATTAATTCCCTTTTCTTTGCCCACTGCAGCAAAACTTCTAGGACGGCCAAGTCATAACTCAGTCCTCTCATAGAGAGCATATGTTGGAGGAGCTTAACCACTGCTGACTCCTCTTTGGTCAGTGTGGACCCCATCTCTTCCCCGGCCGCTCGCCTGGCCAAGACGAGATTCCCTCCGTACCTTTTGTACTTTTTGCGCTATAGTGACTTCCCGAGTGCCAGGGCAGCACTCGACTTCGACCGGCTTCCGCCCCCTCATTTCTTCTTTCCTTCTTCGGTTCCGTCGGGATGTCCAACACCGATCTGAGGGTCCCTGTACCCTCTCTCCGAGGGTCCCTGTTCGGGCGCCACCTGCTGACGCGGAAGTCATGGACACTGCTGACGACCAATATGATCAAGCAAATGCCAATTTATTGTTGATACATCCCCGTTAATATAGCCCTTCTAATTCCGTATCATGTGCAAGCTCTCTACTAATTGGTTAACTATATCATGCACGCGCTCCTAGCTAAAATATGATTTGTTAAGTCTCTGTGTTCACGTGCACGGCTCTCTCCACCTGCACCCTGCTTCATGTTCAGCCCCCCCAGTCACGTATGCCAGCTGTTTTCCTTCTTCTCAAGGTTGCTTCATTTACTTTCTCACAGGAAGCTTCATTACTTTCTCACAGGCAGCCTCATTATTTTCTCACAGGTGGCTTCAGTACTTTTTCACAGGCGGCTTCAGCGATGTCCTTGAGGCCTGCTGCTCACAAACATAACAATTCCATTCGGTCTGGATTGTTCACTAAGTGCCCCTGGTACTCCAGGTATCCAACAATTGTTCATTTTGTATATTTTAATATCCTTATATTCTCTTATTATTGTAGTTTTCCTTTACTATTTTAGTAAACTGTCTTCATCTCAACCAGCAAGTTTTCTTTTCTTCCCAGTTCTCTCCCCTATCCTACTGGGGAGGGGGAGGGTGAGTAAGAAACTGTGTGGTGACTAGGGCTAAACCACAACAGCCTCACAGACAAAAAAGGAAAACTGCATAGCTAAAATCACACTATATAAAAAGGGTTATAGGGTCACCAAGTTTCCTAGTGGCTACATTTAGTAAAACTCATAATTGACTCAGAAAAAAAAAAAAATGCCTTTACCTGCTCTCATCAAATCTGCTGTTGAGTCATCAACAGTATAAAGTTGTTCTTCTGTCATACTCACTTAACCTCTTCCACTTTATCTGCTTTTGCTTTTTCCTAGGCAAATACATCAACAGACACAATATGAAAAAGGAAAAAATTCAGTTTCAATGAAAGTACATTGGTGTTGCATAGGAGGCTTCTATTTGAGCAACAGATTCCTCCAGATCTATTTAAGTGAAGCCACAGAAGGATTACAGAAAATGCACCACCAAAGCATTATTTTATCTCAGTGAATGGGGGAAGGGGAAAAGACATGTATTTACAAATGAATATAGTGTTTTTATAACCCTGAAGGAACACTTCCCAAGGTCTATCTACCAAATACTTCCTGTGAGGGACAGAGAAATCTCCTCACGCCAGCAAGGGAGCTTACACAACGGGATTTCAGTCTCACCTGCTCTCATCAATCCTGTCTGCTAAAGCCAGTAGGATAAAATGCAAAAAAAAAGTAGGAATGCAAATTTATTCAACCACACTACTCAGACAGCAAGGAAAAGGCTTCTATCAGCCAGCATCCAAAATAACCCAAGGTCAGATTTCCTAGAACTCAGCTGCAGAGGGCATGCACTTAAGCGTACACCCCTCTGCCGTTCTCATATCTCCTCATTCTCTTCAGGCAGCTGATTTACATCTTCCACCTGCTGGGTAATCATACACTATCTATGAGTAAGATTTGTTTGCACTGTTTCATGGATTGCTGGTTTTAATCTCTGGATTTTTGAGGGCCAAAATCTCAGGTGACTACCCTCCGATACAGCTCCAAATGTAATCTGAAGGAGTTTCTAGTTGCCAGAGACGGGATTGTACAGACATAATTCTATTTGAGAAAAGAAAAATGCTTTTGAGCTTATTTTAAGCTGTAGAGGCAAAAGAATTATCTGTTTAAGTAGCTCTTAAGCAAGTGGGGATTGCCAGTGTAAGCAGAGAAATCTATGGTAGGAAACAAACTAAACACTGGACCTAAACTAAACAACAAATTTAACATCATTCATTTTTGATATTTAGTTCCAGATCTGAACTTTGCAGATAGAATTTTTATCTAACTAGTAAGAGGTGGTACAGCTGTGTTTGTATTAGCAGGCACAAATACTACCTTGATTTCCATTACTTCTATCACATATTGTGGCCTCAGAGTTACAAAGAAATGAAAAACCTTCTGGGCATGTAGACATAATAAACTCTTTCCTAACAAAAAAAAATTAGTCACCCTAACATTTTGATTGTACCACTTGTCACAAGCCACAGGAAAAAAAAAGATGTCATATTTCATCCCAAAGATACTTTTGTCAACAATTATTCATGGAGGTAAAGTTCAGGAAAAATTGCTTTCTACTTCCTCAGGGATAACCTTTATGAATACCATAAATCAGATCATATCTGATTTAAAGCTTTTGTTCTACTTCAAGGGAATTTACAGGTTATCTGTACATAATGTATTAAGCAAATCAATAAGTATAATCTGTATATATTACCAGATTCTTTATTCTTCACACTTCTATTTTTTTAATTTAAATATGTACTGATGCCTTCTGGAATAGAAAGTAATGAAAATAGTATTCTCAAGATTTCATAAAGATGACCATGCACTTGGAAATCAATTATTTCTGTAACAATATTTGGTAAAATAACTTCCATTCTTGTGTGGGACCTTCAGCTTGATAGATGTCAAATATCACTTTGAAGAAAGAAAAAAAAAAGCACAAAATATCTTGTCTTTTACAACTGAGGAAAAAAAAATGAAGTATTTTCTACATCAGTTCTTCAATCATCAGAATATATTATTTTGAGATTATAGACTATGGTCATTCTCTTAAGGATAGGGCAAAAAATGTTAGGGCTGAGTGAAATTAGGATTTTAAAGTGTAACAGGCTCATACGAAAAAGTTGATTTCCAAAAATATCGAGTCAGTTTCCTTAAGTACTCAAAATCCTCATCTTTCAGTGATCTTGACTTCCGAATGTTTTTGTATGTTGATACGTATTCAGCAGTTCAGTACTTCTGAAAACTGCTACGAGATTTCTCTTAGCCCCCCTCAACTTAGTAACTACTTCCAAAAGTGGGGGTTTTTTTACTTATCCAAATACACACAGTAGAACAATTAGCAAACATTTTCTGGTTAAGAACAACTTTACTTTGCCTTTATTTGTATACATCTGTCACATCTGTCATAAGACTTCACTTGTCCAGAAAATAGCCACTGATGTGCTTTCAAGCAGCGTATAAATCTGCCCATGAATTGAGCATATTGTATCCAATGTATCTAAATGCACCTGAGTGTATCTGAGAGTCGTCTAATCATTTCAATAAACAGAAATCTTTTGGGTTTAAATCTTCTTTTCTATATCATCTCATTTATTGATATTGCCTACTTTTCAGATCAAACAATTCAGCCCAGGCAATTTAAATTCTGAGGCATTTCCTATTTTTTAAATGCTTTAATTTGCCGACTTAATATGTTTTCTTTTTCTTAACATATAAATAGACCTTTTGTGATTATTTCTGCTTTTACTTGTAATTATCCAATTATAATTGGAACATAATTCCAATAAGTTTCAAGGAACTAAATAATCATATCACAGCTCTATGGAACTAGTGAAGTTATACTCAAACACAAGTAATTTTTTCCCCAGGAAAGCCTCTCTGCGTTCTACAAGACTGCTTAATGAATAATTTTCATAAAGGGGAGTATTTGTTGGGATCAGATCTCGGTACATATTATACTTTCTTCTTTGCTGCTTTCTCAAAAAAGCTGCTTTTAATCCTCATGTTACACTTATTCATTGCTCATAAATTGTCACATCACACAGAAATTGTTCTTCTTCTCCTCCACCTGTATCCAAGATTTTAATTGAAGTAACCTCTGATTTCACCATCAGACACACTGAGGAGCTCTCAGAAGTGTCACATATACTCTAGCAGTACTAATTCACCATCTTTACAGTGCTGCTGATAGACGTTTCAGCCATAAATGCATACTGAGAGCCACCATTTCTCAAAAGGGTTCAGAAGAAGTTTCCTGACCTTCTGTGTTGCAGTTACCCTGTGAAAGGCTGGAGAAGGGAAATGCCATTTTGGAATTTTACAGTGATTTAAAAAAAAAAAAAAAAAAACCCATAGTTGCTTAGCTGCTGAATACATATGAACATACAGAAACATTCAGAAAATCAGACTGGGAGCTAAAGAGAATATAAAGACCTACAGGGAATTAATTAATTCTTACATATGTCATAGCCTTTAAAAAAAAAACAAACCCTGAGGAACCAAGCAGCACTTAATTGTCGGATACCTGGAGTACCAGGGGCACTTAGTGAACAATCCAGACCGAATGGAATTGTTATGTTTGTGAGCAGCAGGCCTCAAGGACATCACTGAAGCCACTTGTGAGAAAGTACTGAAGCTGCCTGTAAGAAAGTACTGAAGCCACCTGTGAGAAAATAATGAGGCCGCCTGTGAGAAAGTAATGAAGCTTCCTGTGAGAAAGTAAACGAAGCAACCTTGAGAAGAAGGAAAACAGCTGGCATACGTGACTGGGGGGGCTGAACATGAAGCAGGGTGCAGGTGGAGAGAGCCGTGCGCGTGAACACAGAGACTTAACAAATCATATTTTAGCTAGGAGCGCGTGCATGATACAGTTAACCAATTAGTAGAGAGCTTGCACATGATACGGAATTAGAAGGGCTATATTAACGGGGATGTATCAACAATAAATTGGCATTTGCTTGATCATATTGGTCGTCAGCAGTGTCCATGACTTCCGCGTCAGCAGGTGGCGCCCCTCTATTCTGCTCTCGTGGGACCCCACCTGGAGTACTGTGTCCAGTTCTGGAGCCCCCAACATAAGAAGGACATGGACCTGTTGGAGCAAGTCCAGAGGACGGCCATGAAGATGATAAAAGGGCTGGAGTACCTCTCTTATGAGCACAGGCTGAGAGAGTTGGGGCTGTTCAGCCTGGAGAAGAAAAGGCTCCAGGGAAACCTTATACCAGCCTTCCAGTACCTCAAGGGGGCCTACAAGAAAGATGGGAAGAGACTCTTCAGTAGGGCCTGTTGTGATAAGACAAGGGGTAATGGTTTTAAAATAGAGGGAGGCAGATTCAGATTAGATATTAGGAAAAAAATTTTTTACAGTGAGGGTGGTGGGACACTGGAACAGATTCTCCAGAGAAGTGGTGGATGCCCCATCCCTGGAAACATTCAAGGCCAGGTTGGACCGGGCTCTGAGCAACCTGATCTGATTGGAGATGTCCCTGCTCCTTGCAGGGGGGGTTGGACTAGGTGACCTTTAAAGGTTCCTTCCAGCCCTAACTATTCTATGATTCTATGTCTCCACTGAAGCACTGTAAAAAAATGCAAGTTTGGAAATCACAGCTAAATCAGTGAGGGAGAATTAAGAAACCCAAGAGATTACCACAATGCATTTATATAGTCTGAATATGAACTCATGATTGAGATGAGTTTTGCTATTTTTGCAGCACCATCATAGAAAGGCTGAGGAGAGTGGATGAACTAGCTCTATCAGAAGACTAACTGTCTAACTAACCAATTTTTCTATCAAACAAAATGAAAAATAGATGTACTTATTGGACTGGACAGGAATGGATTGTAATGGAATGCACTATTGCAGTTGGAAGGGACCTACAGTGATCATCTAGTCCAACTGCCTGACCAATTCAGGGCTGACCAAAATTTGATGTTATTATGGGCATTGTCCAAATGCCTCATAAATTCTGACAGGCTTCGTGCATTGACCAGCTCTCTAGGAAGCCTGTTTCAATTATATCTTCACAGAATCTTAGTCCATAGAAAAAACAGTTTTTATAATCTAGAGATTTGGTGATGTAGGTTAAGAGAATTTTCCTATAAGAAACCAAAACCAACACTTTTTTTTTTTTTTTGTGAAACAAAGCTAAACTCATAAAAACATGGGATTTTTTTAGGGCATAAAATATAAAAATATTATTAACATTGCAGGTGTTATCTGTAATTATTTAATAACTTATTATTTTCATTATTTCCTCTGTAACATCTTAGAATTTAGATCATCTTAGATATTTCTGCAACAGAAATATCATATTATAAGGAAAAAAAGACTGGCTAGAACCAGTAAGAGAAAATAGCCAGTTATATTACAATATAATATTATATTAAGAATAATATTTATAGTAGATAGAGCTTGGATGTAGCAACTTGGGATTTAAACTGAAATTTATAACTGAGCAAACAACACAAAATACAGTAACATCATTTTGTGGATATTGGACAGCTTAGTGGATTCCTAATGGGAAGATGCAAACCTCTTTTTAACCTGAAAGCTATCTGGTAGCTTATATGGAATATACCTGTGTTGTTTGGTTTACATCAGAGATGTACAACAACACAACCACAACCAGCATTATCTGTCAGCTATTTTTGCAGTTCAAGGAGGGTGTAATTGCTCCATAGGTATGTAAGAGTGAGATACTACTTCCTCTTTAGAAGTGCTCTCTTCAATTTTAACTGGCAGAAATTGAGGGAGAAACTTATGCTATTACCACATGTTCTGCGTTCTCTGCTACACAGTCTGCCTTCTCTGTGCACTCAGACAACTGATATATCATGACCACAAACTGTTATGTGGGCTAGCCTGAGAAACTGTGCTGTCACTGCCACCAGTACGCTGTGAGTGCCCACTCGGCCCCATCAGCCTATGTTTCTCTCCATTCAAGAGAAGTAACAATGCCTCTCTCAGTACAAACACCCGTGTCTGTGCATACTTCCACGAGGGCACGACTGAGAGGGCTTCAGCATCTCCCTTCTAGTTGCCTGCATCCTTGGCACAGCTGACAGCACCACTAAAATACTAATTACAGTGCAGTCCCACAGCTTTTCTCCATCTTCTCAACTGTACTTGCCAGATTGCCTCAGTTCCTAAATACGGCAAGTGAGACTGAAGAGATGAGAAAAGCAGTGGTGCTGTGTGGGAAATGCAAATAGCAGTGCTATGACAACAAAGCAGGGTTTAAACCCGATCTCTACCTGAAGCCCCATTCCATGCGATCACCCACAGCATCTGATCATTTCTATTTTTAAATGCTATATTTTCTAACATGAGTCATTTACCAATCTATTTCTGAACAGAACAGGAAGGACAGTGGAACAACTTTAATCACAGCTAAACCAAAATTAGAACAGAAAATGGATCAGTTCAGTTCCTTTATTTATACTAACCAACTTTAGGTGCACCTATATGAGCCAGTCAGAATAAAAAGAGTATCCATAAGCTCTTTCTGTAGATACTGAGGATCAGAAGCTGGTTTTAAGTGTAATTCAAAACATAGACGTGGGTATTGGAAAGGCCTCCTCTCTCTGAAGCTTTTACTTAGAAAACTGGCTAAGTAATTCAGCCAGCTAAATTAAGAGCTCATCTAAGGGGTGGTGACAGTAACATGCCTAAGCAATGCCTGTAAGATTCACCTTTCTGTCACCTTGCTTTCATTACAGTGTTTGTGCGGATCCAAGCACACTGAGGCCCTGACAAAGCTGAGAGCTTCTAAACACTGGTACAGAACAGTACAGTACAGCAAGTTGAATGTGAGTCAGCAGTGCACATCTACAGTGATGAAGGCAAACTACATACCCAACTGCAGTAGCACATGCATAGCTATCACATTGGTGGTGAGAAGCTATTATGCCCCTTTGCTCAGCACTTGTAGGGCCACATCCAGAATACTCTTTACTGCAATACTGTGTCCAGTTCTGGCACTCAGTATAGGAGAGAGAAATACAAACTGGAAGGAGTCTACAGGCAGTCTCTCCCAACGGCTAGGGGACTGCAGCACACTATATAGGATGAAAGTAAGAGAATTGGGTTTGTTAAGCAATTCAGAAAAAAGGCTGCGAGGAACTCAAATGCAGTTTTCTACCACCGAGATAGTAGTTACAGAGAAAACAAAAGCAGACTCTTTCCAGAGGTGTGCAGGGAAAGAAAAATAAGGCAATTCTGACTGTGCACAAGGAGAAAAATCTTCACCACAAGAGTGGCTAAGCACTGCAGCAAGGCCCTGGAAAGGCTGCACAAACTCCAATTGTGACGATTTTTAAAACCAAACAGGACAAGGCCCTAAACCTCCGAGATAAACCAGGCCTTCAGCAGGACTGTGAACTAGATGACCTCCACATGTCCCTTCTCTCCTTAATTCTACAATTCTAAAACTAAGATTCACACAGAAGAATATACAGGTTAAAAGCATGGCATGAACTGGTTAAAAATCAATATAAAATAGTTTTTTTAAAAAAAGTCATGCCAATGTGTGACATCAGAAGCCTTTATCTCCATGGCAGAACAGTGATGCCTTAGGTACAAAAATGACACCAAAGAAAAGAAGAATAAATCCTTATTAATAAGACTATGATGTTATTGATGACATATTATTATTAAAGATAAAAAAAATAAGCTGTACGGTACTGGAAATGTCATCAAGCACCAAGATGGCAGATATGAACTCATTAAAATATTAAATGTATAAGCTTTGTTAAAACTGCAGAAAGACTGCTGTCTGCACAAGCTACTGAAGCCCTGCTGTTGTTTTTTCAGACTAACTCATCTGACTCATAATTCCCTTGGAAAACTTGCAAACAGAGAATTACAGTAATCAATATGTTACAGAAACATTATTAAAAATATGGAGGTATTCTCATGTAAAATGATACAGAGTGTGGTGGTTAATATATAAATAGCTTTTCTTTTAATAGCCCAAAAGACAAAAGTAATTTTCAGCACCAAGGCTGCCCTTAAAGCTAGTTGCATGTGAGGGAAATACATCTAAAATGTTGAGGGAAAAATCTGTGTCTTTTTCCAAGCTGTTTTGTCTACTAACAACTCAGTTTCAAGATAAATTCAACACGCATAAAATATGCACCATGTTTACATTTGCCCTTTACAGCTGCACTTAGGTAATTTTATAGATGTATGTATAGATAAGCATGGGGTCAGGCATGGATACAGCAAACTGCTTAATACAAAGATGGAGATTGCTTGTTTAGTTGCCTAGCAATAAGATCTGACTCCTGGAAGCTAACAAATACTGATTAACGAATGGAATAGAATTATTTAATGTATCATATAAAACGAACATAAGGCTATTGAAGAAAGGGAAATGCTAGGCCAGAAAAAAAAACAATTTGATCCAGTGAAATCTATTCAGGAAATATGTGATACAAAGAAACTACAATATCTAAATAAAAGAAAGAAACAGTCTGTTCACTCTGTCAATATTTTTAGTCGTCGTTCTTCTTTTAGCAGAACGTCCTATTCCATCTTGGCTAATTGATCTGGCTTTTGCATTGCTGTGTTTAACTTTGCCCAGCCCCCTCAATAGTGTTTGTAAGCTGGAGAGAGAGAGAGATTGAGATTTTTAAATACTGAACTGGATTAACACAGCATTTCTCATCTTGGAAAACACAGTATGATACTAATTGAAAGCTTGATGACATTTACTACACTAGTGGAGAGGCAAAAGTCCACATTTGTGTTTTATTTGTTACAAAAAGGCTTAAAATTGCACTGATGCCTTTTGTCACATTTATAAGGTCTCTTCTCTCAGTTCTTTCAATATTACAAATGTTTTTCTCTCAGCACTTCACAGGCAGAACAGGAAGGTCACAAGCCAAGGATAGGGAGCATACTACAAGTCCAGAACAGACTGGAAGTACTCACTTCTTGCAGCAGTACTGACATTGATCTTTTTCCCTTATAATCTAAATTTAATAGATTAGGCTACATTAAAACCGGGAACACAGAGGCCACCAGATGATATTCCAGCATTATAAGCAGTGTGGACTTGTAATGCACTATTCATGCACTATTTAAACTTGAAAGAAGACACGACTCCTCTTTCTGCTATTTCCAATCTTTCTTTAAAATGTTCTTCTTTAACAAAGCCTTTAAAACAGTACTTCCCAAGATCTGTTTCTCTTGGAGCTGTCACTTAACAGTATTCCATCTGCTTGGGACAGAAACAGTAACAAAATTTCTCTCATGTGTCCTGTTACACCACCATAAATCTAGAGTAACTCCACAGACTTCCTGTGTGACAGACTTACTTGGGGTTTGTCTACACAAGGAAATAAACATAAAGGAAAACTAGCCTCAATTCAGAGTGCCAGCTCTGAACTAACTCCCAGTATAAACATTCTTACCATACCAAAAGCAAAGGCAGCTTTTCTCACTCTGAATATGGATTAAACTACTTTGAACAAAGATGGCCCTTGTAAAATCCAAAGGTGTAATCTCCTTCCACGATGCAGTGCTTCACAAAAATGAAGTTTCAGTATCAGAACCACCATGTTTTCCATCTAGTCATATGTATCCTGCTTCTCAAATGTTCCCTAATTTAATAAGGAGCATTTTTGGATACTGTACACAGCTTTGAATTTTGGCATGAAAATACCCTTTCACTGTCCCCTATTATCTACGTTTGTACAGAATAGCCCTTAACTTCGTACCTAAACAGCACTAACTTTTCCATAAAGACAATGCCTTTATTTCTTAATCTTCCTTCCCCAGTTGCAGAGACTGCTACACAGACTAATTAACTACATCTTGATTCAGTCTTGTACTGTGGCTCCTTTGTCCTTGTTACAGCAGTGTGAAACACCCTTAAATGGGACACAAATTATATTTACTACATGAAAGAATTTACATTACTGATTTTTCTAAGTTGTTCAGACACTACAGTGATATAAACTACACAAATATTTATAAAAGCAAAAGCAGATAAAACTGAAGGACACACAAGTGAAGACTTTGACATATGAATCATAGGAAGTAATTCAACCAGTGTTAATTTACTGAGATGAAAATTGATTGGCTGTTTCATTACAGTTCATTCTGTATAACAGTAATTTACAGACTTCTAATAATTTAATCACTTGTGCTCCTACCACCTATATGCTAAAAAAGCTAAGAGACAATAGTATTTACTTGCACACATCCCTTAGAAGACACTTGCTGTTTTCAGAGATCTGTCAGTAAAGAATAGATGGGCTGGGATGAAAAGCATTGTTCCTAGGTCTTTCTACACACATTTGCAATTTTGAGACTGTACAAAAACATGTGGTTATTCCTCTCTACCCATCTCTCTCATAGATCCTCAGAACAATCTGACACTAAGGAAATCAATGTGGTCAACACAAAAAATCATAATCACATTGGAAAAAAAACTGTAGAGGGAATAGGGACAGAGAGTTGGCTCTGATCTCCTGTTGATTCTCACAAGTTTCATATATATTCTGCGGTGTAAACAGTGATTTCAGAGAGTTTCTGAAAAGAAAAAAAATGGACAGAAATCTCCAAGGTGGAAGTAATTACTTTCCTCATTTGAGGTAACATGGTAATCTTGGCATCTATTCTGATATCACAAGTACAGAATTCAACTTTTACTTTTTTTCCTGTATTATAAGAAATAATAGCTTGAGCTATTAATTTCACTGTCATATGCATCTGTAATTTGAGCTCTGGTCTTCACTCCTTTTTTTCATTTTGATCTCTTTTGACAAGTCACAAGAAATGTAACATATTAACTCTTAATTCATTGTGAAAGTAGTACACTGTCTAACCCGCTTTCATATTTCCATGCCACTATTAGCCTAAGTAATATTCAAAGATCTGCTGCCAATCACATAGCAAAGACCATGTCTAATTTGTAAGACTAATTGAAAGGAACAGGTATTTATGAACATACTTACTTACGATAGCCACCGCCTGCAAACAAACCTATGCTGCCAATGTATAACACAATGTATCTTACTTGGCATATTGTGACAATAACAGGTTATTATGGATTTGACATTTTCCAGTGTTTCACACTGCACAAGAAACCAAAATACTTCATGTTCCCAACCAAGATCCAATAATAACTGGTTACTTATGGTTACTCCACTGTGGAAAATGTGAAAGGGAGATGCTCCAGTGAGTATTTATACAGTCCCTGTATGAAGTGTAACTACTCTTTCCTCTTTTTATCTAAATTATACACCAACAAATAGCCAAGAAACTTTCTTAGCAATAAAATTTGATAATAAAATGTATGTTGCACATATATGTAGCTCAAAACATTTTTTTAGTCAGGCCTAATAGCAAAAGTTATCAAGCTAAATGCAGTATAAATTCTACTCACAGCATCATAAGCAAGGCAGTTATGCCACTCTTTCTTAAATTAGATGTCAGTACGGTGTATGCTGCTTTGTGTAGTCTTATCCTCTTCCTTTTTCACCACCCAAACCACAAACCTTGCTTTCACTGTCCATTTCCAAAATTCCTTTCAAAAATTAGTAATTATAAGGCCTGCATAAATCCTGCAACTGAGTAACAAAAAAAAAAGACATTTTGGTGTAAGCATATTTTGTGTACTTCTAGTTACAAATTTTGAGATTTACACTCATTGTCTAAGTAACCATACTTAAAACTGAGGTAAAGCAAGTGTTGTACTCTCTCACCGTGAGTAGGAAATATCCATGCCACCTTCTGTGTTTGTTATCCTCTTAGCCAGGTATACCTCAGGCATACCCTGCCTGTGAGGCAAGAGGTTGTCCTTTAAGTGAATCCCTTTGAATACTCCCTCTATAAAACCAGGTCATAAAAGCAAGAGTCAATATTACAGTAATCTGATGATATTTTTTTTAGAAGGGTTTAATTACAGCTGTTATCTGCAATAGGCTATAACACCATACAGAGGAGATGGCATCATATGAGGCTAGATCATTAACTGACATCAAAAGGAGGACAAGAGTGTTCTCAGTTCTTTTTTTTTCCAGGCAGCCCTAGTTGCATTGGTATGATTTCCACTCAAAAGCGGAGTGACAGCAATTCTGAGAGGGGACAGCAGAACTGACAACTTTGCATCCTGTAAAAGAACAAATGGTTTGAAACATCAGTGCCAGCCCTTTTAAGATCAGCTCTAACAAGACTAAGGAGTGAGACTTCTGACATCAATTTCTATTTTTTACATTCCAGTAAAATTTGTAGCTGCAAAAGCTTCTTTTGAATCCTGAGGTACATTGATTCTGAGATCTTGTTGGCCTAGAGTATAAATACTGAAGCATTGGGGTTTTTCCCCCGTTTTCTGGATAGCTAGCTAAACTCCAAAGAAAACAATGAATGTTTCTTAGTAATATTTACAGGCATTGGAAAAAAAAAAAAAGATTAAATTTCATGAGATATAATAAACAGAGATATAGATTCTGTCTGCCTAAAACATGTAAATCAATGAAATAGCAGTTTGAATAAAGGAAAAATAATTGAATAAAGGAGCAATAATTGACCGATCAAATTTTGCCATACTAACTAGGATGTGTTTTCTGCTAAAATATCCTTGATCTTGAGAAAGACTTGTAACTTGTGCAAGTTCTTCTGCAAAGATTTGTGGAAAGAGACTATTATCAGAATGGAGGAAGTCACTAATGAGTTTACTATATCAGTGACACAAATACCAGATCTTCAAACGCTGTATCTTACTCAGAATTTCTGCAGATCTAGGTAGTCACTGGACATGAACGTGAATTACAATTTCTTTTAAAAGACTTTTTGTTCTTATTTCCATAGAGAAGTGACAACCATCTACAGGATGTATAGAGTTACATTTGCTGTTCTGCTTTCACACAGGTGCTCAAGGTAGGGTAAAGAGGCCACTGAACTAGGTAAGATTGCACTCAAATGTTTAGAGGGTTTATGCAACTTTGATAAGAGAAGCAAAAGGACTTCAGAAGAAGTATCAGAAACATAGCTGCTAGAAGGTAGAGTACATGCCCAGGTGGGTTTGGTTTATTTGCCTGTATTCTATCTAATGTTTCTGTAGCAGTTATGATACAATTTGGGCAGGATGAAGCTTGTTAAAGATAAAATCTGTCTTCTGTAACTTGGCTTCTACAGCCTTGCAACTTTTGCTAACATAATAAAGAAAAAACAGAGAGGAGCACTCTGCACCCAAAGATCGCCTCCAGTCAATTAAAATGGAGTATAACTGTTCTTGTTGTCTTTCTTTGCCTTGCCTCTTCACGTTGCACTGCTGCTAACAATTCAAAGAGTGCTAAGTAATCATCAATCCCTTTAAGTGTAGTCTTCTTAAAGGAAGTATCTTTTCTGTGAGTGACCCTCTTGGCAATGCATTATCTGTAGATACAGTTATGTGTTGAAGAGGAAGAGTATAATGTTCGTTGAATACAGGTAGGAGGATCAATAATCATCCTCTCCATAATATAATGTAGCTTTATACTAGTTCTTCCTCATCTTAGTCAACTGATGTGACTACACCTAGAATCATAGAATCATAGAATCATAGAATCATAGAATGGTTAGGGTTGGAAGGGACCTTCAAAGGTCATCTAGTCCAACCCCCCTGCAAGGAGCAGGGACATCCCTGACTAGGTCAGGTTGCTCAGAGCCTCATCCAGCCTGGCCTTGAACGTTTCCAGAGATGGGGCCTCCACCACCTTTCTGGGCAACCTGTTCCAGTGTTCTATAACTCGCATCGTAAAAATTTTTTTCCTAATTTCTAATCTAAATCTACCTCCCTCTATTTTAAAACCATTACCTCTCATCCTATCGCAACAAGCCCTACTAAACAGCCTTTCCCCATCTTTCTGATAGGCCCCCTTCAGGTACTGGAAGACTGTTATCAGGTCTCCCCAGAGCCTCCTCTTCTCCAGGCTGAACAGCCCCAATTCTCTCAGCCTGTCCTCATAAGAGAGGTGCTCCAGCCCTTTTATCATCTTTGTGGCCCTCCTCTGGACCTTCTCCAACTGGTCCATGTCCTTCTTGTGCTGGGGGCTCCAGAACTGGACACAGTACTCCAGGTGGGGTCTCACCAAGGCAGAGTAGAGGGGGAGAATCACCTCCCTTGACCTGCTGGCCACGCTTCTCTTGATGCAGCCCAGGATGCGGTTGGCCTTCTGGGCCACAAGGGCGCATTGCCTGCTCATGTTAAGCTTCTCATCCACCAGCACTCCCAAGTCCTTCTCCTCAGGGCTGCTCTCAATCCATTCTCCGCCCAGCCTGTATTTGTGCCTGGGATTGCCATGACCCAGGTGCAGGACCTTGCACTTGGCCTGGTTGAACTTCATGAGGTTGGCACGGGCCCACCTCTCCAGCCTGTCCAGGTCCCTCTGGATGGCATCCCTCCCTTCCAGTGTGTCGACGGCACCACACAACTTGGTGTCATCGGCAAACTTGCTGAGGGTGCACGCTATCCCACTATCCATGTCGCCGACAAAGATGTTGAACAGGGCTGGGCCCAGCACGGACCCCTGAGGGACGCCACTCGTGACCAGTCTCCACATGGACATTGAGCCGTTCAGCACCACTCTCTGAGTGCGGCCATCCAGCCAACTCCTTATCCACCGAGTGGTCCGTCCATCAAACCCATGTCTCTCTAGTTTAGAGAGAAGGATGTCGTGCGGGACAGTGTCAAAAGCTTTGCACAGGTCCAGGTAGATGATGTCAGTTGCTCGTCCCTTGTCCACCGATGCCATCACCCCGTCACAGAAGGCCACCAAATTGGTCAGGCACGATCTGCCCTTGGTGAAGCCATGTTGGCTGTCACCAACCACTTCCTTGCTCTCCATGTGCCTTAGCACGGTTTCCAGGAGAATCTGCTCCATGACCTTGCCAGGCACAGAGGTGAGGCTGACCAGCCTGTAGTTACTTGGGTCTTCCTTATTCCCCTTTTTAAAAATTGGGGTTATGTTCCCTCTCTTCCAGTCATCGGGGACCTCACCAGACCACCACGACTTCTCAAATATGATAGCCAGTGGCTTGGCAACTTCATCCACCAGTTCCCTCAGGACCCGCGGATGGATCTCATCAGGACCCATGGACTTGTGCACCTTTAGGTTCCTTAGATGATCCCGAACCTGCTCTTCCAGTACAATGGGCAGTTCTTCATTCTCGCAGTCCCTGTTACCTGTTGCCTACCAAACTTCAATATCTAAGAACAAAAATGAAGTTTACGCTAAATAAGCACAATTTTTTTTTCCACTTTTAGTACACCCAAACACTGTAGCCTACATCACTAATATCTGTGCAGGAGCAATGTACCATTTGTTTTCCCTTTTACAAATGTTGGTGTTACCAAAATAAGCATTTTTTTCTGTACATATTCTACTTGAAATCAATCCCTTACAAGTTCTGATTGCCATGAAAAGTTAAACTGGGAAACATGGCTTAGAGTACTGAAAAAGGAAAAGAGTTTTAGAAAAAGACTCAAAGAATATAGCTATTGTTTCACTTTAAAGGCAGACAGCTTTGGTCCTTATCACCTCTATATGAGGTGAACTGCTTTGTTTAAGTCCTTGGACTTTCCTTAGTGGCTTCTATGTAGGTATACACGGGAAAAGTAATCTTAGTTTTCTTTTTAAATTACCAGTTCATCTGTGCTGTATTTCTAATCAGACAATCTCATTGCTCAAAATTAATTTGGTTTAACTGTTTTTTTAAAAATTTACTTAGAAAGTGCTTTAATAATTTAATTTAAGACACCTAGCTGAAAGTATCCAAGTTCTAATTTCAATTAATCCATAAACTCTGTGCATTTGGACTCATCTTCCAGAGTGTTCTCCTGCTGACACATCCTCAGCCTTGTACTTTTTCTATTTGTCATAGTATTATCATGATTCTGTATCTGTTTGGCTAAAAGACATAATGTGAGTATATTTACAATATGGTTGCTGGAAGCTAAATTAAAGGGGAGCTAGCTAGAAAGGTATTTATTACTTAAGAAAATTAGGACCAAGGAAGAGAAAGACAAGTGTAAGGAACACCAGAAAGCTTTTACCAAGCTAATTGAGGATGGAAATACCCATTGGCAGAAATAATTTTGACATCATTTGTATATGAATATTAAAAAGCTGAGCTCTTTACTGAAGTTTTCTACTGTAGCTTCTAATCTGCAAAGCTGGACAAACCAAACTGTCTCCTTTCATTAGAACAGGCTTTAAACTTAAATTACTGACTCCTGTTTTTCTTAAGTTTTTCCATCAATGTTATTTAGGAAACAACAGTAATAAACCTGTTATTTTCTAACGGAGCTAGATGAAAATCAGAGTTAGTATATTTGAAGCAAGCACTCTATAGCTCTCCTCTAAGCTTATTGAGATAGAAATTTAATCTCCAGAAATTCTGTAATTCAATCCAGTATCATCTCAATCTAGAGATCCAGCTACTCACATCTGAAATAAACATGTGTCTGTGTGCAGAAATGTAAGTTGGATCCACTCTATGTGCAACTTCTGTTTTGCATACCCAGCATGTAAATGCTAAGCTTGAAAGCCTTGCAAAATTAAAATCACTTCAGTAAACCATTTATATTAACCCGAATAACTACCTAGTATGAAATTATGCTTACATGTATTTTTCACTTAAAAACAAAGCAAAAAAAAAAAAAAAAACACAAAAAAAACCAAAAAAAAAAAAAAACCAACCAACCTACATTTCCTTTTTACCAAGGAAATCCACAAAAAAATGCCCCAGTTGGAGATTCTTCTGATGACAGGTATTTTATTAAAAGTATACATGCAGCTTACCTCCCACCCACCCACCCCCCTTTACCTTGCAGTCCTTCATGAGATTGCTCCCCAACTATAATATAGCTATCCCTGCAGCTGCATGTGAGGCTGTTGTCAGGTGCCAACGCCATACTAGCTCAGAACTTGCAAAAGAACTAGGCTTTTCTAATCTCTTCTTTTCAAACCTTCCATTTTTACTCAAAATTGCACAAGAGAGAACCCAGACAAATTAGATCTTGTTATTCAAATACATATCTTTTTACCTTTTGTTAATGATTACTCATTTCCTAAGTTCACTAAACCTGTGAAGCTGGCAAATGGGAAATTATTCTATGCTGCTAAAATGGCTTGTGTTGCCCCAGAGAACTAAGTATGTTCAATCCACAGAACACTTTTAACATTTTTCTGCTTAAGTTTTACTGTATGACATAAAATCATGCTGTATGAAGCCAGAAATATCTACTGGTTAATAAAAGCTAGCTTCAAAATCAGATTTAGATTTTTGGTGGGGTTGGTTGGTTTGTTTGTTTGTTGGGGTTTTTTTTTTTAAATATCTAAGGGTCTTCAGATGTTTGGCCTGATTTAGGTCACATTCTGATAGTGGTTTCTGTTCCCTTCCCTCGTCTCTCTTCCCAGAGTAGGTATAAGCAACAATATGGGTGTGAATGGGAAAAAGCCTCCTTTATGCAATTTCTTTAGAAACCAAACTGATTTCATCAAAATAGGAAAAAATTACATTATTTCAGTTAGTAGCTGCACTTGCTTTAAATGGATTAAGGACTAAAGAATGTCAATATAAAAATACTCTACAAAAATGCAAAACAAAATACTATAAGTAGACTAGATTTAATAATGGGAATAATAGGTCAAACAATGGAAATGCTGTTTATTGTAATCTAATGGTTTAATGTTCTTAAACCTATTTAAAAATACAGATTTGTAATAACATGCTCATATGTACAAGTAATGATCTTTTTATAGTAAGGAAAGGCTTTGAACTTTTCAGAGAGTTAACAAGGGAAAACAAAATTACTTCACTGATTCACAAAAGGTTAACCTGGATTTATAACTATTTGCCTGATTCTCTGTATTTTTGCTTCCTCTTGAAGACTGAAAATGCTAAGCAGCTTTTCCTCACCCTTTTTCTAGCTCAAGTGGACCTTTGATCCCTAAATAACAGAAAATCTGGCCCTTACAGAAACCTACCAGAGTATTAATGCTATGCTTTGTTATTAATAAAAATTACATTAAGAACAACCATTGATAGCTATTATGTGTGAATATTACCTTAAATTGTAAGAAGACATGCTATATTTCTGCCCATGGAAAAGTAAGGCAAACAGAAACGAGTAGTTCTCTACATCCAACAAAAACCCTTTTCTACAAGCAAATAAAAGTATACACATGTTCTGTGGTGTATTTCTAGGGCTTCCTACATACACAAACTGTGACACAGCATTTTCTTCAATGAAAAAATATTTTGATAATAGCAAGTGCAGTATTTTAATAATAGTAAATAATTTCCTATCCACACTTCTGAGTTGATCAATAATATATTTTTATAAAAATAAGAGTAATGCAGTGCAGCTATAGAACACTGATGCTCTTCCAACTCAATAAACTGTAATTTGTGTTCAGATCCAGTAGGCATTTATTAATATGATAAGTATTTCATATAGAAGATGACTGCCACAAAACCTCTTAGGCAGACAGATTACAATGGAAACAAGCCAACACATTTTAAAACTGCTACAAAGATTATTAGTTCTTAAACACCATACAATCAAACCACAGAACTCACTAAGACATGATATTGCAGGGGTCTAAAAGGTGTCAAAATTAGACATTAACATAGAAAATTGAATACTAGTAAGTATAAAAATTACGAATTATAGAAATGCTTTAAGGTAATTCAAAGATGAATTGGCAGTGGTTAGGAGAAAAGCTCTTCTCTTGGCAAATAATAAAAATGATAAATTTTAAAGCTTTCTGACTTTATTGTAAAGCTGCTGCTAGCCAATGTCAGAAACAGAACACTGCAGTACAGCATACTCACTCTGCTGATGCTAAAAAATATGAACAAATCTATCATTTTTAGACGACTAGAGAATGTAAAAGCTTTGCAGCATACATGTTTCACTGAACTAGACCTGCTAAGATGAGAATCACAGTTGGGTTGGGGTTTTGGTTGTTTTTTTTTCCATAAACCATTCTTTGAATACGTATGCAATCTTCCTCTTTGAAAGTTACGATGATTATGCATTAGTACAATTATATCAGCTAAAAATATTCACTGTTCTAAATGCAAGTCTGAAAGCAAAGCAAGCTGTACTGTTGTGGGCATTGCCCCACTTTGCTTAGTTGCCTGTATGAACATTCACTGATGAACTATCAGTATCTCCCATAATTGAGTATTCTAGGCAGTTTTCACTGTCTAATTATAAAGTCATACCCCAAATACT
Source organism: Chlamydotis macqueenii (assembly GCF_036417535.1). Classification (NCBI taxonomy): domain Eukaryota; kingdom Metazoa; phylum Chordata; class Aves; order Otidiformes; family Otididae; genus Chlamydotis; species Chlamydotis macqueenii. The sequence continues at coordinate 60,747,680 of NC_141560.1, read as the reverse complement.
TTTCCAAATTTCTGACAAAGAACACCATAAGAATCCTGTGCAATTGTAACTGGCACACTAATTGTTTTAGTTAAGAAATCTAGCAAGTCTTCAGGGTCTTAAACAGAGAATAAGTAGGGGGGTTTAATTTATTTTTTCAAATATATCTGATGAAGTATAAAGGACTGGTTCTGAGCAGCAGGAAATCCAGGTGCTGAGTTAAGGTACAGGGAACAGCATTTCAGAAGATAACTGGATGAAAGCAAAATCATTGGTTTTATTAGATAGAAGACTCTGAAACCTACTGCAAAGGGTTTTCCAAAGAAAGGGAAAAGAGAAGTAACCTCCCAGTTAATTATAAGTCCACCACTGTTTAAAAGGGTTGGCTTTAGAAGGCTCTTGCCTCAGTGAGTATTGTTAAACCAGCCTCACTAAAGGTCATCTCCATAGACATTTAGAAGTTTGATACCAATAAATACTCTGCAAATTAAAATCCTGTAGAAAACAACCACATAGCCTTCTACATCACTTTCACACCACTCATGCTTATTGTACAAATTAGGCCGATAACTAATATATTAGTGCATTTTTCCAAAAGACAATGCAAACAGTTCTTATAGTAGTGCATCTGCACAGTATAAATGAGTTCGTCATTAAGAGCATTCTGCTTCAGTAGAAGTGCTTTAAAAGTTGTTTAAATTAAAAATATAGGTGTGTTCTTCATTTTGGGTTTGTTTTTTGTTTTCTGGTTTGGTTTTTTTTTGTTGTTTTTGTTTTTTCCCCAGGCCTTTTTTCTACAGTACAGCTCTCCTTGAGACAGACTGCTATCACAAGTAAAGTTATATGAGTACATTTGGTTAAATGTTTGTGCCAGCTGCTTCATTCATGGGATGGGTCAGGAACTATATATACATGGCTTTGGAGAAAAATGAGGCACACTTGAAAAGGCAGGCAGAAAAACTGTTAGGAAAGTAAGAAAGTGCAGGAGGTGATTATGTTGGAGAAATTAGCATGGAGTAAACTAGGGTGTGAATTTTCAGTGAATTAATTACTCAGCAGTAATTCTCTACATGGATGCTTTGGTTCATATTACATGCATATCTATACTACATTAATGGGGCACTCTGCATAAAAACCAACCTAGCCAGATCCACAACCTGTACAGTGATGAGATGCATTATTTACTGGAGATGGTACACTGCCACACTGCTACATCTACCCTGTCATCAGCACTCCGTCTGGAATCTCCACTCAGCAGGGCTCAGCTCTGTAATCACTGCAATGCAACCTACTACACAGGGTAAGTCAAAGTGATTCCAGCTTGGCAATAGGAAGGAAAAACTCAGTTCTGCAAAGCTCCTTTCCCACATTTTGTGGGTTGTTTTAGTAGACAACAGCAGCCAGTCCAGGTTCTGAGCTATGCCAAATGCGCAGCAAGAGGCATTGCTCTTCCTCTCAGGCAGATGCTGCCTCTGTGACAGTGAGTCCTGTTTCTGTGCCGCACAGTCTGCAACACAGTAGGTTCCTCATGACACTTTACAGACAACCCTCCTCCAAATAACCAGTGGCAGTGCACTCAAGTTAGAATTATCCATATCTTCTGCAAGTTCAGAAGAAACAAATCTAGACGAAATACCATGTCAATTGTAAAACATTTTATTGAATTAAAGCATCACTGGTGTTCAGGGCAAGTGGAAGAGAGAAAGGGGGAAATAAAAGGTGGGGGAGGAATTTGGACAATGCACTAAGGTGACTGATGGATGCAAAGTGATACTGAAATTGATAGCTATTCTGTTTGCTAGGGGTTTTTTTGTGTGTGTGGAGTCAAGGGGATAAATAGAAAAAAAAACCTTGAGATAAATTTGTTACTGAATAATCATGTAAACAATTGAGCTGCTACATTCTCAGGCATCAATAATGGTGTATTCCACATTAGTGGAATTTAAGAAGCAGGTGAAATGTATAAAATAGATGGCATTTCACAATCTTTTTTGTCTTCTGTACTACAGTTCATTGCCTTCATCAGTTATACTAGTGCAGCTGGTCTATGAGGCTGACAAATTGTGGCACAGATGTGAAGGAAAGCTATGAGCAGCCAAGCACAGAAACTTCTTAGGTTCCTACCTGCTGAAGCCAGTGTGAGCTATGGAATAGTATATATCTTACTGGTCTTAATATAATGCAGGATTGAGTCCCAAAAAAACCAATCACAGTTTTAAGAAAACAGTGATAATTTGCTGCTATTCTTTTCCCAACCAAATGCTGGGGTTTTTTCTGTTGTTATGGTAATATTGTATTTTATAGTATGCTTTAAAAGAAACAAAAAATGTGATACTTCAGTCTATCAATATGTACCTACCATGTTTTGCAGGTTTTCTATTCTCTTATCCCCTTCCTCCCCTGTCCCTCCCCTAAATGATAAATTCTCCTTAATTTTCACTTGTGGAGTCTCTGCCCTAAACAGTGTTGGAATGCTTATGCTGGAAACACTGCATGAGAATATTCTGCCATCCAATGCAGAATAAAATTATTCTTCTTCTTCTCACTTTAGTTTTTAAGATTTGCAAGTATTTTTATTACTATTTTTACTCTCAGAATGTTTATTTCAATAACATTAACTGGTTCTAATATTGGTTTAAATCTTGTTGGCTTTGCTGGTGCCTCTAGGCCCACTGACCCCTTCTTTCAAACTGAATTACATTGATTTCAACTGAGTTCTTCACAGTTCTGTTCTTGCAGATCCACATGCGAGGTCCAAGCTCTTGCAGTAATATGACTATCGGTAAATGCAGGGAAGTATCATTATACAAAATTCTGGTATGACAAGTACCTGCCACAGCTATGTTCAACCTTATGCAACATGTACATGCCCAAAACTTACTTTCAGGTAGTTTATTTAAGATTTTCTGTAACACAATCTGATAGGTAAACTGTCTTTAATGCTTATTGGTATGAGATGGGGAAATCTATCTTGAACAAACTTCATCTCAGACAAGATGCGATGTAAGAACTCCTGCATGACAGCACCCTTTAGGCCTGATACAACCCTTGGGACATTGTGGCACATGGTCTTGAAAGTATGAGGTTGGCTCTGGGAAACCGGAAGTTCTGCAATATCATTTGTTTGGACTTGCCGTCTATACAGTTCAAGAGTTATTACATGTATCACTTTCTCCCAGTCATCTGAACTATGAGTCACACAAACCGAAAGCGGAAGGTGTATGTGCGAGCAAAGCAGATGTGGATGTTTGTGGGGTTTATCAGGTTTACTTAGCTCATTTTCTGTCCTGCCCCATCTATGGCAAGTAAGTTCAAATCTTTGGCATGTCTAGGTAGCTGCTACCTCAGCGACAATCTGGGACTGAGACATGACTGTTAAAGGATAAAACACTGGTAAGTTTCTGGAAGTTTCCCAGGACTCAAACTTCCACCTACAACTATAAGCCTGGCCATCTTTGTTTTGTTTAACTGAGCAGGACCAAAAAAAACCAAACCCCACCAGCTGTGTGCTCAGTACAGCAAATATATTAAAATGTCTCTCAAGAATCCTTGTTGTCCCTGGTTTGCCTGCAGGACACTCTGCCACAGACAGGCCAATTAATAGCTAAAAGCACATGCAAAGATAGAAATAGTTTCCAAACCCAGAACGCAAACCTGAAATTGGATCCATACAGACAGGGTCCTGGAACTCAAATGGCAAGTCTCCTCTTTCAAATCCGATTGCAAGCTCAGGACCACAGTCTATAATCAGCTAATTTTTGACCTCAACCAAATTTGAAATGTGTCTGACTGAAGGGAAATTTATGCTTAAATAAATTTATTAAATAAAAAATCCTTATGAGAATACATATATATTAAACTATCCTTCATGAAGGTGACAGAATCGACTGTAACTCACACTCTAGGCTTTTAGAACTGGAGCTCTGTAATGGTTGAAGCACTGGAGCAAACTGCGAAGAAAAGAGGCACCCAAGCTGCTGCCATTAACTGGGTACGCCACTTGCGCAAATTTCCCTTCCCTCCTAGGCTCTACCGCCAACCATGTAGCGTAACGGCTTTCTCGAATACGGATGCTGCACTGCGGAAATGGCACAGTTCAACCAAACTTCATCTGTCCTCCTCCCACTTCAACATTAAAGCCACCCCCGCTCTCGGTTATGATTGGCAAGACGGGCGGAGCCCTTCGCGGCGATTGGCGACTGCTGGAGGGAGGTGGGGTAGGTTGCGTGAAGGGTAATAAAGTTAGTGGGGCTGCCCTGCTGGGCTTTAGACGCGGCAGCGAGTCCGCTGTCTATGGAGGCGTTGGAGGGAGGTGCTGGGCCGTTGCTGCTGCTGCTGCGGTGACTCGGGGACTCGCCCTGTCTCGCGCGCTCCCCCCTTCCCCTCCCCAGCCCCGGTCCCCGGCTCCCTTCCCCTTCCCCCCCTTCTCTTGCCTTTTCCCCTGCCCTTGGTAGCCGCCGGGACCCGGGGAAGCTGACAAGGCCTTAGGGAAGGTGAGAAATGCGGGAATGGCGGGAGAGTGATTTGGGCCTGGGAGGGAACTGGTAGTGCTGCGGCTGCCGCTTAAAATGGCGGCTGCCCGAAGTGGCCGCCATTTTCTCGTCGGCTTCTCGCTTTTTTTCTGCACAAAATGGCGGATCGGGTAGATGGCCGCCCTTCTTGTCTGCTTTCGGGTTATCGTCGGCGCTAAGCGAAGTGGTAGAGGGAGACGGCAGCCCCCGCTAGGTGCGGTAGGGACGCTGAACGGAAGCGTGTGAGGTTAGAGCCGCATATCTGCAGCGAGGGAAATGGGGTCGAGTAGTGCCTGTTCGCAGCTCTGCGCGTCAGGGGGACTGCAGGATCCTCATTTCCAGCTGCGGTCTCTGGGGGCTCCGGGTGCCCGAGAGGTTTGCCCTTGGAGAGGGGTAGCCTTGATGCACATCACGGGCTGCGGTCTTTGGAGCTTTTAGGATCCGCATTGCCCGGAGGCGGTGGCGGGGATTTTCGCTGAGGGCGAGAGGTTTTTTGGTCGTGTCCCCCCCCCCTTCTTGTCTCTCTGTATTAATTTACTGCTGTTTCCGCCCCTCGTGGAGGGGAAAGTGGACTGCCGAGAAGCCGTGTCTGTCGGCAGGAGTCTCTCCCATGTTTCCTGTCCAGGCTTGGGCGGCGAGTAAAGTGAAGGCGCTGCTGGGGTGAGGGTGGTGATGCGGCGGCGGGGGGGCGATACCGATTGCTTTCCTGTCACTTTCCAGACCGGGGCGGGTGCCGCGAGTGAAGGGCGCCGTTTTCCGCAGGCGGCGAAGGAGCGGAGCCTCCTCGCAGAGAACAAAGAACCTGGCGGCGCTTGAGCCTGGAAACGGGCGGCGCCCGGTGGGGGAAGGGGAGGCGGCTCGGTGCGCCTGGAGCCGCAGGCTCCATGTGGCAGGGTAGCGCCTGCCTCCTGCGGGGGGCGCCCCTCCTGCTCCCGCATCCCTTTTGTTCGGCGGCGGCCATGTTGGGAGCCGTTCCTCGTGCCCGCGCGGGCTCCGCCGCCTTAACGGGGAGAGTTGCTTCTGTTCGGCGTTTCTCAGGCTGGCTTTCCGAGGAGGTGACTGTGTGCTCAGAACTACGATGTCCCAGAGTGGATCTGTGATGGATCTCAAAATGCCTCTAGGTTTTTTGTTTTTTTAAGTGCTCCATACGCATTTCTATCCCATGTTAGCTTTCTGCTATGTGAGCAGTGCAATGGAATCTTTCTTCCTGCTGCTGTCTTGCAAGCTAAAATTTAAGTGGGAAGGGCCGATATTATTTCATTATTTAGTAACTTAGTTGGCCGTTAGGACTTGGATATAGAACGCATTTCTCTTACTACATGAAGTGTGCATCTTGTGATCTGGTACTTTTTGAAACTTGACTTCTTTGTCTTGCTGTAATTAATCATAGTTTGTAAGACACATAGCTGGAGGATTCATGCAATTATGCTGTACTAGTAGGAAGAAGGACCCTACACCTTATGTGGTTTGGTGGTTTTTTGTTGGTTTTTTTTTTTCCCTGCAGATGGTCTTGGGGATTGACAGGGTGAATTTGAGACTCTTCTTAGTCCATTATTTTCTTACCTCTCCTCCCCCATCCCCATTGGAAAACGTGACTGTAATGATGAAATTTGCTTGTCTCTTTTAGTATCTTGAGTATTGCATAAATAAGAGTTTTCTTTCTTTTACGAAGTCTGGTGTTTGAGAGTTTCTGTTCTCTAGCAAACGTTTATACTTTTATTGTAAGTTAGATAACTATGTCTGCTAGGAAAACAACTATAATATGAATGCTTGATTTGTCTTTCTAGGTTTTGTTTTTCCCCACTCCGTCAACTTAATTTTATTCTTTTGAAGATTCTTCGTTGTCAAGCCGCCAAAGTGGAGAGTGCGATTGCAGAAGGGGGTGCTTCTCGTTTCAGGTACTAATGTTTTGGGGTTTTTTTTGTGATGTGTGTTTTGGTTTTGTCTGAACTCTTGGCAGTGGAAACTGTCATTTGAGGAGAATTTAAACTTCTGTTTTTACCAAAACTGACATGTAATTGAAAGCACTGGGATTTTGAACTTACACAAGATTACATGGCTGTTTTTTAACAGTGCTTCTTCAGGCGGAGGAGGTGGTAGGGGTGCACCTCAGCACTATCCCAAGACTGCCAGCAACAGGTATGTCATCTTGATTTTCGATGTGGCTTGATTTTAGAGGTGGAGAATACTTGATGGTGAATACTGAGTTGAAAATAGAGTATCTTGAAAGTTGTACAAGGAATACCTACTGAGTTCATGACATGTTAATGTCCTCTGGTTTCTGTCAGGATAGCATATAGTCTGTTAAAAGTGTGTGTCATGACGTGTGTAGGATTTTTCATGCATTTAGAAGATTTTCTTGGGTGTCTCTTTCTTAATTTTTAAGAGAATACTTTACTGTGCAGCAGATGTTGCAGTGTTGATAGGCATAAGTGCATGCTTTTAACAAAGCTAGTAACAGAATTAGCCTAAGTAAGGCAATCCTGAAAGGTTAAAGTGCCAGTTCTTGAAATTGTTTGTTTAAAAATCATATTCTTAAAAACTTACAGCGAGTTCCTGGGGAAAACCCCAGGGCAAAACGCTCAGAAATGGATTCCTTCACGAAGCACTAGACGAGATGACGACTCCGCAAACGACAAAGAACGACATGATGCAATCTTCAGGAAAGTAAGAGGGTAAGTTATTGGTAGGATTATTTTTTCTTCAGTGATATGTGTTTCTAATGGAGAAAAGGAAAGCCTGCAGATATTGAGTTCTGTGGGGAGTGTGTGTGGGGGTGTGGTGTCCTTTGAAAGGAATGAGGCAGAAACTGAGAGGCCAGCGGTAGCAAACACTTGACAAGTAATTTTTATGAGAGGGTTAGTATTTTCAATAATACTTTACATTCCAGTTGAATGGAAAAACTCACTTTCAGTCTCTGTTTATTAGCCGTAAGTAAAGGTAAACTTGGATGTAAAATTACTTGTAGCATACTTACAAGATCTGTAAGCTGGATTTTTTGTTTTGTTTGTTCCTCTTTAGCATACTAAATAAGCTTACTCCTGAAAAGTTTGACAAGCTATGCCTTGAGCTCCTCAATGTGGGTGTAGAATCTAAGCTCATCCTTAAAGGGGTCATACTGCTGGTAAGCTGGCTGTACTTAACTTTAACTACAGTTTTCTTGCATGTTACAAATAGAGATTAGCCTTGTTACTTCCGTATCCCATCAAAACCAGCTAATGTGGTGTTTGATAATCCAGGCCTACAGTAATGTCATTCCTGTTTTTTATGTGAAAAGGATATACTGGGGAGGAAGTAGACTTAATGCCCTAACTTGGTTTTTGAAGTCTGAAGAATCACTAAATGTGACTGGGGATTTTTTTTTTGTTTGCTAACTACCATCTTGCATTATAAAACAATCTTACTTCCCTGGCCCCTCCACTTCCTCTTTTCCTGAAGAACAAGTGTGGTGATCTTGGAAAAGCCTCTTGGTACACTGATTTTTAAGTGTCGTGTCACTTTGTTTTATCTAAGATCAGGTTGGCGATACTAACTTTGATGTTCTGATGATAAACTTAAGATCTGTCCCATTTGTTTGCTAAGGATTATAGAAGGTCTTTGGTAGCATAGAGTAGGCCTTTTCTTTTGCTTCAGCATCAAGATTAGTGTTAAAAAAATCCATTATTTCTGTATGTTCTAATGAAGTAGCAAAAAATAATTGGATATTCTAGATTACATAGAATGGTAGTATTCCATTGTGTGTCTTACAACTCACTTTCCTAATAATGTGTGCATCCTACTACATCTACATTACTGAAAATAAATTCATTTAGATTGTAGACAAAGCCCTTGAAGAGCCCAAGTATAGCTCACTGTATGCTCAACTATGTCTGCGGCTGGCAGAAGATGCACCCAACTTTGATGGCCCATCAGCAGAGAGTCATCCAGGACAGAAGCAAAGCACAGTGAGTATATCTCAATCTGGAATGGTAAGTTTTGCTAGCGTGTATAGTTGCACTGATTAGCTTAATTATTTACTTTGTTCTTTTTTAGACATTCAGACGCCTCCTAATATCTAAACTTCAAGATGAATTTGAAAACCGAACCAGAAATGTTGATAGTAAGCTTTAAAACCACTTTAATACAGAATTTATTTATCTTTTCTTTCAACAGCCATGTTAAACAGGCTTCTTTCTTTTGCAGTCTATGATAAGCATGATGGTCCCCTCCTCCCTGAGGAGGAGGAACAGAGAGCCATTGCCAAGATCAAGATGCTGGGGAACATCAAATTCATTGGAGAACTTGGCAAGCTTGATCTTATTCATGAATCTATCCTTCATAAGTGCATCAAAACAGTGAGTGTTTGAATTGGGTTGGGGCTAAGAGCAAAATAGGACTTCTAAACTGAAAAAACAAATGTTCACGCTGCTTTGGGAATCTTAGAGTATAAAATACCACAAATGTTTCCTGTTAATTATACTGTTTGAAATAAACAGTCTTCTGGTGTGATTAAAAGTAAAATTTGCTTTATTCAAAGCCATGGGAATTGACTCCCAAGTGAAGATGTAGTTTGACCTAAACAGAAGTACCACAGGTACTTTAAAGTAAGTTCACTTAAGGATAAGTACTTCAATTAGCAATTCTTAAACTAGTTTTTGAGTCCATTTGTCTTCAGAGCAAGATGAAATGTTTTCTGCCTGTGCCTGTATATAAAGGTGGCACTTAAAAATGACAATTTATAATATGTTGAAATACCTAATTCCCCTTTACTATTTTAGCTTTTGGAAAAGAAGAAGAGAGTCCAACTCAAAGATATGGGGGAGGATTTGGAGTGCCTCTGTCAGATAATGAGGACAGTGGGACCTAGATTAGACCATGCAAAAGCCAAGGTATGTGCATATCCACTGCAGTCATTAAACTAGGTAAATTCTATGACTAATGCTTTAATTGCCTGAACCGCCTATATTCAATATTTTTTTTTCATAAATAAAAGCTTGAGGTCTGACTTAGAGAGCAAAAGTGCCAACTATTACTCCTATATCAAATCTCTTGATAGCAACATGAGCCAGTCTGAAATGGTGTTAAATGCCTTTCCAGAATGCCGTTAGGGTTATTAGGAAGTCATAAAAGCAAGAATGTTTTATTTCTAAATGCTGCTTGAAAAGATTATGTGAGGAACTGTACTCAGAACATAAATATATCTGTCAGATCACCTAGTTTGGACCTAGACTTGAGAGTTCTGAATGTAAAGATGTCATAGTGATGAGAGTTTTGGCAGGTTTTCACTTTTGACTCAGATAAGGTATCTTGATTGATTAACTTTCCTGAAGTTCTTCTGCTATTGAGGAGATAGAGGTGGCAGGAAAGGGCAGTCTGTTTTATTATTTGATCTTGGATATCTTCAATGTGGTCACCTTTTGTGAAAATACTCAAGACATTGGTCATATTAATGCTCGACTTGTGATGTCATTTTTATTCCTCTAGTCCTTAATGGATCAGTACTTTGCCCGTATGCGCTCCTTGATGTCAAGTAAGGAATTGCCAGCAAGGATTCGTTTCCTGCTGCAGGTATGATAAAATGGCTTCCTGTTTCCTTTTTCTTGCGAAGTTGTCTGGAATCCTTTCCTAGTAATTTGTTATGTTCCAAGGATACTGTGGAGTTGAGAGAACACAACTGGGTTCCTCGCAAAGCTTTTCTTGACAATGGACCAAAGACTATCAATCAGATCCGTCAAGATGCAGTAAAAGTAAGTGTTGCATGTAAAGGCTTTTGCTTAAGTGTTAAAGTGAATCCTTAGGCTGTTTACTCCTAGTCACAAAACTTATGAGATGGACTTTTATAGGTCAGGGCTAGAAACTTTACTTTCTCAGGGACTGTTACTCCAAACTGACCAAAACTAAAATTCCTATTTTAAAGGATCTGGGAGTTTTTATTCCTGCTCCTATGTCTCAAGGGATGAGAAGCGACTTCTTTCTGGAGGGACCCTTTATGCCACCCAGGATGAAACTTGACAGGGATCCACTCGGAGGGCTTGCTGATATGTTTGGACAAATGCCAGGTACGTGGAAACAGCAAGGCTGCTGCGATTATTGTAGTTGTACAGTATTTAAGAAGAACAAAAATTCTTTTGTCTCTTTAATACAGGTAGTGGAATTGGTACTGGTCCAGGGGTTATTCAGGATAGATTTTCACCCACCATGGGACGTCATCGTTCAAACCAACTTTTCAATGGCCATGGGGGACACCTCATGCCTTCTGCTCAATCCCAGTTTGGAGAACTAGGCAAATCCTTTCTGAAAAGTCAGGTAAGGAAGATGTTGGTCACAGGGTGACTTCAGCATGTTTAGAAGCTCTTCTATAGATGCGTATGTTACGGATTATAGATTGTTTATGTTGAAAGACTTCCTCAGATTTGATTCTGATAAGAACTGATGCTCAGCTGATACAAAAAATTCTAAACCACTTCTTAAATTGTGTAAGAGATGAAAGGAATACACTTTTTTTTTTTTTTAAACTGCAGGAAAAGGTGCATGTGGCTTTGGTGGGTCAGAATGGTGTGTTTTATTTAAAAGATAGCTCTGTTTTTAGGGATAGATGCTACTCTCCCACCACCCCTGCTCCTTCTTTCTCCGTTCCTGGCAAATAGAATCTTTATTCCTCTGGTCCCTCTGGTACTACTTACCATGTGATGTACACCACTCCATCATCTGCACTTCTTTCTCTATATCTCCCTTTCTGAAATAGGGGCAAAGCCAGCTCTACCATAACCAGAATCAGGGACTCTTATCCCAGCAACAAGGACAGTCGAAGGATATGCCACCTCGGTTTTCTAAGAAAGGACAGCTTAATGCAGATGAGGTACATTACATGCCTACATTACTTAAAGCCTATTCTAAATATTGCCCAATGATTATAGCAAGACGCGTTATTATGAGGACTAATGCTGGAACTCCTTTCTCCTTCTCCTCCTCCTTCTTTGTCCCTTCCTTTTTCACCTTATCCCTCACTTTCCTTAGGGTATCCAGCATCCTATGAGCAAGCCTGAGATATGAGGGCAATTTTTTGGGATGTCCCTCCCTTCCTGTCACACCTCCCCAAGAACACTACTCTGACATCAGTTCCCATGCATCATATTGATAACAATACATTTAATTAAAACTTAAGAAAATCTTGATCTTCAGAAACCCTGAAGTGCTGGACCAGGCTAAATTTAAAAAATTTTTTTAAGAACTGGCTGATAGGCAAAATGTCAAATGCAGAGTAAACTGCATTATTTTGAGTATTAACCAGACTTGTATCCTGATTTCTGAGCAATTGGTGGAGTTTCATCTCGGCTGTAAAATACATCAGCAAACACGCGAAGTATATTCTTGGGTCTCTAACATACTGCATCTAAAAGAAGTAAATACAGATCTTGCTACCAGTGGCGCTAAATACCAGTAACTTGCAGCAAGTTGTGATTCATCGAGTTGTGCTTTTGGGGGAATTTCTATAGACATGTGGCTGAATCTGTATTTGAGTGTTAACACTACAGAAATGGAAAAGTCACGCTTCAGTTGGTGTGAGTCCATGGCTGTATATTCTTGGTTAGAATACTTGAAACAGTTTGCTTTTTTTTTTTTTTGACTTAATTGTTTACAGATTAGCCTGAGACCTGCTCAGTCTTTTCTAATGAATAAAAACCAAGTGCCAAAGCTTCAGCCCCAGATAACTATGATTCCTCCCAGTGCTCAACCACCACGCACTCAGACACCACCTTTGGGACAGGTAAATATACAAATTACTGTGTATTGTTGGCTATGCTTAGTTTCTTCATACATGTAAGACTTAGACCAATTTCTGATACGGGAAGAGAAAGAAGTCTTTAATTGCATAAAGCAGGATAGACAAAAAGTGTATGGTAAAAATCTAATTTGACTTTCATTTGCCTTTGTACATATTTAGTGTTCCTAAAATTGATAAAAATGTAGGTAGAGGTTCTGCAAAAAAAAACCCCAAATTCTGTAATCTCTTTTCAGCCTCCTCAGCTTGGTCTTAAAACAAATCCACCACTTATACAAGAAAAGCCTGCAAAGACCACCAAGAAACCACCTCCTTCGAAAGAAGAGCTGCTTAAACAAACTGTAAGTTAAGTATGCAATGGTGATTCTTGAAGCCTTGTATATGCTTTTCAAAAATGAATGTTTAACTTTTTTTTTTCTCTAGGAAGCTGTTGTGACTGAGTATCTGAACAATGGAAATGCTAATGATGCTGTCAGTACTGTGAGAGAAATGAGAGCTCCAAAACACTTCATTCCCGAGATGTTAAGCAAAGTAATTATTCAATCCTTAGATAGGTCGGATGAAGACAAAGAGAAAGCAAGTACATTGATCAGCTTGCTCAAGCAGGAGGGAATAGCCACAAGTGACAACTTTATGCAGGTACTGCAATCTAGGCTCACAGTTCTTGTTGCTTGGCTGTTCGTGATGTTTAGCTTACATAAAGGCAGCATGGAAACTTCTTTTTAAAGTCCTGTTGATCTGAGGAGGTAAAAATAATGTATAAACCTGTGAGGGGCATAAGTAGTGATAAAAGGAAGAAATGTAGGTACAGGATTTCATGAACTGGAAATCAGGAACCTCTTGGCAGGTGATGCAGTGCCGGAAAAAAAAAACCATGAGGCTCCTGTAGAGTAAGAGTATGAGAATAAATAACTTGTAACTTCAACTTCTGTGTGTTTACTCTTCTTTAGGCATTCCTGAATGTATTGGACCAGTGCCCCAAACTGGAGGTGGACATCCCATTGGTGAAATCCTACTTAGCACAGTTTGCAGCCCGTGCCATTATTTCGGAGCTGGTGAGCGTTTCTGAACTGGCTCAACCACTGGAAAGTGGCACCCATTTCCCTCTCTTCCTGCTTTGCCTTCAGCAGTTAGCTAAGTTACAAGATCGTGAATGGCTAACAGAGTTGTTCCAACAAAGCAAAGTGAATATGCAGAAAATGTTACCAGGTAAGAGGTATCACGTAGGTTTTTATGACACCACACGTTAGCGTATGCAAGATGCTTTCTCCTAGTTTTTGGTTGTTTTGTTTTTTTTTTTTTACACCAGAGTAAAATAATGTACAGAATTAATTTGATGCAATCAACTGTTAGTTTCTTCAGAATTGTTTCTTATGAGGTGGTTAGACCTGTGAACCATTGACAGCTTTTGCTTAGCACCAGCACTTAAGTGTGTCTGTCTCCTTTACTTGTCAGAAATTGACCAGAACAAGGACCGCATGCTGGAGATCTTAGAAGGCAAGGGGCTTAGCTTCTTGTTCCCACTTCTGAAACTGGAGAAGGAACTGCTAAAGCAAATAAAATCTGATCCATCCCCTCAAGCCATCTATAAGTGGATTAAAGATAACATTTCACCCAAACTTCACATAGATAAGGGATTTGTGAATATATTGATGACCAGGTGAGATGTTACCTTAATGTAGGTTAGGCACACTTTGTTAAGCTACTAGTAGGTCACTAACTCTGTAAAGACTAACATGTAGCTCTGTGCAGGAAAGGGTAGAGTGCATGGGGAGGGGGATATATTGCTCTGAGTGACCCTTATCTGTATTAAACACCCTTTGTGTTTGAGAGGAAAAGTAAGTCTTCAGGCTTGCATCAGTATGAAGTGTTGCTTTTGCTTGGGAAGAAGTCTATACCTGTTTGTTTTTTTCTAAAATGCTTCAGAACCATAACAGAAGCAAAACTGGCATTTTCATGGTGCAGTCAACCACAATACTAACCCACTGCAAGTGCCTAACTTGTGATACAAGCAGGATGGTATTTTTAGTAAAAGCTAGCAAACTGAACTTGAAAGTAACTGTCTTCTTACTGGTTTAGAGCATAAAATACAACTACTATATCTTACTTTACAGAACTTCACTCTTTTTTTTTTTTTTCTTTCCTTCAGTTTCTTGCAGTATATTTCTAGTGAAGTAAATCCACCTAGTGACGAATCGGATTCTTCATCTGCTCCATCTAAAGAGCAGCTAGAGCAGGAAAAACAACTGCTTCTTTCCTTCAAGCCAGTAATGCAGAAGTTCCTCCATGACCATGTTGATCTGCAAGTGAGTGCTTTATATGCACTCCAGGTGCACTGCTACAACAATAACTTTCCAAAAGGTATGTGCATTAAAGTGTTCTCCAAAATTTAACGTATCTCCTTGCTTGTGTCTTGTGTACGGCTTTAAGACTTGTCACTATATTTCTTATATCCAAGTAAGCTGTTCAGAAGGTTAAACCTAAAAAAAAATTAAATTTACTTCTATAGGCATGTTACTGCGCTTCTTTGTTCATTTCTATGATATGGAGATCATTGAAGAAGAAGCCTTCTTGGCATGGAAAGAAGATATTACTCAAGAGTTTCCAGGGAAAGGCAAAGCTTTATTCCAGGTAAATTTGCTAATATTAGATATGTCTTCTGTGATCTTGCTGCACTGGAGTGTTTAAGAACCCTTTCAAACAGTGTTAAGATTTGTTAAGATGTAGAAACTTGATGGAGTATTTCACTAGGAAGGAGTAAGGCAAGATGATCCAAATCTTTCTTTATTAAAGACCTGCATTTAGTGTGAAGTGTGGATGAAAAATTTTAAAAGTAATTTGGGGATAAAAGTAGTGCTCTGCAGAAGTACATAGTGGGGAAATTACTTCTACTCCCTTAAACCAATTTTATGTAACTGCAGGTAAACCAATGGCTAACCTGGCTGGAAACTGCTGAAGAAGAAGAATCTGAAGAAGAAGCTGACTAAAGAACCAGCCAAAGCCTTAAATTGTGCAAACATACTGTTGCTATGATGTAACTGCGTTTGACCTAACCACTGCGAAAATTCATTCCGCTGTAATGTTTCACAATATTTAATGCAGAGGTATGTCAGTAGGATATTCTCTGCAAAAGGTTTTTGTAGTGTGTCTTAATAGTCTACAATAAAAATATTTCAAAGTATCTTTAGTGTTTAGATAACAGTGTATTAGCAGCATGCAATAATTACATCCTAAGTTCTTGAGCAGAAGCAGTCTGTTGCAAGGGTCTTTGCTGCCAGTTATCATAGGCTGTTTTTAAGTTAGGAAACTGAATAGCAACACTGAATACTGTAGAAATGCACTTTGCTCAGTGTAATACTTGAGTTGTTGCAATATTTGATTATCCATTTGGTTGTTACAGAGAATCCTTAACTGTAATCGATGGTTGTTGCCGTAATAGTATATTGCCTGTATTTCTACCTCTAGTAATGGGCTTTATGTGCTAGGTTTTAATATCCTTGAGCCTGGGCAAGTGCTTAAGTCTTTTAAAAAGAAACAGTTTACTTGCACAAAAATTGATCAGCTGAAGAGATGATATAATGCCCTTAGGAGAGGTTTTTGTGGGTGTGGAACATGACATGGTAAGAAATTGGAATTGGTCCCTCTCTTATAGTACTGAAATGAAGTCTACTTAATTTATCAAGACATGTTCATGCCCTGATTTTATATACTTGTCTCTATCAATAAACATTGTGATACTTGACTTCTTTCTGAATGTCTCCCAGCAGAAAAGCTTTTATTGGTAACTAGTTTACTTTTATGGAAGGAAACATCAGTGGGAGTTGACTGAAACTGGGACCGTCTTTAAGATTCTTTTTGTAGTAATTGTCTTAACATGCAAATAAATTCTAAATAAGGTCACAGACAAGATTAGACACTACAGATTTGCTATGACAGGAGGAAAGTTAAGGAGTTCTGCTGAAGAAATGGTAGGAGTTTTGCCTTGTGGCCCAGTGTATGCTTCATCAGTGAGTATGTGCTTTTTAACTTGCTAATACTTTGAACAGGTCAATGCATGTCTTTTAATCAAGTGGTACTATTAGCTGCTTGTTTCTGAAATCAAATTGGCAGAAAAACCCCATAAAACAGTTTAATGATATTGCATTGTACAGACTTGAGATGTCATCTATTAAATACTCAAAATACCTTACTTCCTAGAACCTTGTCCCTAGTGAAATTTTTTTTTATCCTTACTGATATGCAAACTAACTATTGAAAGGTGATGTATATGTAATGGCAAAACAGTCATCTGTCCTTGAATGGAACTTGTTTTTGCCAGTGCTGGAAGTGCTTTAGACTATGCACTGTCTTTTCCATTGTGGGACATCAAGAAGTTGAACACAGGAATACTACTTGAGATAGTAAAAGGGCTTGTTTTGAGGGGAGGGATAGATTGCATTTGGGTCTTGTTCTCTAAATTTGCTGGCAACTTGCTGTGAAAGGCAGGTTTCTTAACCTCCAGTTAAAACTAATGAGTGGCATCTTCTGTACTTCTAAGTTAGAGTCCTTCAGTGGGTTTCTTCAGATGCCTCAGTAACTTGCTGTAAAATGTGTAGCCCAGTAAATCAAGTTACTGTGCCTCTCTAAACCAAATTATGTTCTTCAAGGGTATTTAACGTGAATTGCTAGCAGAAATTCTGTGACGCTTAAAGACTGTTTCCATGTTTCAGAAAAATGTGGCATATCTAGCCATGAACAGGAGAGCAGGATATTTCTCTGGATTCTAGCTCAATTAAGAGAGAAAGGAAAGCATTAACTATACTTGAACAGCTTGAGGTTGGGAGCTGGCTGTTATTGATGTAGCTGCAACTTCAGTGTTAGTGACATCACAGGGCATCCAAAAAAAGTTCATAAAGGTATGTTTTCCATTTCCAAAGCTTTCCATTGCTTCAAAAATAGCTGCATGGAAAAACTTTGCTATCTAGTAAAATACAAACCAGTTACAGTATCTCCCTGGATCTGTTCCGATCCAGGTATAACAGAATAAGCTTCACTTTTAGATGACCAAGAATTTTCTGGAACAAAATTAGGCCTTTTTTTCTGAGGTTCAGGGACTGAATAGGATTCTTTAGGTAGAAGTTCCTTGAATGATGTGGCTTTTAATGTGGTGATGTTAAAGTGATATAGACTCATTTGGGTTGATTTTGTAGAGCTCACATCCATTTCTTCTGACAGATTCCATACAGCTGGTGGGTTATGCTCAGTTAATGAGTTAATTGAGCAGCCATGACAGCAGAGTTACACTTGGTGTAAATACATGGCTAGAGTGAGAAAAGCAACTATCTGAGTGGGATTTTCATCTTCAAATATTTTGAAGCTTATAACAATGTAAATTACATTTAGTATTTGTTTATGTTAGCAGTGGAAGTGCCTGAAGGATCTGATGTGTCAAGTATTCCCAGAATTTTATTATCTAAGGAGATATGCAAAACACTTAAGTTTGTGAGAGGAAAAGGGATCTTTAGCTGGTTTGATAAAGTGTGTGAAGAATGAAGAGTTTATGTAATTTGTTCTATTACAAAATAGGTGTGTTTGGTAGGATGAAGTGAAATTTGAGAAATGAAGGGGAAGTCAGCACAAACATTAGAATTCTTGAAATACAGGTGAAGGTTTGATTTGCATTTCTATGGTGAATTTGTTTAACCCTTTAAGGAAAGACTGTATTCTTTCAGAATTCATAGTTAAGATTTAATCACTTTTAAAGTGTAGAATACTGGGTGACTGGCCTTTCTTAGAGAGCACTCTTGCAGATCTGAATTAAGTATTCAAAATAATACTAAATTACACTGTGGTTAGAGTTTGTTGCGGTAGAGGCTTGTTTTGTTTCTGCTGTTAGCAAGGGCTAGTACTGTCCTCTGCTTCAGCTCAGAGATGCATGGTATGATCAGGTACTTGAAAATACAGTTAATTGGAATTGGTCTTCTAATATTTTTCCTATATATTAGTCAAATTATAAAGCCAATGTCTATTACATTTTGGTGTTGAGAATTTACATTCTGAGGAAATGAACTTCGCACATTCCTGTGATTCTACATTGCCATTATTATTCAGCAACAAGGTGACATCATACAGATACATGTCTGGAGAATCAGTTCACAGCTGCTCCTTTACAAAACAGTTGCTCTCCTCAGCAAAGTGATAAACAAGGTGCCAAGCATGTGTGTTAGGCCATCTCTGCATTCCTTCTGAGCCAGATGCATAAAGCAGGGGAAGTATGTAAAGCCTTGTTTTTCTCCATCTGTACACATATACAGATGTGTATTTTGTATATATGTACATCATATACATAGTATATATCCCCATTCATTTGCATTCCTTTAGTTCCTCTTAGGCAAATACCATTCAGTTACTCAATTACTTTAAGCTGGCATTGCTTGCTGAGTTTATATTTCAGATTCTGATTAACAGCAAAAGCATTAATTCTAATCTCCCCAGGAGCGTGTACTCAGGTGCAGCTGATGCTTTAGCTTTAAACATTCTTTCACCATGGAGCATGGTGAGCTAATCTGAGAAGTTAGGACTGTCTTTTTCATAGAAATAAAACTGTTCTGAAGTAGAGCCTTTGTCTTCAATAGGTGAAACCTGTGGAGGCCCACTGAAATCAGCAGGAGTATACTGCTCATAGCAGTCCAATGGCTGGAATATCTCCAATAAAATGCATCTGCAGTATAAGCCCTATTAAAGATGTTATCTTATCAACTGCCCTTACTGAATTCTTGCCACTACAAATTCCATTCCAAAGTCCTTCCATCATGAAGGACTGAAAAAGTACTCAATTCAGGAAGAATGCCAATATGCAAATAATTCAGTATCTTGCATATTCTTCTAGAAGACTCTGCACACTTGATCTGGCTTGTAAGAGGACATTTCATTGATTCAAACTCTTCCCTCTTGCTTGGTCAAAGAATATAAATTCAAGTAAAACTGTTATTTCTGCCATCATATGAGCTTTGGATTTCATCTTTACATGAGGAACATTCAAGATGATAAGAAGGAGCCAAATCCACATATTATCTGTGTAGTAAAAGACATAACCAGCATCTGAGAAATTGAACACTACACCCTGGAAACACACACTAGAAGCATGGGCTTTTCTATAGAACCTACTGCATGCATCAGAACAGCTCTGTTGTACCGCTGTGGTACGAGTACATATACCCATAGTGGAAGAGTCCCAGGCTCACTGCAGCACCATAAATTTGAGTAAGAGTTATACAGTGTATTGTCTTTGCATACCTACCACAGAACTTCTGAGAGTTCCATCTTGATTTCTCAGATGCTGATTTGCTAGATACTTTCACAGATGCACAAGAAATACTGAAGTTTCACCGACACTATGAGGAAAAACTCAGTGTTGATGTTTGCTGAAATAACATTTCCTAAATTTGGAAAAAAAAGTCTTAATTATAACACAAAAAAAAATTATAAAAGCCAAAATGTGAAGGGAACTAGTAGATGGACACCAACTGTACACTTTAAGTTTTAGAATGTGATCAAGCCTCACATAAACTCAATCCTACTTGACTGTTCTTGAGGGGAAAGAGAGGGGTAAATTACATCTAAAATTGGAAACTAATTCAAATGAATAACAAAGATAATGTCTGAGTTACTGTATTGCTGGGTGGGATTCCTCCTACTTAAATTTAACTATCCAAATGTTGAGTGTCTAGACATCTATACACTCCTTAGGCAACAGACAGAAACAGGTTCCTCAGTGATTCATTCCACCTATCTTAGATAATTATTTTGGGATAGGATGATTCACTCTCTGGGGATGCCAGTATGTGGGCCTCCATTGGCTCAGGCAAGGTGTCTAGACTGCTAATTTTTAGATGTCTGAAGATAAATGAAAGTCATCTAAATCACTTGGCTATATAACACTGTAATAAAATTTGCCATAGTTCCATATTAACACATAATTGCACTGTACTCAAATAGTGTGCTCTCGCAGTGTTCTACCATGATTGGGCACATCCATGTTCCTGACACCTGCTGAAGGCACAGCACAACTGTCCCTGAAAGTATTAACATTAAGAGGTTGGTTCATCAAGACCAAGTTTTTAAAAATATGTTTATTGTGTTTTTATAGGACAAAATAAAATGCAAGAACATAATAGGAAATAATATACATTGAAACCCAGTTTCAAACTGTATTGGTGGAACCAGCTAAACCTCCTGTTTCTCACAGTGTTCTGGAAATACAAATGTCTAAATTTCTAGAAATGGTGGAAGTTCAAATTGTTTGTTAGTCCACTTGGGTAATATACCCTAATAGAAGTTATCATTTGCTTTAAAGTTTCTGCCCCAGAAAACCTAAGCCCCACTCTGGGGATTAGCTGGGAACACTGAGACTCTCATACTTTGGCAATCTCCAACAATTTTCAATTACTTTTGTTATTAAAAATTTACACCTTATTACCTCTTTTAATCAAGTTATCCTGAACGTTTAGTCACTGAATCTTGTCTTGATTTGCTCTAAATATATTTTCTTTTTTCTGATCACAGTCTTTGATTTGTCTTGGGAAACAAAGTTAGAACTTAACGTGGGAATTTTCTCTATACAACCTTCACAGCAACTTATTTAATTAGCATTTTAAATTTAGATATGTGACCTGTGTAAGAAAAATGAGACGTGCTGCAGGAAATACATACATCTGCAGGAGAAAAACAAAAATACCAATACACAAAATTTTGACCATAATGTTTCTCAAGGTCTCTAACATCAGTATTTTTCAGTATCTCCTTTCAACTCTTATCTTTTCATGCTCTACATGACTTTCTCTAAGATAACTTTTTCATGGTTATTCTGTACAACTTCAATTTCCTTTCAAAATAATTATTTTCTATTTGACATTAACAATGGCTGTAATTCTTTTAACTGAAGTGCATTCCTTTTTACAACTCTAAACTTCATAGGTTACTATGAAGTTAATCGTAGCAATTTAGTTGTGTACTGGTTTTATTGAGGGGAGGGGCGAGGGTGGGCTGCAATGGCAGCTTCTGTAAGAAGCTGCTAGAAGTTTCCCCTTTGTTCAGTGGACTCGGCCGGGCCTAGGGTGGACCTGGCACTGGCCAGGGGCAGCCCCTTTGGTAACAGAATGTTCCCTGATAACACCTCTGCGATAACATGTTTAAGAAGGTGGGGGGGGAAACCAGGGGAAAAAAATAAACAAAACCAAGAAAAGACGTGAAGACGCTGAGCGGGGGCAGCGAGGGGGAGGCATGAGCCTTGTGGCCCTTGCAGGCCTCACCCTCTGGCTTCCCGCCAGGCGGCCGACTGGGCCCAACTCCGCCCAGCCTGGCTGCAAGAAGTGGAGAGGAGATGAGATGTGAAGGGAACCTGAGAGGCATCTGCCAGCCTGTTGTGAGGAACGGCTGCAGACGCCAAGGTCAGTGAAGAAGGAGGGGGAGGAGTAATGCAGCTCCTGGCCAAGATTTCCCTGCAGTCTGTGATGCAGCCCACGGTGAGACAAGCTGTGCCCCTGCAGCCCATGAAGGTCCACAGAGGAGCAGAGATCTACCTGCAGCCTGTGGAGGACCCCACAGTGGGACAACCGTTCCGGAGGGACTGCACCCCGTAGAAAAAGACCCCAACGCCAGAGCAGTTCATGAAGGACTGTAGGCTGTGGAAGCGACCCCACATTGGAGCAGAGGAGCAATGTGAGGAGTTCTTCCCCTGAGGAGGAAGGAGCGGCATAAAGCCGTGTGTAATGAACTGACCACAAACCCCATTCCCTTTTCCCCCCGTGGGACTCGGGAGGGGAGGTGGTAGAAATAATGTTAAGCCCGGGAAGAGAGAGGGGTGGGGGGAAGTTATCTTATTCTCTTTCTCATTATCCTGCTTTGGTTTTAATAATAAACAAATAGTTTTCCCCAAGTTGAGTCTGTTTTGTCCGTCACTGTAATTTGAGCAATCTCTCCCTGTTCTTATCTCAAATCTCTAGCCTTTTTTTTCCTTCGTGGAAGGTGGGGGGAGGGAGAGAGAGACTGCATAGTCTGGTCACGAGTAGGGCTAAACTAGGACAAGTTGTCAAATTACTGTTACTGACTTCTTTTGTTAAAAAAAAAAAAAAGAAAATAAAGCTCCAAGTAACAGGTTTCTAAACATCATTCCCAAGATTAAGTGTTTACAACCAGGGGCTACAGCACTCTGCCTCTCAAGGCAGCATGCACACCAGTTCACATGAAAGGGAAGAATCTTAACCCTCCTCACAGTGTTGATTTTTTGGTTGAGTGGTTTGGGGTTTTGGTTAAATACATATCCCATTAGCTACTTGGAGCACATACAACAAAATATATTCCACACATTGATCAAAATTGTCACACGCATCAGATGGATTTCTACTTACAGAAAAAGAAATCCATCTGTTGCCTATGGAATAACCAGCCTTGCTGTACCTTTTCTCCTGTATCCCCAAAGTTATAATACCAGCCCATTTTAATTGTAACAGATCTACTAATTCCTAAAAAGAGATCATAAAAATGCATCCTCTTAACTACTAATAGAAGCAATATCTGCATTTGTAGCAATTAACAGCATTATAAGACAGTGACTTCACAGCAAATATTACAATTGGGCGTTAAACAAAATCAAATTGGAAGGCAGGAGGAAGGATACTAAATATTAGGATAAACCCATAAGTCTAGGGAGATACACATTCATTGGACTGCATCTAATGCAGTTCTGATTCACATTATATCATCTGTGAGCTTGTAGGTTTGTCTAGCGAAGCTTTTCCAGATAATCCACATAACAGAATTTATGTCAGGATCTACCTGACATGTTTGACAGTATTCTTGATGTGAAGTCTACACCTTTCTGTTCAGCTGTTAGTTTTCTTCTTTTAAACTGTCTCAAGCACAGCTGCCTCCTTTTTCTCTTGAAATGGCTGCTCCTGGTCATGAGTTTCTGCCCAGGCTTTCTCTGCCTTTGCTAGAGCCAGAGACGCCTCCACTAAGCATGAAGCACAGATCTACTTTCTACTGGGAAGCATATAGCTGCAGCCTCAGCTGCAAGAGGTCCAAAAAATGAGATGAACATTTCTATAACCTAACCTCAAGCACAACTGAAATACCAAGAAGAAATTTCCTAGACAGTTGTTTAGTTGGGTAGCTTCTTCAAGAAATTCTGAAAGAAACATCTAAGCTGAAACACATCTGTCATGTCCCTTGCTGTCAGGGAACGAGGGTTACTCGGGTATGACTGGAACCCTTTGTACTAGCCACCTCTGAAGTGATTCAGAGCACTACAGGTGCCAATACCATAGGAACTGGAACTTTAAGTCTTAGTTACCTCCGGCACCAGGTAGGGCTTAGCATGCCTCAGGCATCAGGAAAGTATCTTCCTTTTCCCCTGTACACTAGAAAAGCTAACTACAGCGTGATAATTCTGTTAGACTAAGTTAGCTGTCAGTTTTCCAGTGATTTACAAGCTGCTTATTTATACTCATCTGGGTTCTGAGAGGTTTTTTTGGTGGGTTTTTTATTCTACATCTCATCTTTCCCCCAGTGATTGATTGTGTTTCATTTTTGGGTGGTTTGGTGTTTTGTTTTGGCTTTTTTTTTTTAGGTTTTATTTAAAAAAAAAAAAAAACCAAACAAAAACCAACAAGTAATCATGGAAATTTTCCACAAACCAAATAAACACATGTGATTATTTGGCACCCTCAATGATTGTGCCACTATAACCACAGCCTATGCTGAAACTTTCCAGAAGATATTGATTAATTGCCTACAGAAAGTACTCTGTAAAAACAAAGCAGCTTTGCAAGCAGTTTACTTAAGACAGCAATTTAATCAAGGGATGCCTGGCCCAAAACCTAGCTCTTCAACATGGAGATCAACAATGAAGATTAGCTTTTAGCAATAAAGGTTTAATTCTGTAAGACAATTCTCACCCCAGTTTGTTTGCAAGTCATACTCTTGGCCAGGACTTCAACCTTTCTAATAGTAAAATTATGTGTTTATATTCTTCTCTTTTTAAATTAATACACTCAAAACCAAAACCAGATCATTTTCACTATCCTTTCTATTATGAAGGAGAAGAAAGAGACTGTTGTACATGTTGGAGACAGTATTCTATTATTAATCAAGCAACAATGCTTGCCATTTTATAATCAGGTAAGTTACAACTGATACTCCAAGGACCTTGTAGATCAGACATAAAGGGTCTGCCATGAATTACAGGAAACTATTCTCCTGTTTTGAGTTAATGGCTAAAAAAGTGTAAGTCATCTAGAATTTAAAAGACACTGACCCAATCTATATTATTCTATTTTTGTAAATACTGACTACATATGCTTTCAATAATCTAACTAAACATAAGAAAATTAAATGGTTACAAACAGTACAATAGCTTAGCAAAATTTGTTACTGCATTATCATTAAAACCAACAACCACAAAAATTAAAGTAATAATAAAATTTAAAAATAGCTGGAGATCAGAACAAGTTTGGGTTCCAGTATTTTAGGTACACCCTGGCAGTTTAAATTCTATTCAAGTCACACAAGTCATGAAAGGGTTAAAAAGACTGAGTGATTTTTCCTCTGCACATTGGTATTAGGAAAAACATACTAAATGAAATTCAGGTCTCCTGACATAAAATTTGTAGCCCACCTTTTTGCCATCTCCTTGTCCGCTGTGCTTTCTCACACATTTATTAAAAGTAACATCAAAGACAAAAATGTATGAAAATAGTAAGAAACACTACATCACTTCAGCTGGAATAAAGAAATGGGACAATTCACAGAAGTACAGTTGAAGGTAACCGCTAATATTTGTAGGCAATTTACACCAAGACAGTGAGCAATTTAGAATTTGCAATTCTTTTTTACTGAGAATAATTTCTAAGCAAATACTATAGATGTTACCAACCTTTCTCTTCTGTACAAGCTTGCATTGCAGCCAGCTCATGTGAGCCTTGGGTTCTTCTTGGATCACAGCACTATTTGAACGAACCAGACAAATCAGCTTAGATCCATGATGTAGGTACAGCATGGCAGTTGAGAGAGGTGGTCAAGGCATGTTTTTCTCCACATGGTCCACTAAAACTTGTTTCCATTAGGAATGCACATAACTCCATTGATAATGCTGCTGCTTATACAAGAAAGTACCTCTGCAACTGCAGCCATGGACTGCTGTTCTTACATGTGAATGACTTTGTCCCTAGATGATGTCTTTTGTGAATTTTTTTTTTCAATGTGTATTTTTGTTTTATTTTACTCTGACATTTTCCACTCTCTGGTTTTATAGTTGAATAGATCAATAGCTCCTTTCCCCTCCACTGTTTAAAGACCATGGAAATCAAAACACTCATGGCCAAAGTGAGTGTCTCTTTGGGCATTAATTATGAATAAGTGAGTGCAGAGTTAAAGAAAGCCAAAAAAGAATATCCAAGTTAGAAATCTGGAGATCCAAGTAATTAAGTAGCAAGACCATAAATAACATCTATTTTAAGCACTAGTCTGACACATCCTTTCTTTTTGTTTCTTTCCTTCCCTGTCCCTTCCAGTAATACCATTTTGTTTATATGGCAATACCTAATTACCTTATATCCATAACTCAGCTAATGCCTGTAAGGTTCTTTTGCCTTGCACAAACCACAAACAGCCTACAGACTGAAAAAAACAAATGAGGAACCCTCCAAGAAAGTTATGGGTTAAGACTCCTGCAAGTACACGTTAATTGCCCTGTTGCAGTGACCGTAGAACAAAACAGATGAATGAAGACGAGGACTAGTCTGTACAAATACTAGGTGGAAAACCCAGGGCATTCAGGTATACATCTAGGTAAATGCTTTTCACTGTTTAACCAGCAGAGTCCTCATCTACAAGGAGCACTTAATAAAAACTCAGCTAAGTGACAATAATCCGAAAGATATAAGATCTGACCAGAAGTAAGCTCTGATATTCAGAGACAAATTCCATTTTTTTTTTTGGTAGCTCATCAGGAGAGTGAACGAGTTGAGTACCTCTGTCAGGACATCATCAAAAGCAGACAAACATACCCCAGCAGCAGTCTGCTCCCACCATTAAGTGCATGTATTATTAACGAGTATGTCCTTGCTGAAATTTAGAAATAAGTATGCTGGAAGTTAAAAATGTATATCTCTGGAAAGTCAAGATCATTTTGACTAAAATCACCAACTTGAATTTGTGCATGAATATGTTTAGCTCCTGCAAACCCAAATGAGACATAATTCCTCTTTCCTTTTTAGTTCTAGAAAATAGTTGCTGACAATAATTATTCCTTCCCAGCTGGTCCAGGACAGCTTCCCACAAGAAAGAAGAATGTTACCTTTTGCTTAGACAGATTCCCATAACAATGGGCCATGTACTAGACATAATTTAGTACAGCATGGCAGATAAAGACAGCAGAGCCAGTTTAGAGCAGCTCAAACTCCTCTGAAAGTTGGAACAAAACAGAGTTGTCTTCAAAGAGTGGAGATGGACAAAGAGATGTTTCATATTCTCTGATGCATCTTCCAACTGTCATCAGTGCAAGGAAAGTAAAAATTGGTGTTTATTAGTACTTTGCCTCTACTTTAAAGAGTCCTGCTTAAAGCAGTCTGTTGACTTAGCAGTGCCTATATAGCCAGAACCTTCAGGTGCAAAGCTAAGCAGACACAGAAGACAATTTTCTCTGAATAGATTTGTGGAAACAGCCAAAGGCAATATAGCATTGCAAGAGATTCTTCTTAAACCACCTCTGTCCTATTGTTATAGACTGAGCAGCTAGCAAAGATTAAGTTCTCTACTACTATCTCTGTGACCTAAATTAGAAAATCACTTAAGCATTAGAAAACAGCTCTGAGCCAGAATGTTCCAGACTACATCTGTCACTGAAGGTATTGTGTGACCAGTGAACTGCACCTTTGACATGATGCCAAGGATCTGAGCCCTAAAGACGAGACTGGGCCCACAATATTCCTCAACGTCTCCAAGAATGCTTTGGCTGTTGCAATTAGCGTACAGTATTTGCACAGCCTTAAAGAGAGGCAAGGGAGCAGATGCATTTGCTAAGAACTCTGAAGGGTTCAAAAACCTTTAAAGAGCCAGAACATTGCTTGGACTGTTAAGGCAACAGAAAACACGACTGAAGTCACTGCTATGTGACACGCACTCTAAAGTGCTGAACAGAAACTGTTTCTTTGGCTAAAGCCAGGTATTTGTAATTTTTATCAACAAGGAATTGGTGGGAAAGGTATAAGACTCTTGTGTTTAGCTCAGGAGCATACAGCACATCTGGAGTTCAAGCAACACCATAACAATGTTGGAGACATCTCCAAACAGTCAAATACAGGGAAATGCATACGATAAGAATGATAATTATTTAGATGGAGCAATATGGACTCTTTAGCATGTATCATTTCAAATGGAGCTACAAGAAAAAGGTGAACTCAATTAATTTGACATAGTTTGCAGACCAAATACTTAGCAAGTCCCAGCTCTGGACATTGCAGAGAAAGGGGGAATTTTTGCCTAAGGGTAAAGGCAAAATTAAAAAGGGGAAGAGAACAACCCAGAGAGACAGGTCTATTCCTGACAATAAAATAAACTTAATTCAAAGAACATGACTATGATGGGTATTCTTAACTTCTTTAGGTTAAGAGCCAAAGGAAAAGAAGACGTTATAAATTGCATGACTATACAATTGTACCAGGTTCTGCTAAGACTAAAAAATCCTAAAGTTTCAAGTATTTCTAGTTTAAATTGTGCAAACTTTGAAAAGATGTGTAGACTGAAATTCACAGACAGGACAGAAATACTACATACTTATTTTGCATTTCTCTCCCAACTTATTTCTTCTATTTGATATTCCCTTAGATTCTGTCTGCAATTCAAATCCTCTATTGCAGAGCAACTACAGTGTTTAGCTAAACAATAGAAGACTACCATTAGGAAAATGGCAAGTACTACTAGCTATGAGAAGAATAGGCATTTGGGTTACATACCCCTTTTCACATGCATTTTGTCAACTTGTTTTGTTACCCATTTTAATATTGAATTTGTCCTTGCTGACTGCAGCTCCACCTGTAGGAATTTTTTGAGGTAACTTCTGAATTCAAAGATTCACTTACTGTAAGTTAGCTATTACTATCCATCGAATAGATCATCAGAGCACTACCTCATAAGAACAAAGAAACTGTAAGAAACAACGTAGGGAGGAAACTTGTTTCAGAAAGCCTGGAAGTTTTAATATAAGATGTGAACAGTATGAATCAAATCCTAACGTAACAGTTTAAATCTATGCAGCAGGAAAAGGCCTTGTAACAACAAACATTACTCTAAACAGTGAAATATTTAACATGGAAAGCAACTTATTCCCAGAAAGAGGCCCTTTCCTTTTAAAAAGCAATATCAGAATTTTAGCTGTAGCACTCCTACCACAGGTCTTGCCTTGTCCAAAGCATTCCTTGGCAGCACATTCCCATATATATTCCTGCACCTTGCTTCTATGTGGATAGACTACTGTGGTTTTCAGAGTTAAATTAGCAGAAGTGGACATTTAGAAAGAGAATGAGTCAGTTTACACACAGATGCCTTGTTCAGCAGTGATAGCTAGTCCTTCCCACCAAGTACTGACCTGGAAAATTTTCTGAAAGAGAAAAACTTGCATAGGTGTATTAAAAAAAAAAAACAACAAAAAAACCCCAAAAAAACCCCAAACACAACCACCAAAACAAACAAACAACAAAAACACTGAGCAACAAAACAAAAAACCACCCAAGATCACACTCAGCCACTTTAATTTTCTTTTTGAAGTTACATGTGAAATGTTTGTTCTGTGAAGGGCCTAGTCTATAAGTTTCAGAGCTTTTTTTTTTTTTTAATTAACTCCTTGCTCACAGCAAACTCTACATGATCCTTTTTTACTGGATTCTAGAGAAGACATGCTCACATGAGGAGCGCAAAATGCTAAGCTGCAACAGAGGTCAATAGGAAACACTTTTCATACTGTCATGCAACTTGTTAGTGGATGCATAACAGAAAGTAGGAATAAAACACTTCTATAGCAATGCAGTATTACACTTCTAAGTCTCTGTATTTTATTCGGGAATAGACCACTGCTATAAATAAAGGAATTTAATAGCTGCAAGCCAACCACCTACCTCAGAAGGCAAGGAATGCTGCCAAGAGAGAATGACAGCAACATTGTTCTACCACTGCACTTTCAAAAAACAAGCATTAGAAAACATGAATTAAGCTAAAACACAGCTTTTGCTGCAATTACAGCAACGTTACGTTTTATATAACCTTAATCCTCCCATTAACCCTCTTAATCAATGGGAAGAAAAAAGAAAAGTTGACTCTTGGGTTTTTTGTTTTTTTTTTTTTACCTTTTGCTCAGTAAAAGCAGGATAAGAGAGAAGCAAAAGCATCCCCTGCCCCCTTCTTCCCCTGCTGACTGGCCGCTTATGTATCACACATTTCAAGCCCTTTCAAGTCATAACCTCTTCTTACAAGCCTCCTTTCTGATTGTGGAAAGCTCAAAAAATACACTTACTCCTCAGACAACAGATGTATGGAAACTCATTTTATTTTACACTTACTGAAAATATTTCTCTCCAATTGGATGTTAGATCTGAAGACCCACTCAGCACTTTTGATAGAGCTTTTACCTACAGAAAATATATTTTGCTACACGCAACATCAAACTAAGACTTTCAGACCTTTCATGAGACAGACATAATTAATAACATGATAGAGAAGGCTATGATAGTGGTGGCGTATTTAAGGCAGAAAAGTTTCTAAGATCCTATAGTAAGTGCTGTACATTTCCTTTTTCCTTCCTATTGTTAATAGTTGGTTACTCTCATACTTGTCGTTGCTGCCCGTGCTCTGTTTCACCAGCATGTATTAGATTTCCTTAGTTGCATTGATTTCCTCGCACTTCTTACTTCGTAGCTTCATAAGTGAAGCAGTATGACATCAAGCATACATACCTCATCTATCCACTGCTTCCCTATGATTCTGAAAGAGGTGAGCACCTGTGTCATTATTCTCTTGATATGAGAATTATTTCCTACAAGGGCCACAAATTTCCCTCAAGTGCTTTTCAAAGCTATTTTGCTCTCAGTCTTGGACTGTGGCAAATCTTCCACCTATGCGACTATACCAACAAGAAGACTGAGTTAAGATTCAGTTTTGCTGTAATCCAACAAGTATGATAGCTATTCTTATACTCTGAATGTTACCAAGAATGTAAGTTTTATTAAGATCACATGTAGAAACTTGATACTAAACTGAGCCACAAAAAGAGACCTCGACGGAGTGACGGCATTGGTGGACAAAGGACGAGCAAGAGACATCATCTGCCTGGACTTGTGCAAAGCTTTTGACATTGTCCCGCACAACATCCTTCTCTCTAAACTAGAGAAACATGGGTTTGATGGACGGACCACTCGGTGGATAAGGAGTTGGCTGGATGGCCGCACTCAGAGAGTGGTGGTCAGCGGCTCAATGTCCATGTGGAGACCGGTCACGAGCGGCATCCCTCAGGGGTCCATGCCGGGCCCGGCCCTGTTCAACATCTTTGTCGGCGACATGGACAGTGGGATAGAGTGCACCCTCAGCAAGTTCGCTGATGACACCAAGTTGTGTGGTGCCGTCGACACACTGGAAGGGAGGGATGCCATCCAGAGGGACCTGGACAGGCTGGAGAGGTGGGCCCATGTCAACCTCATGAAGTTCAACCAGGCCAAGTGCAAGGTCCTGCACCTGGGTCATGGCAATCCCAGGCACAAATACAGGCTGGGCAGGGAATGGATTGAGAGCAGCCCTGAGGAGAAGGACTTGGGAGTGCTGGTGGATGAGAAGCTTAACATGAGCAGGCAATGCGCCCTTGCGGCCCAGAAGGCCAACCGCATCCTGGGCTGCATCAAGAGAAGCATGGCCAGCAGGTCGAGGGAGGTGATTCTCCCCCTCTACTCTGCCCTGGTGAGACCCCACCTGGAGTACTGTGTCCAGTTCTGGAGCCCCCAACACAAGAAGGACATGGATCAGTTGGAGAAGGTCCAGAGGAGGGCCACGAAGATGATAAAAGGGCTGGAGCACCTCTCCTATGAGGACAGGCTGAGAGAGTTGGGGCTGTTCAGCCTGGAGAAGAGGAGGCTCCAGGGAGACCTGATAGCGGTCTTCCAGTATCTCAAGGGGGCCTATAAGAAAGATGGGGAGAGGCTGTTTAGTAAGGCCTGTTGCAATAGGACGAGGGGTAATGGTTTTAAAATAGAGGGGGGTATATTTAGATTGGAAATTAGGAAAAAATTTTTTACGATGCGAGTTATAGAACACTGGAACAGGTTGCCCAGAAAGGTGGTGGAGGCCCCATCTCTGGAAACGTTCAAGGCCAGGCTGGATGAGGCTCTGAACAACCTGATCTAGTCAGGGATGTCCCTGCTCCTTGCAGAGGGGTTGGACTAGATGACCTTTGAAGGTCCCTTCCAACTCTAACCATTCTATGATTCTATGATTCTAACTGTTCTACATTCTGCTTTGTCTGCTATGGTTACCAACAGCCCATAAACACATGAAAAAAACCATAGACAATGAGAACAGCTAACACTCACAGCAAACCAGAAATAGCAGCACAGGAAACTTAATTTTCAGTTAGCACTCAAAGTGAACTACCACTAGTGACAACCCCGACCTTCTAAAAACAAAGCAACATAGTTTAGGCTATAAGGTCTATTAAAAACAGTAGTAATACACTATTCAGATCTATACAATCTTCTCTTAGCAAGTGCTTAACATAGGACCTGATGACCAAGAAAAAGTTAGAAAAAAATTTTTGGACTGGTACAAAATACTGTTTTTTTTCAGAACTGCAGGAAGAAATCAGATTCACTTTAGTTTACAACACAGCTATTTTTCATTGTTGTTCCTGAACATAGTATATGAAAGGACGTAATTCCAGAAGCCATGTACGTAAGCTAGAATAAAGTTAAGACTACTTCCTTAAAACAAATTCCTTTGTCAAATTTAACATGTTCACGTTTTCTGCTTAGACCTTTTAAGGGGCAAAATAAATCATGCCAAAGTAAATAAGCAGGAACCATTTATTGCGACACCAGCAGCTTTACCTTTCTCAAGTAATACGGAGTTCTCTTTTTTTTTTTTACCTGCCAATTTAAATATTTCATATACATCTCCATCATTACTTTATAAAATTTCTGTAATATCTACATCTTTTCACCTGATTTAATAGAAAAACAGAAGCAGAAGAACAAACTCTTGGAAACATAAGGAGTTGAATCATGGCAAACGTATTCTTTAATAGAAAGTAAGAAAAACATCCCTGTTGACCTTTATTCAGAATGAGGAAAAACATAAATATCCACAGCTCTGTTGCATTTGGTAGGATTTTAAGATCCATCTACGCATGTATTAAGCATAGAACACACAGTTTTAGCCACACTGGAACCACCTAGACAAGGATTTTATGTTCCATAGTTTTTCATGCATTCCATCCTTGGTGTGCCGATTATAGTACAAGGATTCTGTTCTTCATCTACAGCAGTTTCAATTTAAGAATACACCATAAGCCAACTTAGAGAAACATCCATTAGTTGCTAATACAAAGAATCACAGGAAGGTCTCACAATAGTTTACTGAAACATTAAGGTTTTTTTTAAATCTCAGTTTTCAAATATAAAAATTGGATTTTCCTTATAACTGAAACATATTTACATGATGGTCTGTAATTTAGATCTAATCACTGTCATCTGAACCACCTTCCGATCCCTCATCATTGGATCGTTCTGGTTCAGACTCATTACCAGATCCTCTGCCAGATCCCTCGTTGTCAGATCCTCTCTCAGAATCTCTGTCTGAATCAGCACTACGAGAAGCTGGGCGAGATTCATTTTCTGAACCACCAGAATGACTTCTCCCCGACTGTACAGACTCATTGTCAGACTGCTCTGAATCTGACCGCCTCCTTTTTCTAGCCGACCTGTCACTGTCAGAATCTTCCTCAGATGGGTGGACACTGGACCTCTTCAGACTACCTGCCTCACTACCAGATTTGTTTCTGTTATCAGAATCACTATCAGAAACAACGCGTTTACTGTGCTGCTGTTCCCCGTCATCTGAATCACTGTTGCTATTCCTAGCATGTCTGTAGGGAAAAGAATAAAAATCCAGTATTAAAAAACACTATCCTTAGCTGAAAAATAAAATGAGACAACAGGATTTAAGTAATGCTAGCGTTATCAAAACGAGAAGAATGAGTGGAATTAATTTGCAATGGGAAGTGATGTTGTGAGTACAATGACAGGCTTCTCATTATCTTTGCATTATCTCATTATTATTAACACTGCAGTTTCTCTTGAAAGCACGCATTGAGACTTTAGTACATCCAAAGTTAATTAAGATTCTTACCCATCATCAGCAATTTTGAGTTTATCCTCATCAGAAGAATCATCACTTGATGAAATGATGGCTTTTGATTTGATCTTTCCTTTCATTGAAGGAGGCAGACGTTCTGGTTTGGGCTGTACAGGGGAAAAACAAAGGATTGCTTGTTCATGTGGCTGGTTAAAGCATTGTGCCCAAATGTAGAGATATATTCAGAAAACCAGACATGCTTTTAACAGTTGTTCTAAAGTAAGCAGATGGAAAATTTTCCATTTACTATCACTTAATTCTACATAGCTTCGGAATTATCTGTTTCATCCTTAAAGCAGCTATAGCAACAGAGGAGGAGGACAAAAATAAGCTCAAAGGCAGTCTGCTACAATAAATTTTGTTGTCATTTTCAACATTAATAAATCCCTCTACACTAGGGTAATGCTGAAGTCCAAATGCAAATTTAGAAAGTGATGCAGTTATTCAGCTTAACTTACAGCTTTCTTTTTCTCTGCTTTTGGTGGACGTCGTTTTTTAGGTCTTGGACCATTTTCATGTTCTTCATCATCGCTCCCCTCATCTGCCTTCTGGGGTCTTAAACAGAAACATGTTTTATATGATGTAAAACATAACATCATGAAACTTAGCAAATACAAAAATATCAGTCTCAAGAAATGTCTAGTTGATCAAGTGTTACTCGTACTTCTTTTGCGGAGTTTAACCCTTATAGTGTGTAATGTGTAAATAAAAATTAATCATGTGACCTCTTAAAAACAGTTAATTTTTTAAATCGTTATGAAAGACTGCATGAGAATATACTTAAAAGCCATACTATTTCTCAGGGAAGTCTAACATTAAAGTATCACTTGCCTCCTCCTCTTCTTCTTTTTTCGCTCACCCTCCTCTTCTTCCCCATCTTGTTCACTACCACTGCCCTTCCTCTTCTTTTTCTTTCTAGACACAGGCAGATCTTCATCACTGTCATCGTTGACAAACTCATCAAATTCCCCTGCTCCTTTTTTGGAACGCTGTAGTAAATAAAAGCCCCACAATATAGGCTCCAATTAAAAAAGCTTCCAGAAAACACGCAAAAATGTGAAACAAACTTTATCTGAACATGTTTTTGAAGATATGAAAATACAGACCTTCTTGTGCTAACTTTCCCATAATATCTAGAGTGACATCATTAAGAAACTGATTCCGAATTTGCAGATAATCAAATAATAATCTTCTGTTATTTTAACAGCTGAATAGAACAGATTTTGGTGATGCCACCATGGTTGGCACTTCTAAGTATTAGCTTCCAATTTTTACATTTGGGTATTAAGGCTGTGCAGTTTCACTCAGTGGAGCCTAGGAGCTTGAAATCAAAAACCTGTGCTACTGCAAGAGACTATGTATCAAAAGAGGAAAAAGAAGGAGATTAAAAACAAACAAATTTCTGTTCTACCCTGCCTCCACCGCCACCACGTTTTTTCTCCTTTGATCCTTCTACTTCACCAGTGAACATAAGAATATTCTTGGTTTTCTCCACATATTGAGCTCTTTGTTCCAGAAGTTTTTTCTGTTCTTCTTTTTCTCTTAGGCGCTTCTCTTCCTGAATCAGAGAGAAAACTAACCATTATTATTGTATTTGCAGCATCGCAGTGATTATAATTCCACGCATAGAAATTATTTGCTGACAAGAAACTCGAAAGGCTAGGTTATAGCAGAAGGTCCAAATGGGGAAAAAAAAAAAGTTTCTAGATGCCTGTGCTAGAGTAGGCAGAAGTCCAAAAGTACTGTTGCACCAAGTGCTTCCTCATCCAGCCTGCCAGTACAGAAATTTAATGGCAGACCTTCTGGGGTACCAATTCTATTTCATTACAAAAATAAAAATTAAAATCTATTTCTGAGGCCATGGGGAAGAAAGAGCAAGTATTACCTGTTAGCTATAACATTTTCTGCTAGCACTTACTATAACTAAGAAAAAAAGCTACTAGACATTTCATCAGTAACATTAGGTACCACCAGACAGTAACAGGGGCATATATATTGTTGATAGATACACTTTTTAAAAAATAAAATATACTTTAAAAAAATCTAATATACATAATGTAACAGAATAAAACCTGTTCTTTAAGCAGTTTTTGGCGAAGCAGCTCCTTTTCTTGTTCTTGCTTTGCTCGCAGCTCCCTCTCTTCTTCATCCTGCTTGCGTGCCCGAGCCACATGATACTGGGCTTGACTCAGTAAGTCAGAGCATTGCCTGTAACATGCAATGTTTTCAAGTAAAGGAAGGTGACAGGCACATACTACAAAAAGAAACAGTTTTACAAAGGGTGTGCATCACAACACTACGCTCATATCACCAACAAAGTAAAAAAAGCTACTTGAAACGGCACAATAGCAGAGTAGAGTAGTACAGATTTTTGAGTAAACTAAAGCGCTTTCTAGTAAGTTAATGTATCTTTAAATTAGCAATATATACAATTTCAGAACATATTGATTCACACTTAAAATTTAGCCAATTCATATACAAAAACCCCCACATGAACAGAAAAGGAATAATCCCAACTAATTTGGACAGCTTCAGAAGTATGGTTAGTAAGAACTTGTATTTAATCACAACATACTAGCAAATCTAATCAGAAAGGTAGGTAGAAATTCTATCTTAAAAAACCCAATTGTGTAAGAGTTAAGGCTGCATAAAGCGTTCAATTCTCATGAAACATTAAAGCAAGGCACTTTCAATACCCTCTCAGCTAATGTTACAATGACATTTCTTTTAAGATTAAAATTTTCCTCTCTGTACAAAGTCCTTTAACGATACCCACTTGGGATGCACAGTGCACGACGGCCAACACACATTATTTGTATATGGCTATGAAAGTCTTAGAAGAACGTGCAGTAAAAGAAACGCAGGGCACACTGAGTGAAAACCTAAGGAATAAGCTTACGACACTGATTTGAATAGGCTTGTGTGCAAACTCATTATCCTGAGCAAAAGCTAAAGCAGACTAGACTCTGCAAAACAAGTTTTTCATGTTTCAATAACTGACCCACGCTATTCACCCATGAATCACCTCAAAAATATCCATGAAAGCAAACCTGTTGTTAGATTGTTATCTAACAATCTATATATATATAGTGTTATCTATAGTCAAAACAGTGAGAGCTAGAGATGTTTAAACAATGTCACTGCACTCTCATTGATGGAAAAATTGCCACTGAAACAGGCTCTAGCTAATGGCAGACACCACATGTTAAGAGTTTTGGATGAGAGAAAAATATTAGAAAACAAAAACAGGAAAAGAATGAAACAGTAATAGGAAATAACCTTGCACTTCTATTTCTACTGTTCTAAGAAATTGTGAGTTGAAATTTTGGAATCCAGTTTTATTATGAAAAAAAACAAGACAAAAATATTCCACTTTGTTTGTTTGTGGGTTTTTTTTTGGTTGGTTGGTTGGTTTTTTTTTCTCTTTTTTTTTTACCTGGCTTCCGTAGCAGCAAGTGCCAAATCAAATCTCATCTTATCACCTACTTTACTCAAGTAACTGAAGTACCTGAAGGAAAAAATGACAAACCAAACTAAGCAAAAATGACATTACATATTTATTGTAATTTTGCCTTAAAAAAACCAAAGCATTTACTACTGAATTACAATCCTATAAAACTCAACAGAAGGGGAAGCCTCACCAATTTTCTGTGTGCAGCCTCTTTTAATACAACAATATAAAAGTACATTCAGAGTTCTCCAAATTTAAAACATTCTGAAACATTTAGAGCAGAATAAAAACACAGAAAAATTCTGAAGAGAGTCCTAAGATTTCATTTACTGGCTCCTAGCAATACAGACATTGCTGACCCCATTAGATTTATTCCTAATCTGCCACAGCTTAAGTGCTTGAAACAAGCATAAGAAAAAGAAGGAAAACTTATTTAAAATTTTTTTTTTCCAGAACAGCCTCCTTGAGTCTAGCTGACAGGCCCTACCAAATACAACGTACCTTCAAGTAGATGGGTAAGCTGTGATGATCAGTGTTTTGAAAACAATTTCTCCAATTAATCTAAAGATTTAAAGGAAAATGGCTTTCTAACTCTTTCAAGGTTGCCACAGTTTCTTCCCATATTCTATCAGAAACATTTTATATGAAGTGTTTTGGTGCTAGACTGAACTCAAATTCTTGTGCATATGAAGAAAGTAATTCCTTGCTCAAGTTTTCTATTATTATTTCAATATTATGTTATTATTATTTCAAGGCCACATTCGATAGGGCTCTGAGCAACCTGGTCTCAGGTTGGACATGTCGCTGCTCCTTGCAGGGGGGTTGGACTAGATGACCTTTAAAGGTCACTTCCAACCCACAATATTCTTTGATTATGGAAAATATTTTCCAAAGGGTGTCAGACATCTGAATTTTTTGTTAATTGGTACAAAATAAAGGCTTTAATGCAACATTCTCTGGACAATAAATAACAAGCTTCTAATTGAATTTAAGTTAGAATTTGTGTTCGAATGTCTACTTTGCATCTTGTAAAGCACTAGAATTGTGAAATGCTTGCTTGTATGAAAGGCTTGCTTTAGTTGACAAAATAACTGAAAAGCAACATCTATCCTCAACATAACAGCAGAGCTAGGAATGCATAAAGCAAGCACCAGCTACACCAGCAATACCTAAGAGGAGAATAAACGATTGAAAGCTTTCTGTTCAAAGATGGTGAGGATTGGATCAGACTATATCTGTTTTCTGCCCAGAATTATTATATTTTTCTAACAAGAGAACAAAAAGACCTCAAACACACTTAAACTGCCTCTGTTCTTAAGCCATGAGAGTCCTTAGGCTTTATTTTCCAAAAGGAGGGCAGAATTAGTTTTCAAGGACTGCCAGTAAATAACTAGGCTTATATAATATAAATAGATTTGCTTTTGAGTCTTATAGGTTGTTTTGAAAGAAATAGTTTTAAAAAGTATTAAATTTGTAGAATAATATTTTTCAACTATACTCTATCAGGAAGAAGTGCATTTTGGTCATAGTAATACAAAACCCTTTGAGAAATACACATTGGCCACCTGGCCAAACAAAACTGGAACTGAACCGAAGTCTGAAGAAGTAGTTTTATCAGTCCCAATCTTTGTTTTACTATTAGAAACTCTAGAACTACATACAGTGTTTCATAGGAGATGATTGCTCTTCTAACTAGATTTGTGAGCTATACTGCAAATTTACTTTAAGGGAACAACAAAATAGATTATAATGATTGTAAATAAATCAACTTTACCTGTGGGCTAGCTCTAGTTCTTTCACAGCATTAAGCACCTCCTTCAGATTGCTTTTTTCATCTTTCAGGACAGAGGTAGCTAGTCTTTGTAACACTAAAGCCACGTTAAACATAAGAACTGTATCACTTGGTGCTACATGCCTGGCCTGTAAATAAAAAGCACGTTTTTAAGATACTCTGCAACATGATAGAGGTGTACTAAACTGACATACAGACAACAAGCACCATTATTTCAATCACACACTACTGACTTTGAAGAGATACAAGCTACATCAACTTATAGCAATTTTATTCTGTGATATATGATGCTTTATATTTGTACCTTTAACAAAGTTTGTTTGCATTCCTGTAATTTGCCACATTTGAAGAGTGCCCGGGCCAAATATAACAATACTTCAGTATTTTGATGCTTATAGAACTTTCTGAGGCAGTTTTCGTACTGAAATAGAAAAAATAAAATTAAGAAGTGACAATGGTTAGTTATTTTGGTCAGCTAACTCCAGCAAATGCTTCTGTTCCTAAAAAGCATTACTGCTAATATGCCTTTTGTTTTTTGAAGAAGTACGTCACGCTACATAAATGCCTCCTTTTCAGAAAATTCTTTCTGCTATTCCAGAGCAAGTACCTGATTTTTCTGGAAACTGGCAGGAGTCTAGAATGCTCTGTAGGTCTTAAAATACAACTGAATACAGTTGTCAGGCAAGGACCATCTATTGTAACAAAGTCCAACAAACATGACTCGCTTTAAGAGCACTCAGTTATTCTCCACAGTATTGGGGTAGGGGAAAGCCATTTTATTTATTCATATGAAGTATTTTACAAATTGAAATATATTTAATGTAGTAATTGAATATATCTGATTCAATTAGTTAAAAAAAAATTCACACCTTCCAGATAACTCAATGTCAAATTTGTTCTGTCCACCTAGTTGAATAATAATGGGCATGCCAAGGGGTATCTAGTTGTTCTAAAGTATAAAAGAAGACTTGTTACTATAGGTTTTGTGCTTCTAGAATTAAAGCTTCAAACAGTTAGGAAACTTATCCTTTTCAGTAACAAGCACCTTTTGTTTGGATATACCCTTTTCTCAAGGAATCATTCACCCTTTCTAAACCTCCAAAATAATAAGAAATGCAAAGTCATTTTTAATTTCAGCTCAAATACACAAACTGTTCTGAATCTGAACAGTGCCTGAAGTCACTACTCTTGCATCACACTGCGTTGTGATAGCCCAATTTTCACTCACCTTTGGAGTCAAAGATCTTGTATTTAACTTAAGTCTGCCTTGGATTTGTATGCTATATGGAAGAGAACTCACTAGAATACCTACTGTGGTTTCAGTAAGCTGGGCTACTAAATTAATTTTGTCTCACTTTGAGTAGAGTATCCCATATTTCAGACTGTGGCTTATATCGACCACACAGCAGAATACAGAGAACAATAGAACACCTCAGTAAATAAACACATTTCTACTAACAGCTTTACTTAAATATATTAGCAAATAAGTACAATATTTTTCTGACGAATCAAAAGGTGAAAATGATACTCAGTGTCCCACTTGTAATTCACTACTTAAACAACTGCTAAAATTGTATTTTCATCAGGC
Organism: Chlamydotis macqueenii; assembly: GCF_036417535.1. Taxonomy (NCBI): domain Eukaryota; kingdom Metazoa; phylum Chordata; class Aves; order Otidiformes; family Otididae; genus Chlamydotis; species Chlamydotis macqueenii. The sequence continues at coordinate 60,707,171 of NC_141560.1, read as the reverse complement.
TTTTTGTCAATAAAAACAAAGTGTTAAAAAGACAACAGACTCCATTTAAACAGAGTGAATCTGATCACGTTACCAAGGCTTTTAACAGTAGTTCACTGGAGGACAGTGACTACCCAGATCTTAATCAGGTAAGAAAGGCCCAGGATGTCTTCCTTATAACCACCACAAAAAGCTTCGGGACACCTCTGAATTAAGTATTTTTGAGCCTCAGTGTAGACTCGGTCTTAATGAAACAAGTTTGTTCTGAGCTTCTGTCCTGTCCAACATACATTTTTCTGATCTTACTTGTAGGCTTTTGATCAATCAACTAATTGAGTGAGCTTAGTTAGAATAGGTTGATACTTGGAAGTTAACTTTCTTGAGCAGGTTGAACTAGATGACCTCAAAAGATTTTTTCCAACATGAATTACCTTGTGATGTTAACTGTGGCGAAAGAAATCATGGCACAGTCAACTTTTCAGACAGCTCTCATTGTTATTTATGAAATCATTTGCAAAAACAAACAAACAAAAAAATTACTATAAAAAAAATCCCAGCAGCAAATTGCATTTACTTACTTCTGTAACATCTGAATGTAAATCACATACAAACCTCTCTGACTGAAAATAAATTTTAAGACCAAAATTCTAACCCAATTGTTTTAACTCTGCTACCAAAAAAGTGTACAAGTTGGCTGGTGCTTTGTTACCCTTTACCTACATGCGGCAGTTTGGTTTTAAATCTAGACTTGACAGCCAACAGCACGCTAGAAACAGACCTATAACTTGTTAAAATATTATTCAGAAACTTTTACAGCTGCTATGACAGCACAGAAACATCCAGAAGTCATCTAATTCAACATATTGTATGTTCAATTTAGTAGATGTTACCATCTGCACAGCACTGATGTACTGTTTCTGTTCTACGTAGATATGTGCCAAATTCAGCCACACATCACTGATATCTGCTGTTGCCTCTCTCACTTGGGCAAAAACATCACGAGCTTCGCGGAAATATCCTTTATGTGCCAAGACAGCTCCTAAGGGGAAAGTAATATGTACAGTGTAAGCTTCCAGATTCACATACTATGTACTCCTACCAAAGAAAACAAAATATTGCCTGAATTAAGTTCCCCATTAAAACTAAGCGACATATGAAAGCTATTCTTTCTTGTGCTCCACTACATAGCATTCAGACTCTGTAGAAACAATTCTACCTTAAAGCATGAAAGATAAGAATATCTTCACCTCTGATGGAAAATTTAAGTCTAATATTCACCTATGCCGTTAGCAGCATACAAATTCTTTGGATCATTTCTGAGTACTTGCTTGTAGATTGCTAATGCACGGTCCTGATGACGCTTTTCCTGCAGAAAGAAGTATCCTAATTGATCAGTCATTTCTATAATGGGGTATTAAAATATCTACTCAGAAGTTTTATGGACTATAAGATGCCAGACAGGCATTAAGAAAAAAGGCTCTGAGTAGTTAAGAGCATACAAAAATTAAATAAATAAAACCACACACAGAGCAGACAGACAGCCATTACCTTTTCTCTGTCTCTTGTGGGTTGATGTAGAGTCTGCAACCAGACGTTGCCAAGAGCCAACATGGAATAAGTATCATTTTGTGTGGAGGGCTGCTTCAATATTCTTTCAAATTTCTTTTGACCTGGACCCCACTCTTGTTTAGCCAAATGAAGATTGCCAATCAGAGACCAAGCATCTGGATGGTCCTAAACAAAAATTCACTGTAAGTTGCAAAAGCATAGTTTTCCCTTGCAAGGTTACTTTTTCAAGTATAAAATACTATTTTTCTTAAAAAGAATTCCACATTTAAAAAAAAAAAAAAACAACAAACAAAACACAGAGAGAGCAGATTACAGTAGTTCTTTCTTCTTCCCCTAGTTTATGCGAACAAACAAAATAAAAATGCAGCAAAAGGAAAAACTGAATTTGAAGTTAAGTTAGTATTTCAAGTGTTTTAACTTTAAACACTTAAAGTGCTACAAACCTGATTTATCTGAAGTGCTTCTTTAAACCAATCAGAAGCCTCATAAAAATTTCCTTTATCCCTAGCCATAGCTCCCAAGCGCAAGTAGCCTAAAAGTAAAAATAGAAAATAAAATAAAAATCAGGAAACAGGTTAAAGTAATCTCAAAGAAAGAAAATATTAGCCATGCATGAATTTCAAAAGCACTTTTTTTCTTGATCTGCTAAGGACAACAAACATTAAGACACCTTTCATATTCTATTCACAATGAGACACATCATATGTGACGAGGAATGTCCATCCACAATGGTGATACAGAAACTGCAGATTTCTAACAGTGAAAGTAATGTAAATGCTTTTAATTGGTTTCAAAAGTTAAAGATGATTGAGAAACCTCAAAGAAAGAGCAATACATCAGTTACTTAAATTCTCCTCCCTGCACTTTATACAGCTCTCCCATCTCCGCAAGCTTTGGGAAGAGTACCAGTCAGCAAGTGACAAGGAAAACAAGCAGGGAAAAGGCTATAGATTAGGCTGGGGCATGCTGTGTGCTGCAACTTGCTGAGCAAGGGATACCACCTCGCCTTTGCAGCAAATACCACAGGTCAGCTACATAGGGGAAAGAGGAAGAGCTGAGTAAGGGGAAAAAAACCAAAAAAAAAAATAACAGGATGTGCCAACAGAAGCCATGCTGACACCTTCCAACAGTCCTTCTTCCCTGGCAGGAGGCCAAGATAAAGTGGTTCTCCCAATGGGTTCTCTGTTTCCACCAACATAGGTAGAGTTGCAGAGCCTGGGCATATCAAGTGAATGTCCTGATTGCATCGAAGTGCTGAGGTGCTAAGGCTTTGGCGGGGGTGGGGAGCAAGAGAGCTAAGGCATGCAAGTCTAGATAAGCTAATTTTGTTAGATTTTTGGACTACAGTACGATTTACCAATAACTTGAAGGCTTAAAGCTAGAGATTGGACTACAACGATGATACAGGCCTTAAAACAATACAAACAAGGTAGCTGGTAGGTAAGCAGGCCCCAAAACTACTACGAAAAGAAGTGAAGACAGATATAAGGAGACAGAAGATGCTGTAAATGGGAAGATTTTTGGTATTATAAGGAGGACTGTGGAATTAAAATAACAAATACTTCTTACAATCAACGTAATTAGGATGTTCTCTTAAAATGTTTTTATACAGCTTTTCCGCTTCATGAAATTCACACATCGCCTCATATAGTCTGGCAAGGTTATACGACGTTGTTACAGAAATAGCATTGTAATAATGCTCATCATGTTCAGCTTCTGCTTTTGCACGATCCAGTGATGCCAAAAAATATTTCTAAGGTATAAAAAGAAAAAAAAGGAATAAAGCACTCCAGAATTTTCTTAAAGGAAAACTTTTGGGTGATGAAGAAACTAAATTCAAACTTTGAGTAATTACATACCTTTGCTTCTCCTAGGTTTCCCAGTCTGAAGTGCAGAGCACCCACATTATTCAAAATCTCTGGTGGGACATCAGCCTGTACTTTCTCTTGCAGAATGCGTGTGGCTGTACCATAGGCTGACAGCGCACCCTTTACAAAGGAAGAGAAAGTGGATGAAAGAAATAAGAGAATGACCTTTATGTGCTCTTATGAAAAGGACATACATAATTCACCAAATGTATATTAATAATACCTGTATATCAGTCTGTTCTAGAATTTGGGCTAGCTCAATCCATGCCTCTACATCATCAGGATATTGCTCTGTGACTTTTTTTAGATGTCCCTGAAAAACAGGAGAAAATAGTTACACCTCTTTGTGGACACACAAAGGTGTTAAAAAAAAAAAAAAAAAAAAAAATCAAAAGAAAGAATGGAGGTATTAACCTTAACACTAGAAAGATATATCATATTGCAAAAGAAAACATCCTAAACATCAGCACAATTTGGTCACAAAAAAAAAAAACAAACACTAGTTTCCTTCCTTCATTATTGTTCCTTGTTCCTGTAGAACACAACATCTGCCTGAAGTCTTAGAGAAGCAGAAACTACTATACCAACATGAGAAGCTAGAAAAGTGATTTTTTGCATTTATTTACATAACATGAGATTTAAAAACCCTTTCATTTAAAAAAAAACATAACATCATAACATTGTCCTTCCAGATAAGCTAAGACAAGTGTTTTCTGGAAATCACTAACTTGCTGTCTTCAGGAAATCACTAGTTAACTTCCCAGATATGTTAAAATTTGCTGAAGAAAGTAAGAATTCTGCCCTTTTCATAGCACCAAATACAAATGTGAGGCTGGGGCTCCTCTAAATTCCTGGACTTGCTTTAGCCAGAGCCCAGCAGAAGTCAGTTCTGTCCAGAAGCTGTGTCTCTCCACAGTTAGGAGAATCTCTTATAAAGGTCAATATTAAATATTCTATACCTACCGCCAAGTAACCCTGAGTTTTATGCAACTTAATGTACAGCCTAATTTTAAGTCTGATTTTCAAGTTCTACTCTTGTATGTAGAAGTATGATGCTAGCAGAAGCAAAACTTACCTTTGCAATATCCCGTTTCTCCTGGTCTTCTGAAGCTGCATAAAGAGATCCAAGGATTTTCATAGTCTCATAATTGTTAGGATAGGCCTTCAAAACTTTTTCAAAGCATTGTGATGCATTCTCTTTGTCCCCTCGATAAATGTACATTTGACCCAATCCAAAAAATGGAAGTACAAAAGAAGATGAAGCAAACTGAGTGGCCTGGTAATAATACTGGAACGCTTGATCATAATCTTCCTAATCAAAAAGAAGCAAATAAAGAACAAGTAGTGTTTTCACAGGTAAGCTTTGTATGAACTTTTATAACACAGATGTTTAAGTGTAATCTCAAAAAGGGCTTTAAAAAACTGCCCTACCTGTACATGAAAAGATCTAGCCAGCTGATAACAACTCTCCGCCTGCATTGCTTCAACTTCTGTATTATGGAAAGCATGAAGAGCCAAGTGTTGTACTTTACCATAATCCTGAAAAAAAAAGAAAGTTAAATTAAATTTGAAAGCCTTCATTTTTTCTTTATAGTCAAATGATTTCTTATTTAAACAAGGATAGCTGGAAAATACAAGAAAGCTTTAGCCATAGCAGTGACTAAATTAAGAACAACAGACCTAGTTCTAGCAGTTACTGTTCTTCTCTTTATTTCATATTTTAAAGCTTGGAAGGGATGAGGGAAGAAAAAAAAAAAAGTAAGTCAAAAACTTTATTCTTGTCCATCAACGGTTCCATATTAGCCTGAATCTAACACCAGAATCCTTGCTGTTCAGAGTTTATCAAGCATTTAACAATAAAATTCCATCGATATCTTACCTTCTTGAAGAAAAAGTGATTAGCCAAGTGATTCAACACCATTGGATTACTGGGATCAATTGTGTAAGCCCTAGAGAGGAGCTGAACACCATTCTTGATGGAATCAGCCTAAATGAAACATTGACAGGTATCAGCAGCATCTCCATAGTTGGACCTTACTAACACCTCCAAACTATTCTTCAGACTAGGCTGCTGCAGGACCTCTGACAAAACCTTTCTGGGCTCACAGAAGAAAACTAAATTCAGCTACTAGCTTTTCTCCCTGCAGCACACAGATGGAAAATGGGAAATGAAGCCATCACAAAGGGATGGAAAAAAGGCAGAGCAAGACTTTCTAGGGAAAAAAAAAAACAAAACAACACAAACTTCATCCTGGTGTCCTTTGACGTTTCACACTCACACCCTGATAGCCTTCCTTCTACTGTTCAAAGTTTCCAGTCCCTGTTTTGTTTAGGTTTCAATCTTTTACACAATTTGTTCAACAATGAAATGAAAATATTCTCATGTTCAAATTCTAAACAAGATTTTGAGATGTTGAAGTAAGAGCTACTAGAACTTAAGTTCTAATTTAAAAAATGGTAGAAGTTCGCAGTGTTTACATAGGGATATCATTACATCAACTTACTCTTTTCTGAAGAAACTTTACAGTTTAAAGATAGTTTTGCATGGGTACAAATTTACCTACAAGACCAATTCCATAACTGATAAAATAATTGCTATTTATTTGGAACACCCACAAGATCTATATCACAAGCAGCTCAACTTAAATCTGTAATAATTTCTGAACAGAAACAGCAAGAATGGTATCTAGTAATCATGTAACATCTGTGCTTTATTTTGCAACTACTATCAGCAGAAAGCTATCTTATTGAATAGATTAGGTTTTATGAGGTTGAGACATAATATAAAGTCCAATAGGTAGCTAAAAATCATAAGTTCAGTTTGAAAAGGCATTATCTTTACAAATCTAGCATAACAATATACCTTGAATAGGAGATACTAAATCATTCTTGGTTTCATTTTCAAAGGCAAAGAAGTTTTATAACCACACTCTATATATGTCTGAGTTCTGTGATAATTTGAGTCTCGTGTCCAATTTCAACCAAATCAAATTCATGGTTAGCGGTCTCTAAGCTCCTAAGCGCTTTCATTAAAGAAAACTAGAGACGAGACAGATCTCAAGGAGAACACAGTGTAATCTCAACCCCGATTTGACATCATAACACCTTCTAGGAGGGAGAAACATTACAAATATCCAAGCACCGAAAATATGTCAATTAGTAGTTTGCAACTCAGAGAGAATCTTTTCCCCTGAGAAAGTGTTCTCCCTCCACCATGTCAACTCTTTGACATTATACTAACTTTGCAGTCCAAGTTGTGAAAACAGTTTGAAGTAAAGCACAGATGATACGTTTCTTACAAAGAAAAAAAAAAAAACATTTGAGTGGGTTAGCTTTTCATCCCAGCTCTTTGAAGCTTAAGGTGAGTGGCCTCATCCCTTGACTTTACTCAAAAGACCTTCAGGAAAAAAAAGAAAGATACCATGTTTCATTGGTTTCTCACCCATGGAACCATTTATTAAAATTTGACTTAAGAATATTTTTGGTTGTCTCTGTAATTGTAGGAAAGAAAGCTCTCATGCCCACATTTTTCATAATTCTTCATGGAAGTTTTAAGAGTTATTTTTTTCCCCCATGATGTAGTAAACTAAAGTAATTTTCAGACATTCTATGCTAACAAAAAAAATCTTTCTAGGGAGCTACATGCTCTACAGATAGCTTAACACTAATTTTTAGCAACATAAAATTATGTAACATTTTTTTCTTTTTTAAACACTTAAAGGACCCATCCTCCACTGCTAACTTCCTTAGCATAGATTAACCATCTCAGATCCTACGATCCCAATTAAGCTGTATAAGCATATGTATTTTTCTAGTGATACAACATCTAGAGAGCTAGGATCACCACTTTATTATAGTTTCATCAGCCTAATTAAAATTTCTTCTTGCCTACTCTTTGGTTTACCACGTGGCATGCATACCAAGATAGCATGAATACAACTTTAACAGTTGTTTGAAAGCTTATGTTCCTTAAAGCCCAGGATTAATCTCCTGGGAGATGCCTCTTACTTTGACCTTCCTGTTAGCAGAAAGTCAAAAAAAGACTTTAAAAAAAAGTTCCTGATGCTCTGGAATAGAGCTGCAATTGCAAGTGAGGTCTCCAAGTATTCAAGGAGTTTCAGAGCATCCCGAGTACAAACTGATTTAGTTAATCCTCACAGAGCTACAAATGACTAAGTAAGGCTGGCTACTATGCATACTATAACTCATTAAAGTAAGATTTAGAAATCAGCACTTTTGGCTTTTTGAAGTGACTAGACATGCATTCACACATCTCACCATGGATTTGTATTATTTTAATTAAAATAGTTAACTTTGCACTGTTTTTCTATAAGCAACAGAATTTAAGATTTTTAATAACAGAAGGAAGTTATTCAGAATGTGCTGCTCACATCACAAGTGCATATCTATAACATCATTCAGCAGTTATACAGATTTAAAATGATTTAACCACAAAAGTTATTATCCCTTTTAAAAACTGGACTACCTTTCAAAGGATAGAAAGTTTGCTTTTCCAGATAAGAGGAAAGTAAACTGAGCACGGATTCTTGTTAAGTCAAACGCACCTCTTTATTATTGAGTTCCAGAACAGCCAGTCCAACCAAAGCCCCTACGCATTTTGAATTTAGCTCCAGAGCCCTGCTGAACGCTAAGCGAGCTTTTTCCAACTTGTTCAGTTTCACGAAGCAATGGCCCATACCTAATCGAACCTCAGCTAGAGAAGAAGATTACACCATTCAGAATCCCAGAATTTCAACTTTATGACTTTTTAACATTCTGAAGATCAATTAAAGTGAAAACAGAATTTTTAGTATTTCTTTAAAACATGTAAAGCCACCTAATAATTCGCTGTTTTTAAAGGCAGCCTCCCACACTTGCCAGCAAAACTAACTTTAACAGATTAGTAACACCTTATTTCTTCATATATCCTAAAACATTGTCTATATCTCCAAAATACTGATACTAAATGAATAAAAATTACTTCTATGGAAACACATTAAAAATAATATTGAAAGGCATTAAAAAATTGCCAGATGAAAAGGCTGGAAATTTCTTATCCAGAGTAAGTTCACCTGAGACTAGTAGGCCTTCAGAAAACAACAATAATAATAATAACAAATACACAAGTTAGCTAGACATTTCTCCTCAAATGATCAACTGATTCACTGCTAATAAAATGCTGTTTATCATCCTATCGCTTCCATGGTCATGTACAGCTAATACAAAGAATTCACATCATATTGCCCTTTCAGACTGCCTGTGAACTAAGAATACACAGATATTTATATACACCAATTTCAAATCTGCGCCTGTGTGAAAAAGGGGAGTGAATGAAGATGTTTGCTTAAAAGTAAGGCTTGTATTTCTAAATGCACTTTTGCAGCAATGATTCTTATGCTAAATGAGACTACAGAATACACATCAACTTTGTAATAAATTTTTTTCAGATATGTTATGACAAAGTATACCACATTCTGAAGAGACTTCAGAGTATTTATGATCCTAATGCAAATACCCTGAATTAATAACTCTTAATCACATGCATCGCTTTTACAGCCATTACTGATAGCTTTCACAGATTTTTGCATTAAGAAAAATCATACAATACCAGGAAAACTCACATCATGCACTATAGGTAGAATTTTACTTTTTATGTCTTGTTTCACTATTAACACTAATGCATCATTTTCTTAACCCTTACTCCAAGAGCTCACAGATAGGTTCTGCAAGTCTTGAACAGTTCTCCTGCTCCCAATTTTAACTTCTCTTACACGCAACTTCTCATTTTCTAATAGCTCTTTAAAAGGTAATAATTAGTATAAGAATTAGTATTTTCCTAAACACAATTTCCTTCTCTAACAATTAAGGAACACTTCAAGTCAACAAACATCTGAACTCCTCTGTAATGCTGGCTGGGGTTTTTCTGATAGATAAATATCCCAAAAAAAGCCCTTAGGTATTTGAGTTAGGAAGACTTGAGCTAGTTTCCAAGCACAGCAAATATTTCCACTAGCAAATACTTTGTCTTACCTGGGCAACCTGGATTAGTACGCAACGCTTTCTTGTAGTAAGCAAGGGCTCCTCTATAATCTTTCTTGTTGAAAGAAATGCATGCTTTACCTGTTATAACATAACAGTTACAAGTAAATCAGAAATACAAATGAAGCTATAAATCAGAAGCTCATAAGTATTATTTGGTAAACTTGTGCTGTGCTGATTTTCAAAAGTTACAATTAAAATCTAACAAAATTCAGACAACTACAACATTTATTATTTTGATAATGTCAAGTGTATATATATATATATATATAAAAATCAAACATGGGAACAAATTAAATTTACATTTTTGTGTTTTTTTGGCAGAAGCTTAATTCTTTCCCGGTCCAGAGGAAAGACATTTACTAAGATGAGATTAGCTAGCGAACAAATTAAGATACATGTGTTACAGCCTACTGACTGGTATCTTCTACCTTCGAGACTATACAGCTTCACTGGGATCATCAGGGAAATATAAAGTAGTTGGACCGGATGTATGCCCGCAGGTCTCAGAAGATACTAGCTAGCATTATATTCTTTGCTAGCTTTTTCACCTATGTATATTTCCTAAGTTGAAAGTAATTGCTGTCATGTGTTTCTGGTCAAAAGTGTACACTTCTTTATCACATTCTTTCTCTCTACACTTGTACACACCCTCTTCTTAAGCACATAATTTATTCTGAAACTCAACTGGAGAGACGAGGTTTTTACACAAATACCCACAAACTCATACCAAGAAGGGCAGGAATATTATTTGGAGACTGGTTGAGCACAAAGTGGAACTGCGCATCAGCTTGGTCCATCTTATCACCTTCAAGCAGACAAAAGCAGGCTCTTCCCAACAAGTGATTCTAGACAAGCAAAAAAGATTTGCGATACATTTATCTTTGTAAAATACAAAGATTAGACTATGTGAAAGATCAATTGGCTATACTATAATGCCTTCTATGATTAATTTATTTCTCTTACATCAGGAAGAAAAATAAAACCAAAAGTGTCTTTATCATCCACTTCTAAAGTTCATTATTATGAAGCAAGAGAGCAACAAACAATCCTTCCTTCCCAATCCCCAAAAGCTGACTGACGTAGTTCTGTCAGGTGTCCCAAGCTAGAGATAATTATTCCTGGTGGCACCGCACACATTTCAGATACTTACAAGCTCTACTTACAGGTACTACACTAACAGAATCTACACCCCGAGCAATTTCTATTTTCCCTTTAATGAATCAATAGTTGTTTTCTTTACAATCACTAAATAATTTACCAATATGGATTTTTAAACAGATTTTGTTTTACCTGATCATACATGATAATTTTGTCAGCCATAGTATACAACAAGGTAGCTTGCGTAATGAGCTCCTTCTTGTTATCTTTGTTCTTCTCCTTTCGAGCCTGCTGTACATAGTATGCTGCCAGCGTATCCAGACATGTCATCTGATCTTTTTCATGGTCTCTATAGTCTAAGTTGCCATCTATGCGTGCAGCTTCCAATAGCTTCACAAAGTCTTCTGTTTTCCCTTGTTTGTAGTACTCCAGCTATAAAACATACAATACTACCCCAGTGAGTTCATAGCATACCAAGTTGATGCTTTAGGTGTCACACACATTCTTTTTCCAGAATGCAGGGATAAATCAGATGTAAATGTAGGGATAAGCAGACAAAGGCATTCCAATACCACCAAATATTTTTCTGTCATCATCCCAACTTAGTATTTTCATATTAAAACACAAGTCTTACAGCTGTTTATAAGTGAAGAATCAACTGTTTTTCCTCTGAACTTCTTTGACTTTTTCCATATTTCACCTTACTTCCCCTAGTATAGATACTGCTCCCTCCTTTTTTATGAGGTGCATAATCAAAGGCACAAACCAGCAAAAATACAGATTGAGGGGAAAAAAAAAAAAAAAACAGAAAGCAGGCCTCAAGCAGCACAGCTTAATAAAAAAGGTGAAATTAAAATCTTAATGTGCATATGCCAAATTAGAAATATCTGGCCTAGAATCAATGACAGAACAAGCCCATTAAGTTCTTGTTCAGAATTCAGTTATCTTTGGTCATAAAAGTAAAGAAGTGGTAATTATTATTTGATTACCTGAATATAATATTTAAATATAAAATTTGTATATATACTAACCGCTAAGGCAATCCATATGTGCAGTTGAGTGTGTTCCTGTTTCAGTATACTTATAACTTCATCACCCTCAGGTAACTGATCGAAGTCAAGCTCAATAACCTAGAACCAAACAATACAGATTTTCTTCTCACAGATCATTGCGGTCAAAGGGAGCTGGACATTTCAGAGCACAAAATATATATAATTATTTGTGTTTAAACAAGCTGATGGACAAAGAAAGAAGTAATAATGTACTGTATTCTGTAGAAGACAAAACTTACAGCCTCTCACAAATATCAGAGAACAGACAGCTCAATATTTGGGATACTAGTCCAGGAGAATAAGCAGAAATGCTAACTCAACTTCTTCCACCATAGACTTCAGGCTCAGAATATTTACAGTTCAGATAATAACCAACTTGACTGCACACAGCTGAATTTCTAAAACTTTTCCTACAGATAATACAGAGATATAGGATATAGTAAAAAAAACTTCCACTACATTACTGAATATTAACAACGACAGTCATCATGCGCAAATGACATAAAGAACTTTTCATCATGCAAGCATTATTTTGCAAGTTGATCTACTCTTCTGATACAGAAAATGAGGAAAAAGGACCAGATATTACTAAGGCGGGATGTCTGGGAACACAATTTAACTGCCTGTTAGTTCACTTACTACTCAGTCATGCTGCCTTTAATACTAGTCATCTATGTTACATTTTAATTTTAAGTGAGGAAGAGGTGCAGTTGTCGTACCCTGATTATCAATGCAAGGACTCTTCTCTGAAGACTGGCTTAGAGCAATTCAATTTACAAGGGCTTATAGTTTTGACTATGCAAAACTTGAGAGTACAAGCAAAAAATATTTCTGCTACTGTTGTCATTTTTAGTTTGAGTTTCTCTTGCACAGTACCTCCATTTGACAGATAATGATGTTTTTAAATTTGGACAACCCCCGTCTACAAACTAAAATAGTTATTAATGAGAAATAGATATTACCAACAAAGCAAATAAATACTGAAGCAAAAAAAGGTAGGTTTTTTTTTTTTAGAAGTATTTTGTAGCAATCCTTAGTGATTAATTCAGAACTTCAGGATCCAAGTAGTCCTACCCGTAACTTCAACAGCAGCAACAAGATCAACTACGGATGTTGACAACTCAGACAGAAATTTCTGTCACACAGAAAAAAAAGCCCTCTGACATGTAACTTACAGAGAGCAAAGTACCTTCATGAGACTTAAACACACAACAGCAGCTGTATGGAAATTTGTTAGAGTATGGTCACATGTGGTCGCAAAAAGCATTTTTCAACCTACAAAAAGTATGTTTCAATATCTTATTTAGCAAAGCTGTTAACTTATTATCTGCTACGGAATGATTACACTTCTAACTTTATAATAAAAGTAAATTTCCAAATACTTCTCTTAAATCTTTTTAACCTTGGGTTGTGACAGTCTACCTTAAATAAAGAGCTGAATAAATTTCTAAATCCACACTAAAGTAACTTTACAGAATGGACCATGCGCCCTGTATGTGTCTATATGCTGATTTAGGAATGTACATGCTGTTTAAAAATCACTGCAGTCAGAAAAATCAGTGTCTAATGAACGAAGGAGATAATTTAGCTGGACAACGGCACTGTACAAAAACACAAACTAAAGATTAGATACTGTCCCAACAGGATCTTCACTCCTGAGGGCTGCATGTGCTTGAAGCATATACTGTGGGAGAAGAGGCTGCTCCTTCTTCACGGACGTGCAGTACCGACGGCGCCCGGACAGACGGCCCGACTGCTCCCAGCGCTTCTTCACCAGAAAGCCACCAGGCACGGACAGGGAGGTTACAGCTAGCAGAGAGCAGACACCGTTCACCGAGACGCGTTGGCGAAGGCAGGTTGGGGTGTTTCCGCAAAGCGATGCACCTGCGACCCACCCCGCTCAGGGAAGGGAGCCACATCCCCTTGAGCCCGGGACAAAACTACGAGAGGAAGAGACAAACGCCCGGCACGGATCACACAGCGCAACACCTTCTTGCCCCTTCCCCGAGGCCCGGCCGCGCCGCCGCCCCCCAGCCCCCGACTCGCCTCATCGGTGTCCCGGAGAGGGATCTCAATAGACCCCCGCGACATGATGGCGATGGCGATACCGCTGTCCGCTGAGCCGCCCAGCCGCCAGCACGCAGCGGACCGTCCCGCCCGCACTTCCCCTCACAAACACCTACTGACCCGGACGTACTCGAGCGAGGGGCGGGGGAGGGCTGGCTCCGGCCCCGGGGCGCAACGAGCCAATGGCAGCGACGTACGAGCCTCGAGGGCCGCCTCGCGCCCGTGCGTGACAAGGAGGGCGGGCTTCGCGGCCGGGCGCGCGCGGCCCTGTTGCTGTGGCAACGGCGGTCTCGCGGGCGCCCCTCAGCGAGCGGCTAGGCATCGGCGGGCCCGGGCACCAGGAGCTGGGCGGGCGGCGGGAACAGGCGGCGGGGTCCCCGCTCCAGGGTCCCCGCTCCAGGGTCCCCGCTCCAGGCTGGAACGCTGCGTGGCCTCTCGTGCGGCAGCCTTTTAAAACGTGAGCGGGCTCCTTAGAACAGAGTGAGGGCTTACAGGGGGTTTGCAGACAGGTATTAGTCCCGCAAATTTATACATATGTATCAAACACTTACGTATAGAAATATGTCTGTCTAATACCAAGAGATGATGCTGTGTATTTATACACATACACTGATAAATTGGATAGATTTCCACATGGTTGCTCTCTGGTCCTGACGCTGCAACTCCCTCAGGCTATGCTGCTTCTCCTGTCATTTTAAAATTGTTAAAGATTTCCAACTGAATGCATTTAAATGTGTAGATTTTCCCTGTCTTTGTGGAAAAACAAATAATGTGTAAATCCAAATACATATTATCTGACTGGCTTAGGTGGTGTAATATTGTTGATACATATTTACAATTTTTAGCCACAGCTTGGCCAACTATTTTCAAATTATCCAAGTGATTTTAATTACAAATACTGAATCTGATAAAATGCTGAATCCTGAACCTAGGCCCTGATCCTGGAATTTGTTTTGTATGAGGCATTCAGACACATGGAGGTGCACAAGTAAAGAAGAAATTACAAAACTGAGTGTCTAGCTTTTTTTTTTTTTCTAATTATGATGGCAAATGCACTGATGTATTTGGATAAAATACACGATTCTATGCAGAGCAACATATGACCAATCTTAGTTATTTTTGCAGCTGTACCAAGGGAAAAAAAAGGGTAGTAAGACTAAAAGATCCTCTCATACATCTCTACTAAGATGATTAAAAATAAATAAATATGTGACATATTACTTACGTGGCCTATTAAATCCTAAAGCAAACTTGATTTTGTCCTATGGCTAACCATCCACAGAATACAGAATTTTGACTGAACTGGTAGTCACCACTATAAAGCATTAAATTACTAAATTTTATTTTTAAAATTAGTTGTTAATTACTGTAATAGTATATATTATAGTAGCTTACTTGCAGTGTCACCTATTCTCTGAAGCCAAAGCAAGTAGTGTTTTTAATTACTTAACATTTTGAATCTCAACTTTTGATTTTTATTTATGCACTAATTATTCTGAACTGAGTTACCTGGTCCAATGAAATGTTAACTAGCATTTCTCCTGCTCAGGTCTTCGAGTAGGTATGTACCGTAAATACCTTTTATACAGAATCTTTTGCATGTGGCAGCAAAGCAGAGTAACATTTAATTAACAGGAGTGAAAGAGTATGAATTTCTTCATTTAAAACATGCCAAAACCAACATTCTGCAGAGCAAGACTGTAATTAACAGAGTTCCTAAGCCTGCTTTTCTGATTTAGAGGCTGATTTTTTTCAAAAAGAAACTGCTTTTTAGGTATTTTAATTAATATTGGAGCAATTTGGTCTGAAGAGGCAACTGTACCAACTATTGTTTTTATATTATTTGAAGCAGGAAGATTCCTTTTATTTCCATATGCTCTGAAGCCAATAAATCACTAGCAGATATGTAGAACTTCTTTAATGTATAAAGTATCGTTCTGGTGAAAATAGCTCCACCCCCCCCCCCCCCCCGAGTCTTTAGGAACATTTCAAGACAAGACTTGTTTCGTCTTGCTTTTTTTTTACTTAATTGAAATTATTATGAAAATTTAGATTACTACTTTCAGACCTCAATTTCTACAAATATAAAAAATTCTGATATAAAGTCATCTATAGCAAACTGAACTTCCACTTGTGATATGTTATGACCGTGAAATATAATATTTAAAACTTCATTACTACTATAATTTAAGCATTTTTTCAGGATGAAAATCAAGCTTAAATAAGCTACTTCAACAAATAAAGAAAAGGCGTCTAACTACCTGACCACTACTCTTTGCAAGCAAATTACCATTTATGTGTGAGGTGCATACACTTAAATAAATAAGCCTCTGTTGGGAACAACTGGGTGGTCAGAGCAGGATATTTTAGCAGCAAAATTTCTTTGCTTTTGATTGTTAGAAGTAACTTTTTTCTTCAGGATTTTTTTTTAGAGTAAAGATAGGTATGATTTTAGAAATCTTCAGAGTGCAAATTAATTCTTTTCTAACAGCATGAACCATTGCTCCACTAGTCACTTGTTGACCTTCACATTCTGAGCTGTGAAAAAAGGAAAGAGATCCTATATTGATAGTTTGAAGAGTTCAGTGTTGCATGTCAAGGAGCAACAAGAGCTGCTGCTCCCTCAGGGAGGTAACCCAGGAGTTGAGCACAGTCAGCAGGGAAGGGGCTTTGCCAGTGAGACCCACCCCAAGTACCTGAGCACAACTGACATTAGGGAAGTCCACTGTGATGAGGCAGGTCTGAGGTCAAACTGGAAGTACCAGCCAGTGAAGCAGGGTTTAACACCGCCTAGCAGTTGGCAGGCAGGTCTTTACTGACAAAACAAGTCTGAAGTCAAGGTAGAAATCAATCCTTGGATAAAGGTCCAGATCAGAGGAATATCTGTAGCTTGGTAGGAACCTAGCTATAATTAAGCTAGAGATTAACACTTTTACAGTGTAACTCAGGCCAGGAGTCTGGGTCCTGGGGTGTGGCAGAATAGACCAGGTGGGGCTGATCAGGGCCATTAAAGCTTATTAATGCACTTAAGGCCCTGACATGGTATGTCTATTTTAAAGAGTAAAGTGCTGGGGTTGTTGGTTTGTTAGTTAATTTGCTTTTAAAAGTGCTAAAATTGAGTTAATAAGTAAATCAATTATTTTATTAGATAGTTTAATGTTGTATTAGTTCCAGAGGCTATTGTATTAACTGTGCGTCTCAAATGGGCTACAGTAAGGAGTTAGGAATTTGTGTCCTGCTGGTAAGGAATGCTGAAGCAGGCTCTATTAAATGTATGTTGAGCAATGTTATAGGCATTCTTTTCCTGGAAAACTAGATCTTTTAATAAAACAATGGGAAATGTAACAAGACAGAACAGTAAGAATAGATGATTTAACCAGGCAAATAGATGATTTAACCAGGCAAATAGATTATTTAACCAGGCAAATAGATGATTAACCAGGCAAAGTGCAAGGTCCTGCACCTGGGTCATGGCAATCCCAGGCACAAATACAGGCTGGGCAGGGAATGGATTGAGAGCAGCCCTGAGGAGAAGGATCTGGGAGTGCTGGTGGATGAGAAGCTTAACATGAGCAGGCAATGTGCCCTTGTGGCCCAGAAGGCCAACCGCATCCTGGGCTGCATCAAGAGGAGCGTGGCCAGCAGGTCAAGGGAGGTGATTCTCCCCCTCTACTCTGCCTTGGTGAGACACCACCGGGAGTACTGTGTCCAGTTCTGGAGCCCCCAACACAAGAAGGACATGGATCAGTTGGAGAAGGTCCAGAGGAGGGCCACGAAGATGATAAAAGGGCTGGAGCACCTCTCCTATGAGGACAGGCTGAGAGAGTTTGGGCTCTTAGCCTGGAGAAGAGGAGGCTCCAGGGAGACCTTACAGCAGTCTTCCAGTACCTCAAGGGGGCCTACAAGAAAGACGGGGAAAGGCTGTTCAGTAGGGCCTGTTGCAATAGGACAAGAAGTAATGGTTTTAAAATAGTGGGGAATAGATTTAGATTGGAAATCAGGAAAAAATTTTTTACAATGCGAGTTGTAGAACACTGGAACAGGTTGCCCAGAGAGGTGGTGGAAGCCCCATCCCTGGAAACATTCAAGGCCAGGCTGATGAGGCTCTGAGTAACCTGATCTAGTTGGAGATGTCTCTGCTCCTTGCAGTGGGGTTGGACTAGATGACCTTTGAAGGTCCCTTCCAACCCTAACCATTCTATGATTCTATGATCTTTACTGCTTTATGTTAATATTTTATTTGAGGGTTCAGTATTTTTACGGACCAAGTAACATTTTGTACACCTACTAAAAATATTATTTTAGGCTGCCAGGATTTGTAACTTTTTTTGTTGTTGTTCACCCTTCTTCATGTGAGTGTGTCTGCCTTATTTAAGTGGTAAACATAATTATGTGCTACTGAGTTATATAGTCACCTAAATCTAAAGAATTGGTTTACAAGCAAAAGCTTTAAGGAGTGTCTGTGATAGCTTGTGTTTTGCAAGCAAATTGTGTATTTGAAGATGGAGAGAAGATACTTTTGTATTTAAAGTACAAAACCATGAGATGCTTACACTTCATGCTTAAGTGTACTACTGACTTCTTTCGAATCTCTGTTTGTCAGTTAACTACTTGCTAGCCTTTATTAGCGCTCTCATTTCTATTAACTGTATGCTTATTTGAATTCCTAGCATCAAAAACACTAACAGAGAAGTAACTTGAATTTCAATTTTTAACATCAGCACCTAGCATTAAAAACTTTTCTTCTGCTCTGCAGACCTGCAAGGTGCAAGTGGTGTAACACTAGTCTTGGTCTAAATACTCTAATATATTCTGTGAGACTTAAAACGGCTACCTTGCAGATCCTATTACCTAGCACTGGCATGCCAAGTATTTCAGCTTTGTACAGGTCTGCTTTTTTTTACTATACCATTGGTTGTATTATGTCTGAGTTGCATAAACAGTAATATCGCTGTACTCAAGGATATTGTGGAGCTGAAACTGTAGCTGCACTTCTTTTCAGTATCCTTCTTTGTGTGGGGTGTAGGGAAGGATTTCTGTTTATTTTTCTGTGGATGCAGAACCTGATCTGACCCGAGTATAGTTCATGGGTTGTTTTCGAAGTGTGTTTTTTTTTTTTTTAATAGTTTTTGCACTGATAACCTTCTACCTTCTGTGTATTGCATTTAGCTTTGATTAGTAGGTATAAAAGTGTGGTTAAAAAAAAAAGTGAGGCAGTGTGGTCTTGGTTTTGCTTTGCTTTATAGGGTTTCTCTGAGAAAACTCTAGAGAGGCAGCTGTAGGGTGCAGGAGATTTTCATTCTGTCTTATGGGAGCCAATGGAGAATGAATAGTGCCATAAAAAGTTACCAGCACAAGTGTGATTCTATAAAGTTAATTTTTCAATGCTGAAAAACTCAGTTTTCTAAATATAAAACTGTCAATTAAATGCTTTGTAAGGATGGTATCATTATTGCCACCTTCAGGCAACAAAAAGAATGATCCATTTTCTGAGTCACTATTCAGAATTCTGTTTACAAAGTGTTTGGGCTTACACTGTGGAGTTAAGTTTAGCATTTTTTTTTCTAGTCACAGCCTTGTATTTTCCTGTTGGAGTAATAATACATATATATATATATATTTTTTTTTTCTTCTTTGGCCTTAGTATCTGCCGACATGTCAAAAACATGCTTGCTTGTTTCAGGAAGCTGTGATTGATAGACATGTAATTCTTCAATGGTGAATATTATTTGAATGATAAACACCTCATATACAAAGAACTACTCAGCAAAGGCAGGTATTCCCTCCCACTCCACTTCCTGGTGAAGGCTTTTTCAGGGATTATGCAATAGCATTACAGATTTAAAATGTGTGCCAGCAATTAATAGGACAAGCAAGGATTATACAAAAGACTGTTGACATATCAGATGAAATTGCAGTGCTGAAATGTAAATAATGGAAGTATCACTGATTTCTAATATAGAAGAATTAGTGTCTCTAAGATTTTAATCAGATTTACATCTAGATAGAGAAGAGATTTTTCTTTACTTACGATGAACTTCAGGAATTTTACCATTTTTTATTCTATCTGTTTTAAAAATACTTAGTTTTACAAAAGCTTGCACTTGAACAGAGAAAAAGTTTTAAAGAGGGAAAAAAAAAGTTTGAGAGGGAGACTACTCTAATTATTCTTTGCCAAAGCTTTCTTCCAAAAGGACTCCTGAGTTCTGATAGCATGTTCTTTGAAATGGAATTGCTCAAAATATAGATCAAAATTAACTAATGTTTTAACAGAGATATTAGGAGCTAACCCAAGAACATTGAGATTTAGCATCTCCATAATCCTCTAGTCTTTTTCATAAAATATTTTTGACAGGTACTTCGACATAAAATAATGACATTTAATAAGGACAGTTATTTTGTCATAAAATGCTTAAAATAAAATATATTCTCTGTATTCACACAAATACAGGATGGGCGGAGAATAGATTGACAACAGCCCTGAGGAGAAGGACTTGGCTCTGGAGCCCCCAACAAAAGAAGGAAGTGGACCTGTTGGAGAGGGTCCAGAGGAGCCACGAAGATGATAAAAGGGCTGGAGCACCTCTCCTATGAGGACAGGCTGAGAGAGTTGGGGCTGTTCAGCCTGGAGAAGAGGAGGCTCTGGGTAGACCTTATAGTGGTCTTCCAGTACCTCAAGGAGGTCTGCAGGAAAGACAAGGAAAAACTCTTCAGTAGGGCCTGTTGCAATAGGAGTAGGGGTAATAATATAATAGAGGGAGGTAGATTCAGATTGGATATTAGGAAAAAAAAAATTTACAGTAAGGGTGGTAGAACACTGGAACAGATTGCCCAGAGAGGTGGTGGATGCCCCATCCCTGAAAACATCCAAGGCCAGGTTGGACGGGGCTCTCAGCAACCTGATCTAGTGAGGTATGTCCCTGGTGCTTGCAGGGGGGTTGGACTAGATGACCTTTAAAGGTCCCTTCCAACCCAAACTGTTCTATGATTCTATTAAATGGAATGTTATTTGTGTACTACAGAATAGGTACAGAAATCAGTATCTTCTGCTACTATAATTGTACTTTTGAAAATGTTACAAAAGTAGTGGAGGAACTACATCTTATTTAAAATATCTCCTGCTGGCTTTGTATCACTGTTAAAACAATTATTTTCATTCTGCAATCTGTGCATGCTCTCTAAAAACCCAAGTTTTTAACGGAAAGTTTAAGGAAAGGAAAACACATTATACAAGCAAGTACTTGAGTACAGAAGTCAGTTCCAAAAATAACAATGAACACTTGTGCTGAAATTCTCAGGAAGGATGAAGCCTGAGAATCAGCCTGAAGATGAAGAAAGCTTTTGGGAATATGTCAACAAATCTTTCTCTGTTTCCTGGGGGTGGCTGGTTGTTTTCAACATCCTTTTCATTAATATGATTTGTAATAGAAACTATATACCGACTTCTATACATAGAGATGTGAAAATTAATTGCTTTTTAAATTTAATTTCTAACACCTATAGTCTCTTCTCTGATGATTTACTTTTCTTCTGTCTCTCCCTTCTTTTTTTTTTTTTTTTTTTTTTTTTTTTTCCTTCTACAGAGCCCTTTCCACTTTTGTTTAAGCACTTAAAATGACAATGTTTCCCAGAGGAAAAAGTGTACTTGTAAAACTTGAGCTTTATGCCAATGATTCTCTATAATGTATTAAGATGCATCTTACTATTAATAATGGACAACACTCTTTTTTATCATCTTACATTGTGTATTGAAAATATAAATCAGATTACTTTAAAACTCCAGTGTAATAGCACAATGTGTATCTAGCTGTTAATTTATTTAAGAAATGTCTGTTCTGCGTTTCTGTCTAGCACTTGATGTGTTTATTTCCACATTTTTCTTAGAAGGCTGGGGACATTTTGTGCAGTTATTTGAGAAGTAATGTGGATGGATGCCATACTTGAAGACTGTTTTCATACCTCCTATCAACATATAACTTAAGTTTACTGTTAACTTGATCCATGCAAGTAGAGCCATTGATTCTTAACTTGACTAGGCATATGCCTAGCTATCTTCTTGAATTAAAGCCTCAGATTGGAAAAGAACCAGTAACTTATCAGCCAGAAGCAAATGTTATTTTAAGATGCGAGAGGGTATTCCAGGCACTAGTTCACTAGATAATTTGGAACCTACTTCTGTGTATTGCTCTGAGTATACTTTCTTGCTCAACTTCTGAAACCATATGACAAGTGGATAACACCAGTGTGTGAGCAGCAATGAATATCCATTTTAAAGTCATTTAACTGAACAAGTCCCTGTTAACTGTAACTTCCAAGAAATAAGTAACAGCATTTAGAAAGAAGATTAATGTACAGTTGTAAGTTTTCAGGCATTCATTTCCCCCTTCTGAAGGCATCTTTTAAAATCAGTATTCCCTGATACGTCAGGGTGGTTATAGAGGTAAATACTGGGCCTAATATTCTCAGCTCATGTTGTTAGTGGAGTCTAGGCTACAGTTCACAGCAGTAGCAAGCTACCAGGCTAGAAATACTGTATTGCAAACTGCATGGAAATTCTTAGTTTTGCAGATTAATAGAACAATATGTATCTTCCTCAAAGTGAGCAAGACTGTATAGTGTGAGGAATGAAACCGACCTCTCTCAGTAAGCTGCATATGAATGTCTGCCTGGAGTTCAGAGCTGATTTTGTTTGCCAAAGGGCAGTAGTGATACTGTTACTGTCTCGTAGTCCTCTGCTGTTGGAATTGCCATCTGTGATGCAGTACTTTCACAAATAAAACTGTTTCTATCTGCAAACTCAGCCTGGGATGTAAAGTCATGTTCTTTCTGGCTTGCACATCACTGCTAATAGAGCTGCTGCTGTAACTTGGTCAAGAATTCTGTTGATTCAGAAGCCAGTAAAGAAACTCAGAACTATGTTGCCTCGGCAAGTATGAATAAATGTTTATTTATATCAGTCAAGTGACTATGCCTGCATACAGATAAGATCACTTAAAGGAAGATGCAACTTTCACAAGTTACTCCTTCAGCTTATTACCTCACTGGATAAAGAGAGGCTCCCATTTGATATATAGTTTTGTTTTTTAGATGCATCCATTTTAACTGTGCATTTTTGATGTTGCCCTCCTAAGTAGAACCTGCCGAGAGTTAATGACAATAAATTACATCAAAGTCCTTTATTTACTAAAGATTTTAATAAGTTTACTAAGTTCTCTTCTCTATTACTTGCATTATTTTGTATACATAAAACTATAGCTCAGGCAGCTGGAGATTAATAGCTGCTAATTCTTCTGATCACTCTGATCTTCCAGGTTTGGGAGCTTTCTCCATCCTATCCTTTTTAATCTCCTCCAAGTTACCTGCATGGACTTGCTATTGTTGTAGTAAGGAAGGATGATAGTTCTCTTTGGTTGTTTTTCCATGCTCTGTATAGAGTTGTTCTGTAGCTCTGAAGGCTGCTGTGAAGTATCCTGAACTTCTATGGCATGAGGGAGAAGAGACCTACTTTGACCTTAAATATATATACACTTTCCAGACTGACCTGGCAACGTATTGATTACTTACGTTCTCTACCATAAACCTAAAGATTCAAACTCCTGTACTGATTTTAATAGTAGTGATCAAGAACATTCTTCAATTGTTTCCTTCCTTCATTGACAGGAAAAGTGTTTAAAACATTCACATAACGTAGCCTCATAATTTTTCTGTGCAAATAATCCAGCGGTGTGAAGATCAGCAGAGGGCAGTATTGAGATATAAATAGAATAACAATGACTTGAAAATTAAAAAAAAAAAATAGGGTTGCCATGTGGTTTTTTGTTTTCCTTCATAGAATCAGAGAATAATGTACAATGAAAGGCGTCTCTGAAGGTCAGCAGGTCAATCTCTGGCACAGAGAGCCAAATTTAAAGTTAGATACAATCAATCTGGTGGTGGTAATAGTATCATTAGGGTTGGAAGGGACCTTTAAAGGTCATCTAGTCCAACCCCCCTACAAGAAGCCGGGACATCTCCAACCAGATCAGGTTGCTTAGGGCCCCATCCAACCTGGCCTTCAATGTTTCTAGTGATGGGGCATCCACCCACCTCTTTGGGCAACCTGTACCAGTATCCCACCACCCTCATGGTAAAAAATATTTTCCGATTATCTAATCTGAATCTACCTCCCTCTATTTTGAAACCATTACCCCTTGTCCTATTGCAACAGGCCCTACTGAAGAGTTTTTCCTTGTCTTTCCTGCAGACCTTTAGGTGCTGGAAGGCCGCTATGAGGTCTCCCTGGAGCCTCCTCTTCTCCAGGCTGAACAGCCCCAACTCTCTCAGCCTGTCCTCATAGGAGAGGTGCTCCAGCCCTTTTAGCATCTTCGTGGCCCTCCTCTGGACCCTCTCCAACAGTTCCACATCTTCCTTATGTTGGGGGCTCCAGAGCTGGAGATGGGTGGACTCCAGGTGGGGTCTCACCAGAGCAGAATAGAGGGGCAGAATCACCTCCCTCGTCCTGCTGGCCACGCTTCTCCTGATGCAGCCCAGGATGCGGTTGGCCTTCTGGGCCGCAAGGGCGCATTGCCAGCTCATGTTGAGCTTCTCATCCAGCAGCACTCCCAAGTCCTTCTCCTCAGGGCTGCTCTCAATCCATTCTTCACCCAGCCTGTATTTGTGCTTGGGATTGCCATGACCTACACGCAGCATCTTGCACTTGGCCTGGTTGAACTTCATGAGATTTGCCCGGGTCCACCTCTCCAGCCTGTCAAGGTCCCTCTGGATGGCATCCCTCCCTTCCAGTGTGTCGATAGCACCACAGAGCTTGGTGTCATCGGCGAACTTGCTGAGGGTGCACTCTGCCCTACTGTCTGTGTTGCTGACAAAGATGTTGAACAGGGCCAGGCCTAATACAGACCCCTGAGAAACACCACTCGTCACCAGTCTCCACCTGGATATTGAGCTCTTGACCACCACTCTCTGAGTGCGGCCGTCCAGCAAATTCCCTATCCACTGAGTAGTCTGTCCATCAAACCCATGTCTCTCCAGTTTAGAGAGAAGGATGTCATGTGGGACAGTGTCAAAAGCTTTGCACAAGTCCAGGTAGATGACATCAGTTGCTCGTCCCTGGTCCACCTATGCTGTAACCCCATCATAGAAGGCTACCAAATTGGTCAGGCACGATCTGCCCTTGGTGAAGCCATGTTGTAATGTGTTTCAGTTGTTGAGTATTCTATAATGATCTGCAATCAGATTAGTTTTCTCTCCAAATCACTTTTACATCCAGTTGTGAGACTGGATGTAAAGCATGCCCAGTGCTGAAGTGCAGTAATTTTGTCTGAATAATACCAGAAAAAAAATATTTAGCCATTTTTGTTTAGAAAGTCAGGAAATAGTATTTTCTAACAATTGCTCTTATGTGTCCTCCTCAATTTTAATAATAATAATAGGCAAGCATCTAAAAAAAAAATTAGTCCTACAAGTATCTTTTCTGTTACTTTTGCAAGGCAAGATTGACAAGCATGATTGTATCTATGTAGCTTCTGTTGAAACAATGTCATAGAATCATAGAATTGTTAGGATTGGAAGGGACCTTTAAAGGTCATCTAGTCCAACCCCCCTGCAAGGAGCAGAGACATCTCCAACCAGATCAGGTTGCTTAGGGCCCTGTCCAGCCTGGCCTTCAATGTTTCCAGGGATGGGCCTCCACCACCTCTCTGGGCAACCTGTTCCAGTGTCCCACCACCCTCATGGTAAAAAATTGTTTTCCTGATATCTATTCCGAATCTACCTCCCTCTATTTTGAAACCATTACCCCTTATCCTATTGCAACAGGCCCTACTGAAGAGTTTTTCCTTGTCTTTCCTGCAGACCTCCTTTAGGTGCTGGAAGGCCACTATAAGGTCTCCCCAGAGCCTTCTCTTCTCCAGGCTGAACAGCCCCAACTCTCTCAGCCTGTCCTCATAGGAGAGGTGCTCCAGCCCTCTGATCATCTTCATGGCCCTCCTCTGGACCTGCTCCAACAGGTCTATGTCCTTCTTACGTTGGGGGCTCCAGAACTAGACAGAGTACTCCATGTGGGTCTTATATTGGTCTTATGTTTAAAAACTTTTTTTTTCAAGATGTGCTGTATTGAATTTGTGGACAGATTTATAGAAATCAGAGACTTCTCCAAATCAGTAAATTTTATTAAGGAAAATTTTCCTTTTTTTTCATATAAACACAGTCTTATCCTGTCATCGTTACTTGAATTAATTCCAGTTCTTTTTTTTCAATCTGCTTGCTTACATTAGCCAAAATGTTATTGGTTAAAATGGTAAACTGTTGAATTTTGTAGGATACAGTATTTTCCTTTAGTCTAGTCAATTCTGCAATGCCTTTCAAGAGTTTATTTGAGACAAAATTGCAGAGTTCTGAGCTGGAGAACAAATGTAAATTCTAAAATACTAAACAGAATGCTATACTAGTGAGCTTAGTGACACTCATGTCACATAAAAGCACTTCTGACATTTACTTAAACCATTTAGATGCACTAATAATTTGTATAATTGACTTTAAGACAAATGTTTTATTCCTGTCTTCAGTCTGAGAAGCAATGTTGTTGCATCTCAGTGTCTAGTTTTCAATCTTTTTTTTTGACAAAGTATTAGTTACAATGTTTATTCAGACAAAATATTTGTGATTCTTCATATTAAATAGAACTGTTAAAAAGGAGAACATCTGTTTTTTAAATTCTCTTTTTACTCCTAGAAAAGTGAATACTAAGTGTATTATTAAGTTATTCTTCTGAGTAACACACGTTTACCTGCTTCTATTGATGACAAACTGAAACAACTCATAAAGAGATTGTTGCTATCTTAAAAGCATTTTTCATCTCAATTAAATCAGCTAGATTTGAAAACTGTTTGGTGAAAATTCTAGCTCTTCTCAGATGACTAGCTACCCCTTTAACATAAGCAGTGGGCTTCAGCTCAGTCGGCAAATTAGTTTGAACTAGCTCAGGCAAATGGCCCCATGAGCCACATGCATTTCTCAGTGTCCCTGTGTATATATATTCTCAAGAGAAAATACCAGTTGATGTGGAATTCAGTGAAGGCTAGAAAGTGCTGCTGGAACCTTAGGTGGATGCAGACAAGACCACAACCGTTCTGTTATCAGTACACCGCAGAGCTTGGGCAGGGCATGTATTTCAGTTGTGACCAGAACTTTGGCAGGGATTATATGATGTTTTATAAGTGTAGTTACATTGCTTCAAGGCCTGCACAGCTTGAGTGGGCCCAGTTTGCATATCAGCACTGTGCTTCCCAGTATCTCAGATTCCTGAAGCAGCATGAGACTGCTCTTTGTGCCACTGGTAAAATATCTATTAAAACTCAAACAAATCCAAACAACTGGACAATATATTTTGATCACTGATAAGAAGCTTTTGTCTTTCATGAATGGGAATCTTTGTCATGTAGAAATACTCTAAAGTCAGAAAATATACTCCTGATGAGTATGTTATTTTTTTAAAAAAAACCAATATTTTAAAAAATTCTTAGTTTCCAAATGCTGCTGATATCTTTATATTTTATTGAATCATAGAATGGTTTGGGTTGGAAGGGACATTTAAAGGTCATCTAGTCCAACCCCCCTGCAAGGAGCAGGGACATCTCCAACCAGATCAGGTTGCTCAGAGCCCCGTCCAACCTGGCCTTGAATGTTTCCAGGGATGGGGCATCCACCACCTCTCTGGGCAACCTGTTCCAGTGTCCCACCACCCTCATGGTAAAATTTTTTTTTCCTAATATCTGATCTGAATCTACTTCCCTCTATTTTAAAACCATTACCCCTTATCCTATTGCAACAGGCCCTACTGAAGAGTTTTTATTTATCTTTCCTGCAGGCCCCCTTTAGGTACTGGAAGGCCACTATAAGGTCTCCCCAGAGCCTCCTCTTCTCCAGGATGAACAGGTTTTTTGTTTAGATAACATCAGCAGATAATTATTTTTTCTATTCGATTTCAGTAATAAAGATTTTATGGTAAACATGCAGGTGAGTAGTACTAGCTGTAGAACACATGTAGGTACAAACATCTGTGAAGCTAATGTAATAGTTGAGTGTAACAGAACATGATTGCATGGAGTTGAGAAAGTACATCTGTAGTGAGTTTTAAATTCTGTACAGTGTGGAAGACTTGGGGCCATGCAAGGCACAGAAAAAGAAAAATCAGTTTTAGACAGCTGCTAATGTCTTTTCTGAGTACTGACCGAGACTGTATAATAGCTGAGCTTTAAGCAACACGAAACTCACAACTTGGCAGTCCCAGCAGTGCTAATGTGAGAAGAGCCCCTTCTGTAAACTTGTATTCCTCCTGCAGAAAATGTAGCTCAAAAGGGATATCACGAACAACAGTGCAGGTTTGACCAAACCTTAACAACAGTTATGAATGCCCTTTGTTTTAAATTACTGCTCTTAACTCCCAAGATACAATGGTGTTCACCATTGGTAAACGACAGCAAATTTAGCACTCCTGCTGACAATCCTTCTTGCAGTGAGTGTTTGGAGTGTTCCTGTGAAAAGAAATGCAAGATCATGTGTTGTATCATCCAGTAACTGAAAAGAGTTGAGATACGTGAAATTATGCGGGAAAGGGGCTGAATTATACCTGGTAGACTGCAAAAGGAGCACATCCCTAGTCCTTTAAGAGGTAGGTACTAAATCTACCAAAAACATGTGATGATTTTAGTCATGTCCTTGTGAGATCAAAGTTATTCTGATTGATTAAACTCAAGCACATAGAACTACAGATCCTTCATGTAACATCCTGTGTTTTGGTGTTCCCCTTCCTCCTCTACCCATCCCAAACCCTAGCACATTGCCCTCAAATGGCTGGCAAGCAGTTTTGTACTTGCATATTGAGATGCTATTGTGTATATTCTTTCAAAAAAAAAAAAAAAACCCCAAACAATTGCACTTCATTATCTAATTTTACATGACCAGCTTTACTTCAGCCTCAGCAAATTACAGGGACAATTTTGTGATCTTTTCTGTTATCTTAATATTGTAAAGTTTAGTTGTGACTCTCTTGGTGACTTTTCCATGAGGATGACCAATTGCTTTCTTGCTTAGTTTACATTCTGTTACTATTCTAATAGGATAAGGGAAGAGAAGAGGATATTGTTTATTTTTGCTTTCCTCTGTAGGGCTTTGGTTTGTGACACTTCTCTGTGAAATTGTCCATATGTTTCCTAGCAGTTTTCAAGGAAGAGTTAAGTTCATTATTATACAGAAAATGATGACATCCGAGGTGCTTCTCTTGTTTTGGCAACTTGAATTTTGTTCCAAATATTTTCTTTAAAGTAAAATCAGTGGGATTTAAGGATGTTTAAATGCTTCTTGTATTGTGGAACAAGTTAGAGTGAATTTTAAATCCTCCCTTTCCACAAATTTTTTCTGAACTTTTTTTTTTTTAAAAAAAGAAAAGTATGAGGGAGGGGAATTTCTTATAAACACTTGGAGGGGCACTTATAAACTTATGTTTCTTGGATTCTTGGAACTGGAAACAACTGTATGTAGTGTGTCTTCCCAAATACATGCAGCTAATTATCTACAATAAACTTTCTAAAAGCAAACAGACTAGATCAGTATATTTTATAAGAAAAGTTTTATGTAAGTGCTCTACCTCTGATCTGGAAACAAAATTGGTACTCATTTTCTATTTACTTCAGAAAGACTGTCACTCAAAATGATGAATTATTTATAGGTTCTTTTTCTGGTGAAATGTAGACAGAACAACTGTATAAAATGAAGCAAGAAAGCCTTTTGTCTTTCTTTCATTCATTCAACTTTTTTTTTTTAAGAAATTATAAAATACTTTAACAGCTGTATTTCCAAAAGTAAGAAGGTGTGTCTGTACTTGGTTCTGTACGGTGCCTGTCCTAAGGGTGTTCTGAGCTTGGTTAAGGTTTGTAAATTCTCCTGTATTATATATGAGTCAAGTTCTTAACCAATAACTTAGCTCACAGATATTTAATGACATTTTTTGCAACACTGCAAGTAGAAATGGAGGTTTAGTACTGAGCAGATGGTACAGCACTGAGGAGTAATTGGCCAGTTGATATTATTTAAGGAATCTATTTTTAAAGTTGTATTATTTTTCTTATTCCTGAGATTGTATAAAACGGAAGAAAATAAATCTGAAATTCTGTAGCGGTTGAATGTCCGGGTCATATGCATAATTAGAGCAGTGGGCAATGGCTACCTTACCTTTCTCTGTGGCAGTAAGCTTGACAAAACATTATGTGGAATGGAAAGGATCAATAGTTTGGAGGCAAGATTAGGAATACAAGATGTTTTACCATCTGAGTGAGAGAAGATTTTTGTTAGACTTACGTGCTGTGGACTGTAGGACAACTCACTGCAGCTCCTAAAAACTAAATGAATACATGAACGAAGTTGAGTCCCTCATGAGCAGCAGTATCAATGTGGTCTTGCTATGACTACAAAAATAATAATGTTTTTATTAGCGTATTCGCATATTGTGAACTTTGTAGAGTTATTGTGTACCATGTTATAGGCAGTGCTGCAAACCAACAGTGTATTTGTTTGAAAGATACAAATCTACTACTGAGCAGGTGAATGGGGGGAAAAGCACCTGGAAATGGATGAAATTCTATGCTGAATGTTTAAAAATCGTAACTTCTTGTTATGCTTACAAAATGCTAACTAGTCTGTGAAATCTGCTTTCTAAATGCAAAACTTCTTACATGAAGGTGGCTTTAAGCCAATGCCTGTGCTGGAGGGTAGGAAGTGACAGGCAGCTGCTTTTACAGGCGAGAAGCTGGAGCCAGTGCTATGGAATATACAGAGTAATGGCATCTGTTGTATTGTTTGTCTGGACCATGTTTACTCCCTCATATTAGATCAGCTCTGAAGAATGAGCCTGACTGTGCTTTAAGAAATACTACTTTAAATGGCTTTGTTTCCCAGATGCAGAAAGCTTGGAAGAAAGGGACAACAATGCAGTAGCATAGACAGACTTTTCTGAAAAGAGATGGGAGAGTGAGTCCGGTTTCTTGTGGACAGGCAAAAGAGGAGAAATCCTACCTCATATATTTGAGTGATGGAAATGGGGAAGGAGAAGTCTCCTGAAGAAGTAAAGCATTGTACAGGGAGGTGGTGAAGCTGATTTTTGGTGTTGTTCTGGGAGATTGACTCCCTGTTGTTTTATAGTGGCCAGATGTGTTTGGGAAGTGGAGGGCTTGAGTTTTAAAATCTTAGGCCTAGAAATTTAGGTCTATTCTAAGACAAGATCTGCCATAACAATTTTGTTCTTGTAAGTGTTCATCTTTGCATGAAAATAGTTGGACACAAATGTATGTAGTATGTGTGCTTGTGGCAGACTGTGCCTTGCCCCATGTTACAATGTTACATCTTAAAAATCAACAGAAGCACGTTTAGGGGCCATCTGCTTGGCTGTGGGTTGTTGTTTTTTGTGGTTGTCTTTCCCCCCCCACCCCAGAATGAAACTGGGAAACTGAATTTTCAGTTCAGTTATGAATCACCTGGGAAAGCATGAATGGCATGGTATAGCCTTAGTGTGCCTCTTCTGGTTCTGACATTTCTATTCATGTGAATGTTAGACACTAGTGTGTAAATGTCTGCTAATGTATGTGCTGCCTCATGGTTTACAAAATAGCATGGAACATGCCTGCTAAGCTTTGTGTCCATGGTTCTTATTTTGTTGGGTGGTGTGTTTGTTTTGTTTGGTTTTTTTTACTTCACTAAAGTTTCTGGGTAAGACTTTAGCAAGAGAACAAAAAGTATACAAACTAAGGGGTATTGCATGCCTTGTAAATTTTAAGGACTGTGTAGTGTGAGCATTCAATTCTCTGCCAACTAATGACCTAGCCACTGTAATAATAAAATAAAAGCAGTAGCATATAATGGCAATGCAAGCTTGATCCTCTGACTGGTGTATTGATTACACTCTTCCTTTTGCTGGGTATTCATGAGTGGTTTAATTTTGAAAAGAAAAGAAAAAAACCCCAAACAGAACACCCACAGGAAAAAAAAAACAAAAACCAAACCCAGCACAAAACAAAACAAAACAAAAAAACCCGCAGAAAAATTCAAAGCCATATTGCAATAAAATTAAATTCCAATTTTTTGCCTGTAAAGAAATTAGACCAATAAATAAAATAAAGATAATATTGAAAAGAATTAAATCTTAAGGTACTTTAAAAGCTAAATTAAAAGTAGCCTTGTAAAAGTATAAAAAGAATCCTTCAACTCCCATCTATTCATCTTTTCTAGGCCATTGTGGTCTCTTTAGATCAGATATTCCAGCCATTTCAAGCAATCTTTGTATTTACAGAGATTAAATGGGGGAAGTGTGAGCTATTTGTTCTGAATCTATAGCAAAAGCTGTTCTACTTCATGATTTGTAATGAAAATATTCTTGCCCTTTTCAAATGCTAGAAACGTGTACCCTGTGCAGAAGCTGATAGCAATGTATTTTGTTCCTATTGTCATGTTCCTATTGTCATTGTGTTGTGTGTGTGTGTGTGTTTTCCTCCTTTCCTGTAAGTTTGAAAAATACTATCAGGTTTTCCTGGTCTCATATCTTAAAATTCAGCACAGGTCAGTAGAATGTTGCTGGTAGCAATTGAGCATGTATTCAAAAGGGGAGAAATATTTTTGCTTTATTGGCAAGGTAAACTGCAAGGTAAATTTTGAGAAGAAAAAGAGAACAACTGTGTGAACAGACTGTCCCAAAGCTGTGTTTTGTCTGTGATTGTGTAAGAAAAACTGGCACTGTGCACCTGTGTGTGTTTTCAGGGCTCTAGTTTGTACATAATTCAAAGCCAAATTTATTCATACTTAATACCTGTTGTGTTAGGCTAGTCTCTGAACTAGGCAAAATATAATTAAGGGAATCAAATCTACTTCACATCGTGTATTTAAAACTGTTTTAACATGATAGTTAGGACTGTGAAAGTAAACTTGAAAAAGGGAATGATGAGTCAGCCCTCTTGAAAGAGGGAGTTAGGTTCTTTCTTTTTTCCCCTTTATTTCCCCATTATATATCCCAGGGTATTTGACTTTGCTGAAATGGGTAATTCTGCAAGTACCAGCAATTTTAGATATACAACATGAGAACAGAAATTTCCTCTACATTAATGAAGTTGCTACTTTTTAGGAAGAGAATTGAGGTAGTTGTAACAGGCTAGACTATGGGAATTGGGGGTTAGTGTGTGGTGACATGGTGCAAGGAAACATGAAGCACTTATGTAGGCTACCATCTCTGTTGTGCCTGCTTACGAGGGTGTTGTCATCATAGGGCCAGTTTCTTAACATCTCTTCTAGTGTTTCTTTCAGGTCAGTCAGGTCATAGCATGGTATCTCATGTTGACAACTGAATCTTGTAGAAAATGAGTTTGAATGTAGACATACATTGGAGATAGATAGAGATAGAGAGATAGAGATAGAGATAAAATACATCCCTACAGTTAAATTTATGCATCCAAAACCCAAAATGCAAGATAACTTTTTAAATTTGTACAACACTGTCAATTTGAGGTCTGTTTTGATCAAGAGCAATATGAACTGGATCAACAGTCATTAATTTGTATTTTGCTGCCGAATTGCTTCTCATTGCATTTTCCTTTTCAGAGGAACGTGAGACTACTGAAGTCTTCAAATGTCAACACGCAGGCCATAGCTGTTGCTTACATGACCATTGAAATACAGTGAATCAAAAAGCTCTTTATTGTTGAACTCATGTTCCATAGTTTGATTTAGTAGAAGTTTGGCTTCCAAAGTGGGATTAAGCTGTGCAGTTGCAGAGGTGTGGAAGCCAAGGTTTTGACTAATGGTACTGGGAATCTTTTAAAACGTTTGAGTGAGTGGACATGATGCAGAGTGTTAACACATCAAGTGGTTGGTCGGTGCAGTGAATTTAATCCTTTTAGCCTTTATACATAAAATACAAAGCTTGACAGGATTATTGGTAAAGTATTAATGAAATCCACCAAACTATGCATATGGCTAAAAAGTACAACATGTACAAAACAGTAAATTTAATTTTTGAAGTTCTCAGAAATATAATGCTGTAAAAGAGCCAGCTAAATGGACAATGGCAAACAAAATTGAAGCCCTGTAGCTCAGAGATTGATAACATCTTACTTAATGGTATGTAGCAGATTTTTTGACCATCACTTCCTTAATGAGTACATCGGGCTTACCAAGTGGGATGATAAAAAGAGATGCATGTTAAAGCTAGTAATTCTAATTACCTGGATTTGTTCCATTGAAATGTGGTTGCCAGGATATTGTTGCCCGAGTTATATAGAAGACCAATGCAGATGCTATATTCTCGCTTGTACAGAGTCTAAGGATGACAGCATTTTTGTAAAGTTTTCTCATCTGAGCACTTCTCATGCAGGACAAAAATACTGTTTAATAGTTATATCTGTATACTTGAAGTGTTGCGTTGTCTCTGCTTCTTAACATGAACAGAAAAGTTACTCTATATGTGAAGAATCCATGTGAGATAAAAGAAACAAGAGAGACCTCGGCAAGGTAAGAGATTAAATTTGTGATGGATATTTTAATTTCATTTCTGATTTTATACTTATATAAATCAACATGTTCAGATCATTAACTGAGCGTACTGCTCCACCAAATCTCAGAGTTTTATAGACTAATACAGGATTATACAAGGGCTGAATTGAAGCAGGATGATTCAGGCTGCTTCTTCAGATGACTTGCCTTGCAAGAATTCATTAAACTGTGGCCCCTGTGAACTGTAGGCTGAGTGTGACTAAGGCAGCACAAACAAGCTAAGTACTAGCCCAGCAACAGCAGCAAAAATCTAATTAAGTTATTGCAATGCCCAGACTATCTTCAATATCTGACTTAAAGTTGTCTTAGCTATATTTGACCTAGAGCATTAGGACTGTACAGGTTCAGAAGAGGACTGTTTTTTCTGAAGTCAATTAATGACATTGAGTTTGTGGGGAAAAGAATAAAGTTACTCCTGCAGGGCAAAAGTGCAGTTATCTCATTGTAGATAAGACAGCACATATTCAAAAGCTGATAGGCTTTGAAAAGAACATCTTTAGTTTATTTCTTCCTTCCCTTTCTTAAATCTGCATATATAGATTATTTGAATGTAGAGTATGTGTGGGTTTCTTTAATAATCTCTGAGTAAAAAGAGCATCTTCAGGATATAACATTTTGAATGGTCTTTCACCAGTTTTTTTTTAATGGGCTACACATTTAGATCTGATTTCAGTGATTGTAGATTTTTTCCTTCTTCTGGCTAATAATTAATTCTCGTGTTGCTGAAGGCTTTCTGGGCTTGTTTTGTTTGTTCATTTTTATTTCTTTAAGTGTTTCATCAGTAAAACATTCCATAATCCTATTTTTAAAACATGTTAACTTGTAGTCACGATTTCTAATAACTTTACTGGAAACGATGTCTGCTTAACATTCCTTCTTTGCAATACTGTGTCTTCATTCTCCTGTGTATATGCAAACAACACTGCTTCCCCACTCCTTGTTCCTTGCAAGAGTCAAATTCTTCTAACAATCCAAAGAATTGCCCTAAAGTTCCTGTGATTTGGCTAAGAACTAACATCTTATTAGCACAAGGCTTTTCCCATGGTCAGGTTAAAAGAAGATTTTTTTAAAAAAAAAAATACTATTTTATCAAATTATGAAATTAAAGAGCTCGTTTCGTAGTTAATGCGCTTGAAATATGCTTGTGAGTATATGTATGTATTTTAGCAGCACCAAAAATTCTTGCATAGAGTTCCTAGAAAACAGAGGGTTTCTGTTTTGAAGGCTTTCTGTGGATGTTTCTCTCTGTTGGTGAGGGATTTGCAGCTTCCTATTGAAAGCCTGGACTTTCAAAGTGATGTCAGGGGACTGTATAGTTTGCTGCATCTTTAGCATACTAAAGAGTACTGGTCCAAGTCTGAAGTTGCGTGAAGAACAAAAAGGAATGTTGCAATCTGGGCCAGAGATAGTGTCAAGAAGCAAGGTGATAAGTTTTAAGACACATTAAGACGAACTAAATTTTTGATCCAGGCTTCCAACTGCTATGTTGAACTCGGTTAATCCACCATTGAAAGAGAACAGGATGGCAGACAATAGCAAAATGAAACCTACTAAGTTAGTGCTAATGATCAGAAAATGTACTTGATTGTTTTAGAGCATCAGGAAAAAGTAATTTATAATAAGCATCCACAATTTATCTTCAGTTTTACAGCATGTCACAAGGATTCACCTTGTAATTTATGGTAGTCCTGTCCCATCCAGTGTATGAGACCTCACAAAGACTCAACTCAGTTGGCAGAAAATCTTTTGTGAAAAGTGCTATGGGAACTAATTTTTACTGGGCAAATAAGAAGGTTTCTAAATGTAGCAGAGAAAATAAAATTTATTAATTTAAAAAACAATTAAAGGAAGAGAGGGAAGAGGAAGGAAATTGGCTTCAAAACTGTGAAACTTAAAAAAAAACAACCCACAAAACCAAAGATAAAACCTCACCCTAAAACCAAATCAATCAAACAAAAAAAAAAAACCCATTACTGTGGTCTTTGAGGAAAAACTATCCAACCTTGTTTAAAATAATCTCAAGCTCAAAAATTAAATGAAAATGCAAAAATACATGCAAATTTTACTACTGGCCATATGGAGGGATTACCTCCACATTTATGTGATATAGTATGTGTACAGGCAAATTAAGGTGTACACAAAAGGCAAGGCAATATTACCATATTAAAAAGGGACATAAGGTGGTCTCTAATAACCAGACCTGACATAGAAGAATTATATTTTGTCCAAAGGCATCTTTAGACTTCTGACCTAAGTGTTTAAGAAGTGGATAATAAAATGTCAAGTAACTGTTAAGTCACTCATAGAAATGAAATAATCCTAAGCTTTATTTGAGGAAATCCTGGAACTTTTCAAATAGCACTTCACTTTTATGAATATTTTTTTTTCTGTTTATGTGACACTGCTCTGATAAGTGAATAATTTTGTTTTTCTATAGAGCACGCGTAGTTTGGTGTTAATAATGCTGCAACTTATGTCCTTTTCATTCTAGGAAAACCTGAGAAATACACTGGAATTTACTGCATATTTTAGCAAACAATAGATACTTGGATGAGGTCCCTCATGACTTATTGCTTGTAAGGCTTTAAACATACAATCTGCTCTCAAATTGTGCCACAAATGTGGTTATACTCTTCTAGCTTGCATGCGGTCAGCTAGTAAGCTTCCAAGGATCTCCGTAGGCACTGACACTCTTTCCTCCTTTGGCTTTGGCATTGGCATTTTTCTTCTGCTGCTGCTTCACAGTAGTAGGAGTCTAAATCCGAGCTGTTTTGGAAACATCCTGAATGTTTCTTTTCTGTCTTGTTTGTCGTTGAGGGCAAGTAATTGACTGATTTGTCACATTACTCCATAGATACATTGTTTAAGGGCTATAGTTCAACTCTTCCATGATAGGAACAAGACAAGAAACAATAGTTTAGAGGGAGTCCTAAAACAACATGATGCTGAAAGATGTCCAGGATCTCTGTCACAATTATTGCCTTCTAAACTATGGAGTTTGTTCAACTTAGTATATTTTTATCCTAACTAGGTTTTTGGTACTTACCTTGCCTCTTTCTTATTGTCTTTCCTTTTCCCAGCTTTGTGACGATTATGCTAGTCTCTTCCTTGTTTCTGTGGACCTTTTTTTTTTTTAAATTTTCCCTTCCATTTTGTTTAAGGAAGGGTGACTCCCAAACCTCATCCATGAGAAGGATAAAACTAGTACCTCTTTCTAACTCTAGACAATATCCTTAATATTATACTTTTTTAATCAGAGCAGTGGAGAAATTGCCACCCTTAACTTTGTTCCTAGCTTGGTAAATATATACTCTGCTAGCAGAAATACAGATAGAAATACAGCAGAAATATGGATACAGCAATTTTGGATTATAATTGGTATAGATTATTAGTTATGTCACTCTACTCAGTTTAAACTGGCTGCCAAATTTGAATTTGAGAGGAATTTTCTCCAGAGTGTACAGATAAGAACCTGTTGTGCAGTTGTTGTACTTAAGTTTTATTGTTTCGACAGGGGGAAAAGCTGCTAGGTGTGTTTAGGATTCTTTGTTTGTTTTGGTTGGTGGTGGTTGTTGTGGTTGCTTTTCCTTTCCCTTGGAAATCCAGGATGTCAATGCATAACTGCAGAAAAGCAGAGCCCAGGCAGGGGCTGGAATTCAGCCCCTCCTGTTTTTTGCGGTTAACTATATGATGGAGTTGTAACTGAGTATTTTGGTTTTCATTTCAGAACACAAAATACTTTTTTTTTTGTTCCAGATTTGAATGAATCCCTATGAAATTCAAACTGATCAAATTCTACTGAAGCTTCTACAGAAGCCCAGTGTAGTTTTAGACTTTATATAGCTGTATCTAACTCTATCTAATGTATCCTTACCAAAGGAAAAGAATGAAGTTATGCAGAGCATTGACTTAGCTATATATGTTTTCTCATTTCAGTAGCTTGTAAAATTGCATGATATTTGTACATGCTCATTTAAGTTGTCTTTTTTTTTTTTTTTAGGATGGCAAGCTGATCATATGAGTTTTTACATCTTAACTTTTTATATATATAATTGCCTGATATCAAATAATTGATAATCTCTTCTGTAGCTGTAATAGTTTGTCTGCCCCTCACTCTCCTATTGACTGAATTGCTCCCAACTCATGCCATTCTTTCTCAATTGTTTCTTTGGTCTGAAGGTTTTCAGACCTTTACTTCAGTTGAATGTAAACTCAGTCACTATAAGAAACTGTGTGTGAAAAGAGAAATCCAAGTTGAAGGGGATATAAAATTTTGTCAAAATAGAAATACTTTTGAATCAATTGGGAAAAAACATATTTGACAGATACAGCATTACATTTCTCCAAAGAAGGATCAAATACTAGAGTGGCCAAATAGCACTTTGAAGCCCAGTATTTTAGTGTGTTTGTTCAGTATGCTTTTTGCTGTTGTCCTCTGGACTAAACTTTGGCTTGCAGAAATCAGTAGTTCAGGTTTACAAAAAGCAGCTGTACCTATAGTCAAAAAGGTGGATGGGTAAAACATGATATTTAGCATGCTTTTCTTCACCCAAGCCCTGTTTAGGGGGGAGAGGGCAAACTTTTGTGCCTAATAATACCCTTGATTTAATTGCCTCTCATTCTTCTGAAATGGTAATTGCTTCTTGTCAAACTGCAACTGCATGGTTTTCCAAGAGGACTAAGATTTCAAAAGAAGAAATTGTTAACTTTCAGTGACAATTTTTAACAGAAAATCAGCAGGTAATATTCCTCTCTGTGCATTAGTCATTTTCCTTGGCTTTTTTTTTCATTGAGAAATTAGGATTCATGTTTGTGAATCACATAAACAAAGGGTTTGGGGGCTTTCTTTATTTTCCTTCTTCTAGTTTATAATTTATTCCCTCTCCTCTGATTTACTACCTCCCCTCATCAACCTGTCTGAAAATATTA
This sequence comes from Chlamydotis macqueenii, assembly GCF_036417535.1. Lineage (NCBI taxonomy): Eukaryota > Metazoa > Chordata > Aves > Otidiformes > Otididae > Chlamydotis > Chlamydotis macqueenii. The sequence continues at coordinate 60,667,981 of NC_141560.1, read as the reverse complement.
AAGGATATACTATACTTTCTTTATGGGTTACTACACTTAATTTTTTTTTAAAGTGACTTTTATAGAAAAGTGTATTTCTAGGTAAATGCCTTTGGCTTGTGATATTTCATGCTTCTAACTGAGTCTAAAGGGTATTTTACATACATCTTTAAAGACATTGTTGTCTGTATAAGTAATCATGCAAATTGCAGTCTATAGCTGCATAAATGTATGTTGTATTGCTTGAATATTTTAATTACATTAATTTAAAAAAACAGAAAAAGGATTCTGATACCAAGGAAGTGTCATCATGCAGTGAAGCAATTTTAAAAATACTGCAATGCAGAAACTTTCAGTTTGTGGCATAACTGATTCTACCATGAAAGACCACCACATGGGTTTCTGAGGATGAGGACAAGAATGAGAGTTACTTTATTGTGTTTATATTGAGGAATCAACCAAGAAAAAATATTTTCCTTACTGCCTTCAGCAAGTTCCTTTATCCCGCACAGTTAAATACCTTCTAGTATTAATAAAGTTGTTCAAAAGAAAGAGAGATTTCAATGCAAGAAAAGGAATGAAAATTGTCAAGTAAAAGTAACTATTTTTCAAACCTTTTATTGTTTCTAAAGACAAATGTCATCTTAACTTACAATTGAGGGGGGAAAAAAAAGTACACTCAGTAAGTGAAGTTATAAATCCATTTGCATAGCCTGAAGCAACATCTCAGAGAAGGGTGAATTGTATTTAAATCTCAGGCTGCCTGGAATGCTATCATATAGCTATACATTTGGTCTCTCTCATAATGTCATAGAACTCAGCACTTTTGCTGTGGTATTGGCTGCTTTACAACTGATACCCCTCCTTGTTTTATTTCTCTGCCTGCAGCTGCCTTTTATTCTCTAGCTCTTCCCACAAAGAACATGTAATTGGATTGTATTGTACAGTAGCCACACTTCAGAGGGAAGGGAAACCAGAAATGCTTTGCAGCTCACAGTTGAGGAGGGAGGGGAGTCATAAGCTTCAATTGACAAGCTGCTTTTGAGAATGATGCAGGCACCTAGGACAGGTATGTTACTTTTCTGTAAAATAGAGACAGCACCTAAAATGCCATGAAGCCATGTGATTATCTAAAGAAACAGTGGGAGCATTTCCAGGGAAAAGGAATGCTGGTAGTTGTTTGTCCTAACTCAAGCAATCCTCTGCAAATGCAACTAATACTGTCAGTCAAGAGAGAATGATGAAGCAATAATAAATTGTTTAATTCCTTCCCTTGGTAAAAGCTATGCAGCTTGTTCTAGGGAAAACAGTCTGTCAAAACCTACACCACCATCTCCATCATTGTGTGGAGGATTGGAGCATGTTTTTGTCCATGCTGCGTTTACATTCCTTAGTGTGCACTGTTTAGGGGATTTGAGCACATGCTTGTGTTTGAATCCCATTCAGGGTTGAAGAAGGAGGCTTTAGATGCCAAGCTGCTGCCAGCTGTTCTCGTCCTTCTGGTAAAAGTCCAGATGTTCTGATGAACATCTATGGGATAGGAGGTAAAAAGTGGAGTGACTTTCAACCTGCCCCATTTGATCTCTATTATAAAAACAGAAAAGCTGTTCCTCCTCTGTTCCAACCCTACAGAAGGGAGAAGGAGGTAGTGTGAGCTTGCTACCAGCCTGGGACCTGTGGGAGTACTGTGCACCTATTAACATTGGTTCCTTATGCTATAACATTCACTTCAAAGCATAGTACTATTACACTCCCAGATACACCACCAATCTTTAATTTATATACATGGATGTACTTGCTGGCACAGTTATATATCACACTAGTAAATTTTTTTCGTACTAAACTTTACTACAATGGCAGCATTGGAATATAAAATGGCTGGACTCAAGGCTAGTTAATACACTTATATTTAGTTAAACTCTCTTAGTTCTAGGATCATAATATCTCATAAAAGTTAATGGATTCTCATTTATGCCTTATTTATATGTTCCATTTCTTCAGGTAGGTATCTTTGAATAATTTTGGAGTTGTTTTGGTTTTGTCTTGGATTTGTTTGAGGGCTTGGGTTTTTTTTTCTGTTATGGGATAGCAGGTAAAATAAAGGTCTGAAGCAGTTGCGGATGGAGTTTGTATGTTTGAAATAAAGTAAACACTATCTCAAAAAGCAGAATCACTTGCTCTGGTGATCAAAACATAACACTGATGAATGTTTCATTGCTTTGTTGCAGTATGAGATGGTCAAACTCTGAATACGGTTTTCCTAGTAAAGGCACGTCAGTTTTGTGAAAGTTCAGTATAGCATAAGATGACATTGATTTTTGTTTTATGTATATATGTATGTAAACATAGGTTAGGCTATCTACTTATCAGATTTTTAATGTTAATTTTCCTTATACAAGACTGCTGTTAGAGGCTTAACTTTTCTTTTAAAAGAAAAGATAAACACATTTTTAAGGATTCTGTGTATGATTAATATGTCTATGAAAAACAGAAAATCTTGTTCATAACTAAAACAAAACAACCCCTGATTTTACTGCTGTTTTTAAATAAAAACACTTTTGTCTTTTAAAACTAGGACATTCACCTTGAAGAGAATCCTAGGAAGAGAACATACAGAAAAACAGGTCACCTTATTGCTTATTAGGAAACATCCACCAGGAAATTACTATCAGACTGAAGTATGGGAAGAACTGTAGAGAGGAGATATTTGGTTTTAGATTTAAGCTGAAAAAGATACAATCTAGATCAGAGGAAAGGATGAAAAGCGGGGTGTGGAAAGGAGCAGACAGAGAAGATATTTTAGAGTCTCATGTTGATACTGGTATATTTTTGCAACAAGTCATAAAACTGTGATACAGGCAGTTCTGGAGGCATGACAGAAATGCAGTGTGCTTTAGGGGTGATCTGGAAAAAAAAAATCTTGCCGGAAATGCATCCTTTTAAACATCGGCAAACAATGAGGCACCAGTCCTATGCCCAACAGCTACTTCTATGTGAAGCTAGGAAAAGCAGAATAAATTATTCAGTTAATCCCAGCTTTCTCCTTGCAATGCTTTTTTTGAGGCAGACAAACATTTAGCTAGGTACATATACATATGATGATGCTGAATATGCGTAATCAATTAATGTTGTATTCTGAAACTCCAAACTAAGCATGTGCTTAGTACAAGTGTGTTATTTGAGACTTAAAAGAAAAAAAAATGGATAATTCCAAAGGGACAAACGAAAATTGTGGTTGCATCCACAGATTGAATCCCCTTTCTGCAAAACATCAAGTAACTTCTTTAAAATGTTCAAAAAATGTTCTTACATGTGTTTAGCATATATAATAAATCTTACCTTATTTTTGGGAAACAGTTGAACTATGCTGTCTGAAAAGCAGTGTTTTGAAGCCTGTCACTTTCACCCAAATTATCACAACTTTGTTGATCTCAGATAACTGAAACTGCAAAATTGTGTTACAATGGAAAGTGACAGACAACTTTATCTACAGACATTCCTATTTATACTCTTTTTTGGTGTGGTTTTTTAGTCCACTACATTAAGCTTCTCTAAGGAAGAGTACAAAAATGCAAACCATCCAATGAACCCTGCAACAGTCTGGCAGTAACAGTCATCCAATCAACAAAAATGCTAACAAAGCTGTCCTGTACTGGTAGAGTGGAGTAAGTTTTCTATCCTTATTTTTTTTTCCCAAGCTACTTGGAAATTTTAGAATAAATGACAAATAGTAAAATTTCAACACTGAAAACAAGTATTAATCAAATTCAGTCTCTGGTCAGGGTTTGTACTTATTTTTACTTTCTGCTGTAGGAATGGAGATCAGTTACCCTGCTCCTGATAAAAGCTTCCCACATGACTTCCTGATAAGTTTATTTTTACTATATGGCAAACGTACTATTCACCCTGCAACTAATTGTTAAAACCTAGGGATGTTAATTGAGTCTGCAAGCATTCTGGATCAATATGGGTACGATATATGTTGATATCAAATTTCACATGTGATTAAGAATTATTATTTAGGATTAGTTTGACAAGGGAATGTCAGCTTAAAACCTAAAAAAGACTGTCTTCCATCCTTTTCCTAAGAAAAAGCAAAGTCATGGTTTTCTTTCTATGGATTAAAGTATCTTCTTATAATATTTTAATTTCCCTTTTCTAAAACTGGAATATGATCGAAAGTCCAAGTTTCAATATGAATACTGAATTCAGGAAGAGATCTAACTTTACTATTTTGGCCTAGATTAGTGTGCAGTACTAGTCTCCTTTGCTTGTACTTTAGAGTACAGTAGTATGCTATTATATGTACATATATCCATGTGGAAGGAGAAGCCTGTCATTCTTTGGATTTTTTTTTCCTAATTGTTCACTTCTCACTAACTTCTCACAGACAAGGTAAGATGGAGCTTAGTCATAGCAAGTATTAACCTCTTCAGATTTCTAAAAAATCCCCAGAAAAGTAATTGTAAAACTTCATCCCTCCTCTTTTGCTGGCATCCTGTTACTGTAGATCCCTTTTCAACACCACCCCCAACCCCTCAAATTAAAATAGAAAATCACCTTTGATAGGAGGTATTCTTTGTGGATAATTACTCAGCCAGTGGCCATGACTGTGTGAAGTCTTCTGGAATATTTTCTTTAATTGAAGAGCTTTTTTTTTTTTTTTTTTTTTTAATGTATCAAAAGTATAAGTGCGGGTTTTTCATTTGGGTCATCTTGCCAAAAGATTTTTCCATAGAACAGAAGGCTATCATTTAACAATGTATTAAACACATTACTTGAACATATGATAAGGTTTCAATTACTATTACCAGAAATTAAAACTGAACCTCAGAAAACAGTTTATTAGACTATGTGAAATGTGTTGATGACCTTGGCAGATTGTGTGGGTGCTAAAAAAAGTATTTGATATATTTAGCTTCTTGGTAGGCTAGATCTTAAGGGCGTGGAAACAGTAAAACTTCCCTGCCCACAAAGGTTTAGATTTCTTATATTGTTTTACTTTCCTTGTAAACTATTATAAACGTCTTAATATGGAGCTGTTATTGGAACTTCACTTTTAAAACCACTTTCTTAAAGGGAGGAGAAAAATAAAGATAAGACATGAATATGGGAAATAAAAAATATAATTGTTTCTGTAAATGTTTTGTGTAACATTTGCCCAGAGAGACTTGACCATTTAAACTGTGTTTGTCAGTTTGGATCATTTTATTGATTATCTGGCAATGAATGCTAGTAAGCAGATTGACATTTTGTTTCTTGAACTCTGTCTGTTTCTCATATAGAGATTATTAGCTGGATATTTTTAGACTGGAACAATGTTAGCTTTATAAACAAAAAGACTCATTATGACTTAATTAGTAGATTTTTTGTAAGTACTTTGAGTACTTGTAAGGTCTCAAATCTTTCCACATAACATGGACTAACTTGCAGGATCATCTGTATGACCTCAAAGCAAACTTTATATACTTGTTGTCAATAACACGAAAGCCAATAGAAAGCCAATACAAGGCATATGAACTTTTAAAGAACGTTGGTTTCAGTCCAGTCATGGGCTCTGCTCTCCACTTGCAGAATATGAATAATTCCCATTGAAGTCCACAGAAGATGCCACGAAGATGATAAAAGGGCTGGAGCACTTCTCCTATGAGGACAGGCTGAGAGAGTTGGGACTGTTCAGCCTGGAGAAGAGGAGGCTCCAGGGAGACCTTATAGCACTCTTCCAGTACCTAAAGGGGGTCAGCAGGAAAGACAGGGAGAGACTCTTCAGTAGGCCCTGTTGTGACAGGACGAGGGGTAATGGTTTCAAAATCAAGGGAGGTAGATTTAGATTAGATATTAGGAAAAAAAAAATTTACAATGTGGGTTGTAGAACACTGGAACAGGTTGTCCAGAGAGATGGTGGATGCGCCATCCCTGAAAACGTTCAAGGCCAGGCTGGATGGGGCCCTGAGCAACCTAGAATCATAGAATCATAGAATGGTTAGGGTTGGAAGGGACCTTCAAAGGTCATCTAGTCCAGCCCCCCGGCAAGGAGCAGGGACATCCCTGACTAGGTCAGGTTGCTCAGAGCCTCATCCAGCCTGGCCTTAAACGTTTCCAGGGATGGGGCCTCCACCACCTTTCTGGGCAACCTGTTCCAGTGTTCTGTAACTCGCATCATAAAAAACTTTTTCCTAATTTCCAATCTAAATCTACCCCCCTCTATTTTAAAACCGTTACCCCTCGTCCTATTGCAACAGGCCCTACTAAACAGCCTTTCCCCATTTTTCTTGTAGGCCCCCTTGAGGTACTGGAAGACCGCTATCAGGTCTCCCCGGAGCCTCCTCTTCTCCAGGCTGAACAGCCCCAACTCTCTCAGCCTGTCCTCATAGGAGAGGTGCTCCAGCCCTTTTATCATCTTCGTGGCCCTCCTCTGGACCTTCTCCAACTGGTCCATGTCCTTCTTGTGTTGGGAGCTCCAGAACTGGACACAGTACTCCAGGTGGGGTCTCACCAGAGCAGACTAGAGGGGGAGAATCACCTCCCTCGACCTGCTGGCCACGCTCCTCTTGATGCAGCCTGGGATGCGGTTGGCCTTCTGGGCCGCAAGGGCGCATTGCCTGCTCATGTTAAGCTTCTCATCCACCAGCACTCCCAAGTCCTTCTCCTCAGGGCTGCTCTCAATCCATTCTCCGCCCAGCCTGTATTTGTGCCTGGGATTGCCATGACCCAGGTGCAGGACCTTTCACTTGGCCTGGTTGAACTTCATGAGGTTGGCACGGGCCCACCTCTCCAGCCTGTCAAGGTCCCTCTGGATGGCATCCCTCCCTTCCAGCGTGTTGACAGCACCACACAACTTGGTGTCATCAGCGAACTTGCTGAGGGTGCACTCTATCCCACTGTCCATGTCACCAACAAAGATGTTGAACAGGGCTGGGCCCAGCACGGACCCCTGAGGGACGCCACTCGTGATCGGTCTCCACATGGACATTGAGCCGTTCACCACCACTCTCTGAGTGCGGCCATCCAGCCAACTCCTTATCCACTGAGTGGTCTGTCCATCAAACCCATGTCTCTCTAGTTTAGAGAGAAGGATGTCATGTGGGACAGTGTCAAAAGCTTTGCACAAGTCCAGGTAGATGATGTCAGTTGCTCGTCCCTTGTCCACCGATGCCGTCACCCCGTCACAGAAGGCCACCAAATTGGTCAGGCACGATCTGCCCTTGGTGAAGCCATCTTGGCTGTCACCAACCACCTCCTTGCTCTCCATGTGCCTTAGCATGGTTTCCAGGAGAATCTGCTCCATGACCTTGCCAGGCACAGAGGTGAGGCTGACCGGCCTGTAGTTACTTGGGTCTTCCTTATTCCCCTTTTTAAAAATTGGAGTTATGTTCCCTCTCTTCCAGTCATCGGGGACCTCACCAGACCGCCACGACTTCTCAAATACGATAGCCAGTGGCTTGGCAACTTCATCCACCAGTTCCCTAAGGACCCACGGATGGATCTCATCAGGTCCCATGGACTTGTGTACCTTTAGGTTCCTCAGATGATCCTGAACCTGCTCTTCGAGTACAATGGGCAGTTCTTCATCCTCGCAGTCCCTGCTTGCACCTTCTACAGCTTGGGTGGTGGGACAAGAGCTCTTGTCGGTGAAGACTGAGGCAAAAAAGTCATTGAGTACCTCAGCCTTCTCCATGTCCTGTGTAACCAGGACACCAGTTCCCTTCCGGAGGAGGCCTACATTTTCCCTGGACTTTCTTTTGTCCCCTACGTACCTATAAAAGCTCTTCTTGTTGCATTTTATGTCCCTGGCCAGATTCAGTTCTGCCAGGGCTTTGGCCTTCCTTACCTGATCCCTGGCCACTCGCACAGCCTCTTTGTAGTCCTCCCAGGTTACCTGTCGCGCTTCCACCCTCTATAGGCTTCCTTCTTTACTTTCAGTTGGTCCAGGAGCTCCTTGCTCATCCATGCCAGCCTCCTGGCCTTTTTGCCTGACTTGTTTTTCATCGGGATGCACCTCTGCTGAGCTCGGAGGAGGTGCTCCTTGAATATGGACCAACTTTCCTGGGCCCCTCTTCCCTCCAGGGCCGCCTCCCATGGCACTTGGCCCATCAGGTCCCTGAAGAGGCCGAAGTCTGCCTTCCTGAAGTCTAGGGCAGAGAGCTTGCCATGTAGTTTCCTTGCTGCTCTGTGGATCTTGAATTCCACCATGTCATGGTTGCTGCACCCAAGGCTGTCCTTTAGTTTCACATCCCCCACCAGCCCCTCCCTGTTGGTGAGCACAAGGTCGAGCATGGCACCCCTCCTTTTTGGCTCCTCTATCGTCTGCAGGGGGAAGTTGTCGTCCACGCATTCCAGGAACCTCCTGGACTGCCTGTGCCCTGCCGTGTGGTCTCTCCAACAGATGTCAGGGTGGTTGAAGTCCCCATGAGGACCAGGGCCTGTGACCCTGAGGCTGCTCCTATCTGCCTATAGAGTGCTTCATCTGCTCTGTCCTCCTGGCCAGGCGGCCTGTAACAGACCCCCACCATGACGTCCCCTGTCCGTCCCCATCCTCTAAGCTTGACTCATAAGCTCTCTGTCAGCTCCTCCTCCATCCCCAGGCGGAGCTCCACACACTCCAGCCGGTTGCTGATGTAGACAGCGACACCCCCTCCTTGTCTCCCCTTCCTGTCCTTTCTAAAAAGCCTATACCCTTCCATGTTGGCACTCCAATCATGGCACTCCATGTGGGCGCTCCAACCTGATCTAGTCAAAGATGTCCCTGCTCCTTGCAGGGGAGGGTTGGACTAGATGACCTTTTGAGGTCCCTTCCAACCCAAACCATTCTATGATTCTATGATTCATAAGGTGATTGGGCTCTAGCATATATGTCCTTACCTTGTTCTGCAGGCTCTTATTTTATTCTGCAATTGCACATTCTTTTAACTTAACATTTCTAATTCATATAAAGTGCTTCTCTTTTGCTGTAGAAAGTTGGAAGCAAAACTACCTTTCTGAAGACTTATCTAGAAAGGTTGCTCCATAAACATTATTAAAAGTATTGTAAAGTTTTGTTACATTTTGCATAAATAATCTAGCATAGCTGCTCAGCTGACTGGCAGAGTGAATATTGGCTAATATAATCCTGTTGAACCAACATATATTTTAGTTCAAGAATTATAGATTCCAATTGGAATTAAATATTCAGCAGAATGCATGAGTCCCAGATGTGGAAAGTTTATTGCATGTTTTGCCTTGTATATTTTTTTTTGTAACGATTGTGATGGTTTAGCCCAAATCACCACACAGTTTCTCGCTCACTCTCCCCCTCCCCAGGGGGATGGGGGAGAGAATTGGGAAGGAAGGAGAACTTGTGGGTTGAGATGAAGACAATTTACTAAAATAAAAGGGAAAACTACAATAATAACAGAATATAAGGATATTAAAAATATACAAAGTGAACAATATGTGTTTTCTCACCACCCGATGTCCCAATGACCGATACAGCCCGTCCCGAGCAGCGATCACGGAAACAAAACCAAGCAGCAAGCAAAGGAGAAAAAAGGGAGCCAGCAAGGTAAGGGGAACGATGCCAGCAAAAACAAGCAGGAAGGATGGATGCCAGGAAGGCAGATACCCACCCTCGCCTGCCCCCACTTATATACTGAGCATGACGTTTATGGCATGGAATACTCTCTTTGGCCAGTTTGGATCAATTATGCTGTCTGTCTTTCTCCCAGCTTCCTGCATCTGCAAATTAGCGAGACTTGGAAAGCAGGACAGTGTCCTTGGTCTCATTCACAACAACTGGTATCATCAGGGTGTTTATGAACATTCTTCACACACAAAATCCAAAACATACCAGCTACTGAGAGGAAAAATTAACTCCATCCCTGCCAAAACCAGGACACGGATTTACTTATCAGACCTGTTCTTCCTTTGTTTTTATCTCCTGTCTGGATGAAGCTGGCAGATAAGATTGTCACAGTGTCAGAGCTGCATACATAAGAGATCTGCATAATGAATGCCAACAGGTGTGATAAGATGACTTTTGTGTGCACTATAGCAGTAGCAACATACAAGCCAGAAAACCCCCACAAAACACAAATCTGATGCCAGATTAAGTATTTCAATTAGCTACAAAATTCTGTGCGAGGAAACGAAGGTACACAGGAAATCTTGGGCATAAACTTGAGACTCAGATAACTAGTTTTTCCATACAGTTGAGGAGAAATAAGATGATGAGGATGGTGAATACAATTGATTCCATAAACACAATTGTCAGTGCTCACTGGCATTTGTGAGGTGGACCTGAGATGGAGAGAAATGCGTTCTAGATGTGGCAGGACAAAAGTCTAAACTCATAAAAATAATTTTGGAATGTTTTTAAGATGAAATATGAAAAATCATGTGAGAGAACTCCAGTTTTAAGTGCAAATATTATTTATCACCTGTGCTGCAAATGTTTATCCTGCCTGATTAATAATGTTTATACTTCAGTGACTGAATAAAGAATAGAGCATATAATCATATCTTGCCACTTACACTTTGTCAGCTGTAACATGTTTCTTTTTTATCACATGGATGACTATTATGTTTGGGCAGAAAAATATAATAAGCAACATTTTTAATACAATGTATTTTAAAGTCCAGAGGTATAAATTCTTCAAAATAATATGGGAATTCTCTTTTATGTAATTCTTTTCTATGTGTTACTCTGTACATATGGTGAAGAATTTACAGCTTTATCCTAAGCCCATCTAAAGCTCAAATGAGAACACCTACACCTATTTCTACCTAAATAAGCCTTTCGACTTAAAGTTCCTATCTCCCAGTCTGCCCTGTTAAAACCAAAACTAAAAAAAAAAGAGTATATCAAGATCACTTGTCTCCTATTGCTCAAAGTTTGCGCTTGAAAATGGTTGTGCCCCCAAAATGAAGATCCTGCATGAAGTCTTACTTATACTTCAGCATTACAGGCAGAACTCTCAATTATTTCAGTATGACCAGGATTTTAGTTTTTGTGTTAATCTCTTCAAAGGCACAAGTAAAAATCTCAAAACTTAGGGAGCCCAGCTCATGAAACCTAGCATTGATACATACTGCACTACTTTCATAAGTCACAGAGCTGTGAAAATTGAGAAAACAGGAACTGATGGGGGCACATACATCCCACTGCCAGCCCATATGTATCCTCCAGAGAGCTACCTACATCTAGGAACTCTTAGATACTTCAGAATATTTATTAAAGAATAATTCTATGCTATTCCTGGGGAATACACTACCATAATACTGGCAACATAAGTATATTGGGTGATGTGAGAAAAGGGGGGAGAGTTTGCTGCTACTGTATATGTCTAGCCATTTATATTAGAATGTTTTAAAATAAGCTGATATCACTGGATCTTAAAAAACAAAACAAAAGCAAACAAATAAAAAAGCCCCAAATAAAAATGTTACTATGCCTTCTTTATACAATCTTAACAATCTAGTTAAAATAATTAATTTTTAGATGCTAAGATTCGCTCATTCAAAAACTTGGATTTTAGCTAGCAAGTTTCACTTGCATTTAGCCAGAGATCACTCACGTTAAATCCTTGAGCAAAGCACCTGCCAAAGCATTGAACATGCTATAGGATATAAAAATATACAAGCAGTTTCAGGAGCTGAAGATTGATGGAAGCATCATTTTGCCCTTCTCATGAGTACCTCCAGGGTCCTTCTATGTCCCCTAAATACTACTTAAACAGCAGAGGTCATGTTTGTGTGGTGCAAGTGGATAGGCCAAACGAAAGAGAAACAAAACTTTCTCCCATAGCAAGGGCAGTAGCTTAAGTCTCCTTTACAAGCTGCTGACTTCATGAAGTTTCTGGGAACTTGAAAATATTTTCAGACCTCCGTTACTTTAGCAAATTTTGGCCAAATTTGGCCAACAGTGGTTATAGGATGCTAGACCAATGAAAAAGCAACTTAAATTGAAAAGTTTTATTTCCCAGAGGATGGTAGTGCTAAAATGCAGTAAGCAACTTGTTCTTGCCCAAACTGGGTTCAAAGCAGTCGTTGCTATGAAAAGGATGCATGCAGTTTTAAGAGAAACACAAGTGCTATTGCAGCCAAATTAAGCATTTGACACTTGTAGCCTAGAAATTCAGAGAAAATAAAACTGAAAAATGATTAATTACAGATGCTAGAAAGACTTCTGTAGCTGCAGATAACTAGATGGAAGACTGTAACCATGCTGAGCCACAAGAGAATATTTCAGAGCCCAAGTTTTGGGGTAATAAAATAGTAATTAAAGAAGATGAAAGGAGATATGTTAAAATGTCTTGTCAGAGAGCCAGTAATGGTGCAACAAAGTGTAAGTGGACAAAGGACGTCAAAACCTGAAATGGTTTTTGAAACATCTAGCTACTCTCATTATCTTGGAATCAAGCTTAAATGCCAATGTTAGAGAAATTTTTCAGAACTTTTTCTACTATGTTGATTTTGGAAACTTGTCTTAAGTGTAGAATAATAGACTTCCTAATATGACATCAAGTCTGATATAGCACAAATGAGGTACCAAACCTCTTATTTCCCTCCGTTACAGGGGCTATGCTACGTTGTGATCGACTCAACTTCACCCACTTCTCCTACAAGCATTATCATGTTCTCATGCATCACTCTCCTATTGAGTGTGCTTTCCAAGTCAAATAATCAAATCCTTACTTTCCTTGGTCTGATCTGTTTCTGCCTTGCTACTGTTACTATTAGCCATTATCAAAAGGAAGTTAATTTAGTATCATCATTTGCTCCATTCTCTTAAAGCAGCCCTAATATGTCCCCTCCAAACTCACTATCTAATAATTTTACATGCATTCTGGTGCAATCTTTTGACATTTCCCATCCTCAGCTCTCTCGTCTCTACTTGAATTGTGAACACTTTTTTGGATAGAGTTTGGCTTGCTTATATTTAACAACCTTACAGCACATGGCATAAGCATTTAGAATCTGTGGATGTAATTGTAATACTTATAAAGAAATAATCTGATTGGCTAAAGGGCTGGAGTAAGGTCTGTGTCTGTTTCAGAGCTGAGCTCTGAATCATATGCATGTGATTCCTCAGCAGGTACCTGAATTCAGTGTGGTAAATGTTTTGAGTTGTTTTTATTTTTCCCCTCTTCATGCCCCATTTGTAGCTACTCATGGGATACAATCAACTTCTGTGGACTTCAATGGGAATTATTCATATTCTGCAAGTGGAGAGCAGAGCCCATGACTGGACTGAAGCCAATGTTATTTAAGAGTTCACATGCCTTGTACTGGCTTTCTAATTTAGACTCCTTCTGACCAAACAGTGGGGGGAAGAGAGGGAAGATGAAAAACAGTAGCAGCTGTTTTCGTAAAAAATTCTAAGGGTTAACATAACATGATGTAAACCATTTCATCTGTTCTTGCTACTTGCCCATTTTAATCAGAAATGAGTAAGTAGAGCCTTATATGCAGTGAACTTGAAGACTGCTGATGGCAATGTCTGCATTGTGTTGTACTCAGAGTACTTATGCCGGAACAGGAAAGCCTTTTATTCTGTAATTCTCTGAGGCAAGAAAGAGGCTTTCTGAAGAGTTACTTTAAATTTAAACTCTCGTTCTAATGTTAGACAGCCTGTTGGATCTCTGAGGTAAAAATTGCTTTAGCTTCTTAAGTTACTAGAGCCAGATGTAATATTGACCTTAAATGGTAAAAGCTCCCAAGAGTGAAAGAGAGGCTGGCCTGAGGGGAAAAAGAGGAATAACTGAAGTTTTAGGTAAGTAATCTCTATAACTGAGAATAAGCTCCTTTTCAGCCGTGAAACAGAACGGAACCATACTTCCTCCTTAAAGGTACAGTACCTTGTTGTTGTGATACCGAGTGGTTGGTTCTTTCTACCTTTTTCCACATGCGCCCCCCCCCCCGCCCCCAATTCTACCTCTTCTTCAAATTTTAGCTGCTTAAAAAGTGGATGTAGTTAAAGAAACCTAGTTCTTCTTGTTCTTGTTCGTCTTGTGTACTGTTTGGGAATATACAAAAAGAAAAAGCTGTGTTAATTGTACTGAGACTTGAATAATAAGGGTACGTAGTCAGTAATTCAAGGCAACCTGATTCACAGATACTGTTATCTGTATTGTGCTAACCGTTAGAGAGTCTTAGTTAGCAGCAGTACATGTTACAGGGAAACAGATATTTAACAGACTACTTTTTTCTTTATTTAATTGTATGACTTTCCTTCCCACATGCTTGCTTTTAACAGTGCCAGAGTTGTTCATTTTGATGAATTACCTACTTGTGTCTTGAACCTATCTTTTAAGAAGATATTTCCAGACCCATTTCTTCATACAGTATGTGTTTGATTTTAATTCTATTAGATGTAAATTAATACCGTGAAGTTATCTCTAATCGGAATGCTGCAGAGAAAAAAAACCCTTCACCTTCAAGTGTTAAAGCATGTTTGCTTTAGTATGAAAAACCACAATATTTACTGATGTTTCAGTTTTATCTGTGCTGTTTTGTAGGTACTCTGCAGTGAAGTGTATTTTATTTTCTTCGCAAATTAAAACACTTTTTTGTCTTACTAATGTGTATGTTAAGCTCTCTTTTTCAGACAGCAATATGTAAACAACATGAAAGAATGAGGTCAGTACGAGGAAATGATAGCTGAAATTGAAGAATCGGGTTTCTGTTACTAACTTATATTAATAAGAATTTGTTAGTGAGTTGATTTTTTCAATTTATATATAGCATGATTTCATCTGGTGAAAAATTCTCTGTAATTAGCAACAAATTTCTGTCTTTGCAGAGTGATTAGACAGTAGATTTTGGTTTATGCTATGCAAAGACTGGGTGAGTTTAGAGTTCTGAGCATATACAGTGTTCCTGCAGTTACTGCATTTATATTTGATATGGTAGATGTTGTGTATGTTTTAATGAAAATTCACTTCATCCAGCTTCAAGAGAAGTGATAAATTAATCTTACTTATTAGAACATTTCAGATCTGGTTGCAAAAGTTGTAATTAATTTTCCTTTTATTTTTCTCTGGACTATCATTAGTGAACAACTTAGTACTTAGGTTTATCTCCTAGCTGATCTTCATGTTTTAAATCAACAATTATATCCTAAATCAACAATTATACTAAACTTGGAGCATAATGATCTAACAATACAACACATAGAAATCTAAGTTTTTTAGAACTAACAATGGAAATTAAGAAACAGTCCAATATATTAAATGCTGAATACTAGAGTCCTCACTCTTTTAATATTCTTGTATTTCCTAGCCTCCAAAGGCCCTCGTTCTGATTTGCTGGTCTTGCCTGTGTTACTTTACTTGTGACCTTTTATGCATCACTTCAACTTGTACAAGGATGTGCAACTTTAGACAGTATTTAGACGGCATTTAAGTTTAAATAAGTTATTTTTAACTTTGTATGTGGACTGGAATAACTAGTCTGTGTCTAACTCTTCCACGTCTGAACTAAGTATATACTTCTAATATATGATACCTTGTAGCATTTCAGCAACTATTGTTCTTATTCCATACAATCCTTTTTTATTTTGTAACTTAGAATATAGTATATAGTGGCTACAGGTAAATATATCTTCAGCAAAGATGTTATGATGATGATAAGTGTAATTTAATATAAAAAGTACAGATTGCTCATTTGTACATAGTGAAAATTGTGTGTTAACATCAGCGCTATGATAAAACACCTAAGGATTATCAGTGTATTTCACTCATGCAAATCAATCGACTTTACACTCCCCTGGATTAAGCCCTAAATTGGCTGTGGACATGAAACCTCCCTACCTCCTATCTTTCTATATCTTTGAGTCAGTTTTAACTACTATAGTCCTACTTATCGGGGGCCAAAGCAGTGGAAGTTAAGAATTAACTAGCAGCCAGACTCATATTCCCAATCTTTAGCACCAGCTTCGACTCATATTCCCAATCTTTAGCACCAGCTTCTTCCATCCTACTTTGGATCAATCTACTTTCTGACAGCTTTTAATGATAGTATGGTGTCAAATTACTTTTTGAAAAGCTGGATAAGACAGAGTACGACAACTGAGGTATAGGGAGTTGGTACTGAGACCAGGCAGATGTGAAAGCTTCTCATTTCAGGGGCCATTTGTGTATGTTCCTTACATGTCACGGAGTTCTCTTACTTCTTCTAGTTGCTGTTCTTAAGGAAGTGTGTAAGTCCAGAAAAAAAAGAAGCATGAAATATCTTGTGAGTGGAAGGGGAAAGAACATCCTTGCTGTTTCAAGGTTTGTGGGCTATTTAAAGATCTGGGGGATCTGTGGGCAGAGAGGAATCTCTTTTCTGTCCTAACTTGCAGCTTTCCTGTAAACTAAGTAGAAGAATTTCCTTCTGATGTGTTCTCCACTTGTACTTCCTTTGAAAAGTGGGTCAAAGATGTTTTGGATCTCAGTATCACTGACAGAAAGGAAATCTGAGTGGGTGATGGATCTTTGAAAGCTTATAAACTAGTGACTCAGGACATGAATTACTGCTTCTGTCACATTGTGGAGAACTGAGACTATGACTGTTATGGCAGCTCTTTGAAATAACTCGGTTTTTCTCCCTGGAAAGTAGGTCCTAAGAATTCTGAAAAGGAGAGAGGTAGTTGATACTTGGAGAAAGTGGACTTGTAGCCTTAGGTTTTATTTGAGAGCTTGGGCTCTAACAGCATCCCTGGAATTAATCCTCTTCAGTTGGTAGATGTAATAGACTTTATTTTTCTTTACTTTGTTTTATTTCAATGGCTCTATCATTAATTTTACAATCTGGAAAATAATTTGAGACATTCAATTTTACATAGGAATTACCAAATGTATTAAGTATCTGAAAGATTTAAACAACAACAAAACCAACAATGACCACTGCCACCTCCCAATTAATAGCTGAAAAAGGTGGGGGGGCATTTTATGTATGAGTTGCACATTTTTTTCTTACCAGTTGTAAGGTTTTGCATCCTGGAAACAGATACATGATAGACATTCTGTGCTGTTGGGTCAAGTACAGCAATTGCTTTGGGCTAGGGGCTTGCTTTCAGAGTAAAATTATTATTGTTTATATAATTCTGCAGAATGTTTTGTAATGCTGAAGTTATACATGGGGAATTTGGCTCAGCCTTTGCTTTTCAAATCATCAGCAAAGTTTCCGTTGACTTCAGTGGTGCCAGATCAGGCTCTTAGTGAATACCACAAAGGTAAAGACTATGTTAGTTAGCAGGAAATAAGAGTCTGAAATCTAGGAGAATCTGCTCAGACCCAGAGCTGGATCTGTTTTCACTCTATTTTGAACTTAGAGTGATGCACTAACAAGTGGTAAGATGCATAGAATAACATCTGTTTCCAAAATTTTGGAAAAGAAAAATCCACTACTTCATTTTAAAATGTTCCCCTCATTTCTCTGAAATATCTATGAAAAGGTCTTTTTAGAAGGGAGGTATTTATGCAGATAGGAGAATATAATAAAGCATGATATGTCAATTAACATTTACTGTTAAAACTTCCAAAGTTGTGCTGAACTACGCTCTAACTGCTGAACAGAGAAATTAAAAATAAAATGCCTAGCCGTAAGTTGAAGGAAAGCTTGTGGAGAGGAAGGGGAAAAATTTAACAGTGCATAAAAATGCACACATGCTTTGCAATTTCAGTCACTGAATTTCCTGTAGTTTTCTTTTTAGATAGTGAATTAATGTGACTGACCTCTGGGCTTGTTAAAACAGCATGATATAATTAGGGGCTTAGTTACAGTGGAGAGTGGAGTTTGCCCCAGGAGGAGGTGCTAAGTCAAGTTGATGTTCTGCACATCATCTCAGACTGGAAAAATCTTACAAGCACATTTGAATATTGTGCTTAGTTCCCTGTGCAAGTATAGTTGTGCCTATCATCTTGACTTCCCTGAGGGCTGTTGCAGTTAATGAACTTATTCCTATTCTTTAATAGATATAATTATCAACATTGCTCTAAAAGCTGTCTCTACTAAGTGCAGTAGCCAGTCGAGCAGACTGCAGAAAACCAAACAGATATATCAGAATTCCCAAGTAATTTAGACACTTAAAGCAAGATTGGGAGACTTAAACTGCTCTTTCCTTACTCACTGAATTAAGTGAAAGTGGAGGACAGAGAGAAAGAATTTCTGGGATATATTCTAAAACTTCATCCTATAAAACTCTTTTTTTTTTTTTTAAATCTATGTTCTGAGCTTTGGGACTTGTTTGAAATCTTTCCTGCATAAACCACATCATTAAAATATCCCTTCCAAAACTAATATATTGTGTGCTAATTTAATAGACTCACTGGAATATTAACAACTTTGTACCCATACAAGAAGCTGTTGACATTTCCTGTTGGATTTTTAAAAAAAAAATCCTTGACTTTTCCTGCTTAACTGATTTGAAATTATTTTTGTTGGTAAAATGGCAAACATCAACCATCCCACTCTATACAAAGCTGACATATAACCATAACAGAAAGAATAATACCTAAAGATCCTCCAGGAAATCTGTCCTATTGCTGCTTGGTATTTCCATGTCTAGGAATGTGTTCAGAAATTACATTAAACACTAAAGGACGTTTTTCACTGAATACTTGTAGAAATTACACAGAACTTAAAGGACCCAGAGAAAAATACTATACCAAAGAAAAGTAGCCTTTCTTATTGTGAAAATGAGGTAAACTGCACAGCAGGTCAAACTCTCGCTTCTTGTAAGTCACTGTTGCGGTGTTTGGAATGTGCAAAGCTTTGCCTGTATGCATGAACTAAAGGTCTGTCTCAGTGGATTTTGATCCCTCATCATAACAGGACTACAACTTCCCTTTTTCTGTTGCTTAACAGAGAAAGATCAGAGTTGATGAAAAGTTCCTTTTCCCTCCAGAGTAGGACTTTGTACATTTCTCATGTATCTTTTTACAAAATGGGAACAAATCAACAGTTTTTCATCTGATCTTGTTCTCAGGTAGTAGTTAGTGATGTGCTTGCTCAGAACAAAATCCTTTAAACTCACAATATGCCTTATACTTATCTGTCTACTTCTATGATTCAGAAGTTGTGAAGTTGGGAGGTTTTTTTTTTTTCCTTTTGAAGGTGGGTACTGTACAATCATCTTGTGTACTTATCTTCTGAGCATCTGCTTAGAAAATAAAACAACATGTCATTTTGACATCCAAGAAAGTGCTATAAAAAGTCTGTTGCTATGTTTAAATGCCTACACTCAGTTGCTATAGCAATAAAAATCTCCAAAACTATGTACAAATTGCCATAGTGCTTTATCAGCCCTTTCTGGGACAGGGAGATTGAGACTAAGAATATGACAAAGATGTTCAGGGTATTAGAGGGTGGAGTTGCCACATAGTTCCAGGTGCCTTGTGCTGCTATCTGTGAGCAAAATGTGACCTAACTGTATAAATCCCAAAGTGCCTGTGTCAAAAGGGACAGTTGGATCCCTACTTAATTCAGTTGCTTCTTCATGACTTATGTGACAGTAGTTGCTGGAAAATGTTGACCTTTCTCTAAATTCCTTCAGTCCCATGGTATCAAGTATGAAAATCAACATACGGAGAGCATTGAACTGTGTAGATTTCCTCTCTGTAACATTACAATAGTCAGTCTGGAATGCCCTTGCTCCTGAGGCAGCTGTGGGAACCCTGCTATGAAAAAGAAAAGAAATGAAATGGTAGCTAATGGAATCCTTAGCATCTCTCTGGGGCTCAAAGCCTCGAACATTCAGTTGCTTCTAGAAGAGAGCAGGAAATTCAACTTCCTTCACAGAACACAGGAAGGCATATTATTTTGGCATATAAGGAAGGCATATTATTTATATTATTTATTTATATTATTTATTTATATTCCATATAAAGGAAGGCATATTATTTTGGCAACTGTAAGTTCAGTTTCTATGCCTTGTTCTGTCTTCTACTGAGGATCAAGTTAGGGAAAAGAAGACTTGGAAAAATTGGAACCTTATTTGAAAGCAATATAACTGCTCTGTTCTCTTTATTCCTAATTTCTTGAAGAATCCTCAAGGTTCAGATGAGATTGGCTCAAACTGCTTAACTGTGTGCTGTTCAGTTTGAAATATGGTAATCCACAAAAGATACATAATTATTTCCAGTGTTTTCCTTAACCTATGCTTTGAACTCCAATTGAGAGGTCTGGTATCAAGAATGTATCAGTGGTAGAAATACTTTTCTTAAATTTGTTTCAGTTGTTAGATAGTGATTTATGTTCTTGTTCAGGCGTCCTTACGCTGGTAAACACATAGATGAAGTCATTCTTAGAGACACTATGGTACTCTGTAGTACCATAGGATTTAGGGCACACATTAATCTTCTAATACTTCTGAGTACATTTGGGCTACTTTATTTTTGTAAAAAGTCTGAATAAACTACTACTATGTACGTGGTTTATAGTTTTTCTCAAAATAATAGTTGCAATGTTACATAGATAGTAGCACCTCTCTCATTTCCACTACAGAATAGCTTGTATTTGCAACCTCATTACACTATTTTTCTGTAATAAATTCTGAGCATTTTTGGGATTTAATTTTAATATTTCATTTTTTTTAACTGTTGAGAAATTTGACATTTTGTAGCTCTATAGCTGCACGAACTTCCATGTGCATGGAAGCATGTATCTTTCTCAACCTCTATGTGGAATTTTTGTTTGCTTTCCTTCTCAACTGTTCTGCATGGGGTATTGGACAATCACCTTCCAAATGGGTTTATTCTTGAACAAAAATGTCAACAGAACTGATTGTGGATTTGGAGGTCGTGGTTTGCGTTTTGTTGGTTTTGGTTTTTTTTTTAACAGATCTCATAGAGAAGTCCAAATGTTAGATCCATAAATATTTATTGATACATTTTTATTAAAAGATAATCATTGCAATTCTAACAAAAGTTTATGTCAAGCCTGGGCAATGCTTCTGTGGTTACATATAGTACGCCTGTAAAATTAACACATCTATGCTTCATTTACAATATTGTAACTTTTACTATTGACAATAGGTTATAGAAATAACCTAATTGGGGAGGGGGAGAAGACAATGGGAGGAGATATATGAAACTGTAGCTTTTATGTTTCATGAAATGGTCAAATACTTGAAATATAGAAACTTGATTGTCCATAGAGCTGTCTGGTACCTTCGCCACAATTGTTATGACATCAGTTTATTCTGTATCTCAAAGCTATTGTATATAGTCTCTGTTTTGAGTGCTGTACCCCTGAACTTGTATCTGCCATGGAAATGCAAACTGCCTAATAGTGGCTATTCCCTGGGTCAGCTTTGGTTGTAACTAATCATCAGCTTCAAAAGCTATTGCAGTGCAGGGAGGAAGAGGGAGTTGAACAGACAACATGGCTACATAAGCTTTTTTCCAAGGAAAAAAGAATTATATGGCTATTGGTTAGAGACACATTTCTCATTGTATATTGTCCACTAGCCTTCATTAAGTGTTAGTTATGCATTTATCCTTTTCAAAATCTATTTTTGGTTTTGTTTTCATTGGAACAAAGATTATGCTGTTGTTATTCTTGTCAGCCAACTATCCTTCCTGCTTCTTCCCTGCCATTCCTTCATTCCCTCCCAGTAGCCTTTGAACTTGTTGAACTTGTTGAATTTTGCAAGAGAGTATCTCAAACATTTTACATTCCTACAATTGAAAATCAGTGGTGTGGTAAGAGAGGAGAGACCCAGCTTAGTTCTGCTAAGGGGGAAAGGCTCCACTGTGAGCTGAAATCATCATTGGTTCTGTTTGATCTGCCAGCTGGCAACTTTGTATGTGAAGCTCAAAACCAGGCACAGCAAAAGCTGTGTCTTGTCCCTCTAGACTGGCAGCAGACTAGGAGACAAGTGAGTTTATTATAATGAGGGAGATAAGATGCAAAATCATTTAAATACCTGAAGAATGGGTTTTCTTAGCTCAGTTACTTAGAAACAACTTGTTTCTTCATGTAGAGAGGCATAGGTTACAAAACTGTCTGTGCGCTGATATCTTTATTTTGGAAAACTTTTGCAAATGTGTGTGGAACAGATCATGAAAACTACATGCTGATAACTCTCCTGTTATTTCACATTAAGTTTTAATAGTTGGTGGCAGTCCATGTCTATCTTCTTTCCAAAGCAGTGCAGAGCACTATTAGATTGTAAAACAGACCCTCATCTCTATTGCAGTTTTTCCCATCAAGGCTGCAGCGTCCAAAGGGAAAAGATCTGAGGTTTCTGCAGTCATTGGAAACAGGCTATAGACTCCACTCAGTCTGCTCTTCAGGCATATCAGTCAGGCTTATGGGAATGTTGTTAGTGGACAGGTTCCTCCCATGGCAAATAAATGTCAGCTGTCTGAGTAGAGGCAGCCATTCTAATTAGACTTTCCTTATGCAGCAAATATTTTGAAGCTCAGCCAGGGAGAATAACGTAATATCCAGAGACAGCGGCCTTTATCTGCTTTCTCGTCATCTGAAGAAGGCAACTGAGGCTCCAGAATCTGTTCCATGAAAAGTTCTTTGCAGTTGTTTCTCCAGTAATGGATGTCCTTTTGTTTGTGCATATACGAGGTCATTATGGAAGCTCTAAGGCTGATGAAACTCTAGGAGTTCCGCATCACATATGCTGCTCACTTGTACCTGCTCCTTATAATCATCTGCCATAGATTTAGTCCAGCAAAATACTGGACTCTTTCTCTGAAGATTAATGAAAGTATGCAAATATTGGTTTTATGGATCAGGCCATGTATACTTTATTATTTTTTTCTCCTTGCCTCTTGATTCCGTGAGTTTTCAATAACATCAGAAAACCCGGCATCACTAAACAGATGCTCGCCAAAGAACTCCCCCTCTGGCTTCCTTCAGATCACTTTAGAAATTTCTAGGGGCCCTTTTTTTTGAAGTTAGCTTCAGTAAAAAATGGCAGAATAAGATCATTTGTTCTTAAGCAAACTGACTACATACTTTATTTCTGTTAGTCACTGATTAGTTATTCTGGGATTATTTGAAAGAAATTAACCTGTGGTAACATCCTGTTTTCTTTCTTTGCTTGATCATCTGTTTGGAAGGAGTTGTTTGTTTTGCTTAAACAAACAAAAAGCTCACATTTTTGGCCTAGATAACATTAAATTTATTTCTTTTTATGTTTAAAACAGAAAGCTCCTGCCTACAGCATTCCAATCATCAACCTGTTGAATTTTCACTATCCTTTCTTCACCTGTGCTACAGGGTGCTATGCTGACCATGACAGTTCCAGACCTTCCTTAAATTCCTCTGAGAGGTAAATCTAGCTTTTTGGTTGCATTTTAAATTTTACTTCTGTTAATTGAAACAGTTGGGCTAATTTCTCATTTGCAGGTCTCATCTAGTGAAGTTAATAGGAGTCTTGTGCATACGAGTTACATAGGTCAGCTACTTGTTATTCTGACAATCTCTAAAAATATTTATGTTATTTTTTTGATTGATTGACATGCATGTTGACCTTTTGCTAGTTTTTAAAGTAAGTGCTGCTTCATAAACCAATTTTAATTAAATTGTTCATTAAAATAGTATACAAGTTATAGAAGAGAAGATATGGAATGCTAAGATAACACCTATGTAACACCAATTTCTCTGTTCATACCACCAATGGTAGCTTACTGTCTGTGAAAATGTTAGTCCTTTGCAATCTAGATCAGAAACTGAAGTTAATGAACTAGAAGACAAAAATAATTGTTAGCTTGGCTAACTAATATTCAAAAGCTATGCTTTTGTCCATAACCATCAAACATAATTCCCACTGAGTTCAGTGCTCCACCTAGATGGATGTTCAGGGATGGAAGTTACTTCATGAAACTGAGTATGTAACTGTGCATTCTTGCTAACTTAAAGTGCAACACGGTTTAGATATGTGAGAAAAGTGAAATTTAGTTCAGAAGTGCAGAAGATCGGACAGCTACTATTAGATAACATAATGAGTTTTACTATAGTGAATTTAATAATTAGAACCTGTCCTGAAACAGTATTACACAATACAAACATCTGATAAACAGTTCAGGGGAGGAAGTAAGATACAGTGGCCAGTTTCACTTAAGTGCATTGGGGAATTATAATTTTTTCTTCACAGTGGTAAATCTTAGCTGTATTAGCAGTGTTTATTTGAAAAAGCTGAAGAATTATGTTGCTAGTATTTTGAATATTCTGAGGTTCTTGAACACGTCTTTTGAAAATCAAACATACAAATACCCCCAAACCTCGACTTTCCCAAAATATTTGCAGGATATAGTGAAAGATGTGCCATTACACAGTGAAGGTACACTGTGAAGAATCAAATCTCTAGAATAGTTTAGAACTGAACTGTTGCATTCCTCACTTTCTTAAACACGTGGTTCTAGTATTTTATGCTGCATTTGTGCTATGAAATAATTATTTAAATTGGTGAAACTTTGATGTTCCACTCAGTTATAAAGATTGAGTAATGTACAAATGAAAAGCATATTCAGGGTGTTTTCAATATGTAGACCCGCCTAAGGAATATTAAACCATCATAGTAAGGGTTTCAACTGTGTAGCTTTATGAAAGTCAATTAGGCAAATAACTCCTGCAGGCCCTTGCAGAGTAAATTCACTAGAAAAGTTATGTGACTTACTAATGCCTGATTTTTGGCTTGGTGTAGTTGCAGCAATAGTGATGAAGACAGAGTATAAACCTGATGAGTAAACTAAATAAAATTCTATTACTCCACTTCGCTGCAAAAATTTAAGTAAAAAATGTAATTTTTAATACTAAAAGCACTCATATTGTGTAACTGGTTATTCTGTCATTAAATATTCATGAAGCTCTGCAGTACAATTTTCAGTTAAGGTATTGGTTGTAATTAAAACAAGCTATGTGATTGAAATTTGCTTTTTGCCTCAACTTAGTTCAAAATCATGCTTAATGTGCATTTAGAATTGAAGTGTTTTTCTTTCACGTGGATGATGGAAAAGTATGGTACCCTTCACTCAGGTTGGCAAATGAATTGTTATGGAAAGTATTGTAATTGCCCTGTTTGTTTATCTTCTAGATTCTGTTGTTTCCTCAGAGAATAATTTCTGAGTTAACTGGATAATGAGAATTTTGGGGAAAAAAATCATAGCTAGCTCTGACTTTGAATTTAAATATTTCCTTTAATAAAACCACAAAAATGGCATGTTCAGTTAGTAACTTTATCCTTTTCATTCTGTAGAAATATACTTTTATTTTCTCCAATGGGGTTAAAAACAAAACACTTGGAGGGAACACTTAGAAAATGAATTTGTGAGTTGCCATTAAGCACCATGGAAATTAAAATAAACATTGTTCTAACTAAGAAATATTAACAACAATAAAAAAGTTTGTGTTGGAAGAAATCTTTACATGCCTTAGAAACATGTTCAACACATTTTGACATCATCATATTTACACAGATCAAACAGTATAATTGGTATTAATTTATCTTTAGATAGATTTTTTTTTTTTCACAGATCTAGACATTGTGTATCTTGTTTGTTAAGCTAGCTTGGCAAGTGATACTTGTTTGTAGTCAGTTGTCACCTTTTATAAAGAAGAAATACAGGAAAGATATGAAAAAAGATTAGTGAAATATACATTAAGTGTTCATAAAACACCTAGTAACTTTAGTTCTAGCTTTCTTATTTCTTTCCGTTTGTGAAGCAAAACTCTTGGGAAGATGGTTTCCTAATGACTGCAGTGTGGTATTTGGATAGAAGATTAATAAAGAGAAATAAGATTTTAATTCTTGAGAATTTAATTTCTTAGCCAATAAAATTAAGAGATTGATAGAAGCTATCTCTCTTTAGCCCACTATTGCTTCCCCTGCCCCAAGCAATTTATCTGGAAGGTAACCTCAACTAAGTCACTTCAGGAAAGGGAGTTATATAAAAAAAGGTTAATTTAAACCTAATGAAGTTTGTCTCCCTGGGCTTCTCCTGTAGTCAGCTGGGAAGAGAGAGTTTCAGAGAGCCTAACTTAAGTTCCTGATTTTAGGGCAGGAAGTTAAGTTGACTTAAAAACAAACAAAAAACCAAACAAACCAACCAAGCAAACTGAAAACTTAGGGAGATAAATGGCCTTAGACTAAAGTGAGTCTCCATAAAAGATCCCCTTTATACGTGTTCTCATTTCTCTCAATCTATTGAAGGCATGTGGTATTATAATAACTCTTTTATTGAAGATGATGTACAGAATGGGCCTAAGCATCAAATTTAGTGTTACTGGTTTTGTTAGAAACATTTGAAAGAAATCTTAGATCACAGTTTAGCAACTGTATCCGGCCATATCCAAATTGATCAATCTTTGAATCAAAACAGCATTTTCAGTTGACAAGTAAAAGCAAATATCTGCATTATCTGTAAGGAAAAAAAAAATCTTCCTCAGCTTAGCAAGTTTTGCTTTCTTTATGCCAATTCTAATAACTACAATAGGACTAATGTAAAGCTAATATTTGCTTCAGTTTAACTGAATTGAGAAAAAGATATAAGTAAACTGGAGAAAGTTTCATAATGGATGCCAAAACACAATTTCTAAGGCAAAACTGCTAACATGAGAGTTTCAAGGGGAAGGGGGATACTGAAGTGAGAATTTAATTTTTGGATGTTGGAAGAACTTTGTCTTTTGAAAAGTTCTCTAATCCTTTTTTATGTGCCAAAGCAAAAAAAAAAAAAAGTCATAAACCCTTATTCTTTTTCCTTGAAGAAATTGTCATCGTATGGATAGAAAAAAATATTTTACTCCTACATTGTAGCAAATATTTGTGGATATATTTTGTTTAGATAAAGTTCTTAATCCAAATTATTCTTAATTGGAAGAAAATATACCATTTTAAATGCTGATACTAAAGCATTGTGTTTATATCACAGCAGCTTTGAACCTGGAAAACATATGTGATAAAATGATGCCTAACATTTCATAACAATTCCTCCCTGGGCCAAAGACAAGAGCTGGAATGAAATGTTTTAAATAAGAAAAAGCATACCTATAAAACTGACTGTGGAAGCTATCACACAAGGTAGACTGAAATTACATGTATCTTCCTTATAATAAATCCATTACTTTAATGATGTATAAAAATAATATATAATATATAATTTTGTAGTTTTATTAAATTGATTTATTTTTAAGACAATTTCTCTTTACAGCCAAAAAGATGAAATATTGCAAAACTCTAATAGAAGCAAATAATTTTAATAAATTAGTGACATAAGGCTGTTTTCTATCATCAGACAATCATTTGCGATTTGTATTTTGAGAATGTACGTGCAAAAAAGGTCAACAAGCCCAGTCTTAGCACATTTATCAAGATTATGTTAGAGGTGCTACAATTCTCACTACTGAGAAATTCATACTTTTTGCACCGTAAACGTATAGTTCAACATGTGTTTGACCCACCTCAGCTGAAGAGGCAGTGAACTGGAAAGGCATATTCCAGTTCAAACCAATTCTGCATAATACTAACTGTTATTCCACTTTTCCTCTCCTGTTCCATGAATTACTTCAACATCTTTATCACTAGGATTGAAAACGATTGTTTGGTTACTTTCTCAAAATAAAGCTTTACTTAGTTCCATGAGCTGTTTCAGGTGTAGCAGAGTATGCACTTTGATATGTAGCTGAAGAAGATGTTTTGCAAGATAACAGGGGCCATACTACACAATAAAACTCAAGTATATGGTAAAAACATGGAAAATTGTATTGTTTTCTGGAAACCATGATGTTTCATTTTAAATTATTAGTTTGAAAAGTAGGTAGTATTGCAGCTTCTAGGCAGTATTGCAGCTGCTAGTCTGTCTCCCTAACTCCTGGTCTCCCTAGTCTGTTATCAAGAGATGACTTTTTTTTTCCCCACAGTTTTCATACTGGCCATACCCTGAGTGGTCAAGCAAACCTCTTGTGATGTCTGTGGGTAAGAATTTTTACATTTTTAGTTTAGAAATTACTAATTACTTTAAGTTCCTTAATGTACAATTAATTGTTCTTACATTAAGAGACACTCCCTTTCTCCCACCACAAAAGACAGATGCTTGCTGCTTTCTAAGTAACTTGTCTTCTGGGTGAAGGTAATAATGGAATAGGTATTCAGAGACCATGAATGAAGCATAACAGCTCTTTAAAAATGAGAATCATTCCCTCCTTGGTATCATGTTCCTTTGCTTGCCTGTACTCCCAAGATTTGATGCTTGAAGCTTTCCTTGCTTAGTCCTGTCCTGCAGGCCTTACATGAGGATAAGATGTAGCCCCCCTAAGGTTAAAGGCACAGTGATTAACTTAGTCTTGCGCAATACAACACAGAGAAAAGTTGGAAGTTTAGAGACAAACAAAATGCACTGTCTGTCTCTTCAAAGCCTTTCTGTAGTGAGTGGAAGCTTTGATTGTGCTTTTCATTACTGGAAAAGAAAGTAGGTTGCTTACAAAGTTTGGTAGACAAGAATTAGTTTGTCTGCTTCGATCTTGTGCAAGGACTGTTAGTTCTCTAACTAGCCTATGATGTAGGATAACTAGTCTAACTAGCCTATGATGTAGAATCTAGCAATAGTGCATGAAAAGTTATATTGATATATATTATCTCTTTGTTGTTAGCTTATTGGTTGTGTGTATATTATCTCTTTGTTATTAGCTTACTAGTGTTAGCTTACTCTTACTTGTCAGCTTACTAGGTACACAAAGGAAATATTACTTACAGTGTGAAACAACTTTTAGAATTGTAAAATTATATGCCTGATACATAGTATTTCTAATTTTTTTTTCCAAATTTGAATATCTCGGGGGGAAGGCCATCCATTATATCTGAGACTAATTTTTTTTTTTTTGCATTTCCCTACCTACTGAGACCTGATTTTCATACTGGTTGAACTAGAAAGAAATAGTAATTAGAGAAAGAGAAGAGATAACTTACAGCCTCCTTCTCAGTCTGATGTATTCCTTTGCACTCTACTGGTATAGATTTTGTGGGAGAAAAACAGTGGGAGTTGCAAAAGCATGTTAAGACATTTCCCCAGTTTGTACTGCTGATTTGAGAAGAGATTATTTTCATGTTTTTTTCTGACTAAGGCACATATGAGACTTTGAGAGCAGGAATGTAGGCAGCTCTGTTTAATTGAATATATATGATAGGCAAGGGGATAGCAAAGGAAGGAACTGGTAGGTTAAGAGAAGGGAAAAAAATGAGAATGGCAGTAATCCTTTGTGATGGAGGGGTGTGTAAACCTTCACACCAATCTCAATTTCTTGCTCTTCTGGGGAAAGAAGGAGGGGAAGAAGATTCTAGACTGGTTTTCACCTCTATCTTCTATTAAATAGTATTACAGTCAAATGGAATTTTCTTCATACTGCTATAAAACTGGGAATGTAATTTTGTGTGTGTGTGCAAATGTATTTATGCATATGTAAAAGTGCAAAGTTTGAAAAGTGCTGGCTCACTGTCTTTTCTCCTGTGAAATCCAGTACTTCTTGTATAATGAATCTTAAAGAACTGAAAATACTTTCACTGGCCTGCCACCCAAATGGCCTCTTAAAAACATCTGAAGTTTGTTTATATGCAAGAATCTAAAATGTAACAAAGCTGGGAGATGCCAGGCATTCTTCAGACTGAGATATGTTTACTTCTTCAAGAATTCCTAAGGAATAGAGCACAATATCATCCTATGGCAGCAGGATCTTAGTCCTGGCTGTGGTCTGAGCATGTATTGTCTTGTATTGACTAGAAAAATGTAAGGAAAAAGAAGTCTTTTTCTCCCATTAATTTCTTCTCTCTGTTGTTTTATCCATCCTTTCCTTCAGCATCGCTAATTACTCATAATAGGTGTAACATTTTCCTTTGTTCACTTTCTCAAAATCAGTTTCTTGCAGAAATTAAACCTACTTCCACCAGTGAATGCTGAAACTGCATATCCGGGTCATGCAAACCATTGACCTAATCCCACAAGAAGATCATGTTTATCTTGTGCCAAAAGCAAGAACCTTCTTTAACTCTCACTATTTTAAACTATCTGCAGGTTAGGGCTTTCCAGATCCAGAGGCTGTATAACTACCACTGTATCTCTCCTCTGAATGCATCTAATCCCTTTTTGAGCTCACTTATATGCGCCACTTCTTTTATAACTTACTGCGATAACAAATTCAATTATTTAATTATGTACTGTGTGAAGGAGCTTCTCTTGTACTTAAACTGTTTACCTAATAACTGCTTTTGGCATCCTCATCCTTGTGTTTTGTGAGGAATTGTGAGCAAATAGTTAATAGGCCACCCTCTCAAGTCTGTTCAACATTTAAAATTTCTAAACTGTTTCTGTCCAGAAATGTCTCTTCTTCAAGTTGAAGTCCTTTTTGTGTGGAAACCATTTGCAATTTCTGACCATTCTTTCTTCTGTATACTCTTTTTATTTACATTGGGTTTTGTTTGGTTTTTTGTTGGTTTTTTTTTGAGATGTGACTAGAACTGTTTTGAAGATTTGGGCATAATATACTCATAATCTTATGTTGTTCTCAATACTTTCCTACTAATTCGTAACATTTTGTCGTTTTGGCTGTTGCTGAATGCTGTTTTCAGAGAACTGTCCAAAATTATTCAGATCGTTTTCCTAAATGGTAAAACATAATGATGGGCTCTAATTTAGCTAAATATATTTTATGGTTATTTTTCCCCATGTGTTTTCATTTGCATCTTTCAACAGTGTATTTGACCTACCATTTAATCATTCAGGTGCTCAGTATCCCATAAACTGCCTTGGCTAGCTTTAGATCTGATTATCCCATCTCATCTTTAATCAGCTGAACACACCCTTTTTTCCAGATTCTTCATGACTATGTTGAACTCCACAGTCCCTGTGGGAGTGTCATTCCTGCACCAGGAAGGCAGACCTGTAACTGACAATAAATCTCAATGTATGCAGACTATATATTTACTGTATACAAATTGTTTATAAGTAGAAAAATACAGAATACTATTTTGTCTGGTTTGTATATAAAGTTATAAAATAAGCATAATTAGATAAACATCACAATTTCTTAAGACAGTAATGACAATAGCAATATTGAATTCTAGCATAGCTGATAAAGTGCTATGAAACAGGACTAAGAAAGATGAATTCTAGTAGACTTAGATCAGTATCAAGATGTTCTCACCTACAAGGAGAGGCTGGTGGGGTATGTGTAGCTCAAAGGCAGCCTTGGCTGCAGTGACCATGAGATGGTGGAGTTCAAGATCCTTAGGGTAGCGAGAAGGGTGTGTAGTAAGCTCTCTACCCTTCAGGAGAGCAGACTTTGGCCTCTCCAGGGATCTAATGGGTAAAGTGCCATGGGGTAAAGCCCTGGAGGGAAGAGGGGCCCAGGAAAATTGGTTGATACTCAAGGAGCACCTCCTCCAAGCTCATGAGCAACGCATCCCAACGAAGAAGAAGTTGGGCAAAAACACCAGGAGGCCTGCATGGATGAACAAGGAGCTCCTGAATGAACTGAAAAACAAAAAGGAAGTCTGTAGAGGGTGGAAGCCTGGAAAGATTACAGAGAGATTGTCCAAGCAGCCAGGGAGCAGTTAAGGAAGGCCAAAGCCCTGACAGAATTAAATCTGTCCAGGGACGTCAAGGGCAACAAGAAAAGCTTCTTTAGCTATGTCGGGGATGAAAGGAAGACCGGGGAGAATGTGAGCCCTCTCCAAAAGGAAATGGGAGACCTAGTTACCCAGGACATGGAGAATGCTGAGGTACTCAATGACTTTTTTGCCTAAGTCTTCTTGTGAGTATAATCTCCCTGCTTGAAAGACCACAATTGCATTTTAGTATCCTAAAGAAAGCTATTTTTCTGTGGGTTTGTTCAACTAACTGTGCCCTCTGGGATTACCCTTTTTAATTGGGAAAGAAAGAATTTTGTTTAATTTCTTCATTTGGAAAATTTCTTGCTTGACTAGCAACAAGACTCCTGGGTCACTAAGCAATAGTTTTCTGCCCTAATTGCCTTCAACTTATTTAAGTTGAACTTATCTAAGTTAGGCCTTTGGTAGTAATTTTTTCCAGATTATATAAAGTTGATATCCAGCCATCCTGGAAAACAGAATAGCTTATAGAATGTTTATATGTAAAAATTGCATTTGAAAATGTTACTTCATTTAACAACCTTAAGGTTTTTCTTAAACAAGAATGAATCAGCACCAAAGGACATGAATTTCCCCCCCCCCCCCCGATTCTATGTGTCTCCCCTCCACTTTTTACATTAACTAAGAAATTAATGACACATAGTCATTTGGGTTTCTTTTTCTTCTACTTCTGTCAGATTTGGAGAAACCTAGAGAATTTTCTACTGTCTGGACTGCATGCATCATACATCACATTCTAGTTATACCTTTATTTTTGTCTATGATGTAGGCAGAGTTGGGAACTTGAGACGATATTTTCTCCAATTGCCGCTTGACTTAAGAAACCCAAATGACTCTGTGTTACTCACTACGTGATGCTTATTTAGGTATAAGCATGTTTAGTGGTAATATTATCTCCTGGTATTATTAAAGACTATGATGATTAGTGATTTCTGTTGGGCAATTTATCAAAGATTGATGCTGCCTCCTAAACAAATTTGCATGTTTCTTTCAAATAATAAGTTGTTTAGGAGGAGGAAGAGAGCAACATTTTTTACTCTCATATAATTTTCAACTCATTTTGGATTTTCTCCTATTCTAAAGTCACTGTCTTTATGTTGTAAGACAATAGATTTTTCTCCAGATCTTTCTCACTCTAGTTTCCTTTTGAACTGCCTTCCTGAATGACACTTAATGTACTGTTCTCCCACTCTTATCTTCACACTTTCTTATATGCTGTTCCTTATGCTTAGAAATCCTTAGTCTCCATGCTAAATATCCACCCACTCCACGTTCCCATTCTTACTTTAAACTGCTTTTCCTTACAGTCTGTCCAAAATAATTTGCAAGTTAGAAACATATCAGTTCTGCCTTGAGATCTGACTGCCTTCTGATCATCAGATTTGCCACTGCAGACTGAATTCTTTAACTTGTGCATAATATTGAATGAAGACCTAATTTTTAATATCACGTGTACTACATTTTTCACCAAATATATATATATTTTAAAGTACTCCAAAGTTCAGCCCAGCTGGTTTCCTAAAGGCCATCTGTCTGAGCTCTGCTGCTTGTTGCCTTGTTATTGCCATTCTTGCTGAAAATCCACTGATGGAAAAAAAAAAAGGAGGTCAGTAAGAAGCAGGATGAGGTAAAATTTGTGCTTGCAAGTTAACAGAACTTACAGAAAGAGCTATCTATGAATTGTAGGGCGGTGGGTTTTTTTTGCATTGTGAGTTGGTTTTTTTTGTTTGTTTGTGTGTGTAGTTTTGGGTTTTTTTAAGCACAAAACAAAGGAAAGAATTGTTGAAATTATAAAAGCAAATTTGTTTAGGGGTGATCAGTTGAAATTTAAAATGCAGGAGGCATATCTAAAATCTTCTGGATGGCAAGATCTGTTAGACAGTTACAATTATTTCATTACCTAGTCTGGCATCTGGCGTGCTTGTGCACTTTATTTTTCATGTGTAGCAAAGCTTTATTATGTGGCTTTGGAGGACGATTTCCTGTGAGGTAAAGGATCTACCATAATTAAAATTTTAAATCTCTAACTGGTTCATTGTTGAAGAGCTTTCTCTAAATAATGATTTCAGCATAAACCTTTAGTAAGCTCAGTGATATATAGAGGTGGCTTTCACTATTATGTTTTGAAAGATTGAACATATGGCTTCATATTCACTTCAATTTCTTCTACTTTCTGAAGAAGTTTCCTTGTTTTTGGCAAAGAAATATGCATGAGTACTTGGACATCAATAAAAAACCAAAACAGACTACGTAGATAGAAGAAAAAAAAAAAGGGGGAGAGAGAGAGACATGTGCTTTCTCTTTTGCCACACAGTCCTTGGCCATATTGGTTCTCTACTCTGGAGAGAATGTTTAAAAAGGGACCCTGGAAACAGCTGCCAGTTATATTAATGTAACCAGTTTGTGCTGGATGCAAGCATTGAATGAGAGGAAACTGATGTGGTAAAAGCTTATAGGTCTGAAATCGCTGAAGGAGTGCCACCTCCCTCTGGTTCTCCTGCCACAGTTGTCCTGTTGTCTCCAGCACGGGATGTGGGGAGTGCCAGGTTCTTGCAAAGGCATGACTGGGGAGAAGCCTCTGCTCCAAGAACATATTTTTTTGTGAACTTGTATACAATTCTTAAAATCATTTGTTTTCATGGGGAGATAATGCTACTTATAACCTAATTTCCTTACATTCTTTTTTGTGCTAAATAAAAACAAAAACTGAAAACAAAGACTTTGCATCCAAAACAGAGTAGTTTATAAAAGTTTGATTCATGTAGTATTAACTCCTAATTGCCCCTAAAAAAAAGTGGAATCGGGAAACTTTCAGGCTGCCTAAAATACACTTACCTTAAAAGAATCCCTCTTTTTTTTTTTTTAAATCTGGGTCTAGTAGTCTAAAAAGTTAGTGAAATACTGCTCTTCAGTATTTCTAAAATATGTACATTCTTCAGCCTAGATTTCTTGCAAAAAAAAAACCCCCAAACCCCACAATTCTAAGCCTTTGCTTCGAGAGGAATAAACCTGAACACTTACTGTTAACGATACAAAAATTATAACTATTGATAAAACAAATAAAGCTGGCTGATAGTATTTCACAGCAAAAACACTATTTTCAGATACAGTTGTGATCTTTTAGTAGATCTATGCTAAAAATAATTGTGAGTGAAATTGGGTCCAACTGATTTTTCTGTTAATATGTCAGGGAAAAGCCTACAGCTGGAACCAGAATGGATCCTATTGAAGTTAAGTACATAACTTCTAGAAAATATTAGAAATTAAACCCTGTGGGAGTTAGTTAGTTATCAGATCTCTTTAAACTGATTTAAAATTTTAGATACATAACCAAACCAAATTATTTGATTTAGGAGTTGATCTTGTTGGTAATGGACCAGCATCACCTCTCACCCCGAAGTGTTTTGTTCTTCAGTCTCAGCAGGGTGCCATAACTAGCCATTACTAGAGAGATTCTCCTGAGTGCTCCCAATCAGATCAGGCTGGACATGCATCGAAAGAACATTCTACTTTCTGCCTGACCTAACTTTTCCTTTCTCTCTTTCAAGCAGATTATTGAAAACTATCAAGTTTTATGTGTTCCTGAGCTATGATGAAAACAGGAAGGAGAAAACAAGATCCTTTCCTGTCAGGCTGCTCTGTAAAGTAAATCCTGTATGGGTAGATTGTAAACCTGAGGAAGATAGCACCCACTGAGTGTGAGACACAGAAGTTTTTTAAAGGCTGGGGGACATTTGCTGTATTCTTCTTATACTTTTGTTAGTTTCTTCCTTTAAAATATTTTTGTGACAGAATTATTCACATTTATCCCTTGTCTCTGAAGTTGCAACCTGGAAGTGTTCTGATTGTCAAGTATTATTTAAGTCACTCAGGAATTAATCTCAATGCTCAGGAATTAATGTCAGTACTTCTGAGAATGAAAACAGATGCTTTGAATTCAGGTAGTAGCTGTACACACTTTGTGTGCCCCAGTGGTATTGTTCTGTATCTTATAAATGGAAACACCACTTTGTCTTCCACATTTTACCTTCTACAGTTGCATGGATATTAATGTGGGTAGAACTCAGATCATTACTGTTATCATGGAGAAACCTTACATTAGTCCTGGGACTATGACTATGTGTTTTGGTAAACTGACTGAAACAGTACATTAATATCTTGCAAGCTTTAGTATTTAATAAAATAGATGCATAAAAATAGATGCAGTAGGAAACAGACTTTTTTTTTTCTGTTTTGCAGACAGGAAAGTGTTTTCCAATTTCCATGCACTGTATCTTGTCACATAGAGTAAGACTGTAAATGAGTCAGCTTTAGTTGTGATTTTGTGTTTCCTTTTAATTTTCCATTGAATGTTTCTAGTATACAAAAATTTTGAACTCCTAGTGCAAAATATTAAAGGTTTTCTATTAAGATATTCTGGATCTGGTTTTATAGGTTTTGTTTGTTTTGTTTTGTTGTGGTGTTGCTTTTAACATTTTTTTGAGATAGCTAATGTATGCCAAAAAACTTTGTTTGTGTATCTTAAATACTATAACCATGTTTTGTGTTTGAAAACTTATTTTGTGGTACAAACGTAAGAAAAAAACCTGTTTTTCTCACACTTGGTTTGAATGAAATAAGTTTAGTATTTTTTAAGTACTTCAAAGCTGCAAAACCTAATTCAAAATGCTACATGAATTCCATATGCTTTTACAGCTATACAAAACGAGTGCAAGAAGATACCTTTCTAGTATGGTAATGTTTTACAAACACTTTGCAGGACAAGAAGGAAAAAAGTTACAAAAAAGGAGCTCGAAATTGTGCAGTTCACCTGTGTTCATGAGTATGCAACTTCTGTTGTTGACAAATGAGAGTTGCTTCACTTGACTGCAGGCAGTATGAGGTTAAGAAATATTAATAAAACATTTTCTTAACTGTTTATTTCTGCTTTTTTTTTATATATATATCCTTTTTGTGATGTGACAGAGGAGTTGAGGTCAACTGCCAAGCTATCAGTGGAGATGGAGTAAAGCACCTTTATCTGAGCCTTTGCTAACACGGTACTCAGCCGTGACTCAGAGAGGGTAAGTTTACTGATTATACGTAGCTTTCTCTACTGTGGTAAAATGGGTTGCAGAGAGGACACACTGAAAGCCAAGGGCCTCTAAATACTTTTCCCTTTTATGGAATAGAGCTCCCAGATCACCATTTCCTGGAGATTGTACTCTAAGCCTACACAGTGGTAAAAGAAAGTTCTCTGCATTCACTGATCTATATCTGACTACAAATTTGAGCTCAGGGGATCATTTTTTTCCTAACTATTTTAAGCAGTAAGTTTACAATAATAGACCAAAATGTTAAAAACCACTCCATCCTCTCTTCTTTCTTTTTCTTAACTTTTTTGCTTTGCATAGCCTCATCTTAGTGTGAAAATAAGCAGAATCTGGTGAATATGACAGATCATTTGGGTGGGGTTTTTTTAAACTAATTTTGTAGATGCAAAAGGCTCGTCCAGACTAAGACTGTAGCTCTTCGCCCACATCCACTCTTCTTGTGACATGTGAGTTCATCTCTACTAGTATTTAATTTTAAAAGGTAATTTTGAAGCTCTTGCAATTTCTAAAATATTGGAATTCTTGAGGGGATCATTTACTGTAATAAAACACCACAATAATGTCATGGTATCCTTTGATAGGTTAGAAGTAGGCCAGACAGATCAATGCCTAACAAAAGAAATAACAGAATCTTGAAATTGTCTTAGTGACTAGGATGCTAACATGTGCTTATGCACCTTGGCTGTTTTTAAAGTGCAGATGCATTTTTTTTAATCTATCCTTTCAGTAGCTTCAGGAACAGTAATTACAGTTGTTTCTGTTGGTATCTCACTGTATTGCATGTATTGTTATCATATAATTTTCTTCTTTGACTGGAACATGTTTATGCTTGTGGAAAGGAGATAAAGCTGGCAGCATGATTCCAAAGGCTCTTCATCCGGCAGATGAGCCAGGCTTAGAACCAGGATAGTCATGCTCTCTGCACTTTGGCTCAGGGTTCAGTAAGGCTATAAGCTGTTTTTGTAGATAGAGATGCAAATTTCTGTAGGTTCTAAGGCTGTATTCCTCCCTACTGCTCTACTGAACAAGAAAAAAAATGTACCTTCCAGGGAAATAAATTGCAGATAAGCTCCTATAATCCTTGTTAGATTGTTCTCATGAAGCCCCCTTTTTCTATATGTTTTGACACTCACTGACACTTACTGGAGCTATTTTCATAAGGTTACTTCAACAGTAATGGGAGAAGAACATTTACTCACTAGTATCTTAAGGTTCCATAATTTCTAAACCTTTATCATTCCTACTAATATCAGAAGTAAGAAGGCAGTAATTGATACAGAAAATGGTAGAACTCCTTGCACGGCATGGAGCAAGAATGCAGCTCCATTGGTTATATCCATTTACATTTACAAGATGTGATGTTTGTACATTATAAAGTCGTTAAAGGATCTGGACTGCTGATTTTAAGAACACTGCACCAGTTAAAAATAAGCTTTTAGACTGCAAAAATAATAATCCAAGATTTCTAAATCATATAGCTTATGAATTGAACTATGAACTTATGGGTTTTTTTTGTTGAAATACCAATAAATAGTAGACCTTACATTTTCACCTTAGAGGACTGCAGCAGTGCAGTCAAGGTATGCAAAGACTGCATCTCTTTTAATATGAATAATTATATGTAAGCTTTCACTGCTCCAGTATAGTCCTCAGCCCTGGGGTTTTCTGGAGAGATACTAGGAAAAAATGGAAAGTCAGGAGAATAAATCTTCCTACTGATCACCACCACAAAGACTTGGAAGTCTTTCCTATTTGAAAAATAGCTCAGTAAGGAAGTCCAGAGTAAGGTTCTAATTGTCTCAGAGATGGACTAAACTCAGTTAACTCCAAATATAGGGGTTGTTAAGGTGGCGTAAACTCATCTTTCTACCCTCCGTTCTCCCTTGGCTGTACTTTCTGTGCTGCATCTCTAAGACAACACAGCTCGAGATTTGTCCTTTTCTATTCTTAGACAAGCCTGCTGGTTTTTGTTAATTTTTTTATTTTATTTTAATTTTTTTTTTTTTTGCTTTTTAAATCTGAAAAATGAACTGAAATGATGTGCTTAATAGCTCTTTCTTTTTTTCAATATGACTTGCATTACTTTTTTAAGTTTAGTATGTACTGGGAACTCAGCTAAGACCAGCAATAAACCGCTTTGATGCAATAGCTTATATAACTCCACATAGGACTACAAATGGATTTTGGCCATGACTTGAAACATTCCTGGTTTTTCAGGCCCAGCAGTTAAGTTCCATTCAGTTAAGCCTATCAGGCTATCAGCACCGTTATAAATTCATAAGGCAAACACTAAGAGGGATTAGATAAACAGCCAAATTTATATCTTCTCTTTTTTTGTTTTTGTTTGAATTTGAGTTCTTGCAAACTCAGAAATTGCATAGGACGCCAGGATTTTTAGAGATGAAAAGCAAATTCATGTAACTTTTTTTTAGTTACCTTGCTTCTACCTCATCTTTCTGTATTGTTAATAGTTGGTGACTGTTGTTTTATACAAAAATACTTAACTATTGAAACAGACAGAAGCACACTACTGCTATCTGCCTAATTTCTGTGGGTTTACAAAAATATATGTAATCATAAATGTCTGTTTTTCATCATATTAGATACTTTAAAGATATTTTGCCTTAATAAACTTTTTAAAATCTTATTTTTATTCATAGAAAGCTTCCTCTGCTTTTATTTGAAGTCAGAGTTGGATAAAATCATGATACAAACATAAGCTTCCACTTATCGCAGTAGAGCTAGAAATTCATCCTTAGCAGGTTCAGAATGACTACAGAAGCTTGAAACATGCTGTTCCTACAGCATATACTGCTCTGAAAATATTACACTTACTATTAAAAAAAGTCTTTATCTTAGTCTTCATAATGATGTCATATATGCTGTATCTTTTCCACTGTCTTTTCCAAAGAACTTCAATTAAATAATTATTTTTTTTTCTGAACACACTAATAGTTGTGTTAGAGATCATTTTTACAGTCTATTATTTCAGCATTAAACTTTGGAAAATTAAGTTCCAATATAATGTGAAATAAATCTAATAAAAGCATGGGTCTTAACTGCTTCTGTAGTCCAAAGTTTTCATGCATTCTGTAGGTTTTACAACACAGAATTTTTTCTGTGAAAGCTGAGGTGAATAACTTGTCACTACTGAGACTGCTTCAGTATTTCCTGTGAATGGTTTTGTCTCTCTCTTTTATCCTCTCTTTTTCTTCTGTTTAAATCAACACAAGTATTTTGACAATTTTAATTGTCAGCCTCGGCAAGCCGACATGTTCCTGAATATATTTCTTTGCACTTCCCTGAAACGGAAGGGAAAACTGTACAACGTTAATCTTACAGTGCCACTAAGTTCCTTGAACTTCAAATCATCTCCCCATCTCAGCCCCTTTGTTCTATCGTGATTTCCAGAAGAGTAAAAGAACAGAGATGAGATTAGTAATTCAGATTTGGGAGCAGATAACATGTTTTGGAGGTTGAACCTGTGCTTGTTGGGTATATTTATCTCCTTGGTACACTATTGAAGTTGTTACATTACTGTTTGAGTGTATAGCTCCATTCTATACATAGATGTGAATTAACTGTAAAGGGAATATAGTTAGTTCTTACCAGGCCAGACAGCAACTGTGTACCAGATTATTTCTGATAACTGCATTGTCTGTCATCTATAGGCACCACCAAGGAGTCGAATGATTTATTTATGAGGACTGTTCCTTATCTATCCGGTAGGTGTCATAGTAAGTCTTGTAATACATACACTGTGGCTGTAAGGATTAGTACTTTACATTTCTCATCTTCAGACTACTGTACAGGCTTTAATGCTCCCTTTGATACTAAGAACAAGAATTTTCTCAGCTAATAGGCAGTTTTTTTTGTTTTGTTTTGTTTTTTACATTTGGACATTACTGCTATTTTGCTTTGCAAGTGTTTTGCATGGTGTTGTCTTGTGCAGATGTACACCAAGTCTTAGCACAATTCACCTAGGCCTTGCTGTTGCTCAGAGGAAGAGTGCCACCATCTGAGTTTCCAGTTTTACTCCTTTCTTTGAGATCTGAGAT
Source organism: Chlamydotis macqueenii (assembly GCF_036417535.1). NCBI lineage: Eukaryota > Metazoa > Chordata > Aves > Otidiformes > Otididae > Chlamydotis > Chlamydotis macqueenii. The sequence continues at coordinate 60,627,272 of NC_141560.1, read as the reverse complement.
CACACTCTGTAGCATTAGGACTTTGTTAGTTACTAAAAGGCATATTACAGATATCTAGGATCCTTTTTCATTCTTAGAGGATTTTTAGAGAGGGTAGTTTGGTCACAGCCAAAACAGTCATAGTAATGAAAAAAAGTCTGTAAAATGGAGGGGAGAGATGGAAATAGCAACAAGAATGGAAGGTTGTCCGTTTTGAATGTGTTTACTAAGTTATACTTGACTTTGAAAGCTTTAGTTAATAAAACACAAGATAGCATTTTTAATTTTAAACCTTAATACTGTTTGTTATTGTATAGTGATCTCAGTGTTAGAGCACAGAGTTTTGAATGGATTTGATTTATGTTTTTGGCATCTAACACAGCCTGCGGATCACAAGGCCTCTCAGCGCTTATGACTTCAGGCTAACCTGAAACAGATACTCTCAGCAGTGCATGGTCCTATTAGTCCACATCATTGCTGTTCCACGTGCTTCACGCTGTCAGCCATGCCAACCTTACCTGAGGACAAGGGACAATCAAAAGAGGCACAGCACAACAATTCTCCTCCAGCCAAAGTAAGCACTCTTACAAAGGTGTTTTCTGACACTTGTTGGAAACCTGAGTCTGAAACTCATTTCTGTATATTTAGGAGCTTATAAAATAACATCTTAATCATTGCTCTGTATTAGTGTGTTTTGATAATTGATGAAGCTATGAATGATTTTTCAGTTGATATTCTTAGAATTCTTCAAATATTTTATAGACTGAGGAAAAAGAACTGAACTTGCTCAAGCACTTATTTATCAGTTTGCTCTAGAGGCTTATATGTCTGTCTGATCTGAATCTAAGATGTCAAAAAATGTCCTTTGTGATATTATTACAGAAAACTTTAACCTTTGAAAAAAGAACTTAGACTTGTACTTCACAGTAGTCTTGAAACATCTAGTGTTGGCTTTACAGATATAGAAGATGCTATGCAATTCATGTGCATGTGAAAGATGGAAATCTGCTTTTTGAGTTGTAGTTTTTCTCAGTGCTCTATTTGCCACAGTAGTAGCTGAACATATACTGGAACTACACAGAGAGCAGGTGGGTGCTCCCTAGACATATGAATAATTTTGCTACTTAAATATTTTTACATGTTTTATTTGCAGCTAAATGTAAAAAAAATCAGTAAGAGATGATACTCCTCCCTTTTGAATAATTATACCACTGATAAAAAGCAATTATATGTTATAATAAAGTGAGGAGGTTTTTTTAATTGTTAGCTTAACTGAAGTAAAGAACCTTACTGTGATTACAAAATCACAGATTATCCAGATCATCCCGTTTTGTGCAAACTGGTGTGAAGAAAGAGGGGATTTATAATCTGGCACATCCTCGGTTAAAAATGTATTATTGTCACTGGAGGACACTGTATTCTACACTTTAGATGAAAACATCCGTTACTTTAATATTGATGGAAAAATTATCAGCAGTGATCCCTATGCTGATTTGTCATATATTCCATCTAAATTGCACATTGTGGTGAGTGTTAGTTTCCTGGCTTAAGATAAACATCCCAGATGGATGCAAGTTCATCAGACTATTAGCTGAGAATATTTATTAGGACAAGAAGGTTTGTGTGTTTTTTTTTCAACTCAGCCATGTTAAGACTATTTTACTACAAGAGACTTGCTGGGTAAAACCGCAGAGAAAAAATATGAAAAGCTACCAGAATCAATGAATCTAATCCTAGATGTACTTGTCAAATGGGAGCAATGAAAAATTCTAACTTCCTAATCTAAAAAAAAAAAAAAAAAATTAAAAGGCATTTTAGAGGTAGATCTTAAATGAACTAAGTACATAGTTGAACTTCTAGTTTGTGTGCTGTCTTGTTATCATAAGTATTGCTTATACTCACCCCCTCACTAAACAAAACCACAACATTTTAGAAGTGTTTTATACAGAATAATTTCTCCCAGCATAAGTAATAGAATTTCATAGTCAGATGTCATTTTTAGTCATTGCCATATTTTAATTTAATTAGATTTATTTGACATAGAATAATATAATGTAATAATAGGCTTTCACTGATATCCTTAAAAGCTGATTTCAGGTTTTTAGTATCAAAAATATCATTTTTATATATGTAATGTGTACCTGCAGCAAAGAAAATTAAATCCTTATCAGTTGTGTTAAAAGATTTATAGTTGCCTCTCAATCTCCCTACACTTTCAGGGTTGGTTGTGAGCTGCTATCTTTCCCTTTTTTAAAATCAAAAATCCCTATTTCTACTTCCAGCTTTCTCCTCTCTTTGTATCCCGAACACTATTTTACTGGCTTTTCAGACTGCTGAGGAAAAGCCTGTCTCAGATGTTCATAATGTTTCTCGTACACTGATTATTCCATCATCTTCTATTTTTTTTTTATTATTCCTATTTAAATTTGTATTGGACTTTTATCAAATCACTGCATGTTAGCTGTTTTGTTCTGAAGATGTCCCATGTTTATTTTGTCTGTTCTCCTTCCATTTCAACTAAATGCAGTTACAATTTAATTTAATTACCTTACTTGCTAAACTCTCAGCTTAGCACTTCACTTAAACATCTAAAATTAAGTCTATTTAAAACCCCATCTTGCTCAAAAGACTGCTTTCTGAGATACATAAATTTTCTGAGGCCCTTCACATAAGTGTCTGTTTCAGGCCAAATTTGTCCTGAAATTTACCTCGGAACTTTAATTTCTGAGAATAAGACCAAGAGTCAGAGGATTTTTTTTTCCCAAACTATTCTATTCTATTCTATTCTATTCTATTCTATTCTATTCTATTCTATTCTATTCTATTCTACCATCTAGTACAATGACAATTGAAGTAAAAATATCTTATGAAGCTTTGGGATGTAGTTTCAAGATAAAATAACTCTGAATAACTAGATAAAATAAAATACCTATGTGTACCAGTGTCTAGCAGAAGGAATTAGGATTTGAGAATTTACAAGTTATTCTGTAAATTTCACAAATTGATTGATGACAGACCCCTGCTGCTTTTGGGAAGCTCTTCCTCCAGCTATGAACACTCACACTGCTATGATATGTTCTACTTATCTGATGATTGTACTCTAAAGTAAAAATTGCAACTTCTAACAGGTGCCTACACTTTCCCCCTCTGCATTATTTTATGTAAATCACTGTTTTCAACTTCTCAACTGACTATAAACACCAAATGACTTATGTAGACTTTCAGTGGTATAGGAGTTTGATTGGGTTTTGGTGGTGGTGGTTTGTTTTTTGGAGTTGGTTTTGGTTTGTGGGTTTTTTGGGTTTGGTTTGGTTTTTTGTTTTGTTTTGGTTTTTTTGTGAATCCGAATGTAGTACATGGGGTAGAAGTATTCCTTTTTTTTTTACTACATATGAGAAATACACAGTTCTTTATTCCAATGTGATGCATCTCTATTTGGGATATCTCACAGGAAACAGATTCCTTCTCTTCAGTTGATTGGTTTCACTGTGGTAGAAGGTCTGGGATTCAGTTTTCAGGATAAGTTCTCATACTTTTTTTAAGAAGGCAAGCATACATTGATATTCAGTGCCAGTTTCTTTTGTCACTTAAAATTATATTGTATTTTATTAAATATTGCAGTTATATTTTTTAAAAATATTTTTTCAATTAATGGGAGGGAAAACCAAGTAGCACAATAACAAGAAAACATTATAATTATTTTCTGGTTTTTTGGATAGCATATATACACTTAATACTGCACTTATTCAAGCTTTCATTGCACACTAGTACCACTTGGAGGTTTTTACATGCCTAACTTAGCCCTGTTATACATAGCTGCTTTTCCATCTTGCATTCAGCTCATAAGTTCACTAAGTGTTGTACATGTGCTTCAGTAGAGGAATGGTTTGCTGTGTGAAAAATCAGTTTGTCTACCATTCTAAAGCTTTCTCATTAGTTCCATGCTTATTGAATTTACTTGTGTGCATTAAAAATTTGTAAAGAAAACAGATATTCCAACTCTCCCTCATCTCTTTTTAGCAATTTAAGTGTAGGCCTTTAATTCACACTTGTTTTACCAAGTAAGAGCTAATTCTCACTTAGTTGAGTCATTTTTTTTTAGCTAAATTGAACAATACACATTATTTTCCACATAGAGCATCAGTATTCAGTGTTTTGAATTTCTGTTTAACTAAATTTTTATATTTGTCACAAACCATTCAGGACACTACTGTTGAAGGGACAACCTGCAGTACACCTTCTATTGTTCTTCCAGAGAATGCTGTTACGCCAGATGTAGAAATTGATAAAAATCTGGTTAACAGGTACTACATAATACATTACCAATCTATGCATAAATTGTACAGTAATTCCAGGAGCTGTGTTTCTAAAATATTGCTTTGAAAAATTATTGTTGTATCTCTATTTGTAATTTGATCATATTGTCTTTGCATTTTAATGATGATTTTTTTGGATGCAAGGAACTAGGGGGGACAGGAATGTAATTGATATAAAAAGAGTAGAGTATTAAGTACTTCAAATCTACATGAACTTTCTTATCTTTCAGAATAGTGTAATTTGAAACTAAAATGAAGATGGAAATTAAAGTTTTGCATAGTTTGCACTAAAAACTATAACTTTTCAAGTTCCATCCTTTTGCTAGCAAATAAAATATGGCCTAGTGAGGAAAAAATTTCTTGATCGAATCCTTTTGTAGACATGTAGTGGTGTGTATGTGTGGGCTACAATCCTACACCTATTACAAGGATGATTGATAATTGGATTCCTCATGTTCTGTGCATGGCAATGCACAATACTGTCCTTTTGTCCAAATTTTAACCTTTACTTAGACCCAGCTGATGAGCAACTGAGACCAAAAAAAGTACAACTGAGCATTTTTGTGTTTCCTGAAATATTCCCCCCACTATGGAAATTTTTCAATTCTGTAGCAAAATCCCTAATTCTGGTCTACTAATTACATGTGCACACCAGTACTGCTGCCTTTATTAATATAAATATTTCCACTGAACCAATAAGAACTTTGTAGACTGTAGGGTTAAGAAATTAATCCTTGTAAGACTTAAAAAAATACTGTTTTTTAAATACTAGAGATGTAAGTTCCTCAAGGTATGCTCAGCCATCAGTGTTGACTCTTGCAAATCTGCGTACTTTATGTACAAAGCCTGTGTTGTGTGTTTCCTTCTTGAATTAAAGAACTAGCTATATTACTATCTTATTACAATGGACATTGTAGCAATAATATTTGCAACCTGTGGTAATTGTTTTGTCTATTGAAAGGAAAATGTAGCAACAAGCTATGTTATTCTTAAAACCAATCTGTTTGCATGATCCTTAAATTACTGAAGTGCGTTTTAATGAGGGAGGAAGATTTTTGGCAACAGATGGACTTGCAATGTATGCCAGTTTGTATAAGGCTTATTTGTAAGGGCAGAAAATTTCCAAGGAAGGTTTATGATCATAAAAATACTTTGCAATTTTTCCTAATAGCTTTTGCAAATATTTTATTTCTTTTTTTATGCTTAGCATTTTATATTTTTATCAACTGCTGAAAATACTTCTTATCTTCTTTTGACAGGTTTAGCATATTACAAATATCCTTCAAAATAAATCTACCTTCCATTCTTGTGCATATTATCTTGACATTGACCTTAAACACCTTCTGTATTATTTAAATTTATTTATTATTTAAATATATAATAAATATATATTTAATATATGTATAAAGACATATATAGATAATAAATATATTTATTATTTAAATTATTTAAATTAGCCAGAATCTTAAAAGTTTTCTTCTAAAGCCGATTAAGATATGCTCAGTTCTTTTAAAGTCCTGAGTTGAAAGCATTGGAAATTGAGTTACTGGACTATTTTTTTTCTATCTAAAAAGCAGATACAACAAGTATAGGCTTCTCTTCCAGCTCTCTTCTTTCCCTTCCTCCCTTGTATCTATTCAGTCTTCCTTACTGTTTCAGTGAAGCTGCAGAAAAAACTTCTGTAGCACATGGAAACTGGGATAGGACCACATTCCTGATGTGCAAGAAAATAAGTATCAGCTGAAAATTCAAGTAGATAATGTTTCTAAGCTGGACAGTTGGAAGAACTTAAACGTCTAGCTTGAATAGTATAGTACAGTGAATTTTGACGCAGATATTTGGGCCTATTTAGGTAGACAGGGCAAGAACACTGCCTTGAGGTTATGCATATGTGAATGTAAGCTATTGAATGGAAATAATAATCCTGTTTGAAGCTGAAAACTTCAATTCAATTTTGAATGGAATTAAGGTTATTTTCAGTCTTCTGATTTTGGGATTTTTAATTTATTGACTTGCCAATAGACTTAAAATATGGTAAAAAACAAATCTGAAAGTATTGAGCAGAATCTATGCTATAATTTGCTTGTATTTTTAAATTGCACTTTCTAAACATCAAGATGATTTAAGAGTCAGAATTATAATGCAGCCCTTTAAAAGCAGCATTATTTGCTGGATCAGCATTTATATTTCTGCAGTCATTTGAGACTTTCACCTGGTTTTCAGTCTAGAAAGTTCCCATATTGCTATGCAGAAGTATCAGTGCGGGAGCCTGAGAAATTATTTCAATCATAAAACTTAGCTTAGGAAGAACTAACTATTTATAAAGACTTTTTTTTTTTTTTGCAATGTACCATATTTACATAAGTTTTAAGTCATGATCATGAACTAAATGTAGTTTTTCTGAGAAATGAGATATTCACAGTATATGAGGTTATCAGCAAATATCAGAACTCCTTTGTGAGAGAAATTCCTGTAATTTTTCTTCTTTCTGCAATTTTCCTTCATTTTCCAGTTTGGAGATGAGAGGAATTGCAACAAAACAGTTTTGTTTCCATTTTTTAAATCAAAGAAAAGTGCTTTCTTTTTTAACATTAAATTTTTATAGAGAAGTAGAAATTTTTTTTTGGTGGCATACTCCCATAATTTTTGTTTGTCTGTTTCTCTCTCTAGGCCTCGTAGTCCTCACAGGAGACATTCTAACCGTGCCACTAGGAATCCAACAAGTTCATTGACTTCTGTTGGTAAGAAGTGATTATTCATTTAAGCTAGGATGTTTTCTCAGAAAATGTGACATGCAATAAAGACCTAAATATAAAGTCTGACTACATTGACTACAACTTTTTTTTCCCTGTGCATACTCTCTGTAATGCATGCACATGGAGTACTGCTAGCATGTTGAATTATGATCATGAGTTTATGATCATAAGTGGATTGCATGGAGAGAGATGTAGAGAAGTATGCACATTGTTCGTTTCATAAAGTTGTAAGGTTATTGTTTTAGTTTAATATTTTTAGCAGGCTGGAGATATACATGCTTAAAATTCTTATTGTATACAAATTACCGTTCAGTAATACTGGTTTTGTTATTTTTGAGCAACTGGAATTTTTTTTTGCAAGGAGCTTAACACACTTAAGTCTCAAGTTATTTAGTTTGACTATCATATCAGATTAAACCTTTAATGAAAACAAACTATCCAGGGGAAGATTTTCTTCATTTCTTCATTTTCTAATGAGTCTCTTACTACATAATTAGTTCTGTTAGTTTTCTGGAAGCTCCATGTGGAGTAAATTGTTAGTCAAGGGGACTAATGATGTGGATTTGTTAATATTACAAACTGAGATAAATGCTGATCCTATTAAGTCATGGCAAAGCTCCCATCAGTTCTTAGTCTTGGTATGTTTCCATTTGGATTGTTACTTGTCTCCATTTATGTATTCCCTGTAAAGTAAAAGTTGAACAGAGTTGATAAAATCTTTATGCCATCATATATAAAGGATGAAAGAATAAGCATATTAGACCTTGTACCAAAATGGGAGGGAGGAATTAGAAACTTCGAAGACATTTTTAAAATTACTTTTATCTTCACAACAATGTTACTTTCTCACAGCCATTAACTTAATTTGAGCCAATAATCACCGCTTCATGCTGTCCATGAAAACAGCTTTCTGTTAAATCATGGACTTATCTGATCATTCCATACCTTAAAAAATAAATACTGGTTTTGTGACAAAACCAGGCTTATCACATGACTATTCCAATGCTGCCAGAGGCTTTTAAAGATAAACACTCTTTTTACTATCATTGATGAACCTGGTTCTTAGGCATCTCGAAACAGATGCATCTGCATCTTTTTTTTTTCTTTACTAAAGCACCTGCAAACATCAGACCCCTGTTACCCCTCTGATAGTCTAAAAATTCAGAATAAAAATTCTGGTTTATCAAGTCAAATTTAGTTTATTAATTGAGATTCTGTTAAGGACTCTGATAAATAAGTCCTCTTTACGTGCTTTTATTAAGAAACTCAGATGTGTGGAGTTGTTCTTGATCAATATATTGAAAATAAACATGGGGGTTCATGGAACATTTCTGAACTTTCCAATAGCTCTAGGATTACTAGCATGCTCAGCAAACATTTCTTATAAGAAGCACTGATCTGCTGATAGCAGATCATGCTTCTCTGGAGTTGAAAGATGGCTACAGCTAAGACCACTTTCTCTAAATTATAGGTATATTTCTACTTATATAGGAGGTATTGCATGAAGAAAAAAATTAATTGATACCTCTGAAAGTAACCCAAATTCTGCTAATATCAGTGTATATATCTTTTTTTTTTTCTTTCCAGTGGTCAAAACAGAGAGACCAGAACCCTTTGGGGCAGAATTTAATGTATTGATACACATTTCATTTCCCTTTTTGTGAATTTATGAGGGTTAGTTTGCTGGAATTAATTTTATATTTGTAACATGACAAAAATACAATAATAACTTTATACACATGGGATCCTGGGCTAGTTCCACACAGAGAGTAGGAGTTTTTTAAATTTAGCAGAACATTCTTAACATTGCCTTTTTCCTAATAAGATTATAAAATATTTTATGTAACTAGTATTTTCACTGTTGTACTAGAGTTAGCTTCTCAGTCATGCACAGAGAAGGTGCTAACTATTTTTATCAATAACAGTCAGCATTAATCCTTATTAGTTTGTGATTCTGACACTTTCTTAACTGGGCACTCAGTTGCATCAGTATGCCTACAAAAATACAGTTGAGAGAAGACCCACTGAAAGATTATTAGGAGGCTTCAAAGAGTTGTGACTTTTCATGCATTTTCTCTAGTTTTCTTTTTGATCCTTTAAATTCATGTGTAAAATGTGTGGTTTGGTTGCCTGCATTCAAAGGGAAACTTCATTTATGTGTTCTATAAAACTAAGGAAGAGATAAGATACATTATAAATAAGCTCAGATCCAATTAAGGGAACTTGGAACACTATCTTGCTTGCCAGCAGTTGATGTTAGACATAACTAAACTAGTGGAAACTAAATAAATTTATTGAACTATACTTATAGAAATCAGACTTATACAAAAGAATGATTATCCCTTCATATAGAATCATAGAATAGTTTGAGTTGGAAGCAACCTTTAAAGGTCATCTAGTCCAACCCCCCTGCAAAGAGCAGGGACATCTCCAACCAGATTAGGTTACTTGGAGCCTCATCCAAGCTGGCCTTGAATGTTTCCATGGATGGGGCATCAACCACCTCTCTGGACTACCTGTTCCAGTGTTCCACCACCCTCACTATAAACTTTTTTTTCCTAATATCTGATCTGAATCTACCCCCCTCTATTTTAAAACCATTACCCCTTGTCCTGTTGCAACAGGCCCTGCTGAAGAGTTTGTCCCCGTCTTTCCTGTAGGCCCCCTTTAGATAGTGGAAGACCACTGTAAGGTCTCCCAAGAGCCTCCTCTTCTCCAGGCTGAACAGCCTCAACTCTCTCAGCCTGTCCTCATAGGAGAGGTGCTCCAGCCCTCTCATCATCTTCCTGGCCCTTCTCTGGACCCTCTCCAATGTGTCCGTGTCCTTCTTATGTTGGGGGCTCCAGAACTGGACACAGTACTCCAGGTGCGGTCTGACCAGGGCAGAGTAGAGGGGGAGAATCACCTCCCTCGACCTGCTGGCCACACTCTTCTTGATGCAGCCCAGGATGCAGTTGGCCTTCTGGGATGCAAGGGTGCATTGCCGGTTCATGTCAAGCTTCTCATCTACCAGCACTCCCAAGTCCTCCTCAGGGCTGCTCTCGATCCATTTTCTGCCCATATTCAGATATGCAGCAGCAAGAGCTGGGCGTGTCCGTCCCATGTTCTCCTGGCCCCGAAAATCTGGTATCCAAATTAGGACTTTACAATGTGGATGGGTGGACAACTGGAAATTGATATTGGTTGGATAGTTTGGGTCTGAGGGTAGTGAATGGTTGGTTGGTCATATGCTCCCTAGATATTAGCAAAAGGAGGAATTTCTCTGAAAGAAACAAACATTTCCATCAGTCGTTCTGCTGAAGACAGAGCTTTGCTTCAAGCCTGCTTACTGTTCCAGCTGTTGTGGCTGGCCTTTGGCTGTGTCTTGGAACCCACTTAAGAAAATGAGTTGTGCTTTCCATCTTTATCAGTGACCTGGAGGAGAATGGAGTGTGGTCTGATCAAATTAGCAGATGAAATAAAATTGGGAGAGATTACAGAAGCCATTTACACCAACTCACATAGAAAGGGCCTTTCCAAGAACGGGCTACATCCTTTGCTTTAACATAGACTGGACAATTGTAAAAATTAGTGCTCAAAGTTTAGTGGTTTTGACCAATGTGGAAGCCAGGGATTAACAGGTTCTTTCTACAACTCATTAAAAATTGTTTAGAAAATAAAGCATTAATCTAAAGGTCTAAGTGCAGGGCAGTGGCTTTCAGTTTGTGATCTGTGCATTCTCCTGGGTCGTATATCTAACATATCAACATAAGTGGCCATGATTTATGGGCAAAGCTGTTCTATCTGCATAGAATGAAATCTTTATACTTCCAAACTCTGCATTTTATTCTATAGATGATTTGATGAAACGTATGTTAAAACTAGTGTGCATAAATCTTTGCAGGTGAGTTTGCGGGACCTTAGCCTTGAAGAACTGGACATACAAAATCCATGGGAAAATTGAGTCTACAACAGAAAAGACATGGCTGCTAGTTGAGATGGATCAAATGCCACTTTTACTGATAAATTAGAAAAACTGAATTATGGGGACGCAGTTGTAAAAGCCAATTTCACTTATCAGAGTATCTTTGATCATAGTGACTTAATCATAGTGGGTTATCTGTGTTTTTGAGGACTTACTTGAGATTGTAACGCTAGAAATGAGCAGACATGAATGTCTGGTAAATGCAAGCTCAAAGCTAAATTTATAGATACGTTTTGTACTTGTTACTCTGAAATGCCACAACCTATCTGGAAATACGAGGTACAGCTCTAATGCTGACATTTTCTACCCAGACAACAGTGGTCATGTGATTGATCTGGTAAATGATCAGCTACCAGATGTCAAAATATCAGAAGAAGACAAAAAGAAGAATCTTGAATTATTAGAAGAAGCAAAGAAAGTGAGTGAGAGGTTTCTAATGCGCAGAGGTAGAAAGTCAAGAAGCAGTCTTCCTGAGTCACCCACAGGTAGGTGAGAATTCTGAAAACAATATTTTGTATTCTACTTCAAAGATCTGCAAAGGCACAGATTTGCCTGTAATGCATATGTTGCTACTGTATACACACACTTTGTTAATTTGAAGGTCAGAATCGCTGTGCCCCTCCTCACAATTCCATATAAAGTAGAAATCTCTATATTCAGATGTAATAATGGAACATGGTATAAAGTTTAAGTGCCTGAATGACACAAAATGATAACAAATTTCTGTTTGTGAAGATTTTCCTATTGTACATAAAATGAAATTTTAATGGTAAGATTCATACTGCCGAAAAAAACATTCCCCCCAGACATAATTACACAGACTTTTATTCTGAACATAGTCTTAAACTAAGCTAAATGGACCAAATCCTCCTTTAAAAACAGCAGAATAAAATGTTCTATCTAGAGTATAAATTGAATAATTTTTTCCCTCTTATATGAAGTGTTTGAAAGCTAGGACTAAATGGCATTTTATAATAAGGTAGGACTTTCATTTAGCTTTGAAATGCCAATTCAAAATGAAGTTCTATCTTAAAATTTGCTTGATGCTAGGAGAAAAAAACACAACTATCCTTTTAAAAATCAATTTTTCCTTTTTTTTTCCCTTCTAAATTCTTTGTGAATCCTTCTCTTGTGTCTACTTCTCTGCAGTGTTTACAGTATCAGGAAACTGAGAAGAATAAGTATTCTGTGTATTAACAGAATTGTATTAGTTTATGGCAGGTATACAAGATAAAAGATGCTCTAAGTCCCTAATTGCCAAGTACAACTTGGCATTAAAATGACTTGTCAGGTTCTGAACAAACACATGACTATAAGATTGATGTTTTAATGTTATCTGAATTTTAAAAATTCAGAAGCTACAAGCCAAGAAAGTAAAATTACCTTTTCTTTGTTTTTGTCTTTGTTATAATGAAGCGGTTTCCCCTACACTTAGTCCTAAAGCTTCACCAGTAGCATCGCGGAGCAACTCCCTCACTCTTCCAGTTCCATCAGGTAAATTGATCTATGCAGGCTCAGACTTTAACTTCTAAAAGCTCACCAAAAATGTATTTTAGTATCTCTTGAGGACAAATCAAAATCTGTAGATTCAAGCATCTCCTCCTGAATATGACAAAGCTCATGAATGCCCACAACATATATTTTTACGTTATTTTTTGTTTGTTTGTTTTGTATTTTTATTCCTGTAGTGCTGCTAGGTTACATGTTATATTTTTTTATTCTTTTCAATAATGGAGTTTTGAGAAGATTTAATGGTCTTTCACTTACTATATTTTAGATATTTTTCCCTCTTAAATAGTATTTTCCACATTTAAATTTTGTCCTTAATATATTACGTAGAACTGTGCATGTGTGTGTTTGCTAATGCTGTAGTAGTAATAATTCTGACCAAAACATCAGGATGTGTGCTAAGTATGTATATGTCTTTCTAGGGTCTGATGTGTGCACAACCACTAGTGTTGAGTCAGTATCTCCAGGGCAGGTAAGAAAGAGCTGAATAATCTGCACAGTAACCTGGTTTTACAGTACTATAGGACACTATGCTGTCCTATTAGTCCCTGAGGTAAATGGGATGTTTTGAATACAATTTTATAGACTGAGATTGGATTCTTGATCTGGTTTTTTTCTGCAGAATGAGACTAATAAATGTTAACTCGGAAGACAAAAATCCATGAGGTAATGAGCACTGAAGGATCATAGAGATCTGTCAAGTGCAGAAAATGGAAAAATTTACAATATAATCCTAATCTGTGGGAAAAAAAAAAAAAAACTAGTCCCCCTAACATTTGCAGCATAGATGTGAAAGATAACTTTGTAAGGCAACTTTTTTTTTCTTCCTTTTTTGCTAAAATAACAGAATTGTGAAAGAGGATGACAGGCAAAACGCAGAAGTAAGTGTTTCACATTGTGCTAAGTTAGGCAGATTTTGTTCAACACACATATGACTGTTATTTGTGTGACTAAAAAGGGTAAAAGACTGTTCACTGAGTGGAAAAAAAAATGATGCTGCTCTAAGAAATTGTGAAGGACCTGCAAAGGCAGTGGAGGACCACGGGCTACAGCTAGCCTTTACATCCTATCATGCACCCTGCTCTAGCTCAATTAAAATGAATGTACTAAATAATTTTATAAGTAAAGCAAAAATATCTACTATAGCCACTTCGGTGTATGCTGCTGTTTTAGACAGACATCCTCTTCCAGACCCCTTTGGTTCAGTGGAAGAGGTTACTGTACCTTGTGTTCCACACCACTGATGATGGAGCAGTTTATATGAATGCTTCCTGATTTGTTTTAGTTAACATCAGATGGCCCTTTAAAGAGATTATGCTGTGAGTGGGTTACTTACAAAAACCAGTATGGCAGCAGAATTTTGGAGCAGTAACTACAAAGGAGCGGAATAGCAACATCCCTAAGGCAGAGCCCACAGTTAGATTGTATGATGGTTGCCTTAAATTGCTGACACAGGTGCTCTTAAACAAAATACAGATTCTACACTGTATAGGGACACATTCTTTTGCCAGTTCTTCTGTAGAGATTGCAGTCAAATTATAATCTATGGTACTACACACAAAGTAGAAAGAGATAAATTACAATCTGTGCTTTAGCTTTGTGTACAAGCCCAAGGTTTTTTCCCTTGGGAGGTGAGGGACTAATGGAAAACAATCAAAGGAAAGTAATAGTGCTATAAGATGTAGAGTTAAAGGCATGTACTCAGACAAACCTTACATTAAGATTATGAGAAACTTAGCTATATGAGGATTGCTATAATGGACTCTGGAATGGGAGGAGTTTATCTCAAAAATTCAGAGAAGAGATTCCTAAGTCAGTGTTCTTTCAAATGCCTTTTAAAAAATATTTCTCTCTTAAACACACATGTTTAAAGGCAAATATCACTGAAAAGGAAATTGTTTTTTTTTACTGTGAAAATCCACCTTCGGGCAGAGGAAAAGAGAAATCTGCACTTGTTTCTCTGTTTTATGTGTGTTCTTCTACTTTCAGAATGCTGCAAAAGGATTAATTGATCGAAGGCAGAATGATCAAAGAAAGATTTCTCAGGGAAGACTGGTTCCTCATTCTGCTGGTTTTGAAAACTCCAAAGAGAACCTCTCAGAGCAAAAAGAAAACTTTGATCCACGTGAACATATGGATACTTTACCTAAATCTTCCCCTTCAGGTAGCGATGGTGCCAGAATGTCTCTTAACACTTGCACGAATGTTTGTGAAAATGAACTTGGAAAATCATTCCTCAAGAAAGCAAAAGAAAATGATGTTCCTTTAAGAACCCATCTACCAGGACCAGGAATAGGAAATATAGACTCAAAGCTAAAAATTCCGGTCCCAGAAATAAGGGACCATAAAGTTTCATGTAAACCAGAATTTAAACTCTGTGGACTGCGTCCTCCTCTACTACGGGCTGTTTCATGGGATAGCTTGGAGCCTGGGCAGAAAGATAAAACACCTTTAAAATTGCCATCTGAGGGAGATAAAAACTTTGCTGTTGGTAATAAATCCAGCAATCAACTAAAAGCATTCAAAGACCTTCAAATCCAAGTTCAACCGGTTCGAATGCAGAAATTGACAAAGCTCAGAGAGGTGAGTCCTAGTCATCAGTTGTATCCTGTTTTAAAGTTATTTTACATGTTACTAAAGTTTCAACTTGCTTAGCATTATTTTTATTGTTGCAAGAAAAATACAGTCATATAATGGAAAACAGTTTCAGCAAAATCAATACAGAATTGTATTTTCTTTTTCCTTTGCAACTTTAGTAAATTGTAACCTGTAACTAAATTCAGTGGAATTGTTCTGTTTCTTAGTTCTCTTCAAATATGCATCAGCTGCTCTGTGGTATCTTCAATATGCATGTGCATATGCTCTTGCACATGCAGGTTTTGACCCTCAGAAAAAAATTGTAATATTGCTGTCAAGAAAGTACTAATTGCTTTCATTATGAAAGACAGACAAATCTAAAACACAGTGTATCTCATTTTTGCATTATTTCCATGACCTATAAACAGGAAGCAGTTGATTAACAGTCATGTCATTTGCAAAATGTACTTGGGACTGAAGTGACCTATTTTGATTTCTAAAGAGAATTTTAGGTCTGAAGAATCTTTTCTTCCTCAGGATGTAACATCATTCTCTTCGAAAGGGTCACTTACGCTCTTTTACTTCCTTTGCTTCTCTGTACTGTGCTTTTTCTACTCCTTCAGAATTGTCCTCAGATCCACAGGCTCTCACAACATATTGACTAAGTGACTGCTTTTTGTATGAGTGGGCTGAGACCTGCGTATAAACAGAAATCTTTAACTGAAGTTTGGAGATGGTTACTATACCCTTGTTTAAGAGATTACAAGTATCTAGGTATCTGTCATGGTTAATATTTTAGTATTTTAAGATTAATATAGGGCTGACAGGTGAGGACCTCAAATTCTGCACTTTGGTTAATGCATTCCCATTGTACTGTGAATGAATGAACTCATTGGGAATGGCAGCTTAGTTACTAATCTTTTTGTGTTTATATGCCACACATATTCTTAGTATACATGTACTGGAAGTTTTGATTATAGAGACACTTGAGCCATATAATTTTGAAAGTCCTAGAAATTGTTAAGCACAAATAGTAGTTCGAATTAGAAAATTAATACAGCATGATATGTAATTCCAGTTAGGTGAGATTTGAACTCTGTCTCCAGTAGGAGTTGTCAGCTTATAAACAAAAGCAGGTGTTTGTGAATTTTAAACACATTTCAGAATATTAAAGTAGAAAATTAAGAGATCATAGAAACAGAAATAAGATAACAAGGCATAATTCTTGAGAGTACATTGTTCCCTACCTGTAAGGGATAGAGGCAGAGTACAGAAAGAGTGAAGTATTAAAGTGCAGCTGTAGCGTACCAAGCTTTGGTGTGGATAAATTCTAGTGAATAAGTCAAAGTGGCAAAGTCTCATATATCTGATTTTCTGAATCTTCTCTTCTTTCTGGGATAGATGCTTATTACTATGGCTATATCGAAAATTGCTCTTTTTTTTTGCTTTTATTTCTAAAACTCTCATTTACCAAAACTTAGTTTTTTTTCCTTGAGTAAGGGACACATGTTGGAAATATGTTTGCATGACCAGGACTTTTTCTCTAAATAATGCATGTATGATATTTGAAATACGTAGTATTTAATAGTGTGTGTGTGTGTATGTACATGTATCCATGAAATGTAGCATCTGACTATAACTTAATATAAATATCTCCATTATGTTTATTAGCTAAGTAAATATTATATTTCATATTCTCATGGCAGGGATATTTAAATTGAGACTTCTAGTTAAGTTACTTAGAAATGTTACTGTTTTTCTTAACAGGAGCATATTTTGATGAGAAATCAAAATTTAGTTGGACTTAAACTTCCTGAACTTAGTGAAGCAGCTGAACAGGAAAAAGGTGCAGTATCATAAAAGCTAGGAGTGTTTGCTTGTTGTACACTGATTTTTATAATTGACTAATATGGAGAGAGAAAAAAAAAGTATTTTTCTTCAATTGCAATAGTAGTTGTAATGAAGTAGTCATGGAGGAGAGTAGTAAACTATGAATAAGAGAGACCAATAACAGAATTACCTGAATTTCTTTATGAACTGAGCCCAGAAGAGACTGTAGGTATTATTACAACCAAATGAAAAGATGCATACCTGGAACAGAGTCTAGGTTGTACTGAATAGATGGGGGACTGTCTCAAGTTTCAGTGGCTTTCTGAAAAAAAAGTTTCAGCAGCAATGGATTGAATGGATGTGACCTCTGCAAGATATTGAGGCCATAAGGGTGAATTTGATCCTTGAAAGTGTAAATAAGAAATGGAATGCTTTATTCCTGCTTTTTCATTTTAGTATGTGTGGCAAATGTTGAAATGGCATGTTCACTTCTGGTCCACAGCTCTATGTCAATATGGATAAGTAAGAGTAAGGTCAGAGAAGAAACATAAACATGATGGAAAGATTGGAAAAATATGCTTTGAAATAAGTGGAGGGTTTTTAGCTCAATTTGTATGATTTTTAGTAAGGAAAAGGCTTAAAACTCTACATAAATGAGGAAACAGAAATCTGACACCAAATGTTTTTCCCGATCTAACACAAGCAAATGAGATTTGATGCCTGTAGGCTGCATCTATAAAGATTCAGAATAGAAATAAAGGGGAAGATATAATTATGAGAACGACTCAACAACTGGAAAAACTAAATAGCAATAGTGCTGAGCAATCAATTGAAAATATTTAAGCCCAATATGTATATTTGTTTGGAAGTAGTTAAGTCAGAACTTGTCGGAGTGTTTTTAAGGCCACATTAACTGAAATGGAGATGGTTAACATTAAAGGAGCTGAAACTGATTGTCCAAGATTTGATCCAATCTTTCCTAATACTATTAATTTTTCTAATTAATAGTTTTGCTTTGGGACTGTTTCATAAGGCCTTAAAGTTTCTGTTACACAGGGAGATGGCCGAGATACTACATTCCATGTTATCTCTGGAAACACTAGTCTTCAGTCTGCACGAAACAAGATTAAAAGAGACTTCTTGTCCTCTTTCTGTATTTAGTAATTATATCTTTGGATTCTTAGATATTGTAATATTATTCCTGTCACCTTGCTAATATATAATTTCCCAGAAATTATTTAGCAGGCTCTGTTTGACAGTGTAAAATAGTTGCCAGCCTGTTACATAATTTCAGCAGATTTGAAACTTTTGAGGAAGACATTAAGGAATGCTAAGTATTATTTTATCCAGCTTTTCAAACAAGATCTCATAAGCATCATGAGCTGTTTAAAGTCTACTAGCTTATCTAAATGATAGCTAGAACATTAAGGGTCAAGTCCTTGTCCTCAGTGGGGAAAACAAGTGAGGGGTCAAATACTTAGTTCATTTGTTGGGGAGACTTACTTCCTTACATTGTCATAAAAGCCACCTTGTGCTTTTTAGCTGGAGTAGTAATTTTGCTTAAACAACAGGAAATAGCCAGATACTTCATTATTATTGTTATGAATCAAATATACTGGCTCCATGATGTTTTATTATCAATGCCAAGTTATTGTGATCATCTGAGTAAACACAACTTTGCATCTACAGAAGTTTAGATAAGTGGGATATATTAGATCTGGAGACATTGTGGTGTCTGGCTGGCTTTTTATGGGGGCACACATGACTGCTCTTACGTAAATATTGCCATTTTTAAATATAAAGGAAATGCACAGAAGTAAAATGTAGCTAGAAAGAATCTCCCATTCTTTTCTGTCTTTCCTGTTAATGCTCTCCATATTTACACAATTTGAGCATTTTCAAACTATTTATTTTGCAAGTTTAAGAATCTTTCTGTTACACCAAATGAACAGGAGAGCTGTATAAAGATATCTTCCCAAGTCTGAGATTCAGATAGGGGAACCTGTGTTTCCTATAGAAGAGTCCTTCATTAAATTCTGGCAAGATAGAAGGAGATAAGGAAATTATTATATATGAAATGAAATGAAATGAAAATTTAAAAGTTAAGTACAATTCATTTAAAAAAAAAGTTTGAGTCATATCTTGGTCCTAATTAAAGTGACAGAAGTAGAGAATGCAATTATAACCTTTATGTCCTGTTTCAATGAATGTGCAGTGCAAGCAAGTATATGTTGTAGATTCATTGCTATAAATGGTGCACAAAATCTGTAGAATAGTACATTATGCTAGACTTCATCTTGCCAGGTGACATTTAAAGCCTTAGAAAATAACAGTACTCTATTACAAAATCTAAGCTAAAATATTCCAGAAATGGTGCAACTGTGCTGGTAAAGCACAAACACAAAATATGAGGTTAGATGTTCCAGTAATGAATTTGGGTTCCATTTGAATTCTAGGAAAAATACAATAATTATTTTTCAGTGCATTAGAGACTGTCAGAGTGCGTATTACTTCAGTCTTTCTACATGAATGATGACAATTGTACTGAGTACTTTTGTTGCCACTGCTTGAAAGAAAAACAGGGGATCTTTAGCAGTAAAGGAGAGATGAGTGATGTATCACCACATGCAATAAAGGAAGTAACATTCTGCACAAAGGCATGGACCTTTTTTTGTTGTTCACTTTCACTCCCAGTAGAGTAGGATTGAAATCCTCATTGGCTTTAAAAAGGATAGAGTTAGGCTAAAAGGTCTATTTGGCTCTGAGATGCTGACTATGAATAGTTAACACATGACTTTTCAACTAACGTGAAAGTTTTTTTATCTCAAAATGTCTTT
This sequence comes from Chlamydotis macqueenii, assembly GCF_036417535.1. Lineage (NCBI taxonomy): Eukaryota > Metazoa > Chordata > Aves > Otidiformes > Otididae > Chlamydotis > Chlamydotis macqueenii. The sequence goes on along the minus strand of NC_141560.1, from coordinate 60,607,504 downwards.
AGGCCCTTCACCTCTCCCCTCCCCTACTGAAGAGGAAGAGACAAAGAATAGCTCTGATGTCATGCCCAGCATTCCTGATGTATTGCTGCGAAAACTACGAGTGCACAAATCGCTTCCAGGAAGGTAAAAGCTCATTAGAAGTAGAAAGACATCATCCGGGGGAAGGCACACTAATGGTTTCCAGTGAACTTCCTTTATGGAGTTCCATTCATAGGGGATCCATATAAGTAGACAATTTGCTGCATCTTAAAATGTGCAACACGGTTTTTCTGAAAAATTTTGGGGAGTGCACCAACTTCCAGTAACTGGCCAACTTTTAAAAATTAGTTTGTAAGTTCTGCATAAAAAGTCTGAAACCTAACTTGGGTGCTACAAGTACATTTTTATACAGATTTTTCTACCAGCCTGTCCACTCCTGTTTTTTTTAGGATTGCTGCTGCAGATATAAATTCCTGTGGAAAATGTTAGTATTTCTTTCCCCTAGAAAATAATCAGGCCAGATAATGTTTTCCAATGGTAAAATTTGGGCATGTAGGAATTTTGCAGATTTTTCTGCAGGTGGCAATTTTTCAGGGAAATACAGTTTATTTTGCAAGTGTAGTTGAAGACTCGCTCATGAATTCTCTGATCTAGGCTGTGCAAGAAGGCATTTGTCAACAGATTGCTTAACACCTGTCATGGCTCGAGAGTCTCTCCTTTCCCTCTTATGCAGTCTGAAAAAGTATGTCTATATGTTATAGATGTGTAGGATAGCACCATAAGACATAATTCGAAACTAGAGCTATTGTTGCAAGGGAATCCTCTGGTCCATACTCTTCTGAGACGGAGTCATAATAGACTATACCTGCCAGGTGTTTGTTCAGATGTTTAGAAATACCAATCTTTGTTTTGATGTGAGTTTGCTACTATCCAAATTTAACATTTTCTTGGCAGAATTTAAGTGGAATTTTCCTTTCAAGGGGGAGAAAAATAGATAAATACAGAAAATACAAAAATAGAAAAATAGACAATTTCAGAAAATGTTTTGCTCTGGCCCAAGAAATTCAGGGAAGAAAGCTCAAATTAAGCATTTGTCACCACATGCCTTGCATACCTTGCACCACTGATAACTTTAGAGACTAAGCATATTTTTTTTAATTGCATTAAAATAAAGCTAAGCTTCTTCCATATTTCTGCATAAGCCTTTTCTTTGAGAGAAATAAAACCATAACAAAAGTGCTCATTAGACATTAAAACAATTCAAAACATATTTGGCCAAAACTATTCCTAAATTCACCTAGGTGTTTTTGTGCTATAAATACCAGAGGCCTTCAGACATTTGAAGCTGTCAGTAAGTGTTCTCAGTGCAAATGAAATAAATATTTAACATTTGCTATGAAGGAACTGTTATATACAACATTTTATATAAACTAATGCATGAGGTGAGGAAGCTTTAAAAAACCATTGCTTGATTGTAATCAAATACTGAAAAGAAAAGTAAATTCATAGCTAAGTACAAAATAGGTAAATACTGAACTGCTTTTGAGGATCAGATAATACACAGAACTTCTGTATTTCAGGTAGTATTCATTAATCAATTGGCTTAATCTATGGAATAAATACACACACAACTTTTCATTCTCACTGTAAGTTTCTCAGAATGTTCCTAGCCAAAGGAAAGATGTGAATTTTATCATTCTGTGCTGTGTTATATAGCACATACAGATGTCTGAACTTCCTTATAGAAGGACTACTCCTTCTAGTAAGTTTCCCCCTAGAATAATAATAAGTAATATGAATACTAATACTTCAGGCTCAAAATGGTTTTCCAACAAAGAGAACATACTGGCCTCCCTTCTTGTTAATACACTATCAATATTATTCTACCCAACAAGAAAAAATCTGCTTATTGATGCCAGATGCATTTATTTTTATATTTTATTATTAATGGTGCAAAGACTATTACAATAATATTTGAATTTTCTGAAAATATCATGTCTGCACAGTGCATGTTAGGTATGTCAACCACAATTCCTATCACTGTGTATACAGGTCCTGTTATTTCTTTGAGATGTTTTTCATCTGTATTCACTTCCATAAAACTGAATAGTTCTCTGATGTTTTGGAACAATTATGAGGAATAAGAACTTGTATATTCAAACACGTGATGACTGCCTTTAAGTGAGATCTTGCAATATAATATTGTCTATCTATCTCATTTCTTTTATAGTATTCTGTGAAACTGCATTTTGGTAATTTTTTTCTAGTTTTTATATAGTCAGTAATCATTGGCTTGGTGGAAAGCTCATAAAACTCAAACATATTTTGTCAGTGCCAGAATCATGGTCAGATTCATTGTTAGCTAACTTCTAACAAAGCTAGCAACCAAAAGAGGATAATTCAGTACCCAGTGAGCTGGGTTTTGAATTCTGCCATCTGTGATCATCTGTGATTGTCCTTATGAGATTTCAACTCTTAACAGAAGGAAAACAGGTAAAGATAATAATCTGAAGTATAGCTTATTACTTTACCTGTAACTCCAAAAGGGTGTTCTGTCTTGCTCTTGTACTCGCAATTTATGACAATGTAGTATAGATAGCAGTATTCGCAGTTGCCAGAAACTTTGGTGTGTTTTTGCCAATACTCAGGTGATACTGTGCTGTTACTTTAAAAAAAAAAAACCCATGGGATTTAGCAATAAGAAGTACAATTGAAATAATTAAATACCGATTTCAGCAAAAGAAACCATAAAATATTTAAGGGGAAGATTTTTTTTGTTGTTATTTTCTATTAAATATTACAATAGCTTTGTTTTTAGAGAAAAAAATTATTAAAATGTGAATTTTTTACTTTTATTTCTAGCTCTCCCCCACTTACTGAAAAAGAAGTTGAGGTAAGTATGTTCTTAAACTCATTATTTTAGACATATACCTCGATTTTAAGTGGATACTGTAAGTCTAAGGGTGGTTATTAGAACCACCCTTTTTAAAAAAAATATTTCTCGAGGAAAAAAATTGAACTCAATCAAAATAACAATTTTATGAAATATAGGCAATTGTCTCAGACAATATAAACTGTAAAAAAAAATTAGAGTAGGAATAACCAAAGCATGGTTTGTGCATTCTTCATAATAAAATATACATTCATTTTGGAAGTTATTGAAATATTGTTAAAGTAGTAAAAAAGTTGAGATTAAATGAGACTAGAAACTAAATGAGTTAAACTGCCTTTTTTTTTGTATTGGCCAATAGGATCTTTGGGGCAGTTTTTTGTGATATCTTGCAGTTAGTTTACATAATCTTTACTTTTTCAGTTCAAGCCACTAATTTTTTTTTATAGGTTGCTCTTGAGCTTGCTGGCTTTGTTTCCTTTTTTTTTTTCCGTATACCAGTCAAGAGAAAGATTTTATTTACATAGCTCAAATCTAATGGAACTGTTGGTGCCTTGTGCTTTGCAGAGTATTAATCCTAAGAAATAATGCATTTGGTAAAGAAAGAAACAACTTTTAAAAGCAGGGTGCAAGAGAGTAAAAATGTTAGCACTTAATCTTTTGCTGGCTTCAGTGGCAGGTGTTTATCCCCTAGGTAAAACAATGCTAATGGTGAGCTCACCCCTGGACTTCCTCTGTTTAAAAACCTTGGGGACCCTTGGAGGAAGTCCACCTAGAAAACAGATCCATTGTGATTCTGATACTTCTGGTAGGCTATTTCATTAATTGTGTCTGTGCTCTACTGATCTTCCAGAAAAATATACAGGAAAAAAGGCAGCAACACATTTATTCGTATTTTAGAGAAGCAGAGAGAAGTTATTTTTGAAACAACCTAATATAAAAAATATTTTCCATTTTCTGTTTCAATACTTATTTAAGCACCGAAGTTTGTTAAACATACCTTATTCATAAGTTGTTATTGGAAATTAGATTATTGTGACACTGATTTAAAAATGCCTTTTTTAAATCCAAACAGAATGTATTTGTACAACTTTCCTTGGCCTTTAGAAATGATAGTTATACCTTGGAATCTAGAATTAACCAAGCAGAGAGAGAGAGAAATCTTACTGAAGAGAATGCTGAGAAGGAACTGGAAAACTTTAAAGCAGCCATTACGGTAAGAAAATAACAATAATTCCTTTTCTGAACTATAGTGTACATGAAAGTGCACACACTTTTGGAATATGTGTGGCTATGCTTGCTTATACCTGTTCTAAATTCAGTCCCAAAACTTCATTTTCTGCTGCACAAGCTCCTTACTATAAGCTGCCTACCAGTCTACATGAGAGAGCATTTTCTGCCAGAGTGGGCCATTATTGCTGGAAATGCATAGAGGATGTTGCCCTACTTCTAACAGATTTCAGGAATAAATACTATTTATTTGCTGTTCAGTTCTTGGAATAAGCCTGTGAAAAACCTAAGAGCAGTTAGAACTGCAATTTGAGCACTGATCCATCCTCTCCTGGGCAAGACCTTCTTTAGTAGTACATTTGAAGTGTCCATTTAGCTGAGATACTGAAATGACCTGAGTCCTGAGGTTTGTGACTTGAAAGACTTCTTAATTGCAGATAATGGAAGACGATATAGGAAAGGAAACAGCAAGGATTACTTAAGGAATACATGCAATCCCAGGATCAGGTTACGGGCCTGAATACATTTTCATTCCAGCTGTCCATGATGTTCTTCTACAGTTTTACTCTAAGAGTTTTCAGTCCTTCTTGCCAGCTTTCTCTGGGTTTTCTGCCTGAAAAGATAAATATATTTCCATACCAACTTACGTGCTACGCACATTTTTGTGCCAAAAAAAAAAGGAAGGGATGCTTAGATACCATGCTGCTAAAGGAAATACAAGTAGAGCAAATTTGCATGTTATGAGGAGGTGCTGCCATAGATTTGAGAAATAGGAGAACATAGGATTATGCCATTTATTTTCTCAAGAATATCATAGGTAAGAAAGGACACAATTTTTAAAAGATTGTGATATTTTCACCTTTTCATCTGGAGTTTCAAATGTGCATTTCCAGATTAATTGCTCCTAGAAAAAAATTTTTTTTTGAATGTTTTACTGCTTTTCAGCCTGTTAACTATTAAAATAGCCAGAAGAAACAGTATATTAAATGTTGGGGCTTTATTTAATACCATATTTTGTATAACGTTAACTAACACTAGAACTAACCCTAACCCTAACTCTAACCCTAACCGTAAACATAACCATTACCCTAACCCTAATAATCTAACCCTAAACCTAACTCCAACCCTAACGCTAACCATAACCCTAACCCTAACCGTAACCTTAACCCTAATGGCCTCTAACCCCAACCCTAACCCTAACCCTATCCCTCATGTCTGCTAACCCTAACTCTGTCCCTAATGGCTGCTAACCCTAACTCTAAACATAATGGCCACTAAACCTAACCTTCTCCCTAACCCTAACATATTATTTTTAATTACTTTTTTACATTTGGAAGTCTTGAGACTATAATGTCTTATTTTCCAAATAAGTGCAGTATCATGGAACTCAAAACAACATAAATGGCCTTCTTAACACCTTGTGCCCAGCAAATTAAAATGTTATTTGTGTTTTGGCAATCATTTCTAAGTACCAGTTCAAATAAGCTTTGCATTTTTAAAGTTCATAGGTAATTACGCATGATTCATCATTAATTTTAAAAGGAAAAGTATTGCAAATGCACTTATCCCTTTAACTTCTTGGAAGGTGTGCCTACAGTATGTGGTGAAGCACCGTTCTGAAACAGAGCAGCAGCACTCTATAGGTTATCTCTTGGTAGTGATGGCACTCCTCTGGGGCTAATTTGTCCATGTGTAGTTTTGCGTAGACATGTCTACTCCACTTCTGTGGCTCAGGATACTTCATCTGAACTAAAAGTGGTAAGACATGATAACAAAGCTTATGTATTTTCACTTCAGTCTTCAGCTCACTTATGGCATCACTGTGAACACAGAGAAGCTTACCAGAAGTTATTGGAGGATATTGCTGTTCTGCGGCGTTTAGCTGCTAGACTGTCTAGTCGGGCTGAGATGGTTGGAGCTGTTCGTCAGGTAAAAACATGCTGGTGTCTAACACATATCCTGTCTGCACATGGTCATTCTTTCTCTTTTTCAGCCATAGCTGGAGTTTATATTAGCCCTTTGAATATTATTGGCCATTTTGACAGATTAAAGACATTTATTGTAGTGTCAGATAAGACACCATTTCAGTCAGGAAATAGAATTCAAACAGAAGATGATAACCCATGAAGCTATTCAACATCTGTACAATAGGAGCATATATATTATTCAGAACTATAGCTGCATCGCAAGAAACTTAATTCAAAATCAGTGCAGCATGAATGAGAAAGCTTATCTGGGTCAAAAAGCTCATCTGGTTCAGTCACCTGCCTTTAGCAATAACCTAGACAACTGAGTATAAGAACAAGTATAAATGAGAACAGAGCAAAACCCTCACAGATTCAAGAGTGTTGTGTCTGCCCACTAAAGTAATTAGACTGATGCCAGTGACTAAGATCTTCGAGAGTTTCAAAACAAATGTAGGTATACCACATAGCTAAGAGGCAAACAGGCAGATTATATAAATTCATAACAAAATAAGTTACGATATTCTGTGGATATATATGAATGTATGTGCATTTGTGTTTTAATTAGCTTAGGAATTTTCAGTCATGGAGGTACCCATATTTCTTTCAGAACAACTATTCCAGATTTAGCCCTGGCAGGGACCATAAACATAGAGGCAAATTACTTGTTTGAGAAGTGTAGAGGTTACCTGAGTATTCCCCTCTTTTCTTCCTTAGGAGAAGCGTATGTCAAAGGCAACGGAAGTAATGATGCAGTATGTGGAAAATCTTAAAAGAACGTATGAAAAGGATCATGCTGAACTAATGGAGTTCAAGAAACTTGCCAATCAGAATTCTAGCAGAAGCTATAGTGCCTCTGGTAAAAAAAAAAAAAATAAATTTAAGGGCTTGTCTTGCCTCTATACAGAGAGGTGTTGGTGCTATTAATGATAAAAAGTTAAGTACTGTGAAACCTGTTCCTGAAGTTCATGTCTACGGGAGCAGATTTCAAAAAGTTATAAATATAACAGCTAAAATATTTCATATAAGTCAAGCTTAATGCTATAGCACAGTAATTTAAAATAACTGTCACTTACCAAATTCTGATGAGATCCAATGACATTTTCATTGGCCTCTTGCACATACGTGTAGCTTGCAGATTTAATTATTAAAAATCAATTTTTCTTTTTGCAACCTTTTCTTTCCTAGTTCTCTGGAAACTGAAATAATCACATATTCTCTTGCAAAAACTTGTATATGGAAGCAAATAGTGGGCTTTTACCTGATCTCAGTAAAGACAGTAACGGTTCCATTTTTTGCAATTATTTCAAATGTCTTCTGCAGGTGTAATTGAGCTCAGAACTGTATGACAGATAAATATGCAGTCACTACAGACCTTGTCTAAATATACTATACCTGAGTTTGAAATACAAGCAAGGGCTCTGTTAATATTATTTATAGATACTCATATAATCTAAGACTCTTCTTTATCTACTGTTTTTATGCAGAAGACGGAGTACCTCGTGCATCAAGATCCATGTCTCTTACTGTTGGAAAGGTATTTCTACAATATAAAGAAAATCAAGTGAACGTTTTATGTAGTGAAATTTCTTTGTCTACTTACGTTCAATTTTATAGGCTGTGTTCAAAACATAGTGCTAGTAAATTCTCAATATTGTTCATGTAATTTAGTGCAAATGCTTTTTAATTTTGGATATGTGATTAAGAATGACTCTGTGCAATAATGATAATGCTTGCTGTGGAGCTATAAATAATAAAGGGATCTATGTATTTAAGAATAATTGTACTCCAGGACTCATACCCATGCTCCAGAGAATGGCTTAGGTTCTGTGCATTATTCTAGTTCCTCAATGAGGAAACTGAACATGGAATCAAAACTTACTGTATGATCAGATATTTCATGATCATACTGTTTTTATTATCTTAAGAATTATATAATATTCAAAGTACCTTAGATCATAGAATCATAGAATCATAGAATGGTTGGGGTTGGAAGGGACCTTCAAAGATCATCTATTCCAACCCCCCTGCAAGGAGCAGGGACATCCCCAACTAGATCAGGTTGCTCAGAGCCTCATCCAGCCTGGCCTTGAACGTTTCCAGGGATGGGGCTTCCACCACCAGACGTAAACACTTATTTTTAAGTGGGGCTCATTTTTCAGTTAGCATTAGAATATCTTGTTTGGTTTGCCAAAGCTTTCAGAGTGAGAGATTTTCTCAGGTTTTTTTTGGCTTGACCAATTAATAACTTTAACATGGCCAGTGTTTCATTTCTGCAAAACTTCCAAGTGCTGGAGATCAAGTTTATTACAAAACTTTGAGAAAGCCAAGTCCCAATGTCATCATTATGAAATTTGGTGGTCAGAGGCATTCTATTCAGTTTACTGTTTCCTTTCATATTTTTATTTGCTTGGGTTGTAGTTCTTTAAGTTTAGTTTATTCCTGCCGCCTCTGAGTGCTGAACAGAAAAAAAATAGAGCACAAAGCATGCTGAGGGCAAGATTTCAGATTTCAGAATGAGAACCTGATAAGTTGAAACAGAGGTCCCATAAAAAAGATGAAATTTAACAAGTACAAGTCCAAATAATAAAGAGGCAAAAAAAAAAAAACAAAAACAAACCCAAACACTTGAATGAACTGCTTCACATGGCTGCAGACTTTCCAGTACAGATTTTCAGGAGCACATTGGATAAACTTCTCTCATTAATGAATAGGTATAGTTTGTTTTGTCTAGAACTAGGATCCATGGAGTAAGTGACTTCTTCTATATATTTAGTAAATCTGTGTTTAACTCCTTTCCTGTAAAGTTATCTAGAGCAGAATCTTAGAAGTATTTGGATACACGCTAAGATGAAGCTGTTAGATGCTGTATGTGCTTGTATTTTTTCCTCAGTGGGAAGCATAGATTTCACTAGGTGTATATCATAGGATGAAGGCTCCTTACCTGATGACAGCAACATGATCTATTCTTGAGCTAGAACATGTTGTGTAAAGCTAGCCTGTGTTTACCATGTAAAGCATTTCCATGGTCTTTGGGAAATGTAAGCAATGTCACATGATGCTAGATAGATATCTAACAACTCAAGGATGGGCAAGAAGGCTCTGTTCTTTTGCAGAGGGAACAGATGTTATTGTTTCTGTAAGTTATAATTTGTATGTTTAGAAATAATTAATATATCATAGTGAGTACAGTATATGATAATGGGTACATAGCAAGAGAAGAGTTTTCTGTGTAACTTCATTATTTTCCAGTCATTGTGACACTGGTGCTTTTCCCAGTATCATTAATGGATCTGGTTTAACCAAAGATAACAGCCTCTAATAAGAACTGACAATAACAGCTCAGAACATATCTGTTGTGTGACTTACACAATGTGTAGCTTTCAGTGTGGAGGGAAAAGAGTAGCATCTCTGTACAACACATCATTTCACACTAAGCCCTTGCCATACCAGACAGTAGTAGAGGAATTCTAGGGGAAAACCACAGCCCTAGCAGCCATTTATTTCAATTTTGCTCCCAACTCTCCTTTCCTCCAAGGGACATTAACCTACAACTTTGCCACATCTATTAACTCATAGAATTGTTCTTGTTGTATGATAGAAAAAAAAACAATGTTGTTTGTCACAGAATATGCCTCGGAGGAGAGTCAGTGTTGCTGTTGTTCCTAAATTTAACTCCTTAAACATTCCTGGTCAGTCACCAACAGCTTCACCTATACCTTCAATGCCATCCTTGGTAAGTAAAACCCAGAGTTTAAAGATAATACTTTTTTGTATAAACAACTTTTGCATAGGGCCAAGCCATGGTTACTAAAAAAACGTAAGCCCTTTCATTGGTTTAATTTGTTTTGGCTCCAGCCTAGTGAAGAGGGTGGACAAAGGTAATTCCTGTTGTGTAAGGGACATATGCCTTCAGAATCTACCTCCATAAATAATAAGTTTGGACACAGAGCTGAATATGGCTAGCTGGCGATTCCAAGGCTTTAGACATTAGTTGAGGCAATTTGCCTCTTAATCTGTAGTAATATACTGGAAAGAAGTAGTCAAAATAGTTGTCCACTGTAGGAGAGACATTTTAACTAGAATCCGTAGAAGATGATTGGGCTGCTCTTCATTACCAAAAAGTCCACTAAACAGAAAAGCATGTAATTAATGTGCAGAAATGTATGTAGTACTAATTTAGAAGTTCTGTGTTGATCTGGGATTAGTGGGGCTATCAGCCTTTGCCCTGACTTTTTGTTTATAAAATTTTAATAAATTAAATGAGAATATAATCCAAACCTAATAAATCTATATAAATGATTTAGAAGAAAACTGCAAGGCGTACCAACTGTTCAGAGATGAGCTATGAAAATTATGCAGTTTTCTGTTAAAAATTTAGGGATATTTAAATGAGGGGTGTTGCTGAGAAGCTATATCCATTTTAGTTTTTAGAAAAACATCTGTTTGTGCAATTCAGTTATTATGTACTCAGAGCCAATTGTTTCAGGAACTAAGTGTGTTTATTTACCATGATTTATTATGATTTACTTTTGTTAAAAATTTTATATTGAAAACTTAGCTAATAAGTTAATGTTCCTAGGATAATATGAAGAGAAGCAGTAATTTTACCATTTACTGATCTGAATATGAAGAAGAAAGTCTTTTGTAAAAAATAAGCAGAGTAGTTCATGTGTGTGGAAAGAAAACCTATTGATTTTGTCATTTTACTGAAGATTCATTTGAAATTAATTCATAGATGTAACATTTATTGCTGTTTTTCACTTACAGTCTGAATCACCTAGTAATGGAAAGAGCAATCTAACATCTACTCCTGTTCTACCAGCACTTTTAGAAAAGTGAGTTTTCTCTAGGTCATCTCGTTACGTATTAAATCCTAGTATGAAATTAGAATGATATAATTTCTCTTTCCTAACAGAAGTTATACCAAGGCATAAGTTATTGAAATCAATGACACAGTATTAGCTTAGGTTGATTCACAATCTGGTAACCATATTTTACTATGTCACCATCATATTGTTCTGTGTATGTTCAAAATGTTTACAAGCAGTATCTCAGAACTAAATCAAGCCTGTTACAATCATTGGAACTCATCAAGTAAAAAATGCAGCAGAAGATTATGCATTTAAACATGTGAGTAGGCCTGCCTTCAGAACATGACAAACTAAGAGTATTACATACAATGCCTGTGGCTTTTTAAAAAATCTATTTCCTGGAACAAATTAATGCTGTATCTAAAGTTGGCCAGGAGCTACTTTGGGTATGAATATTCCTTAACTTGACTATACCAGTAAGAGAAGTTTGTGTTCTGCCCTTCCCTTTTCAACATGTGTCCAGCTGGTAAGAATCATATTTTGAAGTACTGTGATATTCAGCATAACATAGGTTTTTAAATGTCTATGAATAAGCATAAGTATATGAAATTCAAAAGTATAATTTATCATAGATCATCCAACTTTTACAGAAGTCAAAGCAACGATTAAAGTGAGAAGTAATTATTTTTAAGTATAAAATGAATTGAACTTTCAGCTCAATTAAAGCATTAGATTTAAGATTTTAGTTTTAACAACCTGAGATTTTAGTTATATCAGCCAGAAAAGTTTGCATTTTAAAATGAGAAAAATAGAGATATAAAAGAGGAGATTTTTTTTTCAGCCTGGTAACAAGCAAATGCCTCAATATATTTTTCTGGTACCTATAAATTATCATAGAATCATGGAATAGTTTGGGTTGGAAGGGACCTTTAAAGCTTATCTAGTCTAAGCCCCTTGCAAGAAGCCAGGACACCTTCAACTAGATCAGGTTGCTCAGAGCCTCATCCAGCCTGGCCCTGAATGTTTCCAGGGATGGGGCATCAACCACCTCTCTGGGCAACCTGTTCCAGTGTCCCACCACCCTCATCGTAAAAAATTTTTTCCTTCTGTCTAGTCTGAATCTACCTCCTTCTATTTTAAAACCATTACCCCTTGTCCTATCGGAACAGGCCCTTCTAAATTTTCTCCTTATCTTTCTTATAAGCCCCCTTTAAGTACTGGAAGGCCCCCATAAGTAATTGCAAATATATTTTTCATTAAAACATCTGCCTTTTTGACTCTATTACTTGCCATTAGCATAGATGTCCTGGCTGGATTGAACTGTGCTGCTGTTATCCATTTTCCATAATAGTTCCATGAATCATACTGTGGGTTTAAATAGTACTGCTGGCAGAGCAAAATAATGATTATATGGACAAGAACAGCAAAGAATTACTCTACTGGAAGGCGTGTGCACCTACACATTTCTGGAAAGAACTTTTAAGTTCTTCCAGTTGAAATTCATGTACATGTGTAATTTATTTTTTTACAAGTTCTTGAAATGTAAAGCCTCTGCAGTAATAGAATACAAAGATGGGCAACATTAAAACATGTGAGACTGGGGTAAGAATAGAAGGCATACTCAAGCTGTTCTACAAGGTCTTTGTAAACAGTTACCATTATGGATACAGGTACTGTTGCATTTGCAAACTCGTATGTGTATATACTTTATTCATACGTATAATCAGCCTAGAAAGCAAAACAAAAAATTTGTCAGGTACCTTTCCAAACATTTATCTCTTCCAGAAAATGTTGCACATTCTAAGAAAGTTGCTTGCTGATGTTTCAGAAGTGAAACTTACTAAAACATCATATTAATTTTTGTTGTTGTTACTGCTACTATTACCTCGATCGTTTAGACTGTTTGCAATATCACAATAAAAATATCTGCAATATTAATTTAAATTAAAGTTTGGTAGGATGCTTTAAACATGCAAATTAAAACCTTTAAAATATGTAGATCTTGCATTAGTACAGAATATTGATTTTCACGTATCTTAGATTAGTGCTGAGGCAGGAAAGAATTTATCTTATGTCTTTGTTTTATCTCAGTGCTTTACCAAGAGTGAAAATATGCAAAAACTGGGAAAATAAAAACAGTGAACTATGGCACTAGATGTTACAATTAAACAGAATTCTACAAGATTTAGACAATCTTTTGAAACTGTACTGAAATTCTGGAGAAAAAAAAATAAAAGAAAAATCTTACCAGTATTTCTTACTAGATCTTAAGAAAATAAATCATATTATCAAGTTACAGAAGTAGAACTTGAATTTCAAGTTTGAGCATAAGTATGTCTGCTATAGTAGAGTAAAATTACATAGTTCAGCAGTTATGTATATTTAAGCACTTCAAGCTTATATTCATTATGTGTTTAAAGTCCAAGTGAAAATAATGTCTACTGTTAATATGAATTCTTAAGAGAAAATCCATTGCCTGCAGATAGTGTCAAACAGGATTAATTATTCTGCCATTGATTTTAGTGCCAGAAAAATAAGGCCTACAAAAAGGGTTAGATTCTAAAAGTTTAAATGAGATCCACTGTTCAGCTTATTAAACCTTGACTTTGATAATTTGCTAAGTCATGTCTGAATCAGTCAAACTCTTTGTCCCAGACTTAAATAAATAAGGACAGGTGAGCACTACAGAAAAAGAGAGCAATATATGATGGCTTATCTTTAGGCTAAATGCTCAAAGTTTTTACTTAAGAAAAATTTTAGTGACAAAAGCTATGCATGTGTTTGTATTTTTTTAACCTGTGCATCAATTCAGCATATAAAGTCAGTAGAGAGGACTAACTAAAAGGCAAATAAGAAAAATGTTTTGTTAAATTAATATCTGGTATTATTTCTATTATTTTCCTCTGATGTAGCAGGCTACAATTTCTAAGATGATTTTTAGAAAGTTGAAGGAAATATTTTAAAGAATAGCAAATAAATGCCATGGATAAGCCAGGAAACAAATGCTCTTTTCTTTTTTTTAAAGAAGAAAAAACAAAATGCAAGTTTTGATATCTTAGAAACATATTAATTATTTTCTTAAATAACAACATTTTGAAACGAAAATTTTGCTTAGTGTTTAATTTTTTCTTTTGAAGACATTTTATTTATCAGATGTACACTGAAGAAGAAAAATCAGAAGTCACAAAATTGCATGTGATTGTTCTTGTTCGGTAGTATACTCCAAATACAATACATTTCAATGGTGCTATTTTTGGTTTGTCTTTTTCTTATGTCTTGGCAGTGGTAAGGCTAATGGAGAGCCAGACTGTGAAACCTCTACTTCTGTGCTGACACAGAGTGGGCTGGAAGAAATCAATCCTGAAACTAAAGCCAAGATAGAAGAGGAAGCATATAACAAAGGGTGGGAATATTTTATGTGAACTAAATCTGTAAATATGTGCTACCAGATAAGGACATATGTTTTTACAAGGTAATTTATGCAAAATGAGTGACATAATTTATATAAGCTCCTAGGAGATGGTCATAATTGAAGCAATGTGGGAAACAATGTGAATGAGCTTCGCTCATTGTACTTGCATCACAGCTGTACACTTTCATCCTTTATTAATGTTAGCCAAACTGTGGGAGAGCAGTTATAACAGAGATTCTGAGTTGGATGGGTGTTCTTATGTCAATAGTGTTCAGCTTCATAATAGGACAATCCAAAACAACTTTCTAAAATGTTTATTCTGAAAGTGTACATTGAAATGAGTAAAGAGTAGGTATCAACTTTTGCACTAAACTCACATTGTTTGTGTCACAAAGTGCTTTACACAGCATGTTTTGGGGCAATTAACAGCTCTGGGATCTGTTTCCGAATGTTAAGCAAAGAACTTTGAACTATGTGAGGACTGAGACAAAATTTTGTCTAGAATCTAACAAGCCATCTATCTTTAGATGGCTTTAGATTTGCACTTATTCTCGAGGAAAAGAAAATATCTAGATGGTGTTAAAAATTATTGAAAAATAATAGAGAAATACTTACCAACTCCTTTACAACAGACAAAAGTTGTGCTCTGCTGAGAATTATCACCTCTTTTTCTTTTTCAAGATGACAAATTTGGTGACAGAGCTAATATAATCCTCTGTTAAGGAAGAGTGGCTGTCTGTGTGCCATACTCTTGATCTTTAGCTAAATTTTACTCTTGTCCAAGTGCTGCAACACTGCTACTTGTGTTTTATTGCATGTAACAAAATATAAAGCTAATTTTTCATTACATAGGAACAGGCTTATACAGTGTGCTAGACTAAGAAAAATGTTTTGTGTATTAAAGCTTTCAGGAAGGCTTGAAGAAAACCAAAGAACTTCAGGAAGTGAAGGAAGAAGATGAAGAGACACCAAAAGAAAGTCATGATGAACACGATGAAAGTGAAAACGAAGATGAGATAAAAAATCTGAAAAGCAGGTGAGACAGTGGTGTAATATGTCCATACAAGACGAGCCACTTTTTTCTATTTGTGGTACCCAACCATGTGTTTTATACTCTTATCTTGACATGTTTTCTTCTAGTCTAGGGAAGCATATTTGAAACAACAGTATTTTCACAGAAAGGCATATTCCAAGATAACATAGTTGCAAAACGCAAAACTTTTTAATTTGATATTTCAACTAAAATTGTATGTTGACATCAAGATGCTTCTTGATGGGGTTTGGTTTTGATTTGAGGTAAAAAATTTCACAAAAGTTATTTGGATGCCAGAATGTATCTCTCAATATTGTCTCATGAAAGTTGTAATTCAGGAATCTGATTCCCATATTTGTGCCATATGTTGCTCCCACATGATCTTCACAAGTGAGCCTTTCAGTACCTCTACAAGGTGAATGCAGATTAAGACAAGCTGCTCAGCTATATTGGAGTTGCTCTGACTTGGACAGGCAGGTGCCTGTTCTCTCTGGAAGCTTGTGTATGCAGCAGACCAGTACTATGCTGGAGTTCCTGTCTTTCAGCAGTGATATGTTTATTGCATTTATCTGTACCCTATGCTCTTCATGTATACTGGGGACTTTTGAATCTTCTGCTTATTGTCTTACCTGAAGCATTTAATGCCTAACTGGAAAACTTTTCTGAAATTTTCAACTTTTGTTAGAGTTAATTATTGAGTCTCCTCAGTGGTTCTATCACCCAATTCAATATACCTACAATTTCCTGCACTGTAGAAGCAAAGAGACCTTTGCATTAGAGAGGAATTGAATGCTGGTCAAAGCAAGTAATATGTCCCATCACAAGCTAAGATAGGAATCCTTACCTGATCCAGAAGAATTCATTTCCATTCCATAACCATTATGGTTATAAACATCTGTTAATTTGAGATATCAACCATGTTCAGAAGAGCAGCCATCTCAATAGTCAGGAAACTCTTAGGAAGAAATATTTACAGTATGTTCTTATGGTTAGTTTAGTTGAGCAAGCTATGAACTCTGCAGAACTTTACATCATACCAGGCTCTGAGATTTGACAGTTGACAGGTGGGAGAAATAATAGTCAAGTTTACGGTCTTCAGACATCTTGCAAATATCACTCAGATATGAGTGTACAGTCTTCTTAAAAGAACTTAACAGTCTGATTCTTCTTTGACAGAGTGTTTGTATTTGGAAGAAAGATGGTGCACCATACATCTATGAAATTTCTCAAATTGAAAAGCTTAAGATAATAAATTTGCATATGATTCATATATAACAGTTTTCTTTTCATTTTACAGCAGACTTGAAGTCATCATTAATTATTTACATATACTGTACCCCAAACTGTGTAAACACTGGAATGTGGTATGGCTCGTAGTGGCTGCGATCATCATTTTTGCTGTGGTGTTGGGAATCTACCATTCATACAACTCCTGTGATGAAAAATCAGAGGGACCTGAAGGGAAGACCAGCTGTTCTGCTGCTCATCAATATTCCTGGTGGCACTCAGGATTTCAACATGAGCAACGCACTGAATAATAAAGGAACAACCATGTATTTATGGTACCTTAGCAGGTATGCATATTAGAACACAGTTGTTAAAGGTAGTGCTTAGTCATCCTTATAGCTGTTAAACGTGATCTGTTAAACAAGTGAGTTACTCCACACCAGCAGGTTTGGGGTTACTTTGTGAACATACCTTGCCAAAATGACAATCTGATAAATAATCCTGTCTATCCTCTTATTGTAAATGACTAATACAAATAAAGTAATACTGAATCATTATAAGGTTGTGGCAGTAATCAGCAACCAGGAAGACATCTAAAAGAATGACTTGCACAGGACATTGACATCTCTGCTATAATTTTGAAGAAAATTGTGAAACCTGCATTTGCAGTTAGTGCTTTACTTTGCATTTCCTGAACTTATTGGCAATTGTTACAGTTCTAATGGCATTTAAGTCCTTTGGGTTTTAAAAATCAAATTAATTTCCTTGTTCAAGATTATTGGATAGAAATAGAAGCTCTTCTATGGAAGGTTAGAATTATATTATCAAACCAAATGCCTCACTGATAAAGTAACTTTATAAGAGGAACTATCTGCATGATTATCTATATGGAATACAAAGTACATGCATAAATGTGTTTTATTATATACTTTAAGAATAAGACCACCACTTTTTTTAAAATGGGATACACACCAAAACCTAAAATGAGGTCTAGATGTCACAGCTGATATCATCAAATAAATGTGGTAACTTCTAATATATTAAAGGGACATGCTTTGCAAGAAATTTGTGTATGCGACTCAGAGTCACTACTGGTTACAGCAAAAAGTAGTTGCTGTCTCAAAGATCAGATGGGTTGCCCAAGCCCAAAATGTAGCATTCTTGTATTTGGACAGCTATCTTCAATTATTTATTAAAAAAAAAAAAAAAAAGTCTTCAAACCTGTGTATACAGGTGATCACACTAAATTGACTCTGCCCTACTACTAGTACTGGAAATAGATATCCTTTGAGATCTGCACTAGAAACACACTTCTGTGTACAGCCAAAACCCTACCAGTGCCTAGAAGAATAAAGATATGAAAGCAGTAAGGACTTTGAAGAGATCACTGCATATTTTTAGTAGCTAATTTTCAGAATCTCATGCCAAATATATAACTATTCTGATATGCTTTCAAAGCTAAACTATCAGGTCGTGATAGATTAATCTTTTGCCCGGATTTTTAAACAGTTCTGCCTATTTAGGAGTTGTGAGTTCTTACATAAGAATGTGAAAGCCTACAATTTTTAGACAAGCAATTTCAAAATGGTGAAGCCATTATCTGTAAAAAAAAAAAAACACCACCTGGCTGAGACCAAAATGCATGTCACTTAAGGTATACCATATGACTATATGTCAGCAACTGAACATCACTTCTGATTGAAGATGAACTATGTTTGTCTTTCCATAGCTATATGCTTGAGTCTAACCACAATATCAATATCAGTCTAATGTTTGATTGCACTCATGTCTTGCATTCTTCTGGCATTTTCTGACTAATTAACAGGTCTGTTTTCCAACTGAAGGACAAATATGTTAAGAAGTACTGTAATTTCAGTTCAAATGCAGTTAGTATAGCCTTGTTTTCCTTTGGTGTAAACACTGAACATCAAGCTAGCTATCAAAGAAAATAAGTTTCTAATTCAGAAATTTAATTCACATGTCTGGCACAAATAGTAACAAATATCCTGCTGATTCATTTTGTTTGTTACATCTTTAGCCACATGTTTCTTAAGAGGTATTTATATGGATGAAGAAAAGATAAATTTAAAAATAAAAAATAAAAAAACAAATAAAAGGCAGACCACTACCATTTCTTTGGAGGAGGAGGGGGAAGATGGGAGGTTTGTTTTTTATTTTAAAGTATATATTTTTGAGAAATACTGTGCGTAAGGAAGTTCAAAACGGATAATGGGAAAGTGTTATTTGGTCTAAAATTGTAATTGGTGAAGAATAAGACAGAAGAAGGTTTCTTGCAAATTACTTGTCATCTGTTTGGTTCAGTTAGAATATCTGACTGTAAAGAACTACTGTGATATTTCATGTACTTTCAGGATTTGAAGAAACTTCTCAGCTGCTCTTTGAACACTTCTTTATTAAAATCAGCTTCTTTATATTATTTACAAATAGTGCTGATAACTTAATAAGGCAATAAAAATTGAAGATAAATAGTCCTGAAGATTCAGAATGCTCCATGCCAAAAGTTATAACACATATTTGATTATGTGATTGTGGAAATGTTGGGCTGCACTGAGGAAAAATAATTAATGCCTACAATCTAATTAATTCGCTCTTATTTACATCTTCACTGATGTGAGTCCAACATCTTATTTTAAGTACATGTAGAAAGTTATTGATATCAATAGGACTTTTGAATTGCTTAATGTTAAGCATGTGCTAAGTTTTTATTTTTGACCAGTGGGTGAACAAGATCTTCATCCTCTGTTGAAATTCAGCACACTGGCTCCTTGTGGACTTAATGTACAAGGGCGAATTTCCGTAAGCAGTTGTACTGATTTGAGCTGAACTACTTGCATGTCTAAGGCAAGTATAATTTAGGCACAAAGTTATTAATTGTTGTGGGGAATGAACTGAAAGAGGCAAGAGACTTTAATGGGGATTAAGACAAAGTTTGTTTTTTAAAAAATGGTTGTTCTTTTTATAACTACTTTCAGCAAACTGTCCACTAAAAATAATGAACCACAATGACTAACAGCACGTTAAATATTTTTGCTTATATTTTTCAGTTAGTTAATGAAGACACTGTTTTTAGTAGGAAACTAGAATGAGCTCAAAAACTCTTCTAAATGTAATTTTATCTGTTGCATATTTGTTTGCTTTATCTGGAACAAAAAACCCAACCTCTTCTGTGTTCAAAAATCATATCAGATAACATGAAATAGATCTATTATTTATGCTATTAACACTGAAATAGTTTTCTTCAAGTGTGATATTTATTTTTCTGCTTTAACAAGACACATTTATTGTTTTTCCTGCACAGCACAGATGTTTCTAGTAAAAGGAATTTTTAAAGGGCACTATTTTTGTGTATCATATTTAAATTTGTAATATTGTAAGATTTTGCACAAGTGTGCTGGTATTGTACTATATAGTATCACATACTTGAGTTTTGAAATAAAACTATGGTTTGAAAGTCCTCAATGTTGCTACCTTAAAGGCTTGGTTTTCACATGCACTCTGTCTGCATATTAATGGCTATCTTCTTATGAAATACATACTGCCTTGTCTATACTGTGTAATGTAGTGCTGTGTTACACATCATCTCAGTCTTTGAGTTCTTCAGGAAAGTGATGTAGAAGCAGCAAGCATACTCCTGTTTCAACAGAGAAAGTTTGTAAGCGGGGTCAGGGTCATCCCTGTCATACCCCAAAAACAAGATGAGAGAGGAAACTGAAATATCCTGGAGAGAGTTTTACTCCTGCTTCAGAGGAAGGCTGCCTGTCACCGAGGAGTTTGAACATGAAAAGGCACAAGGGAGATCCGTAATCAAAGGAGACTGAGTGAAAGGTTGGGATTCTTTCTTGTGTTCTTGTAGGCTTGGGAAGTCTGGAAAGCCTGGGCTTTGTGGAAAGCTGAACTGCCAAACCAGTGAGGAGGAGACAATGCTCAATTTCCACAAAGAATAGAAATGTCACTTCTGAATCTCTGATGGTCTGTGTCAGTGAGAAAAACTTCAGGACAACAACATCCACCGGGAAAAGACCCTGATATTTGTATTCTCCACATAAATATTTTTTTAACTTGTTTCCTCTCCTGTTGTTCAGGCTTCAAGGTTCCTTTAGAAATGATTGTAGAGAACAGTTAAGTCTGTTCTCCCATATCAAAAGTTTTCTTTTTAGCAATTCTCATCAGCATTTAAAAATGTGCTGGCATGAGATGCTGGGAATTTCCCTTATAGGTTACTGTAAGTATTTAGGTCAAATGCTAATTAAACATTCAGTATAAGGCTGCTTTTTTTTTTCACCACACAAGTTAAGATGAAGACCCACAAACATGTTAAAGACCTCTAATACTGTGTCAGTCCAGGTAAGTGATCTTCCATACAGTTCTGGAACAGCTGAAATATAAAAAGGAAGACAATGACCAAAAAAAAAAAAAAAAAAAAATTTAATTATTTCAGTCTCACGTCATCATTCTAAATTTGTTTTCTCCCTCTCTTGATCTGTAGTTTGCTCTTAGAAAACCATATGAAGGAGCTTATTTTTTTGTTCGGTGTTACAAAAAGATGTTTATCTCATTTTTCCATCTAAAATTCCTATTAAACATCAATAGCATGTTGACTAAAGGAACTTTGCTATAGTGGGATAATAGGCACAAAGTGTTTAAACTTGGAAGGACAATTAGCATGCAATTTTAAAATGTCACAAACCCAGCTTTTGATTAGTTTTCATGGTAGGAAATAATTAGCAGTTCAAGGTCAGCATGGAGATGCTAAGATTTTGTTTAATATTCTCAGTATTTTACGGCCACAGTCTACTAGTCCATGAAAGCTACAGAGTAACTATTAGTTTCTGCTCCTACACTGTAAATTCAAGTGAATCCACTTAGAACTTGCTTCAGTGAGAGTAAGTCCGATTACAGTATTTCAGATTGACATCACTTTGCAGAGGCAGGAAAGTAAAACACAATAAAGGAGTGGATAGAAATTGGAGCAAGAAATTTGTCTTAAAATCTTAAGGAGCTTTACCAACATTCAGTTCCAAACACAACCCAATTTTTATATCTTCATTGCTAATGGAGATGGCATTTCATTAACCCACAGCATTCTCCACTTGGTCCTGTAGATGCCTGCCTATGTTGTAGTATACCCATAAAGATGTTATATGCTACTGTAAAAGATTGGGCCTGTGCCCAGATAAAAGTTAATACTATGTCAATATATTAAGTGGGAGCTTTCTGCAATGCAAACCACAGTTTAAAGAGATAGCTACTGTTACACTTGTGTTTAGAGGACCTTGAAAACAGCCTGGGTATGTAGGACATCTAAAAGTTGACTTAATCACAAACTGAACATGATGTAACAAAATCATAATGTTGCAAAAAAAAAGGCTCGTACCATTGTGAAGTAATAATGTATTAATCACTGCCTCGCATTGGCAAGGCCTCAGCTAGAGAGAAAGAGTGAGCAAGCTGGAGTTTCTTAGCTGACAAAACGTGGAAGCAGAGGCATAACTCTTTGAATACATAAGATTGTTGCAAAATGCATGGAAACTATTTTCCATGTTCATTTCCAACAGGAAAAAAAAGTGTTTACACCATGCCATGGGTAAGTCAGTTTAGATTAGGGAATATCTTTTAACAGTGAAGGACAGTGAAGCACTGGGATAGAGCATTTGAGGAAACATTAGGAATTTGTCACTGGAAGTCTTTAAGAACAAATTAAACAAACATTTGTCAGGAATAACATAAATGCAGCTGATCCTACTGACAGTAAAGGGAACTAGCTGATCTCTTGAACTCCATTCCTGCCTATTTTTTTAAATCTCTGAAAAAAAAAAAATTCTTTGCTAAGACTTCCTGAAGATTTTCTAAGTTGTAGCCGTGAGGATCATCTGTGTTTTGAATCAGTCTATTGGAATCACTTTTTGTTGGAACTTCACAAAAGGCAGCAGTGAAGAGACTGGCTCCCACCTCTGTCCCTACATCTCACAAGGAATCCCATTTATGGTTGTGTATCTCCAAATCTGTTCAAAACTAGGTATCATGTTGACTCTGTGTTATCATACCTATTTTTGCATTGGAACTCTAAGATAAAAGAAGGTAAAAGTACTACATCAAACCACGTAGGATAGTGAGGAATGGATGCCCTTCCAATTCCAAAAGAAAAATCCTGCCTGGGATGCTGTAATGCAATAGAGAACTCATTTTATTTACCAGCTGAATAGATAACACGAATAATGAGCTGTTAATTGGTAAAACAGGAAAAAAATAGCAAAAGAAAAACTTTTTTCTAAGTGTTTACTGACTTAGCAGTCTAACATTCTTATCTCCTTTCCTCAGCTGTGTTTTCTGAGTCAGCAGTGGTTAAGTTTTCCAGCAAGCTCTACATGAAAGGAAGTGTACAGGGTGATAAGGGATTTCCAGTCAGTCACCTCATCTTTGAGCAGGACAGTCAACACATTTGCTCTGACATTCTTTCTATAAAGCAGTGCAGTGATAGATGAAGTTGCTTTCAAGAAGTCATCTCAAAGGTGGTCTGACAGTATCTTAATACCTTAACTTTTCTTAGGACAGGAGACAAATCACCTTGAATTTCTTAATTTTCCAAATTGGTGACAATGGCAACTTATTTTGGAGTTACCTCAGCAGTATTTTTCTTCTGGGTTATGACGTTCATGGCTCAAAACTGCTTTATAACAGGTATGTAAAGTTCCACTTTTTCAAGTCTCCTTGTTGAACAGTAAAGTACTTGAAAAAAGTAGCTAGATTTGCAAACAAACATAGGAGGAAGAGAGTATGTGTAAATGTGTTTCTGGCATAGGAATCTACAGGGGTTTGAGAATACAGTGCAATGAAAACCACTCTAGCATATCGGGGAACTTTCATTGTTAGTCTAATTTAATTACTGTCTAAGCGCTGCAGCATTATTGTCTAAATGCTACAGAACTGCTTGTTTTAAACATCATAGAATCATAGAATGGTTTGGGTTGGAAGGGACCTTCAAAGGTCATCTAGTCCAACCCCCCCTGCAAGAAGCAGAGACATCCCCGACTAGATCAGGTTGCTCAGAGCCCCATCCAGCCTGGCCTTGAACGTTTCCAGGGATAGGGCAATATCTAGTATGAACTAGTTTAAAAATATTTCAGGAAATGAAAAATGTTGCATAAATGTCATTTGCATTTGTGTGTATGTAAGGAATCACACACCAGTTGTTTAAAGCCTGAATAGGATGCATTTTGGCCAGTTTCTACCTGTTTGATAACCTCAAGGCAAAATCTTCCCAAGCACTGGAGAAGTTGTTTTTGTTTCAGGCCTGAGGAAGGTTATCTCATGCCTCTGGATCTGTCAGTGGCATGTGTTGTAGGCAGTTACTGCTCCTTTTGCCACTTGAGTGATGCAAAAGAAACGCAACAAAATATTGTTTTAAATATTTGGTATTGCACTTAGGATTAAGTTCAGATCTACTGAAATGTGATTTTATTTTGTATTATTTGAAATACCACAGCAAACAGGTTTGTATAATCCTCAGAAAGCAAAACACACATGAAACCAGTTCCATGTGTCTGTGATAAAATGCTATCTTTAATGCACAGTGTTTTGCTCTAATTTGGCAATACCCTGACTCTGTCTTGATTTGCAACACTGAAGGAAATCTGTGGCAGGGATCTTGCAGTTCACCTCCAGGGCAGTCATGCCTGTCTCTGGATAACACAGTGCAAAAGGTTCTATTTTGTATAAACTATCTATTTGAAAAAAATTAAAATAGGAAATTGCGAACATCAACTCTATCATACAGTTCTTAGGTAAGTCTACCCCCTCAAACATTAGTTTATAAACCTATTTTTTCAATCAGGGTCATACAATACCCCTTTCTTCTCTATATTAGTGAAATTTAATGTCTTCTTCAAATTCCATAATCAACTTGATGCAATCTATTCTAACTGCAGTAGCTACTAGGGTATCTGCAGATATTCAATATACACCAGATGTTTCCAGATGTTTCACTGTAATTTGCAAGGAATAAATGCTTGTTCTACACATGTAAAAAAAACATAAACCATTGTTGCAGACAATCTATTTTCTTATGTACTGAAAGGCTTCTGAAGGAAACCTGGACTGAATGTATTAGATGTTCAACTCAAGTCCTATTGAAATTCCACAGGATTGGAGTACATAAAAACAGTTGTCTTCTCCTCCAGCAATCCCAACCACTGAATAATTTCACTGGGGAAATGGAGAGTTTGAGTCTTAAGACTATTCCTTCCAGCTCTTAGGACACCCCCTCAGTTCCCCTCTAAGCTTCCTTTGGGGCACCTACTCATGTACCCTCCACTTATTGGTCCAAGAGCTGCAGTTAAGCTCGGAGCTGATCTCCAGCTGTGTCTTTGAGCTGTGTTGTTTCATGTTCTGTCCCCTCCCACACTGAATTACTGACTAGGCTTCACAGATGGACTCTGGACTTAGGTTGTGGGTAGCCTTGTCTCCAGGATGAACTTCAGGCATGTATTAAAGGTAGCACCATCTTCTGCTGTTCCCAAATGGACTTTTTGGATGAACCTTGCATCTGACTCATTGTCTTGCTCTCTCTGGGGCTGCTAGTGAAACCTACCACTGTTACCACTGTGGTCCTGTTCAGGTGCTGAGGAACTGGGCCCTGGTCGGTGAGGGTCCTGCCTGTGCTGTGGTCACCCTTGGCTCCTGGCTCCTCTTTCTTTGTGGAACAGCCTCATTCTTGCTGCTCCTTGACATCAGCAGCCAAAAGAAACGCTCTCTAATAAATTAGAGTGAAGGCTTGGTGCAAGGCAAAGAGATAGAAACAACAACTTCCTCAAAAAAAAAAAAAAAGGAAGAGAACTAATGCACAATTAAAGTCAATATCCATAGCTTACAAAAATTGAACAATTTTCTTCCTGTCCTATGACAAGTTCGTCTTACTGTGAGATTCTTCTGTCTAGGTCTTCCCACCTTTCTCAGTAAAACAGATTTTTCACACAAGACCCAAATACTGAGGAGAATGTCCCATTATTAGTAGGTTAACTCAACAGAGGAAAGCTTAAAGTACAGGTATATACAGCTTGTGGACCAAAAAGGATAATACACTTCTAAAGGATTAGTCTGTCTCCTGTACAAACTCACTCATCCTTAGATTTAAGAAGTGATGAAAAGACTTGAAGAGGCTACTGTTCTCTTTCTGGATTTCTTCCTCACACTGCAAAACCATCTGGAATTTAGATTGAAGCTGATAACTTTTCCAAAACATTTATTTTACTTCACCATTTTGTTTTAAAAGGCTTAGCAAATTCTAAGGTACAACTTTGGTCCATGTCCTACAGTCACATTTCTTATCACTTAAGAGTCAATTTTCTGGTACTGAATTTTTATTTTATTTTATGCTGTATCATGCAGTTCTCATGTAAAACTATTTGTCCTTTAATTGAATTACTAAAGACTGTAACAGTTTACAAGTATCTAGGCAACTTTCTAAGGTTTCAGGAAATCCCATTCAGTCAGCTGCTCAACTGTATTTGAAATTTGTAATGTTGGTCACTGAGAAACCAAGTATTCTCAACATTACATTTTTCAAAAGTTGTATTAGCTCACATCTAAAGATAGGAAAATAATTGGCTAAGAAAGCAATAAGAGTGAAGTCTAAGCATAAAAAGTAGTAAGAGGAGAAAGGAACTAGGCATAAACCCTAGAGGAGAAGTGGGGTCTTGAAAACTAAGAAAGAGGAATTGTGGGATGTGCCTCAGCAGCTGAGATATGGAGTTATTCAGGAATACAGAAACAATTCTCAAGAGGACCAGGAGAGTTGCTTGTTAGCAAAAGGGAATCAAGAAAACTTAACATTGAAACACAAAAGAATAGAATAGAATAGAATAGAATAGAATAGAATAGAATAGAATAGAATAGAATAGAATAGAATA
Organism: Chlamydotis macqueenii; assembly: GCF_036417535.1. Classification (NCBI taxonomy): domain Eukaryota; kingdom Metazoa; phylum Chordata; class Aves; order Otidiformes; family Otididae; genus Chlamydotis; species Chlamydotis macqueenii. The sequence continues at coordinate 60,581,029 of NC_141560.1, read as the reverse complement.
GAATAGAATAGAATAGAAATTTCAGTTGCAAGGGACCTACAATGATCATCTAATCCAACTGCTGATCAAGTTAAAGCATGTTATTAAGGGCATTGTCCAAATGCCTTTTAATCGCTGACAGGATTGGGGCATCGACCTCCTCTCTAGGAAGCCTGTTCTAGTGTTTGACTTCTCTGACATAGAAGTACTTTGGCCAAAATGAAGACATACAAAAGGACAATCATGAAGACAGGCTGGCTGAGAGGAAGAAATCTGACAGTGTGAATCATGTTCACACTGGGACTACTTAGATAGACTTGAGGTCCTTTATACCAACACACCTATGTTCACTGAGCAGCAGTGCTTCTCTGCATCTTTATGCAATATATTTGGGCCGGTGTTATGTTCAGGTTGGTGCTGAATGTGGCCACAATTTGGCTATGGGGACTGCTCAAGAGTTCTGTAGCTCACCTGCCATTTGACTGGGTCTACACCACACCAGGAAGTGTTAATGGGAGGCCACAGCCTCCATCACTGCTGAGATAAATCCACGTAATTCAATGATTACCAAACATTGAAGTCCAGTTAAAGTAAATGTAAGGACAGCAGAGATGCGTCTTTTACCAGAAGCCATTTCCAATCCCACCACACCCAGTGGGGAGCAGCAGTGAAAAGCTTGCCTTTCTTTTAGCACTCCACACAAGCTTAGTCATCTTTTTATCCCCTTCTAATCACGGGAGTGACTTGGCTGCTAGTTCTATCTTTTCATTCATAAAATTCAATTTAGCCTCTGTTGCTAAGAAGTCATGTGGTGGATCTGCAGGCATCACTTCATCCTGTCTTTAGAGTTTGTAGATTGCCTGTATTCTGATGCATAGATTTTATGAAGTACTCATTAGTGTACACACCTGGTGAGCTCATAGTCTGAAAAGCATATTGAACAAGGAAGTAACACCTGTGGCTGTTGGTTATCTGAACTGTTTGTAATGAAATGTTGAAATATTTCATTTAATATGGCAATTACTGCACGTAACTCAAAAAGAAAAAATCTTTTTTATCCGGTGTATGCTTCCAGTAAAATACGGAGGCAGAAGAGTAATATTTGTTCTCCTTGCCTGTGTCAAATCCTGAATTCTGTCTGTTCTGGTTTTGTCCTATGTCCTTAACACAGGCTAAGAAAGTAGAGCAGGTGTAATCAGATATAAGCTATTCCTTTCCTAGTGCAGGTGTCATGGATAGTGTGCCAGCTGTGGCTATCTAAAAAAGCTGGATTAACTGCCTATGGAGAAGGAATGGGGAAAATTGTCATAAATTCCCCTGGCCTATCCCCTCTTTTCCTGCTGCCTGACAAATACTCAGTAAATTTAACACTTGATAGTGGCTGGGGGTTGGAAGCATCGTGCCAAGCTAGGAAAAAAAAAAAAAAAAGGAGGAATAACGAACTTAAGGAATAATACAATCTTTATAGGCATATTTTCTTATTGGTATATTAATTCCACTAAAAATTATGCATAACACTTATGATAGAACTCTTATTGTAAGAGTGTTGGTAAGTATTGGTAAGTATTGACAGAATCAGTTCATCCATGCAACTGTTAGTGTTATCATTTTAATTTTTTTTTAAAGGGAAAAAAACCTGTCTGATTACTCTTCCCATTTTGCATAACTATGACAAATAAGAATGTCTTTAGTAAGAAATTGACTCCAGGTAATGACTCAAATGCTAACTCTATATGCATTTAGTCTAATAACAGGCAAACCTCTTGAATATCTAGAGTATTGTGTTAAGAAAATATGTTCTATTTGTCAAGTATGTCTTTTTGCTAGAAATTAGTTTTCTACAATACTCAAGCTAGAAACTTTTAACAATGTTCAATTCAGTTGAATGAGATGTTAAATTCTTCATGGGGAATAAATGTGGATATTCAAATACTAACCTTGAATATTTATATCTAAATTACAGGTTCCATTCTTTCACCTTGCAGGATCACAGGTGTAGGAATTTATCTTGAGGAGAAAGTTAATTTCTCAGAAGCAAGTAATGCATGTAATCAACTGAATCTACAACTGGCAAGTAAATACCAAGTTGAACTGGCTTTGAAACATGGCTTTGAAACATGCAGGTATATGACATCAGTTAGTGTCTCATTAACTTTAGTGAACTCCTTTACACACATCTGAGGCTGGTGATAAATCTCATATTAAAGGGACTGATGCTTTTATTGTAGCTATGGATGGGTGAAAGATGGATTGGTTGTCATTCCTCGGATAATATCCAACAAGAAATGTGGCAAGGGCAACATTGGACTAGTGCTATGGCATGCTGAACCCTTTAAAACATTTAAGGTTTACTGCTTCAATTCCTCAGGTATGTAAGCATGACAACTACATTTTTTATGTTTTGGTTTGGTTTTTACTATTTTTTTAATATCTGCATTTAAAAAAAATAATAACAAGTAAGCAAGATCTTAGAATTTTTTGGCCCTTTCCCCCCACTCTTAAATGTTGTCAAGCTGTACTTAGCTCTGTAGGGGGAAAAAAGCTTCCAAGAAATACAAAAGATCAAATAATCATGGAATAGTTTGGGTTGGAAGGGACCTTTAAAGGTCATCTAGTCCAGTAGCCCTGCAAGGAGCAGGGACATCTTCAACTAGATCAGGTTGCTCAGAGCACCAGCCAACTGAATTAGTAATTTGGTGCTGCCATGAAAGCTTTTGAATAAGACTTGCTTTCACCATTCTGTAATATCAACACAATGCTCGTAATCTGTTTTGATTATTTAGGCATGTTGATTCGAAAGACAGTGCATATTTTCTTGCAAAAAGACCACTGTGGAGTACCGCAGGAAAAGTTGAATGCTTTTTGAAAAAAGGAAATGTATTCATTAAACAAAATTAAAATATAAGCTAGAATAGCTGAGAGACCATGAAATTAACTAGATTCCCAACATACTGTCAGTAAAATCAAACAGCTTCCTGTAATGTGCATCATCCTATGTATGAAAAGACCTGTCCTCCTTCCTCTCATTCTTGACTTTCCATTCCCAGATTGAGGATACAACAGTGGAACTTGGGCCTGATGTAAGACAGATCTTCTCAACACAATGGATCAGTATTGTTTCTTAATTACTTCTGTGGAATTAACTAAAAATAAATATTTAACTAGAGGCATTGTCTTCTTGCTAGTGTCCCAAATCTACGGTTATTATGTAACACCTATCCTAATAATTAAACCATATAGGAGATCAAGAAGTTATTTCTAGTCAGTTCCTTGACCTTGCTAATAAGTTTTAGATAAAAAGAGCAAGAGATTATGTAAAAAATCCTGATTTTTTTTTCAGGAAAGATATGTGAATAAGGGTTAGAAAGAGCAGGAAAAAGATAGATATGTAAGATATGCCCATGCAAAGACCTAAGACTGTGTCTTGTGACTGTGAGCATTGGAGCTTACGAGGAGACTGACACTAAAGCTATTAGGAGAAGGCCACGCCTTCACCAGTGAGACTTTGTTCATGATCCTGGGCCATTTTAGTGAAGGAGGGTAGGTAATGTAGATAATCAGCTTACAAGGTTTTTGACTGCTGATAAGAAAGCACTGCAGGGAGAAAGCACCATTAAAAATTAACTTATCATCTAACCTGTAAAGTTAAAAATTATATGATTGGCCAAACTTAATTTTTCTCTAGAGTCCATAGTTTTTATTGATGAATGCATATGTGAATTAGTACTCAGGCAACATACTCTAAAAGTAGCTGCTCCTACAGGTAGTGTTATTTCTTCTGATCCTGTGCAACATAGTGTTTCAGTGCATGAAATATGTTGGCTAGTTTCGGTAATGCTAAGGACATAGCAAGTAATTCCAAATTACTTCCTTTTTTTTAAGTTTAATTAAAAATATATAGTATTACAGTATGCGAAGAAAGCTAAGCTAAGCTTGCTGAACGGTTAGAAAATGAAGTAATGTACATTTAACATTGGGATGCTTCTGTATCTCTTTATCTTAACTGAAAACTGTTGCCTATTCTAAGTATTTCTTACCCAAAGTATTTGGCAGAAGCTCATTCTGTCAATTTTCTTTGTGACAAAGAAATGCCAAAATCACTTGAAAACTGTAGTGGAAAAAGTAAAAAGACCCTGCCATAGCTTTTTATTCTGTGAATGCAACTGCATCATCAGACTTCCCACAGGGATTCATTTGAAGAACACCACATATGTCGTTTCCCTGTTATTTAAGTTGTAATTTGCTTGTAACTTCAATGAAATTTTTAGAGCTTTACAGAATATAGAACTTCACTAGAAAAGAAGAATTTTCAGACTTTCACATAAGCCTGATTCAGAACAGTTTTTCCATTTACATATAAAAGACTGCTTGCACCCGCATTTTTATATAGACAACATTCACATCATGTAAATGACTTAATTTCTGAGTGCGCCTGACATTTGTTTCTTTGTAGCCCCCACTAGAATTGTGTCACTTTTCCATCTCACACTGGTGTCTGGTTTACCTGAAAGTTTTTTTTTTCCAGGAAAATCAAAGTAGTGTCCCAAGTATCAACATGGCATGCATATGTTTTGAACATAATATAATACAAATATTTTTGAATCTTGCATCTCCAGTTAAGCATCCTACTCTGCAGGAGGTCATATCATTGTTTTTCATATGCATCATTATTCTAAGTACTTTTCAAGAAGAATCTTGTCATTGGTATGCAATTATAAAATGAGCATCACACTTGCTCAAAAAAGTGTTTAATTATGTGACTAATGACAAAAGGTGAGTAATCTGTGTTGTAGTCACATGTTTGAAATAGGCATACTTAATTTGGTTAAGGCTTTTGTGAATAAACAAATAATAATTTCCAGAAGGGAATGACTGAGGAACAATTTCTATAAATATATGTGTACAGTAACTACAAAACTAACATTCACACAAATCTTTGTTATTTCCTTTCCCTGCTGCAGATGTTCATATTAATTCATGCAAACCTGATCCAACTACCACCATACTACCTTCATCAAGTGCACCAACAGACTTAACTGCATCTTCAGGCTCTGATTTGACTGAGAACATCACACCAGCGCCCAATGTGACAGAGTCAGAACAATCCCTGAAAAATAGAAAATTTCGTGTAATATGTATAACTGAAACTATATTACCAACAGAGGGGACTACTACAAAAATGCCAGAGGAATACTCACTGATTGACTCTCCTAACTACACTTCCCATGCTGCCTTTAAGAATGATGCTGTTGTCTTTGGAGGTAAAGGCCACATAGGGTAGCTATTTAATCAGAAGATCTAGTTATGTAGATGTTGTTAGTAGTAAAACTGTTTACTGCTATTTTTGCTTGCTACTCCAGCATGCATTTTGATATAGCTGAACCTGGACACAGAATAGGAGTGTTACAGTTTCGCAAAAGCAAAGCTTATACGGCAGAGGATTTTAAAATAATTTTTAAGTAGAAGTAAGATCTTATTTTATACTGCTTTATAGTATTTTAATTTGAAATGGGGGAAGTTCATTCTGGTTAATGTGATTTGAGATAAATACATTTCTGAGAAAGTCTCAGCATACACCATGTGCTCAGAGTAAGGGAAAACTCAGCAGGCTCTTTAAAACAAAAGAAGCCAATAAAGTTCTAAGTAAAATTGTTCTCCAAGCATGGAAGTGTTTTCCAAACATGAGGTGTGAATAAGCAATCCTAATACACAGCAACTGAGAGGCAGACTAAATATGAGGAAAAACATTCTAACTGCTAGGACAGTTAATCACAAAAATGTGCTCTCCAGTGAGCAGATTAGACAAACGTCTGTCAGAGATTGCCTAAATACCTGTTTTAGTCTCTCTTGAAGAAATGAGCAGAAGTAACTAAGCTTTTGAGATTCCTAATACCTCTACTCTTGAGTTGATGCATCTGTACCTCTTATGCTAGGCTGTTTTTAGAAGAATCTGAATTTATGCTCATGAGCCTTTAGAAAGTTGGAATTAAGTATATATAAAAACTCTGTGTTTACCTCATTCTTATCTCTAGGTATCCCCACTGCACTTCTTGTACTAGCAGTCATCTTCTTCACTATGTCAATTGTTCTAGCAGTCTGCTATATCAAAAAGTAAGTTTTTTCTTTTTTTCTTCTCTTGGACTGAGTTAACACCTAGAGTACAACAAGTGCGTATTTTAAATATACAGCTAAAAAGCAGAGAAGTAATGATAACGACATAAAAGTGTGGCATAGAGAAGAAAATCTTAAACTGTGTTGTTATGCAGGTAAAGTTTGTTGTTGCTGTTGCCATTCCCTGCTTTAGAAAAGGAACCTAAGACAAATATTGTCTATTTTTGATTAGTCAATCATGCCCAGTGTGCCAGAATAGTAACACTGAAGTGTGCATCTGTTTGTATATAAGCCTGTTTATGCAGTTTTATTCTTGTTACTCTCTATGTCAGATCCAAGGTAAAAGTTTTTATTCTTGGACTATGATTGTGTTCAGAAAAAAAATAATTGTTGAGCTCATTTGTCACGTGTAAAGATCTTCAACACATTGCATCATTAAATCATATTAAAAAGTTATGTGCATTTTTTACATCCCAACCCAGATAATTTTATTGTTATGTATCATGAATCCTGAATATACATTGTCTGGTTTTTTTAAAAATAGCAAAATATTTCTTTAAAAAGCACATTGCTTGTAAAAGCACAATGATCTAGCATGACACTATTCTCTGTGAGACTTCTGCTTGAGTATGGCAAAGAAAGTTAATTCTAGGTATTTTTCACCTTATTTCTTTACCAAACTATGTAAGTGTTTCTGCTTTACTGTCCTTTTTTCTCTTTAAAGATACAAGAAAACCATCCCATTTTCAAACAAGAAGCAGCAAAAAGAAATGCTTGAAACTACTGCTCTCAAAGAGGCTAAGTCAAATGACAAAACACCTGACAATGAAACAAAGAATAATGGAAAAAAGGTAGAAGACTCTAAAACCAAGCCTGAGGCCACAGTAAAATGTCTAGAAGCAGAAGTTTAAGGGGAAAAATGTACATTTCTTGACAGAAATATAAAAGGAAGCACACAGAACTTAGCAATGCTTTTAAACATAGGTGATTGCAAATACTCATGAATGAATATTTTCTCTATCTTAACATATGAAAACTTGTTTTTTTAATAATTACATGTTTAGCTATAAACACTCTTGCAGAAGACCATGGTATTTTACTTACTTGAAATAAACAAAACATCCATATTACAGCTGATTTTTCATCTTTAATAAAGAAGTAATCAGGAATATGCTATTACTGACATGCAGTGTGTTAGCTATTGCATGAAATTCAGATCAATATATAATGAAAAGGCTTTTTTTATCTGGCTGGAGGATGTCTGCTAACTTAATGTCTAAACTAAAATTATGATACTGTAGCCCATGTAGATTAGCTTATTTCCATAAACTAGTTGCATACTGTTTTTAAAAACTCTGTTTACACATAGAAGAAATAAGTCTGTTTACAAGTAAGTAAAAAATCAAAGGATCAACCCACTGTTATTCAAATGCTATCCAAGGAAGGGTACAAAGATGCTGATGTTTATATATATACAGCTTTCTTAGATACCTTCATAATTTACTGGTTTATTTATTAAAACCTGCATCATTCTTCTGCATCAGATATTTGACAGAGGAAAAAAAACCCTTGTGGTGGTTTAGCCCGGATCACCACACAGTTTTCTTATTCACCCTGCCCCTACCTAGTGGGACAGGGGAGAGAAATTGGGAAGAAAGGAAAACTCGTGGGTTGAGATAAAAACAGTTTACTAAAAATACTAAAAACTACAAAGCTAACAGGATATAAGGATATTAATATATACAAAATATACAAAATGAACAATGTACAATTTCTCACCACCCGATGTCCGAATGACCAACGCAGCCCGTCCTGAGCAGCGATCACAGGAACAACACCGAGCAGCAAGCAAAGGGGGAGAGCAAGCTAGCAAGGTAGAGGGAACGATGCCAGCAAGCAAGAGAGAAGAAAAGAATGCCAAGGGTGCCCAAACGGATACCCGACAAGGAAAGGAATAACTGAAAATGATGCCCCCTCCCATGGGCAACCCCCACTTATATACTGAGCATGACGTTTATGGCATGGAATACTCTCTTTGGCCAGTTTGGATCAATTATTCTGTCTGTCTTTTGCCCAGCTTCCCGCATCTGCACGTTAACGAGACTTGGAAAGCCAGACAGTGTCCTTGGTCTCATTAACAACAACTCGTATCATCAGAATGTTTTTATCAACATTCTTCACACACAAAATCCAAAACACACCAGCTACTGAGAAGAAAATTAACTCCATCCCTGCTGAAACCAGGACAGTATCCACCCCTTATTCCATACCATTTACGTCATGCTTATAGATATACACACAGATATCACTATCTCAATCTATGAGCTATCCCTCCAAAGTCTGTTGAGTTAATTTAGTCCATGACTTTGGGCCCCATCTGTGATAGCAGTCTCTCAGGGCAGGAGAGATCATATGTAGTGTGAAGTTGTTACATACTGCATCTGGAACTCGTAGCTGGTACCTCTGGCGCGGCTGGTGTATCACGTCCATGGTCTGCAAGTTGAAGATGTTGATCTCGAGGAAGTTGTTGGTCACCAGTTCTGACTCCATCACTGCTGCACATCACTCGGTTTCATCGAAGCTTGTTTTTCACTGTTGAGTGTGATTCTTGCTGCACTACCTCTGATAGAACATAAAAGAACTACAGACATGATTATATACAGTTCAAATTATTGGCTGTTTTCACCTAGAATCAAATCTCCTTGAGGTACACATCGGACTTCCCCATCCTCCCGCATCACCCACCAAGTACATCCAGGTCCTTGAGCGAAAGCAATCCCACGAATGGGTTTGCCTTTGCCCAGAGGAGGAATAACCCAGACTGTTTTCCCCAACATATTCCTTACATGCACCACAGGAACTTTATCACCATCTACAGTATGTAAAAGTTCAGATTGGGCAGGGCCAGCTCGATTGATGGATCCCCGAGTGTTGACTAACCAAGTGGCTTTTGCTAAATGTTTGTCCCAGTTTTTGAAGGTTCCACCACCCATTGCTTTCAGTGTAGTTTTCAGCAGTCCATTGTACCGTTCAATCTTTCCAGAGGCTGGTGCGTGATAGGGGATGTGATATACCCACTCAATGCCATGCTCTTTGGCCCAGGTATCTATGAGGTTGTTTCGGAAATGAGTCCCATTGTCTGACTCTATTCTGTCTGGAGTGCCATGTCGCCAGAGAACTTGCTTCTCAAGGCCCAAGATGGTGTTTCGGGCGGTGGCATGGGGTACAGAATATGTCTCTAGCCACCCAGTGGTTGCTTCTACCATTGTAAGCACATAGCGCTTGCCTTGGCGAGTTTGTGGGAGTGTGATGTAATCAATCTGCCAGGCCTCTCCATATTTGTATTTCAGCCATCGTCCTCCATACCAAAGAGGCTTTAGCCGCTTGGCTTGCTTAATTGCAGCGCATGTCTCACAGTCGTGGATAACCTGTGCAATAGTGTCCATGGTTAAATCCACCCCTCGATCACGAGCCCATTTGTATGTTGCGTCTCTTCCTTGATGACCTGAGGTGTCATGGGCCCACCGAGCTAAAAATAGTTCACTTCTGTGTTGCCAGTCTAAGTCCACTTGGGAAACTTTAATCTTAGCAGCCTGATCCACTTGCTGGTTGTTTTGATGTTCTTCAGTGGCTCGACTCTTGGGTATGTGAGCATCTACGTGACGTACTTTTACAACAAGCTTCTCTAACCGGGCATCAATATCTTGCCACAGTGCGGCAGCCCAGATGGGTTTGCCTCTGCGCTGCCAGTTGCTCTGTTTCCATTGCTTTAACCACCCCCACAGGGCATTTGCCACCATCCATGAGTCAGTGTAGAGATAGAGCTTTGGCCATTTTTCCCGTTCAGCAATGTCTAAAGCCAGCTGGATGGCTTTCACCTCTGCAAACTGACTTGATTCACCTTGGCCTTCAGTGGCTTCTGCCACTCGTCGTGTAGGACTCCACACAGCAGCTTTCCACTTTCGATGTTTTCCTACAATACGACAGGATCCATCAGTGAACAAAGCATATCGCCTCTCATTTTCTGGGAGGTTGTTGTATGGTGGGGCTTCTTCAGCACGTGTCACCTCTTCCTCTGGCGGCATTCCAAAATCTTTGCCTTCTGGCCAATCTGTGATTACTTCTAAGATTCCTGGGCGATTGGGGTTTCCTATTCGGGCTCGCTGTGTGATCAGTGCGACCCATTTACTCCACGTGGCATCAGTTGCATGATGTGTAGAGGGGACCTTCCCTTTGAACATCCAGCCCAGCACTGGCAATCGTGGTGCCAGGAGGAGCTGTGCTTCAGTACCAATCACTTCTGAAGCAGCTCGAACTCCTTCGTATGCTGCCAGTATCTCTTTTTCAGTTGGAGTGTAGTGGGCCTCAGATCCTCTATATCCCCGGCTCCAAAAGCCTAGGGGTCGACCTCGAGTCTCTCCTGATGTTCTCTGCCAAAGACTCCAGGTAGGGCCATTCTCCCCGGCTGCGGTGTAGAGGATGTTTTTCACATCTTGTCCTGTCCGGACTGGCCCAAGGGCTACTGCATGAACAATCTCCTGTTTAATTTGTTCAAAGGCTTGTCGTTGTTCAGGGCCCCATTTAAAATCATTCTTCTTTCGAGTCACTTCATAGAGAGGGCTTACAATCATACTGTAATTTGGAATATGCATTCTCCAGAAACCCACAACACCTAAAAAGGCTTGTGTTTCCTTTTTGTTAGCTGGTGGAGCCATAGCTGTTATTTTGTTGACCACATCCATTGGAATGTGACGACGTCCATCTTGCCATTTTACTCCTAAAAACTGGATCTCTTGTGCAGGCCCCTTGACTTTGCTTTGTTTTATTGCAAAACCGGCTTTCAGAAGGATTTGGATTATTTTCTCCCCTTTCTCAAAAACTTCTTCTGCTGTGTTGCCCCATACGATGATGTCATCAATGTATTGCAGGTGCTCTGGAGCTCCACCCTTTTCTAATACAGTCTGGATCAGTCCATGGCAAATGGTGGGGCTGTGTTTCCACCCCTGGGGCAGTCGATTCCAGGTGTACTGGACACCCCTCCAAGTGAAAGCAAACTGTGGCCTGCATTCTGGTGCCAGAGGAATGGAGAAGAACGCATTGGCAATATCGATGGTGGCATACCACTTGGCTGCTTTTGACTCCAGTTCATACTGAAGTTCTAGCATGTCTGGCACGGCAGCACTCATTGGTGGTGTAACCTCATTTAGGCCACGATAGTCCATTGTTAGTCTCCATTCTCCATTAGATTTTCTCACTGGCCATATGGGACTGTTAAAGGGTGAGCGGGACTTGCTGATCACTCCCTGGCTCTCCAGTCGACGAATCAGCTTGAGGATGGGGATTATGGAGTCTCGGTTGGTGCGATATTGCCGCCGGTGCACCGTGGTAGTAGCAATTGGTACCTTTTGTTCTTCAACCTTCAGCTTTCCCACAACGGAAGGGTCCTTTGAAAGTCTGGGCAAGATGGACAGCTGTTTATTTGTCTCCACGGTGGCTATACCAAAAGCCCACCGGTGCCCTTTTGGGTCTTTGAAATACCCACTCCTGAGGTAATCTATGCCAAGAATGCATGGAGCATCTGGGCCAGTCACTATGGGGTGCTTTTGCCACTCATTCCCAGTCAAACTTACTTCAGCCTCCAATACAGTCAGCTCTTGGGATCCTCCTGTCACTCCAGAAATACAAATGGGTTGTGCCCCTTTATAGCTTGATGGCATTAGGGTACACTGTGCACCAGTGTCTACTAGAGCTTTATACCTTTGTGGGTCTGATGTGCCAGGCCATTTAATCCATACAGTCCAATAAACTCTGTTGTCCCTCTCCTCCGCCTGGCTGGAGGCAGGGCCCCTCTAGTCCTGTTTGTAATATTTTCTGTTCACTTTCTGTGAATATGAATCAGAAGTTCCTTCCGTAGGATCAGAGGTGAGATCAGCCCTTCTACGCTGTCTGGGGAACTGCCCACTGGAGACTGGAGCAGCAAATTGCCTGGAAGAACCTCCCTTTGTGATTGTTTTACCTCGCAACTCACGTACACGTGCCTCTAGGGCCGAGGTAGGCTTTCCATCCCACTTCCTCATATCCTCTCCTTGGTCACGCAAGGTAAACCATAGGTCATCTCGTCGGGTGTACCGTCTCCCTTGAGCAGGAGGAGGATGAGGTCTTCTTCTAATAGCTGAGATATTAGTCCGTGCAGGTGGGGAGCAAGAATCTTCAAGTTTCTCACACACCTCAGATAGTTTTTCGAACAGTTTTTCAAACTGGCTTTCAGATTTCTCAGTCAGTCTTTCTATAGCTGAGACACAGGCCCGCATCGGGGAAGAGAGATTGTCTTCATATTGTCGGAGCTGGTTAGCCACTGCACGTACTGGTGGCATCTCATCATCTTTCCAACTCATTGCTGCCAATGAGTTGGCATACGATGATGGTGCACTCTGTACAAATTTCCGCCACATGGGTCGGGTACATTCAATTTCATCTGGATCTACGGATGTCCGTGGGTCATCCAGGTTATGATAAATCAGCTCCCGAACAGCTAATTCTCTCAGAAACTGGATACCTCTCTCCATGGTGGTCCACTTGCTTGGGTGGCATACAATATCTTCCTTAAAGAAATACCTGTCCCTCACACCTGACAGGAGTCGCCTCCAGAGGCTGCAGGCTGCTGACTCTCTTCCAATTGCCCTGTCAATGGCTGCTTCCCTAGACAGAGATCCCAGCTGCCTGGCTTCCCTGCCTTCTAATTCCAGGCTACTGGCCCCTCTGTCCCAGCATCGGAGCAACCAGGTGACAAGTTGCTCACCTTGATTACGGCTGAAATCTTTTCGCATATCTCGCAGCTCACTCAGGGATAGGGATCGGGTGACTACCTCACCTTCTGCCTCTCCCTGATCATGTGATGGGCCTGGTTCATCATCATCTTTCACTATGCGAACTGATTTTTTGGTGTATTTCTTATGTACAGGGGCAACTGATACTGGTGTGGATGATTGGTTTTTCGGTTTCTCTTTGGTACTGCTTGCCGAGGTTTGAGTAGCCACAGTGTCTGGCATGGGGGCTGAAGCAATCGCAGTGCCCGTAGCAGGGGCTGGGGTAGCTGCAGCACCTGCCGTAGCGGCCAAAGTAGCTGCAGTATTTGTAGCAGCAGTTTGAGTAGCCACAGTGTCTGTTGCAGGGATTGGAGGAGCCATAATACTTTTAAAAAACTGTTTAAACTTCATCAATATCAAGATCTGAGATAGCTGCAAGAGACTTGTCACCATGAACATGGTGGTAGGGGTATAAAGAGGGTATTCAAAATTCTCAAAAGCTGTTGAAATTAGCTTGGTGAGGTGGGGAAAGCTGTAAACAGATGTTCCCCCCGCGGCCTGGCTTCCCGGAACAAAACAACAGGTATAGTTCCAAACAACACCCACAAGATGGCTCCCGAAATACCCGGGTGGAGCTGCCTCTGCCTCCTCGCTCTGCACACTGCCCGCCGCCATTGAGTACAGATATGAAAATGGTCCTGTTACCAGCAATCTCACTAGACAAATCAGTGCCGCATAGCACAGCAGAACGATACCTTTGATCCAACACACATCATTGATAAAGCGCGTACAAACACCGACAAACAGAAAATACGGCAAGTAGGGTGCTATCCAGTACAGCTCTAAAAACAACTGCGAGAACAAATAAAACAACATTGTGCCCACCGATGACCAAACCGGCTTAATGAACACTTGTAACAAATCTGTTTTCAACACAGTATTCAAACCTGTCCTTATCTCAACCCTTCGGGACTGACCGGGGCTTGAACCTTGGATCCTCAGACTAAGGTCCGATGATCTCACGACTGATCTAGTGAGGCCCCTTCGAGCCCCACGTTGGGCGCCAAAAAGACTGTGGTGGTTTAGCCCGGATCACCACACAGTTTTCTTATTCACCCTGCCCCTACCTAGTGGGACAGGGGAGAGAAATTGGGAAGAAAGGAAAACTCGTGGGTTGAGATAAAAACAGTTTACTAAAAATACTAAAAACTACAAAGCTAACAGGATATAAGGATATTAATATATACAAAATATACAAAATGAACAATGTACAATTTCTCACCACCCGATGTCCGAATGACCAACGCAGCCCGTCCTGAGCAGCGATCACAGGAACAACACCGAGCAGCAAGCAAAGGGGGAGAGCAAGCTAGCAAGGTAGAGGGAACGATGCCAGCAAGCAAGAGAGAAGAAAAGAATGCCAAGGGTGCCCAAACGGATACCCGACAAGGAAAGGAATAACTGAAAATGATGCCCCCTCCCATGGGCAACCCCCACTTATATACTGAGCATGACGTTTATGGCATGGAATACTCTCTTTGGCCAGTTTGGATCAATTATTCTGTCTGTCTTTTGCCCAGCTTCCCGCATCTGCACGTTAACGAGACTTGGAAAGCCAGACAGTGTCCTTGGTCTCATTAACAACAACTCGTATCATCAGAATGTTTTTATCAACATTCTTCACACACAAAATCCAAAACACACCAGCTACTGAGAAGAAAATTAACTCCATCCCTGCTGAAACCAGGACAACCCTTGAACTGCATCTCAACAGTTATACTTAAGATTTTTTCGTGGATATTTAAGTGTGGCTTTCATAATAAAAATCTCAAGTGGTGTGAGACGTTTACAGTACTTCACAAAAAAATAAAGTATGGTAGACATTTTTGTCTGGACAATTTATTCTCATGAAAACTGTCGCAGTAAAAAGAGCTCATATAAGCTTAATGTTACAGAAGTAATTAGGTGTTATGAAAGAACAATTTATCAAATATTTTCTTGAATAAATGGCTTGGATAAATTATTTTTGTAAGTGAAGGACATTATGGTAAAGGAAGTTTCCTTTCAGATCAAGCAGCTTGAAAAACATATTCTTAATAGAATACCAAAAGAAGTGCTCACCTATATCGTGTTTTCTACAGTGTAGGACACTGGCTTATGAACTTTAATATTTTCTATTCACATAAATTTATATTCCACTAGACAGTGAGTTACAGCATATTGCTAACAGCACACTTAAAGATTCCCTGTGTTGTTGTTTGTTTTCTCCTTTTTTCTTTTTCTAATAGGTCAGAAATATTTAATGGCTCCAAGTCTGGACTGTGCTGTTATGCAGTCCACTACTGCCATTAAAGCTGTACTACTGCAGAAAGACTGTGATTCAGTACAGCTCTAAAAACCACTAATTTCAGATGTCCATCAACAGAAAAATGTGCAACAGAGGAAATTAGTAGAAACAGCCTTCCCACTCTGTTAAATAATTCCTCTGCTTGCAAAATACTGCAGTAATGTCATGTATCATTCCTGGCAACCTGACTGAAAGCGCTCTATGCCATGTGAGCAGTGAGAGTAGACAGCAGAAATAAAGCCATCAGAAAAGGGCACAGCCAACACTTGTCATGATGGTGTCAGAATAGCAAACAAGTTTAAGGACACAGGCAACGCTAGCGGATATCAGGTAATTTTGGACTTTTTTACAACATATTACAATTTTCCTTCTACCTCTACTTTCCATCTTTTAGAGATTAAAAATTACCTGTTTCTCTGTTCTTTTCCCCACCCTCAAGAGAAAATTATCTATCACTTCTCTTACTCTCCTACTAATATAACCTCTGTTCCACTATCAACTTCCTTTTCACTCAGATTGTCTCATTCACATCTTAAGAAATTTAGAAAATCATTCTCTAGTTCCACTCAGGCTGGAAGTTTGTTGTTTCTGTTTTAGATCTAAATAAGTGTTTCCTTTCTAAAAAAAAATTCATACTAGTTGATATAATCAGATATTGCCTTCACCTATAAATGTGTTGTTTTATCATATACCTTAAAAACTCAGGTAGCTTTCATCCTGACCTTCAGAATGACACCTGCTCAATGCACATAGATGGATCTGTCCCCCCTTTCCATTACACAATTTATGCCAGCACTACAAAGGCTAAAAGGAACCTGTTACACTGTTCTGTATATAAAAGCTAGCTATAAGTACTAACAAGTCCTGTATTTTATATTGTCTGTATATGAGTACTACTCAGTCACATTCAAATAAGAAAGTACAGAACATTCTTGCTCTCTGTTGAATAAATTGCAAAGGATGTACCACTACAAAACAAACAGGAAACATTTATTTAAGTTCTAGATAGAAAGTTTTAAAAAGCCAAACCCTTAATTGGTAGTAGTAGAAACTTAAGATAAATTCTTCATTATGTTTCTGACTTTTCTCAAGTGTTATGCTTTTTTTACGAGACATTCTCAACAGCTATGAAGTTCCTTGATGTCTCAGAAATGGCACTATGCTCAAGTATGCTGCACAAATAATTAATTCCACCTAGCAGATCACAGTTTGTATCAGTCATTTGGCAGTAACACTACTTGAATTCCCACACTGAGGCTACAGATGTTTGCTGACCTTTAGGCGAAAGGCGTGGTTGGCCTGCAGGAAATACAGTGATGTTCCCAGTCCAGCCTGGGAACAGAGTCCCTGGAATACAGGAGTGCCTTTATCACAGGAAGTACGTGTGTCTATGTGCGAACACAAGCGGGCAGGAAAGGGAAGTACTACTCCTTTTCTCCTCTTTACATTAAAAAAAAACCCAAAACCAAACCAAAAACTCTAGAACTAAACCATGAAGCGCCAGGATGTGGGTGACCTTTAGGATGTTCTAGGATTTCTGTTCCTAAATGACTTGTTATTATTTATGGGTGTTGAGGGATTTTTTGTAAAAAGCTCAGTAAGCATTACCTTTTGCCACACACACCCTCCAAGCAGACCAGTGTGCTCTCCTCCACCCGCCCCAGCTGTTCTGTTTTGCACCAGCATCGCCGGCCTGTGAAGACCGCACCAAGGCAGGCACTTAGACTCCACCACGTGGAGTCTGTTTACTGGCGCTAACAGAAAGGAGAGAATAGCACGGGCAGTCTTCAGGCGTGGGGAACCCCGAGCCGTGCAGCACTGAGCTGAGGAAGGCTGGCAGCGGCCCCGGCAGTGCCGCCTCTCCCCGCAGCCCGGGGGTGCTACCGGGTACCCGGCGAGGCGAGATGGGACGGGACTGGCCCGCCGCCTCAGCGACCCAACCACCTCCGCCCTGTTCGGGCAACAGCGCGGGCCGCGAGCTGCCGTCACCGAGCCGCGCCGGGAGCCCCCGCCTCTGCGCCTGCGCTGCTCGCCGACTGCTGGGGCGCGCTGCGGGGCGGCCCCGCTCCGGGCCCGTCGGCCGGCGGCGAGCGGAATGCCGGGGCACTGGGGTGAGGTTGCTGGCGGGGCACTCGGTCCACGGCCACGCTGGCGCGCGGCCCGCAAACACGGCGCCCTGAGGGGCCAGGGGAAGCCGTTGGGTGCAGGCGCCCTGAGCAAAGCCCGGCCTCCTCCTTCCCCCCGCACCCCCTGTCCCGGAGACGGGCCTCGCTGCCGCCTCTGTCGGGGCGGGCGGGTCGCGTGGGTGGCACGGCGGGCGAGGGGGAGACGGCAGAGGGGGCGCGGAGGAGGAAGCAGGGCGCGGCCTGCCTCGCGCCCGGCCGTTGTGTGCGGTGACAGTGGAAGCAGCGGCCGTTGGGGGCTGGCGACCCTGCCTCGGCCCCATTCGGGCGGGCTGGAAAGGGAGGAGGCTCGTGGTGTAGTGTAGTGCATTTCTGATCTTGGAGAAGGGAAACACTTCCGCAAACATCTTTGCAGGTCTGGTCCCAACTTCTCTGTGATACGACCTTACGTTATTAGTTCAGTAGGCTCACACATGGCACTTTGCTTCCTCAGGAAGAGTGCATTTCGGCTGGAGGGAACAGATGAAACTGGAAGATACGGGACAGGCTGTGTTTGAGGAGTGAAAGGTTGTGCTTCAGGTGTATCTTCACCGAACAGCAGGTCTAGATAGGGGATGAAGAGGTGATTGGAGGGTAATTTGGATGGAGAAAAGTGACTTGAGAGGAAACACATCTGTCTGAGAATAGAAATTGATCAAAAGTCGAACATTAAATTGAAAGTTTATTCTCTTGTGTGAAATAACTGGAATAGTTTGTAGAATGCTCTGATATGAACTCACTTTATGTGTGCTGTGTTTTTCTTACACCATGGCAAGATTTTGACAGCTGTAGGCCATATTCCTGGGCATTTTTAGGCCCAACTGCAGCTCTACATACGTGCATGCAGGATGAAGTTTGTTTTTCTGTGATTTCTCTCATAAGGTGTTTGTAATGCACCAAGTATCACATTATTCCGTATTCAACTTAAGGTTGATATTCTGCCATTGAATAACTTGCCATTGCAGACCTTTATCTGCAGGAGTCTTAAAAGGATGCAAAAATACTGGTTTGTGTTACAAGCAATAACTCTGTATAGACAGAATGAACTTGCATGCCTCTGCTATTTCAAGACAGAGCAAAGAGAAATTTTGGGGGACTGTCAAATGAGAGGGATCAAGTGGAGGAAGTGGATAAAGAATCAGAATCAGAAGGCATAGGGTAGATTCTTGTGCATACTTTTGGGGAAAAAGATACAAGTATAAAGGAAAGGTGAAATAAGTTAAAGTTGGAGTGGTCTGAGCAAGTCACTTCAAGTCAATTCAAGATGCGAGTCATACATCCTAAAGTTGAGTGTTTCGTGTAGATAGGGAGATTTCTAAATTGGTTTATACTGACAAGGATTCATTGGCTTACAGGTTTAAGAATGCGGTGAGAGTTCTTTTGATCTGCCAGTGTCAGTCTGATGTAAGAAAGCTAATTCTTAATGTAATCTCTGTGACATACATTATCATGCTTATTTGTAGACATTCTGACTTTCACATGCACAGATATTTAGGAAAAACAAAGATTGCTGGAAATTACCATTGTCATTTTAAAATTTTCTTTTCCATTCCATTGAATGTACTTATATGTATGTATTGGAGTTGCTGAAAAATCTAAGTGAAAAGTTATCTCTATTTCATACAAGTATTGCTGTAATTGTAAACAAAATCATACATTTTTCATAAGTTGTTAATGCCACATTCCAGTCTCTTCTAAGTGTTCTGCTTTGTTTCTGATTTGACTGTTCAAGTTTTGTTATGGTATAATAATTAGACTGGTTAGTGTGTAGCTAAACTCTTACACTAAAAAAAAAAATAGAGGAAGTAGTCATTCATAAAACACACAAATGTAACTCTCTAAAATATTTTTAGCAGAGACTCTACAAGTGAATGAGAACTTCTTTCTACGGAACTGAGGTGGAACTTCACCATGGGTCAACAAATTTCAAACCACACACAAACTGTAATAAACAAGTTGCCAGAAAAAGTGGCAAAGCATGCCTCCTTGGTTCAAGAAAGTGGTTTCCTAACATATGAAGAGTTTCTGGGAAGAGTAGCTGAACTTAATGATGTGTAAGCTTTACTTTGTTTCCTCCTTTTTTCATGTTTTACAGAAACCTTGTATGCAATATATTCTCCTGTGCAGGCTACGCCAGAAGTGGCCAAGCCACAGCTGGCTATCTGATTTTGAAATGTTTCCTTCAGTTCTTAAAGTTTTTATAATGGTTGTAATTACACTTCAAAACCAAAACCATTTCTCTTCCCTAAATTCACTTTCCTCCAATACTCTTCTTCCATCAGGTGTTGCTTCTCTCTTAGATGTTCACAAGAGGTAGACATTTAGCAATATCTTTTTGTTAGTGTTACCTGTCTCCTTTACTCTTCCCTCCTCCACCAGCCACCTAAAGATGCAATGCTGCTTCCTCTCTGCCCACCGCTTTTGCTAGGAAGTAGCAATACCAGCCCTATAAAGACAGTACAGCTGCACTCGGAAGGTAGTGTACAGAACAAACTGTTTGTGATCGTCTCTCCCATTTTGGTGGACATGCAATGCTGTTCCTCGTTAAGATGAGATGTGCCTTACTATGTTAAACCAGTGACCAAAATAATCCCAAACCAAAGCCTGCATAAATAAGATTTTTCGTAACCTGCCTTTTGTTTGACAAACTCAGACAGTAAAAAGAAATTAAAAAAAAAGCAGAGTTGTCATATAAAATGATAGAAAGTGGAAAAGTACATGCTGAAAAGGTGCTTTGTAGTATGTGGCTTTTGGTAGTGTGTGATATTTAACTATAATGTGAATTTGTATTCAGTTTAGAAATTTTCTTGTACAGTGTCATACTTTTATGAATGACCTTCAAGGATAGATGGCTGTATTCTGGGTAGACACATAAATAGATTTTGAAGAACATTACTTCATGTTTTGCCTGAGAATCTAAGCATATCTAGGTATAACTCAAAAATATCATTGTTATTCAATTATTTTTTTTAATTCCTTTACAGTGTTTACTTCAGCCTGAATGTAACATAGCTTGTTCTGATCGTTACGGAGTAGACCTTTGTGTTTGTGTTCCATTAAAAAAAAAAATATAAAAGCCCCAAAAGTCTCAGGGGCACCTGAAGCTTTCACCTGACTGCTTCATTAGTAATATATACCAACAAAAATACACCTCATCTGCATCTGTTGGTGCTTGTATGGTTTTTTTACATATGTGGTAAGGAAATAACCTTTTTAGATTGGACCACAGGATTGTATGATTACTGTAATAAACAGAGAAAGTATATATAAATTAAAATGTCTATAAAGGGCATTTGCTTGCTGATGCTGATCAGCACATCATTTTCTGAAATTTACTGTGCAATTTAAAGTGAAATGGACTGTGTATTTTATATTTAATTGCATGCTAAGAAGGTCTTTACTCTTTAATTTCATGTCTCTGGGCAGTATTGATAAAATCTCTTTAACGATAAAGAGCACATAGGTGAACAAAAATAATACCACAGTGGCTGAGGTTGCTGATCTTTGCATGTCTAGCACGTGATGTAAAACTGATGCTTCTTTATTTCAGTACTGCAAAATTGGCTTCTAGACAAGACAAACATCTGTTATTTGAAGTGCAACCTGGTTCTGATTCTTCTGCTTTCTGGAAGGTGGTCGTTCGGATAATATGTACTAAAGTAAGATTGTTGAAAATTTTTATTTGGTGGGGGTTTTGTGTAGAGGTATTTGAGGACTGTCACTTCTACTGGTAAACGCCAACACCTGCTACATACATTTTTAGTATATATTTTGATACAGATGATATATTCAAGGATACTATTTGAGATAAATTAAGTCTAAATTCTAACTTTCTGCAAAAAGCAGATTAACAAAAACATTTTCATAACTAAATTTAAAGGATTTATATCTTCCAGTGGAGCATTTATAGCCCATTAGTTATAAATTCAGACGATTTGTGAAGTCCAGTCATGGTAATCAAATAGTCAAACAAACTGGGAACTATGTAGTTTGATAGTAGTAGTAGTTAGTAAGCAATTCCGAGCATTATTAGTTGAGCTAGTGTAACTATATATATTCTGATTCCTTAGAAAACCAATCTGAAAGTTAAATGTTTATTTGGTCTTAGTTTTAAGACCATAACAAAACCTACTACTAAGTTTGCTCTTTCTAATGAGGAAAGTAACATCAAGTAACATCCTTAAATGGTCCTGAATCCACTGAGCAATCTTAGCATGCAGTTTCAGCCAAACGAACTCTTGAACTTTGTTTGAAAGTAACAGTTTGTATTTTTCTGTTTGCTCTTAGTTTGAAGGGAATGATTATTCTGTTATTTGTTCTAAGTTTAGCCCAGATTTTTAGGCATTTTAGGCACTCACAACTTAATCAATTTGAGTACTGATGGTAATTGTCTTGTCCTAAAAATATAATCCTAACTGTGGTATTCCTCATGATGAAACAGCTGTGTTTGTAGGTCTTAACTCTGACTGAAGAAAACTGCTATTTGCTAACATAGTGATGGATGTTTGGGAAAGTGGCTGCTGCCATGAGAATTGCAGTGTATTAAAAGAATTCTGAGCAATGTCAAGTAAAAATCTGATATGTAATTGTAAACAATTCTTATATCTTAAGATAAATAAAACAAGTGGCATCGTGGAAGCTTCCAGAATCTTGAACTTGTATCAGTTCATTCAACTTTATAAAGACATCACCAGTCAAGCAGGAGGAGTTCTTGCACAGAGTGGTACTTCTGAAGAAGCTGCTGAGAGTTTGATGTCTGTGTCATCTTGTCAGGCCAGTTTGTGGATGGGAAGGTATTTTGATATACTCTAGCATTTGACTACAGTTACAACATAAATATTTTGGAAGCTGTGTGTAAAACCTGAACTACAAACACCTAATGATCAAAACTGCATGCTCTTGGTGGGTACAGACTTTGTATCATCACAAACAGGAATAGCACACCTTCTCTTGTACCAAGAGAGCTGTAATGTACTTAGGTGAAATTCTGTTGGTGCTACCATACCTTACCTTCAGAACAATTGTTTTAATGATCAGTTCTAAACATGGTATATGTTGAATCTCCTGAATAAGGAAACGGGAGGAAATGGAATCAGCTGCAGCTACAAATCTAGAGGTTTTGACAGTGTTTGTTTAAACAGATTTTGTTATTGTTCCACTTGAACTTTCTCTTCCTCTTTTACATTTTGGCACGTGAAAGTTCCCATCTGTTGCCACTAGAAACTCATCAATTATAGTAATAATTTAACTTGTACAACTGGAAAAATGTGAATCGTCTCACACATGTTGACATCCTGCTTTGTTAACTAAAGGAAAAGCAAAATACTGAGGTCAACACCTGCAGTAACTTCAGTTCAAACTGAATGTAACAGCAAGAAGCTTGTCACTCCCTATGTGGAAATATTGCTACCAGTAATTCCTTACTTTTAACTTTCTGAATTAGTTCAGAGTTCTGACTCAATTTTAAGTGAGGTAGAGATAGGTTTTACAAGAAAAAGTAGTAAATGGTATAGTTCTCTATATCAACCAGTAAAAAGCTGGTAGCCAGATATTTTAACAAAATAAGTTGCTGAGCTTGTTAACTGTCTTTAGAATGTCACGCTCCAGCTGTTAAAATGAGAAGGGTGTCAGGTATGTTGTCATTCTACAGATAGAGCCCACTAGGTCAGTGGATTGCAGAATGTGTTCTTTTCATTTAATTTCCTGTTTCTCTTGTTTGGGAACAAATAATCTTAAATTATTGGCTGTTTTGAGTTAATAAAATGCTAGAATTAGGTAGCAAATTGTGGACATGTTTGGGAAAGTATATTTTCCAGCTCTTTCTCAAAGATACGTGGTTATACTAGAACATACGTATATCTGGAAATGGCCTTTTACTTCAAACAAACAAACCAACAAAAAAAAACCTCAGATGCTTATGCAAAACAACTTCATATATTGCTAAAGTCAGTAAGTAGATATAAGGTTCCCTAGGTGATTTTCAATTTTCAGACTTTGAGATGGGGGAGATGAGCATCCTTCGTGCTTGTAAACTTCATTGCTTGAGGTAGTATTAGTGACAAATAACAAAAAAAAAACAGTATACTTTTTTGAATATGCTGGTAATATGCTGGAATTTAGTGAGTTTGTATCTTATCCAAGTTTTTCAGGTCATTAAGGAAAATACAGGCTGAAGCACCTTCAAGTATTTTACAGCGAGGAAATCTTATGTTTATTTTTCCGTGATATCCTCCCATTTGCCCAAATTCTTCTCACCTTTAGATATTTTTCAGCTCTGCAAGAGCTACCCATCACTGTCCAAAAATAGCAAATTCATTCTTCTTCTTATCTTAACTTCTTCCACTGGACTAATACTCCATTTTTCTAGAACATCCACTTCCTATTCAGAGCATTCCAAAATACCATAGAATCATAGAATAGTTTGGGTTGATCTTTAAAGGTCATTTAGTTCAACCCCTGTGCAAGAAGCAGGGACATCTCCAACCAGATCAGGTTGCTCAGAGCCCCGTCCGACCTAGCCCTGAATGTTTCCAGGGATGGGGCTTCCACCACCTCTGTAGGTAACCTGTTCCAGTGTTCCACCACCCTCATTGTAAAATTTTTTTTCCTTCTATTTTAAAACCATTACCTCTTGTCCTATCGGAACAGGCCCTTCTAAAGAGTTTCTCCTCATCTTTCTTATAAGCCCCCTTTAGGTACTAGAAGGCCACTGGGCCTTCTCTTCTCCAGGCTGAACAGCCCCAACTCTCTCAGCCTCTCCTCATAGGAGAGGTGCTCCAGCCCTCTGATCAACTACGTAACCCTTCTCTGGACTCACTCCAACGTGTCCATGTCCTTATGTTGGGGGCTTCAGAGCTGGTGTTACATGCTTTCTGAGAATGAAGGGACAAGCATTTCATTAGTTTGTCACTCTTGTATTTTACCGTTTCTTCAGAAACTTAGTCCTATGGCTAAATCTTAGGTTCCAGAAACTTTATAAATAGGGCATCCATTTTAAGTATAATTGCTTGTGTATACACCAGCAAATGTAAAAAAAATGAAATGTTATCAAAGGTTAATACTCAGAGTTGCATGGGGATGGGAAATGAAAGGGAGCAAGTCCAAAGAACATAGGAAGCTAATGAAAAGATAGGGTTTTTGGAAATTGTTGTCTTCACTGTATGCAAATCACCATCTCTAATTCTGAAAAAAAAAATCTCCTAGCATTGTAAAGTAATTTCTCAAAAAGCAAATTGAAAAGGAAACCCCAGCTACTGAAGAAGAAAACAAAAACATGTTGATTGCTGTCCATTAACTGGCTAATCTGTACCGTTAAAAAAATTACTCTGTATTTGACAAGTTCCCAAGATACCTATGCAAAAGCTGTCTGGTCAATAGTTGTTAAGGTGGATTGTCTTTCTTGAAATGCCATTCTTTCTAGAATGCTCTCTCTGTGTCCCAAGTCACAGAAGGGATTTCCAAGTCAGGATTTTTGGAAAACCTAAAAATTTCAGGACACCTACTTGGCTGTCTTGGAAAAGAGCCATGATTATAAAATAGGGAACTTTACATGTTCTGACCGAAAAGCATTAGGTCAGTGAAAGCTGAAGATTCTCTGCACCTTTTCATGCTTGAGAAGTCTCAATAATGCAAATATTTGAGATACTACTGTTAGGAACTTTAGATACAGAGATCTGTTGTTTTAGGAAAAAAAAAAATGAAGACAAAAATGAAGATAAAATGAAAATATCTGTCCTGGGGAGTGATCTAATTTTTAAACTTCCCCTTCCACAACAGGAACATCTAGAAACTTAACTGGAAAAGCTGTGGTAACAGTCAAATTGAGAGTCCTAATTTGAAGGAACAGTCATGAGGAGTATAGTGCAAGCTAAAACCAGCCTTTTCAATCTAATGAGCAGTTCAGCTCTTGGCATTTTGGTGGCATGTGAAATTAGTGAACATGCATTCTAGTAGTGATCTACATGCATGTTTTTATCTAGGGTATAAGCCAGTACACAGAAATTTGACAAAGTTCGTTATTAAATAATTCAGCCTGACACTGTGAAAGAAAGACAGAGTCTTCTCCTGCCTCTAATGTAAACAGTGTTTCTGTTCTTTTGCCCAGTCATGTGATATGTAACAGTTACAACTTCTCAGACTTGCTTGTTGATATGAAAAAGGATTGACAAAACCCTTTGCAACACCAAAAGCACCACATGACACAAAAAATAAATGCATGTTCTAACTTAGTTTAGTTCATTTACTGCTGTTCGTTGGTAGCTTGAGGCTATGTCTGTTGACATAGGCTGGGATGATGTAACTAGTCTATTCACAAAATTATCCTTGCAGATAAGCAAGGAACTTGTTCTTTTCTGTCCATCGCTAATTATGAAAAATGTAGTAACTAGTGTAGTTACTAGGGCATAAATAGAAAACTTATTAGTTATCTGGGAGAAAATACTATCTTCTGTTCCGCAGGGTTAAACAGTTGACAGATGAAGAGGAATGTTGCATCTGCATGGATGGGCGTGCTGATTTAATCTTGCCGTGTGCTCACAGTTTCTGCCAGAAATGCATTGATAAATGGTAATACATATTAAAGGATATTCATTATTTTATAGCATGTACTGGTTATCTGACATGTTTCAGTTTGGTCTGACAGATTCCCTAGTTCCCCTATAATTTAATGTTTGAAGATATTTGCAAGCTAATGTACATAGATACATAACAAGCTTGAGTAAAATCAGACTTCAGCAGAAGGAAAGAAGGATTTCAGAATTTGTAAACATCTTATGCAGAATTTCATTTTGGAAAAAGATGTGAAAGTGCTTTTCAACATTTGTTTTGTAATTTCTTATCTCTTTTTATTATTGTAAAACTAAATTATTGTATTCTTGCTCAAAAACTAGAGAAGACGGTGTGTGCTGATGCTGGCGTGTTGTGCTTTACAAAATCTCATTAAAAGCCGCTTTTTAAGAAAAAAAAATAGTTTGTAAGAGTATGCAAATACAAAGGCAAGTTGGACTGTCTTATCACTTATTTGGGAAATAATTATTAGAGGGATTTTTTTCCATATATTAGGCTTTTACTTGAGATAAATAGCGTACAATTTACTAATTTAAATATATCAGACTTTTCCAGGAAAATATTTATTCTTAATAGTGACACCTTCAAATTTATGTATAATGTGTATTTTAAGATATCATATTTTCATAGTAAACTCAACAGCTCTTCAGCTGGGTTTGTCTGATACACCAGTTGATGGAAAACTAAGAGAGAAAAATTGCTTTGTGGAGGAGCGTAGCTCTTGTCTGACCATGCAGGAGACCTACAATGTGTAGGCAAGTGTTCTGGCAGTCTAGCTTTTTTTTAACTAGTTAATGAAAATTATTTTACATTTAAGTCATAGAATTTGTGCATAAGAATTTGTTTTGTGGCTTTTACTATGTTACTCTTATAACACCATACTCCCAGAGGGGAAAAAAAAAGGTAGTGAAAATTGCTGAATCTCTCTTTTCCGGGAAAATATTTTAACATCTGTCCTCAATACAGAGCTTAGTTTAGTGACTGTGGTGGAGAGTGGATTATATTCTACTTTGGCTAATGAATCAGCTGAACCCTTAACTAAGTTCTGGTTATACCATTCTTTTTTTGGTATTCCGTTTTTAAGGTTCATCTCTTCTTAACCTTGGCATACAACAGTGTCTCCCAGCTCTAAAGCAAGGTTCAGGACTCCTAAGTTAGTTGGTGGAGGAGGATGGGACCCTGAGGGACCGATTCTGAACTTCAGTGGGCTGAATGATGCAGGAAAAGGGTTCCTTTTTATATAGGAAGCTTATGGGGACTGGTTTCTGAAGTACCTCAGCTGAATATCTAAAGATGGACAGAATTAATTTAGACCATGGATTTAAATTTAAACTTTATGGACAGGTAGCTAGATGTATTCTGTTTAACCTGACCAAACTTGATTATGAGGAACCTGACTCCAAATTTATTCCTCAAAGAATGGAGCTACATTCAAAATTGTTGGCCTGTCTTCCTCACAAAGAAGCAGCTTTTAAGCAAATATAAAATATATAGGTGGCCTACTCCAGTTAATCTGATCTTTCTTAAGGTTCTCACTGGGTTGGGGTTTTTTTTGTTTGTTTGGGGGCTCTTTTGGCTTTTTTTGCACCATCAATGAAAAGTACTCATTTCTCTGGCTTCCTAACAGGAGCGATCGTCACAGAAGCTGTCCTGTCTGCCGTCGGCAAGTGACTGGAGCAAGTGATTCTTGGGTGGTCTCAGATGCACCTACAGAAGATGATATCGCTACTTATATACTTAACATGGTGGATGAGGCGGGCCAGCCTCACAGACCCTGACACTGGTCAACAAGCTGATAATAGCAGAAACACTTGAAGCTTTTGTTTTCATGAACATCTGGTTTTACTTCTTGTTGCTGTTCTTCCACAGTCTGTCTTTTACTTCTCTTCTTGTCTGCTGTAAATCTACACTTTTTTTTAAAACACAGGGTATATGACAGTGTTAATTATTAATCTGTACTTTCAGTAAACTCTTTGATCATTAACAAAGTTTATTTTAACAACAACTTTTGATAATTAATTAACAGTTCAACTACTAGATGAAGCAGTTTATAACAGCACAACTACAACTAACTGCTCTTTGAACATCACAGTGTATTGCTACAGAAGATCAATCATGTCAGATGGCCTGACCTCACAGTTTTTATCCTTAAAAGCAGTCTCTTTCAGTTTCATGACAAATGTGAATAAAGATGAATGAGTTGGCACTAGTGATTAGTAATCTGAAATTTTACTGCTTTACTTGAAGGTGTCCCACAGCCTGTTCTTCAGTAGCCTGTTATTGCTGCTTTTAGTGCTTAGAGATACTGATTTCAATCTGATCTGTTATGAGTTTTAGTATTAATTATTTAAAAACTCTTTTGGAGAGTATAGACAGCTCTGTAAATGTACTTGTGCACTTCTCTTTATTCTTCTGACAAGATTATCTCTTAGAATAATTTTTTAAATACTATATTTAGCATAGTCTTATTAGCTTGAAAACATTAAACAGTTTCATACACAATCCTAAAAAAAAGTAAATCAGTTTCTTTATGATTTTCTGATCAAGAGCAGCCAAAATTATTAGGCATATCTGAAGATAATTACTTTATTTGAATTAGCAGTTAAGGTGTAGTTTAGTCTGATGCTGTGATTTTTATCTGCTTGAGTTTTTGAAGTGATGAAGTCAGAGTTATAAGGCATACTAAGACAAGGTGATAATCTAAGTAAGGGTGCTCTGCATTATATCTACAAGTGCAATATGCTTTTATGTAGCAGACAGAAACTAATAGTAATATTGCTTGCAGTGAGATGTGCTTGTGACATCTTGGGAAAAGGGATATCACAGCTGGAGTGCAAAGTGTATTTCTGTATCTAGCAGAGTAAAATTAACTTTAAAGAGCTGAGTTTAGACAGCCTAAAATAAATTACTAGTATTCAGGAAACCCATCTTAAGCCTCTTTTGCATAAATAGTGTTATGGAAATCAACTGCTACTATAGAGAATGAATTAATTAGTTATTTAATATATATTAAGAAATACTACTCTTATAACTTGAGGCTATTGAGTGAGAAATACTCAAGTGTGGCATTTGAGGGAATATCAACAGAAATCTTGCTTTCTGTAAGACTGCCTTTTTAATTGCCATACTTGTTAAAATTTGATGATGCCATAAGGTTAAGGCCTTTTATCACAGACGGGTTCTGAACTAAAAGACGTGTGCACATGTACATATGCACATTTAGATTATTTTTCTTAATTGACTACAAAATAATTTAATTGCATTGGGGACCAAATCTTGGGAATTTCTCTATTATACTTCTCTGTGTTAAGGCATGTGCATAGCATATAGCACCCATTTGAGCTTGGCTTATGTCAAATGTATCAGACACTAAGACAGATAAGCAACGTACTCTTCTTGTGAGTGTCATCTAAAAGCCACTATGACTTAGTATATAATTCTGTATTTAACTATTTAAAAATCCATTTATGAATGTTTATAGCTTAGGACTAATATTTTCCCTGTGTTAATCCTTTGATATCAATGAGATATTATTCAGAAAATTTATGGACTGTTTGGTTGCAGAAAGGCAGTTATTTGGGATGAAAATTGTTAATTGTCAGGGATTTTTCCACTAAAATACTTGTGAATATTCCTAATCACACACCAGTTTGCTTTCTTTTTGCTTTTTGAGCTTGCATTAGTCCATGTTCAGAACTTTAAAATAACCTTTGAATTTTTTAAACTTTTTATATCACTGGAACAGAAAGAGCATCTAAAAGCTTCAAGCTAACTTTATTTTTCAAGTATTTCAAGAATTCTGAACAGAGATTTTATAAGTTGACTTTCTGCTGAGAACTTAAATGAACTTCTTAAAATGTAATTTTGTAATGATGCAAACAGGTTGTTAATTGCGGCGTAATAACACTTGCAATTACAGAATAAACTAATGCAAAAATTATTTAAGTAGTAAAAACGTAAACTCTGCGTTCTGTACAGCTTTTTAAAATTAAGTTGCTGTAATTCACACTGCTGTAATGTAGGTACTGTAATGTGTGCCTTGTAAAATATATGTACTGTATGTTACATGAAATAACACTGAAAAACTAGTAATTTGGTTCTGGTTGGTATTACCTAGTCTGAAATGCTACATTTAGGAAACAATTCATGTGAGCAGGGATGTGGCAATGGGTTCTAGAAGCTAGACCTTGAAAATGTGAATTACTATGAATAGCTGTTGGTGGGGGGCATTAGAAGAAACTAAATTTTCTTGTGTTATGTGAAGATTTCTTACAGGTTTAACATTAAATTGTAATTTAAACATTATAGATGATTGTATTAACAGATGGGGACATTCCAGTATATTAAAATTTGTGTATGAATTGTGCAATAAAGTTATTTTGGAAGAAATGTCAAAGTTCTTTTAAGCTTAAGGAATCTCTTGGCTTTAATACCACAAGAATCTGAAGACTGAATTTTAATCTAAATACAATTCCATTGTACAGTTAGTGTGCTTAAAATTATGCCATTATGAGTCAGATGTCTCTTAAACTTTGAAGTGGGATATTAACAAGGTAGCTCAAACGCAGCTCTGAAAAAGACACTGATTCTTCTAGTTTTGTCAAAACAAATAAATTGAAACATTCTGCAGAGATGGAAAAAAGTTAAACAACTCTACTTATTAAAAGGATAGTGTTGAGGAGCAGGTTTCTTTGGGGAAAGGACTATTATTCTTATTATTTCCTTCCAGAGAAGTGTGATTTTCTTTTTCCCCCAAGTTATTCCATCATGTTTCTGATAGTATTTTAAAGCTTAAGAATGCTAAGGTTTGGAGTATTCTTTCTTGTCCAATTTTTTTTCATGGTTTTTATTAAGAATTGAAATATATAATTAATGTAGCTATTTCGTCTGTCTAGTTCCTTGGTTTATCTGTTTGGGTCTTTTGAAACCATGTGAGAAATGGGAGAGGGATTCATTAGTGACCAGGAAGTTAAAATTTGAAAACTTGCCAGCTGACAGACACACCAGGAGGTAGGTGTACTTGAGGAATTAACAAATGTTTATGTTTACACACCATATTAATGTAATGTGCATATTTATTTTTTTTTAGTGGGAAATGGCATATTTAACTCGTATCTTTCCTTTAAAGAGAATTCTGTATATAATTACTAAGGTTTTCTAACCCATACTCATTCCAATTCTGGAAACGCAAGGCAACCAGTGAAATCTCTGTGCTATAGGTTTGCAACTGAACTGTTACTTTCCACCCCTGCGTAGCTGTATGCGCCAAATGCATTATTTTTAGAAGGAACATCTTGGCTATGGTTCTTTGTAATTTATGTCTCACTGAATCCTGGAACAGTAGCCTCCTCAGGAGCCTTACAGATGCTTGCTATAACTGGGAGCTGTATGTTAACCTATCTGGCCTTGATTCTTGACACCTCACATCATAGATATTCTTTAATTTTTTATCTACTAAGTGCACATACTCTGTGATGGGAGTAATTATCTTGTGACTAATATTGTAACAATTAATTTGTTTCTTTGTGTTTTTCTCTGTTGTTAAACCACTTTTGAAGATAACTTTCCATAAGGTTTTATTCTCACCTATTTTAAGCGTGTGAACGGAATTCTGCTTCCTTCTAAGGGTGTCTTAAAAATTAGTAATTGAAAAACTGATTTATTTTTAATTTTCATTTCTTTAGCTGTTTGGTTCGAAGGCCTAGAATTTATCATACAGCAACATACTCTTAAGACTGAATATTCTTTTCCTGTTGCTGTGTGTAGCTGAAATTAACCTGAATGGGACAGTGTTATTTTCCAGTAACCAGTGTTTACGATCACCAGATAACTCATTTTGCTGTGAACTGTTCTAGCCATGTTCTAGACAATACTTTTGTATCTGAGCTGTCAAGATGCTAATTAGCAGTCGATTGCTTTCCTATCACTTACCTCACTATCCTAACTATTGGGGATAAAAATATTAAACACTGAGCGTGGGTTTTGTAGGCCTGAAATTAAATAAAACAAAACCACCAAAAAAACCACACCAATACAGTTTTGTGAACTTGGATGGAACTTTGCCCAGTGTAAGTCTGGTGGAATTGAGAATACTATCCAACAGGTAATTAAATGAGCGCTTTTCTTTGGTTCAAAGTACTTTTTAAAAATAGAAGATGTTTTTATGAATAAAGCTCAAATTAGTCAGAAAGCTGCTCTTCTGGAAGTTGATTGTATGTGGAACAAGGTAGGGTTTTGATACAAGACTATGCTTCCCTGCTAATGTGGTTCCAACCTACTTTAATAGACCTTCCAAAAATAGTTTTTATGTGAGATAGTATCTGTTAGTCGTGGTTAACAATTAATGAATTAGCAGTGTTGGTGTCTTGCTATTATATACACTATTCTCTGTGTTGCTTAACACTAATATTTAGTGCTTTGAGAGGTATGGGGGAGAACTATACATATTTCAGTTACAGTTCAATCTGTACTCTTGTGCTTAATGAGTGCTGCTTGTGTATAGAAAGATACACATTTTAATCTTAATCTAAAAGTCTTTATTACATTTCCTACTGGAGAAAGTAATTTGCCTTAAACTTTTTGCCCTCAAAAGTCATCTCAACTGTAGCAGAATGTCTATGTTGATATTAACCATTTATTTATTTCAATGTCACTTGTGTTCTTTTGTCAGATAAAGCTGGTCTGTGTACTGCTTGAATTGTTTCAGCTTGCCTGTTCTCTCCACTGTTTTTTCAGTTTCCATGCTGTGATAATCCTCAATTTTGGTTTAGTCTTCTGTACTGGTACCAGTTTAATAGCGTAGGGGTTTAGTTCTACTTAAATGTGGATATTTTGAGAAGCTATAATTTTATTGAGAGGTGCACACACACAAAAGCCCTAACCATATTCTTTTATAATTTATTTATTAGTGTAATGTTTAATGCTTCCACAATGTTTAATGCTTCATTTAACCCAGGCACAGAAAGAAAAAGCCGTTTTTACAGACATCCCTTCCCCCACCCACCTTTTTCAGACTGACATTTTTAGCTAGGCAACTAGAACAGAAAGGTTTAGCTACAAGTAAAGAACAATGATATGAGAAGATAAGGTAGCTCTGGGTGAGAAAAAAAATGTATTATACAGTAGCAGCGCATATGCTCTAAGTTTGCCAAAGTAAAATAACAGAATGGAAGAGTATCACTAGAAGTTGTTCAGGTAGATATGTTGTAAACATCAAATAAGCATAATGAACCATTTTAGGTGAAAGTACAAAATGTTCCAAGCTAACACATTTAAGGAATTCTTGAATAACATTTGAATCTTAACACCAAAAAAATTATGAGAAAATAGGATATTCTCCCATTCTGAAGAAACGCCTACGCCAATCACCACCTACAATGATGTTCTTCTAGCTCCCTTCTGTTTCCTGTTTCAGTAAAACGTAAGTGTGGTGTAACCAGGTTTGATCTCAACACTGTTGCGGCAGACAGGACGGAATCAGCAATTGCCCTGTCTTTATTTGAGTAAATGTGCACAACAGTAATTCACATGTCAGTAACAATTCAGCACTGAATCTGCCCTTCATTACCTACATATCCTAAGACTGCAAGGTCATTTTTAACAGCCATATATGTTAGAACAAAAGTGCAACCTTAAAAAAGAAAAGGAAGCTGAAGTTTTAAGACCTGAACTTGAGAATGAATAACTTTTAATTAGGCAAAATATGACCAAAAGAGATGTAGTAGTGGAAGCTTGAAAGGATGTTGGTTTGTTTCCCTAAACATAACACTATTAGCTCAATTTATCCTTAAGAGCAGCACGCAAGGAAGCACAGAAAGCAGAACTTGTGCATTACTGTCAAATTCCCAATTACTGTCCATTAACTGACTTCATATCCAGTTTTGTTTTTTTCTTTAATAAGAGCTATAGACATATTAGAACCTGATGTGTTTGAGGTAAGGAAAGCTGACAAGGTATTAAACATACACAAATTTCATATATTACAAAAACTAAATAAAAAAAAAAATCTAAGTGACAACAGCAGCATCACTAATAGCAATCTTCAGGTGAAAAAACCCAAATACAGCAATGTTTATCAGATGAAAATACTTACAATTTAAATTCTTCAAACTAAGCATGTTTATTTAGCCTGGACAGAGTTGTTTTTCCCAGGTAAATAATGTTATGTTGATAACAATTTATTAGTAAGTTGTACTAACGAAAACAAGACGCCTGCATTTTATGCAGCTAAAATGCTTGACCCACTGTTTTCAGACTTCACCCTAAGAAAATTACACTCACCAGTCCTGATAACAATTATATGAGCTGCTGAACTTTCTAACAATGAGGCCAACAGGCCTTGTTGACTAAGAACTTTGGACAATTCTATTATTACACAATTGAGCAGCACATCATGGTTTCACATGATTTTTAGCTGCACAAGGAATACAAAATCTGTCACTAGGTGAACACTGCAGACGTTAGGCTAGGTCACTGAAGAGCTAAAGTCAAGTCTCACACCACCTGTCTTCACCCGTATTTTGGATGAAGAATGTCTGCAATCACTGCAGCTCCCTATGCGTGATGCTGGCTAACTGTAATGGTGACCGGATAGCCAGAACTCTGTTCCTCTGCCTCAGTCTCCCTCGGAGCAGCCTTACTTCCAGGCTGCTTCCTAAAGGTCTTTAGGTTTAATCTCTCTTATAGGGGCTCTTATAGGTCTGCATAGCTATAGCAGGTGATGGAATTCTTCCTTCCCTTACTTTGGAGCCATTTCCCTGCAATTGCCATTCAGAAGAGCAGGTACATTTAAAAAATGCCTAAGTATTGCTTTGAACTGCCGCAACCTGAGGAGAGAGGGTATGTCTTCAATATATATATACACATTTATGCCATTAATGAGTTGCTTGGTACTGGTGATGTCACCGCTGCTACTTCTGGCTCCATTTACGATGGAAAGTGAGACCTGATCAGCTCTTGGAAAGAAAGATGTAGGTGTCCAAGCCTCAAGAAAAGGGTCTGGCCTGAGAATTACGAGTGGCATGAGACATCTGATGTAGTAAAACATGCAGGGTTCTAGGTCTGGTGAGGCTTAACTGGATACTATTCATTATTGGCTTTTTATGCATTCATTCTGAATTACTGTTCTAAGATGCCTAACCTCATTATGTAGGCTCAAGATCCTAGCTTAGGGACTACAGGCCTTCAAATTTAACATTGGACTTACAGGCATCAACATCCTCTGCTGCCCCTAGCTCAAGTCTTTTTTTGGTGTGAAACTGTATGCAGTTTCTTCAATACATAGATGCTATTATGTTATTACCTTTAATTCTTTCTGAATGAGTAGTACTGTGTCTTAAGAAGAATGATCAAGTAGAAACAAAAAGACTGAAAGTGATAAATATTCCAGTATCTGTATTTTAGTAGCCACTCCATCATAAATAAAAAGTTTAACATAATATGTTGGCATCACGGAGACGTGGTGGGATGACATATATGACTGGAGCGTCAACATGGAAGGGTATAGGCTTTTTAGAAAGGACAGGAAGGGGAGACAAGGAGGGGGTGTTGCTCTCTACGTCAGCAACCGGCTGGAGTGTGAGGAGCTCCGCCTGGGGATGGAGGAGGAGCTGACAGAGAACTTATGGGTCAAGATTAGAGGATGGGGATGGACAGGGGACGTTACGGTGGGGGTCTGTTACAGG
Source organism: Chlamydotis macqueenii (assembly GCF_036417535.1). Classification (NCBI taxonomy): domain Eukaryota; kingdom Metazoa; phylum Chordata; class Aves; order Otidiformes; family Otididae; genus Chlamydotis; species Chlamydotis macqueenii. The sequence continues at coordinate 60,545,376 of NC_141560.1, read as the reverse complement.
CTGCCTGGCCAGGAGGACAGAGCAGATGAAGCGCTCTATAGGCAGATAGGAGCAGCCTCACGGTCACAGGCCCTGGTTCTCATGGGGGACTTCAACCACCCTGACATCTGTTGGAGAGACCACACGGCAGGGCACAGGCAGTCCAGGAGGTTCCTGGAATGCGTGGACGACAACTTCCCCCTGCAGGCGATAGAGGAGCCGACAAGGAGGGGTGCCATGCTCGACCTTGTGCTCACCAACAGGGAGGGGCTGGTGGGGGATGTGAAACTAAAGGACAGCCTTGGCTGCAGCGACCATGACATGGTGGAATTCAAGATCCACGGGGCAGCAAGGAAACTACATGGCAAGCTCTCTGCCCTAGACTTCAAGAGGGCAGACTTCGGCCTCTTCAGGGACCTGATGGGCCAAGTGCCATGGGAGGCGGCCCTGGAGGGAAGAGGGGCCCAGGAAAGTTGGTCCATATTCAAGGAGCACCTCCTCCAAGCTCAGCAGAGGTGCATCCTGATGAAAAATAAGTCGGGCAAAAAGGCCAGGAGGCCCATGTGGATGAGCAAGGAGCTCCTGGACCAACTGAAAGTAAAGAAGGAAGCCTATAGAGGGTGGAAGCGGAGACAGGTAGCCTGGGAGGACTACAAAGAGGCTGTGCGAGTGGCCAGGGATAAGGTAAGGAAGGCCAAAGCCCTGGCAGAACTGAATCTGGCCAGGGATATAAAATGCAACAAGAAGAGCTTTTATAGGTACGTAGGGGACATAAGAAAGTCCAGGGAAAATGTAGGCCCCCTCCAGAAGGGAACTGGTGTCCTGGTTACCCAGGACATGGAGAAGGCTGAGGTTCTCAATGACTTTTTTGCCTCAGTCTTCACCGACAAGAGTTCCTGTCCCACCACCCAAGCTGTAGAAGATGCAAGCAGGGACTGCAAGAATGAAGAACTGCCCATTGTACTTGAAGAGCAGGTTTGGGATCATCTGAGGAACCTAAAGGTGCACAAGTCCACGGGACCTGATGAGATCCATCCACGGGTCCTGAGGGAACTGGCAGATGAAGTTGCCAAGCCACTGCCTATCGTATTTGAGAAGTCATGGCGGTCTGGTGAGGTCCCCGATGACTGGAAGAGAGGGAACATAACGCCAATTTTTAAAAAGGGGAATAAGGAAGACCCGAGTAACTACAGGCCGGTCAGCCTCACCTCTGTGCCTGGCAAGGTCATGGAGCAGATTCTCCAGGAAACCATGCTAAGGCACATGGAGAGCAAGGAGGTGGTTGGTGACAGCCAACATGGCTTCACCAAGGGCAGATCGTGCTTGACCAATTTGGTGGCCTTCTATGACAGGGTGACGGCATCGGTGGACAAGGGACGAGCAACAGACATCATGTCCATGTGGAGACCGGTCACGAGTGAGATCCCTCAGGGGTCCGTGCTGGGCCCGGCCCTGTTCAACATCTTTGTCAGTGACATGGACAGTGGGATAGAGTGCACCCTCAGCAAGTTCGCCGACGACACCAAGTTGTGTGGTGCTGTCGACACACTGGAAGGGAGGGATGCCATCCAGAGGGAACTTGACAGGCTGGAGAGGTGGGCCCGTGCCAACCTCATGAAGTTCAACCAGGCCAAGTGCAAGGTCCTGCACCTGGGTCATGGCAATCCCAGGCACAAATACAGGCTGGGCAGGGAATGGATTGAGAGCAGCCCTGAGGAGAAGGACTTGGGAGCGATGGTGGATGAGAAGCTCAACATGAGCCGGCAATGCACCCTTGCGGCCCAGAAGGCCAACCGCATCCTGGGCTGCATCAAGAGGAGTGTGGCCAGCAGGTCGAGGGAGGTGATTCTCCCCCTCTACTCTGCCCTGGTGAGACCCCACCTGGAGTACTGTGTCCAGTTCTGGAGCCCCCAACACAAGAAGGACGTGGACCAGTTGGAGAAGGTCCAGAGGAGGGCCACAAAGATGATAAAAGGGCTGGAGCACCTCTCCTATGAGGACAGGCTGAGAGAGTTGGGGCTGTTCAGCCTGGAGAAGAGGAGGCTCCAGGGAGACCTGATAGCGATCTTTCAGTACCTCAAGGGGGCCTATCAGAAAGATGGGGAAAGGCTGTTCAGTAGGGCCTGTTGCAATAGGACGAGGGGTAATGGTTTTAAAATAGAGGGAGGTAGATTTAGATTAGAAATTAGGAAAAAAATTTTTATGATGCGAGTTATAGAACACTGGAACAGGTTGCCCAGAAAGGTGGTGGAGGCCCCATCCCTGGAAACGTTCAAGGCCAGGCTGGATGAGGCTCTGAGCAACCTGATCTAGTCAGGGATGTCCCTGCTCCTTGCAGGGGGGTTGGACTAGCTGCCCTTTGAAGGTCCCTTCCAACCCTAATGATTCTATGATTCCATGATTCGAAATTACATATTTCAAGTGGGCTAGCTTCTGTATAAATAGACACTTCGACTTCTCATTCAACTCTAATTGAGTAAGTACAAATGAACACAAATGCGTAAAAATATGTCAGAAGTAGGACCAAAACCCAAGTCTAAAGTTTCTACAGCTGATTCATAAGAACATTTCCTTTGTTCAAGTAAAAAATTTCTCTTTACATGCAACCAAAATTATCTGCAAAAATTTCAAAGTAATTTGAACTGCCATATCCATATATTCCCATTACAAAGCAGTAAAAAAGTGTTCTCAACTTTGAAGGCAAAGTTTTCATGATGTAATTAGACTTATTATTACAATGTACAATAGTGATTATTTTGACACCATGTTTTCTATTTACTAGATTTAAAAGCATTAATCTGCTGTTCTTCACAGACATCCTACATGACAACAGGAAGTAATTAATTAGTCATTAAACAAGATTTCCAGATTTTGATTTTTCTTGGTTTCCAGTATAACTGCTGAAACATTAAGATAAAAACTGTGTCAGAAGACTTTCCAGAATGAAAGAGTAGCCTCAAAATTATTCACCCCATACAACCTGCTGATGAATAAAGGGTTAAACTTACAAGTGCTAAATGCCATGATAGCTACTGAGACTAGCAGGACAAAAACAGGTGCATGATTACTTTCAGCATCTGCCATATCCTAAGGTGCATATCACAGATCTGCTATGAATATTCTCTGTTGTTTTCCAAGCTACAATATAGTGCACAGTTAAGACAGTGTGAAAGAAATATTACATGATCCTGAGTTTGCATTTAATATTTACAGCAATCTTACAAAGCCTAATGTTTGTAGAAACTGAAAATGTTTGCAATGAGAATAATGCAATAAAAGATAACAGTATATTCTCCATAGATATATTTTTCTCTGGTTCAGTTATGTCTTGGTAGCATCAACGACAGATGATTCAACATTAATTAGCATTTTATCCTGCTGAGAAGTGAAATGTTCTGGTTTCTTTGAGTTTGCTGCTACTTTGACAGAGTAGAAATCTCTTCAGTTCTCATAACATCAGACAGGAAACTAAGTTCATTGCACAGTGTCTCGTACCTGAAGGCCATCCGGATCTGTGCAACATTTGTCTTTCGAATGTCGTTTCCCTCAGGCCCTTCTTTGCAGTAATTCACCCCTAAGAATTTCTGCTTTTCCTGTGAATGGGATTAAACATAAAAAGGAAGAAGTCATTTCAACTGCTTTGACTTATTGTATAACAGAGTATTTGTTAGCTGAATGACTCCAGTGCAAGGGAAAAGAGCAGCTTCAACCAGCTGGCCATTGAACTTTACCTCAGAGTCTTAACCAGCTTTAGAGATTTTAAGGCCAAAGTTTCTAGATATAATTACTCAGCAGCACACTCAGTCTGGCTTGCTAAACCCTTTGCACTAGTGTTCAATCTTCACTACTATGTTTTTCGTGTGAGAAGTCAAAAAGATGTTTAGGGTTTTTTTTTGTAGTTAAAACAAATGTTACACAAGAGGAAAATTAGTAGTTGTCACTAGAGAATATTGGAAGAAAAAACAGAATATATTTGTAAAGCCACTTCACATACCAGCTCCTTCAGAGAAATGTTGGAAAGTGACATAGAGGATGCTCTAAAATAAGTCCTAGAGAAAGCCATGGTTTTATAGCATTTTAAAATAAAAGGAGACTTAATCTAATCTGACAGCCTATCCAAACCAGAGTATTTTCTTTAGTACTCCCTTCTAAACAAAAACATGTCTTGCTTATGACAAGCAGTTTGTTTTTACTCAATGCAAGATATGATTTATAAAATTACTAGCAAAGGGATGTCACTCAAATAAAGGTTTGGGAGTGGAGGCAGAATTGAGTATAAACAGGTACCTGGTCCCTCTGCATGTTTTGGGAATTCCAAAACAAAGCTAATGAGGAAAAAATATAACATTAAAACTTTTTTTTAAATGTAAGGCTGCATAGCAGATAGTTTGTGAATATTTCTGGAAAAAAGGATAGGGATGTGCACAAATGTATCACATAAGCACCTACTGTTCAATTTTCAGACTACTGACTTCTCAGTTCCTACTTGCCCTAATATTCACAAAAGATATTTTTTTCAGCCATAATTACCTTATCTGACAATCCACTCTGTAGTACGCTGTTTCTTGCTATTTCACATAAGTCACAGGTACTTAGTTTCCACACCTGGGCTGCAATAGCATATTCTTCCATGAGAGCTTCCTGTATCACCAAAATACATTTAATATTAAATTACATGTAAGAAAGATGTAAATAGGGATATGTACTCATTACTAATTAAGGAAATGAAACATGCTCTTTAGATAGCTGTGAAAAATTAGAGACTTTAACATCACAATTACTAATGAGCAGAATTGTTTATTTCAAATTTCCCAAGGGTGACTGTTAAATAATTAATAGGCACTGAGTATCCAGTTATCTTAGCCTAAGAAATTGCAACCTGCAGTCCAGATCCTTAGAGGCATTTATTAGGCAATTTTCAATGAGATTCCAGGGTATATGAACAGTTTGGATAATCTAGTCTTAAATCTTTAATGAACATGTACACAGACAGATTGCAGGGTAATTTCTCACTTCTGACCTTCCACATGAGGAGGATGGATCTGACTCTAGTGGGCTGTCACAGCAGAGGATCTTCCACACTGTGTAACTCGGCTGGTGCTGCATTACATCCACGCAGAAAGCCCCCACAGAAGCTCTCTGTCTTTTGTAGCAAAGACATGTCATGAGCCAGAAGCAAGCCTGGGTGAAGCACACCAGAGCTCAGCTTGTCCTCAGAACACAGACAATTGAGCAATGTACAGACCGCTCTAAGGCACAGCATGACTCAAGTCAGTGCAAACCACAAACTGGGGCATCAAAACCAGTGACCAGGCATTTCTATCCTGCCAGGCCACCCAAGGGCAAGAATCAGTTTCAGTTCACTGAGCAAACAGCTTATACATCATCTTCAGAGATTCCACATGGTGGTTTTGTAATGTACTTCCCCAGATTTATTAGTAAGGAAACTGGACTTTCCTGGCACTCTAGAGGATTGTTTATGAAGGCTCAAACCTCCCTTCAGCCTCATCCTTCATTTTATACTTCAACAGCCAACACTGGAGAGGCAAGAGTACAAAAGAAACATAATTAGGAAATTGGACATTTCCCTCTCAAACCTAACAGTGAGTAGTAGACTGAGAATGAGGAAGAATAATTAATGAAGTGACTCAAAGACATGGAACTTTATATCCTAAGCAATGATATAAAATAGCTTTCAGGGCATTCTGGGCCTATGTGGTGCTGTTGCCAAATTCAAAGATAAGTGCTTTCTGCAATTCTTACCTTCGTATAATGAAACTGCATAGGATCATCTGTGGAAAGAGAGACATGAAGTCCCTTATGTAGAAATTCCCGTAGTGGATTTTTTGAGTACTCCAGGAACAGGCTATTGTTACTAAGCGGAGACATAGCAATAGGTATTTGTGCAAGATAATAAAGATACTGGAGGACAGGACTCTGCAAAGCAAAACACAATCAGCTTTTAATGGTACTATGGGATAATGAAAAAAAAGAAGGATTTCCCTTGTATAATATGGAAACAGCATTACAGAAGAAGGACTAAGATAAAAAAAATTTAGGTTGACACTAAACTCTGACTTATTTAAAAAATATTTTGAAGTCTGAATTTTAAATGCTACTTATCTTCATGAGAATAATTTACATTCTCCCTCATATATGTCATCTTTTCTTTAAAAATATGGTGACTAGCATTACTGTAGATTAGCAAGTGTATTTAAGTAAGGGCTCTGCAATTGATACTAACTGCATACCTTTCCCCAAAACCTGAAAGTCACAGATAACAGATGTGTAAGAACTTCTAAGCAATTTTTTATTGTCACAACTGTAGTCCAATAGGCAAATTTTAGGAGCAGAAGTTTTAATTTATTAGAAGTCATGTGTTGCTGTTGCACATAATAGAAATAATCTGTGGTCACCTCATCTTTATTACTATTTTTGGCTTACTAAAGCTGTGAACCTAGCAAGTATTATTATTATCTGTCTGCTATGCCAGGTTATCCCACCAGGCTAAGCAGAAGCAAGTGAAGAGGAGAATGCTTTGGTCACATACAGCCTTAGTATTACTCTGGGTCTAATTCACTCACTGGTTCTGAGCATACCATCAGACATTACTTTAGGCAAAATTTTTCTTTTTTTCTTGGATATGTTGAAAAATACAGAAATAATTTTCCAGCATTAACCAGAAAATACAACTTGGAAGAGAACTCTTTCCCAAAAATTAAAATAAAATCGGTGCAAGTCTGCCACCCATTGACCAATTGTTTTAATTACAAAACGGTGGCCTGGGATTGAGTTGTGCTTATATGCCAGGAACGATAATGCTTGTCCTGTCATAATAATCAAGTGGTATATAAAATATTGCTGTGTTATACAGCTATGTTAAATTTCTTGATCAAGTGATCTCAGTTACTCTAGATATAAATAATCAAAATCTTAATTAACTTTTCAGTGAGCCTTGAAGTACAGGGATGCTAGTCAGGGAAAATGTCCTTTGTTCTTGTACAGCAGAAACTAGAGCTTTCCTTAAATTCTTCTGGGATCTAAAACAAAGGAGTAGTAACAAGTCTAAGCATTTTTTTCCATTTAATTTTAGTTTTGCTTAGAGTAACTAAAAGCAGGTCTGCCAAGTCCTCGATATATCTGAAGAGCTGGTATTCCCTATAAGGCACAGCTTTAAAATACTAACTTAGGAAAAGCTATATTTTTGTAACTTAAATAAGAAATAGGAACTTCAGCTGAGCTATTTATTTCTGATGAAAGTGAAGAATTACTTGTACCTTGCTAAGAAAATTAATTTCGGGCTGTCCAGATGCAGCCCATTTGGTGACTGCTCTTTGAACCAGTGACTGATGTCTAAGCAATAGTGATTAGTTTTGGTGAGCAACCAAGGAATACCTTCTTCAAGAGCAATCCATGAGAAATGTTGTCTGCTGTCAGAAAGGCTGATACAAGGTGTGTGATAGACCCAGCTTCTCCACAGTGAGGTCGAAACAGAAAAGTACACATGCCTCTTTCCCTAAGGAGATTAAAAGCAAGTTCCACTAGCAAAAAAAAAATGCACTGTTCTTGATCTATTTTGCATATAATTATAATTAATATGGGAATCTTAAAAAAAAGTTACACATTCTCATACAGTTTGATGTGACATCTAATCAGGCCTACCTGTGGGCTGCTGTCAAAAGGTGCAGGTCCCTCTACCCAAGCTCCTTCCACCACCTGACATATTTGTGTCTTCCTTCTTCTTTCCTTCCCCAGTTACACCCCATTTAGCAATTGCTTAGCTACTGGGAACAGTTACTGAACTGATTTCAGCTGAGGGAGTTGGCAGATGGAAAGCTAAGTGAACTAATGCAACCTGTGGCTGCATAATACCTAGATTCAAAATGAGGGAAGAAGTGCAAGCAAATTGCCAAGAGTCAGCTGACACCACCTAGTGTGATAACAACTTGCCACATCACCAGGTTAAGCGTAGCATAAAACTACACCCTCAGTAGCACAGAGATGATCTAGGAGTGTTAGTTATTACACTAGATTTCACAATGTAATTTCTAGAACTATTTTATTTTTAGCAGCTATATTAAAAATGGTGGTGGTTTTTAAGTTATAATGGAACTTGTCTATACAGTGCAGACAAATGTCCCTGAAATATTTGTAGATGTTCAAAACAAACAATTTCAAAAAGGACTGCTAGAGTATAAAGCAGCTCTAGGATGGATGTTTAGTAATGCTTCTACTGAAAATGGATATGAGGATGTAATGCATCCTTGCTGACTTCGCTAATACTACTAAAAATATAAAACAGTCTTGTAACGGACTGGCTGTTGTACCACAAATACTCAGTATATTTCACATACTGTTCACAGGGTGAAGAGTTTTACTGACTCATTGATGAATTGTGTCTTTATCTCACCTAACTGTAAAGAATATTTCATTATTATCTAGGGAGATTTTCAAACAGTAGTTGAAATTATCTTGAGGTAAAGAAGAAACGCATAAGTTCTGACAGAATCTCTGTCTTTGGAAAAGAAAAATACATGGACTATAGAGAATGTAAAGGGAATCAGGAGAAATGGATGACTCAGCTGTCTGCTGTACTGTTGTGTCCTTTCCGTTTTAGAACTAAAACTAACAACTAGGCCTATTTGTTGCAGGTACAAGATGATTTAAGGTGGATGTTTTTATTACTAGTTTTGATTCTGTAAGGTGGTGTTCTGGTTTTATTTAGTGAGGCGGGGGGGGGCCTAAGGTGGTAGCTTCTGTAAGAAGCTTCTGGAAGTAGTTTCCCCTTTGTTCAGTGGACTTGGCCAGGCCTAGGGTGGACCTGCTGCTGGCCAGGGCTCAGCCAATTGGTGGCAGAATGTTCCGTTATAATGCCTCTGCAATACCATATTTAAGAAGGCGAAAAACAGAAAAAAAAAAAAGGAAAAAGATGTGAAGACACTGAGCAGGGGCAGAGAGGGGAGGCACAAGCCTTGTGGGCCTCACCCTCTGGCCTCCCACCAAGCGGCCAACTGGGCCTGACTTGGCCCAGCCTGGCTGCAGAGAGTGGAGAGGAGATGAGATGTGAAGAGAACCTGAGAGGTGTCTGCCTGCCTGTTGTGAAGAATTTCTTGTGAGAGGAATGGCTGCAGATGCCAAGGTCAGTGAAGAAGGAGGGGGAGGAGTAATGCTGCTCCTGGCCAAGATTCCCCTGCAGCCCATGGTGAAGCAGGCTGTCCCCCTGCAGCCCATGGAGGCCCACGGAGGAGCAGAGATCCACCTGCAGCCCATGGAGGATCCCATGCTGGAGCAGGCAGGTGCCTGAAGGAGGCTGTGGCCCATGGAGGGCGTGCTGGGGCAGCCATTCTGGAGATACTGCACCCCGTGGAAGAAATGACCCATGCCGCAGCAGTTTCACGAAGGACTGTGGCCCATGGGAGGGACCCCATGCTGGAGCAGGGGAGTGATGTGAGGAGTTCTTCCCCCGACAATGAAGCAGTGGTGTAAAGCGACGTGTAATGAACTGGCCATAACCCCTATTCCCCTCCGTGCCACTCAGGGGAGGAAGGTGGTAGAGATAATGTTAAGCCCAGGAAGAGGGAGGGGTGGATGGAGGTTATCTTGTTCTCTGTCTCATTATCCTGCTTTGGTTTTAATAATAAATGAATAGTTTTCCCCAAGTCAAGTCTGTTTTGCCCGTAACGGTAACTTTAAGGATTTTTGTCCCCATCCTTCTCTCAAACTTCGAGCCTTTTTCCTTATATTATCTCTCCCTGTTCTCTCAGAGGGTGGAGGGAGTGAGAGAGATTGTGTAGTCTGGTCCTGATCAGGGCTAAACTACGACAGGTGGTAGAGAGAAAAAAAAAAAAAAGTGCTTGAGGTAGTGAGAGAGAAGAACTAACATTTTGGATGTAACTTGAATAAGAACTGTTAAAATGACAAATCTATGCATATTCTATGAAAAAAAATCCAAAAATGTTTTATAAATAATAATGAACCAAATCCTTGCAAAGTAAGAGATGACACTGCATTATCAATTGATAACCACACTGTGTCTCCATTTGGATCAGTTGTGCAGATCACTCAGTGAGTCAGCCACAAAGCCAGGAACTTAAATTCAAGTTGAATTTCAGGCTTTACTAAACCTGATGCCAAAATGACTTTTACAGTCATGATGTCACATTCAGTATCATAATTCCTTGCATTACTTGCCTAGACGTCATTCTCAAAAATGGTAAAATTGAATGAGTCAACAAGCATGTTAAAGTAAGTTAGCCAGATGTTCAACTTGTAATTATGTCCTCCTTTGTCTGTCTTTGATAGCAGCAGCCCTTAAACCAATATTTCACAACATAAATTTGTATCTCTTAAATTACCAGGAGATAGCAAGCTACCAAGAGGTACATTATATCTGGAAATCCACTGTGAATCCATGCAAAGGTCAACTAGGCAATTTTGTGGGGTTTCTTATTTTGTTTTGTTTGATATATTCAGGTTTGAGGATTTCACAAAACAAAAATACATACAAATATCAAACCAATATATTAATCTGATGCTTTTACAATTTCTGAATATTTTAATTCATTTTGCAGTTAACGTTTTCAAAATAACTCATGTACTCCTCTTGGACTCTTTAAAATATTTCAAGATAACCTTTGCTTCCAAAGATATATGATCTAGACAGAGACTTAGATTGAGACCAAGATTATTGATTTTTTTCTTTCCAGAAGCTTGTAAAAGAGAAAAAAATTACCTCCTAAGGTTGTTTAGCAACATGATGTTCACATACATATAATACAAATAATAGCTATAAGGGGGATTCTTCTCACTGGTCCAGAGGTCAGGGTTAAGGCTCTTGTCAGAGAACATATGGCCGCTATGTTTGGATTCATCATCAACACTGTCAAAGCCAGTCACCTGGTGGGAGAAGAGATTCACAGAAATCAGTGTTTTCAAGAAGCAAACTTCAGTGTTACTTACTCTTGCTTCAGGACTTGCTTGTACAAAGCATCTAGTCCTCTTTCTTCATTTCTCTCTTTATGCTTGTAGCTCTGTTGCTCTGCTCACGTACCATACCATGCAGACAGCAGGAATAATGTGTTTCTTCTGAGACAAATAGGAGGCCCAAGTGCACAAAAGCCTTCAGACTCCTCCGGGGCCCCAGGCCTGTAAGACTCCCTCAGATCCAAATTATAATCCTTTAAACTCATCTGTTTTGTTATTTGAAAAGTAGTTGAAGTCCAGAGGCTCCCAGGAAACCTCAAAGTTCTGATTGGAGCACACTCAGAAATGTCTCTTTTAAACACATCCCAGCAGCTACATCCCCACCTCTCTCCTGAGCTCCATCACAATCTACACAATGCTTCCTTTCAGTTGCCTCCTTTTAGGAGGCCAGTCTTCCAGTTTTAGTGTCTGGAAACAGCTGTCATAGAATCACAGAATGGTTTGGGTTGGAAGGCATCTTTAAAGGTCATCTAGTCCAACTCCCCTGAAAGAAGCAGGGACATCTCCAACCAGATCACATTGCTCAGAGCCTCATTCAACCTGGCCTTGAATGTTTCCAGGGATGGGGCTTCTACTACCTCTCTGGGCAACCTGTTCCAGTGTTCCACCACCCTCATTGTAAAAATTTTTTCCTTATGTCCAGTCTGGATCTACCTTTGAAAAACCATTACTCCTCATCCTATCACAACAGATCCTGCTAAAAAGTTTGTCCCCATCTTTCTTATAAGTCTCCTTTAAGTACTGAAAGGCTGCTATAAGGTCTCCCTGGAGCCTTCTCTTCTCCAGGCTGAACAGCCCCAACTCTCTTAGCCTGTCCTCATAGGAAAGGTGCTCCGCCCCTCTGATCATCTTCCTGGCCCTCCTCTGGACCTTCTCCAACAGGTCCATGACCTTCTTATGTTGAGGGCTCCAGAGCTGGATGCAGTACAGCTCCGACGAGAGCTCTGACAAGAGCAGAGTAGAAGAGGAGAATCATCTTCCTCAACCTGTTGGCCACACTTCATTTGATGCAGCCCAAGATGCAGTTGGCTTTCTGGACTGCAAGCACACATTGCCAGCTTTTCATCTGCCAGTACCCCCAAGTCCTTCTCAGCAGAGCTGCACTCAATCCCTTCATCCCCTAGCCTGTCTTGATACTGGGGGTTGCCCTGACCTAGATGCAGGACCTTGCACTTGGCCTTGTTGCACCTCCTGAGGTTCATATGGGACCACTTCTCAAGCTTGTCCGAGTCTCTCTGGATGGCATTGCGTCCCTCAGGTGTGTGGACTGCACCACTCAGGTTGGTGGTGTTTGCAAACTTGCTGAGGGTGCACTCAATCCCACTGTCTATGCCACTGATGAAGATATTAAACACTACTGATCCCAATATGGACCCCTGAGGGACACCACTTGTCACTGATCTCCATCTGGACATTAGCCCATCCACTATATGGATGCGGCCATCCAACCAATTCCTCATCCACCGAACAGGCCACCCATCAAATCCATATCTCTCCAGTTTAGAGAGAAGGATGTTGTGGGGGACCACATCTAAGGCCTTACAGAAGTCCAGACAGACGACATCCATAGCTCTTCCCTTGTTCACTGACATAGTCACTCCATCATAGAAGGCCACTAGGTTGGTCAGGCAGGACTTGCCCCTGGTGAAGCCACGCTGGCTGTCTAGAATCACCTCCCTGTCCTCCATGTGCCTCAGCATAGCTTCTAGGAGGATCTGTTCCGTGATCTTCTCACGCATAGAGGTGAGGCTGACAGGTGGGCAGTTCCCAGGATCCTTCTTTTTACCCTTTTTAAAAATGGGTGCAATGTTTCCCTTTTTCCAGTCAGCAGGGGCTTCATCTGACTGCCATGACTTTTCAGTTATCATGGAGAGTGGCCTGGCAACCATATCAGCTAGTTCCCTCAAGACTTTGGGATGCATCTCATCAGGTCCCATACACTTATGTATATTCATGTTCCTCTTCTCTTACAGTGGGAGGAACTTTGCTCCTCTAGTCCCTGTCTTGCAGTCTAACCACTCAAAACGTGTGCGAAGACGTATTGCCAGTGAAGACTGAGGCAAAAAAAAGTTGCTGAGTACCTCAGCCTTCTCCTTATCTGTCGTTACCAGTTCACCAGTCCTGCTCACCAAGGTGGGTACGCTTTCTTTGACCTTCCTTTTCTGGCTGACATAATTATAGAAGCCCTTCTTACTATTCTTTGCATCCCTTGCCAAGTTCAGCTCCAGCTGTGCCTTGGCCTTCCTGACCCCATCCTTACACAACCACGCAGCATCCTTATACTTTTTCCAGGATATCTGTCTCTGCTTCCACTGCCTGCATGTTTACTTCTTGACCTTTAGTTTGACCAGCAGGTCTTGACTCAGCCAGGCTGGTCTCTTGCATTCCCTTCCTGATTTCTTAACCTGGGGATTGAGAGCTGTTGCACTTTATGGAAAACATCCTTAAGGATCTGCCAGCTCTGTTCTCCTCCCTTGTCTCTGAGGACAGTTTCCCAGGGGATCCTATCGACTAACTCCTTGAACAGCTGCAAGTTTGCTTTCCTAAAATTCAGGGTCTTGACTTTACTCTTCACCTGACACATAGCCTTCAGGACTGCAAACTTCACAGTGCATGATCACTGCAGCCCAGGCAGCTTCCAATCTTGATGTCACCAATTGGCTCACTTATGTTGGTGACCATCAGGTCCAGTATCGCATCCCCTCTGGTAGGGCTGTCTATTATCTGGCTTAAAAAGTTATCCTTAATGCAGCTTGGATTGCCTGCAGTTCGACATGCTACTTTTCAAGCAGATGCTGGGGTGGTTGAAGTGCCCCAGCAGGACAAGAGCCTGCAAGCATGCCGCCTCCTGTATCTGGAGTAAAAAGGCTTCATCAATAGGCTCCCCTTAATCAGGTGGCCTGTAGTAGACACCAACCGCAAGGTTTCCTGTGTTGCCTCAGTCTCCAATTCTTACCTATTAGCTTTCAACCTGCTCGTGACTATTCTTCAGAGACAGCTCTTCAGGCTCTATCCATTTCTTGATGTAGAGGGCAACATCTCCACCCCTCCTTCCTTGCCTGTCCCTTCTGAATAGCCTGTAGCCATCAATAGCTGCACTCCAGTCATGGGATTCACCCCACCAAGTTTCAGTGATGGCAATTAGGTCATAGCTTTCTCGCAGCACAGGGGCTTCCAACTCCTGTTTGTTGCTCATGCTGTGTTCATTGGTGTAGAGGCACTTCAGCTGGGCTGTTGGCCATGTCACCTTCTTAGAGGAACACCTCTTAATTCTTTTGAGGTACCTCACTGGTGGTTCCCCGTTGGGTCCTGCAAGTGCACTGCAGTGTAACCAGCACATCTCGGAGCAATAGGCTGAAGGCCTTCACTAGCACCCTGTCCCTCTGACCTTGGCATGTCCTCCCACAGCTTGTCATGGGCAAGTCTGATATTATCCCCATCCCCCATTAAGTTTAGCTTAAAGTTCTGTCAATGAGCTGCACTAGCTCATGCTACTCTCTTCCTCCTGTGGAGAAACAAAATGTATGAGTAGGAGAGGATCCATTTCATATGAGACAGAAAATCCAAACATACTTACATATTTGAGGAAAAGGTGCAATTCTTTGTGGTCTTTGGGATTGATTGTTGCTTCAAACAAAGGTACAAAGATGTTCTCCAACATCTTCCCAAAACTAGGCAGAATATTTTTTGCCCTAAATATGTCACTAAAGGGAAAAGATATACACACTTGTGACCATTGTGGCCATTCTTTAATCAGATTATATTTTTCCTCCACTTTCATATTTTCTGTTGTGTGTATTCTACAGCTTCAGTTCTACCAGGATTCACACATTCAAAGTTTATGTCAGGGCAGGGATTGTCTCTGTGTTCTGTTTCCTGCACTGCCTGGCACTCTGCTTTGCCCAGGCTCTGCTCAAGCTCCCAAGTGCTCCAAAAATAGAGACAGGATGCAAGGGCAGATGCTGTCTCCAGAACAGTGACACTTTCCCTTACAGCAATCCAAGTACTAATAGGGGAGATAAGGAATTACCTCTCGTGAAAGATTCTGTTTTCCAAAGTTGTAACTACTCCAAATGAAAGGAGAATGTTCAGCTTTAGTGAGCCTCTCAGAAAAGAGAGACAGGACTTCAATGTGTCATTAAGTGCATGACTTAATGAAAGTGTTGACTCTGCTATTTACGTAAGAAATTGCTATGTAAGAAATTAAAGGAGAGAAACTTTCTCCCTAATGAGAAGCACACTCTGGGGGGATATATGCGACCATGACAGCTCTTTCTCTACTCATATTCCAACTATGCAACTTCAAAACACAATGCTCAGCTAGTATGGCTGACAAAATTATCATGGGAGACTGTATTACAACATACAGTATTAGAAAAAAGAACCATTTAATTAAGTTCCCAAGGATGCTTAAAAACTTAGAAAAACTGATATTGATTTAAGCTTGCAGATCACCAATCTGGGTTGCATTTCCAAGTCCACTATTCACTGATCTTCAGGAAGTTTGATGGTAACAGTTTTATAGAACATTTTCTATTCCCTTATGGAATTTCAGAGTTGATGTATTAAAATACTAAATTGTATTTTAACTTGCCTTTGCATGCAGCTTAATTTCACACAGTTGTAATTTTTTATTTTAGTATCTTCAGACTTACAAATAATTCACAGTAGTTTTGAATAGTTTCAAACCCCATCTCCTGTCTTCCACCCTCAGACCATCAGGAAAACTGCAGCCAACAATAAATTGCCCAGGCTCTTGCTTATAAATAGAACTACAAGACAGGTCACAAACTATCTAAAAATATCAGAAATTAAAACAAATCATTGGTATGATTTCAAACTATTAAAATTACCAAGAGCTCCTGATTACTTACTAGATTCTGGGAACCTGAATTATCCAGCGCATATTAGGGGAATAAACTTTATGCTTAATGAACCATTTTGCCAAGTTCAGCCATTCATCTGGAGACCGTCCATAAATGGATAAGCGGGGTTCTGTATACTGGTACTTACTTTCTTCTAGTTCACGGGCTACTTCCTATTAAGTAATAAATATATTTGCTTTAATATGGACACTGAAGATCATTTACAGCTAGTAGTATATTTATCATTGTATTTTCCTCAAACCATATGTAACTGTACTGTCACCCTTTAAAGATAAAGGGAATCTCTTTATTCATCCATTATTTTATTTTAGACATCTAAATATTCTACTAGCAAGGTATCTCGTATATAATTTGAGTATAACTAACTGTAACACCTAGATTTACAGGACAATATTCTTGTGCAGTTATTACTAGCACCTTTGTAAGACATGTTTAAAATTGGTAGATCTATTTAAACTGTAGTATATGACTACATAAAATATGCAGACCAGTGGAGAATCTGACCCAGAATCCGTGGTAGTAACCAAGGCTATTAAACAAGCACTTCTATACATCTAAGAAGATCTGACATCCAGTTCATGAAAACTACTAATTCTTCTGTTGTAAGAAATTAATTTGAAGCCTGTGCATACATGTGCAAATATACATTTATGCAGAGGCACTTCCCTAGAAGCTACCACTAGCCAACTACATCCTAACAAAGTATTAAGCCAGTGTATTGACACTTGACCGCTCTCCATTAAACTGCACACAACTCTGCTTTGAACTCATACACAGGTTATGTGTGTGAGTTTCTAACTCAAAATTATTTAGAAAGCAGCAGTGGCTGACTGAGAAGAGGTCTTTTTCTGATGAACTGCTAAAGCAAGCCAAATACTTGGAATCACTTAACTATAGTGTTAGCTCTAGATACAATTATGACATCACAAATCTTTTACAACCTTCATTTCTCTACAGCTGGAAAATCTTGAAACTTATTTACCTTGACCATACGAGCAAAATATTCACCCCCAATGTAGTTCTCAGTTTTCAAATATAAGTCCCTCAGCTCACTGGCACCAACTGGATTGTACTTGGAATTGAATTTGTCAAATCGATGAAATGTCTGACGACCCTGGAGGAGGAAAAAACACAAATAGCCATGGCTTTAAGTACACACAAGAGTTTATAAATTAAACTGCCTAGGAATATAAGGCACAAAAAAGAAAAAGCCTATGCTAACTTACTTCAAACATGCAAAGTAATGCATGAGTTCAAATTCTGATTTTATAAGTTATCATGCAAATCTGTAGAAACCAGAATTTCACACTTAGAAAACTTAGCTTTTTCTCATTTATTTTGTCATTTTAACAGACTTACTGCATGGACATCTAAAGAGTCTACAGTGAGGTCATAAGGGTCCATGTGAAGGCTTTCAAAGACTTGCTTTAAAGTAATCTTCTTGCCTTTTTTCTCTGCAACAATCCTGTCAGGCTCCATTTGATACGTGTGCTTAATAAACTTCAATAAGTGTTTCTGGTTCATGCAAGCAGCAGCATGGATATGAGTGTCAACCTGAAATCAGAAGGTTATTTATGCTCATCATCCATATACATAAACTTAAATTAGCAAAGTATCTATGTCAGTGACAATGACTAAAGCCTAAAATATTCCTTAAGTGACAAATAGATTAGTGTCTAAGCCATTCAAAGTGTTTCAGAACCCTGAGATTTTGGTGTTAGAGGAATTGTTCAATAAGCAGAACTAAAAATAGAATAGCCCTGAATTAATAGTTTTCTATTTAAATATGAAAATTTTCAACAAGTAGAGATACATTGTAAGTGCCAGTCACAGAACCTGGATTCAGATTAAATTTGATACTTCCTTAAAGGACATTCTGATCCTTTAGTATCCTTTTATTTCATCCATGAATCGATGATGTCTTTCTAGTTATAGATGGTAGTTATAACCATCTTCTCTGACTGAAAAGATCTAAAATTCTCAGCCATTTACAAAATCATAATTCATTTTTTTTATTTCAACCACATGAAACATCTTAAGTCACTTAAGTCACTAGAACAGCAAATTGTACATGTGAGAGATTTTGTCAACTATTTTTTTTTATAATACAGCATCTCATAATGCCTACAGATTTTTCTGTTTCTTCAGATCTCTTCACACACTGAGAAGTGAAAGCTTCACAGAAAGGCTGAGAGTACTCCTTCAGTTTTGAAGGTTTTTTTTTCATTTGCTTTGAATTTACTTGAGAAATTCTGATTGAACAAAACAGCCTAATGCATGTCCTAGCAAAATGATTTAATCACTCTACCAACAAATTCCTATAAATTTAAAACCAGACCACTGTTCTGATTAGATTTCACAGTTGACACATAATGAGAGCAATGAGGCCCTGAGAACAGCTTGACAGACTCTGAAATTGCCTTGAAGTCCAGACTGCAAAATCCTAGCAGAAGCAGTTTCAGCTCACCCAGAACCCACAGTGCTGCAGCCTGTCTGCTGAGCTTGCCATTTTCCTCCAGCCCAAGCCCTGTCTGGACACAGATGGCTGTGAGCGCAAGGACATGGTCAGAAGCAATCGCCAACTTTCACTAGTTCTAACATTTGCCTTGTGCACCGACTGCCTGGTACGGGACACGAGTCTTAGAACACCAACTGGCAGAATGGTTCTGCAGAAGGACTAGGAAGAAAGATAATCAGTTTGTAATACAAGTTTCAAGATTATATATAACAGGAACAGGATGGTTCAGATAATAAGTCTAAAAAGCACAACACAGTACTGTCCTAAATATTGGTAGGGGGTGGTTTGGAATCATTATAAGTAACACTTTACTATGAAGTCTTATGTGAAACTGTAGTGGAAAGGGCTGCTCTAATTCCTCATATAGAGTAAGAAAGGAGCTTCAAAGCAGAAATAAAAAATAATCTTGCTTCTGCACAACAGCTGTCAGAATGCACCCAGTTTTGCTGTCTACATTTAAAGGTTTTAAAAAAAACAAAATACTGACAAGTATTCCCAAGAAATGTCACAAAAGCAAATCTGCCATGTGGTTGTCAAAATGAAACTTATTTGGATTTCAAAGTGCAATTTGAGAGTTAATTTGATCAACTGTATACATGTATTTGTACAACCAAAAGAGACCATAAGGCAGAGAAGGGGCTTTTCAATCTCACAAGCAATGATATAACACGGATCTGAAGGCTGGATGCTGATACAAGTTCCTTAAGATACTTACTACATTGGAACAGTTTGAACCCACTGCACTGTGCTTTTTAAAATGCAAGTAACTAGCATTCCCAGGGACACATTGCCAACAACAGCCATGTAGCCTGTATACAGGAAGTCACACTAGAAGGAATTATCAGGTAAGCCAGCTATAAGGAGTCACTGAACCTACATCTCTGCAAGGAGATTCATCCAGGACTCTTCTGTCCAGGAAACTGCACACATGGACATGTACAGCCTGAGACCAGTGTGTTCCACTTTGCATAGTGACTATGTCTGCAGCTTTCAGATTCCATTAACAGAAGCAGTTGACATCCTGATCTGCTTTTAAGGATAAGTAGGAAACAGATCACAGAGCACCTGAAAAAAAGTGACAGCCATACTCCTGCAACGTAAATCTCAGCTTATGCTATGACATACAGTCCCCAGAAATGACACTGTTTAACTTACCACATGTAGTCATTTAATTTGCAGTTTATATACAGAAGTTACTGCAGCTTTTAAGATTAAATCTATCTCCATGTGAATGTTAACAGCATAACTAAAGACCAGGATATAAACTGAATCCTAAACATTAACATTCAATGGTTAATTACTGCCTAGTTCAAATATGCTAGAGACTTGAAAGCTAAATGAAAAAGCAAGAAACATATTACTGTCTTGAAGTACACAACATGAAGTATATTACTAATGCACAGTAAACAATGCTGTGTCTAAAATAGTAAAAATAGGTCTGCTTAACGTATTATTACACTCCTCAGAGTACTTGTATAGATGTTTGAGCCCAAGTGAATTATATATATGCTTACTTAGGTTAATATATGCTTCTGTTTTAGAAACAAATATTGTTTACTATAAACTTCCTGGGCCAGTGAAATACTACAAACTACTAGGCTTGCTCAACTTACACAGGAGACTGAAATAACAATTAATAGATGTCCTATGAGCTTTAAACATTCAGGAAAAGCAAGTCATAAGTATAGAATACCAGGCATAAGGAACCTGAATAAGTGTAGTTTATTGAATTTCAGAATACACTAGTTCCAGTGGTGGCTCAGCTACCAGAATTAATGAGTCTCAAAAAAAAACAAACCAAACCAAACCACTTCTTTATTTAATCAACATGAATTCACTACTGTTAGGAGGGCAAGCACAGAACTCAAGGAGACATTTTGTTTCTTTTGTTTGCTTGTAGGCAAGGGTCACATGACACAGCAGTAACTTAATTTCTTTTAGAAATCCTGCTTCCCTTTAAAAAAAAAATTCTCTCAAGTTTTGCCTCTGCAATTCAGTATACTTCTGTGAAATCTTCTCTAGTCCCCACTAGCATATCACACACAGATCTATAGCTGAGCTAACCATGTCAGGTTTGTTCCCTGAGAATCAAGATTTTCTTTTTTTTTTTCCCCTTCCCCCTCTCCCTAAATATATTTATTTCCCAAGAGTAAAAAGATTTTCCTGGAGTCTCTTTCACGCTTTTTCCAGAGAATATGCAGTACTTTGACTACCTTTTTTAACTACCTGGTATATTTTGACCTTTAGGTAAGCAGAAACTTTAGTAACAACAAAAGTCCTACAGAATATCACATAGCTTTTTTCTTTATTGGTTTTTAGAAGCAATGCAACTTTTTGGAAGGTTTTAATGACTTGAGCTTTGACCTACCCTAGCACATAATTAGTGTGCATGCTTTTGTGCATTTTCACAATTCAAGGTGAAATCCTATATAAATAAAGCATCTAAACAAAGAATCTTTAGACATAGCTTATATGATCTGATTTGGTTAGGGATTTTTTAATTATTATTTTTATTTGAAATATTATCATGGTAATAAATTGTTACTATTTTCATTGTTATTTATTATGAAAGGCATCTACTAAAATAATTTGAACAGATTCAGTTCATATAAGGGTGATTAATGCCCCCTTTGCCTCCTCCCTCCTCCCAAAAAAAAAGAAAAAAATAGTCCCATTTTAAGCTGTTATTATTCTGTTCTTCATACAATAAATGAAGTAAACTGAGGCTTTTCGGGGCCATGAGTAACAAGCCCCTACCACAAGATCTATTTATCTATTTGCTTCTATTTGCAAAAATTGTGCTTGCATTTCCAAATTTGTTACAATGCTACTCCAGCCCAATTTCCCCTAAGTGGAAAAAAACCTCTGCTGCATGCCCTTAGCCAAATTTCCTGTTGTAGTTCTTATTCTCCCTTCCCCTCAGGAGAAAACCTTCTACTCAAGTCACATTAATCTTCAATGAAAAGAAGAAACATAATGACAACTGACAGAAGCCTAACTTGGAACACATAATATACCTTCAGTGAACTCACCTTTTTAACAAATGAAAACAATGGTTAACACAAAAATTTCCTTAATTCTTTTAATTCCATGATCTCATTCAAGCAATGGTGGATATAATTTTCTTGCAACTGAAGGATGGTAGAATTCCCTTCACTCAGCAATTCTCCCTGTAACGAAACCAGCTTTGTTTTCCTCTGCACCTTGTCAGTTCAAGCTAGCCCCTTCCTTTCCTTATTGACTTCACAACTAACACCATTATGTCTGCAGGCTTTGTGGATTAAATGCTTGTACTTCTCAGTCAAGATGGTTACGTCTGTGTACAACTTAGAGCTTGAAGGAGTTCCCATTGTCCTCCAAATCACATGTCACCAGCACCAACTTCCCTAAACCACTCTGCCTCCCTGATCTTCCTGCATTGCTTCTCTTTCCTTCCACTGTATCTCAAATCTCCACAAAATATCCATCTTGGATCTATTTTATGGATGCTTATCTGTGCATATCAGAAATAGAGTGATGCACTGAATTAGGCATATGCTCTAGATTCACAGTGATAACTGATAAAGACGGCAACAACAAATGCCAAGCACAGCCCTTTGATTAGTAGTATCCACAGCTTGCAAACTACCTGATTTTCTAAACACATGCACTCGTAAATACTTCTACCCCAACAGCTATGGGCTTCATGAACTTGACACTGAATCCTCTGCAGCCTTTACTTCAATGCTGGATTGAAGGGAAGTCATTCCACACCCCACTGCTAGATTCCCTGCTCATCAATATATTCATACTGCATTTGCTCTTCAGATAGGATGCAATAGCTTTATACAATAACTTTGATTCTTTCCTTGCAGCTCTGTAACAGGCAGTAGAGGCAAAAGAGACAAAATATTCTGCCCTAGGGTAGCAGAGTAATGCTTCTGGCAGCCAAAATAGTCCCTAGAGCTGGGCAGAGCCCCTCAGGAGCTTGTCTAACTCATACTTATGCCATCCAGAGCAAGCTAGAAACCACAAGAGACAGGAGATGCAAATCTCTATGTCTCCAGCTTCTTTTTTGGCTGTACTCATTGCAAAATGCACAGAATCAAGCCTTATTATGTTTGTATTCATGAATACAAAAATACACTGTTGTGAAGAGAAATAAATTTATTTAATAAATTTATTTATATGTTCTTTTAATTACTAAAAGAAAGTATAGAGGAAAAGCTTTCTTAATGGTCTCTACAGAATTTTTGCATTATAATGACTGATGGCTTTTCGTGTCATCATTTTGTGCTCACCTGCAAGTCTAAGGGTAGACACAAGAAATTACCTCACCATCTCTGCAATATAGGAGGGGAGAAGTAGTATGCACAGTGCTTTGAAAGCACAAAATACAGCTTTACTGCCAATTAACAGTGGTAAAGCACCATTACATGTAATGCTAACAGAGGTGCACAGAAGCATTCCTGTCCTTTGAATCTGATGCTAAGCTGTAAGTCTTCCCATTCACTATCACTTTTGGTTTATATGATGAAACTGAATTTCATCAAGGTCAGTAAATAGCTAATGGTGGAGGGGAAAAAAAAAGAAGCAACCTCAGAATGAATCAAAGTTCAGGGAAGTTAAGGTATAGATCCAGTGTTCACTCACAAGGCTTTTAATCATACCTTTAAAAAGCAGGTATCTGTTAATTTCATTCTGTATTTTGTGAGATCTATAGAATTTAGAAGTACATAAACCCACTATCACTTCCTTTCTTAGAAGTAAGAAGTAGTATTTCAACCCTATGGTCACAAACAAAAGCTAAAACTTACTTCCTTTTTGTCTAACCAATATTTAAAAAAACTTAAAACATGAGTTGCAACAATCTAGACCAAATGGTATGTCATGATAGCAACCAGCTATTGCATCACAGAATTCAGCAGGGCTGTGTAAGCCACACTACAAACTGCATTCTTCCATGCAGTTGCCCTGGCCTGAGCCAAAGCTCTGATGCCACATGAGACTTGGCATCTGAGCTAGTGAGTCTGTAGGCAGAAGAATACGATGTGTTAAAGTCACTGCTATGACATATCCTTAGGCTTCGTTTGCTAAGACACTGAAATAATGGCTAAAGAGAGAAAGAATATGGAAGGAGCTTTAGGCTGTCATTTTTTCATCTTCAGAAAACTATATCAAAGCTATTTGCAGTGAAGGACACCTGCCAATAGAGTACATAGGTACACTTCATAAAGGTAGCAAATATATAGAATCAGAATAATTTATGTTCATAAAGACCACTAAGATCATAAAGTCCAGCCATAAACTCAACACTGTCAAGTCCACCACTAAACCATGTCCTTAAGTGCCACACCTACATTTAAACACATTAGGTAAAAAATATTTCTGCTTAATCTTTTTTTTTTTTAAAAAAAAAAGGGCAACAACCTGTCCCCTAGAAAGAACCATAGAGACAAACCAAACTTCCTAATAACAAGAACCGCTCAAGAAAGCACAGTAAATGCCTCCTGCAATTAGCAACATTTTAATAAAAGTAAAATAATATTCAGGTGTAGGTCCTTTACTTTGAAGGTGTATTTCAGCTAAAAACATGAACTATCGGCCCTGAATTATCTGAGGCTGTTGGGCACACTGGTCTATTGGAAGCCCCGCTCAAAAAATCTCACGGACGTGCTTTGGAAGGCAAGACACCCTAGTATACAAAGGCTAAAATGAAGTTCTGAGCTTGTGTGCTGTAGAGCTAAACTCTTAGTACTTAATTTCATCCTTAACGCAAGCACCCAGGAGTTATGTGGAGAATCTGTGTTGATAGCACTTTGCTGTGCATGAGCTGCAGAACGCGGGAGAGCCCTGCTGATGGCAGACTCAAGAGTCTTTTCTAAAGTTAGTGCTCGCCTACACAGATTGTTGTCCATCTCCTATGTGGAACCAAGTAGAACCAGCCACACTGTCTTACCACCTGTAGATTCTTGTCTGTCTAGAGAAACATTTGTCTGGTTATTAAAGGACAATTTTCCAGTTCCAGGTTGATCAGTGCAAAACATATCTTTGGTTACATTATGGTAAAGTCCAATACGCAAGATATATATATACAATTCCCTTATTTAATACAAGACTTATCTTGGGGTTTATTAAATAGATAAGCTCACAGGAGGAGAACTCCTATTAAATCAGTGGAAAAAAAAGGGGGGCAAGAGGGCAGGGAGAAAGGAAAAAACCCAGTAACCTTTAATTGTCATGCCAGCAAATAATGCTGGCCAGCTTTCTACTGTACCTTTCTAAATGCAATAATACATGTTCACTGATTGATCTTGCTACTAACTGTTTTAATTTTGGCATTTCCATCACTTACTTTGGCTATTTTATAAAAGCAAAAGAGATTGTACCAGGATATCCACACTAGTATCTGAGGGATGCAACAGAGGACTTCACTAACAGCTTTTTTCAGAGGTGAATCTTAGTTTTTTATCTCCTTATGAGCAGTACACACTATTTAGGATTGACTAACAGAGAGATATGCTGAAAATATGGTCCTAGAAGTGTCTATTTCATACTATAAGTTTCACTGCGGATACTGTTATTAGGGAGAAAGTACTTCGGGGAAGTTACAGACCCGAATATTACTTCAGTTAGCAAGACACAGGGAAAACAAGATTATTTTGGAGCTTACAGGAAGTCTATCTACAATGCAGTTTACTTTCCATAAAAATACTACTTGTAAGCTTGCTTCATAAAAAAAAAAAAAAAACCTACTTTAAGCAAGATTAAGTCCATGCAGCAAGAATGTTTAAAGCAACAGCTAGCAGTAGGTATAGTCTCTGACAGACGAGCAGATGTGTTCCTGCTCTCTTGAATGTGGATATTGCCAAAGGGGAAGTGATGCACACTTTGTGTTTTTGAACAACATGAATCCCTTTGTAGGTTGGCTTATTTAATAGTAGACAATTAGAAAATACTTAAGATATGCCCAGAGACATTGAACATTTGCTCTTAAATCAAAAGCTGAACTTAGCAAGTCCAATTCTGTTAAATATAGCTTCTCAGTAATCAAATTGATTGTCTAGGCAATTACCTGATCCACATCTTTCCTTCACACCTCTCAGTCACCATATGTTTTATTATTAACATCTCTGTCAGCTAGAGAAGTGTTTTATCTGCATGTAGCATGGAGTAAATATCTTGTCCAGGGTTATGCAAGAAAACTGTCAAGTTAGGAGTTGAGTCTCTACCACTTGAGTCCTGCTTGAGTGAATTAGCTAACCGATCCTCCCATCCATACGCTTATCAGATAAAAGTGTGAAATTTCTTTGAATTTACCTAACAACCCATCTGCTTCTAGCTTTGTGATAGACAAGGGTACATTCATCAAACACTTCTGTTTAGCAGATTTTGTATTTGACAGTTTATTACCACAACAGTAGTAGTCAGTAGCCAGCACACTGGACACTACAGGGAAAAGCCAAAAGGACTTTTTGATGTACTAGCAAACAAAAACATAACAAGAAGGATTCAAGTATTAATCTAAATCCTCAAGTTACAAAATAAGCACTACCTCTTCCACCTGCCTATAAAAACAGTGCAAAACGGACCCTAAGTGATTTAAAACACCGGCAACTATTTGTGAAGAAATCTCACCTATCAAACTGAAGCATTATCTCTCCAGTAACTTCCTCTTAACATTAGGAACAGGAAGCAAACAAAGCAGTGTAACACTATTGCTTCCATGCTTTGAAGAGATCAGCTCCCTTGGGTGTCAGTATGTCAGGAAATGAAATCAACTCCTTGATTCTCCTACCTGTTTCCTAATTATGTCTCAGAGGCAGCGAAGAATATAATTCAAATAACAATCTTTCTACATAATACTCCACAGACATTTTTTACCAGATACTGATGGCAGCTTAAAACCTTAGTTAAGTTTCTGTGGGCAGTTTTTCTTCTTCGACATGTATTTAAGCACATATTTTCAATATGAAATTAAATCCAAAATCTATACAGCTCTTCCTACTACAGTCTAGTACGACTTACCTACATGAAAGCATAAAAATGCAGACTATGTTTAAGTGAATTAATTTCACTAAATTAAACCTCCATGTGGATTTTTTATTCATAATCCAAGTAAGCTTCATTTAATTAACTCTGTTTCATTCCATGTGATTACCTCTGTTTCATTCCTTTGAAGCAATCTACATACAATTAAGCCCCTTTTTTAACATAATCTATTTAACCCACTTACATTCAAGTAAATATATCAATTCAATTACATTAATTTTCCTGGAGTGTTTCCATGTAGGAAAAAAAAAAAATTTCTTGAAATAATGTAATTCAATTGAGCGGCATGCACACACACTTTGTGGATATCATCTACACCTCACACAAGAAAAGCAAAATTGCTGGAACTTCTACTAAAACCAATGTCATGCCTTTAATCCTTTTCACACTTACCTTTCTCACATTATAAAAGTCTCGATGGGGATTACTCTTCAGTTCTTTAAATTCTGACATTTCGTTTAACATCTCATGTAAACTAAATTTAGATTCTAAAAAGTTAAGCCTCCGATGACAATATGTTTTTCTGTAAAAGAAAACACAAAATTTAACTGTATCCTAAAATGATATGTATTTCAAGTTCAGAAAGAACTTGGAAGTTTTCACAGTTTTTTTTTTTAATGAGGGCCAAGACAAATCCATTCTTCTTACCTAATGGTTACCAAATAAATGTCAATATCCATATGATTTCAGACCAAAGTTATTAGTGAAATCTCAAACAGAACTCTGCATAACCATGTTATGTCCTTTAAGTTGTCCAAGTATTGTTATCACTGTATCTGTGCAGAAACTGCAGTTCTTTTCATAATGATGACTAGAGAAAGCATAAAACCTATAATAACCTGTAATCCAGACTTACTCACTATGGAAATAATAAAAAAAAAATCTTCCAAGTTTATTTGCTTTTTCAATGAGAATATAAGAAGCCAAGAAAATATCCAATATACTTTCTTTTTTGATGCCTTAAAAACACATATATTGTGTAGAAATATTTTTACAAAATAATTTCTTGTGCTCTTCTTAGAAAAATGTTTTTTTTTTCCCTGCTTGCCTACTCCTCTGTCTTCACTTTCATCTTCTGTTACGTTTCTCATTCTATTTTTAACCAATGACACGGTTTTTCTCTTCACCATCTGACACTTCTTATTGAATCTACAATATTTTTGCACTATTAATATAATAGTCAGTCCTCTTTTTTTCTGTTTTATTGTTAACAGTCTCTCCTCACTGGAACACAAATCCCATAACCGATTTGAAAGTCCAGTTCAAACACAGTGTCACTCTATCTGATACTGATCAAGACTCATTTGCCTGCTGCAGGAAGTCTTGGGTTATACTATTATCCAAGAGACCAGAAGACTGAGGAGTAGGGGTGAGATTTCACAGTTTAAGAACAGCAAAGATGAAAGAACAATGGGTTCTTGATCTCCAAGCAGCTCCATGTGTGATAGACATAAATTACAGGAAAGCACTTACTGCAAACAACGAAACAATACCCTATGAAGAGCTTATGCAACAGGATTACTGAAAAGACTTTTTCCTTTTGGTTTGTGTGTATTTATCAGGGAGTATAAATCAGTCCGCAAAAGCTTAGTCTGAAGAAGTGGAAGAAGCAGATGACTGCTCCCACATTCACAAAGGTGCTGAGTGTTCTAACATGGCCTACCAAGGCCATGCTTACTTACGGTTTTCTGAGAAAGACTATTAACAAAAGTTGCAAAAAGAAGGGTCTTCAGTATGATTTTTGTTTTGAGTTTTTACTCCTTACCCTTTAATCTTCTCAGTATCTGTCTCTTGGAATGTAATGCACTGAAAATGGAAATGCATTGCATACTGTAACTCAAGCTAGCTTTGATTTGGAGCTGGAGTGCTGTAATGCTGGTGGAAGCATAGGATTTTGCTCTTGAAAAAGTGCTTGGAGAATGGGATAGTTCTGTTCAGCACACCTGCTTTGCCACTGTCAATGCGTGAGGCAGACAAATTATGCTGCAGGTGTCAGACACAGACTCAAAGGGGAAAGTGCATCAGGTGTGACTAACTTGTCACATTTTAAGTGATGTGGTACTCAAAGGCAGAAGAACTAGGAATGTAGTGCTGGCAGGCAGGGCAAGTTGTTCTGAAGAACAGTCCAGGCTCCTGCTTTGTTCCATCCAAGGGTGGATTCTTTTCCTTTACTAGTCTTGAGGCCATGAGAAACCTTGATGCTTCCAGTCCTCAGCTGGAAAGCAAACTTAAACACTGGATGCACACATAACTTCTTGCTTTGTCCTGAGTGTGTCAGTGACTGTACTAGAGTTGTTCTATTTCTGGTTTTTTTTAGAGATTTCCCAAGAGTTTGATGGTTCTGGAAAATCTCAGACCTATTTTTTTTTTTGTGTGCATGCATGGATCAGTTTCGCAGCACAGAAGCAGTTAATTCACATCTGGAACAAATCAGACCGAGTATTTACGTTGCTGAGCTGTTCTGTACGCTCCACATATGCAGGGTTTCTCTTCATGCAGTGAGAGCAGAACAGACATGAAGGAACCTCAAATTCAGCCTAAGTCAAAACAAAATAAAAAAGGTGAGGTTCAAGTTTCAGTTCCCATACCTCAAGAACCTTAGGTCAGACTTGACTTGATTGGGAACATTTGGCCAATTTCTTGCTTTTCTGTTAACGGCTTCTCATTTTGCCATGGTTGATGCAAAGAAACTAAAGAAATTAAATATAGCCATATGTGGAGTGGGGTTTTTTTTACTTTTGAGTTTTTCTGTGATGCATTAATGCTTGAGAAGGGCAAAACCAAAACATTATTGTAGAATGAGTACACTGAAGAATTAAATATCACAAAAGTGAGAAGTATTAAACTAAAGGTAACCAGCAGCCTGAACGGACAAAAAAAGGAAAGAAAAAAGAGAAACATACGTTGGACCATCTGCAATTAGAGCAAGAACATGGCTCAGGTCAAGGGTATAGGTCTCCAGGTCAGGATATGGCAGACTCCGAGGCTCATTTTGTTCCATCATTTCTTTGTTATCATAAACAAAGGGAATGCCACCTTTTATCTTGATAACATAATCCAAGTTGTCCGGAGCATCATCAAGATTGTAGGGATCTTCATTTTCTTCTGGGGGTGAATGGAAATCTGAAAATAAATTTACTTTACATTTAGAAGAAATAACTTACACGAAAGGCAAAATAATTACAGAAAGGACTTTCTGCTTCTATAATGTTTAACTTCTAACAGATCTTAATACTTTCATTAAAATAACATTTTCAGTTACTATAAAAGATTTGTAGTAACAACACAGCTTTATTCTGACAGGCTTTAATTGCAGTCCCTCTCTAAGATAAGTGCCTACCTTAACTCAAGTATTATACATTGTTAGAACCAATGTATAAATAGATTTAATACTATTCTTTATTGATGTATGGTAGCACAAGTTTCAAAGTAAGTTTCCAGAAGTATTTTAATTAGGATGGTTGAAAGTACAGTTGAGATTTTTGAACAACAAAACAGTTGTTGACTTCACACCCATCTTCATTATTTTTTCACCTTCTGACTCAATGTAGTAATTTTGGAAATTTGTATTTAAGCACACAGTAATGCATCTGTTCTCATACTGAAACATCAGTCAGAAAAGAACAGGCTGTGCGCCTTACTTCTTCACCTCTGCCCTTCTCATAATCCAATGAGCTAAACAAGTGCATATATACACCAGGACTCTCCTCTTTCTCTTAACCATTAATGAGTATACTTCACTCATATTTAAAACTCAGTGCTTCTCACTTTGACAAGCAGTGGTCGGTTTGCAGGTTTTTCGGGAGTTTGGTTGGTTTTGTTGTGTTTCGATTGGAGGGGGGTTTTTTCTGTTTTGTTGGGTTTTTTGTTTGTGTTTTGGTTTTGTGCGTTGGTTGGTTAGTTGGTTTTTTTGGTGGTTTGTTGTTTTGTTTTGGTTTTTTTTTAATAAAATTCCTTATTTTTATGTTTACTTGCTCTTGAATAGAACAAAGAAGTGCAGAAGCCAGAGACAGTGCAACACAACTCTAGTTTTCCCATTGGCCTTCTGATCATGATCAAAATCAGGAAGTACCAGAAGCACAGTTGGGATTTGTTCAATAGTTTTGTAATTCCTTTAAAAAAAAAAAAAAATCACTTTTTTTTTTTTTTCTCCCAAGAATCAGGTAAACACAGCTACTTCTGGGAGATTCAGCTTATGCGAACACTCAAACATTATCACTCATGCCAGTGAATGTTCATCACTTCTTTTACGGTAACTTATTTTATGCTAGTAGCATTAGTAAGAATCTCGACTACATTTATGTCAACTGAACTACATTCTTGGACTCAGTCTTATCACTAAGATTTCTTCTTTTACCTCTTTAGTTAAGCCATGACAGAAAAGTAATTATCCAGTCCTTGTATTCACCTATAGCATATGAATGTATGTTATAAACTGATACCATTCTGTTCTTGTTTTGGGGGGGGGGGGGGGGGGGGGGAGGGGCCGGGACGGGGGGCTAAGGTGGTAGCTTCTGTAGGAAACTGCTAGAAGTTGCTCCTCTTTTGTTCAGTGGACTTGGCCGGGCCTAGGGCGGACCTGCTGCTGGCCAAGGCAGAGCCACTTGGTAGCAGAATGTCCCATGATAATGCCTCTGCGATAACATATTTAAGAAGGGAAAAACAGGAAAAAAAAGAGAAGGAGAAGAAGATGTGAAGCAGCTGAGCAGGGGCAGAGAGGGGGAGGTGCAAGCCTCTTGGGCCTTGCAGGCCTCACCCTCTGGCCTCCTGCCGGGCAGCCACCTGGGCCCAACTCAGCCCAGCCCAGCTGCAAGAAGTGGAGAGGAGATGAGAAGTGAATAAGATGTAAAAAGGATCCTGAGAGGCATCTGCTTGCCTTTTGTGAGGAATAGCTGCAGATGCCAAGGTCAGTTCAGAAGGAGGGGGAGGAGTAATGTGGATCCTGGCCAAGATTCCCCTGCAGCCTGTGGTGATGACCATGGTGAAGCAGGTTGTCCCCCTGCAGCCCATGGAGGGGCAGAGATCCACCTGCAGTCCGTGGAGGACCCCACACTGGGGCAGGTGGAGGCCTGAAGGAGGCTGTGGCCTGTGGAGGGCCTGCTGGGGCAGATGTTCTGGAGGGACTGCACCCCATGGAAGAGATGACCCATGCCAGAGCAGTTTCACAAAGGACTGTGGCCCGTGGGAGGGACCCCACGATGGAGCAGGGGAGGAATGTGAGGAGTTCTTCCCCTGACGACAAAGTAGCAGTATGAAACAACGCGTGATGAACTGACTGTGACCCCCGTTCCCTCTTCCTCCCTGTGCCACTCGTGGCGGGGAAGGTGGTAGAGATAATGTTAAGCCCAGGAAGAGGGAGGGGTGGGGGAGGTTATCTTGTTCTCTGTCTCATTCTCCTGCTAGTTTTAGAAATAAATGAGTATTTTTCCCTAAGTCAAGTCTGTTTTGCCTGTGACGGTAACTTTAAGAATTTCTCCCCGTCCTGATTTCAAACCTTGAGCCGTTTTTCTTATATCATTTCCCCCTATTCTCTCGGAGGGTGGGGGGAGTGAGAGAGAGACTGCATAGTCTGGTCCCAATTGGGGCTGAACTATGACAGTTATTTTGGCACCCAACGTGGGGCATGAGGAATTTGAGATAAGGATTGAGTTTAATTGGGAGCGGTAATGGGCAAAACAGGGATTGAACTCGATAAAAGAGCTCCTGTAAAAAAGTTATTAACCTAATAATAGCTTGAAAATATCTCCCTGGCAGTTGTTCCAAAATATCTTTCCTGTCTTGAATATTAGTCTGCTGTCCTCTTTACACTCTTTCCATATAACAAATGCTTGAAAATGTTAATTCACCCTCTTTTAACCACTAAGCTAGAGGGTAATTCATTTAAAATGTCATTTTATGGGTGAGAATATAGTGCCAACAATATGGACACATCTATAGTGGCACATCTGTACAGACTAAAGATTGCTCCTCACAGGGTAATCCAAAAACTGCTTATGCATTAAACTGTTTACAAAGTTTTCAAGACACAGCCCACTTAAGTAACTAATATCACTTGTGACATATATAGCGAAGAATATGTTCAACCTAATAAGCCTTGTTGAAAGATCAGAGTTTATTAACTCAGGCAGAATGTCGAACAAATATGACTATACAGATATCAGTCGTGATCTGGTAAGTGTACCATGCCTGTGAAGTTACTGACTCAGGGCTTCCTAACTGGCATGCCTGTATCATGCTTCAATTTACAGTGTAGATGAGCTCATAATCTCTTTTATTTCAGCATGCCAAGGTCAGGAGGAATGACTTTTCACTTTAAACTATACCAATATATCTTTTTCCTGGAGGAACACAAGTGTACTACTTACCATCTGACTTGACAAAAAAATTAAGAACCTAGTATGGGTTTTTTTAGCTTTTGACAGCTTCAAAGTTTCAGATTAGATACAGGACTTATAACAGGTCTATCAGTGATTCTCCACCACTTACTAACAGAATAAGTTACAGAGGCAAAGACACTCAGAAGACATCATCACAAAAATCCAACTTACCTGCTGTAATAGTAGTGCATGGGTTTAATTCTATATTTTAAAAAGAACAAGGATATTCACCTGGATACACCTCATCTTCAATCTTCCATTTTTCATCTTGCATGCTACACAAGTACTGAGATGTTGTTCTGGGGAAGCGATGGTAGGCAAGACGTGAATACTTTTCTCGAATGAGAAGAGCTTTCACCAGGCTCTTGGCAGCTTGTTCATAATCATCAACTGTAACCTGAAAGGAAAGCCTGGATAAATACTGACAAAAGTAAACCAGCAGTTTTAGCAACAAACTGCATCCACATCAGCAACAAGGACACTGAATTTCTAGAAATCTAAGTGTATGTGGCATCTTACCCAGTGTCTCAGGAAACCATTAACAGAAGTGAGAGTCCAAATATAACGCACAAAACAAACACACAATATTTTCTCCTACCACATATTACCCATGTATTTAATATCTGATTATGTTTTTATCTATTCAATTTATTTTTTATGATAAAAAGTATAGAACGACCTGACCTTGACTTTAACTGTTTTACAAATCAATGTGTTCACAAACCAATTTACAGTTTCTTGCAGAGAGCCATAATATACTGGCACTTCACACTTTATATACATTAGCTGCTTGTGATTTGGGGGAAAAAAAACCATGGTTTCTTACCCCTGCACAGTAGTCCCCACTAATTGAAACTCTCTGAAATTCTGGTACATCATATGGCACTTGGACTGGCAGAAAAGCACTTGGAAGAACTGGCGTTGCAGGAGACAGAACAGGGTTGGACGATGGTGCTTTCCATTCCTGAGATGGAATTTGTAATGACAAAGACTGGGATCGAATCATCTTGAAACTTTTCTTCCTAGGAATCCATGGTATAAAGCATAAAATAAGCCATGGTATAAAATATTAAATACACTGGAAAACTGGTAACAGCAAAGAAATCATGCCTAAGAAATTTTACAAATGAAATCTCTCATACCACAGGAAAAATACTGGTCATGAAATATTTGTGCTTTTAGTTTTTCTATTGACGTTTCACACAATACATGCTACACACAATTGCACTTACCTTCCACACGAATACAATATGCCATAATTTATTTACAATCACTGTAAGATGCCCTAAGGTTTTTCTTGTTTCACTTCTTAGAGATTCAGTTTCAGCAAGTTGCTGCACAGAAGAAAGATGTGATCACTGCGCTTACTTTGGTAGGACTAGATTCTTAGATATCGGTAGCATCAGAATTTACAAAGTATCAGACAGAAACAAGTGCATGTTACATACGGTAAGTTGTTACAAGTTATCATGCCATTACATACTTTTCATTCTTCCCAAAACATGCAGGATTTAAAAACTCATCTAGTTGTCAGACAAGACTATGCATCAAAATTTCATATACAGTCATTCAGTTAAACTTGTAAGAAAAAGGATGACCACATAGTTATTCCTTAGACAGTGTTTGATGAGACTTGAGAAAAAGGCTAATGTTCCTTATCAGAGTAATAATATAGCATGGTTTTGATACACAAGTCCATTCCTCCCCTCAGGGCACTAAATGGCTAACCCCCATAGATTTAAAAAAAAACTTTCGCCCTTTCTCACCAAAATGGTGATATATGTATACTTTAGTCTGTATTTTTCAGTGAAGTAACTGTAATACCTCAAATGAAATTTTGGAATATCTCTATAAGATTAATTAATTTTCCTTACTCCTTTTAAATGTTTTTAAATATATTTTAAATATTCATATAATACATAAATACAATGTTGTACACTACCTGTGATCACTTTCTTTTGCACTGTGGAAACACTCCCTCATTTTATAAACTAGATGCCAAAATCTAAAGTGTTAGTAAGAACAACCAAGAAATAAAAAGGAATACTGGAATACTCTCTGGAAGTTGCATATTACTTCTGTGACATTCTGAGGAATCAGAGCATGCAGTGCTGGTACAATTAATACCCTATGACCACATTCCATCCTCTCTTAAGTACTTGTAGCCACCTTTGAAATCAGTATGAAATTCCTGAAAGGCAGTGCTGGATCAACTGCAACTGAAAACAACAGGAAGTTTTACTCAAGTTAACTATCCATGAAGTACACTTCAGTCCTGTAGAATAGGGATGAATACTTGTTCTGTTCCCACATGTAAACAACATACATATCCCACTTCCCACAGCTAAACTTGTGCAAAACTTGAGGTACAGCTGGACAGAACATATTTCTATAAGACAATTTCCCAAAT
The DNA here is from genome assembly GCF_036417535.1 of Chlamydotis macqueenii. Classification (NCBI taxonomy): domain Eukaryota; kingdom Metazoa; phylum Chordata; class Aves; order Otidiformes; family Otididae; genus Chlamydotis; species Chlamydotis macqueenii. Next base: position 60,510,192 of record NC_141560.1, on the reverse strand, counting down.
AAAAGTGAAACTTATTGAAATAAAGAGAGAGAGAAAAGATATACCAAATAGTTGTTCGAACAAAAACATCTAGTTTTCCTTTCTGTGCTTGTTTATATCTATGACATATGGCAACTGAGAAACCCACTTGCACAATTCAAAACCAAGTCTCAGCCTGTATCATCAGCATGTCATACCTTACTTTAACTAAATTAACTCTTCTCCCTTCTGTTCCACAAACATGATGCCAAGCATTGCCCAACTGATTGTCTGCAGCTAACCAGGTACATGTGTTTAGCTATCACTTTCAAAGGCTTCCTTGTTTGCCTGCTTTTTGATGAGTCTGTACACATCCAAGCCATGTGGTGAGCTCACAGGACTCTAGGAAATAGTCTAGCCGGTCCACTGAAGTTAAGATACTGGAAGAGCCTGTTATCAGGGTAAGGCTACCTCTCTCACAGGAGAGGGAAAATCATAAACAAAATCAAGTTTGGCTTTATTAGATTCATAGGCAAACCAAAGGTATTATATATATTTTTTAACAAAACTCAAAATGTGCACTTTTAAGGCTGATAGTGGTTAGATTTTATCTCTGAGTTAAAGAAACCTATGAATAATCTCATTATGCTAATACCACTTTTCACCTTCTCCCTCGATGTTAAATATCAAATCTTTGCTTTCTTCTATTTTTACAGAGACTAAAAGAAGTATCACACCACTGTAATTTTCTCTGTGTTAAAATTTGCCATTTCTCGGAATTAAACTTTCCACCCTGCTTTATTCTAGTGTTTCTTTTTCTGACTCTTTTTACATTAAAAAGTCTTAGAGTTGTGTTCACTTTTACCCAGCTATGCTGTTTGTTAAACTTGCATAAGCAATACTTAAGCTATTGCTGGAAATGCAGCTGAGACCACCTCACCAATCCAAGCTCCCTAGGGCCCAACCTTCTGCATAGCACAGAAAGACATCACGTAGGTGCCCTTGGTACCTGCTGTTAACCTTTCTCCTGAAGTAATAAAAGGCAGAATGTTATTTGCCAGATATTTCAATACTTACTCAAACTAATTTAAAAAACTATTTTTCACTAAGAAAGCAACTACTGAACAAACCTTTTAGCTGTTTCCACAGACTGTTGTTCTGCGAGTTCCTTCTGCAGTTCCCTTTCCTTGGCCTCTTTCTGCCCAATAGGGCAGTCTTCAGGCACAGTGAACAACGACAAGGCATCTTTGCTGTCTTCTTCTTGGAGGACTTTAGCAAATACCTTCTCTGCTAGAAGTCGCACATGCTCATCAACCTCAGAGATGTTCAGCTTTGGAAACTGTCTGGGCATCTCAGCTAATAAAGAAGACAGTTGACAAAGTTATAGCTCCAAGTAGAATAAAGATAGATGAGAGACTGGGTTTTTTTTCCTGTGGTACATCTGTCAAAATTAAGACCTTAGAGCAAAAGCAGAATAAAGTACACAGAACTTAAACTGGTATACAGCACACAAGAACCACAGGTATCCATTAAGCATCTTTACTTGTGAAGCCATGCCAATTTGTGAATTAGGAACTTCTTGGTATACTCATGAAAATTCCTAAGATATGTATGTACAGATTTGCCAGTAGATTCCACTTTCTTGCATAATCAGATAGACTATTATTTGCAACACAATTTATATTTAGCTGTATGTACTTGCATTGAACTTGGAAATCACCTTCACTCAGTTGCCTGCCTTCTTCCCTGCTCAGTGACTTCAAATCAATTTTAGAGCCATAACCAAGTTAGAAAAGAAGGTTACACTGTTCTACCTCACCTCATCCTTTCCACAAATAAAATGGTTGCAAAATAGGAGCAAATATGGTGTAGTTAACACGGTGACTTTTTTTTTTTCCATTTGTTTCCAGTAGTTCATATCCTGCTTTTGAATTGTATGTGGTAAGCAGATAGGATATGGACTTCAGCTTCTACTTGGCATTTAAATATTATTTTTCTAAAAAAATCTGGTTTATATTTTGAATGTCTATTTAAGTAACCTTTCATCACAAAATATATCCATTTTGTTACAGCAGCACTACTGAAAATATCTTTAGTGTTTCTTCTGTCATTTCAAGGCTTTTTTAATATTTCGTTCTCATACAATCCAAAACATGCATTTTAACCTATCTGGTAGCATTCTGGAGAGGAAAAAAAAAAAAAGTTACAGTGCTTGTAAGCTACTGACCAGTGTTATTTATTATGTACTATACAGCTTTCTAAATGCCTTCAGTATGATTCAGTATGATGAAATTGTAACAAATAAGATTAAATTCTTATTACGTAAGTTAAAAATAGCAATGAACGTGTCACAACAAATCATAGAACCATAGAATGGTTAGGGTTGGAAGGGACCTTCAAAGGTCATCTAGCCCAACCCGCCTGCAAGGAGCAGGGACATCCCCAACGAGATCAGGTTGCTCAGAGCCTCATCCAGCCTGGCCTTGAACGTTTCCAGGGATGGGGCTTCCACCACCTCTCTGGGCAACCTGTTCCAGTGTTCTATAACGCACATTGTAAAAAATGTTTTCCTAATATCTAATCTAAATCTATCCCCCTCTATTTTAAAACCATTACTTCTTGTCCTATCGCAACAGGCCCTACTGAACAGCCTTTCCCCATCTTTCTTGTAGGCCCCCTTGAGGTACTGGAAGACTGCTATAAAGTCTCCCCGGAGCCTTCTCTTCTCCAGGCTGAAATGGATCGAAGTACTGCCAGAATGTGAAGTCTGAGTCCAAAACTGGCATTTCAGAATCCTTTTTGGTTACAAAGATGCAAACATATTTTGTAAGGTGGTGTTCATTTAAATAATTATATATGCTGAAAGTCAGCATGAAGCATGGCAGTTTTTAACCATCCAGGCACAACTTATCAGGGCTCCCATTACAGTATTTCTGTAGGCATGCTGCAAGTTTCACATGTTGATATGTGATACTTTTGATACGTGATCCTGTTGTTTTTGGCCTAAAAGAGTCTAATTAATATCCACCTGTTTTCACAGTTGCTTTGAGAACTTTCACTTTTATTCTAAAAGCAGATATAGTATGAAAAGGTGACAAGAGAAATAATTGGACCATAACATGTCAATTTAGTGATCATCTGTAGATGATAATGGTATTATTTTGCACTCTTATTTTGTAAGAACCAATTCGCAGCTCAGCAGAAAAACATCACGGGTTTTAAAGAACTGTGGATCTGATGCTATGCAGTTTTTCTGCCTGGAGAGTATTTGTTTTGCAATTAGTATTAAGTCTTCACAAAATCAAGTATAACTACAAAACAAACATAAAAATACATACACATTTAGCTGAATGATTCAGTGACAATGCACTACGATGTCATCCAAACTTAGATTTGGTTCTCAATTTCAAACCTCAGTGAAGTCATGGGAGTTTTTCCACTGACCTCAATGAACACAGCTGTCCACAACAGTAACTGCCACACATACAGTTGCCAGAAACAAGGGCCTTTTGGGCCACTTCGGACAGGCAAGAACAGTCTTTATAGTTACCAGACTGGCACTAAGAGTGCCAGCAATACTAGTAAAATGTGGAATGAAAATGTTTCTTCTGCTGCTAAATCAGCAATTAAAAATATTTTCAGTACTAGCTGATTAGGACAGGAAAACAGTTCTATGTTTATCGTTGTGGCTAAGCATTCTCCTAATATAAATGAACTTTTTCTTAGAGAACTGCAATCAGAAACAGAAATGCAGTACGAAATACATTGCATGAGAAATACAGTATTTTAAATCATAATAATAAAATAGTGAAGGGTCAGAATGTGTGGATACAAATATGATCCTTTACTGAGACCAAAGGGGTTTTTTTTTTCCTTTCTTACACAACCTGATCTACAGCACAAAACATTCTGAAAGGTATGTTCATCCACATTACTGCTAGCTTATGTCACTGAAATTAGCTTAATAAACCTAAAATAGTCATGAGGCACCTCATGGAACACTCATGCAAGCTGTGCCATTCCGAACTGAAAGAGGGATGAGGATCTTGTATCCAGTATCCTTCTATAGAAGTGCTGTCCTTTACTCAAGGTGAGCTACTGGGAGAGCGACAACCAGAAACCCTCATGGGATGGAGAGGGGGTATGAATGCCATCCAGCAACAAGCAAATGCTCCTTTCCCAAATATCTCTCACAGAAAGGCTGCTTTGGGTATTATTTGGTTCTTCACCTTTGGGGGGGGGGGGGGGGAGAATTGTATTTCTCCTGAAACCTGCTCCATAAAAAAAAAAAAAAGATGGAATGATTATTTAAAAAGCAACTATTGATCAGGAATTTAATATACGTAACGAGTACACGCCATTAAAACATAAATAACCGCCGCCTCCGAACCCCCACGGACGGGCAGCCGGAGCGCAGGGAGCCGCATCTTGCCGCCGCGAGCAGGTGGAGCCGGGCCGGGCGCGGGGCCCAGCCCGCCGGCGCTCCCCCCACAGGAGCCCTGGACACGGCCGTCCACGACTCGTCCCCGCCGAGGTAGCGGACAAGGTCACCATCGCCCCGGGCCAGCGTGGCACAGCGCTGCCTCCTGCCTCGGGACTTACCTAGCGCCCCGGGGAAAGCCATGCTGGGGCAGGGCCGGGGCAGGCCCCGGCACTGGCGCTCCCGCCAGCTGGAAAGACTCTGTCAGAAGCTGCCAGCGGAGAAAGGAGCTGCTCCCGCCACCTGTCCCCTCTGCCGCATTCACCCTCCGGACGGCCGGCCGACCGACCAACCGGCCGGCCGCCCACCCGCCCCGGTACCGCAGTGCTGCACCGCCCCTTCCCCGGCCCTTTATGGCCGCCGCAGCCCCCGGGCGGAGGAGCCCGCTTGCCGCGCCCCTGGCCTCACAGGGGCGGCCAACTGCCTCCTGGGCGGCGGCCGGAGAGGCGGCCTGGTGGGGGTCCGGAGCAGGTGGTGGGGCGGGGGGCAGGCGGAAGGCGGGCGCGGGGCCGGGCTAAAAGCCAGCTCCAGGGGTGACCGCCGATTCCCTGTCCCGCGAGTCCGGCGGGTAGAGAGAAGGCTGCCCTGCCCAACCTCGGCGCAGGGGACCGTTAACGGTCGCCCTGACGGGGCGGGGCGAGGAGGAACGCGCGCCCTGTCCGTACCTCTCTGAGGAGACTTCTGTCTTCAACCCTCCTGGCGGAGGTTGTGTCTGTCGGGAGGAGGCAGCGGCTCCGGGCACTGTCCGGTGCCGCTCGTCCCGCGGCTGTACCTGTGGCGACGGGAGTGACGGAGCACGAGCGGCACCTCTCCCTCGGGGCTGTGGCCTCAGTGGGAGCCTGGGCATCCAAGGGAAGCCTTCCGCCCCCGCGCCGCAACGGCCCCTTCCCCTTCGGAGGCTCCGAGACAGAAGTCGCGCTGTCACATGGCGCCTCGCCGGCGGGGAAGAGAGCTACCCGGAGCGCGGAGCGCTGACCCGGCCCGGCCCCGGCCCACCTCAGCCCGCCTGATCTCGCCTTAGCGGACGGGTGGCCAGCGCGGAGCGCCTTGTGAGTGCCGCCTTGCAAGTGTTTCTTTCAAAACTTCTCCTCCAAAAGCGCTTTAATGTAGAAAACTTTAGTTCGAGACCAGAACGTCGTGAGGCTGGTGCAAAGTAACCGATAAGTAAGTTTGCTGACGATATACGCCTATCAGAAGTGTTTTCAACAGGGCCCGTCCTTCAGTGTTCAGGTGCTCTCCTATATTAAAAAATAAAATTAAAAAAAAATTACCGGGTAAAGAGCCCAAGAAGGTCAAAACAAGCATGCCTCAGCAGGAATGAGGATCTTGATATGTAAATATGTAAAATAATTTGACCTTATTTTGAGAGGTTCTAGGCCCTAAAGCTGAAAGGTTTCAGGACGCTTGCGGTACGTTTGGGTTACAATACCTGTAGTCTAATCTGAAGACGTTTAAATATAGAAGTATTTTTACAGTGCAGGGAAGCACTGAGAATATAGTGACTGAAAACAAGGTCCTTTGTGTAAAAAGACAAGCACAGTAAAGGTAGATTTCCCGAAATGTATGAAGGATCAAGTAGTTCTGTAGCAAGTGTGCTGTCCCCCTTTTGTCCTCCCAACTTGATAAAGAAATGATCCATTTATAAACCCCAGGACTTTTTGGATTCAGAAATTCCTTTACTTCACACAACTGGTGAAGAAATGGAATTGAAAAGAAAGCAGGTCACCATACAAACTTTGAGTAACAAAGAAGTTTGCAAAGTCTGAGTTGTAAACAAAACCAGATATTTTAACTCTTATACTAGTATCAACACTATCACCTTCATGTACTTGTAAAAAAGCAAAGAGTTATGGCCACAGCTGTTACATGATATGCGTACTGATCCAAAGCATTTGAAAATGACTCAGCCATCCAAAAGAATTTAAAATAGTTGATTTTTTATTTTTTTTTTAAATAATAAAACTCTTTTAAAAATAGACATTGTTTCTTAGCTTGGAAAAAAGGCTTATGCTGCATGTGCGTGTTTCTCCCACAGTAACTGACTGTCTTCATCAGCTGCTGCAAGGCTACACCCAGACAAGCTATCTGCCACACAGGAAACTACATAAGTCTGACTCACGGTTGCCCTGCCCACATGATGTATGAGTAAAAGACACCTGTTGCTGCTTGCCATTCAGTACACCCGTTGATTACAGATCTGTTAGTCCTGCTTCCTTTCTCGTGTTGCCCATGTTCTTCTCTTAGCCACTTCCCTGAACTTGCCCAGACTTGCTTGCTTCCAATAATGGAGTTTGCCTGGTAGTTTGGGCATCTTAGTGGCTTAATTGTGGCTTAACTGTCATAATTGTGCCCTGCCTGCTGGACGCAGGTATCCTATGGCTTCTTGGGTTCCTCTTCTCAGCTTGGCAAATGGGTCTTGCGACCACATTTGATTTAATCTCTCTTCTAACTATGGGATGCAAGACCCTGGAAGAGTTCCCTCTTGTGCTATTGCTGGCTTTCAGCCACAGTGAAAGAACATTGGTCTCGAAGATAACTGAGTTTCTACAGTTTTCTTTCATGGAAACAGGTAGGTCTGTATGCCCCAAGTGAAGAAAACTTTGCAGTGTGAGTTCTTATTTCATGAAGGCCAGAGAATTCACACAAAAAGGAGACCTTAAAAATGCCTTAACAAAGAAAAAGCTTCTATGAGCACTGAAGTACAAATCCATAAGGACCTAGGACACTTTTTCTAGGTGACCATGACTATTTAAATGAGCTTTCCTTTTGTAACAAGTTGGAAACCTTTAAAGGCAAACTGAGATCATAAGTTAGTAAATGCATCTATAGTAATTGAAGCATTAAGAAAATACTATCACAAGATCTGTAATAACATCACAAGAAAATACTTCAAGTCCTCTCACATTTTGCAGAGGCAATTACTATGATCAGTTATTTTACAAACAGTTTTGACTAGTGGGTCTGGTTTCATGTCCCATCTCTGCTCTCATAGTGAACAGATCACATGTATCTTTGAGAAACAGAAGTAACACTAAGCTGACAACAATGAAATAGCAGATTTTCCACAGCAGATGTTGTTGTACATTTCCATTAGCACATGCAAAACTTAAAGCATTAAACTTTGCATCCGGATTTAGAGCACCCCAGTGATGTCAGTCAACACCTTGTTAAACACTTGCCATCTGGCCCATGAAGGAGTCTTTCTGCTAGTCCAGTTTGTGGGTGGATTATACTTTTATACCCTGTATTGAAAGTAGCGCAAGTATCTCCAGAGTGATTTTAGATGTTCTGATGCCTATTGTAAAATGTCAATACTTTCTGAAGCCATCTATGTTTTGGTTTACTTCTTTTGTGTAGCAAGCAGCAGTTCCCTCAGGTAGATTTTGCACTGTGTAAAAATATATTTCTTTTTATCTTTTTAATCTTATTATACAATACAAAGTTATCCCTTTCCTTTCACTCCAAAGTTACAACTAATTACATTTCTTTCTATTCTTTTTTCAATTCTATGTTTCTGTTATGCCTTCAACTTGCTTTAAGCCCTACTTTAGAGATTATTCTTTTGGTGACAGTAATAAACTCATTATTATTCCAGTGTATATGGTATTCAGACTGTTCTTTCTCAGTCAGTCTACTTTAACAAAATGAAATGCAATGAAAGTTTTAAAGATTTGCTTGCGTATTAACATCTACTGAGAAATGGAATAAAAGAAAACTCTAAATATACATCTGTATTATTAATACTTATTTTTAATAACAGACAAATCTTCTCTGGGAGATGATGAAAACTGGAATGTATATTCATGAAAATTAGGAAATGGTCTCTCATTCTTACTTGAAATTTTTTCAGTTGCTGTAATGTACCGCTTTCATTTGAACAGTGCCTTAAAAGCTAATGGATTTTGAATTCATTTTTTAAAATAGATTCATATTACTGACTATGATATTGACAACAACTGTCCTGGTTTCAGCAGGGATGGAGTTAATTTTCTTCTCAGTAGCCGGTGTGTTTTGGATTTTGTGTGTGAAGAATGTTGATAAAAACATTCTGATGATACGAGTTGTTGTTAATGAGACCAAGGACACTGTCTGGCTTTCCAAGTCTTGTTAAGGTCTCGTTAACGTGCAGATGCGGGAAGCTGGGTGAAAGACAGACAGAATAATTGATCCAAACTGGCCAAAGAGAGTATTCCATGCCATGAATGTCATGCTCAGTATATAAGTGGGGGTTGCCCATGGGAGGGGGTATTCCTTTCCTTTTCTTTTTGGACATTCTTGTCGGGTATCCGTTTGGGCACCCTTGGCATTCTTTTCTTCTTTCTTGCTTGCTGGCATCATTCCCTCTACCTTGCTAGCTTGCTCTCCCCCTTTGCTTGCTGCTCGGTGTTGTTCCTGTGATCGCTGCTCAGGACAGGCTGCGTCGGTCATTCGGACATTGGGTGGTGAGAAATTGTACATTGTTCATTTTTTATATTTTGTATATATTAATATCCTTATATCCTGTTAGCTTTGTAGTTTTTAGTATTTTTAGTAAACTGTTTTTATCTCAACCCACGAGTTTTCCTTTCTTCCCAATTTCTCTCCCCTGTCCCCCTGGGGAGGGGGAGGGTGAATAAGAAACTGTGTGGTGATCCGGGCTAAACCACCACAACAACAAAACAACTAATGTACCAAATTAAATATTTCAATTTATAATGTACCCATTAGTGGCATCCAAGCAATATTAGACCTAGTTCTTGCTCACTTTCCTGATCTTTAATTAGTTCAGTTAATTATATGCTTGGCACATATGCATTTACTTACCGAAAAGTAACTGATATTCCAACAGCAAAAAAAACACGGTTAAATAAAGTAATCTCCGAAAGCTGGAGGGGAGGTTTGTGCCAAATGTGAAAGAAACATGATTGAATCATGTTATCAGATACTCTCTACTAGAAAGGAAGAATGATTCAAATTTTAAACAAAACAGTAGATCAAAATTGTGATCATGCAAAAAGGGCAAAAATTATTCCACTGAGCGATTGAAATGATACAAACAAAATAGTATTTGTCTGTTTTATAACGTCAGCTGATCAAAAAGCATCATCTTTCTTATCCACCACTTTTCAAAAAGCATGTAGAAATTAGTCATGCATGTGAGTATTCAGTCCTGTATTTGAATTAAACCAAGTTAAGAGCTCTTGATACAGATGATTTGGTCTTTCTCAGTACTGAGTTAAACCAGAATTTGTAAATCTAGAAGTTTGTTTCCTACTCTAAATATAAGCAGCAAATTTTCGATGTTTTGGGGACTGCTCAAGGCCATTCCAGAAAGTATAAGAGAAGGAGAACAAGGAGGAGAAACTTTGTTTAGGCCTGTTTTTTATAAACTCCATCTTGGATAGTTGTGGTGTTTGGAATATGTACATACAAGATGCAACTATGCATATATAAAAGGCAAAATGTTTTGAAAATTACTTGCACTGACATTAGAACTGGTTTTAGGTTGGGAATCATCCTTGTTTTTTTCAGTCAAATTACATTCTCCTTTCTGAAAGGATACCTGGGAGCATAATTGACCTGTAGTGTATTATTATAAAATAAAATACATATAGTATGCAAATATAAATCTGATTGTTGAAATACTGAAGTGGAAGTGGGAACTATAGAAATTACAAAAGAATGTGACTGCTCAGTCACTGCTTTAAAAATAACCTTGGAAAGTATCTGCACAGTCCTAATAATCTGAGTCTGAAATAACATAACAAGTTTTCCATGAGTTTATAATAAATGGAATATACTGTAATACTTCGTTATACAAGAAAGGTTTACAAGCAAGATGAGACACTTTGGTGTGTTTGGAATTGTAAGCTGTCATTTAGATATCTGGAAAGCTTTCTGTCCAGCCAGTTCTTTGCTGGCGTCTACTAACTGCCTTGTTTTTTCACAACAGTCATGTAAAAGTCCTACTTTCAAACCAGTTTATCGCTTTAGCTTGGACTTTGCAAGTATTTACCCTTGATGGAAGACTGCCTTGCTTTGACATTATACAGAATTTATCTGAAATTCTGGGCCTATTCTAAAAAGGAGAGATCTGACTGTATGAGACAAACCTGTATGTGAAGCTGGAAGACCTTTAATCTGTTTTGTAAAAAGGAGAATTTTCTGAAAGTTACATTTCACATCTGTTATATAATATACAGATGAAATTTTTTTAACCACCACTCTGATATACAGTGCCTTTTTACTCTGCTTTGTTTTAAGAGGAATTTTATTCACTCAGAATGCACATAAAATAAAATATTCAGCAAGCAACGGTCTAATAAATCAGACACTGCTGGTGCATTATAAATAATTAAATAGTGTAATTACAACTCACAAAGGAGAACTCTGTGGCCTATTTTGGAAACCTCTGAAATAAAGAATATTCTGAATTATTTGATTTCTGCAAAAATCGGTACTGGAATATAAACTGTATGTTTAAAATTGTTTACATATTATATTTGCAGTGGAAATGCAAATAGTTCCATTAAGTGATATTCAGTTCTGTTTTCCTATTACTTTTAGATGACCATTAAGGTTTTCATGATGATCTGTTACAAGAATTTGCATCTGGATTATTTGGCCCTCAAGTCAGAAGTTTCATTCCCAAATAACAGATATGTGTGTGATGCAGGTGGAGCACGTAACTGTGCCCAGAAACTAGGAAATGAAAGATATGGTTTAGACATAACCTTGCACAAATGTTATATAGCCTTAAATAAACTCAGGGCCAGGTGTTGCTGCACTGCAGTCTTCCCTGTCCCCACAGTATCACTGTTTTCTCTTTGTTTTACAGGTGTATTTTCCAAGTCTTCTCTTTTACAAGTGTGAGTGAAACTCTGCAACCTCTAAAGCAATGTACATGGGGATTCCTTGTGGCCATTTACAGCCCAGATAAACCTTCTCTGTATTGCCTGTGTAGTGCTAAGCAGGCATAGTTGGCAAGAACTCCAACCTCAAATGTTCTTCTTTTAATGTACAAACTTAAACTTTCATCTGGGGGGGAATTGGTTTATTATTTTTATCCAACCTGCCTGAGTAAAAAATGCTGTAGCTAGGCCTATGCTTATATGCAAAATGACTTAGAAAGCCCCTGTCTTCCACAGAGCTCATCTAAAATATTAGGTATGCGAATCTACAACTTGTGAAATTTTCCATAATTTTTTCTACCCTATAGTCAGTGGGAAAATAACTTTTTTTTTTTTTTTTGTAACCATGATTTGCGAAGAGGGCAACGTCAGCCAGCTACTATCAAATACCAGGATGCACCCAGCCATCTGCTCCTCTCCTGCCTGGGCAGGGCCGAGGGCGAGCGAGGTGGCACACACTGACCAGCTTGCCACACTCCCTACGGCCTGTGGCCAGGCCAGTGTTACGTAAACAGCAGTTATGCAAGGAATGCAGATTTCACCTTACATACCTGTTCCTTCCTATCAGAGACTTCTTTATTTGTGCCATTAGTGCTTATCAATTAAATGGAGAGAAAAGCAGTGTTTGCATTATTAGAGATATATCTCTCTCTGGTTCCAAAGTGGCTTGATGACCTGTTTGCTGCTGTGGTACTTTTCACTCAGGCAGTTTGTGTAACTTGCATCTCTTCTTTAACCTACAGGAAATTCTCTTCTATTCAAAAAACCAGCACACATACCTAAGTCATATTTGTGCCCTTTTTGGGGGGTATAAGAAAGACATTAGTGATTCATAGTTATTGCACAGAGTGAACTTAATCCAATATGGACTCAATTCCCTCTATACTATTTTTCGATCCTGCAACTTTTACATCTTTGCTTTTTGATTTAGTGCCCCTGATTGAAGTTGAGAGGGAGACTGTGTGGTTTGGTTTGGGTTTTTTTGGTTGGTTGTTTGGTTTTGTGTTGGGTTTTTTTCCACTCTTTCCTTTAACCTTTTTTTCTCTCTGGAAAGGCCTTGAATTCCATGGGTACCCTGAAGTATTGGTGTACGGGGGTGCTGTGCTTAGGGTTTTTCTCTGGTTCTCTACTTACACATTTTTGACCATACACCTTCATAGGCCTTTCCTTTTTAATTTGTTGCTAATGCCCAGCTAGTCCTATAAGGAAAATCCAGTCTGAACAGAAATGTTAGTAGCTAGATGGTATCAAAGACAGAGCAATCCTTTTCCTGCTGTGCGTCACCCATTTTGCTTTATAATCTTTATGAACTGGAGGTGGAATCTGGACTATCCTAACTGATTATCATCAGTCAGTGAATGTCTTTCAAGAATGAGTCCAGTTCCATTTTTAACCGTGCCTGTTTTGGTGTCTACAACATCCTATGGTAGTGAGCTTGTTCCACATTGTGCACTGTGAGCCAGCTTTGATCCAAAAATTGTATGACCAGATATAGCACAGCTTTTTGAGCTCTTAGCTTTTGCTGGTTAAGACCACAGTCAGTGCAAGTTCATGTCTGTCCCCAGTATACTGCAAAGACATCCTCTAACTGATGCTTAGACATATCACAGCAATGAACTATTGAGCCAAAGGAATTGACCATAGATTACCACATTCAGGCATATGGTGCTGCCATGGAAAGACAAGGGATCTAAAGGGAAGGTCTCTTTATGTAATAAACTCTTGCTAGATCATGCAGCTGAAAAGAAGTGATTTCCACAGGGAGTAGCTCAGATGCAGACAAATCTCTTTGAGACTCAGGCAGCCAATAGAGACTGGAGCAGATGAAAGAAAGTATGAAACGAAAGGTGACCTGCTACATTAGTCAGTTGTTTCTTCACCAGAAAGGTAGTCAAGCATTGGAACAGGCTGCCCAGAGAGGTGGTGGAGTCACTGTCGCTGGAGATATTTAAAAGACCTGTAGATGTGGAGCTTAGGGACATGGTTTAGTGATGGACTTGGCAGTGCTAGGTTAACGGTTGGACTTGATGATCTTAAAGGTCGTTCCCAACCTATTCTATGATTCTATGATCTCCTGTAGGATCCAGTGGGCATAAGCAGAGAGTAGGGCAACAGCCAGTCTTTTCAGATCTAGACAAAACTGGGAGGAAAAAAAAGAGCTCTTAAATGCATTGCCTGGCTTCCCTAATAATTAGTTTCTGAATTTTTACAACCTTTTGTTTACAAAACAGAAATATCAGATGAATTTAGAACTTAAATTTGTAGATAATTATAAAAGAGACCATCATTGGTATTTCTTCATTTTTCTTTATTTTTTCTTTATATTTCTTTCTTTTTCTTTTCAACTCAGTCTTTCTTCAAAACTCAGATTGTATTGTTTTTTCATATAGATTAAATACAAATTTTAAGCTGTTATATATATGCTACTCCAAAACAGTGGGGAAAGGTAAATTTGCAAACATTCATTTAGTGATCTGGTACTGAAACTGGATGCTTAGTAAAAGAGTAAGAGTAAACTTCACATACCTTCTATCTCTTTGCTTTTCCAGATACAGTTTAACAGTTCATAATGTACTGAGTCTGTTCATACAAAATATAGCTGTTGCTGACTGCCAAAATACTCTGCAAGGACTACTCCACTGATGAATTCTGCAGATGAAAATCATGCATCAGGGAAGAACAAAAAAAAATTTTAAAGGTGTAACTATTATGGCCATGTCCAAGGTGATAGTTGCAAGGTTGCTAAGAAAAAAAATGCATCCATTTCTTTTCTGGCATGAGGAAGTATGCTAATTGAGGTTGAAGACTAGTGAATAAAGGATTGTGGATCTGCAACACCTCTGAAAGACATATAAAATATTTTCACAGTCCCAAATGAAGTTAATCATTAATTTTGCTGACTGATGATGTGGAACTGGTTTTCCCCCATGTTAAGGCTGGTTTGGGTGCCTTCTTCTGAAAAGAAGGTATCTAAGTGCCAGTGAATCCAGCCAGCTCTGGGATAACCACTTTGAAAGAATGGAACCCAAGGATAATCCCCCAGGACATGTTTTTTTTTTAGCATTTTGCAGTATTATGGGAAGGAGGGAGTGCTTACATCACTTAAGGACCCATAGCTGCCTTAGTGGTGCCTTGACTTAATTGTAACCAGCTCAAGACAGAAAGGATAGACTTTTTCTTGTGTCAGTAGGACACAGATCAGTGCAAAGTGATTCAAGAACTGGAAGAATGTATCAACAGCTTAAAGCCACTTTCAACAACTTTCTCCATGCATGGGGCCAGAATCCATAGCCTTAATTTTCCCATCCTTAGTCATCACACGAGTATATCATGGGCATAATTAACTGTGAAAATTCAGTAAAACACAGGGGAGAAACTGAAAGCCAATGCCTTTTTGCACCTTGCGCTGGCTGTCAGTTCCAAATTGGTCAAAGGCTGAAGCTAATTCTTTTTTCTTTTTTTTTTTTAATAGTATCCGTGTTTCCTTGTGATCATCCACAATAGACTCTTCTAGAAAAAGTTACATAGTCCATAGTGACTGTCAATGGAGCACATCTGTTCTGAAGCGTATCTCCTTTTCAAAACTCGTGCAGGCTTGGGAAATGCTGTACTTTAAAAAGCCAACAGAGCCACCTAGTGTTTACATTGAAAAGGTACAGTTTTGCGTGTCTTGGACTTCTATATGCAAAAGGAAGATCTAGGTCCAATCTAAATGGTCAGAGAGGGAAAACAGCTCATAGTCTTTCATATCAAACCCTGACAGTTCTTGTTTCTTACAAACTGTACGGTTATTGGTGCTAGAATTAACAGTGTTAAAATTGTACATGGAGATTTTTATTACTTCACTAGAGACACTCAAGACTAGTGTAAAAGTTTTCTCTGATACTTAGGCTCAGGCACTTTCATATTATCATTTTCAGTTATATATTTTAATTTCTTCTTGGCATTTAAACCCTTCAGATACCTGTTCTGCTTCATTGCCTGCTGCTTCAGGGTGTCTACTCACTCGGTTATTTTCTGTAGTGCGATCTTCCTTCTGTGAACTGTCTTTCTGACAGTCTGGCATATCAAACTCGATGCAGTGCTCTGTACTTGATCAGCAAGCTGGGAAGAAGCCACCTTGCAGGTTTCTTACTTTTTTCCTCAAAATGCTGCAACAAGCTTCAATGGCTGTTATTTCCTTTTCCAGTAATCAGTATGCATATTTTTTTTCCCCCGTCCAAGTCAGGTCTAATAGTATGGTTTTCTTAGGCAGCATGCAGTGGTTCATTTACATCCTAATGTCCATTTAGGAATCTAGCATATGTGTAATTCAAAGGTAGGAGAGGATTTGGACATAGGAACTTATCTGACCTAACTCTAGATGTTTGAAAGGTAATTGTCTAAATCTAAGCTGATGTTCTAAGCTTCTTTATAGTCCATGAGAAGAAGCACATGCTGTCAAAAAAAATTGTTTCTTTTGAGCTCCCTATAGATGCCTGAGAATGCTGGAGTCAGTCATTCTCAAGAGTTGAATCCCATGGGGCCAACAGTAACTACTAAAAATCAGTTGCTTACCAGGAATCTCAGAGTGAGGCAGAATTATATTAGTTATTTTGGAAGCTATTTCTGGATGGCCACCTTAGACAGGAGGGACTATATAATAAGAATGCTGTCCTTTAAAGGAATCAATTAACAGGTGTGCTCCTTTTAGTAACTGCCTGATGTGCTCAAGAAAGGAAACTGAGTCTTGTGCATTATAAACCTATTTTGCTTATTGTTGTTGATTCTTCTACCCACTAGATATTTAAAGCTTTTAAAACCAGGCAGTTTCTTCAGTGATAATATTGCCAAAAGTCAAAATAAAAGTTCTGATAATATCACAATGCATTACTGCTTTATTCTGTTTACTAAATTATCATGTTATCACTATGACCTCAAAAAAAAAAAAAGTTAGTCTTGTTTAATCATTAGAACAAAGAACTGGAGGCCAGAAAGATCATAACACAACAGTTAGGTCCAGAGAAGAGCCAACAATGGGGTTCATGGAAAACAGAGACAAGAAAAGACCTATGTGGGTCTGTGGAGTGTTTCCATTTTCCCCAGCTGATGTACTGCACAAACCCATGATATATCCAGTTTGTCCAGAATTTAAGTTTACATTAAAGCAGATCATGTGCCAAGATGTCTTCTTTACAAAAGCTTTTGTCTGCACAAGGAAAATGATTGATACAGCTCTCATGGCATAAGCTGTTTCTGAGCTGTTCTAAAAGCTGCAACTAGTTATTTAAGAGCTGTTATTGTGGAATAGCTTATGCTACAGTGGTTACACCCATCATTTTCTCTGGAGAGAAAAAAAAAATCCATTACAATATTCTAAACATGAACTCATTGTAAACTTTTGCAGCATTTTCTTCGGAACTGTAGAAATAGGCAACTTGAAATAATATTCTGAATGGTGTTAGTTGTCTTTTAATAATTAACTCTATTTTAATAGTTAACTCTATTCCCGCACAATATCCTTCTTCCCACACGACATCCTTCTCTCTAAACTAGAGAGACATGGGTTTGATGGATGGACCACTCGGTGGATAAGGAGTTGGCTGGATGGCCACACTCAGAGAGTGGTGGTTAACAGCTAAATGTCCATATGGAGACCGGTCATGAGTGGTGTCCCTCAGGTGTCCGTGTTGGGCCCAGCCCTGTTCAACATCTTTGTTCGCGACATGGACAGAGGGATAGAGTGCACTCTCAGCAAGTTCGCTGATGACACCAAGTTATGTGGTGCCATCAACACGCTGGAGGGGAGGGATGCCATCCAGAGGGACCTGGACAGGCTGGAGAGGTGGGCCCATGCCAACCTCATGAAGTTCAACCAGGCCAAGTGCAAGGTCCTGCACCTGGGTCTGGGCAATCCCAGGCACAAATACAGGCTGGGCGGGGAATGGATTGAGAGCAGCCCTGAGGAGAAGGACTTGGGAGTGCTGGTGGACGAGAAGCTTAACAAGAGCCGGCAATGCGCCCTTGCGGCCCAGAAGGCCAACCGCATCCTGGGTTGCATCAAGAGAAGCGTGGCCAGCAGGTCGAGGGAGGTGATTCTCCCCCTCTACTCTGCCCTGGTCAGACCCCACCTGGAGTACTGTGTCCAGTTCTGGAGCCCCCAACACAAGAAGGACATGGACCAGTTGGAGAAGGTCCAGAGGAGGGCCACAAAGATGATGAAAGGGCTGGAACACCTTTCCTATGAGGACAGGTTGAGAGAGCTGGAGCTGTTCAGCCTGGAGAAGAGGAGGCTCCAGGGAGACCTGATAGCGGTCTTCCAGTACCTCAAGGGGGCCTACAAGAAAGATGGGGAGAGGCTGTTCAGTAGGGCCTGTTGTGATAGGATGAGGGGTAATGGTTTTAAAATAGAGAGAGGTAGATTTAGATTGGAAATTAGGAAAAAATTTTTTACAGTGAGGGTGGTGGGACACTGGAACAGGTTGCCCAGAAAGGTGGTGGAAGCCCCGTCTCTGAAACGTTCAAGGCCAGGCTGGATGAGGCTCTGAGCAACCTGATCTAGTTGGGGATGTCCCTGCTCCTTGCAGGGGGGTTGGACTAGATGACCTTTGAAGGTCTCTTCCAACTCTAACCATTCTATGATTCTATGATTCTGTGATTCTAACTCTAAAAGCTAATGACATGACTCGGAATGCTTAGCAAAACTTTTTGATTGGAGGCAATTAGAATTAAGCATGAGAAGAAAGAGGAATTATTACAGGGAGGAAAACTCTAAGGGAAAGGAAGAAAAAGACCAAAAAGGGGACTGAAAGGGAATGAATAGCAGCAAAAGGAAAACTACAAAGGAAATCAAAGTGCAGAAATAACAGTGAAAGGCAAGATGGGAATGTTTCCTCAACTGCGAAACAATCATGGTAGTAAGCCTGAGTTAGCTACCACAGTACAAAAGGATAGTTTATCCTCTTGATCTTAATGCCAGTACCAATGTGCATCTTGCTGTAGATTAAGTGTATCATATAGTCCTAAGTTTAGACAAGCATTCCATTAAACATGGAATTTTACCTTCTCTGCAGAATGACTTTGTACATCCTTTTTGTAGGTTCCAGTGCCAAGATGTTTTCTTTGTTGCATGCCCATATTTTTTCTGCCAGCATTTTCATTACTTGCTTTATTTACTCATGGTATGTCAAAGCCTGACTTTGTGACATTTCAGTCTGAGCATCTTTTAAAATAACTGTTTCTTCTATCGATTTGAATAGTACGAAGCAACTTGCTCTTTGTTTCCCTCCTCGTGGCAGACACTTCTGTCTTTCTAGCAGACTTAAATACTGTGATAGGCTGAAGGAAAAGTATGTTGTTTCCCCACAAATGGTACGAGTTGTCGAGCAGGTGAAATGACAAGGACCCCTGCTGTGCAACAAGAGCCAGTAAGGACAGAACAGGGAAGCAGAGCCACCTGTATCAGACCTGCCCTGAGGTACTGTCTGAGATGGTGTGCCCCTAGTCTGTAAACTTCCCACACAGTTGATGGACGGATTTCGCACTTCCTTGCAGGATCAGGAGCTAAGGTGATTTTACAGAAGTGTTGCTTCTTTTATTTTCATAATTCAGTAGCTGACAAAATATCACCTTGATCAAAAAATGTAATTAATCATAGCTGTGATAATTGAAGGAATTATATCTGTATAATGGAAACTTTTGTTTGTTTTTTAATATTTAGGTGTGTATCCACGTTTACTAAGAAAGCCTTTCTATCTGAGATTAGGAATAAAAAGGAGTCCTTTGTTTTAAATGTGATAGTTTGACCAAACTATTTGTCAAGGAGGTAGATGAAACTTTTACTATAAATGTTTCTGCAGGGGAATGAAACTTCAACAAAAGAAACAAAGAAACCAGGTGCTATAAATGGATAAATAAAGTGGAAAAGGCTCAAGCACATAAAAGTACTATGGAAAGTAAAAAAAAAAAAAAAAAAAAGACATTTGAAATATTTTATATAGGATGGAACTGAAAATATGGGACAGGAGGGCTGAGTTAGCTGTAGGAGGTGAGATCTGAGGAAGTGAACTGGACAGGAGAGACTCTAGCTGGAGCTTTCAGAAAAGGGTTCTAGACAAATCTGGATGATATGGTATCTGCTGGTATCAAGTGACTTAGAATGTGTAAAGCAAATACACATTGTGTTTCTTGGGTTATCTAAATGAAGAGCAGTAGTGTTTTAAAAATACATACAATGTTTGTTATAGCATGTATACCTTCCACTTTAGGTACTTCCTAAGGTGTAAAATGTAATTCCAGCTATAGTTTTGCAGAGAGTGCCTTGGAGCTCCCTTGGGACTCTGAAAACTGGAGACAGATCAGTTGTTGGGTCTATTTCTGTGAAGGGGCAACAGAGAACCTGTGCCCAGGAAATGTATGTGCTGTGGAGGCTGATGGAAGAGGTAATTCTGTAGCCTACTAAGAAAAGCTTAGTGCTACAAGTGGAGTGAAATCTAGCACAGCAGTTTGGGGAACATTTATTGCTGCAGTTTGAACAGATCTATAGACCAAATGTGAGTAGATGAGTTCACAAATAATTTATCTTTGTGAAGTGATCAGGGACATAAGGTCTCTTTAATATTGTAGAAAGAGGGGGAAATGGGAACCAAGAACAGTAAGGTGAAGCCAGAAAATTCAAATTATAAGTTAGGCATGCCTTTTACCAGTGTGTATGATAAATCTGTGTCAGGCAAGTTGTTGATTTTCTATCCCTTGATGTTCTTACTTCAAAGCAGTGTACTTTTCTGGAAGCAATACTTCAGTTGAACAGAGTTGCGGGTCTCAATATAGTAATAAATGGGTAAAATGTAATGGTCTTGACAAACAGACATTGAACTAAGAGATCTATTGATTGATCCTGGTCTTAAATTCTCTGAATCTGTGGAATTTCTTAGACAGCTTTGACTTCCTCATCCTAGATTTCATGTTGCTTCTTTCTGCATTCAGTGTAATGTTTTAAATTTATACCTGAAGGCCAGAAGTGCTTTTTTTTGTTGTTATTTAAACACTAACTGGAGGCTGAAAACATTTTTTTTTGGCCAAATCTGGAAAAATGCAGAATGATTATATTACCAAAGGGAGACAGAAAAAAAAAAAAAAGAAGGAATACAGTGTACCCAACAAAACAGAGGCAAGAATGCAAGAATGTAAATGTGTTACGGGCTGTTATTAGGATTTTGGATGCAAAAATACAACTTAGAAAAGACTGAAATGTTGAAAAGGCATAATATGATCCAATTTATTTAGACGAGAAATTACCTTCTCTAGATTGCTAAGGTGACAGGAAAAAAATGTGAAAAGAAGGTTATCATATTTGTTTTAAGTCTGCCTGTTACCACTGAAATGCCTGTCTCTTTAGAATAGTTTTTTTTTTTTTAAGAAAGTGCCTCAGGGAATTACTAGAAAAATGAGCTTTATTCAGTGTTCATGGCCATCTGAATTACTCACCCATCCAGTATAAATGTGTTCTGGCAAAACAAGTGTTTGTGTTGCCATGGCCTTTCCCATTATGTTATTTTCTTAAGCAAAAACATTTTTCTAGCTGAGATCTTAACAAGGACACAGGCAGGGTGCCATGATTCAGTCTTTGAAGAGAGAAGTAATAATTTGGAGGGAATGATGAAGGAAAGAGGTGGTCTCAGAGAGGCTAGAACAGAGAACTTAGGTATCTGGTGACTCTTTTGCCCAACAGAAGCAGTGATCCCTGCTACTAATCACCCAAGTTCTGTGGGAGAGTAGTGCAGCCTCCATCAGCCCTCCAGAAAAACTGATAGGCCCAGTGCTAAGATTCTCCTGTAGCATCCTTAGGATAGGGAAAATCTCTCTTTAAAATAGCAGCTCAATTGTTATTTGCTAAGCAAATCACACACGTCAGATACAGGCTTCCTCAAATCGGGTCATAGCTCCCTGTGCTGTGCACAGCTACAGGGACTCTACACAAAAATATGTCCCCAAGGTCTGTGTGGATCCATGTGATATATTTGCAATAATTTGACTGTTCTATGTACTGCTCTTTTTTTTGTCTTCCTTTGCCCTACAAAATGACTTAGGGAAGGTCCTGCCTAAGGGTTTCACATTGGTTTCTATCCTGGTCCAGTGAATACTTCTGCAAGTGAAAATGATTGTGAATTTTACATTTTTTACTAATTTATATTCTGATTTTAGATTAAAATAAAATGTTTTATCATAAAAACTAGTGAGCTGGTCACATAAGCATTGGACAACATTATTATATAGTTAGTATACATCACAGCAACTGAAACAAAACTAACTGGTGCTTACATAAGGGGCCTAAGAACACGGCAGGTATTTAGTCACCCTTTTTCTGTGTATCTTCCCAAATTCCAGTAATCAGTTTGTGAGGTAGAGGTCCTATCTGAATCCTTCTGGTTCCAGTCCACCGGCCACAAATTCCTTTCTGAAGGAATAAAAGACAAAAAAAAAGAACAGCAGGACCAAAGTCTGCGGCTTAGCTCTCATAGGGTTTTGATGAGATTTGGGCATTTTCCTTCTTTCAGCTCCTGTGAGAAAACTCTTCTCTCTCAAACTGCTTTCATACTCACATAGCTCCATGAATCACAGCAGAACATTGATCTCACTGGAGAAAGTGAAGGGAATAATGTCCACAAATGCTAAATGTATGTCCAAGTCCAGTTAAGTATCTATTTGTAGGCGAGAATGCATTACCAAAAAAAAAAAAGAAGTAATGAAAAATAAAAATAGAATAGGCCTCTTGGGTCATCTTATCCCCCCAAAATTAATTTTGTTCATGACGTGAACCACATCATAAGATGGTGAGCAGTAACCCTTCTGTTTGGAGCAATGCAGCCCACATCCCACTGATACACAACACCATTTTAGCAAACAGATCAATTACAGAACTATGGCAAAACAACAAAGCAACATGGAACATTTTATTTTCCTTTAAATAAAATTAATTATCTGGAACCTAAGAGAGCAAATAGCATTTGATAGAAATAACAGAATATGCCAGGACTTTACTCAAAAAAAATGTGTAATATGTTCCCCTAACTGCTGAGACCCATTCACTCACATGCTCCTGCACTGAAATTACTTCTAGAAATCCCAGAAACGGAGCTCTACTCAGTCCTCTGGAAAACAATTCCTCAGCCTACCACCTCACGGTAAGTTTTTCCCGTTCAACTCAACATTTATCTATCATCTCATTGATTTTGTTGAAGTATTAGCTCTCAATAGCTCTTGCTTCTCATCTTTCATATTCATACCCACTGGAAAAAATCCCAAGATACCTAATTTAAAGCTAAAAATCCACAGAAAGGAGAACTTGAGCTAACTCCAGCTTGCTTTATGCAACTAATTCCAATGAAATTGGGGAGGGAAGCAAACTTACACCATTATGTAAGCCTAGTCGTATCTTCTAATTTTTTTTAATATGACCTTTTGAAAATTAGATTAGAAAGAGAATTCCAAATTAAAATTGAATCAATTAAGTCTCTTGCTCTTGCAATTCAGGAGAGACATGTCTGATGCATGAGGCAATACTGGAACTGCATATTGTGGGATGTATCTGACTCATGGTTCTAAGTGGATTTAGTTGTTACAGTGTAATGTAGGGAGTTTGCAAGCGCCATTCAGCAAGAAAAGAATTGACCTGGATAATGATTCTGGAGCAGAGGGAAAGGCAACCAGCTCCAGAGAATGACAAAGCTGCCAAGAAAGCAGCAAGAATCACTCCGAATGTAACCTCACTTAGAGGGAGACATTTCGAAGTTGATGCTGACAGGAATTCAGAGATGTGAGGGAACCACGAGAGATCCAGAGGCTGGAGACAGGACTATAAATTGAGTTACTGGTGCTTATCTACTGTCACAAACAGTGATAGTAATTTATAGGTGTACCTCAGTTGTCAGAATTCCCCCAGGTTGCTTGTAAAAACTCTTGAGAGATGGCCTATTTACATGCCTTTCCTCTCTTGGAGTTTACAGTCCCTAGAGCAAGAAGTGATGGGAGGTAGTGTTCTCTACCTCAGCTACAGGTGGATGTATTAGTGAGAGCTGCTTCTGTTTTTATCTTTGAAAGGATCAGTATTCAATTTGAGACTGCTGAAGGAGTGGATATGCATTTAATTCAACTATTCCTATTATTGAAGTCCTAAGACCCATGGTTGTGTTGGGCCAGACCATGTGGAATGACACTGGGAATGGCTACAGTCACTTTTATTGTCTCTGTCTGCAAATGTGAGTAAGCCTCCTTTGAACGTGATTGGGGAAGATAGTTCCCATGACTTCAACATCTGAATAGAAAAAAATTAAGATACGTGATGGGAAAAGATATGTGATGGGAAAAGATATCTGATGGGAAAATTAAGCTAAATTAACTTAATGAACAATGATAGCTTATAAAATAGTTGACATCCAACAAAATGCTAAAGAATACAATGTAATTACAGTTTAGTTCCAAGTATCTACTTTTTTATTATGAGAATTAATAGTACCTTTAATTAATATGGAGTTATTAGGAATGGCATGCTTTACTGAAGAAATAATGATGAATTCCTGAACACTAGAGATAAGTTTTGTGGTTCCTATGATAAAATATTTTTAGCTGGCTAACATACGAAGGCATTTAGAATTGTCCCAGTTTCTTTAATGGAAAATAATTTATTTCATGAAATATGTTAAAATTATTCTTACATAATTTGCGAGGAACTTACTGGGCTTTTATTAAGTTGGAATGTTAATCTATCACACATATTGCCTAATCTTAAAACAAATAAAATCAGCAGGTATTTTATAACTTTGTATGTTATGTACTTCCCAATTTGCATGTGGGATCAATCAGACTGCCAGTTTTCTTCATATTTCCAAATAAGCTATGTAATGTGATTCTAAGTTTTGGTTAAAGAGAGATCCAGAACCTCATTTATTAGTAAATGAACAGTAAGATAACTCTTCTGTTTAGAACTTGAGGATGGGCAGTGGGAGATGTGGGTTCCAAACCTACCTTACTAATCATGCAAAACCTGTTAAGAACCAACCATTTCTTTGATGTCTTGATAGTTTGTCTGTCAATTAATTAACTGTCGTTTAAGGTCTCTATTCTGGCCCTACAGGGAGACATAAGTGAGCATAAGGAGTCCCCTTTATTTCTCTGTTGAGCTTATTCCTACAGGTAAGTGAGGTAATGCAGGCTCTGCAGAACTACAAAGAAAGTTCTTACTCACTTTCCCCAATCATTTGCTATGATCATTGCACTAAAGAGACTTCAGTTTCATCTGATGCAAGACTGGAGGAGTTGTCTTAGTTTGGGGACATAGACAACTCCATGCTACTGCTTTGTTCAGGGCAGATTACAAAGTGATGATCCAGTTCTGTTTGTGTGTGTGGGTAGGGTTCCATCATTAAATAAACTAAGGCTTAACAAAATGTAAAAACTATACTTAATCTAATTATAGAACCTTAGTTATAGATGGATACCTTTAGGTTATTGTGGTTAAAATGTTGGAAACCTTCTTCATAAAAAGCTTAAGACAATTTTGACCTAGTTCATGTTTACATTCAGATACCGATGTAAGCTGCATTGCAATACTCCAGTTTTATATCTCTTATGTTTTAGATGAGAATTATCTGATAAGGTATTTCACTTTGAATTAGCAATTGAATAGCATAAGTTCAACATTTGTCCACTGCTTTTTAAATGCCAGTGCCAATGTATGTTGTAAATAGTCTGACTGTCACCATTGGTCTATCACAGAGAGATATTATTCATATCTCAAGTCTTTGAACGAATTAAATCCTCTGTTGAGATTCATAAACAATATGCTGTTAATTTCTTGTACAGAAACAAAGACAGCTGATAACACCCAGCAGTGACACAGTGGGATTCATCTCAGTGGGACTCAGCTTGGAATTGGAGGCCTTCCCAGTGCTTATGCCTCCTTCCAAAGATTGTCACCTCTACTGCAGATACAGTTGAACTGCAGGCAAAAATGCTCCCAAATCACCACATTCTGTAACATAAGCAGAATCAGTCCTGATTTTATAGTGGAACAGTTTAGAAGTGGCTGGATGGATTATTCCATTTCCTTGTTGTGGGAAGCAAAGAGCAATCATAAAGATAGGCAGCTGAAGGTCACCATTGTTACTGAAATCCGGAATTAAACTCCCTAATGACAATGAGAAGTTAAGAAGCGGGCACTTCTTTATTGCAGCGCTGGGCACACGGGGGATCGCTCCACCTAGCATGCGCACCTGTTCGATCAACAGCACAGGTTAAATACACATTTATTATACATATTCAGTAAATTTCTGAGAAATATTATACATAAACATCAACTTTCCGATAAATCATTGTAATATTCCCCTCCCACTTGCGCATGCTCAGTCTTTTGAGTCGAGGGTCTTTTGGTAGTCTTGGTGGTCGTCAGAACACCCCCACCTCGAATTCACTGGTCAAACTCCTCCTTGAAATCTCCATATATGGTCTTGAGCTCAAGGTCGCGCTTTCCTTGAAACTTTCTGGCTCCAAAGTGATGGCTCAGGGCCTATTTTCACAGGTGCTGTTTGGGGTGTTTGGGACCTACCATTGTTCTAATACCTTTCTTAATTACCCCCAGACATGCTAGACTAATTTCTAACAAATGGGATATTATAATACCTCTAAGATTCCCACTCCCTCTAAGGACCAATAGATTTCATATAAAATTGAACATATATGTCTACAGTTCTATAGTTAATAAAAAATTATCTTATTAATTCTACCCATCTCTATTCATTAGAATCCTCAGTGCCCAGATCGAGATGGAAAGGGTAGGGGGTTCTCTGAGGTAGGGGTTTCCTAGCAGCAAACTGGTGTCAATGACTGTTTCCTTAGTTTAAGGTTATAATTTTTGTAACTCCTGTTGATTCTTAACACTCCTGTATTCTACAATTTACTTTCAACCTCTAATTATGCAACACCATCAGTTAAATCTGCCTATGTTTGTGAGTCAACACCTTCACATATTAGAGAAGGCAAGTACCAAACTTTAAAGGAAAATACTAACATTTATCATGGCAACTGACAATTGCTTGGCTGAAGCAAATCAGTATAGGTAAGTGAAAGTTTGGTTGCATATTGAATATTGCCTCTGAAATTTTAAAGGGCCAGAGAACTGGCAAACCTATCTGTGTTGGTTCTGCTGGGATGGGGTTAATTTTTCCCATAGCAGCCCTCATAGTGCTGTAGCTTTTTGTAGCTAGAAGGGTGTTTTGGCTACTGCTGAGCAGTGGTTCCACAGCATCAAGGCTGTTTCTCCAACATACCTCCTCACCCCCAAAGGCCCGTAGGCTGGGGGCGGGCAAGATCTTGGGAGGGGACATAGCCAGGAGAACTGAGCCAAACTGACCAAAGGAATAATCTGTACCATGTGATGTCTGCTCACCAATAGAAGCTAAATGGAAGGATGAGGAGGGACGGTCATTTGTTACTATTATGTTTGTCTTCTGGAGCAACCGCTACGCATACTGAAGCCCTGCTTCCTGGAAAGTGGCTGGACATCACCTGCTGATGGGAAGTAGAGGATAAATCTTTTGGTTTTCCTTTGCTTCTGCACACAGCCTATGCTTTTGCTTTATTAAACTGCCTTTATCTTGACCTGAGAGTTCTTTTCCATCTTATTTTCATCCTTTCTGTCCTGCTGAAAAGGGGAGGGAGAGAGTGGCTTGATGGGCCTGGCCAGACAAGGTCAACCCACCACACTATCGGACAAATGTTCTGGAAATTTTGTTATGAACTTAATGTAAGTTTGATGCATTTTTATCCCTGTAAAGATCATGACATGGCCAAGAAATGGAAGTGTATTCTTGTCCAAATTCTGTGTTTGTCCTCTGTGTCTGAAGGACTGAAGGACGTTTGCCAGACTATGCAGTTGTTGGTCAGAAGTTGGAAGAGGTACCAGAATATGCTTCCCTAATACTTATGAATTGTATGATTTTAAGTATCATGTTGCCAGCTTTTGAAATAGTGTTAAGGTATCTAAATGACTAGTATGATCCAGAAATTAACTACTTTGTGGATCTAATCGGTTACTGTGAAGGAGATCAACTACCTTAGAACACTGTGGTTCCTTATTGATGTTACCCAGAAGATATTTCTGGCAAGTGGTTTCTGATTTCAAACTCTTAGAAAGAATTTGAGAATATGGATCATGGATCTCCAACACAGTGACGGATAGTCATCTGATAATGTGTTTGGGATGGAGTCTTGGTTCTGCTGAGGTCAGTGCAAGTTTGTAATTGCTGCTTAGTAATAAGACCATACAGCTGAATGAGTGGAGTGTCTCTGGGGTTTTTTAGTTAATTTTGACCTAAACCAAATTAGCCACAAAGGTGTTACCAGTTCTGGGAAACAATGAAATCTCTTGTTCTTTGTTGGATACCTGGAGTATCACGGACACTTAGTGAACAATCCAGACCGAATGGAATTGTTATATTTGTGAGCAGCAGGCCTCAAGGACATCGCTAAAGCCACCTGTAAGAAAGTACTGAAGCCACCTGTGAGAAAATAATGAGGCCGCCTCTGAGAAAGTAATGAAGCTTCCTGTGAGAAAGTAAAAGAAGCAACCTTGAAGAAGATCGCAAATAACTTTGAGAAAGTGAAAACATGAAAAGTACGGGACTTTCCAGATTAGCTAACTGCAAGTAGGAGGGATATGCAAATGTAACCACTAGAGCTTAAGCCAATCACGCAATGACTAGTAGGCATATTTTATCTTAGCAATATAAATATGCGCACCCAGGACTAATAAATCGAACTACGCTTATTACTCATATTGAGTCTTTTGTCGTACGTTCCTCCATCGCTCGCAAATGGCGCCCGAACAGGGACATAGTAGAAGACACTGCTATCAGAGCGGCGGAGGCAGAGAAGCACTGGGAGCAGTGACCGGGGGGCAAGATCGACTACTCATTTGTCCTTCAGATGTGACGATCCGGAGCCTGAACCGTTGAAACAGGGGTTCACCGTCTGCCAGGGCTACAGGACAAGCTGCAAAAAAGGGGTGCCTTAATCAGGGAGCACCAATCGTGAACACTTAATCAGGGAAAAGGGGGTGCCTTAATCAAGGAGCACCAATTGTGAAACTGCCGGCAATAATGGAAAAGGAGGTAGCCCTAGAATTATTATGCTCTCTATGAGAGGACTGAGTTATGACTTGGCCATCCTAGAAGCTTTGCTGCAGTGGGCAAAGAAAAGAGAATTAATCCCCACAGTTGATGATCCTTTTGAACTCCCGACATGGGAAAAGATAAGAAAAAAGCTGTGGGATGAAATAAGTAAGGGATCTCCACCGTGTGGAAGCTAATTAACGAAACATTGATAAGCATGAAAGCCAAGCGTTCAGTTGCCACATCCGCTTTTGCGGCCTTAACTCCAGCCGACAGGTCCACCTCTGCTACCAGCATGCTGTTCTTGGGTTTAACGAGCCCTGCCGCTGCCCCAGCTCGTGCTGAGGGTGGGGGGGTTCGAACCCCAGCAAGGACTCCAGGAAATGCAGCCACAGCCCCTATAACTATAGATATGCGGGCACCAGAGGGAAAAACTGCCAAAGACTTTTCACCACCATCAGACGTACCACCGCCAGGCACCCCGCCACGCTGTGCCAGTGCAGGCTCAGAGTCACGAGCCTTTTCGCTGGCACCAACAGCTCCGGTTTATCCCCCATTACCACCTTCTTCCCCGCCACCATGGCGTGAGGAGGAGGGGGATGAACATTCATCCAGCTTGAAGGACGCACAGCTGCAAGAGACACTAAAAAGGCTGGAAGCCCTAGAGGTTCGCCTAGAAGCGTCGCTGGGAAACTTGTCAACTCCTTCGCCTGTGCCACATCGAGACCTGCCAGCATCCAACCTATTCGTTCTGAACGGAGCATCGGGTGAGATCAGTCTTTTTGCACCTTTGCAAGGGATGCCGGTGGGAGGGGCCGGGGATCCGAATCCAACAGCGCAGTGGAAAGGGGTGATTTGAGATGCCGTGATAGAAGGACAGCCTTTTCCCATGGCATTTCCAGTTGTGACTGATAATACTGGGAAAAGCGTGTTGAAAACATTAGACTGGAAAATATTGAAGGAAGCTAAAAGTGCAGTTACTCAGTATGGGCTAAAATCATCATATGCTCAATCTGTGTTGCAGCATATTTTTTTTTGTCACAGTTGTTAGCTCCTTATGATATTAGAATGATTGTCCAGGTCGCAGCAGCTGCAGTTCTTTCAGTACTGGCAGGCTGCTTGTGATAGGGCAGCTGCATCGCCTCGACAACAGGGTGATCCATTATTTGGGGTGCAAACTCAAATGCTGATGGGAGCGGGACCCTAGACACTATCTGAGTGGCAAGCGCAATTTGCTACCGAAGTGTTACAACTGGGCCAAGATTTGGCTTATAGAGCTCTTGCTAGGGTGTACGATGAAAAGTCTGGACTTGCCTTTACGTCAGTAAGGCAAGGTCCCACAGAACCATATGCGAAATTAATTGATCGGTTGCACACTGCAATTATGGCTCGCCCTGATCTGGATGATGACATGAAAGCAAAGTTCTTAGATATGCTTGCCTTTAATAATGCTAATGAAAAAAAAAAAAAAAAACAAAACTAAGAGCCCTTAGTGTGCTGCCAAAAGGATCTAGTACAGGGCAACTGCTGGAAGCTGCCAAGCGAATGTTAGAACAAGAAAAGGCTACAGTCATGGCTGCTGCTGTAGGTGCAGCAGTTAAACCGTTGATATCAATAAAGCAGAGCGTGATTAACTGTCCGTAACCCCCATTGCCTCTTCCCACCCCGCCCCCCATCCCTGTCCCGCTCAGGGGGCAGGGGAGGGAGGTGGAGATGGTGTTAAGCCTGGGAAGAGGGAGGGGTGGGGGGAGGTTGTCTTGTTCCCTTTTTCCTTATCCTGTTTTGGTTTTAGTGATGGTCTGTTTTGCTTGTAGCGGTGGCTTTAAGGATCCCTCCCTATTCTTGTCTTAAACCTCAGATTTTAGTTTTCTTTCCTCTTATATGTCCGGGGCCACGGCCGCCGCCAGGCGCCCCCACCCCCCCGCCCCTGACATGGTTAACAGATACTCCTGTCTGAGTCGAGCTTTGTATAAGTGGAAGGACCGTTCCCTCTTATAACATGGGGGAAGGGATACGCTCATGTCTTTACAGGAGCAGTAAACAAGTGGATCCCTGTCTGTATCATCTGCGGGTATTTCAGAACATGTTTGGTTGACCTGCCAGATACCGGTAGGACGGCAACTCTGTGTAAAACAGCAGCAACCACGAGTGCTGAGTGCTAAAACTACAAAAGATGGAACTTTTTGGGATCAGTAAAGATGGACTTATGTCTATTTTTTTTTTAACTATTCAAGAGCTAATGTTTCTAGAGGGGTAATGATTGTAAATGCTTTAAGATCTATACATTGCAACGACACAGCGTGACTTAATCATGCGAGCACATATCAAAATCCAGACAGCATAAAAGACCTAAACGAAGCATACATAGCATTGAATCTGGTTGCCAAGATAATACAGAGTTTTGGAAACTAAGTAAAATTATTGCTGCTTCAGTCTTTACACCTGGTGTGGCAAGTGCCTAGGCATTAACTATGCTAAATAAATTGGACTGTTAGCTTGCTAAGCAAATAAATACAACTGCATCGGCACTATCAACGCTGTTAACTGATGTAGATTCTATATACTACGCTACTTTACAAAACAGAACCGCTGTTAGCCTGCAGAGCACATGTTTTGACAGGCCTTGTTGCATGTGCTGGCCACACATGCAGCAACGTCTAGTCAGGCCTTGTTGTATGCGCTGGCCACGCATGCAGCAACACCTAGTCAGGACTCTTTCACGGAACCTGCTGAGGGATAAACAGAGGTGGCTCGGAGCAAAGGGGAGAGGACGGACCCAGAGCACACTTTATTTACAACAGGGGACGCCCTGAAGGTGTTGCGCCTGCCTCCCTTCTCTGCTCTGACCCAGCTGATAATCATCCTCTTGCTCAGCGGTGTCTTTGGCATAGTTGGGTTAGTAACAGAATAGATCAGCAATAGATTTTTTTTTACTATTAGCACAAAATCATGATTGTCAGGATTTTGATGGGCTTTGCTGCATGAATCTGTCTGATCATTCGGAATCTATTCACAAAGTATTCAAAACTTGCAAAAAGGAGTACAAAAACTGCAACAAAGTGATGGTTTTGATATATTCAGAAATCTTTTGGTGACTTGATATAAGCTTGTTACTAATAGCTGTAGGATGCTTATTCATTCCTTTTATATATGTATTTTGATCTATATTCTGTGTCTTAAAATGTGTGCAAACTTTAATAGATAAAGCATTGAAACAAGCCTCTTCTCATAAACAAAGAAGGGGGAGATGTGGTATTTCGCTGAGTCAGTATGGTATCAGTGAAAGCACACCGACCTTGGGGGAGGAATGCAATCATGCTCTCAGGAAGAAAGCCATGGAATGAGAAGGGAAGCTTTAAGATACAAAACATTGTTAGCAGAATTTATGGCTTGTTTCAACAGAGGCCTGCAGAAAACTAGTCATTGCTCTTATAGATAAGAAAGTTACTGGAGTTGTTATATCTATAATAGTAGAAAAATGTTATAGTAGAAAATTACTAGAAGGTAGTGAAACTTAGCTTTGCTTCGTAATCATGAATATGTATAATGTGTGATCAGTAATTTTATTAACTAAGCTTGTGTGTGGCATAACTGGGTGGTTGCTGTCCTTGGTTAAAATCGGAATTGTGATACTAGGCATCATACTAGGCATAACATACCATGCTTGCAAAAAATGATTAACAACTCAATACAGACAATCTGGCTCATTAAAAAAAAAAAAAAAAAAAAAAAGGGAGATTCAGTAGAGGCCTACATGAACCTACTTGATATTGTAGTAAAATAAGGTCAGGAGTACCAAAAAGGGCCATAGGAGGACCATGTTATTTTGGAAAACTGATAATGTTTGCTCCACCTATGAGAACATTATGGAATCATACTCGAGCAAGAAGATCGCTAAAAGTATTGACTCCCCATTGTGACAGCAATTTAACCCTGTTGGGTACAGCTGAGCGGATAGCATTATCTTTATTTGTTCCTTGGGCAGCAACTGCAAAAAGCTTTAACTAACTTAAATAAATTAGCTTGTTGGGCACAAAAGCAAATGAATTTAACCTCTAGCATGTTATCAGGATTATTAGAAGACATGGATAGCACGTGTCATGATATTTTTGCATAATCTAGCAGCCATTGATTTTTTGTTATTAGCGCATAAGTGGGTCTGGATTGTTCAAAACAAAAAGGGGGATTTGTTGGATACCTGGAGTATCACGGACACTTAGTGAACAATCCAGACCGAATGGAATTGTTATATTTGTGAGCAGCAGGCCTCAAGGACATCACTAAAGCCACCTGTAAGAAAGTACTGAAGCCACCTGTGAGAAAATAATGAGGCCGCCTCTGAGAAAGTAATGAAGCTTCCTGTGAGAAAGTAAAAGAAGCAACCTTGAAGAAGATCGCAAATAACTTTGAGAAAGTGAAAACATGAAAAGTACGGGACTTTCCAGATTAGCTAACTGCAAGTAGGAGGGATATGCAAATGTAACCACTAGAGCTTAAGCCAATCACGCAATGACTAGTAGGCATATTTTATCTTAGCAATATAAATATGCGCACCCAGGACTAATAAATCAAACTACGCTTATTACTCATATTGAGTCTTTTGTCGTACGTTCCTCCGTCGCTCGCAGTTCTTCTCTCTGGAATTTCCTACTATTGCATGAATGAAAACCCAAGAAAATAGGCTCTCTATCTTGGAAGTTCAGAAAGGGAACTGAGGCCAGTGAAAGTGTCTGCTCCCTTCAGGAGATTTTGGTGTGGTTATGAGTCTTGGAGATCAGTTTGAGTTCACATACTATCTAAGAGACAGCAATTGTAAGCCACTGAATGTGATGTCAGTGTTGCTAGGCTGTAGACAGCCATGCTTCTTGGTACTGGGCCATCGTGCAGAGCCTGTCTTGGGACATCTCCCAAGGATACTTGCTGAGTATGAAGGAGCACTCAGCCAAGAAAAGCAGGAAAAAGAGTTCTTCTGATGTGGGGGAAGGGATGGTGTTTGTTTTCTGGTTTTAATCCATAAAAGTTCCAAGAAAGGGAACGAAAAACTTAGAGAGTGGGAGGATGGAACTGAAGGGAAGGGGAGTAAAAGTATCTTTTTATGTCAAGAATGGCCAAAGCAGACCACTGTTTAAACCTTAGAGCTTCATTATTCTTGGTCCAACTGGCAGTCTGCTAGAAGAGTCCTCCTGACTCCTGAGTGTCCAGACAAGTTTGGAGAAATTCAGGTTTTCCCATTTCCACTCATGCAAGAGTAACAATTTCCTTGGCAGAAGCACTCACTAGGGGAAAGTTTTATATTAGGAAAAATTTTTTTTACAATGAGAGTTGTAGAACACTGGAACAGGTTGCCCAGAGAGGTGGTGGATGCCCCATCCCTGGAAACGTTCAAGGCCAGGTTGAATGAGGCTCTGAGCAACCTGATCTAGTCAGGGATGTCCCCGCTTCTTGCAGGGGGGTTGGACTAGATGACCTTTGAAGGTCCCTTCCAACCCAAACTATTCTATGATTCTATGAAACCTACATACCTGCAACTAGAGTAAGGACAGAGAGAGCTGGGTTGCTGCTTCAGGAGCTCAGAGGGGACTCCTAGTATGCGGCCAGGAAGAGTCTGTTGATACTGGCATTGAAGACAGTTAACTGACTGCATTGTGTCTGTGTTCACAAAGATTCCCTCGAAGTACCATATTAGTCAAAGCCTCTGCTGTAATACACAAGTTAGATTTCCAAAGGTTAACTGCTCTCTGCCAGAAGAAATTGGTTTCTGTCTCATCATTTCCCGCAGAGCTTTCAGAAGCAGGACATAAGCATGTCACCAGAGCCACAGGAAGGGCGTGGTTTGTCTTGCCTGGCAGCCCCTGAAAACTCGTGTCCTCTCTGGTAATTTTTGCCTAACTATTTGAAAACATACCACTGAAAAGTGCTTGCAGGCAATACACATTTCTCTTTACTGCCTCAGTAAAAATGTCTATCCTGGCAAAATGCAATGAGACAAACTGCAATGCTGCCTGAAGAAAAGAGTATCAGCCATGGACTTTTTCCAGTGGCCAGTGGCAAGGAGAGCAGAGATTACAGCTCTCAAAGTGAAATGAAGGCTTTGCCTCTTCTATGCCTTAGCTGATCAAAGCTAAAGCATGCCTTGATATTGCAGTGAGACCAGGAAGTGCTTCTTTCTTCTCTCTATTATTTTCAGTGCCTTCTGGTAAACAAAAACACAGGCAAGGGATCCATCAAATGGCATATGAAGGACAAAAGAGAAACATAGTGCAGGAAAAGGCATTTTTCTTGAGGAAAACTGAAGATTGTGGGAGATAAACTGAGCTCCATTTTGTTACTTGTGTTGAATTCAGCAAGGTAAACCATAAACCTATAACTTTTAAAAATAATATTCTCTATTGTATATATAACAGTCTTTATGAACTGTTATTTCTCTCTTACCACTTTGCCTTTCAAGACATTTTGAATTTTAAAGTCTTCTTTCCAAGCGAGGGCATATCTGCATGCACCACCTAACCTCTTTAACCATGTATATATATGTATTTTTAAAGAATTGCATATAGAGGGAAAATAATCAAAATTATAGAAACAGATAGTCCTGGAACCTTAACACAATTTTTTTTTTGTTTCCTTGAAAGTTATTTGCAGAT
This sequence comes from Chlamydotis macqueenii, assembly GCF_036417535.1. Taxonomy (NCBI): domain Eukaryota; kingdom Metazoa; phylum Chordata; class Aves; order Otidiformes; family Otididae; genus Chlamydotis; species Chlamydotis macqueenii. The sequence continues at coordinate 60,475,079 of NC_141560.1, read as the reverse complement.
TTGCTGAAGAAAAACATGAGTTCACAAAGACTACAGATTCCTATGGGAGGTAATTTTAAAAAGATTCTAACTTGATGTATTTCCCATTTTCTTAAACTTCTAACCATCTTTTTCCAAAGCTAGACAGTAACACCTAAACACTGATATACATGTGCAGATATCATTTAGAATTTTCAAAGTTCAGTTCTGAGTAACTATGTGCTTTGGAAATACATTTAAGGGCACAGATACTTTTCTTAGACAGTTGACAAATGAAGATGGACATTTATGCCTCTAGCTGAACATTCCACAAACTTACAGAGAAGTAAGTCCACACCTAAATAAGTTTAATATTAGGTATCATGATATTCTAGGATTCTATACATTTTATAACTCATTAGGTATATTTCATTAATTCTTTTTATCAATAAAAGGTATCTTTAACCAGATGTATAATCTCCTAACTACTTCTTAGATCATCTGGATTAGGCACTGTTATATATAGCGTATACTATTATTTGCATTTTTTTTTCTGGATAACTTTTATTACACAAGAAACTTGTGTTGCTGTTCTGTAGAAGTGTACACAACACACTGGGTTCCCCTACGGACTAATGAATTCCTGGGTCTCTCCCCTGAGAACTAACTTCTACTGCACATTCTGTAATCTGTGTTACATCTGACCTGTCTTGCCTCTCCTTGCCTATCTGCTCCTAGTGTCCACTCCAGGTTTTTGACCCCTCCTAGCTCTTTTTGTCTTGGAGTCTCCATGTTCTCAATTAGAGACTGAACCCTGGCTGGTTTTAATCCAGATGAACCCAGTTCCCCAACCAAACCCCAGCTGTCAGCACAGGCATAGGGCAACTGCTCTACATGGCAATGGAGCAGAGTGGGCATGAACAACATAGAACTGGTTGGCTCAGGGACCAGGGATTGCTCCTTGGAGGAGATTAAATAATTCATGAAAGTGTAGTCTCTTCCAGTCCACTTGGCTCCCAGATTCCCCAGAGTATCCTTGTTTCCTATTCTCACCTTAATGTGATTAGTGGTAACTATTTCCATGCCCAGTGAGTTCTACTACATTACAAAATGGGTGTCAGGTACATAGTACTACAGGGAAAAATCCCAATCTGTCACCAAGCCCAGGAAGAGTAAGGTTTTCCTAAAAGAGGTTACTTATTTTAAGAAGTCAGGGAGAGAGATATCTCCACAAGACTGTGCCATCATACAGGCTCAGCTGTTTAATTCTGTAATTACTTAAATATTTAGTCAAGTGTGGCTGTATTGCAGGCTAATCTTCCTAGGTGGCAGTGAGGCAAGAAAGTAATTGTAATTTAGCATTTGGAAAGTTGGCATACACTTTTATGTCAGCTTCCCTTTTTAGCTAAATGCTGTTTCAAAAATCTTCCATTTTAGACATGGATGAAAATTACTTACAGATTGGAGGAACTTTTCAGACAGGAGTAATCAGAAACAAAGATCCTACTCTACTTCTGCACAGTACAAGCAATATTTAAATATTCCAGACATTTTCACAACAGTTTGAGCTGGAGGAAATATGAACTGAACACAGACCATAATCTCACTAATGGCATTTTAAATTCATTGAGCACATCGGTAGTTAGCCAGCTGTCTGACAATATTACAGGAAAGGGGTTAGGTCAGAATGACCTAGACAGATGCAGGAAAATCATTACCTTCTCAAGGCACTTTGATTGGGATAATAATTTTGAAACCTACAACAAGGAATGGATCGTGTCATAGCAGAAGTGAACTTAGAGGGAACACCTGGGCTAACGAGCCCTACAAATGTGCAGAAGTGTTGATACTCCCCTCAGTGCTGCTACAAAGAAATAGCTGTAAAAGGCAGAATGCTGTTTATGTGGAAAAGCTTGACAGCGTGTCTGGGAACGTAGTTGCCTTCTGGCTCAGGGTAACACTGTCAGACTATACCATCTCAGGCTACCAATGTGACCTTTTGGGCTCAGTGGGAAACACTGTGGTTCCAAAGTGCAGCTTCACTTTCAGACTGGGAAAAAGCAACTGCAAGGGATGTGACTGAGCACAGTTACTACCAGACTGTGCTGAACAGAACAGAAGGCTCTAAGGCTATGCCATGACCTGAAAACTGTAGTTTAATACAGTTCTATGCCAGCTATTTGGGATTAAAACACTCTGATCAGCCATCTGATCCATTTACTTTTCTCTGTCGTGTCTGTGACACTACATGTTGGAGAAAAGTCCCAAGAAATCCAGAACAAAACACTGAATGTATCATGCTAAGCAAAAATATTTTTCTTAGAATCATAGAATCATAGAATGGTTAGGGTTGGAAGAGACCTTCAAAGGTCATCTAGTCCAACCCCCCTGCAAGGAGCAGGGACATCTCCAACCACATCAGGTTGCTCAGAGCCTCATTCAACCTAGCCTTGAACGTTTCCAGGGATGGGGCATCCACCACCTCTCTGGGCAACCTGTTCCAGTGTTCTACAAGCCTCAGTGTAAAAAAAAAAATAAAATTCCTAATATCTAATCTAAATCTGCCTCCCTCTGTTTTAAAACCATTACTCCTAGTCCTGTCACAACAGGCCCTACTGAACAGCCTCTCCCCATCTTTCCTGTAGGCCCCCTTGAGGTACTGGAAGACTGCTATCAGGTCTCCCCAGAGCCTCCTCTTCTCCAGGCTGAACAGCCCCAGCTCTCTCAGCCTGTCCTCATAGGAGAGGTGCTCCAGCCCTCTGATCATCTATGTGGCCCTCCTCTGGACCCTCTCCAACTGGTCCATGTCCTTCTTATGTTGGGGGCTCCAGAGCTGGAAGCAGTACTCCAGGCAGGGTCTCATGAGAGCAGAGCAGAAGGGCAGAATCACATCCCTCGACCTGCTGGCCACGCTCCTCTTGATGCAGCCTGGGATGCGGTTGGCCTTCTGGGCCACAAGGGCACATTGCCTGTTCATGTTGAGCTTCTCATCTGCCATCACTCCCAAGTCCCTCTCCTCAGAGCTGGTCTTGATCCATTCCCCGCCCAGCCTGTATTTGTGCCTGGGATTGCCCAGACCCAGGTGCAGGACCTTGCACTTGGCCTGGTTGAACTTCATGAGGTTTGCACAGGACCACCTCTCCAGCCTGTCCAGGTCCCTCTGGATGGCATCCCTCCCCTCCAGTGTGTCGACGGCACCATGCAGCTTGATGTCATTGGCGAACTTGCTGAGGGTGCACTCTTCTCCTCTTGATTCGAAGGCTGTGAGCTAAATTGTGGTGTTTGCTCTCCTTTGCCATCCACTTCTAAAACATAAACAAAGCAACCACTCTTCTGTTGCAATGTGTCTGAGGTAGCTGCAATCACCATGCTGACTGACAGTAATTGGTATTTGCTTTGGTCAGCTTTAAAGTCATGATAATTAAAACAGATCTTCCTACTCACATATTGAACGAAACACAGTTATCTGGAGGCAAGATCATGTTGTCAAGCATCCAGGGGAAAGTTTAATAAATCCTCCGGCACCAATGTCTATTTCCCTCAGAGCTGGCAACAGTGTCCTTTATGCTCCGAAAGAACACTTTGTCATATTCACTAGGCTCTTGTCCTCTCAGTGTCCATCAACAATTCTACTGGTAGGACAAGGAAAGCTTATTATGCTAGGTAGCAAACTAGCACGCATTGTCAATTGGCATTCATATGATAGACAAAGATATTTACTATTTTTTCTGAAGTTTCCTTTCTGCAGTACTTCACTGGAGCACTTTCTTGAACATGCATAGCATCCCCAGAGACCTGTAGAATGGGGAATAGAAACTACTGAAACAGGAGGAAGAGCGAGGGAATACAGAGTGCAATTCCTCAGGTATAGGCTTTAGTCAGGACACTGGAATCAGTACAGAATGCCTAATAAACTCTTTAATTATGGCACAGTTTAACGTTGTCTTAAAGTATCTCCAGCAGCCTGTTGCCACCTATTTTAAGTTGGTTCATTATAGAATCACCAGAAAGTGTTCACCCTTCTGAAGCATTAACACACTGCCTGCTGTGCCAGTTCAGCTGGGTGTTATCCATTCAGTCACTCACTAGCTACTGACGTTTGATAAGATGAGATTGGAGTCAGAGAATTCAGAACAAGTCTTTGTCTTGTAACATCTGTCTGCTCTACAAAAACCTCTGTAAAGATTTCAAGGTGATTTGAAATCTAGCAAAATAGTTTTCAGAGAACGCCTTGCAGTTTCACAAGACATTACATGTTTTCTCTTCCAAAAACTTGCAACAGGTGCCAGGAAAACTAAAATAGAGAACTTCAAAATCATAGAATCATAGAATGGTTAGGATTGAAAGGGACCTTCAAAGGTCATCTAGTCCAACCCCTCTGCAAGGAGCAGGGACATCTACAACCACATCAGCTTGCTCAGAGCCTCATCCAACATTTCCAGGGATGGGGCATCCACCACCTCTCTGGGAAACCTGTTCCAGTGTTCTACAACCCTCATTGTAAAAAATTTTTTCCTAATATCTATTCTAAATCTACCTCCCTCTATCACATTAAACAGATACCAGCGAGTTTTCCAGGACCATTCCATCCTTCATTTTCTAACTTCTTAACACAAATGCTTCTGCAAGAAGGAGGTAAGTACCAAGAAGAAAGTTACAGTGTTTGTGTCTTGTTCAGCTTTAATGCTATGTTATTTCATCAGTGTTTTGTATAAACCACTAATAAAGCTGGACTTCAACATCCTCTTTAAGATGTTGCCAAACTCATGTGAAATATGTACAAAGAATTTATAACTGAAGATACGTAGGCATCAATTTATGTGTGTTTTCATTGGACAGCATTGTCATAAGATGCTATTTTTAGTGCCACTATTGTCTGCTTTAATTATTTTATTTTTTTTGTTATTCTGGCAAACATGGAACTTGTCTGAAAATATTCAGGTTCTGATATAAGTGGCAACCACAAAAGTTGTAGGTGCCACATGACTATAAGAGCTACAAGGTGTCTTGATTAACCCAGATTTACCAGCGTGAATGTTAGCTTTTTCATTGTTCTGTAATATAGGACCATACAAAGAAAATATACTTACTGTGTTGGTGTAAGATGTTTTGACAGTTTGGTAGACATTGCATTCCTGCTTTCCTTTCTGTCTTCTTTGGCATTGCTGTCTTCCATACCATTTAGGAGTTGCATAATTGTTCCCTTTTGAACATACAAACAATGAGGTCAATTTGAGTCATGTCAAATAACTAAAGCAAATTCTACATATGAAACCATTTAAGATAACAAGTCATGTGAGCACATATATTACCTCTTGCCTGGATTCTCTGAATTGTAGAATCATAGAATAGTTTGGGTTGGAAGGGACCTTTAGAGGTCATGTACTCCACCCCCCTGCAAGAAGCAAGGACATCTTCAACTAGATTAGGTTTCTCAGAGTTCTGTCCAACTTGGCCTTGAATGTTTCCAGGGATGGGGCATCCACCACCTCGCAGGGCAACCTGTTCTGGTGTTCCACCATACTAGAAGTGTGTTAGAGTACACAAAAGCAACAGAGCTTACCAACTGAGTATTTTGCCTATGACAAGCAACTGATGAGGAGTTTATTGCAAAGTATTTAGCACAGACAAGCTAGAATTGAAAGCCACCTTCCTCTAAATCATTATGCTGCTTCTTTAAACTGACCTTTTCAAGGCAAACACTGTGTTTTCCTGTGTGACAAACATGACAGGGATGAAGGTTTAATTTTATTTTAGTGGTTTTAATAACATTCAGCTATGTTACATTTCAAAGCTGCCTAATTATCAGATGTAACATCTGGGATACAGTATCTATCAGACTGTGTTTTATCCAAACTGGGCACAGATACAAGAAAGTGTTATTTGTATTTATTAACTGAAACATACAGAGAAAGTTCAACACTTTCCTTATACATCCTTCATCAGCAGAGAGGCTGATGAGAAAGCAGGGTAAAAGTAAAGCTCCTTAATCAACAAACTTGTGACTTCAAAAATATGCAAGATGCATGAAAGCAAAGAATAAGCTGCTTACCCATGTGTATTTCTTAAACTAATATTGTTCAGTTCAATTATACTTACAGAGCACATCACAGACCTCTGCTGTTCCTAACTGAACTCGAAAAAAAAAGTGGTGTCTCTCTTGCTACAGTGGTTGGCAAGTAGATAAGCCATAAAACACTGTTCCCAAACAAGCAACAATTAAAAGAAAGCATAACATGGTTAAAATAATAGTTTCCATTAATATATTGTATTCCACTCTGCAGCACCCTTGAAGAAGTTACTTTGGTCAGTTGCTTCTATAACCCTCCCAACTATTTGTCATAGTAGTTAAAATTACTGGCCCTCCAGTGCAAGTTGTTCTGCCTCATGTCCAGAGATTTTGTGAGTCTTTCTGTTTTGTTATCCACACTGTAAGGCCTCACAGAGAAGAGATAACTCTCTTCTAACTTTACGATCCAAGCTGCTGCTGGAGGGTGTGTGGAAACATAGGCCGAACAGTCCTGTTGATATCTTTTCTTGTACAGATGTGTGTTTCTATACCTATATGCTCTCATTAGCCAGTTGTTTTCCAGTTGTCTGCTACATCACTGGCACCATTCACATTCCCAATGTAGCACAATAGGTTAGCTTTTCTTACATGGAGAGGATTCTCAACACAGAAGCTTTATTAATAAGAAAATTTAAAAAAAAAAAAAAAAAAAAAAGCCCTGGGTTAGAGCAGTAGTCTGTTTAGGCCGATTTGCTGCCCCCACTGTCTCCTGCAGTGAGAGGAGATAGTCTCTCCTCAGAAATTATCCACTCCACCCCCTTGAACCTTTTATTACTCTTCTGTCTGCCCTCTGTAGATCCACTGTCCTTGTGCTGTAGAGATCAGAATTGTGTGCTGAACTCAAGATGGAGATGCACCGAGGTTTTACACAGGGAGGGACTGACCACTCTGTGACATTCTTAGTAACCTTCCTGATGATGGCCAACATACTGACTTCCGACTGCTGCCGGACTTTGATACAGAAGATGACTTTTACCCTCTCAGCTTCTCTGATTTGGCCTGCAACATCTACTCTCTTTCTAAAATGAGTCCCTTTCTCCATCAGAGATCTTCCAGTCACATTTACTTTGAATACATGAGAGCTGCCAAAGTTAAAATCTGGAATAATTAAATGACTGGTGGCTTCAAACTGCTGTGAGCAGAACAGGATCATAACTGGAGATGAAAACTGGATCTGGAATAGAATTTGAAATATTGTTTTGAAGCCCTTTTCAAACATACATCTATTAAAAAGTTACTATTTCAAAATAGTAATTTGGCTGAGATGTAGCATCCCCTAGCAGATATTTGTACAATCCAAGGACTGTTTTGACTAGTTTTTGGACAAGCCTTTGTTTCAAAGCTGTAGCAAGGGTGCCCTGGCTGCTCTGCACTGCTCTTTAGATTCTCACTAGGTTCGTTCACACAGGGGCCTGCCTCCAGTGATCTCCGTTAAACAGCCTTTAACGGAAGTGGGCTGGCAATAGCTTTGATTCCTCCTCTTCTGTATCTGTCAATTGTGTGTTTATTATTAATGATGTGGCCTGTAGGTGACAGCAGGCCTAAGTTTCTGAAGCCTTTTCCCATCCTATGGTGTGCCTTACTGGGTAGGTGCATTTACATGTATGTGTTTCGGTGCTTCCGTGATCTGTATGTGTGTGTGCATTCATCAGTTGGCTAGTGGTCATTCAGCCTATTCATTAGTCCTATCTCCCACTCCTCTGCCTCAGCTACCAGTAGTTAAATGCAGTGCTTCACCTTATTTGCAGCCATACCTAGTGCCTTACAGATTTAGGGAGAGGAAAGCTGCTTTTCTGGCCTGGGAACATGACTGATGCCTGTCCCGAGGCAAGGAAGCAAAGATGTAGGCTGAAGTAACTTCCTGCCTGAAGGTCCATGCTCCAAGTGTGGCCCGGTCATATAATATTTCCATTCTCCTGTTTATAACCATTCATAATAGAGTATGTAATATGTGAACTGGGTGGGCTAAATGAACCAACTAGTGAATCACTGTATATCTAGTATAGAGCAAATTTAACCAGCACTGATTTCAAACTAGGGTTCAATAAAAAATGTACCATTCCAACTACTTGTTTTAAACCCGTTATGAATAAAGGGCTGAATGTTGCATGTAGGCATCATATAGTATGTAATTTTTTGAAGAAACTCTACAGTCATAAAGATGAAAAGAAATATTTTGATGGAAGACTCATTTTTCAATACCTGTTTGAGTTATTCAGCAGGATTAAAATTAAAATTTTAGAAGTCTCTCACATAAGCCAAGACATCCCTATAATCTTTTACAAGTCATTTCTACTGTCTTTAGCTTCCTTAGGTAGAATTTGAAGAAGCCTTTCATACCAGGTATACTACTTCATTCTTGTGTAAGTAAGTGTTGTGCATTATATAATAAAAGCATTTTGCAGCAGATTATCTATTAAAGTAAGAATAGTTGTATTATGCTAAATGAAGATAACTTAGATAATTATATCAGAGTAAATACGACTGTGATTTCAATCCAGTATAAAAATGGCATTGTAGAAAATACTCCCTTCTGTTTGTAACAGAGGAACAGCTTCAGTTCTGTGATTGTAGAAGCTGATAGCTCACACCTAACTACTACTGAGATGGTGCATTGTTTATTCCTTATTTAGATAGACGGGAGAGACTCCTGCCTTTTAAAAAGCTCTCTGTCTAGCAATGAAGAGCATGTGTCATCTCTCCAATCATTAGTTCTCCTGAAAATACAGTACTGATCTTTCTAACTTCAGCTTTTTTTTACTCGTCAGTAAATAGGTAATTCCTCTAACAAACAGCAGATGGTGCTCTCCTTTGATCCCTTCATGTCACACCTTGAAAACATTATTTTCTCAAAAAATGCTACTATGGTCACTGTTCAGTTGATAGCCTACGCTGGCAAAAGTGGTATAGGAATAGGAGGAGTATCCAGGCATCCACTGGGCAAAGTGTAACCCATGAGGTTGCTCAGAATAGAACAGAAAGAACAGAATAGTTTCCTTTCCCTGTCTCCTCAGAAAAGGTAAAGGTATTTACTATTCTTGCTTTTTCTGAGTAAAGCCCAGGAGGAATGAAAAATTGGAGTCTCTGCCGTGCTCAGCATATTGAGTAACTAGCCCAGGCCAGATACAAAATTATTTTAAATGTAGGCCTCCCTGCTGGCAGCAGCACTGTGCCACTTTGACATACAGCAATAATTTTAAATGAGAGTGATTCATTTTTCTTAGAAGGCAGCAGATGGCAGCAGAGTTGTACACATGTGCCAGACTAGTAGAAAAAAGAAAAATATCTTAGTACACGAGCTCTAACAACATTCCATGGGAAAAAAAAAAATGTGTAATTTATTTCTGTCTGTCTTGCGGTGTGGTTAAGACAATAAATCAGGTTTAATGGCCCTTGTGCACTTGTAACATGAGGGAGTTTTTCCCCCCATTACCAGGAGTTAATGAAATGAGATTGGGGTGAGATGATGTGAATTATCAGTCAGTAAATCATCTTTGTCTCTGCAGGAATCACTTCTTTGTGCAAATCATTTTATATCCTTCATTAAACAGATACTGATTGCCTTGTGCAGATATTATCACAAAGTGCTAGACTGTCTGTGTTCGCACCCTGACTGGTACAGGAGCTTTGACTGCCAGCCTCTGCTGTGAGCTATGCACACCACTCACTCTCTCATTTGAGTTAGTTGTCTAGATATATCCTTTCCTGAGGCTTCAAAATAAGTTATGAGGTTTTCTTTAAAAAGTGTAGAAAACAAAGAGGAGGAAGGAAATGCTACTATATAAAGGCATAGTGTTTAAAACACTCCAAAATCCTACTGCATTAAATAAAAAAATGAAGTCTGGACTTTGGACAAAAAAAACCTGAAAGTTTCTGGGATTTGATCCCTACTCATGAACACATTTAGCACGTCACTTGAGACATGTATGTTTGTTGAAGCTGTCATTGCCAGCAGCACCACATCCACTTAAGAGGAGCAGCAATGATCATATATTGCTGTACTCATTTCATATTGAACTGAGAGTCTGGATTTGAGTTACCTCTTTTTGATAGAGATCCTGTCCCGTACTTCAGCCTTTTAGTAGTTTCTTCACTCTTCAAAACCAGAACTTGTGAATAAATGAAGTAGAAAGCAAAATTTAAAATACAGTATTTCAGTATAAAAATAGACATGTTTTTTAAATAAAGGTTTTTTTCCTGCTGAAGTCAGTAGAAGTTTTGTTTCAATTAGATGGGATCAGTCTCAGGCCTGGGATTTGGTGCTGAGATTCCTATCTGGCTCACCAGTTCATCACCATCTGCATGTCTGATGTCAGTAGGCAGGAGACAAATTATATATGCCAGTTGAATATTTTTCATGTTGTTTATCAATAAAGGGCCAAACTATGAATTTGTTTCTTATGCAGAATGAGATGCAGAGCTGCACAGCCCCAGGAAAAATTTACTTAGATAAAGTGACTTAGAAATTCATCACTTTGCTTGTCTCTAAAGAGAACAAATTTACTTTATAAGGCGCAGCTGTCTTCTTCCAGTGTGCAGACTCAGATCTGCTCCTGAGTCCTTATATACAGGCAGGGAAGTGTAGTGGCCTCTGAAAGTTTACAGCTTTCTAGCAGAGAGCCACAGTCAGATCATGTAAGGGGAAATGAGGAACCCACACACCCTTTTGTCTTCACCTGTAACAGCAGCGGGATGAATGACATGGTGGCCTTTTAGTCTTTGAGTGTTTCAATTTCATGGTAACGCCTGTGACAGTAACCACCTGTTGTGGTTTTGTTTAGTGAGGGGGGGCCTAAGGTGGTAGCTTCTGTAGGAAACTGCTAGAAGTTGCTCCCCTTTTGTTCAGTGGACTTGGCCAGGCCTAGGGCAGACGCACTGCTGGCCAAGGCCGAGCCGATTGGTAGCAGAATATTCTGTGATAACGCCTCTGTGATAACGCATTTAAGAAGGGGGAAAAAAAAAAAAGAGAGAAGAGAAGATGTGAAGAAGCTGAGCGGGGGCAGAGGCGCAGAGGGGGAGGCGCAGGCCTCATGGGCCTTGCAGGCCTCACCCTCTGGCCTCTCGCCAGGCAGCCGACTGGGCCCAACTCGGTCCGGCCCGGCTGCAAGAAGTGGAGAGGAGATGAGAAGTGAATAAGATGTAAAAAGATCCTGAGAGACATCTACCAGCCTGTTGTGAGGAACGGCTGCAGACGCCAAGGTCAGTGAAGAAGGGGGAGGAGTAATGCGTCCCCTGGCCAAGATTTCCTTGCAGCCTGTGGTGATGACCATGGTGGAGCAGGCTGTCCCCCTGCAGCCCATGGAGGTCCACGGAGGAGCAGAGATCCACTTGGAGCCTGTGAAGGACCCCGTACCGGGGGAGGTGGATGCCTGAAGGCATCTGTGGCCCGTGGAGGGCCCGCTGGGACAGCTGTTCTAGAGGGACTGCACCCCGTGGAAGAGATGACCCATGCCGGAGCAGTTCCACGAAGGACTGTGGCGTAGGGGTGGGACCCCACACTGGAGCAGGGGAGGAATGTGAGGAGCTCTTCCCCCGACCATGAAGCAGTGGCATGAAACAACGTGTGATGAACTGACCGTGACCCCCATTCCCTCTTCCCCCCTGTGCCGCTCGGGAGGGGAAGGTAGTAGAGATAATGTTAAGCTTGGGAAGAGGGAGGGGTGGATGGAGGTTATCTTGTTCTCTGTCTCATTGTGCTGCTGTTTGTAGTAATAAATGAATAGTTTTCCCCAAGTCAAGTCTGTTTTGCCCGTGACGGTAACTTTAAGGATTTCTCCCTGTCCTTATCTCAAACCTCGAGCCATTTTTCCTTATATTATCTCTCCCTATTCTCTCGGAAGGTGGGGGGAGTGACAGAGGGACTGGGTAGTCTGGTCCTGATCAGGGCTGAACTACGACACCACCTATTAAAAGGACAATAATCATGTTTGTTTGATGAACTGCTTAGTTTGCTCCTGAACTAACAGATAAAATCTGTTATGTTTGTTCTCCTGTTTCTGCCAGTACTACTGGACATCAGAGATTAAGACCCAGACAGTTATTTGTTTATTTTTACACCATGTTAGCAAAGTATGAAGAAAATTCAAACCATTTTATAATTGCTGCAAAAGTTGCATTTAATTTGCAAACTGACAGATCTGGGAAGTGATAGTTGACTGAAAGTACTGGAGGAATATTTATTTTGCACACTTATTCTGAGAGTCAGAATTTATGACAAAATATTTATCTTCAGCTGAGTTGGACTGATCTTTTCTGACTTTGGAAAAACCCAGGCTTTTGTAAGTCTATGGGAGACTCAAAGAGGTCTAGTTAGATGCTTGATAAAAGTTATCAAAGAATTAAACAAAAATCAAACAAATGGCTTTTTCATTGCTGTAGCTGGGAATTTTGCAAGCAAAACACTCCAGTCTTATCAAATCATTAACATTGATTCTAGTCTTAATAGAACCATTTGTTTTTTATTTGGAGATGTTATCGTTATCAAGCATTTTGACTAGTGTATATAGCATGTAGTAAAAAGATTTTTACATAGCAAAGTTCTTTACCTCATGAACAAATTATGCTCCTTCTCCTCATGAAAGATACATGGCCCTGCTCCAAAGAGTTAAGTATTTAACTATTAAAACAATTTCAAAGCTGACACAAATCATTTCGTGAAAAAAAAACTGTTATTTAAGAAATATTTAGGTAATAAAAGCAAACCCTTATGAACACAATAAACACATTTTAGGCATAATTTGATTTAGTTATTGGTTGTACTCAGTCATGCTGGAATTTTTTCTCCTGATGCCTGTGTGCTCTACACTACTTAAGTATGATGTGAGATAATATAAAACGGTGTATTGACGGCACAAGGAAAATATTTGGATGGCTGTCTGGAGTTGCCATTATTGGCTTTAATTATGACTTGCTGTCCTTTGGGTACTAAATGAGCCAGAAAAGGCTTCATATGTGCCAAAGTATTCATTAGTATTCCCCTTTCTGTCATTGTGCTTGCAGAAAAAGTTTATATCTGGCACCTGACTGCAGTTCTTATTAGCACAGACTGAGATGCTTTGCAGATTTTGATAATCATCTGAAAGTCCACCAGTGTCCTATTTTTTAGATACAGTAGAAGTTGTTCCTAGGTAACAGTGGCAGAACTCTTTGACCATTTTCTGAGAACAAACATTTTTTGCAGTCCTCCATGTGATATGGCTGTTTAAAGTAAATTTTGTGATACCAAATTGAGAAAGAAAAATAATTGTTTCCCTCTTCCAGTTTAGGGGACCTGCACTAGGACTTTGTGGAAAAGTGCTTGTATAGCAGCATTTTAGGCTCCTTGCCACCATTCCATGTATTTCTAATAATGGAGACACAAAAATCTTTCTGAGATAAAGATAGTCTTTGGAATCTATTTTGGTAATAAAAAATTGTCTGTAATGAAGTTCTTTCTCTTTGCCATAAGGTGTCTCCAGGCTAGGTACAAAACAAAATAATAAGTCATGAAGAATATTTCATGAACTTCTGACACTTCACTGTTGAGGCTCTGCTGAGAATGGTGACCACTCCTTTGGCATCCAGTCTTGAACAGACTGGACAAGGATGAATTCCTGCTCCAATACATATTTACTGTTGCAAGACTGAGTTTTAATTTAGAGCCGTCTTTGAACTGAACTTACAGTCATGTTTCGAACATGTGATCTGTGGGACATCAGCCTGTTCTTAGAAAATAATACTTTAACTAAGGTGTTGAGTAAACAGATGCTACTGATTTTGGAGGCATTTGATGACATCTTCCACTTTTCATCTGTCACACTAGAGCATAAGCTGACCTTAATGTAAGCACACAGCTCTCCTTGAACTTCTAGGACTTCAAGAGGATACTTGCTTTCATGGGCTGATACTATTTAAGCCTTGTTCTCCCTGAAATCTTAAGGTTTTTAAAATCCTCATACTCCACAGAGATTTTAATCTGAATTAAAGATGGATTTCAACTCTTTAAAGGTTAGTGCCCAACATTTTGCTTTGTGGGATGTTCAAAGAGATGCTTAGACAAAGTTCTTCAGTAATGTCCCATGCTTGGGCAGGAGGAAGAGCTTTCACCTGGACAGCTCTCATCTGGGCCAGGTGCAGAAATGGATGATGAGGGAGAATGCTGTCTCTATTTTTTAGCCCTTACAGACCAGTTCCCCAAAACCTGTAACTTGGTTTGGGGTATGGGATTAGCTGTGCCATGGGAAATAGTCCCTGCCTGCTCTGTCATTCTCCTCCAGCCTACCTAGCCTAGCCTAACTAGGTTAGCTAAAGTATACGGTCATAGTAGTTCCAGGGTTTATTTTTCAGCTCCATACATTCAAAGAACATGCTGTGTTCCAGGCACAGGACTACTCACTACTTTCTGGCATGTCTAGTTCAGCTCTGGCGGTCTTTGTGCTTTGAAAGACATGGTTTCAAATATTTTTAAGGGGATGGAGAGAATTTAAAAAAAAAAATATTTTCTTTAGTTGTTGTTTATTGTAACTATGGAGTTTTACTTCTCCCTAGACGCACGGCAGGCGGTGCTCTTGATCCTTTGAAACAGAAATTGCACTTACTAAGCTCCAGCAAGGTCAGAATTATGCCATCCAGCACCAACTTGCTTTTTTAAGCCCTGTCCGGTTAGTCCAATGATCTTTCAGATTTGAGTGAAGTGTTTTCTATCAGTCAAAGGGAAAGGAGGGAAGAAAAAGTATTTTAAGTGGGAACTGGTGTTTGGCAGTAAATTTAAAAAAAAGATCAATACAAACAAAAGTAGCTAGTTGGCTACATACTTAACCACGCTGTAGCCCAATCCAGCCTTATATCCCAAGTTTAGAGGATAAAGATGCTAGCTGTGTAACCCAAGTTACATTGTAGCTATAAAATGGTATGATTTTGCTGAAGTCATTTCAGTTTTGCTGTGTACTTTAACTAGGATTATGCTTTCACCTACACATTGTAATTTCCCACTGCAAGCACCCCAAAATTTATAATCAGCAACTATTCTAATTTCAGGATCTTTCATGATTTGAGAATAGCCACTCGCTTATTTCTCAGCTGGCAGCTATAATCTGTGCAATCATGCATTTGCTGTCACCCCTTACATCTTGCAAAATCTGCATCAGAAAGGTCATCTGCAGTCAAGAGGTAAATTCTCTCTCAACTATTAATAAACAGATAGTAATTAAAACTGTCAATATATGTGCAATTTTTTATAAAAGAACATTTCAGATGGAAACATCACATCTGAAGATTCCAAAATTCCTAGTTGAAAATGTTTAGGAAAGTAACTAAAATTAGGCAATTCTGAGCAGAACTTTGAAACTTTGGGGAGAAAAATCATGATGAATATATGCCAGGTATCTAGTCAAATGGATTCCCACTCAGGCTTTTTTTGCAGCATTATTCCTGGAAAGGCTTCATTGCCAGTTATTTTAACTTTTCTTGTAAATATATATTCCTTAGGCATTTAGCATTAGATTAAAAATATGCCCACTTCATTTATTCTAGCAGCATTTTGTGCTGCTGTTCCCCAGTCCTCTCTTGTATATGGTAAGTGTGTTCAGAGATACTGTAAAATAGGGGAAATCGTATGTTTTACCCACGGTGTTATTCAAATACACTTGTTTACTTTTCAGGTTGTTTCCTTGGAGTGCAAAGAGTAGACACCAATAGATGGTGCTGTTGGTGCATTAATAAGGTTCAGTTTCACATTTTCTGGTCTGTGGTTGGAATTTGTTTTTTCTTAAAAAAAAAAAAAGACAGAGAGAGAAAAAAAAGAACAAAACAACAAAATCGCTAATGCTAAGCTTTCATCCAAGATGTTCTACCCACACTGAACCAGTCACCGTTCAACTTTAACCTGAAATGTGGCCCAGGAAATCCTTCAACATAAATAACCTTGGAAGCTACCATGACCATTTTTGGAACGAGCTCCCTCAATAAATCTGTTACTTTGTTATGCAATGTTGAAGTGTGCAGTTGTTTCTCTGATTAATTAGGGCAAAAAATAAACTTGCACGATCAATCCAAGCTGTGACACGTTTCAGCCCTGGCCGGAACATGTGTGTAGAAGAGGCCTTAGAGCCTTCTCAACAGATCTGGCCTGTGATTTTAAGATGCGTGCTTGCTTTTGAGTTTACTTGATTTGACTAGATAAGGTGGCTGCTAACAAAGTCTATAACTGGGAGTTTTAGCCTGTCAGAGAACTGCCATGCTAGGTTAGTAAGGGTAGAACTGAACACAGTAAGAAATCATCCATCTTGACTACCTGCCCCCACTAAATACAATATAACAGAACTGTTTTATGTAATAGTGTTTATTTTAAAATAGTGTTTATTTTATCACATATTACCCATGGAGAACAGCTGATATATTCTCTACATCTTTCACCAGTCTGGAATGCAAGATAAAAAAGGTATGGAAAAAGAGTTTAACGTTTGACATTCACGATATGAAAAATAGAGGGGATACAATGTTTTAAAATGTCCTTATGCAATATATATATATATATAAACCGTATAAAAATAAAATATATTTTAAAAAAAAAAGATACAAACAGGACAATCTTAAATATCAATACGTATCTCATTATCCACACACACCGCACTTAAAATTAACAAAAACGACGTACAATTGCACTTTTCCTCTCTGTGACGTTCAAGTATATCGCAGTCCCCGCAGGGACTGGTGAGTGTCCGATTCCCTGCCGGGTGCAGATAACGCAGAGGGTAGAGCAGATGTGGGCGACAGGTCCTTGCCGAGGGCTGAACGCGCACCCTCACTCGGGGGCAGAGGGCGAGGCCGGGGCCGCGGCCCCCGAGCCCAGGAGAGCCGCCCAACGGCAGGCGCCCGCCGGCGTCTGCTCCTGGCCGCAGGACTGCGCTGAGCAACCCCCTCCTCGGGGCAGCTCTGGGCGCAGCCCGCCGGCAAGGAACGCCCGGGCCCCCGCCGGGTGCAACGGCGGGGCGGAGGGCGAGATGGCGGCCGCGAGCCGGGCGCCTTCCAGTCCCGGCCGCGGCGGGCGCCGGCAGTGCCTGGCCCGCGGAAGGTAAAGAGTCAGTGACCGCTCCGCCGCTGCGACGGGAGAGGGGAGCAGCCCTCGCGCGTCCCCCGCGAGACGCGGCCTTCACAGCTTCCCCGCGCCGGGCGCGGGCGGCGAGACCGGCCGCCCCAGGCCTGGGGAGGGCACGCCGAGGTCCTGCCCGGACACGCGCTCTCCACGAACCCGAGCGGCGGCGGAGCTCCGGAGCGTCCGTGCCTCAGTCCATCCATCCAAGACGGCCGCGGCCGGGTGGTGCGACGCTCAGATCCCGAGAACGGGGGCGAGGGGCTGCGCCCGCGGCGTCCGGGGCCGCCGCCCGGCCCGGGGGGAGAGCGCAGGGCGGTGGGGCTCGGGCACGGAGCGCCGCCTGCGGCCGTAGCCCTGGGGGCTGATCTTGCTGGCGGGGGCGGCGTCGTCCTTGTCCTTGTCGGTCAGCTGGTAGATCTGGTGGGCCAGCTTCTGCACCGTGCAGGTTCCGAACCGGCACCCCGTGCGGATGGCTTGGAAGTGGGGGAAGCTGTTAACGCTTTGGCGGTAGCGCTTGACGCGGATGTGAGCATCCTCCCGGCTGCTGCGAGCAAGAAGAGAGAGAGCAGGCATGAGAAAAGCGCAGTGGGGCCCGGCAGGAGGGGACCCGGTGGGCCCGGGGCGGGGAGGGCAGGGAGCCCTCAGGCTGGAGGCGGGCCCGTCCCCAGCGGTGCAAATTTTCCTCCCCACTCCCCCTGCCACCCTCCGGCTCTGCCCTCCGCCGAGCGTCGGGAGAGGGTAGATCCGGGCGCGGAGCGGAGCTTGCTGCCGGCGGGACGAGAGGCCCCATCGTTTTACGGCTGTTACTTTATCTATGGATCCAGAGCTCAAGTTACTATTTATATTTTACTTTCACAGTAAAGGCGCTGCTATCTCCCGCCAGCTGAAGAGCGCGGGGAAAGGGAGGCGGGAAGCTGCTTTCAGCGCGATATGCAGCCCGGGCAGGACTTGGCTCCGAGGCTTGGGGGATCTACAGCGAGAATAAGCCTGAACGCCCGGAAACGAGGGAATCCAGGAACCTTCCACTGCCTCCAGCAAGTGCTTGAGCCCAGAAAGGGCTGGAATTTACCTGGTATGCGAGACTCGGGGATCTTCCTTCACGTCCTCGGTCCGTACCAGCACGGCGGCGGCTGCCCCCAGCCCTCGGAGCGCGCCCGAAGGCTTCAGGTCCCGCTTGGCTCGGCTCAGTGCCCATTTCGTCCATCTGAAAGGAGCGCAAGGGAAGAGGACAGCCTGTTAGCGCAAGCCTGCAGGGCAGGAGCCAAAGCAAATACATTCGAGGAGCGATAATTTTTTTTTTTTAATGTTTCCTGAAAGGGCATGAGGCCTTTAAGGAGATGTGCAATTCCCGCAGGGAATCCAGTGCCTCTGATCGCGGCCGGAGCCCGGCGCGGGGGCGCGGAGGCTCCGCAGCTCGGCGAGTGGGGCTGGGCGCTGGCAGGAGGGCGCGCTCCGATACTCACTTTCTTTTGAACTCTGCCGCTACATCCACCCTTGCAGCATCCACCCCGAAGAAGGTCGCAGAGCCGAGATAGAGCAGGGCTACGTGAAATAGTTTCATTCTGACTCGGTTCCTGGTGGGGGGAAAAGAAAAGAACTGTAAGCGTGGTTGCTAATAAAAGTCAAGTAAGATCTGTTCTTTATTTCTGGTGATTCCAGAGAGACCCTTCCGTCGCAGAGCTACCGGGGACTTTGTGTGTGATATGAACCAGAAGCTAGTATTTGCTCAGCAACTTATCACAGAGTAAATAACAGAGCCTCCAAAGTTTACATTTGTAGAGAGTTTTACTTGCAGAGGCGGCTGAAAACCAGCAGGATTTCCAGAATACCCCCAGCGGCTCGCACTAGGATTTAGTAAACCCATGAGATTAGAGAGAGCTGGCTATCAGATGCATCGTTTCCAAGCTCCAGCAAGTGTTTAGCTGCCTGGAAGTTTATCCTTCAATAGCTCATCTTCCCACTTCACACACAGAACCAGCTAGTTCTGGATCTTATGTTGTAAACTGCAGCGGATGACAAGAGTCAGTGCGAGACTCTGCAGCGTAAGCCCAAGCTCTTCAAAACAGTCCAGATTTAGTAGATTTTTACTTCCTCTCCACCTCCCCTGCATCATTTGTTGTTGTTGAGGGAAGAAAAAAAAAATAGTTCTTACCTGCCAGTGAGGATAATCCACTAAGACAAATGTTCTTGTAGTAGCGATCCGGACTTGCAGGGTTTCCTGAGGAGCGAGAATTCCTCTTTTCTGTGTCTGAAGTAATCACTGCCGAGCTGCGCTCCACCGCTGCCTTTTATAGTCAGCGGAGGGGAAGTGGGTGGACCTTAGCGTGGCTGAGCGATTTTTCTTTGACACCCCCACCCCCACATCTCAAGCACTCCTTAATCATTCTAGCGTGGATTGGGGGGCTACCCATACTAGGATAAAAATAAAAGGATTATTGAAAATTATCTTAATCCACCCCCTTGGTATTTTGTTAACAGCTTTTAGGTGTGGATTCCGAGTTATGGCATAACTTGCAAAATCTGATAAGCCCCTCAGTCTGCCTTACTGGGGACAGACTTTTTAACTGCCGGGATATAATTATGTTTACACGGTCTGCAGCATAATTTTTCACTCTAAGCATCTTAACTTCAGGTAGATGGAAGTAGGGGAGTAGGAATGAGACACGATCGATTTCAAAATCCATGCAAATCCATCAAATCCCAAAGTTAAAAAAATAAACCCGTATTTGGACAACGTGAATTATAATGAGTAATGCATGGCAGCCTTATTTACATAAGTCAGGAGGTGACAAACATTATTAATATTTATGACTCAACTTGGGTGCATTTTTAGTCTAATAAAATGTATCTGATTTACTTGAAATAGTCAAATAAATTACAATGTAAATGATTTTGAAAGATGAAGGTCAAAGCGCACTTTCTACCGTTGACCAGAGGAAGGGATATTGCTTTGGGGAAAACATAGGGTCACTGAGACGCGTGGGCTTATGAACGCCAGGGAAGACTTGCCTGTGCGTGGTTTTATCCCCAATCTGCAAACCTTATATATAATTATATATAAGTGCACTTACTTCCCCGGTTATAAAGCTAAACCAGCGCAGGATGACGGTCTCTTACCAGTGTTCTCCCAGCTGGCGAGCAGCAAAATCTTAGCCTATCCACCTTGGTTTTTTTGCAGGATTTTAAAATAGCCTTTCTCCATGACGCTTCAGAAATGCAGAGGGCAGGCTTCGCAGGGGGTGCTGGCAGCCAGCACCAGATGGACTGTTTCGCTGCTTACTTGTCGCGATGCAAATTCAGCGGAACCAAGGGAAATGCCCCAGGAGATCTGGGGCATCAGGGTCCCCTTCCCAGCGCGAGAAACTCGGGAGGGAAGAAGGAACAGACTGGCGTGTGCGAGATCTCGCATCTTGCCCCAAGCAAAGTGTTTCAAAAACCAGGTGAGTATGCACTCGTGATTCTGCCTTTCTAGATAACCGCAGTATATAGCAACACCCTGGAGAGGTATGTGCAACGGGATGACGGAAACTCCTATGCTCGGCTGACTCGGTCTGAGGTACTGCCTCCCTCCCTGGCCAGCAGCGTCCAAGGTATCTGGAGGCATCTGGAGGCTTCTGTCTCCGGCATCTACCTGTCTGGAGACAGGCTGGCCCAGGACCCTGCCTCTCCTCCGTCCTTCACATGCTTTCCTCCCGCTGTCTGGCAGGGCCAGCGCTAGCTGTAGCTCTCCGGATCGCACCCCCCACCCGCCCCATCTTTCTTCCCCGAGACCCCGGCGCGGCTCCCGCGGGGCGAGACAGCGTCCCCGGTCGAGAGCTGCCCGGCGGGGCGAGCCGCGGTCCGCTCCTCGCCGCACCTGCCCGGCCAGAGCGCGGGGCGGGAGGCGGCTGCGGGGCCGCTCAGTGCCCCTTGTCCCCTCCGCCCGCCGCAACCCCCGCGGACTGTGCTGCGCAGAACGAGAGGCTCGGGGGGTAAACCCAGGGAGGAAGAAACGGGAAAAACTGCACGACAGCGTCAGACCACGATGACTGGATTAGAGACCTCATGAGGCCGCTCAGGCTCGAGCGAGTTCAGGCGCTTCCTTTGTCAGCAGAAGTTGAATCTAACTTTTCAAATAAGAATGCAGGATTTTGTCTGGTGAGGATTGCTTTGATTCAAATTAAATCTTCAGTTCCAGTAAAAAAATCACACACTTTCCCAAATGCTGGAAATTCCCTCATTAAAATCCTTGGCTAAACGGGAAGTGCATTTTGTATACTCTTAGACAAACAATGCAGAAAGAATCCTGTGTTGGTTTAGGAACAATAGTAACACAACTCACATGTGAGTTCCATACTGACTACAACTGCCATTTTAGTGATACAAAATTAGCTCGTTCTAATTCATGCGGTGGCAAACTGAAATGATCAGTTTGTTGCTGATGTGATTTGTGAAAGGGCTTTAGCAGGTAAAGCTGGTTCAAATGTAACACAAAACATCATGTTCTTTGTTCAGGTGCTCATTTTGTTATTCCTGAGCACTTTCATTCCCGTGCAGTTTGGAAATGAGCAATAGTCACTGAATTTATACTATGAGGTAACAGTGGCCCCTTTTAAAAAAATATTTCTTAAATGGTGAGTTATTTCCATTTTTAAAAAAGTTACACATAATGTTCCATAGAAATATTATTCATAAACTATTAGTCTGAGGCAATGCCACACAGTTCAACAAGACTGAGCTCTCCTCTGAAGTGTAGGGTCTCCTCTGGGTGCTGCCTCAACCATTCCCATTGCAGGGAAGTTGGCCTAGACGAATATCCAGCTCTTGTTTACTGATTGTCTTGGACATGTCATTCTACCTCTCAGTGTTTGCATATATACAAAAGACTTTACTATATATATGCTTTGGCAGGGAAATTGTGAAGATTAGCTGCTGTTTGTATTCAAGCTGGGTTTTATTTCAAAAGCAAAGATCTGAAATCTATAGGCATCAATGGGGAATCAGTTTGAGGCAAATAGTCTGTTCTGATCATGCAAGAAAATTGTTGTTTGAAGCCAGTGAAAGTGCCTTTCTGTGTTTCATTTTGCGTTTAAACAAATTTTACTGAAGTCATATGCCACAGCTATGAATATACTTGATTATATTTCAGGCTGTATAAAATCAGCAGAAAGATTATACTAATGGAAGAACGACAGCCCATGAGGGATGTAGAACCTTAGTCAAGCTCCACACGGAAAAGCCTTGCTGTTAGTGCATGCACTCAGCCAGCTTTGTCTGTGCCGAGGGGCAATTCCATTTCTGGTAGTCCCATTGAAGGTGCTTTTGATCAGCCTTATGTCTGATTGGCTCAAGTACACCAAACAAAGCCTCCTAAATGAGGGTGGGATGTGTATTGGTAGGGGAAAACCTAGCTGGGGTCATGACTGCTTCCCTGTTCTGGCATACAGCGGCATCATAGAGCGGATACACTGGATTAAGGGACTGCAGGCAGAGTGTGACCTTTATGTTTTCTGAAGGAGGAGCTGATTGTAGAAGGTATTGTGAACCTTCACATCTTTCTGGTGCTAAGTGCACAATCTGAGTGTGACAACATTGTCCCTTGTGTGCTTTCAGTCTCCTGGAGGGGCTGCAGCCCCACAGTCCTTCCCCAGAGATAAATATGTGGCTCCTTACTGTGTCCTTCTAGAGACCTAGGCCTTGGTGTCTGCCCAGAGCTGCTGCTCTAGGAGCCCCTTCATCTCCTGTGAGGAGCCAGGCTACCCTGCTGCAGCAGAGGGAATTATGTTTTTGGTGGTCTGGATTAAAGGTCAGTTTACTTTGCATTAGATTTCAGGTGAGCAAACAATCTGTCTGCTCCACTTCCTCATTTATTCTATAAGAACATAAGATTGCTCTATACTTCAGGGAAGTTAAGGAAGTAAGTTATGGATGACTGACTCATTTTGCTGTCCGTGCAGGTATACAACTGTGTTCAAACCCAGACAAACAGTGCCCTTCCTGTTACATGAGTACTTAAGACTTGCCACTTCTGATGCCATGCTTTATAAACTAACCAAGCTTTGGCTATATTGGTCTAGATGGAAGAAGAAGTAAGGCTGTGAAGTGGACACTAGTAGTACCGGGGAATCGCTAAGTAATATCTTCCTCTTGATCCAGCATTTGCCAATGTCCTGGGAAGTGTTAGGTGATGTTCTCCTGCTAGAGGTGCTGGCTTAAAAGAGCAGCGGGACTTAACTACTGAGATTTGTTATTGCATATTGAACCTTTTTCTGAGTGCAGATGGGATAACCCTAAGGTCCAATTTCAGCTCCAAATTAGGTAATTTCTTAGTGTTTCTAAACTTTCGCTCCAGGTAGCTGTACAGAACATTATCCTTTGCTTTTGTAAACTATTGCATGTGTTGGCTTTGTGTTGTTGAAAAACTGCAGCATCCCCCTGTAGGAGTTATGGCAATGAACTTTATCCTTGTACACCTCACTGGGGTAATGTGTGGCTTCATTAAGATTTGTATTCCTTTGTTGCTACTTCAGAAATGCTTTTAATCAAAAAGCTCAGTGTTTTGAAAACAGCTTTGTGGGTTTCAGTCACTAAAGTCTACAGGATCATGACCCAAAATGCCTATGCATAACTTAAGAAAGGTATTCCTTCTTCTCGCTCCCACCTAGTACAGGAAGTGACTGGCCCCACAGAGCATACCTCTTTCTCAAAAAGTATATTCAGTAATTTCAATATATCTATTATGCATTTTTCTTTACTTCTAACAAGGTTAATGTCATAATTTTGTTAAGTTTAGATCTTTCTACACAGCTTCTGACTTCAAAACAGTTAAGCCACAAAGTTGATTACTTCAAGAGTTCAACCACTGCCCCCTGCTGAGAAGGCACAAGTGAGAACACTGTCAAAGCTTCCCGACCAATTTGCCTCTGGGTTATCAGAAAGACACTGCATGGGTGTGTTCCAACTAAGTAGGAAGGGTAAGAATTGCATGTTTGAAACAGAAATGTTTGTATGAAACCACTGATGACTCTCTGCTGGGTCCCTTGTGATGGTGGATTATCAGGAGCAAATCCAGTGAATTTGCTGTATTTCTATGTGCTCCCTGGTACCCATGACTGCTGCAGCTCCTCACTGCAGCACAACTGATGTCCTTCGCGTTGGCTGTTCTCTCTGTGCTGTCAAACAGGACGTACATGAAGCTTAAGAAGCTGTTTTGGCAGACTCTGCCAGTTAACCAAGTGCTGTACTGTTAGACACCCTGTTTATCACTAGCATCTCTGCGACTGTTGGCAAGCCCACCGGGCTTTCGAGGGTTGGGAGTCCAAAAGGTGTCGGCCCTATATGCACGTTATAAATAGCAAAACGAAATCTGCCCGCTGCCCTGCGGAGTGCCCTGGCAGCCGCCGTCTGTGCCCGGACAGGGACGGTTACGCTGAGGCGCTACCGGCTGTCGCCCCCGTTAGCAGCCAACGCCTCCGCCGGACTCGCACCCCCGAGCGCTGCGGACCGCGCGGGACGGGGCACCCCTCCCTGGCCGGCGCGGGCAGGGGGACACAGCAGACGGGATGGGGCAGCCGCGCCCCGCGGGGCAGGGCAGGGCAGGGCAGCCTCCTCAGGCCGCCGTTGGAGACGGCGTCGGGGGCCGCGGGCGCTGCTCTGAGGGAGGGCCGGGGCTGAGATACCCTCCCTATCGCTCGGCTGCCTGGTAGGCGGGCGGCGGGCAGCCGCCACAGACCCGAGGCGAACCGCTCCGCGCCGTTGGTGCTCTGCCGCTAGGGCAGTTAGTGCCGCGGCAGCCGCACGGGCCGACTTCCCCTGCGGCGGCCTGTTCCGCACATTCCGGACAAAGCGTAAACAGGAAACATCCTGGAAACGTGAAGTCTCGATTCCTGAGGCTGAGCTTGGGGCTGGGGGATGGCGTTAGTTCGCCACCGGGTTTTATTTTCGCACGGCCTAAGCAGGGGAGATGCGTTTCCGTGGCAGCTCCTCTCACGAGGGGTCTCCGCGTAGGGCGGTGAGGTTCCGCTGAGGCACCTGAGTCTTCCCGAGCGTGCAGATCGGTCGGACTTACCCGTTGTTTTTTTTTTAAATTTATTTTAATTTAATTTACTTATTTACTTATTTATTAAAGGGACAAAGTATCCCGAGCCCTGTGCACCCAGGGTGAGTACTTGACCAGGGAGTCTGCGAGGAGACAAAGCCCACCGCGGTTGCCTGCAAAACGAGGCGATAGCGTTTACACCGAGCACAGGCAGCGATCCCAGCTAGCAGGGCCCTAACACCTCAAGCGCCTCGGGCCGGCGAGCACTCAGCCCACGCCCAGCCCGGCGGGGTCACGGCGCAGCAGTCTCGGCGGCGCGCAAGCGCACAGCGCGCCTTCGCCTCCAACATGGCTGAGATGGTGCCGCTTCTCTTGCGGCGAGCGCGGAGGGAGGGATGCTGAGCTTCTCAGGAGCTGCCGCCGCAGCCTGAGGCGGGCTCCTCTCCGCCATGGCGAGGCTGGCCGACTATTTCATCGTGGTGGGCTATGACCACGAGAAGACAGGTAGGTGTGGCTGCGCGCAGGGCTGCCCCGCGGTGCCTGGCCTCTTACCCCCTCCCCTCGTTCCTGCCCGGCCCCAGCCCCGGCTTCGGCCCCCTCCCGGCTCCGGTCGGGGCCGCAGGAGGAGGAGACTGCCGCGAACACAGGGCGCGTGTCCGGCCGTGGGGAGGAGGGTGGCTGAGGGCAGCGGGGCTGGCCTCACCCCCGCGAAGGGACGCAGCAGTCGGCGGTGGCGAGGGAAGGGTTAAGCCCTCTTTCCTGAGGCGGAACGTGCCGGCGGGAAAGCGGGGGGGCTCCTCTTCTGCTAGGCTGGCCGGGCCCTAGCGCCTCTGGCCTAAAGGG
The DNA here is from genome assembly GCF_036417535.1 of Chlamydotis macqueenii. Lineage (NCBI taxonomy): Eukaryota > Metazoa > Chordata > Aves > Otidiformes > Otididae > Chlamydotis > Chlamydotis macqueenii. Next base: position 60,449,120 of record NC_141560.1, on the reverse strand, counting down.
GCGGCCTCAGCCCACCTGGCGGCCGCGCTATACTGGCCCCGACCTCGCGGTGAGCAGGGCATGGCGCGGAGCCGGGCGGGCAGGAGCCGCCCGGGGCGTACCCCGGGGCCTTGCCCTGCCGCCTAGGCCGTTGAAAACGGACAACGGTTCCTTCGAGAGAGTGAGGGCAGCGTAACGTGTCGCCCGCGGACGTGCACAGGACCAGCCCCCCACCCCGACTGACAGCCAGTGCCCTGGCGGCGCAGGCGGCGGAGGTCAGCCTGGTGCCGGGGGTGTGCGTGGGTGTCTGTTTCCCGACGCACCTCTGCAGAAAACGGCGGTCCTGGCTGTTAGCTGAGGCACGTACACCCCACGACCTCAAGGGAAAAAAAGGCTGAGGGGTCTTGGAACGCAGCGGGGCTTTTTGCCCATTTTGAGTGGGGACTTACAGCTTGCCGCTTGTTCAAAATGTGCCCCAGCTAACACCTGGGGAAGTGCTGTGCCGCTCGGTGGGCTCCTCGGGAATGACTGCTCTTCTTAAAGAATCGAGATATTTTCTGTCTGCTTGGGTGAAAGGAAAGTGCTGTTATCTGCTATCGTTTTGTGGGTAAAGAGAGAGTAGTTTCTGTGATGTAACTTTCTGTTTTGATAATATCACATTTGTTGCTGGAGAGACATTAAATCAGTATATAAACTGATTTGATAATGAGGTGATTGTCAACTGCTGTGTGTTTATGCTGGGTGTTTCAGAACGATCCTTTGAATGTATGTAGTTAATAAACAATATTTTAAACAGTTTAATGTCCCTGAATTTATTTGACTGTGCATAAACCGAACAACACTCAAGTTTGTTATTCTTAAGTAATTCTATGAAGTAGAAATTGGATGTAATCTGTATTTGGTCATTCTAAAAGTGTAGCTAATAAATTTTTAGAGAAAGATGCTTTCATTTTCTCTTTAAAGAAATAGGTTTTTAGAGAAACCATTATATCTGTGTGTTTAGAGATACAGTGGCTTACAAAATTCTGCCAAGGGTCTCCTGGATTTTACTATATGCCAGTATTATTCCATTAATTACAGTGTGGTTCCCCTTCCCACCCTACTTGAAAGTAGAAATGTCCTAATTGTGGTGGCAAAATTATAAGACGTGAAGTGGAGAGTACTCTATGTTAAAAATAAAGACCTCCCTTTTCGCCTCTCTCCTGTTTGGAACATTTTCCGTAGGAGTAGTAGAGAGCCCAAATCAAAGAAGCAACCAGAAAACCCAGGAGTGCTTTTGAAAAGGAGACAAAGCAAGTAGGCTGCCTTTTAAAAGGGTGTGAGCAATCTGACATAGCCACTATGGGAATTAAAATCACAGACAACATGGGAAAGTTTTAGGTTTGTAAAATGTCTTAATCTGCAGCATTTAAGTATGTGTTTAGGTTCCTGTACATAAGTTGTCTCATTAAGTTTAGTAGAATTGCTTGCATGGATGAAGTCTCAAAATAGAAGGACGTAGATTTAGATTAGGTATTAGGAAAATTTTTTTTTACAATGAGGGTTGTGAAACACAAGAACAGGTTTTCCAGAGAGGTGGTGGATGCCCCATCCCTGGAAACATTCAAGGCCAGGTTGGACAGGGCTCTGAGCAACCTGATGTTGTTGGAGATGTCCCTGCTCCTTGCAGGGAGGTTGGACTAGATGACCTTTGAAGGTCCCTTCCAACCCTAACCATTCTATGGTTCTAAGTTGAGCAGATTCAGATGTAACTTCAGAACCTTAATTTGAAAAGGTCATGCCCAGAAAGTAACTATTTAGACTTCATTATTTAAATTACTTGTTGCTACTTTAATGCTTCATAGTAAAAATGCTTGAAGGAACAACATTCTGTTGAAGACTAGGCATGCATTGTTCTCCAAATTCTTTACCCCCACATGCCATCTCATAATACATGGAGTACTGACCTTTCTTTTTCTGATAAAAGTTGCAGTTTCTTGATGCATTTATTATGCTTCCTTCAATATGAAAAAACAGGGGCAAACATTTCTAGGATTGTAGACTTATTACTTGTGAAACTTCTACATTTTTAGGTATGTTCTTGTCACGTTCCGATTTTGGATGAGAGGAAGGCCCCCTTGCGTTCCAGCCGACCTCAAACGAGTCTGGGAGGCTAGGGGTGGCTGGACAGAACGTGGCTCTCACACACCAGAACGTGGTTTTGTTTGTTTTCTCAGGAACAGAATTAAGACTCAAAAAGGAGTCAAGTGCCGGGTAACTTTATTAACCCGACGAGAAGTTTGTAAATGGAGGAGAAAGGAAAGAGGGAAAAGAGTTTTGGTTGTAATAGCTACCACCACAGAGCTGCGGCGTCCCGACAGTTCAGTTCGCTCGATGGGGGGATGATCCAATGTAGGTTCCGTGGATGTGTATTCCGGCGAATGTGTATTGCATTGAATGAATGAAGTGAAGAGTGTTCCGGCGAAAAATATTCCCCTTTTTATGTTGGTTGTTTTCATTGTATTTCAAGAGCTGGTTTCCCTAGACGCACCCCTCACCTGGCGGTGATAGGCATGCCCATTACGGGATGATATGTATGTCCATTACCAGGTGATATGCATCTCTGGGCACATGCTGGGGGGTAGGGCTAGATTTCTTGGAACCAGCTCTGCGTTCAGGTTCGAAAGACAACAGGAGTTGCCTTGCAAGATAACGGGAAGCCATTGTTCGGGTGGTGGTTTGATGTTTCGACAATGTTGAGACAAATATTCGACACAGTCTCTCACAGTTCTTTTTTTTTTTTTTTATTCCCATTTTCACCAAGGTTCTGGTTTGATTTTAGTGTTAAGTGTAATTACATTTTATAGTGGTTTTTTTTTCAGGAATAAGCTGTGGAACACCTTTGTGTAAACAAGCAAGCAAAAACCTTCTTCCTCTTCCCCAGCCTACACGTCAGCAGCAATTTGGATAACATGCACTTGCGGTTAATAAGAAAGGATGTTTATAGTAATGACAATTCTCCCAGAAAAGCTCTACTGCCTCTACTATCTCTCTGTAGCAGCCAACATCTACTCTGATTTCATGTGTGTTATATGGATTTACTTACTTATGCCAGTATCTAATATGCTGAAAATGTGATAAAAATACTGTTTTCCTGTGCAAATTGTCTACCTTTACTCAAAAGTATTCACTACAGATGTTTAAAATGCTGCGTTTCTACACTTGTGCAATTTAGGAGCAGATTTCTAGATTTCTCTTGTTGCAGAAAAACTTTGTTATTGGTGTTACAACTTTTTATCCAGCATAGTCAGTCTAAAGGGAAAACAATGTTTTTATTGTCTTCAAATAAACCAAAGAAAGTATCCTTTGGGGGTCAGATATTTTTTAAGTTTGTTCATGTTCCAGTCTAGGCCTATGTAAATTGATGTTACTGCAGTCCTAGTGCTGTCATCCCTATTGTGTTGAATCTTCCTTTCGTTTTCAGCTTGCTTTAGGATGCTGACCTGTCAGAAAGACTCTTATTGCGAAGTATTTTGCTGGTGTCACTGTGGTGTTTTTTTTTTTTTTTTTCTGGGTTACTTTTCTGCTAATTTTTCAAACAGAGTTGGCTCACCAGGATAGCAAATGAGTGCCAGTATCAGCGTAAAGGAGGAGCAGGAGCGTGCAGAAGGACAGATCATTGCCGTCTGAATTTATATCAGCTTAAATGGTCCTGGAACCTTGGGCACAAAGATGTTAGGTGCCTTAATCTCCTACATGCTCTGAGGAAAGTAATGGGTGCCTTTGAATAGTTCCCATAACAGGCAGTTAATTGTACTTGGTCAGATGCACAGAGATTCACCCTGAGTGGAGAATGTGCTTTGCTGGTGACAACTTAGGGGTCAGTAGACTTTCAGGTACGTAGGAATTTAAGGCGAAGTCTTTGTGTTGTAAAGGGTGATCTGATTCACCTAGCTTTTTATGTATTTCAGATACAGTTGACTGTATTCCTGCTTAAAAATTACTTAGTTTATGTCTTTTACCATAGCAGTAAGCTTCAATATATCTGTTCTAATTGTTGTTGTGTATTTTAAAGACTTGTTCTGAGCAACTGCAAAGAACTACGATGGTGGCAGCTCCTGTCAGAAGTTAATGTTCAGTGTCTTGACAGAGTTGGAGAAACCAGATTTAATAAATCCTCCAGATTTAATAAAAATCCTTGTTTTTCTTCTAAGAGTGGAACTGTAAAGGATTTCAGTGATGCACCAAGGTTGATTGCTTTACCATGTTTGTTTTTGCATTCAAACGAACATTTACTAAGGTAGATAACCATGTTTTTCTCCAACATGTCAGCACAATACAAAGCCGTTATGTAACTTGCTGCAAAAAGCATTTACAGAGGTCTCTGAAGGGAACAGAGGTGTGAGAAAATATAGGCACTCTGAGTTAAAAGCTAGGGAAAATTCCAGAAGACCTGACTGTATATCTGTTTTCTTTTTTAATGGATTTTGAAGTGTGAGGTGCTGCACCAAAAGTTCCTGTTTAATATGTTTGCATAATGGAATGTGGGTTCGATTCAGGAAGAACACAGATGTTTGCAAAGATCACAGAACGGCATGACAAAGTACCCTTTTGTCTGATTTGATTTTGATTTTGGTGGTATAAGCCGTAATCATAAATGTATCCCTGGAATTTACATATGATGGTACTTGTAAAAGGTAAAAGAGAGAATATCTTAGCTTAGTTTTTCTTAGCTCAGCAGCTGAAAGGTAAAGTTAAAGAAGAGAGAATAAATACTTGATTAGTTTGCCCATACACCCGTAACGGCTTTCCTGCAGGATGCTGTTGTGTGCCGAGCAGTTAACTCTGAAAACCTGCAAGATGAAGTGAATGTTTTCTGTGAGATTTGTTTGCTGTAAGAATACAGACTAATGTTTTTTGTTCTTGCTTGTGTATGCAGTTGCAATGTGCATGACAGAAGGCTAGCAACAGTATAGCAGTTTTATTTGACTCTTGTAATAACTGATAAATGCTGATATAATGTGTGTAGACTCTGTTGTGGTTGTTTCTGTTCTGATTTTTATCAGCTTCTTTTCAGGGAAGCCTTTCTTGTGTAACATAGCTTCATATCTTAGTGGATTTTGAAACTAGACAAATAATTGATGATAGAGTGGGAAAAGTTCCTAAATGCAGTTATCTTATTATTCTGTTTTTTCCTATGGGCAGATTTTGCCTGTGAAGAATATTGTTTTCATTTTGAGGGGTAAATAGCATATAATATAATGAGGAATTTTTGGTGTATTTGTTGTATATTCATAGTTGGGCATTCCTCTGGGCTAGTGTGCACATAAGGAGTGAATGATTTCTTGAAGGCAATCTCTGTAAAACAGAAAATGTGGAAAAATAAAGGAATCAAGCTGTTACTCCAATGGCTTTCTTGTCTGTGCTGCAGCTTAATTTGATTCAACTGCAATCTAGGGAAATCTCAAAGGGAAAAAAAAATCCCAACAAAACCTAAATCTTTCTTTTTGTGGCAGAAGAGCTCTTGTAGCGGTAGGTTAATGAAACAAGTGTACTATCAGCACTGAAGCGGAATGCAGATATGTAAGTAACTTTGTATTGGTGAGAGATTACTGTAGTTGGCTATGACTGGAGAAGGGCAGAGGTACGTGAAAACTTTTCCAAACAAATAAGTTGCTCTAGTATAAGAAATTATCTCTTTCTACAAACCTTGTCCTTGCTCAGTTTAGTTTTCAAATACAACAGTCTCCACAATACCATGCTGAAACAGAGTGAGAAAATAATATTTCCATTGTATGTGTTGTGTTTTTTTTTGTGGTGCTTTTTATTCTGTTTTGTTGTAGTTTGTTGTTTTGTTTTTTTTGTTTTTTTGTTTTTTTTTTTTTGTTTTAGGAGGTAAGACTGTCTTGAAAATCTACTTGGAGGAAAAAACCAACAAAACCTGTATTTTTTTGGTAGCGTGTCTCTGTAAAATACGCTCAAGCAATTTCTTCTAATATATAATGTTGACTAAAAAATTAGTGTTATTTTGATTTATTGATTCACTATAACTTTTGAAAAACCTTAGAATCAATACAGATCAGTAAAAATCTTCTTTCCCTCAAATGTGTGCTAATAAGTATCTCTAAAGAACTTGGATTTGAAACTCTTTGCTTACTTGGTCTTCCTGCTATATTAACAGCAACAATAAAAATTTTTTTTTTTTTTTTTTCTTCCCCAATTTAAATCAAAACATTCATGGAACCTGACTGTTTATTCTCTAAGTTATCTTCATTTGTCCTAAAATGTGAGGACACAGATTCTGTGGAGAGAAGTAGCATTTCATATCTTCGGGGATATTTTAAGACTAAATTGCGATAAAGAAACTCTCTCTCCTTTTCTGTCCTAGATTAGCATTGTGGATTGTCTAGCAAAAAGACACTTTTCCTGCAGGGTGTCCATGGAAAACAGTTTGTTATGGGAGCCTGAATACTGTTTAAGCACTGGCCTTCTGTAACTGCAAGCATACTTTTCAATCGGAGGACAATGAGAATGGCATTTAACTCCTCCAACATCACAAACATGATAGTCTTATAACACTGGGAAGATAATTATACTGCTATAATATTTCATTGACATAATTTTAAAATACCAACTATCTCCCTAGCTACTGGTACTTATGAAGCAAAAAACCAAGTCACTGAGGAATAATTTAAAAATGTGGAACAGTAGATTCACTGTTCAACTTTGATAAACCTTGGTGAAAGTTGTATCTTAGAAATATATGGTGGTAATTAGGAAGTTTTCTTTTACTCCTCCTTTGCAGTAATGAGATTTTCAGGCTCCATGCTTGTATAGTGAAAAAAAATATTTCTAACAAGAACCCTATCATTATTGATATTAATTTTCTTCTGCTTGATGTTTTGGGAATTGTCTTCCAGTTACATGTATTTGTTGAAAGAAATTATTCCTTTGGTGTCAGTGGTATATTCTGAAGTCAAGAAAAATCCAATTAGTGTTGATTGGGATTTGGTAGCGAAATTCCTGCTTATTGAGCCAAGAACGTGCTTGTTACTGCTTATCTGTTATTGACTAGATACATAATGATTTTTTGTCTGTAATGTTTACAATTCTCAAATTTCAGTCTTCTACAAATTGTATAATATGAAAAAATGCAGCCATTGCACATGATTTGAATTCTTTTTTTTTGCTTTTTAATAATCTTGTGCTCAAGTTAACAAGAAAGTAACTAATAATGAGATTTCCACTAAACTGGACATAGGTAACAGATTTTTAGTACTGCAGCCAAAACCAGTAGTTGATGACAGTACAGTCTCAGGTTTTATGTAGCTGTAATAGAGGAATGCTAACATACAAAAAAATACAAAATCATCATAATTCTGGATACAAATTCAGAACAGCTGTGTACAAAACCACGTTGGACACTGGGAGACCTCAATGGATAAGGAGACAAAGGAATGTTACTGGAGTTACAAAATCAATCACTTAGAAACTTGATGGAGTGGGTAGGAAGGTAGGAATAATGTCCTTTTAATGTGCTTTGTATATTGTTTCCTAAGCTTTAAAAATGCAAAACCGAGGAAATTCGCTGTTTGACACTGTCTTCAGCAAGATTGGAAACATCTTTTTAAATGGTAGACTTATATGTTGGGTCTAATGGAGTAGTAACTGAAAGGAAGATGAGACATTTTGACAGACGATTTCTCAGATAGTTGTGGATGCAAAGGAATGATAGCTCTTCTTTCTAGAAGCTTGACTTCAGTTGTGGAAAAATGTGCTTCGGAAAATGGGTTTTGTTGAGCTACTTTTGCCAGATGCCATAAATATTAATGCCAGGAGTACTGAATGTTTTCAGTTGTCAGCGTCCGCTTCAGGCTCTGTAGTGGGCTGCATATCGCTTCAGTGTGGTTTGGGATCCCTTACTTTGTGAGTGGTCACTCTTCCTGCTTACTGTTTGACACATTCTGGGTATTTTAAAATTCTTTCTGTCTTATAGTTTGATTTTTCCAAGTTTACCCAGAAGAATCTCTGACCTTAGTGTCTCTCTCTCTTTCTCCCTACTTCCCTCCCTTCTCTCTCTCTTAATCTCTGTTCAGCCATTTTTATCTAATGTATGTTTTTTCTGAGATGAAGTTCTCTTGTCCAGTCTGTCTGGTTTCTTGTGGTTTTCACCTTTAAATAAATATCAGTTCATCATATAAACACAAAGGCTAGATTTTGTTCTTGTAGATTTTGGGCCTAAAAGAGTATTTGCTAGAATTTTAGATTAGGCAAAAAAGTCTTTTTCCCCAGTCTTATTTTTTAGAGACAGAAAAAGTATTTGGTGTGAAGTTTTCTGAAATAATTGAGATAGAGAAAGAGATAAAGCATTGAGTCTTAAGCTGGTACATTTAGATTGGCTGACTAAGAAATAATTGAAAAAAGTTATGGAATAAGAGGTTAGAGTGCCCTTATTAATGCTTAGCTGATAGCATATCTGATATGCTAATAGGCTCTTAGCTATTTGCATATCTAAAAAGCATTGTACTCACATTTCTTCTTATAGTTTCTTATAACTTAGTTTCTTATAACTGCACCAGTTTTAGCACAATAAACTTTTTAGCTTGGTCACTGCATTATTAAATGTACAAATTTAAAATGTGAAAGAGTTTAAAACATGTATTAGTGCTTTGGATAAAGAAATACAGACACTCATCCTTTTTTGTGACTATTCTTCTATGAAAATTCCTAACTGGCAGTAAGTGTGAGCTGACTGTGTGACTAACAAAATACACAAGACTTTTTCAAAACAACAAAGTTATGATCTTGTCATAAACACTTTAACTTTTAATTCTTGAAATACTGCTGAATGGGCATATTGTACTTCTTAAATAACAGTAAATTGGGAAATCTGTGGTTTTTAATGCTATTATGCAAGGTGCTTTTCATAAAAATGCAAATTGCAATTGCATTAAAAAAAATGAGACACATGCTTTGTTCCTGCAGAGCTGTTTCTTCATAATTAGTCTATTTTTCTAGAAAAATATATAGTAGTTTTACAAAGCTTGTGCAGTGACTAAGCTGTCTATACTGCTACTGTTCTATATTGTAAGTTTAACACGAATCGTAGTGGAAGTTACAGGAGGATTTAAGTTTTCTTTTTTCTTGATTGGTGTCTTGTGAAGAGAGAAGTAGGTTTCGTATTTTTGAAGAACTTAGAATTTCTTAAATAAAATTTCAAATTGATTATACTTTTCCTTTCTAAAACACAGATTTAAAACCACATTTTTTCCCATATTATGTTGGTAGTTTATTTCTAGTCTCTCTCTTTTAGGTTCTGAGTTCTTAAACCTTTAGTCTGTGAGAATTTTTTTTCTTCACTATTTTTTGTTTAGTGATGGACACAGCTCTCAATACAGATCCTGTAAGAGCTGGTGGCAGATGCTAATGTGGTTGATTGAAAATTGTTAGTGAATTCATTATGTCTAGTAGAAAGGTCTGGATTTGCCCTTGATATACTCTTCTTTCCCAGCTTTGAAAACTCGTAGTACTTGTAAACCCTGGAGGTGGATTTTGTGCAGTTCCGAAGGTCGCTGCTCATTTGCTAAAGCCTTCTGGACATTCCTAGTGTTGTGACTGGCATGGTTGCTGGTGGGCTTCTAGGCAGAACTTGCTTTTTATAAAGTAGCCTAGCCTGGGGCCTCTGCCTGAGCAATAGATTGTGCCCAACTGCAACTGAGCTAGTTGGAATTCCCTGTTAAGGGAGGGAAGAACTGCTGCCTGAGCATTGCCTTTGACTTCAGGATTCACCCCACATTTCTTAGAAATCTAATTAATGAATTATTCTTATTTTATGTATTTGAGGAGTTACTTGCTTTTGCAAAATAGGAAACTAATTTGTGTGTGTTTCTCATGATCGGCAAGTTTCATCAATGGTAGAAAGCCCAGGTTTTGAGATCTATACTTTTAATAGTATTTCCAAACCAGAAAAGATAACAAGATAAAAAGTATACACAGAATAAAAAGATGTTTTCTATGGTAATAAATAGTTGGAGTTTAGAGTTTGTGTACAGAAATTGATGCGCGTTCTAGATGTTCAAAGTGCTGCAGATAAATGTTTCCTCTCTAGATATTTTATAGTGGCTAGAATTTAAGTGCGTATTTTAAGTTAACAAATTCTGGTCCACTTTGCTAAAGTGCTTTAAGATAATGCCTGTTGAAGTTTCGTATTTGCCCTTTAGCTGGAAGCAGCTGCCCCTACAGCAATTTTAGACACGTGCCAGTTCTGTGCTCATTCCTCTAGTGAGTTGAGGTTTTGACTCAAGCTGCCAGCAAATGTGCTTTAAGCTGAGACACGTGGATTTTTGTTGACCTATTTGAGGCATGGGGCACATATTCCCTTTTTCTAGCTCTGAGAGGTTGATGGTTTCCAGCAGAGAAGCAGCAAAAAGAACTAGAACATCACAGACCATCTCAGTAGGCTGTACTAGGACTAGAGTGTCAAAGCTGAAGTGTGTCAGCTGTGATGGCATTATAATTCAGCAGGACAGCCAAAGCAAGTATCATGTTTTTTCAGTTACAGGCAACTGAAAAGAAAACAGAACCGAAGAGAGCCACATGTTTGTGATTTGGAAATCAAAACTTCTTTCAAAAGATTCTCTTTCCTGTTTGATTAATCTGCATCAATAATGATACAAGGTTTGCCACTGAGTAAACAGTAGTGATACTTTTGTAAGGTTTTTGTTTCAGTGTTGTGTTTTGCAAATATTTTGTTTATAATGTTTCTTATGAAGAGAGATGAGATCACACATATTTAACAAAATATCATTGCGGAGACTGTTTTCATTATTTTATTCTCTTTTGCCACATTGCATCTTTTTGGAAGAGGCAAGACTGGCTAAAGCATTTTAATTTTTGTGAGAGAGTGGTCTTGATGTGTATCCACATTTCTGACCTTGTGAGATGTTTTTGCATTTCTTAAAAAATTGTTTGTTTATATGTTTGCTTATAGGTTTATTTTTCTTCACCCATTTTTTTTTCTTTTAAGAAAATATGGTCCATTTTTTTAGTAAATGGCCTGTGTTTGGAAAATTGCAGTTCAAGAACATGTGGCTTCACTGGTCTAGTCTCCAGACATAGTCACTGATAGTCATAGCTGCTGCTTTTCTTATATTGGGGACTCCAGAGCTGGATGCAGTACTCCACGTGTGCTCTCACGAGAGCAGAGTAGAGAGACAGAATCACCTCCTTCGACTTGCTGGCCATGCTCCTTTTGCTGCAGCCCAGGATGTGGTCCGCTTTCTGGGCTGCAAGCGTGCATTGTCAGCTCATGTTGAGCTTCCTGTCCACCAGAACACCCAAGTCCTTCTCCTCAGGGCTGCTCTCAATCCATTCTCCACCCAGTCTGTATTTGTGCCTGTGATTGCCCTGACCGATGTGCAGGATGTTGTACTTGGCCTGGTTGAACTTCATGAGGTTGGCACGGGCCCACCTCTCCAGCCTGTCCAGGTCCTTCTGGATGGCATCCCTTCCCTCCAGCGTGTCGACAGCACTACACAGCTTGGTGTCATTGGTGAACTTGCTGTGGGTGCACTTTATCCCACTGTCTGTGTTGCCAACAAAGATGTTAAACAGGGCTGGGCCCAACATGGACCCCTGAGGAATGCCACTTGTCACCGGTCTCCACCTGGACATTGACACTCTCTGAGTGTGGTCATCCAGCCAATTCCTTATCCATCAAGGGGTCCATCCATCAAACCCCTGTCTCTCCAGTTTAGAGAGAAGAATGTTGTGCGGGACAGTGTCAGATGCCTTGCATAAGTCCAGGTAAATGACATCAGTTGCTCCTCCTTTTTCTACTGATGCTGTAACCCCGTCATAGGCGGCCACCAAATTGGTCAAGCACTATCTGCCCTTGGTGAAGCCATGTTGGCTGTCACCAGCCACCTCCTTGCTCTCCATGTGCCTTAGCATGGTTTTGAGGAGAATCTGCTCCATGACCTTGCCAGGCACAGAGGTGAGGCTGACCGGCCTGTAGTTGCCCGGGTCTTCCTTGTTCCCCTTTTTGGAAATGGGGGTTATGTTACCCATCTTCCAGTCATTGGGAGCCTCACCAGACTGCCACGACTTCTCAAATATAATTGGACAGTGGCTTGGCAACTTCATCCACCAGTTCCCTCAGGACCCGCAGATGGATCTCATTAGGTCCCATGTGTACCTTCAGGTTCCTTAGATGTTCCTGAACTTTGTAGCAGCCTTGCAAAACCTAAAGGGGGCCTAAAGGAAAGACAGGGGGAAACTCTTCAGTAGGGCCTGTTGCAATAGGACTAGGTGTAATGGTTTTAAAATAGAGGGAGGTATAGTCAGACTAGACATTAGGAAAAGATTTTTTACACTGAGGGTGGTAGAACACTGGAACAGTTTGCCCAGAGAGGTGGTGGATGCCTTATCCATCCCTGGAAATGTTCAAGGCCAGGCTGGATGAGGCTCTGAGCAACCTCATGTGGTTGGAGATGTCCCTGCTCCTTGCAGGGGGGTTGGACTAGATGACCTTTGAAGGTCCCTTTTCTATGATTCTTGTTAGTAGCCTAGTAGAAGGCAACAATTTATATAATACTTAACTCTAGTGAAAATGAGGATTGTTCCTTGTTACAACGAGATACGATTTTAGAGGCCTAACTCGGAAGACTATTGTTTTCATAATCTGTTGTTTTCTTGGTAATATGCTTGCCATTATTTGAAGTTAGAAAACTCAGAGGTAAGATTTCTATAGATGTAATAATAATAAACTCTTAAATTGGACTGGACCTGTGGTGTCATATGTCTTATGGAAGTGACATTTGAGTTGTTCCTTTTCCCAAAGTTGTTATAGCTAAAAGTAGGACACTGTAAAATGAAAACTGCGCAGCTCGTATCTTCCTTTGTTACAGAGTTGTGTGTGTTCTATTTCTTCTCAGCCAGTGTGCTTGAAGTTTTAATAAAGTTTATGGGTTGCATTGTTTCCCATTTCTGTCTTCTCTCCTCCTTCCCTTCCCTGTCGCCCCAAAAATCAGTACTATTTTTCTTGTTTCAGTTTTCTTGTAAAACTTGATCATGGCTACTAATGAAAGACTTTGAAATCCTGAAGCAGAAGACTCTTGAACTGCAGCATATAGTTCTGAATTAAAAATCAGTTCCTGTTTTATAAAGACCAATTTTGCTTTTTCTTGTTTGTTTAAAAAAAAAAACAACCCCTGAAGGGTAAATATTTCAACAGAATATAAAAATTGGTCAGGTATTCTGATCTCTTTCTGTTACGCATCCTCATGTTTAATAATCAACTTTATAATCCAACTATCTGATTTTTTTTTTTTTTTTTTTTTGCTATTTTCTGTTAAACTGTACAGATTTTGTAGCAGGAATTACTATTCTTCAAAACTTTTCAATCCATCCTCAAAACAAAGAGCATATAGCTTCTGTGAAAAATATGATATAGAGGTGTCTAGCTTTTTTAAAAATCCCCATGTTATGTTTAGAAATGAGCAGTAGTTATTGAGCAGTAGGAATTCCTAATTTGTTGCTGTCTAAATCTGGTATGTACTCCCTACCTAATATGAACTGTACTTTCTTAAAGGTTTGAAAATAAATTTGCAGAGACCAAACATAAATTCTTTGTTTTATTAGGTCTGTTTGATTTACGGGTTTAGGAAGACTCTGTTTTTTATTTATTTATTTATTTTTTAAATTCTTATGTATTTGAGAGTTACCAAGAAGATATTTGGACTGTCGTAATATTAATATAGTTGTACAAAGCATCATATACTTTTTTACAGTTTTCACAGCAGATGGACAAAGATTTTTTGTCAACATTGTCTTGCCAATTTTAACTTTCAGCACATTTTCCTACCTGGGCTTTTGAAGAATCTAAGCTGTTGGTGATTAAATTGTAAGAGTCTCAAGAGTTATGAGTACATTAAATGATAGAAGGAAATTGTCATGATTCATAGGCAAAGTTGGTAGCATGGACTCCCGGAGTTAATTTTGCAGACCTTTTTGTTCAACTTGTAAATATATAGGAAGAAGAGAGGTGGAATAGTGAGGGGATGAGACTTGCACAGGATTAAAATTAAAATCATTCAGGATAGCTGAATCTAAAGCCTGTGGTGAAGGGCTCCAGAAACAACTCGTGATGCTGAGTGACTAGATATTAAAATTTTGGATGAAATGTAGTTTTGATAAATACAAGCTAATGTAGAAGCAGTGGTGAGAAAAGATGGACCTAACATACATTCACAACAATGACCTCAAATTTAGCTATTGTCACTTGGTGAAAAAAATCTTTGAATTTGTTGGCACAGTTCTCTGTAAACATCAGCTTTATGTCTGATGATAATGGGAACAGTCAACTCAGAAATAAACAGTATGGAATTATGGAAAAAAACCCACCAGAAAACGTTGTCATGTTGGGACTTGAAGAAAGACAAGAATAGTCAATCCCAAAGGTCCTGTTTGGCTCTTGTTTCTATAGTCCTGAATCTTAAGAAAGACTGGACAGAACCTCTGGGAATCACCTGATCCATTATTCTCTGCCAAGGCACAATTAGCTGTAGCCTTTGCTAGTTGGGATGGATCTTTGTTTAACTTATTCTTAAAAACCCTCAGTAATGGCCCTTTCACAACCTGCTTTGTCAGTCTGTTCCAGTGCTACTCTGTCTGACTTTTTGAAGGGTTTTCATAGTGGTTTTGGGTACAGTTTTAAGTCTGTTATTACTGCTCTCCTAGAAGTGTGGTGACCAAACTGGCTGTGTTTAGTTTACACGAAATGTTACCAGTACAGAGAGTGAGACTTGTTTGCTGGTTTTGCTGGCATTTCCATGTGTAGACATCACTTGGATTGTTTGTTTATTTATTTTATTTTTCAACATCACAACACTGAGGGTCACTTTGTCCTCTACTTTAACCTTTACATCCATTTTAACTAAACTGGTAAACTATTTGGCTATCCCATAAATGTGCAGTCAAGCATTCTGACCTAACTCTGTGGCTTTACAGTTCTCATTAGTCATACTCTAACATTTTTTCATAACTTCTTCTGGAAGATCGCTTTGAATTCTTATCTTGTCGTCTAACATGCTTATTATCTGCATTTTCTGAAAGTAATTCATAATTTATGTGTATGTACATAAAATGTTAGTGTGTGTATATATATATGCTTTATGTATATAAAGAGCAGCGTCAATAATGTTTTACATTTTCAACCTTCAGTGACTTTAATGAAAAACAAAACAAAAACCACGTCAAAACAAAAACTGGGCATTGAACTCCATAATGACTCTCATACAGCTGGGAGATAGAATTAATGCTGTTGTAAATAAGATTGAATATGTATAGTGACTAAATTTGCAGAAAGTATATTCAGTTGATGTTCCTAGGGATATTAAATTTGAGGTACTTTGTGGTATATTTAAATAGGAATGTATTTTAAGAGTCAGAGTACTTGGAGAAACAAATTAGCGATTATTTAATAAACAACACAACTAGTGACATCTTTTTGCACATTTTTGTCTTTTGTCTTGAATGTCGCTAGTAGTGCTGCTACTGAACAAGCAACAGAGTGTCTTGAATGCTAACTATTTTTCAAATCAGAGTCTGTGGACAATATTTGGATTAAAGGCAGCTGATCACATAAAACTTGCTTCAGTAGGAATCCTGTCTGAAAAGTAGCATTCTTACTTGCAAGAACATGTTTTACCGTCACTTAGAAGAATAGCTGCTTTCCTTTGTAACAGACACATTGTAGTATGCCTCGGGTAATATTCTGGGCCTGTCACAACCTCAGAAGGGAAAGGTTGTGTTCTATTAATTTGTTATGGGCTCTAGTCAAGTGGCATTTAATTCTTTGCTAGGATATGGATGCGGCTCTGTTTTCTTCAATTACACTCTAATGTCAAACAATCAGTTCCTCCAGTTTCTTACAATTGCAAAGTATGGATTAAGGATTTTTAAAAATTATTATTTTTACTACTAATGATACATGCACTGGAAATGCATTTTGACGTGTGAAATCTTGGCAGTGTAGTTTATTTATGGGGTGGGAGATGGCAGTAAGGAAATAGATGATTTAGCACATAAGTGGAGAATCATACTTTATTTTTCCATTACAGTTTTAAAAGAATTATCTAAAAAATTGAAAGAACATAAAATCACAAATTAATGTTTATTTTAGGCCTTTCTGTTTGTTGGTTTTTTTTTCACTTTAGTCACCAAAGTATTTAACCGCATTTGCAGTACTTGTTTAACTATGCTTAGAGATCAGGTGAAATAATGTTATGCTGCATGGACAAAATATAATTTACATTATATGTGAGGACTGCTAGTGTTAGAAGAAATACAGATACACAGTAACGCTTCTGATGTTTCGAAGTTTGTGTAGATTTAAAATAAATTTGGATGCAACACATTATTTTTTGACATTTCTTATAAAAGACTACTTTTTTGTGTTAATCCCCACGTAGTCGCTCTGGCAGCTGCATACTTAGGGGAAGAGGGATTGAAATTAACTGTTAACCTTTGAAAGCCACAACACAAACAAACACTGTTAAACTTATGGATATTTCAAACAATGGTGTTAATTTTGCTTGCCTTTTTGAAGTAGACCCATTCTTTTTGTTCTTGTTTGGAAGCTAAACATATTGTTTGGAACTTTCTGCAGCTGTGAAGAACAGTTTGTAATGCAGTAGTTTAGTAAGATGACATAATGAGATGATTTTGACTACTGTGGCAATCTGCTTGAGTTTACCCTTGTGTAAGCGTGATCGCTGGCATGTGCTTGTTTCCGTTTGGTTTAAATCAAGTAAGCGTTGATGGAATTGCATTCTGTGGCTATTTACTTGATCCTTGTATTCTGGGCTATTGTTATTTTGACCTGAAAATAATTCTATTCAATCTCTGTTCCAGTTTGTTCTTCTACAACGTGGTCCAGGTAAGTCCTCTTCTTTTTAGATAGCAGAGCATTCCTGTAAGGCTGTCAGGCTGTTAGCGTGTAACTTGGGGATGTTGGAATGGTGACACACCAGTTCTTTGAAATACCAGCATGACAGAAGACCAGTAACCGTTCAGCCTTGCTCATGCCTCCCTCCCCTATCCCCAGCTTATGGAGTACTGGGCAACGCAGAGCAAAACATATCTAAGCACTTGGGGCTGAACCGTCTTGAGATCATATTTTATTGCTTTACAGTACTGGCTTGCATGTACTTGTGTGGCATTTAGCTGGTAGAAATTATGACCACCTGAACGTTGGCATTAATGCCATTCTGGCAGGTGGGAAAGGAGCTGATTTTTGCTAAATACATATGGGCCATAAGATACGCTCACACTTACTGGAAACTCTTTGTTTTTGCTGCGTTTTAGTCTATAGTCAGTCCAGACAAAATATTTGGCCTATCAGGATATGTGAATCATTCTTCTTTGTAAGGCTTTATTTATCATCTGTGTTCTGAAAATGTTTTGTATGAGGGAAACATAAATGTGCTCAGAAATTCTATTGTTACGCGTTTTTACAGCTGTTACGTAAAAATTGTGCTTTGGTAAGATCAAAATATTGTTTAATTGTTTTAGCCTGTTGGAACCACAGGAAATACATGGGTGGGAAACTCCCAAATGACTCGTCATTCCTCATCACCTGTAGGTCCTGCAGACTTAAAACAAAACACAAAAACCCCAAATCTTAGCAGCTGGTTAGTTCTGAGAAAAAAAAAGAGAAGAAAAGTTGCTCCTTCATCCTTTATGCATTGCGGATACGTATTCTTCAAGTAGAAAAAATGCTTTAGAATTTCCTTTATCAATGCAAAGATATGTGTACAGTACAAAATTAGTGTTAAGGATTCAGTGAACAGATTGACTTATGCTGTTTTTTTTTTTTTTTCCTCTTTGTAGTCTGGTTTTAAAAGATGCTAAGGACATATGCATGTGAATGCAGATGAGGAGAGGGCACTATCTAAAATTCTGTATGGACTTTCAATTTGCATCTCATTACCTGAAGGAATGTGGCAGTTGCTGTGAAGTTGGGGGCAAAACAGTGTTCTAGTAGACAGTTGAGATCACTTTCCAGTGACAAAATGCTGTAAGTTTGGGAGAGATTTTAAATTAAGTATGCTACCAAGAAGTTTGATGGCATGTGATGTGTATGAATGATGTCTACTGGGTTGTCAGTGTGTACAACTCCATGTTCCAGCTCCTCTCAGTGGAGAAGTGTGGCTCTGTAAATGCTTAGAGGCAGGAAGCATTACAGAAAAATGGTGTTTTAAATAACAATGAGGAATGAAAAAGGGCCCTGGAAGAGGACCCGAGAGATTATAAGCATTGCCTTTTAGAGAGCAAGTGTGCAGTGTACAAAGGAAGAATCCTGTGAAGGCGGTGGAGAGATAACTAGAGGACTTGGAAATGGAGGCAACTTCTTATTACAGAAGATTGAAAAGTAGATCAGGAGGGAGTGGATTTCACAGCAACCATCTTGCATGTTGAAATGTGCTAAATTCTATTTACAGCTTGGATTTTAGATCTGGGTAGCTTGAGCAAGCTATGAAACAGGAATTTGCAGTGATGTGTGATGTGGAACTGCAGATACTTGATTTAAGGCTAATGTGAGGCAGTTGGAGAAATGCATTGCATGATATCTCTGCAGCACTGTCACTGTAGGCTATCAAAAACACCCTTATGAGGATGAGTCCATCTTTACAGATTTCAGACTTGAGAAGGATTGTTGGTTTGGGACAGATGAGAGGGATGTGTCTGAAGATACTGCTTTTGAAACATGAAAGTGAAGACAGAAGGGATTTATCTGTCTCTATGGCCTGAACTATGTTGTAGTTCATCAGCACTGTGTTGAAAACTTCAAATGAGCTGGCTTGATCATGTATTGGAAGAATGTCTTGAACCTACAGAGATATTAATTTGTAGTGTAGTTTGCAAATACTATTCACAGGTAAATTTAAATTTTAAAATTTTAAATTTGGTTATGATAATTCCATAAAGTGACAGTGAGTCCAGTGTAAAGCAGCACTAAACTACACTGATATTGCAGTTTAGCAGGAAAAGTGGATCTTTCAAATACATTTTGGGTCAAGTACATATTTCCTTTGATTCCAAGCAAGGGTTTTTTTACTAAAGATCAATGTGTTTTCTGATGTTATGGAAATGTTTATCTTATTGGTCAACTACCTAACCTGGAAATGCCTTTAGGAGTGATGATTGTTTTGCTTGAATATGTGTGTCATACCAACTTTAACAAGTTACACTTTGCTGTTTCTGTGAAGTATCTTTCTGGTATTGAAAACAACAAACCACACTACCTTTAAACTTAAAGTAGACTTAAAACTTTGTTAGCCTTCATCTTTAAAATTTCAGAAAGTATATTACCTTGTGTGTAAAGAATGTTATTTATGAAGGATTCTTCTGTTTATTATAAAGCAAGATGCCTATTGTAAAGTATGCTTATTTTGGCTTCTGGTTGCTTGGCTTGAAGGGACCACTTTTTTTGCTGCTGTATCTTTTACACAGATGTGCATTTTGTTTCCTGCTTAATTTTACTATAATCCTCATGTGCACATTTGATGACAAAGAAGTAGCAGAACAGCCTTTAAAAAGCATTTGGATACTTTACTGTATACCAAATCATCACTTTGAATTCTGGGGGAAAAAAATAGTATAATTGGACAGCTGAGATCCAAACATGTCAGAATTGAGCTTGAGGATAAACATTCTGTGTTTTCTGCTGCTCTGCAAAACAGTATTTTAGAACATGGAATATGTAATTACTGTGTGTGAGAAGATGCAGAGGACTTTTTGCTTGATGTAAACGCTATAATAATACTCCATGTTCTATTTTACTCTAGTGTTGATGATTACTTACACTTTGTATTATTATGTAAGAAGATGGAACGTCTGAAGAAACATCTCAAAATATTCCAGATGATCTCAAGGATAAAATTTTATTCTTCATAGCAATTTTCCTTATTACAGTGGGAAAAAGGTTAATGATGTTTTAAAACCAGAATACAAACCTCTGTCTTTTCAAGCCCAAATCCTCAAGTTCAGGGAAAAAATATTGCTGTCACAACAGAACAGAGTTCTGATATGGAGAAGTCTGAAGAGCTTGTCAACGAAGCTGAAGGCAAATCCTGAGAGCTGAAGGCGCTCTCAATGGGATGGTATGGTGAAACAGTTGAAAGAACCTTTCTTGTAGGATTTGTCTACATAGGGTCTCCAATGTGGGAGTTGCTGTGTGGGGGATACAGTCTGCATAGACAAGGGCATCTTAGCCTTAATTAAAAATTGTGGTTTTGGAAAAGTATAAAAAAGTATTTGTGTAGTAGTACCATAGTGTTTTCTGAGGTAATAATTCTTTAAGAAATGCCTGTTTTCCCTGTTGAATAGTTCTAAAATAATATCCATATTAATTGCCTTCATCTTAGTTCTACAATAGTGTCAACAAATTTAGTTTTGGCTAAAGATTTATACTTTAAAAGGTCAGTGGAAAAGCAAAACCAAAATATTTTCCACCAAAACCAGCTATTCTTTTTAGCTTCTTTCGTTTGGCCTTGTACCTTCACCAGAAGACAGCAAACTTTTCATGGGCGTTCCTCACTTAGCTTCTTTTTGCTTGAACTTGTGAAATCTAACTTCAGTTTTCAAGTTGCAAGCAAATGATTTTGTATATGGATAGTCACTACTCCTCACATAGTCTAGACATGGTGTCTAGATTACACAGATCTGTTTCATGGCATCTGAAATCTTAGATTTAAGATTTTATTTTTTTAATAATTCTGTTTAAGATTGATATGCTAGCGAACTCAGTGACTATTTCTTTGAAACTTTCCTCAGACTTCATGCTTTATAGTGTTTGTGGCTGTTCTGTTTAAACATCTTTAGAATTGTGAACTCAGGCTAAACTTTGTTTTCAGTAACCAGTTTTTGGACGTTCTTCCTGAGCAGCCTGAGGATACGGTAGTTATTCTTTGCAAATACATTAGTTCAGGAGAGAAGAAGTTACAGGTTGGTTAGTAACTTATTTGCTACTAGTTTACAGTTCTACAAGTGTCTCCTACAGTTGGGCAATGTACATGAGAAAACATAAACTGTTGTGTTTTCTATTTTTGGGGGTCCTTCAGGATACTTAATGCAATGATTGGGTTGAGGTTTGCTATCTACTGCCTGATCACTTCTTCTCTCTATGGGACAGTAGCAGTGTCTTCTAGATGGTGGCTTTGTGGTCTGCACTGAGAGAAGTATATGCTACAAGCATTGATGTATTTAAATGCCTCTGCAGCATCCACATTCCTATCTTTATGCTTCTAGGTGATTCTTAGCCTACTGCAGATGCCTACACTTCCAGTGTAGACACCTCTGTTCCCTGTGTAATCCAAGTTTGTCATACGTTGATAGCAAACAGAATTGTGGCAACCTCTGCTGTTCACTTCAGACTAAGGCAGTGTGCTTCTCGTGTTTTTCAGTAGATGTAGGAGACTTGTACCAGTGTAACACAAAATATTTTCCTGAGTTGTTTATCAGATAGTTTATCACATGTCCAAGTAAATTACCTCATATAGAAGAATAAAGCTCTGAGGGGAAACTGAGGTACTGTGCCCACAGCTGTGCATTTATGCATTGTCATGTTGACTCCGTCTCCCAGCCTCTTTGTATTATATTAGGAATGAATAATCCCTGTATCTCTCCCAAGAGAAAAAATTTCCAGAAAGACTTGGAAAGTCTTGGGTAAAATTATGTTCAGTTCATACTCTACCTCTGAATGTGCAACTCTGAGGTGGGACGTGTGTGTGGAATGTATATGTAGTGCCAAAGAGATTGTGTGGAATTTCCAGGTCGACATAACAAGTGTGTTGCTGTAGATAGGATATTGGGGTGCAGGGAGAGGTTGCTGTAACTATCCAGAATTCCTTTGGTAGATTCTACTCTCCATATCAACTGCTCCTCCAAGTAAGATGGTGTGAAAGTGGGCATTTATGCGGCCAAAATACAGATAATATGATTATGAGCATGTTCTAGGTCCATTATTTTATTTCTGTCTGTAGGGTTGCCTTATTAGATCTTGCAAAACTGAGCTGATATGCTGTCCTAATGGGAAACATAAGAGGAATGGCTTTGGCCCCTTTAGTTTAAATTGAAGGCCATAATTGGTAGGCTTTTTTCAATAATTGTTCTATTTGGTTATGTTCTGATTTGAATCATGATGGGGTTGCCATTTTTATTTATTTTGAGTGACACTACAGAGATGAGATCTGGTAGGATTAGTAAGGCAAGAAGATTTCTCTTCAGAGACACATTCACAAATTAGATTCCGCCCCCTCCAGCCCCAGCAGGGAAAGATGCTCCTGAAAATAAGCCAGGATAGAGATACTTAGCACAGTTTCCCCCACCCATTTTTAAATTGAGAGTAGGTGTCCTATTAAGTTCATAATTTAATTTTCAGTTTTATATAGCTATTCTTGTATCTGCATCAGAAACATTGGATTTTTGCCATTTTATTTATTTATAATAAGATTTATTGCTTCCAACTCAATGGCAAAAACATTCTAATTTTTCTGTTAATACAAAACCTTGGATTTTTTTTTTTTTTTGAAAGTAGATTTTTAACTTTGAAAGTTCTGAAGTTTGAGTACTCAGTCTCCAGTAAATTCTTTTACCCTGTTTTTCCATTGACAATAAACTTTAACAAAAAAGTCCATGAGGCTAAATAAATGATGACAGGTACAGATATGAGATAGGGGTAATAGGATGATGTGTGCAAACCCTGTAACTTCTTTTTGTAAATTTCTATTAAAACATGTAGTTACTAAGTAACATAAGTCCTCCGAAGGCCTAGTGTGTAATATGTGCGTACAACACTTGAAAGTCGTGGTGATGACAAAGAATATTGGAGATTCCTGTTAAAATTTGAAGCTTCATTCACTGTATAACTGGATACAGAATGTACTGTAAAGCCAGTGGTACTGTTCCATGACTGCTGAGTTTTCAATGCATTATCTGTTGAGATATCTGAAAAATTCATATTGAAAGACTTGAAGTTATTACCAGTTGGTAATCAATTATTTCTATGTGACTGTTTTGCTGAAACAAGAGAATGGCAACAAGTTACAAATGTTAGGCAGTAGAAAATCTGCATCTTTTCTGTCTGCAGCTCTTCTCAGTAATTGTCAAAATATTATTATTATTATTATTATTGTTAGAAAGCATTAAGTAACTTGCCTCAGCTGACACTTGAACAAAAATCAACACCAAAAGCCAACCTTGGTAAGTTACACAAAAACTCCAGGGAGGCCTGGAGGGCAAACAAACAAGCACCACTGGAAAAAAAAAAAAAACCACCAAAAACAAACAAACAAAAAAAAGCCCCCAAACAAAAACCCCAGAACCACCAACAACAAAAAAATAAACTAAAAAAAACCCCTAGAAATAACTTATTATGTTTTTCTCTTATGTTTTCTGAAGAAATTTTGGGCCTTTGGATCAACAAGTGGATTCTGTCAATTTATTTAAGTATTGGATAGCAATAGGTTTTATAGTTTATGAGATCAGACACTTGAAGTAGGTAATGCATAGAAAGCATGAGGATGAAAAGGTAAGACCTACTTCTGCCACACAAGAGATTTTTTTTGCCGCTGTTGGGAAGACCTTTTCACTACATCATGTCAACTTCTGTATGGTTGAAATACTGTTCAGTGATGGGGCAGTGAGGTGTGGAACATTGACCCTTGTTCAACTTCTCTTCTGCAAACTTGTGGTGCTCTAACTGAAGCATAATAAAAGTGTGTGACTCCCTTGGTTCTATGCACTGTGCATGTAAATTAAAATACTTCTGCGTTTCCAGTTTCCAAGACTGGGGAAGGAAGACAGCAGCAGAGACAATATCTTGATTGTTAAAAAAAAAATTAAAATTTATTTTTAGAGGGAGAGATGTGTAAGGATTGTTTTGGATATGTTCCTGTTTTATTTCATTGTACCTCTGCATTTAAATCTGTCCCACTTCTGTTAATTTCAAGTTAATTGTTAATTAATTTCAGGTTATTATTGTATTGTACGTAAGTAGGACATAACGTGGAACCTGACTGGAGTATATGGAAAACTACTTCAGTTTAAAGACAAATTATTTATTTATAAGTTGCACCTTAGAATATTTATATTGCAATATTAAACGTGTTTTTGTCATAGTAATTGATTCAGCAGGATATAGTAAGTCTGTAGAGGGACACCTTACTAGCTATCCGTAGTGCCTTCATGATTGTCCTCATTTTGGCTGGGATGGAGCCAGTTTTCTTACCAGTAGCTGCTGTATTTTGGATTTAGTTTGGGATTTGGTATGTGAAGAATATTGGCAATACACTGGTGTTATTAGTTATTGCTAAGAGATCAAGGATTTTTTCCAGCTTCCCAGGTTTTGCTGATGTGCAGGTGCAAGAACCTGTGAGGACTACAGCTGGTACAGCTGACCCAAACTGGCCAAAGGAAATATTCCATACCATAGGCGTCATGCTCAGTGTATAATTGGGTGTTGACCAGTGGGCAGTGCTCTTGTGCATGCTCTCTTATGTCTCTTGGGGTTGTTTCATGGTTGCTGCTTGGGACAGGCTGTATCAGCCATCAGGGAGTGAGAAATTGTGCATCATTCGCTTTGTATATACTACTATTGTTATTATTGATATGTATTTGTTATCCTTTATGTATCTTTGCTATCCTAGTAAACTGTCTTTGTCTCAACCCACAAGTTTTCTTTTCTTTCTGATTCTCTCCCCCATCTCATCTAGGAGGGGGAGTTAACTGTTGCGTGGTTCTTACTTGCTGGCTGAGGTTAAACCATGACAATGATTTAAAGAAAAACCTTCAGAAGTCATTGGTGGATTTTTTTCTCTCCTCTCACATTCTTTCACAGCACATGACAAAATAACAAATAAATGAGGAAATCAATTTAGCAAGGTTTTTTTCCTTACTAATTTTGTGCTACTTTTATTCAGTGCCATGCTTATTAGGGATACAGAACCAAAAAGCAGGACTGAAATTGTAACTCGGACTTTTCTGTTGCAATGTGATAATAGTTACTCTTGTCACCATAACTGCAAGAAAATAAAAGATGAGTAATAAGGTGGACTGGGGAAGATTCCTTGCATAAAGTTGAGACTGGAGTAACAGAAAATCAAAGAGAAGTGAAAAATAGAGGTAAGTAGGTAGTGCGTGTGCCTGGCAGAGCAAGGTGGGTAGAAGCTATGCTGTTGCCTTAATAACAGTTGATATAAAGTAAAAGTTAAAAAGATATATCAACTTTTATCTTTTTATCTTTATAAAGTAGTACCTTCAGGAAGCTGATGTGGTCTGTAGGAAGGTTCTTACACATGTGACTGGTTGCTTTTTTTGTTTTGTTATTATTATGCTCCTCAGACTTTTTGAATTGTGACAGAGAGGTTCTGTTTTTCCTCTTACATCTCCATGGAGACTTTTTGGAGTTAAAGTTAGTAGAGGTTATGTACACACAACATTGTCTTATCATTCATAACTTCTCAGTTCTCTAATCCCCTAAATTTGTTAACTGTGTGATGCTAGATTGTAATACTGTACATAAGAAAAGAAATGTTGGAAAGGAGAAGGCTTGGACAGTGATTTTCTGCCATGCTCTTCTTTCAGTGTTGGGGTTCTGACTGATACCAAATGCTTATTAGATTAGTAAAGTAGCTGGCTGATTATAAATTTAGAGAGCAGCTCTCATCTGTGTCTGTATTTTAATTAGTTGGCATACGAAACCAGAAAATCAGAAAAGTAGATTTCAGAGTACTAGTAGTTGTGCTAATAATAAGAGTGATGAAACTTTTTACTTTGGCAAATAGATTGTAAGATAGAGATTTTGATTTTGCTTGCAATGTTTGTCAAATAGAATACCTGTTAATCCTTTGGTTTTGCGCACCAGGCTTACGTGTTAAAATGTCCTTCATAGAAGGGCTAGCAGAAAAAAATTTCAATGTATTATACACCATATTTCCTGAATTTTGAGTCTTAAGTTTACAGTGGTTAGTTTCTTATTTCTAAAATAATATATATGTTTCTAAAATATATAGTATGTATGCTCTTGTTTTGTGTGTGTTTTCTGTAACATCTGAAAATACAGTCATTCTGAACAAACCGTAGTATTTTTTTTTTTTTCTTAACTCTCCTTTCTTGGTCACTGTATCAAATGTTCCAGTGAAAGAGATGTAGTTTGTGTAATTAATCTGTACTGTGGAGGGATTATTATTTTTTTTTTCTTAACTCCTCAGTAGCCACTCGTTATGTAGGGGAGTTTGGAAAAATGAGGAAAGGATAAACCTGAAAGTGTAGTGCTTTTTCATTAGATTGTTAAAAAAAACAGTAAATCGTTTCCTTTATGGATAAAGCAGTTAAATAAAATCTTGCAGTTCCAGTGAAGAGAACTTCAGAGTTCATTATTATTATTATGGAATGGTATAGCTGGAAGCTTTACATTGTATCAGAAATAAATGTGACATAGAATACTCTGTTTTTCAAAGGCTTCATTAACTTAAAAGTGAGATATTTTGGACTGGCTGTACAGATGTGTTGTAGTATAGTGGTAGCAGAATTTAGTACTTAATTTGTCAGGTCAAGGAATGCAGAGGGCTAGAACTGTGTTGATGCACAGTAATTTCATAGCTGATGAATCGTCACTGGAAGAAGCTTTTGTGCTGTTGTGTTGTTTTGGCAGTTTTCAGCTTGTGTAACAGCCACTTGAAGGGCGTATTTAAGAACAAGCCTTAGGCTTTTTGTACATAACACTGAGGTTTGGTCTTACTCCTGCCAGGCAAAGGGTAAGGGAAATGGAAAGGTGGCTTATAATCAACTTCCACTTGCCCTCTGGTCCTGTGCTGCTGTTGTGGGGCATCTGGCCGAGCAAACATAATATGAAAGAGTTGATAGTAAACCACGTTATTTGAGAATATATGCAATTTGCAACAATTTGTATGTATTATGGGAAGGGTTGCATTTAGCAAGTAGCAACAAAACAAAGTTATGTTACAGACTTGCTTAGCAATATAAGTAGTTTATAATAATGTGCCGTTTGCATCTCTCTAGTCTTTTAAAAAAAGTCATAGTACTTTCGGACATGTTAGTGTCATATCACAGATTCTTCATTCATCAGGAGTCAAATTCTTACTGATCTTTTTGTCCGCTAGAAAGTAGTTGCTCCCATATAGTGTCCTCCTCCCAAATGCTTTGTACATTCTAAAGAATATGAAAGTATTTCTTAAAGTAAATTGTCTTGTACTCAGAGAAAGTATTTACTTCCACTGTTTAAATATTTAAACTTGATTGAAGAACAAATTATTTTAGTATAATTTATAGTTAATTCAGGTTGCATTGTTCGGATTGTTCTATACATCTTACATAGAACATTTCCCTACTAGTGTCAGTTTTTAGTTTGTACATCTGTACTATTCCTAGACCTAAAATATGTTTTTCCAAAAAAAACTAGACCCAATACCAAAAACCACTCACCCCTAAAAAGCAAATCGCGCCACCCCAACCTTTAATGTTGTTCTCTCATAGTACGCCTTTGTTAGTAGCACAGATGAGGCTAAAATCATTCTACTAGGAGTGTGCACAGATCAGTGTGATACAGATGCCTATTTCTTTAAAATTGTGTTTAGAACTTAAAATTATTCAGAGTTAGATCTATTCATCTTTTTTTTTTCTTTGTGAACTGAAAAAAAAACTTCTTGAAGTAATGTTTACTTTTAAGCGTATGGCAACCTTTCTTTAGATTGTACATTGTCTATCTCAAAGCCATATTAGATCATTCATTCCTTTGTTAATGAATGACTAGAATTATTTGTTTGGAGATGAATCACAAAGCAGGTTTGAATTAAGCTTATTGAGGAGTGTATTATTATATCAAATTTGCATCTCAAATACTGCATTCCTACATATATTTAATTTGATTTCATTGAGTTACTGATTCTGTTCTTCCTCTCTGCTTCTTTCTCCCCTCCATGCCTTATTTTATCTTATTCTCTAAAAGGACAACTTGAATTCAAGCTTACTACTTTTGATAGCTGTTGCATTTTCTTTTCTATTGCTTTAGTGCAATAATTTGCCAAGCTCATAATTTTTGTACGTAAGAATCTGCTCTAGCGATGAAGTGCACCATTTACTAACTCACGCTAATGCCATTTCTTACAAGTAAGATTGGATGTAAAATCTTTTGATTACACTGAAATTACTTGGATAGATGTTCAGAATTCTGTTAAAAGCAAAAATTTACAGTGCAAAATTAGCTAAGAATGTAGATACTGGTCTCTAGGCCATATTAAAGAAAAGATGAACTGCTAGTGCCTGGAAGTAGTCTACACTGTGAAGGTGTGTCACTCAAGTTTAGGAGTTAAATTATTACTAGTTTGTAATCTTACATTTCTTTGTATCATACAGTCAATTTTTTACATGAGTCAGATTTTAATTACAGGTGTGTTTTGATTTTCAATAAATTCTATGTTATCTTCAAGAGCTTTCTTCTGTTCTTTGAACTGTTGCAGTAGTATGTCACTGTCATAACAATATTATCAACGGCATCTTAGGTGGCATTAACAACTGTATTGCGTTTGTGTGGCAATGTTTTAGTAGTGGCAGGGCTATAGGGGTGGCTTCTGTGAGAAGCTGCTAGAAGCTTCCCCTCTGTCCAATAGAGCCAATGCCAGCTGCCTCCAAGATGGACCTGCTGCTGGCCAAGGCCAAGCCAATCAGCAATGCTGGTAGCACCTCTGGGATAACATATTTAAGAAGGAGGGGGGGAAGAAAAAAAACTGCGCAAGAGAAAACTGCAGCTGGAGAGAGGAATGAGAAGATGTGAAAGAAACTGCTCTGCAGACACCAAAGTCAGTGAAAAAGGAGGAGGAGGAGATGCTCCAGGCACCAGAGCAGAGATTCCCCTGCAGACCGTGGTGAAGACTATGGTGAAGCAGGCTATCCCCGTGCGGCCTATGGAG
This sequence comes from Chlamydotis macqueenii, assembly GCF_036417535.1. NCBI lineage: Eukaryota > Metazoa > Chordata > Aves > Otidiformes > Otididae > Chlamydotis > Chlamydotis macqueenii. Next base: position 60,420,171 of record NC_141560.1, on the reverse strand, counting down.
GCCCACAGTGGAGTGGAGATCCACCTGCAGCCCATGGAGGAACCCACGCTGGGGCATGCAGATGCCTGAAGGAGGCTGTGGCCCTGTGGGAAGCCCATGCTGGAGCAGGCTCCTGGCAGGACCTGTTGACCCATGGAGAGAGGAGCCTACACTGGAGCAGGTTTGCTGACAGGGCTGGTAACCTTGTGGGGAACGCACACTGGAGCAGTCTGTTCCTGAAGGACCCCGTGGAAGGGACTCATGCTGGAGCAGTTCATGAAGGACTGTCTCCCATGGGAGGGACCCCATGCTGGAGAGGGGAAAGAGTGTGAGGAGTCCTTCCCCTGAGGAGGAAGGAGCAGCAGAGACAATGTGTGATGAACTGATCACAACCCCCATTCCCTGCCCCCCTATACTGCTGGCGGGGAGGAGATAGAGAAATCAGGAGTGAATTTAAGCCCAGGAAGAAGGGGGGCATGGGAGAAGGTGTTTTAAGATTTAGTTTTATTTCTCATTGCCGTACTCTGATTTGATTGGTAATAAATGAAACTAATTTCTCCAAGTCAAGTCTGTTTTGCCCATGACAGTAATTGGTGGGTGATCTCTCCCTGCCTGTCTTAACACACAGGCCTTTCATTGTATTCTCTCCCCTGTCCAGCTGAGGAGAGGAGTGATAGAATGGCTTTGGTGGGCACCTGGCATTCAGCAAGGGTCAGCCTTGCTTGTCAGTAACACTTGACATCTCTGAGAAAATAGAGTTCTGAACATGTTGATCCAGTCGATAAACCCCCAAAATATGTTTTCTGTTATGGATATGTCTAGTTAGCTTAGCATCTCTGGCTGTTTCTGAACATACTTGATTCTTGGTAGAGGAAAATGGGGTAAATGTAAACAGCTGTTAAGTAACAGCTGGGAAGTTCATAATGAGTTGAGATTTTTTGATTTATCCTACTTCATTTTGTGTGGTTCATAATGCTCTGGCTGGTTGGCTAGAGGATGTTCTTTGTGGATTGGTGTGGATTTAGTGCCAATAACACATTCAGTCTTAAGAGAACTGCAAAATCTTTATTGGCTTTGCTATTTGCTTTGATTTGTTCTAGGTTTTTTTTGTGATTGTTGGATTTTTTTCCCCTTTAGAAGAGAAAAAAACATGAAGAAGCAAAATAGAATATCAGAAAATTTTTAATATAATATAGAATTTATGGGTGAACAAAAAAGCCAAGTGTATGTGCATTGTATTAATAGGTATAAGTTTTAGTTTATGTTTTGACACTGTTTATAAGCTTGTTTCTGTATAGACATTTTTTTTCCCTGAAGGCCTATGAAGTAAACAATGTGCAGTCAAGGTGCATACTTTTGCATGCTCATACTCTTCATTTTGTTTCTCTATCCAATTGTCAGGATGTACAGGATCTAGCCATTGAGACGTAGAGCTCAACCATAGAACCATAGAATGGTTAGGCTGTTTCTTAATAGGTGTGATATTTGTGTTTGCTCTTGCTAGGCAATGTCAAGGCTTTCAGCAGCCTCTGCTGCCCTCTCCTGCTGTGCTTTCTGGCTTCTGTTCTTGGAAGAAGTGAGTGACTTTCGGGATGGAGCAAGGACAAGATGGGCCCTTCCAGCTTCAGAAACTAATAGGGTGGAGGGTTCCATGCACCCTGATGCTCTGCTATAAAACTGAGGTATTTGTAGCTTAATACAAGTTGCCGTACCTCCTAAAGCTTATCAGCGTTATTTATACGCTGGGGAGAAAGACCTCAAACGCACTACTTAGATTAACGTGAAGGTGAATAAAGCCCATGTGAAATTGTCATGCTAGTTCTGATAGTAGCATAGTTTCTTACATGTGAAGTGGTAGGCTAATCTTGCATGTTCAGGAACTTCTAAATACTACTTCGTATTCCTGTATCACAGGTTGTTGGAAAAACACCTTCAATTGTATTATTAGTGGTACAAGAAAACTAGATACTGAGTATGTAACTTAACATTTCATGGGTAATTTGAGTGACCGAATACAGGCTAGAGTAACAGTTTGTTTTCGTTATAAAAAAGGCATAATCTCTCATTTCATAAAATGTTTGCATATATAGTTAAAATGAGAAAAATAATGTTGAAAGGTTTGAAAGTGAAAATTTTGTGTAAAGATGTATAGTAGAGTATGGAAACTACTTTGATAATTCTGTATCTTGGAATTAATTGCTCTGAGGATAGTTGGTGGGAGCACTAAGGAAGGAATTAGGAGAGTGTCCTTGAAAAACAGTAGTGTGAGATTTTGCATCTGTCCTATTAAATGGTATAACAGTATCTTTAAGGGCTTCTGCTTTGGATAGCAAATAGAAACACAGTTTAGAGAAAGTGTTTGAAAATACATTTAATTGAGTGTTGTATAAATATACAGTAAAAACAACTAGGACTTGGATAACGTTGTACAGGACAAAGAATACTTAAAGTGCAGACCTCTGTAGGAAAAGTAATGTTTACTTCAGAAAGTATAGTCTATCAGTTTGACAAATAAAGTTTAACTGGCATAACTTTCTGTTATAAAAATCTGCTTATGTAAAGACATTACTGGAATCTAGTTGCATAGTGAAACTTTTCTGAATATATTAATCTGAAATGGCGAGTATCCTGTCATTTTTATGCATTTTTTTCTGGCTAGCTATGTTACAAAATATTTTTTACTTATCCAGTGTATTTTTGGCTTTCAAGTTCTGGTACAACAGCACTTTGCTAATTCATTAGGCATTTGTCTTGGATGGAAATTGATCTGACAGTCCTGATAATAAAAATACCATGTAATTGTTATCTCTCCTCTGGGGAACGTTGTAGGTGCATTTATGATATTATCAGTAGCTGCTGGCAAGTGTTTCACTGTGCAGGCTTCAGCTTGGTCACGAGATCATATTCTTTCCACAACTGAGACAAGTTCTTTTTCCACTGTACTGCAGATGATGAGGAACTTCATGTAAGGATTTGGAAAGGCTGTGTATTCTACAATAGATGTTGAGTAATTAGTTAGGTGTCCAGTGCACACTGACTGACTCTTTATTTTTCTGGGTCTAATTTGGGTCAAAACTCATCCTAGAAGATAAGAGTTTTTGTGTTTTAAAAGTAAAGCTGGGTAACATCTTTTTTAAACTTGGCGTGCTAGACTGTAGTCTTTGACAGAGCATTTGGTAGGTTTCAGATAACGCTGAAGTTGAAAAGAATCCATCCTGAATTAAGGTGACAATGTGTGTAAGGAAGGATATCTTGGAGTGGTTTGATGGTGTATCTTTTTGATATGTCACTATCAGCATGTAGAGAAATTCTTTCCTCTTTGTAGTGATGATGATCTGGAAGGATACATTTAAGAACAGTTGGAAGTAATTTGGCAATTTGACACTCAGACTGTATTACACATGCAAGCCCCACAGGATTTCAAAGTTTATAGGGCTTTTGCCCTTTAGTATCCTTTTACATGTCATGACAGGGCTGGGTAATAGCATAGTGCTTTCATGTGGAGGTTGCATGTTAAAGGCAGTGGTGCTTGTAGCTCCCAGGGGGTCTTCAGTGATAACCTCTAGGTCTGGAATCTGGGAAACAATGCCGTAATGATTTATTTTGATTTTTGCATTTTAAAATTAAAAGTTCCACTTCTAATTAAGGATTTACAGTGGAGTTTTAGTTTTGTGATAGACATCTGAATAAAAAAAGATGAATAAACTCTAATGTCTCTGGTGCTGGGTAATGATTATTAATACTTTCTTAACATTTCTATTGAGTGTTATGATTGTGGTATATGCTGAATCCAGTTCATTACAATTATTTTTGACTTACGCATTTAGACACTCATAAATGGCATAAAGGTCAGATAGAAGGCATAGTGGAGTCATAGCCGGTAGCTGAGATTGAAATATGGTAGCTTTGTATGTATACGTGAATGCTTTTTTTTGTTTGTAGATAGCCTAATTTTAATAGTAACAAATCTGATGTGCCACTCTTCACTGTTTTGCAATATGTAATGCAAAAGTGAAGCAAGTCCTTGACTTTCCTAGTCATGAATCATTATCACTCTTGTGTTTTTTTCAGCATGTTTGAACTACGAGCTTAGAGCTTAATGTGAACACAGTTCTAGCCTAAGCTACTGTTCTCTGTATACAGGTAATACTTATTTCTGGAAGAATTTTAGGATAGTCCCCCCTCACTAACAAAACCACGACAACTCCTGTTCAGTTCCTTTGGAAATTTGGATGCAGTTTTCATTTAGTTTCTTTTGGGACCTAAGAGCAGAATGTTGGCTTTGGTTTCTTTCCTAGACTAGTGTTTTTCCTCATTTGTTTTAGGTTTTTAAAATTTTTTTAAAGCGTTCTATTTGAGTGACTGCAGCTTGTCACTGATAGGTAGGCAGCTCTCCCAGATTAAATATTTAATGCTTAGTCATGTAAAGCAGATTTTACCTGAATGTGCCATAATGAAATTACTTACTCTGATGCATCTCGTTCAGTTCCACTGTTGAAATTCTTGTAGAGTTCAAAATAAGAACAAAAGGTAACAGCGAATACCAGTACAGAACAGTTGTACTTTTTTGTCCTTTATTCCAGAGGGGTAAAAATCCTTTTTGATACAGTTGATACAATTTTTCTACAGCATTACAGTATAAACAGAAGGAAGACTTCCTGCGCCCTTAACAATATTTCTTCTAGAATGTATTTTTCATTTAAAGTACGACAGAATTTGTAGTTCTGTATTTGAATGTAGCCCACATGGATATGAACATACCATTTACACTTGAAAACTTGAGAATAGGGAGCATTTTCCTTGTACAGACTCTGTAGATGGAATAGTAATGGGTGGAGAATGAGAAAGCACATGGACATACTAGCTGGAATGCATCTGGCATGTCTCTTCCTTGGGCAGATGGAGTGTTCCATAGCTGTAAGTTGGTTTTGTTTTTTTTTTTTTTTTCAAAGTGGCAGAGAAAGTTGTTCTGTACTTGTTCTTTGTCCAAGATATGCTGGATTCTCAAATTATTCTTTTGCGACTTGAGAACTGACTCCATCTTGTGCTCCACGTATGTTGTATGTATCCTTGTAACCACAGAGATGGAAATGTTAAGATACTCCACCAATCATCCTTTATCAAAACAGGAAAAAAAAAAAACGACCAAGATCTTTACATTGAAAGATTGTCTTCTTGAAAAGGCACCGAATTTCTCCCTGGATCTGAGGGGCTGTGGCTGTCGCAAGTTAATCATTTAGTACCATCTTTAGTGCCAGGCAATTTTTTGTCAGAAAGGTCATCAGATGCTGCTATCCTAACAAGTGCATTTGGAGGATATTATCTCTCTGTCTACGTGATAAATTTGACAGCCCATTCAGCATCAGGTCATTCAGTAAAATCCAGGTGGACAAAGTTAATATATGCTTGAAGTGCTATGTTCTCAAGACCTCATGCCTTGGAGAGTATGGTGCTTGTGCCAGGGAATGAAATTGAGAAACCAGAATTATGATAGTAGCAGTCATCCTCCTTATCTGTGAGTTCTAGATTTGCTACTACAAGACCCGCATTCCTTTTCTGTGGCCACAGTTCAGGCATTCAGCCCGTGTATATTGGATACAATGTGCTATCACAGAGAAAAGTAATGTGAATTTATTTTATTCTAAGTGGGTTCATCTTTACTTTTCCAATGAAAATTCCTCACCTTCGTGAAAGTAGTACCTCAGAACCTTTCCAGAAGGTGGTCTCTGTCAGAACCTTTATTTTTTTCTTGGGAAGGGTATACTGTAGGGATTAAACTTACTGAAATAAGTAGTGGATGTCCTTCACTGTGAACATGGAATTATGTTGTGTGGTCATATTTTATCATCTGTCTGCAGTCTGGATGTCATTGCCTCTTGAGGAAATCTGATTAACCTCCTGAATCCTGTGTGTGGTGGGTTGACCCTGGAAGTGGTTAAGCTCTCATCCAGTTGTTTGCTTTCTCCCCTACAATGGGGTAGGGGAGAGAATCAGGAAGGCAAAAGTGAGGAAAACCTGTAGGATGAGACAAAGACAGGTTAGTAAATGAAGGTGGGAGGAAGAAAGAAAAAAAAAAAAAGTGTTGCAAAAATAATCAATCTCCACATCCCACCAGCAGACCAAAGCACAACCTGTTGGGCAACATCTACTTTGGTTGGAAAAACTCACTGAGTTTTTTTTCCTGAGCATGACGCTATGTGGTATTGGAATATCTCTTCAGTCAGTTTGGAACAACTGTCCCAACTGTGTCCCCTCTCAACATCTTGCCCACCTCTAGCCCTACTTGCTGAGGGTGGCAGCGTGAGAAACAGAGAAGGCCTTGATGCAAACACTGCTGAGCGACAGCTAAAACACTGGTATATTATCAACACTGTTTTAGTCATATAAGTAAAACACAGCACCATATAGGCTACTATGAGGGAAATGAACTTTATTGCAGCAGTACAGTCTGTCCCTGAAAGTCTCCAGACTGTGTAATTTCACTGCTCAAAAGGAAAATGGGGAATACCAGGTTGTTAGGAAGTGAACACTTGCTTTAATCCTCCTTCTTAGCCTAGACTTCCAGGTTCAAAAGCAAGCATTTGAAGCACAAGGCTGATTGCAGCAAAGGCATTTGTTCCTTTGCCTCAGTGCAGTTGGGCTGTGAGATTATTTCACGCTACTTTTCTGAAGTGAACAAGCTGCTTTTCTTTGACTTCCTGCCCTCTGAAACCAGACAGAATTACTTTTTACTACAAGTTGTCTTCAGGATGTTTCTTTAGGAGTTGTTAAGAGACTTAGATGATACCGGTCACTGGAGTTAGCTGTTGTGCAAAAGCTAAACACTGTACCGGTGTAAATTGTGGAGTAACTGGAGTTATTCTTGAATCTTGAGTGAGGAGAGATCTACTTCCTATAAAACTGACTCCAGTCTTTAACCACTATGGTAAATCGATATGTCTTCCTTCTAAGACAGGTGACCTATTTATCTTATGTGACTCATTGCATCAAATGTTACCTCAGATGACTTCAAGTATCTGGAATCATTCTGAGTTCTCCTGGCAAGCATTTCCTCGGTGAGTGGGTCAACATTGCTCAGATTTGTTTTGATAGTACTGTTCAGCACTTGTACTTCCCTGAATCCTCCAAAAAAGTGACGTCAGATGAGTTTCATGAGAGCTAGGAAACTAATTTTCCCTGTCATGTGCAAGGACTGTGTTCTTGGTTAGAAGAGTTTTACATTGATGCTGTAGCACTCTGGGCTCTTTGAAATTAGTGAAAGCTCAGATATGATGTGCAACCTCACTGCCCATTACTAGATTGATAGGCAACATGATGCAGAGTCATTTATCTTTTAGTAAGCAATTGGTTTTGGGATAGGTATATGGAAATTCACCTGTCAGCAGTTCACAACGTGGGACTTCCAACTCTGATGTGCAAATTTAAGGTGTCTTGCTTCTAAACCATTAGCAGCAGAACTGATATTATAATGATGATGTTGGAAGTGGGTTGTTGATCTGTTTTCCTTCCTACAGCAACTGGAAGCTCTTCTGCACCTAAATGAGTTTGTAACCAAATTTTCTTGGCTGTACTCTTGATTACATCAGGGTGTCTAGCCATGCTTATGTTTTTCTGGTTCCATTCTTAGAAATCTTTCTAGCCCAAGGAAAGAAAGGCAAGGTATGTCACTGAGAATCCTTTTATATATATACATATATATATAAAGTGAGAAAATTTTTATATTTTGACCTTTTGGAATTTTTGAAAGGGCAGAGAAAATTCAAGGCCTTGCTTAGCCTTGAGGTCTTGCTTATGTGTGTACACACCTTGTTTTTCAAGACTGAATGCATTTGTTGTTCTGCAGTAGAATATTCTTTAGTCTCAGGTGACAAGGCACTGCATGAGCACCACATTGTTCTTGGTATGTAAACTTCCTGTAGCGTTATTGCATCTCTGTTGTTATCTGTTATTCAGGATGGAGTGTAGTAATCTGTTTTGGTCCCAGTAATTTGCCTTTTTCTATCTCAGTATTTTTGCTTGTAAGTCAGATACACAAAGCTATGTAAACCTATAACTGGGTGTTTCTTACTACATCTGTGTTCTTTACGCAGGTCAGTTTACTTTGAAAGACACATGAAGATTAAGGGAAGGTAGAATGTATTCAGTTTAAAAGGGGAAAAAATGTATCTGATTTGTAATGAAGATCAATCTTGCACTAAATAAAGAGTCCAAACCCTCTACTTCAAATGTGCAAACTTGTTATAGCTAGAACTATATTCTGCTGCTGTATTTGTTCATCCTAATGGGACAGAAAATCTGTGCAGAATATTTTTTCTCTCTTTGAAAAAAAGTACTCTCTGCTCACTTATCATGGGTCTGTATGTTGGTGAGCCCTATGTTGAACTAAATTTATCAGCCTGCTCTGGGAAGTGTTTTGCTTACTCTTGTGAAACATAGCATTCCTTGCTAATTAGATACATCCGACTCCCTGGTGCCTTTGAAACAAGTCAGTGCTTGAGAAGACACATTTGGTTTGTACAGTGACAATTTTCTTAATCAGCAAAATTTTCAGGTGATAATTCACACTGTTAGTGTAATTTTATCTTTTTCGAAGACAGACTGTGGTAGGGATAAGATTCCTCATGCAATTTGAATATTTACTTGAAGTCTTTCTGACAGTAGGTCTTAAATGATACACAAACTGTTGTAATTTGTGGAGCAAAAAAACCTGTTTCTGTTCCTCTTAGTGGGTGTTTATGAATCTAATAGGGAAAAACATGTAAATTTATATATGGTTTGAGAAACCCATTTGCTTTGCATTGTTTCCACTTTTTACTTAGAGATGTAATAGGCATGAAATCTTTGTCTTTCTATTTAAATGCTCTTTTGAATCGCAATTTTTATGAGAACTTGTTTTAGAGCTCTTCCCTTTTTGACTGAATTTGAGCTCTGTGACTCCCCTCAAACAAAACCAGTTGGATACAAATGTGTATTTCAAGGGAAGTCTCATTGTTTGCCTTAGAAAAATGTCTTTGTCCAAGAGTTTACACATATCTTAAAAAAGAAGACCCAACCCCAAACTTTGTGTATGTTTATTCCACCCTGTATACCCAGCTGCTACTGATCTTATACTGTCAAATACCCTAGGTCGAGTATTATTCTGGTAGCGTATGCATCAGATTTGGAAGCATTTATTGAACTCAAGACACTCTTTCTGTAAAAGAATTTATTTTCTACTTGGATCTTAAAGTAAGCAATACAAATAGTAAGTGTTATGATTCATTGAGTTTAATAGTAACTTTATCTTATTGATATATTTCAAGTTTTGTGTTCCTGTTTTTGTTGTGAGTATGTTTATAGCGGACAACTGAAGGGAGTGGAGAGAAGCTGATAGACTAACACAATATGCACTGCATAAGCCTAATTTCCTTAGAAAACGAACTGGGGAAGGGTGAAAATATCCTGTTAAAGCCGAAGAGCTAGCAGTTCAGAAGATGCTGAAAGTACTGAGTTCTGACGAGTTTTGTGGAAGTAAGTAGTCTAATAGAAGAACTGTTAACTTTTAATACTTGTAACAGAAGAGCTGTTACAAGTATTAAAAGTTAGAAAAAGCTTACAGTACAATAATAAAAATGCTATTGCACACCAGACTGCTGTGAAGCAGGTGTCACAGATGCAAGAAAAAATTATGAGTGCTCAGAGTTTGTTAGGGTGAGATTCTAACAAGTGGGATCAAGCCCTTTATGAATTCAGACTTAAGTAGCTTGTTGCTGACAGTGCTACTTGTTCTTCCTCTCCTCATCTAGATTTTAAATTTTTTTTTTTTTTTTGTAGCGAAGTTTCGTGGATTTGTTTGGTTTGCATTGGTTTGCATTTGTTGGTTTGGTGGGGTTGTTTTTTTTTTTTTTGTTGTCTTGATTTTTCCCTTACTCTAATTTGTTATTTAGCACTTTTTTATGAAAATAGAATTGCAGTATTAGGAAACTTCTTCAGACTTTTTATATAGGATTTAGTCTGCAACTTGCTTAAATTCTGTAGGGTCTGAAAGCTCCTATTAAAAATTTAATTTTGTGATAATATGTGTGGGTTTTCAAAATGAATACTTTATTATGATACCTTAGATGGAACTTAAAATGAAATTACTTGGAGCAGATTTGTCTTTTTTTCCGTTGTCACATGACTCTTTCATATTTCCATAGAATGTCACAGAAGGAATCTCTTTTTGTGTTGGCTTTGTAACCTTGTTTATCAGTACTCACACAGATATGAATGATGTTGATGTCAAAACCCACCTAAACTTTATTCTTAACATTTTCAACAGAGCATAATAGCGTATTTCCATATTCAGTTTGCTGGAACTGAATTTTGTTTAGGATTTTTATCTGTATATGTCATTCATCTATATCATTATGCCTTCCTCTAACTATTACCAAGTATGATTAGACACTTCCAGAAGCTTTAAGAAGTTTTTTTTTTTTTTTTGTATCTGAGCAAATAACTTACATTCAGTAAAATGATAAATATGGAATTCTCTGCCTCTCTCCCCTCAGTTTAGCTTTGTTTGCACTTTTCTCCTAGAGAAAAAAAATATTAGAGGTTAAAAATATGTTTGTGCTTAAAATAAAAAGTTAAACAAATGTTTCAGCATGTTTAGGGTATGTTTTAATTATTACATTTAGACCTGAATCTTCATATTCAAAAATCCTGTAAATGCATACTGATACATAAGAACTGCTGTAGATACATTCTTCCTTACCTATTTCAGTTCTATAAAGTGATCTAGAAAAATAAATTTCAGCAGATGAACAGACTTCTTTAAACCTTTTTGTGAAGTTGTTTCTATGCTGGATTTTAGAGTATGAATAGGTTTTCTTTATACTCAGCAAAATCAGATTACAGTTACAGCTGCTTAGAGCTCTGGACTGTAAATATCTTTGAACTTATTCTAACCTTGCAATCTGTGTTTGATTAAAAAACCAACCAAACTAAAAGTAAAAAAGGTAAAAGAGAAGTATTTACTCAAAATAGTTTTGTATACTATATTCAGATTTTGTATTCTGAAATCTATGTTGATTAATACGTTGAAATAATGATACTGATAATGTGAAATTGTTTTAGGGTAAAATTGTAATTTCACAGTTATGTTTAGGAAATTTCAAAGTGGAGCTTAATTTTTAGTTATTGCCTATATTAGTTAAAGATAAATCAAAGGGTGGCTGTGGGAGGAACATAACTTACTGAAAACAGAAATCAGATTTAATAAATAGGGCAGTGTTATCTCTAAGGCAAAACAATATACATACTTTGTTAGAACTGAGAAGCTCCCTATATGTTTTTTTTTTTTTTTTTTTTTTTTTTTTCCTGTGAGCAGTCTGAGAAGCTCTAAGACATTGATTTAGAGTACAAAGCTGAGTACAGTTTTGTTATCTTAATTTTTATACCTTCCTGGAAAAAAAAAAAAAAATTTTTTCCAAGATAGCTAGGGAAGTCTTGTTCAATTTGGTGTGTTCAAAAGAATGTTTGGTTAACATAAAATGCTTATTTTGAAGTTTGATCTTCCTTTCCTATCCAGAAGCTGGCAGAAGTGATTTGTTTGCAAACGAAAAGGAGAATTGTTGGTGTGCAGGAAATTTTCTCTCTGCCAGCCCCCAAGCTTTTTTCCAATTTCTTGAATATTATGCCAGCTGTTTGATAGGGAGTAACTTGAAAATGATTTAACATTCACTGCTGGTTTTTTTCCTGTCTGTTATTTCCTTTTAAGACGTTTGCAAAGCTGTGTTACTGTCCACCCAGCAAAAATACAGTGTATGTCCGGAAGTATATTTTGTCCCAAGCTTCTGTTTGTAAGGAAGAGTCCTGAGATCCAGTTGTTATAGCCAAGCTGTGTTAATTGTATCAGTAACTTATCTACATAAAATTTTGGGGAAGTTGGAATCCAAGTGAAAGGTGGAGGAGGATGATACTGAAGGGTTCTTCAACAATAACTGACAGCTTTATAGGTCCTAGGACAGAAAAGCTTTCTAAAGGACACTTCATGTTATTACAGTAGTTCCTACATGGGCTATCGAAAACAGTAGATGCAACAGCAGGAAAAACAAATTATTTTTTTACAGCACTCACAATTGAAAAGTGTTGGTGAGGTTGTTGCCACTGGTCGCTAAGGTTTTGTGTTAAGCACAGTGTTCAAAATGAGACAGCACTTTACATGAGTAAGGGTTTTTCAGGTATAATACCGATTTGATGACATTTGTTATGTGGCTCTTCAGAAGGGTTAGAAGCTGATGGAGTCATGGCTGAGCAAATAATTCTGTGCACTGTCAGCTGGTGCTGTTGTGCCTGATACTGGGCAGTATTAGTAGCACCGTTGCAGTAGGTTAATATGTATCTAGCCCATTGTGATTATTATAACGTCCCTGTTTATTCTCTCTTCTTCATCTTTATTCTGCCCATGCTTCCCTTTTCTCTGATTTCCTTCCTCTTCTCCTTCTTTGGTATTTATCCATTTTCATTTCACTTTACATTGATGCGACTTCAGTGGATATGAAGGTCATCCTTAAGTGTGATTTTTCCCTAGACTCTTCAAACCTATTTTAGTGATTTTCTAGCTGAATAGTGATTGCTAGCCTTCTTTCAGCAGAAACACCTGTTGGTTTAGTGGAGTGAAACATGGCATGTATTGCTATCTCTTTTTGTTGCTGTTGTTTTCCCCTCGTGCTTTAACTTAATTAGAATACAAGCCAGAATATTTTTCTTCTTTTTTTTTTTTATAAAGCATATAAATGATTTCTGATACTCAGGAATAATGAAGATCATAGTTAACCTGCGTAGGAGAATATGTATTGCAATAGTGGGGAGATTGATCCTGTGAATAAGGTGCTAATCTAAGATTTGGGTAGTATTGGTTGAGTGTGTTTCTCCTACGGGCTTTGGGGCAAACATAACTTTCTCTGTGCTTCGTTCCCGTGTATGTAAGATGAGTTAATGGCTCTCCAAAATAGAAAAGTACCAAAATCAAATAAATATTGAGGCATTGGGTAATTTAGACCATCCAGATATTTCAGGTAGTCCTGACTACCAGTGCCAGTACATTTCAGGAGGGATTGAAATACTACTCTTTCTCCTGAGAAGTTCAACAAATTTCTTCCTGTTTAGAAAGAAATGGGCCTGAGGATCATCTTATCATATTATCTGTTGTATTCTTGGTAATATGACAAGCCTCCAGAACGTCTGTCGTTCAAATTCCTGAGATTGTTGCATGCTTTTCTTTTGACTTGATTAAGATGAGCTGACTATAAATTTTGCCAGTTGTACAAATGGTGTCTGTGGTCATTATGGAAAGCCTCACTCCTCTCCATCAGCATTTTGTTTAACCTTTTGTAGCTGTTAGGCTGCAGTAGTGTCTGTCTTCTCTAGAATACCTCAGACTTAAATACAGTTATATAAATGCCGATGCCCAGACTAGTTTAGACTTTAAGATGCACATAGCCTGTTTGTGCTATAATGGATCTCCAGCAGATTCTTTTCAAAACTTTGTACCATATGTTTTAGGCCTATCAAAGAAAGATTTTTTTCTTTTTAGATATTTAATGTTAGTTCTCCTTTGGTCTCATGCTCACTTCAGTTCCAGCTCTGACTTCTGTATTGGGACTGAGTTAAAATGGGGATATGTTTTGTGGTATTTTCTGTCTTCTCGCATCAAGATTTCTACAGCAACATTTTTAAAGGTAAGGGGAGACCTCAGGTGCATTTCTATACCCTTTTACAATCAGAGGCATAAGATGGAGCATGAGTTGTTTTCATGCTTCCATGAAGAGCTTTTCTAAAACTCATAAGAAGTTACAAGAATCCTCGATAGTTTAAAACTTCTACTGTTTCAAATTGTTTAAGAACTTTGATATGAAAAGGATTTTACTTCGCAGCAGATTTTAGTGATTTTTTTTAGTACTAGGTACTGTTTTGAAAAGAAGGATAAGCGATACTGAGCTCTGCCACCTGCATCTGTACATCTTTCACAATTACAATATGTTTCTAACTTTGAACATGTAAAGTTGTCCTTCTGAATACTCAAAATTATTTATTTACTATCCATGTAGGATTTATAATGGTAGTTTTAAAGTGTTTTGTGTTTATTCTGTTTGTTTTAATTATTGATGTTCTTTCTCTGAGATCTGTAGCGTGTGTGTTCTACTCAGACCTGAAAACTATTATCTTCTGTAACAGATCACCAAAGAGTTTACATTCAAAGCTGTGCATGTATGATTAGCAATACTTAGAGCTCAAATGTGTTTTTATCAGAGGTTTGTAAGTGAAAAGACAGAGTTCATCACAGTTCTCATTAATTTGGAATGTAAGTTGCATTAACAGCTCGCTTGTGGAATTTCAAGGACAAGCAAGAGATGGCATGTGACCTTTCATGTGGAAAGATTTATCTAAGAAGGGAGTTTAGAGGACTAGGGTTCAGGAACCAGCAAATTATGCCAGAATTTTAATGTGTTGCATATTTATATTGTTTAAGAAAAAGATGGGAAGAGGAGAAGGAGAAAGAGGGCAGATCAGAAGTGGTTAGCTGGGGAAAAAAAAGGTTGATTTTTCCTTATCAGTTTAAGGTATAGACTGCTCATCCAGCATTTTTGCAGGCTGAAATTTCTGTTTTGATCTTGGGTAAATTCACTGTGTGTTGTACAGGGACAAGAATGTAATGTCTAAAAATTTGAACCCTGATTTTACTGTGTGATCAGCTTTGATTCTTGGTGGATTAAAGAGTTATGCCTTCTTAAAGGTAAAGATACTATTGAATGATAATGATGATTATGTAACACCTTTCCTGAAAATGAAATTGCAATACATCGCTATAGATGTAGAATTACAACTTTCAAAATTGCTGTAGTATCTTCACAATTTTTCTACCCTTTATATGACATATAAATATTTTACTAGAAAACAAAAAAGAATTGCAAAATACTTCAGTTAAAGTATAGGAATAGTTTTGCTTTTGTAGAAATATCTTTAAGGTGATAACAATAGGAGTCTTTAATAATAGTACTGGCAGTAGTTTTGTTGGAAGTATGTCTTTTGAATTCTTGTTACTGCCAGGCATGTTTTGCATGTGTAATTAACAATGACAGCAATTACTATTTTATATAGAATACATTGTTAATATGCAGTGATCTTCCATACTGTGCTCGTGCACATGTATACTATATTAAGTAGTTTGTTGTGTGAGTGATGTGTATATTGCAGCTGAGTTCAAGTGGTTTCAAAAACCTCCAGTGCTAGCTATGGGGTTTCCCCCAGGTTTTTGGGTAGCTGGCATGCTCTTTGAAAGGATACTAAAACACAGAAATCTTGTATTGAGACAAAGATCTTTCTTGCTGGCCGTAGCTATGTGTGAATCCATTCACTCTGTTTTTCCAATTTAAAAACAAGATGTCAATATTAATGAGTACCAGTTCTTCCTGTCATTTTCAATTAAGGAAGTGGAATGAAGAGTAAAACCTCTGGGATCCTGTTAGATCTGGGATCTGTAAAGCAGATACTAGCAGGCACTGAGGAGGTTACTACTGGTGTTTACTGGCTGTTCAGCGTGTGTGTATTTTAAATGTGGTGTTGCATTTGATTAATTAGCATTAGGTAATAGAAATTTCACTTGGATATTGAATATATGTCCTTTTAGGGTTAAGAATTAATAAAAAGGGCTTGAAAGAAGACTCAAGAAAGGATAGATGCAGAGTGGAGGGAATGTGGCCAGGACCTAAAACTTACTCATCATAAAATCTTAGTCACTTTATTAATTAGAAAAAATGGGCAAAAGCTGTTACTTCTCCAGTGAAAGCGGTGGAGACCAGAGTGGATTAGAGGTTACTGAGGTACTCCCCTCTCTAGTTCAACCAAGTGATGTGTACAGTATAATGGAATAGGAAATGGCAGTCTATCACAATGTCAGTGTATGCACTTTTGAATGATGTAGTGAGCCTCAGTCCATGTAGACTCGGAGTAACTGTATCCACTAAAAAAAATATATAACACTAGGGGGTACATTTAAATGCATACCAAAGGCATAGACATTACTAAAAGGGCAAAATCATACCTATAAGTGTTCTCTCTTCCTCCTGCCCCCATTCAGATTTTCTAATTTGCTCTTTAATAGAGGTCTTCAAATTTTGTTAAATATTTGTAATAGATTCCTTTACATAAAATAGACTTTTGCATTATGGATTAGACCTTTTCAGATACTTGATCAGAAGAATTAAAAAAATGCAACATCAACTGTGTTTGAAAAATAATTTAAAAATAAAGATGTGAATGAAACTTGATTTAACAGTGAGTTAACATTTGATATGAAGCCTTGAGATTTTTGGAAAGTTGTCAGTAGTTATCAGTAGCATATATTGAAACAAATTGTAGCTGCTGTTGAAATCCCATGATCTGATTTTATTTTATTTATTTATTTATTTATTTTTCTGTTTCTAGCTATTGTGCTAAAACAGTTGAGAATGAAAATTCAGTTAGGTGTTGAGTTGCAGCCACCTCTTGAATAATCTGATATCTTCAGACATAAACTGTTCTGCTGAAAGATGAATGACTTGATAAAATTCAGCTGAAGGCAGATAGCATTGACACCATTGACACCCCTCACCCCAAACCATGAGATTTAGGGACTTACTACAATTTTACTGTTATTTAACTAGTTGGATTGAAAAATGCCAACAGAGAATCAACAGTAATTATGCTATAAAGTATTGAAAAAATCTGATAAGCATACTGTACTGAATTGCTTCTATTATTAAATGGGAGTGCAACTACCGAGTCTTCGCTTGCACAGATTTTAATGTTGTATAGCAGCATTAAGTGAACACTTTGTATTTGCATTCATGTAAAGGAGTAGAGTCCATAAAACAGACCTTTTCTATCTTTTTGCTTCTATATTAAAATGTAAATTTCTGTATTTGGGTTAAGTACACTTCTAGTCAAAGTGAGAAGCGTCTTGTGGGAAGATTAGGCCAGCCTCTTACTGCCTGTAGGATGGAGATTCTTTCAAGTCTTCTTGGGTCTAAACTTTTCAAAAAAATGCAACTTGCCGTTCAGTAACTTGTGTATTTGAAAATAATAATTTTATTTATATTCTAAATTTATTAAATTGCAATGAATATTGCTTTGCAACTGCAAACATATAAAACTCTGAAATTTTGAAGAGTTGCCCCGATTTCGAAGGAGTGCAGATTCATTTTTAAAAAATGCAACCCCCCCCCCCCCCAAAAAAGCCTACATGCTGATGGGATGGAAAGAGTGTTTCCTATCTATCTCTATTGTGTACAATTTAAGAAACCATGTGAGATAGTTAGTTGGCATAATAAGTAGAGTTGTGAATCTCTATCACAGGACTTTTCTCTGGAAGGATTAACAGTGCTTTTTTGGGCTTTGAGGTTTTTGTTTTTGTTTTTGTGTGTTTTTTTTTTTTTTTTTTTTTTTTAAATTATTCACTCCTGATGGATGTGAATGCTTATTTTTCTTATTTTTTCTAATGCTCATATGTTGTATACAGAAGTACTCACTTAATTTTTTTTTGCCTTTAAAGTGTTGCATTTGTATGATGTATCCTTCGTGCATTCTTCGATAAACTCTTTCTTCCAACTTTGATCTTTCTTTATATTTAAATAGATGTTTTGTGAAGATTCATCTTAACTGCTGTGGACCTTCACTTTAACTGTTTAGTATCTGGATTTTTTTTTTTTTTTTTTTGAGGCTTCTGTGAGCCTTTCTGAAAAGGATCCTTTTCTAATTTTTTTTTAAACTCTGATACCAAATCAGTTGCACTTGACCCAGAGGTAGATAGAAAATGTTTCTCTTTTTTTCAAGAGTGTTTAACCAACAGTGGCCTCTGAGATGGAAAAATCAGGAATAACTGTGCTGGGCATAAATTGCCAAGTTTTAGGAGCAGAGGGCAAGTTAAATGAGAGGAGGTCAGGATCTACACTGTCCTAGTCACTTTCCAGCAAGCTTTGAAACTGGTGTGTGCCAAAACCTCTGGCAGCTAGAGGAGCCGGTGGCACACCTGCTCCCATGTATTTAAGACAGAGCAATAGCCACAAGAGGTAGGAGAAGTGGAAGGGGACACTGCTGGGGACACAGCTAAACATACATTATTGGAAAGAGGTGCTCCATGCCAGAGGAAGCACACCCCCCAAGGGACCGTGGCCACTGATGACGTGTGCTGGGTTGGGGACACCTCTGGATGGACTATACTCTGTACATCTGTGTTGGAGCAGAGCAAAATAAACAAGAGGCAAGGAACAGCAGAATAAAACCGCTGTGTGCGTGTCACGGCCCACTCGGGACTCGTGATGGTTCTTTTAATGCGATCTCGAAGTGCAAAATTATGGCGAACACGCCAAAGGGGTTGGTTTCAATCAAACAGCACAAACTTTATTATTTTGCCTGTAAAGCGGCGTGCAATAGGTGAAAGGGAGTGAAAAGGAAAAGTAAAGATAGGGAAGGGAAAAAAGAAGATAATAGCTACCACCGCGGGTCCAAGGCGCCCCTATGGTCCCAGGTCCAGGCAGCGTCCCGCTGGTCCTCACGATCGATGTCGATGTCGATCCTTGGTGGGGAGAGCTCTTCGGGGGTCTCGTTGTTAGGGGTCGACCTTTTATGCCAAGTGGCAAACCTTGCTCCTCCTTACTTTGGGGATCTCCGCCTGTTCTCAACCCTTAGGATAGAAGTGTGTTTTTTGTACATTATAATTAGCAAAGTTCCGTTAAAGGGCACTTTCTCACCGTTGTTTTTGAGACAGCAGTTGTGATTCATCCTCCTCGATAGCAGCTGCACGGTTATCTCTGCCAGTTTTGACAACAGGGATGAGCTGTGGCACCTCCGTGGCACTCTGTCCGCCGTTTCAACGATGTTGTACATTTTGTTGTTAGGCCAGAGTAGGCCTTGTCCATAACAGTTCCATTCTGTTCCCAGGAGGAAAAAAAAAACAACTGCATCTCAGGCAGGCTGCTCGCAGCAGCTCATGTCAAGTGGTGAGTCTAACTTTTAGGCCAGATCAAGTCCATAGTCCACCTGGAAGTCCTCAATGACAAGGTTGAGACAATACTGATTTTCTGACCGACCCTTACAGTGCATGACCCCAACCTCCTGCACTGCCCGTCACCTCACCAAATGATTTGGCATGGATGGATTGACAAGGGAAGCTGAGATTAGGGAGTGGGGAGTAGAAGTGCTGGACTGAAGTAGAGCCTGAGAAGGGAGAGGAAAGATGTGTTCCCAAAAGTTTAATTATTTATTGTTTTCTTTGTATCTGAATCAGTGGCCCAAACTTTGTTAGTGGACAATAAATTAAATTGAAGTACCAGTTCCCTGAGTCGAGACTGATTTTTCCTGTGACAGTAACTGGTAGTCTATTGTCGTAGTTCAGCCCCGATCGGGACCAGACTACGCAGTCTCTCTCTCGCTCCCCACACCCTCCGAGAGAATAGGAGGAGATGATACAAGAAAAACGGCTCAAGGTGTGAGATAAGGACAGGGAGAAATCCTTAAAGTTACCGTCACAGGCAAAACAGACTCGACTTGGGGAAAACTATTCATTTATTACTACAAACAGCAGCACAATGAGACAGAGAACAAGATAACCTCCCCCCACCCCTCCCTCTTCCCAAGCTTAACATTATCCCTACCACCTTCCCCTCCTGAGCGGCACAGCGGGGAAGAGGGAATGGGGGTTGTGGTCAGTTCATCACACATTGTTTTATGCCGCTGCTTCATGGTCGGGGGAAGAACTCACATTCCTTCCCTGCTCCATCGTGGGGTCCCTCCCATGGGCCACAGTCCTTTGTGGAACTGCTCCGGCGTGGGTCATCTCTTCCACGGGGTGCAGTCCCTCTAGAACAGCTGTCTCAGCGGGCCCTCCATAGGCCACAGCTGCCGTCAGGCATCCACCTCCCCTGGTGTGGGGTCCTTCACGGGCTCCAAGTGGATCTCTGCTCCTCCGTGGACCTCCATGGGCTGCAGGGGGACAACCTGCTCCACCCTGGTCGTCACCACCGGCTGCAGGGGAATCTTGGCCAGGAGCCGCATTACTCCTCCCCCTCCTTCTTCACTGACCTTGGTGTCTGCAGCCGTTCCTCACTACAGGCTGGTAGATGTCTCTCAGGATGTTTTTTTACATCTTATTCACTTCTCATCTCCTCTCCACTTCTTACAGCCGGGCTGGACCGAGTCGGGCCCAGTCGGCTGCCTGGCGAGAGGCCAGAGGGTGAGGCCTGCAAGGCCCATGAGGCCTGCGCCTCCCCCTCTGTGCCTCTGCCCCCGCTCAGCTCCTTCACATCTTCTCTTCTCTCTTTTTTTTCCTGTTTTCCCTTTCTTAAATACGTTATCGCAGAGGCGTTATCACGGGACATTCTGCTACCAATCGGCTCGGCCTTGGCCAGCAGCAGGTCCGCCCTAGGCCTGGCCAAGTCCCCTGAACAAAGGGGAGTGACTTCTAGCAGTTTCCTACAGAAGCTACCACCTTAGGCCCCCCCTCACTAACAAAACCATGACATCTATGAAGCAGCCAATTGTTAATCAACAAACCTTTGTCTAGCACATACATGCTGTGCAGAGTCTGCTAATTATCTTTGAGGACATTTTAAGCTAGTTAGAGGAGGTGATGTTTCAGACCTAATGAATAAATAACTAAACCTGCTAGGTAATGCTAAAGACAAATTTTTGAACCCATTGAGTATCTGGTACAATTTAACACAAATTATTATCATAGTGATGGTAATCTAATCTTAGCTACAAGGAGAGTGTAATTAAATATGATGGTGTGCTCTATTATATTTTGAAGTCACCTTGTAAAACTATTCAGAGTATTTTGAACCAAACTCCAAGCAGCTAGAGCTTATTGCTAGTTCTTTTGGATTTTTGTTTTTGTTTTGTTTTTTTTTCTTGTTTTGTTTTTCCTTTGTTTTGTTTTGTGGGGTTTTTTTTGGTGTTTTTTTGGTTTTTTTTTTTTTTTTGTTCGTTTGTTTGTTTTTGTTGTTGGTTTTTTTTCCTCCCCTTGAAAGCACTTACTTAGAAAAATAGAATAGTTTGGGTTGGAAGGGACCTTTAAAGGTCATCATCTAGTCCAACCCCTCTGCAAGGAGCAGGGACATCTCCAACCAGATCAGGTTGCTCAGATCCTCATCCAACCTGGCCTTGAATGTTTCCAGGAATGGGGCATCAACCACCTCTCTGGGCAGCCTGTACCAGTGTTTCACCACCCTCATAGTAAACAATTTTTTCCTAATATCTAATCTGAATCTGCCTCCCTCTGTTTTAAAACCATTACCCCTTGTCCTGTCACAACAGGCCCTACGGGAGAGTTTCTCCCCATCTTTCTTGTAGGCCCCCTATAGGTACTGGAAGGCTGCTGTAAGGTCTCCCCAGAGCCTCCTCTTCTCCAGGCTGAACAGCACCAACAAGAAAGAGAAACCCAAACCAGTTTGTGCATATTTGTGTGTCTCTGTATGTTTTGTTTTAAAATCTAGTAACTTATTAAGATATGTTACACAATTAGATTCGAAACTATGGCTTCAGTTAGACCATGATAAAGCATCCAGTTGATAGCAGTTTTGAAAGCATCCTCTACCTGCCTCCAGAGGAAAGAATTTGAAGCACGTAGGAGTGTTGTGCAGAAACTCTGTTTGTTTGGTAGTAGAGAGGAGTAAAACAGTTAGAAAGAAGAAGGATGCAAGGGTCCATGCTAAAAATATAGTTGAAGGTTTCACCTTGGCTGTACTTGAGACTTCAAGAGAAAAATAATGCATGTGCAGAAAAGTGCAAAATGATTTTTTTTTCTGAATAGTACTTGGAACATTTTATTCTACATATAATGATTTCAAGGTACCTCCTCAGGATGTGAAACTTCCATTTAATTATTAGTTGTTTTGGAATTATTTCTCTTTGATCCCAGAGATGAACTGAAGTGCAAGTTCAGGTAGCATAAGAGGTTCAATCTGGCTTTCAGAAAATGTCCAGAATTACATTTCTTGCAGGTTAATTCCTACTGAGGTTTATTACCCTTCCTGAAAGCAAAATGGAATTACATGCAGTGAAGTCTTTCAACACTAGTGGCCAGCATTAGTGGCCTTCCAAGGAAAGTAACCTAAAAAACCTGATAACGTTTTGACACAAAGGAATAAATATTACAAATTTAAAATAAAATTAATTTTTAAAAAATTGTACGTCTTTTAATTCTGAATTAAAAGAAGTTCCTATACTGTTAAGTAGGGAGTGTCTTTCTAGCAGTCTAATAAAAAGAAAACTAGAAGGATTGGTAGCTTCAAAACATGGTGAAGGAGAAGAAATTTTGAGCTGCTTCCCTGGATTTCATTATTTATAGGTGGAGTTGGTAGTGTCAGAGGTCTCAGTCTTTTGAGAACTAGAGTGGATTCAGTGTAAAAAAACTATGTCCCCACAAAGAAACTTAGGAGACTTATATGTAGCAGGGACCGAACACTTTCTGCTGCGGTAATTCTTTGATACTTCCTTTCCAGGAAGTCTCAGTATCTCTGTTCACCTCAGTCCTTCTGTCCTTTCTTGCTCTTGGCCTCTCAACCACAAGTTCTGCTTTACTTGGAAGGTGCTTGTGCTCACTGCTATCTTGGCTGTATTTGTTTATTGTCTCTTCCTTGCTCCACTTGGCGGTGTTAGAACAACTAGAGGAAGAAGAGATTTGACAAAAGTATGACTTTACGAAAAGCATAGGTAACAGCGTAATTTGAGACTTTAACTCAACAGGGGAAGGAGTTCTGATACTGAGTCAGTGAAGAAACAGCCCTCACAGTGAAGAAGAGAAGTAGTAGAGGCTATGAAGTAGGTGACTGCATGAAGGAATGAGAGGAAAGAGAAGTTCTCTGAGTGGGGTACCAAATGTGAAGGGTGAGAGGAGAGCAGAGAAGGCTGGATGCTGTTTATTGCATGCTAGCAACAAAATACATACAAATTGATGCCATATGGAGGTGAAAATGTAGCTGTTATCTTCTTTTTGTTGTTTTGGTTTTTTTTTTTGTTTTTTTTTTTTTTTACAGGGAAGAAGGAAACAAGGACTAGATGTCTATAGAATAAAGGAGAATGGAGGGGTGTGTTTGCCTGCCTTAGGAGGGAAGGTGTGTGATGGTTTGCTCTTATAAGAGCTGTTCAGGGAGGGAATGGTAAAGCATTTCCATTTATGCCTCCTAATTTTGAAAGAATGTTGATATGAAATGATGGGGGGAGATAAGTAGTAATTCAGTAAAAGATGCCATGTAAGAAAGAGTACATGAGGCAATACTTGAACAAGTGGAATTAGTTACTGGTGAGCTATTTAGTTTTACAGTCTAATAGATATGGAGCTCCCTTTCCTTAGCCATTTCTGTATTTGTTCCTTGGTTTCTGGCACATCCTGTGTATGCTTTCTCAGCACCTCTGCAGCTTCTCTCTAAATATGGCTTTTAACTTGCTACTGTTACTGCTACTTACATCTCATAGCTAACCCAGTCTGATTGCGGTTCTTCAGCATGCTGCCCTTGGAAATCACAATCAGTATGTGCTATCTTGGCAGTAAGATTGCTGTTTAGATCATATGTCCATGGTACCAAGAACATCTGTTCCTAAATTATTTTCCAGAGCAAATCATAGAGTGTTAAGTTTAAAATACATAAACTGGAGAAGATACTTCTTACTAAATTGTCAAATTGATTCTGCCTGAACACCTTGTAAAATTTATTGTGGGTTTTAAGAGAGAAGCAAACTCAAACTGTAAAATAGCAGGAAGCTTAAAGGAAGCATATTTTTTTTCCCACCATAACATTGATTTATGAAGTGCTTTATGCTAGCAGACTTGACTTGTGTCAGACTGAAAACTGTTTTTTATGGTAAAGTGAGGAAAATAATGTATTCATTGCTGCTGCTTGGGTGTCTGCAGAGGAAGCAACACATATGGACTGCTACTACTAATGCAGAATTTGTACTATTTCTTAATATCAAAGTTTAGCTTTCAGAATTTCACAATAAAATGTTTTAAAATTTTGATGTTTAATCTCAAAACTTTGTAATACGACTGTAGAGAAAGTATTTGAATTGAATGTGATGGGACAACATAGATTATTAAAAACTATTGAAAGGTATTTTAAATGGTTGCAAATTTCAACTTTGCTGTTTAGGAAGCCTTATGTGTAGTTTAATGAAAACTGATTTCCTAAGTATGTGTTTTTATTTTAAATAAGACTTTTATCCATGCTTGCAGTGATACCAGCTTACTTCCTTATCTACCCTGTTTCTCCTATGATCCGCTTATTGGGTAAGGAAATGCAAATACAGTGGCAGTCCAGAGCTGTGTGTGCTCTGCTTGGTTGGTTTGAATGTAACTGCTGATTGCTTGGGTGGGTGCTGCCTTACAGAAAAGGTAGCTGTTCAGCTCTGCTGCTTTGTCCTTCTCTTTGGAGTAAAGGAAAGAACAGAAGTTTGAGCCTCTTGTCTTTACCCAGCGATTGGCTTGCAAGCGTGTGTGTAGTTTTTGTCTACTTACCTCTGAAATTACATTGAAATAATCCAAAAGACAAAGAAATTGCTAGAGTCAAGATTGGTGGATAGGTAAGGTTATCACAAAAATCCTGTTTTCTTGGATTTAAAATGTGTATGAAATGTTAGACAGGTCTTCTGCGCGTGTGAAGTATTTGACTGTGTTAAAGCAGTTTCCTTCAGAAATCAGAATAATATTAATTTTTCAATTTATTTGGTATAGTTGTGAGATAAATAAAGCAGAGAATTTGTTTTTTTTTCCTGTAGGAAAGGGCAAGATTCATGCAAGAGAAAAGATCATTCTTCACACTATCGTACTATCCTTTAAAGGTGGAAAACATAAGTTGAAGGCTATTGATTGCATGCTTTACGTTGTGTAGTGACTCAGTTTGAAATGGTCCGAGCTTTCAACATTCTTTCAGGATAGTATTGATTAATGTAAAAATTGCTTTCACTTTGTGAAATTGTGTTGTGGTGTATACCAAAGCTAAAATTCAATAATAAAGAAAAAAAGTTACAGTTTTTTTTCAATATTTACTGCAAGACTTCAGCACCTGAAGAATAGAATTCATGTTTGTATGTGCATTCCTGTACTATTCAGGATGACAGGACACTACATTTTAATATTTGTGGTGTTTTGAAGGGCTTCCTATCCATAGCACTGTGGCTTTAAAAAAAGGAGGAAGTAAAAAAAAAAAAAATTAAAGAATAGACAATCGCAGCAGAAATTCAGAAATGAGTTGTTTTTCTCTACACCTTCCTGTGTAGAAAGTCACTTCTGACTTGCCCAAGGAAATCAAACTAGAAATACTGTCAATAAACTAGTGTCGTGGATAAATCATGTGGATTTTTTATCTATAGACTTCTTTTTTGAAGACTGCTTGTTGGCAAATATTTGATTTCTTTTTTAAATATCACATTATCCATTACATTAGTTTTTAATTTACTACTGTCTGTAGAGAGAGACTAGAATTACCAGTAATCATCTGTCACTTTGAAAACATCCATGAATGGGCATAGGCTGGATGCAGCTTGCAGCTTCATTTCATGTAGTGACTCCTTGCTTGTGTTACTACTGGAGAATATTAAGATTGTATTTATTATATGAACTGCAAGACACATTTGAGGAGCCTGTTCTGCCTCTTGTGGTGAAACATTTTCTAATATTGGATGTATTCTGAAAATATTCTCAAATTTATGGTAATTTAAATTCCACAAGTTTGTCTTTAAGTAATTGAATTTTATTTTTCAGCAGGCCCAACAGAAGGTTTAGGAAAAATAATACAAAGATTTCCTCAGAAGGACTGGGAAGACACTCCTTTTCCACAGGGAATAGAGTTGGTAAGTTGGCATTGCATTTTGTAATTTTTAGAATTTTTTTCACATACAATTGGAAGATACATCTACATTGATGCAATAATCTGTATTATGTAACCCTGCAGGGAATGGATAGAAATTACATGAGTAGAGGGGATAGGTAATAGCTTTTAGAATAATAATTTCGGCTGACAGAAGATGATTTATTCTGTTCTATACTAGTAAGTAGATATTCCTAGAATACAGAAAAAGTGTGCTGCAAATTTAGAAACAGTATATTTAAAATAAATGTTTATGTCAGTAAGTTTATAATTGACTACATTTTTAGAAGCATCCTTCAGATGGCAGATGACTTCTCATTGTCGTATTCAAATAAATACAAATGTGTGTTTGTATATTGTAGATTCAAAGAAAAATTTAATATGCCAATAAACTGACTTGATTAAAATAGTCAATATTTACCCAATATTCTGTCCTTGACAGATGGCATAATAGGTGCTTACGAAAATGGTACACTGAACAAGGCTAGTGTACAGTGATCTGTTTTAAATACCCTCTCTGAGAATTCACTGAGTACCACTTCTTTCCCTTCCTTGGTCTCATGTTGGGAGATGCAATGAAAAGGTATATCTTACTCATCTGGATTGGGGATTCATTAAACATATGGCTCTAAAAATTCTGCAGAGCAATATAGTGGTCATACTCTGCAAATTCGGTTTCTGAGAAGTCAGCGTGAAACTCTTACTGCCATGAACTTAGGAACTTCTAGGACAGGATGAGCTAGAGGAGATGGCCCATAGGAAATGTTGCAATAGAAGTCTTTGTACTGTGGGACAAAATCAGCTGCAGAGGACAAAGGCACTGGCTATTCTCTGAATTTATTACATATATATAGCAAACATAGCAAGCTTTTACCAGTATGATGCCTTTCAACTAGTGCTCTGCTTGCTGAGTCGTAACATGCCATTGGTGTCTTCAGTGAAGAGAGGGGAGGGGATCTTGGTGTTTACTGCTTGCTCTCTGATATAGCAGAGGTTTGTGTTACTGTGTGCTGGTGTACACGACTCATTGGTCGTTTTCTTCAACAGTGTGGTTTTCATTTCTTCATTGACAAGCATAAGCCTTATATTTTGGGGGGATGCCATACCTTAGTTACTGGTGTAAGCATTATTTCTGATTATTTCTGATCTGTATTTCTGATGCACATGATGAAGAGTTACAGTGTTTGTGGTACACTTGCATAATACTGTGTTTGGCAACGTAGTGCTGTGCTGACACATTGGAAGCTCTTGCTTTCTCTGAAGTGTTTCTAATACTGTTACAACATTATACCACTCTGTATAGCAATCGTTGTTTGCTGTAGCTGGTAATTCTCTACTTAATATATGCCTAGCCAGCATGTGCTCGATCACTGCTGACTGAGTTATGGTAAGTGACTTTTTTATATAGTACACACAGTTGTAGTTCATTAGAAGAGAAATAAACTTTTGATGCCAAGGCTCAGGAGTGTTTTCTTTTTTTAACCACTCTCTTGGGGTTGAACTAGGTGTTTTGATCTTGTCTTAAATAGTTGCAAGAGTTTGAGTCATACCAAGATTTATTTTGTCATAAAAATCTTCCTTGCCTATTGCAAACAATGTGTCTGACTTAGAGAGATATTTTGAAATAAATGAGGACAACTTCTCTGAAAGCAGTGAAGCTTCTTAAGTGATATATCTGCACTTAAATGTTATCTCCCATTTAAGTTTAGTTTTAGGATGATAGCACTATAAGAAACACCTTTTTAAAGGAAGGGATTTTTTTTCCCTTGATTGAACAAAACATTAGTTTTGTATCTGTTCTCAAATGAATCCTTAGGCGAAGCCATTAGGACTTTAAACTTTCCAAGTAAAATGAAATCTGATGACTTAAAAGTTAAGGATGTCTGTTCAGCCAGTCACCACAATTAGTCAAATTTTGATTTGCTATCTAAACATGGTAATAAAATTTTAATTAATTAAAATTGAGTAGTTAGAAATACTGCAAAGATCAAGTACTGAAGTAAATCACTTATGAAAGTCAGATTTTGGCAGGATTTCACACCCCCCCCGCCCCCCCCCCAAGGTTTGTGATGTGTGTAACATGAATCAACATTCATTCGTGGAAAGGAAAGAAGAAAAGCTGTGTTGGTGTTTTCTGTTTGTCACCTTAAAGGAAACTTTAATATAATTAAGACAGTGAGAGGCAAACCTTGAGGGGGTGGGGTAGAGAAAAAAAGGGGAGAATAGAATAATTTACATAAATGTGTATGAAAATGAAGCATGAATAGCACTTAGTTCTATGAGTAATTTGAGTTAAAATCCTCTTAAATGTACTTCCTCTCCTTTCAGTGAAGTGTATTTATGGAATTATATGGTTTCTCTGAAATGGAGAAAAAGCAATAGTTTTTGTCTGAAAAACACATTAAGCTCTCTTCAGTGTGTTTTCATGAAGGAAGAAAAGGCCTAAGCTTTTCATGCGTAGCAATAGGACTGAAGAGATATTTGAGTCTTGTCTTCTGTCAAAATTAGTTGTTCTGCCATGAATCATGGAGATCTTCGAGTAATTATTGGTGAAGATCTCACTGCTCATCCTTCCCATCCCCCTCTCTTTTGTAAAGCAAATTATTTGCCTGTGAATTTGGACATTTGGATTTTTTTTAAGTTTTGGTGGTTTTTGTTTTTTTTGAGTTTGTTTTTGTTGTTGGATTCCCCCCACCCTTCCCCCCCAAATAGTATCGGTTGAATCAGATAATTTGTCTTGGCATCTAATAGATGATATACTCTAACAGTAGTTTCTCATTCATGTTGTTAATGGCATTTTATGAAACAAGACGAGGGGGAAATAGTGCAAAAGACCTATGCCCACTCCCCAAGCTTTAATACTTTAAGATGGAAGATACCTGTTTGGACCACTTGTGATCTCCATAGCTTGTAGAGATTCCATTAGTCCAAGCTCCAGCCAAAAACTAACAGACAAAATAATTTGAGACTTTTATGGAGGACTCTTCTCTTTCCCCAATATTGCGTGCTCTCCACCTTTCTGGGCTTGATTTCATGTGATGGGATTTCTAGGACATAAATGAAGACAATGTAGAAAGCAGAGTTGTGCAGGTAATTTTCAAGTTAAATAATAAAAACATTGCAAATAATATTTTTCATTTTGTTGAGCCCAGTTTTGAAAAATGAAGTAACATGGGAAAAACTATACTTGATGAACCTGCCCTTTGCTGAGTGAAAAGGGATCATTTTGAGAACATCTGATCCAGGAAAGATGATGACCCCTTTTCAACTTCTACTTTTAGCCTTGACTGTATTTGTAGTTTTGTTACTTTGACATGAATATGTAGATAATTGAATATGAAATGTAAATGCAGTTTGGATTTTACTGAATAGTATTGTATTTGGTGTATATATATTCTGTATTAAAGGATTAAAGGTTATTTAAACCGTGACTGTTTTTAGGTTTGTAGCATGTTAGCTATGTTCTGGTCTTGTGTAACAAACACATAAGTTGTGGAATTGTGCAAACATTGCCCAAAATATGACAGAAATATACTTTATGAAATTTTATTGAAGTCAAGTGTTTTAATTTGTCTTGTTAAAGAAAGTGTATGTCTTCTTGTTGTCAGTGATAAGTGAGCAAAGCCATGGATCTCTGTTGAGGGAAAGATACTGTCTGTAGGTCTTGGTCAGTGTATCTTATTAGAGCTTCTTGTTGTCTGCATCTCATCAAATCACCTTGGTAAGATTTTTCTTATCTTGCACTGTTTGCATTGCCATTTCTCTGATGGCTTCACAACTTTAAACTTTGTTCTGTTTGTAACGGAATACAGAAACTTTAAGTGAATCATCTGCAAATTGCTGTGAAACATACCTGAATATTTTTGTAATGGGTTACTGATCATTATAGTAGCTATTAAGAGCCCTAATACTTTTTTACCATTTGTTGAATAGTGATATAACTGAGAATAAAGTATGATATTTGTTAATATTATATATTATACATATTGACTGTTGCTTCAAAAGCAGTAGGATGCTCTTGTTGATTTACTGTAACCTTTTGTGGGCTATTCAAGAGGAATATAGAAAATATTTTTTTTATAATTTCAGCTTAGAATCTGAGGATCTTCAGTTTACTGACAAATACAAGTCAAAGTGAGTTTTCTCAAGTTTCATGGAAGTAAGCTGACTTTAAGGGGGAAAGAGATTTATACTTGTTCTTAAAGTTAATATTTGTATTAAATATTAATATTAAAGTATTTAACTCAGAAAAGCATTTACGTAATCAGTTTTTAAAAGAATGCGGTTAGAACATACCAATCTGATAGTTGCCCCATAATGTTTTGAATGAATATGTTTGGGTATCCTTCTCCATAGTCTGTTTCAGAGATGTTATTTCGACTTCACACTGATACAGCGTAAGTTTAAAAGTAACAGTCTAATCATCATAGAATCATAGAATAATTTTGATTGGAAAGAACCTTAAAGATCATGTAGGTCCAATCTCCCTGCCATGAGTAGTGCCACCGTCCACTAGACCAGGTTGATCAAAGACCTGTCCAGCCTAGCCTTGAATACTTTCAGGCATGGGGCATCCACAAGTTCTCTAAAATCGAATGACACATATAAAGCAGTTTAAAATTAGGATAATCAAACTTCTTGTTCTTGCTTGTAGAAAGAATTATTGAGATAGCATGTTGGTTCAGTGAGTTAGCTTTATATTTCTGCATTTTTTTTTTTAATTTATGATCCAGTTTTAATTCTGCTGTATACCTTTCTATATATTGTAGTTACACATCAAAGGAAGAAGCTTTGGTATGTAATGTTACACTTTATACTAATTTTTGTCCCAAGGCTAAATTAACTAAACTAAGTGTCATCTGCATTACTCAGTGTTGGGAGGCTAATGTTAATTAGGCCAATGAAAGTCATACCTAGAAATAGATACGTTGTCTTAAGTTTAAACTAGATATAATGTGGTTGTGCAGTTTTGTGAGTAGCAGGAAAGAAAATTTCCCACTATAACCAGTGGTGGTGGTGGTAGTAGTAGTGTCATGAATTAGCAATTTTTGTTTCAAGTATGTGCAAGTATAGAAATGAACATGCATTTCTAGACAAGCTAATCACCTATCCAAATAATTACTTAAATTATGAAATGTAATTGTAAATTGTAAAAACTGTTATTTAACACAGTCCTTTGAAGACAGTTTACATGTATTATGACACTAAGAGAAATACTTCCAAAGAAACGCTGTCTATGTCCCTTTGAGAACTGGTAGGATGCCTGCTTCCTCCTAGAAGAGGAGTTGGTGTTGGAATGAATGTATTACTACTTTGTGTGTAGAGCCTTATCATTGCTGTAGGTCATAGCATTTCTGCACATTTGAGCAGCTTCAGATATAGATGTGAAGCTTATCTTTTATGAAATACTTGGTTTAACTTTCAAATTGCAACTAACATGAGACCGGAAATATGAAAAAAAATCAAATGAGAGTAAGGAATGGTATCTATGTATTTTCAAATTATATCTGTATTTTTACTGACCCAGTAGATCTTAGTCTTTTGACAAAAACCAGCTTCATAGTCCTGTACAGATTTCCTCTTCATGATGATGTACATAACTTATGAGTGACAGGTATATCTCTGAGATCTCAAGTGAGTATGCACTGCTGTTAGAGCTTCGTAATGGGGTCAGGGAAAAGAAAGCTATCAAAAAACCCCCCACCAAAACCCAACTAATTAATCTTCATAGTTGCATTGAAAACCAGAATTTCTGTCAGTCTGTTGAAGACATTTTAAGGTAAGCCAGATTTTAAAGTAGTGAACTTCTAAACGGTTGGAGATTCCCAATGCAGTCTCTGAAAATCATTACACATGCTGTTAAAAGTAAAATTGAAAAATTCATATGCTAATCACTTAGTATTATTGTTGATTTACCACTTTGGTGTGAAGGAAAAAGACCTGATAATTTAACATTTTACTATTTATTTTAAATAAGACGTAAGATTCAAACTGGGTTGCAGATAAGCTAGTTAAGGCCTGAAGTGAGTAAAGTTTTAAGGGGTTTAATCTTTAAATGCTTCAGCCTTAGCTAACTGATCTGTAAGCCAGTTTTTCTACAATATTAATGCTTTGATGGACCTGAATAAAGGGTTGTCTACACCATCCGTTTAACCTTCAGCTGCAGAGATTCTGGGTTTGTGAATTTTTTTCCTCTTACCCCTCAAACTTTTTTTTCCACTCAAGAATCATTATAGACATAATTATTTAATGAAGAAGTGCATGACAGAGCTCAGTGTAGCACTTATAAAAGCATTGTGTTCTTTCATTCTTGTTATGTTGCAGTACAGGTGCTTTCAGCAGTTAGTAGAAAACAGATTATAGCAAAAGTGCAGCAAACTTTTTAATCAAAGTTGTTATATGAACTCAGTTTATATTCCTTTAACTTGTCTATATTAGCCTCCAGAGGAAATCCTAGAGTGCCATAAATGTGGTGTGTTTTACAGTAATGTCTCTGCTATGCTGTAAAATAGTTATATTCTAGTTTTAGAATCCCAGTGCTTTTACTGAGTGAATTTTAGCTTCTGGATTTTGTAGTCCAGTGGGATAAAATAATTTTCTATTGAAATTTAAGGACTTGCAAGTAGTCCTTGTGTAGCAAAATTTGGGTTTGCTTGACTAAATACTGTGAAAGGGTGCAATTAATATGTTTTATCAGTTTATTTTTGCTTTGTTTTCAGTTGGAGAAAAAGAAGAAAAATGGAACACTTTGTAATACAGTCAACATTTTTAGTAAAAATTGTAAAATATTGAAGTGACGCCTATTTAGAATTTCAACTCTATAGTCTTTCCAAGGAGACTATTAAAAATAGTGTATTAAAGTGTAACCTTTTTTAATAACTGTCCAGGTGGTGGGTTCCCCCCCCCCACCAAAATATATTTTAAGTTAAATTATTTTCAAATCTTCTGGAGGAGAAAACCATATTTTATAAGCTTTTTTTAAGAAGTGCGAATGTTTTAGAATCATAGAATGATTTGGATTGGTTTTCTTCATTCTTACTATCTGTCATCTCCACAAAAAATATTTGACTGCATAAGACTTTGTTTTCCACTTAAGCTTTGTCTGTGATTCAATATCTATATTACCTCTCCATAAATTTTTCTCATTATCTTTAAAAATTAGGGGAAAGAGTGCAGCACGGGCATTTCTGTAAGTCTCTGCTTGTGGGGTTTTTGCATAACAGTCAAGCAGAGGAGATTCTGATACCCATACTTCATTCACGTGGTGTTGTAGCTCTGAGTATCTTGTTTTTTTGAGCTTATAACTGCATCACTCATCTGTGAGAAGTCTCCTGGAGACCCTGCTTTTCCTGAAGGTCCTGAAATCTTGATTATTAAACGTTTTTTGATGTTCCTTGTTAAAAAAAAAAACCCCAAACAAAAAAAACCTATCAAAAACTCTGTATGTAATGATGGCAGTAATGGAAGTACACACTGAATGTAGTGATGCAAATATGATTATGCTTCATTTAGATAGTGTTACTATGATGGAACGATATAAGTATCATAATTCTTACACCGAGTTCCCTCTTGTGCATATATTTCAAAATGGTCTGTAGTTCTTCCCCTTAACAGTCGTATCTGCCTGTGTCCAGTCGGTCTAAGATTCTTGCATAGATGTGGCATTTTTCTCTCCCTTGTGCTTCTCTGAGATTTGAGAGTGTGCAGGATTACGGAGCATTCTTTGTGTTCTTCAGTTTCACAGGGTACAAGACTAGAGTCTGTAGTATCATTGGAATAAATGCTTTTGTGACTAGTATGCTTCAGTAAGAATTTTTTCCCTACCAGTTTATCCTATTATCTGTATGTACTCAGTGAGAACACATAAACATTTGTGAATATTTTACATACTTATTTAGAGGAACTAAGAAATGGTCTAGTCTAAAAAGAAAGAGCAACATATAACTCAAACACACTGTATGAAAATGGGCTATATCTCCAGAAACCGAAACTGAAGAGCAGAAATCCTATTATATTTCATTTTTTGAGAGAAAAAATTGTAGGAAATTTTTTATTTTTATTTCATCCTTGTTTTCAGCTTTATTTTCCTTGAACACTTTGTGGAATAGCCTGCTTATGGATGTGCTTTGTCTTTTTCCTCCACAAGTGTTTGTTTATACTTGAAGGTTAACTTGGAGGAATGCAATACATGATGGTAAAGTGCTGTGTGTTTTTTAATAGCTGAACATGTTCTTAACATCAAGAGAGATTCTGTAAGTGACCTATTCCACTTTGGACTAATCATCATTGAAAATTATTTCTGAATAATTCTATATGAAAACAAATCATATAATTTTGAATGCAAGGAACAGAAGAGAAATTTCTCCAGAAAAACACAAACCAGCACACACTTTTAAAGTCAGTTAAAAGTATTGTAAGTGCTGTACCTTCTGAGTTTACAGCACTGTTTTGATGTTGTCCCAAATACACAGAAATGAATAGAGATGTTTATGTGCACTGTAACATTCAAATCTGTTGTTATACAAAACTATAATTTTCCAATTGTTTCTTCTGCCATATGCAGTTGACTATCCTTGTCTAAGTTAGTGATACATAGATCTTGGCATTTCTCCATCCTTTGTCTTGGCAAACAAGAGTGTTGTGCTTGTTGAGCTAAGTGTGAATCAAAGAAGTTTAGCTTTTGAAAAAAGGTAAACACTATTCTGAGATGGCCAAGAGGGTAGACAAGAGAAGACTTCACGTACATAAAAGAAAGAGCATAAACTGTTCTCCTTGTCCTTTGAGAATAAGGTGAGCAATGGTGAACGGATTCTGTAGCAAAGATTTGATGTGAGCAGTAAGAAACTTTTAAATAGATGGAGCTTGTGTTGCTTAGAATGAAATTTTTGAGCAATAGTGTTTGTTTTTAATGTTAGACAGTACCTGTGAGGTACTTGTGAGTACTTGTGTGAGGCTAATAGTATGGCATGAAAAGGGAAATAGCTTGGATGTTCTCCTGAGGTTCTTTTTAGGTTTGTTAATCTGAAAAGCTAAGGCTTTGGCTGTCTATCTGCCTCCTTGTTTGCATCTCTGCAGGGAGAGACAGTAGGAACTCGTTGGGAAGACAGCAGACTGAGGCATCAGAATGGCAATGATCAGGTGTTTGTCCGTGCTGTTAACTACAGCAGGCTTTTTCTTGAGTGTTCTTTATGTCACTGTTGGATCACGTTCCTACAACTACCACAGAGGAAGAGAGAAAATTAAACTGGGACAATCCAGTAAGGCATTGAACTGAATTACCTCAGAACCACTTACCAATTTGTTGTTTAAAATTCTCATGTTTTGTTTCAGCTCATTATTACAGATAATTATTTGCCAATCTTCTGTAAGAAATTGGAAGTTTTTTAATGCTTGAAGTCCTGTAATTTAGGCAGGTTTTTAACAGAAGTTTCTGGGGGTTTTTGTTTGTTTGGTTTGGTTTTTCTGTGTGTTTGTGCAGGGAGCTGAGAATTTGTGTGGTTTTGGAGAGAGCCAGAAAGCAAGACTGTTGTCTTTTGAATCTATAACTGTATATCCAGTCGTGACAAAGCTATCCTTTCTAGGGTTGTGTGAAGGAGCAGAAAGGCAGATAATGTGCATCTAATCAAATGCAGTCTATTGGGCTGAATACAAGATTGTGAAATTTGAACTGGGTCATTGAATGTGTTCTGGGAATCCAGAAATAATTTATCTGTGAAGTTGATGCCTATGACTGTAAATCAGTTTGGAATGTTTTCTAATAGTTCGAGAAAACAGACTAATGGAAAATAAAGGCTATTTTAAGTTTTTCCAAACAAATTTGTTAATGGTTTGTGTTTTGTTAAAGCTAATAATTTTCATGCTAAGCATTTCTAATCAGTAGTACTTGTACATCATGATATTCCCTCAGTCCCCTAATTTGACCAACTTTTTAAGTTTGTACTCTTTATATAAATTTTGTTACATTTGATGCAGGTTTCTTCTGCTGATTTAAATAATCTCAGTGGTTTTAGAGCTTGACTTCTTAAACTTGAAAACTTTTCTGATACCTTTATATAGTGTAAGTGCTTCTTCATAGTATGTTATAAAAGATGTATCTTAGTTCTGTTCATTAAAAAAAAAGGAAAAGAAAAGAAAAATAATAAATATTAAGATGACCTTTCACAATTTTGTGTATTCTGTGTGCCACAGCTCATTGTATCAGCCCTTGTATTATGCAGTTAGAAGTCCTACAGAAATATTGGTGCAGACACTTTTTGGTGTTTCCAATTCATGTAACTTCTGGTTTTCCTTTCTGGACTCTGTACAGGGCAGAGTAGGTCGGTGTTCTAAACATGCAGCTGGGGCAAACATCTGTGCAAGCTTGGGGAGAGAGTGACTGATTTCAGTGGTTCAGTGTCTGACTGAGACTGTGCAGAGTCCTAAGGAAAAGACTTGTAAGCTTATTTCCAATTTTTTTTCAGAAGTATCATGTTGACCTCGAGAATCATCAGTAACTTAAGTGTCAAAAGGAGTTGAATTTATAAATCCCGAGATTGGGATGTTGGTCTGTTTGTTTTTAAAGTGAAGATTACTTAATATTGTTTCAGTATGACATGTTGATGCCATTTGACTAATTGCATGGAATTGACAAAACCACTTGCAGATCTTTCAGTTTTTATTGTACAGCCTTTTAAGACTCTTTTTGTCCATTTCCTAATGACATATAGCCTATTGTTGTCTTTTATACAAAACTTGGTATTTGTAGATGGAAAAAGGAAAAGTTTATGAATGAATTTGCAGGTTAGAAAATGTAAAAGGGTGGTAGGCTATTTAGATGGCCTTCTTCCTCCTGCATTATTCTTTAATAAGATTATATTTAATAATTTCTGATGTAATTCTGATATCCCGATTTTAGTAAAGATTTGGTAAATGACTATGAGAATTTTAATAAAGAAACCTCTTTATTTTAAGTAAAAGTAAATAAATGTAATTTTGTGGAGTTTGCTTTTCATCGTAATAAAGACAGTAAAGAAGTAATTGTACCTTTGTATGGAAAATATAATTTGTATTAAGAGGAAGAAGAAAAATATAAATATATTCAGAGCTGTTTTGTGAGAGCTTATGTTAGGGCTAGTCACCGACAAAGAATTTTTGTCTTTGTATTGAAATTCTCCTGAGTAGGGATCTGCTATAAGCATGGCTTCTTATAATGAGTTCTGAGTATCGAACTAGTGTTGTGGAACTAGTAATTTTGTCAGCAGTTTACCTGGACTTGTCGTAGCAAAAGCATTGCTGCTTTCTCTGTCTCCATTGCTCTGTGAATGTCAGAAATAAACCGATGCAGGCCAAAACCTTTCGAAGTGGCAAATTTCAAAGAGGAGAGTGTTAATGCTACAGTCTGATCCATGGAGTACTATAACCTTATTAAATGTTGCTAAGAGACACCTCTCTTGGGTATGTTTAGTTGCAGTGTCTTTACATTTTTCAAGGACATGCCATCAAAGGATCACTTGAACAGGTAATTTTATTTAGCTGTAAAGGTTAGTAGGATAAACTAAAAAGGAATTTTATTTCTGTATCAGCAATAGAGTAATAAATTAAGCATTTGAACTGGCCTCCAGTGTGGATCTCTGAAGCTACAGCTTTCACAGATTTGGAGATAAGGCAGTTCAGGCTTTAGTTGCAGTTAATGCTGCTTGTATGATGATCTTTTTACAGTTTGTAGTTCTTTCTCAGCCTGCAACTCATTAATTCTGAGCTACAGAGCGAGCCTAGGAGAAGAGGAAGAATGCTGATACCCACATATTCTTTAGAATGGCTTTTGGAATTTATTCTCAAGAGCTTCTCTGACCGGATATCACAAATTTTGCAGGTTTTAATGCAATTTGAGAAGGTAGGACATGATATCTTCCATCACCTTCTGTACAAGGGCCCATATCCCAACTGTCTTTGTTTTGATACAACTCTACAACTGTTACCAGATTTCTTTGTTTCTGCATCTGTCTTTTTTTTGTTGTTTTGTTTCTGTAGCTACTGTATTTTCCCTTGGAGGTAAAGAAAAAGTGGGCAGACTTTGAAACATCACCCCTAACATAAAAATATTATGCTACCTGTCTCCATTTTGTGTGACTTGAAGAAAAAAAATTAAACAGACTACCTCCCCCCCTGCATATTAAAAGCATAAACTTGATTATTATGTCATGGTCCTGAGGCAAACTTTTTTTCCCCTCCTCATCTTTTTGAAATTATGTACAAAAACATCAGGTACTACTTATGTTTTTGAATAAACTTTTCCATCTAGATTTTGTCATACAGGTGCCCCCCAAACTACTTGCTTGTCTTTTCCTTCCTTCGTGAGAAACCGTCTTTTATATATCTCAACAAAAGGAGATATGAAAACCAGATCACACTCAGATATGGAACAGGTTTTCAGTTATCCTGAAGTCAAAAATGTCTTTTTTCTTTTTTGTTTAAGGTGTATATATTCTGACTTGAATCTCTGCCAAGTTACTTGAACTAAAGCAACCAAAATGTACATAAAATTAGGAATTCAAGCAATTTTAATGTAATAAATAATGTGTAACTGCCAACACCAAATAAAATTATCTGCTGTTTTACTGAGCTGCTAATATTCCTGTTGTCATTCTGTGATAAATTATGGCGAATTTAATATAAGAACTGACTTTAACTTTCTGTTTTTTTCCCCGTCTCCGTATCTTCAGAAGTTAAATTTTCAGCCCTTTACCTATGTGAAGGCAGTTAAACCCAAATCCATTGTAGTGTGTTTCTAAAAGAAACTGGTGGGAAAAGGTCAGATTATGTAATAGATTGACACAATATATTGGACTTGATTCTAATCAAGTAAATATGCTTTTGATATTAAAAATACTCAATGCAATTATTATTTTGGTGCTTTACCTTTGGTTTACCTTTGAGCTAAGATGCCAGGAAACATTCTTTTATTCTAAAAAGCATAAGTAAGTTCAACATTTTGGTCCAAGAGAGAGTATCTACTTCTGTAATTTACTGAAAAATCTATGTTATAATGTAGTATTTAAAAAAAACCCCAATATTCGCCTTTTGTAAATGGCATTCACAAAATCAACCTCACTTCATTTTTAACTACATTGTTGCCTTTTCCAGAGGTGTTACAGCATGTGGACAAGAGATGTTCATTAAAATCATGGCTTACAAGCTTAGAATGAAAAATTAATTTGATTTAATATCAAAGTAGTTGGATAAGAAGTGGGTACTAAAGTTAAAGCATGCATTTGTGACCTCAGTGTTTTTAACATTCTTTGAATACCAGATTTGTCCAGTTCTTGGCATCACCTCATGATTATTCGCTATAACTGCATACCAGAAAAGCTTATTTCACAATGATTTTCCTTCATTCTGGCCCAGTAATATACTTGTAGAGACTTGTTGGCATTTGCAATTTTTAAGATTTGTTGTTAGACCATTTTCATATCTGTTTCATGTCTTGTGTATTGAATTTGATCTCCTTCTCCCAAATAACAGAGGAATTGGCAAGATCTCTCAAAAATTAGGTGGAGAGTACGTTCTCCCTCCAGCCCCCTCACCCCCAATTTAGATATTTTGCTCCTATGACCGATGTGTGTTAGCAGCAACAATATCTATATGAGCAGCTTTTCAATATCCACAATGAGTTACCGTATTTGCACTGAGTAGCAAGAATTGCTCGGAAAAATCACTTGCTGTTTTTGGTTATGACTGAAGCATTTCTATAGGCATCTCTTCAAAGTTTTCTTTTTTGAAATTCAAGATTTGTTTATTTTTCCCCTTTGATCAATAGTATGGCTTAAAAGAATGTGTTTTGGTCTGAATATCTTTCATAAAAGATTAGCAGCATTTCCAACTGTGTAGTTGGAAAACTGGGAGTATTGTAATAAATTAATATCTACAATTTTCTTTGTTCTTGGGTAATACAATTGTGAAAACTTAACATGAATTGAGAAACTGTTTCCAATTTATATAACCAAAAATATATTGAATGAATGGAAATCCATTAAAGAACAATAATTTTGTCAAGTTTGATCAGACTTGAAAGATTGTTGATGTTAGGTTTTTTTTTTGTAATAGTATGCCTCAGCTGAAGAAAATAAGTAGTTGAGTTATTTTGAGTGTGCCTGAGAAAACGTATTGCAGCAATAAATTCAGTGGAATCATACATGATTCATAAATATTTAAATACATTTCAGTTGTATTTAAGATAGAGACATATCAGCGTTAAATTTTGTTTATTCTGGCTGCCAGAAACATAATTTTGTTTGTATTTTGAATGGCAAAGGCTAAGTAGATAGTATTCAGTTAAGTGTTCAATAATAAGTTTTCCAAAATGTTTCAGTTTACTTCCAAGGTCAACAATGATACAATTAAGGAAAATGTAATCGAATGTTGGATTTTTGTGCTGATTTTGGCTTTAGACTGCAAGTAGTATAGTGGTGGTGTTCAGCTAAAACCACTTAACTACTCAGTCCCTGAGTTTAGACTGTGAATTAATAGAGATAACTGAAGTGGGTTGGTTTTATCAAACCATTTATTGGGTTGTTTAAAATGGAGAGGCAGAAGCAGTTTAAGCAAAAAACTTAGGAGCCTATTTAAAGATTTTAGCTGCACCTTGTCTTTCAAAACTCACCATTAAGCTTGCAAGAACACTTCAAAATTCCAGAAAGGAAGAGATTATTTTTACTGATTCTCCTTCCTTTTTTAGCCTGCTTTTGTAGGAACTGCAAGTGCATTAATTGACACAAGTATTCTTTTACAGTTTGTACTTCTAATGTGATAATGATGAAAAAAATTGTTAGAAATCATTACCTGAGCAGGAATATTGAGTGGCATGTGGGTTTTGTGATGAAACATTTTGAGATTATCAGCCACTCAATATACATCTTCTCTAAGTGTCCTAATTTCATTTGTTGCAAACATAGACATGATCTATACTGAAGCCTTTTAAGGTGTGTAGTATGGGATAATAATGACATACTTGTTGTATTATTAAGGTGTGTCATTATTACAGCATATGCACACCCTTATGTCTTAAATATGATAGTGCTTATAAGCTTTCCTTTTAAAGTATTAATTTACTATGATGAGTTAGGTAACAGCATATTTATGTACATTATTTTACCTATTATGGATGATAACTTGCTTGTAGGTTGCAAAAGCAATACTACAGTGGAAACCTTAGTTGTAATAGGGATTAAATGTAGTAGTGGTTTCTGAAGTGTGTTCAAAGAAGGAAACTTAATGACTCTTGTCTGTTCAGATTATTAGTTTTAATTGCAGAAGAAAACAACATATCTTTTCAATTTTACTTTCACAGTATTTTATGTCTTGCACTGAATGAAGCAAGAATGGAGTGGGCCCAACTGAGCCATCTAGCAGTTTGTTTTAATACGAGTTACCCCCTTCTTCAGATTTTCTTGTTTGGGAGAGTGAGCTTGTTCTCTATGCGAGTGCTGATCCCAAGTGAGAGGAGAAAGCAAATTACCTAATTTAAACTTCAATCTAGAAGTGCATAAACAAGATTTGCAAAGTGAACTTACATGTTTCAAACAGATTGAAGAGAGTGCAGTTAAGGCATGCTTTCTACTGAGACAGTTTTAGGATGACTTGCTGTTTAGATTTCAACCTAGTGGCAAGAAGCTGACTATAAATTATTTGCAAGGTTGTATTCTTCTTAGTGTGTATGTGTTACCTTCACTTAGAATCATAGAATGGTTAGGGTGGGAAGGGACCTTTAAAGGTCATCTAGTCCAACCCCTCTG
Organism: Chlamydotis macqueenii; assembly: GCF_036417535.1. NCBI lineage: Eukaryota > Metazoa > Chordata > Aves > Otidiformes > Otididae > Chlamydotis > Chlamydotis macqueenii. The sequence continues at coordinate 60,378,557 of NC_141560.1, read as the reverse complement.
CAAGGAGCAGGCAGATCTCCAACCACATCAGACTGCTCAGAGCCCCATCCAGCCTGGCCTTGAACGTTCCCAGGGATGGGCCATCCACCACCTCTCTGGGCAACCTGTTCCAGTATTTTACCACTCTCATTATAAATTTGTTTTCCTAATATCTAATCTGAATCTATCTCCCTCTATTTTGAAACCATTACTCCTAGTCCTGTCACAAAAGGCCCTGCTAACGAGTTTCTCCCTGTCTTTCCTTGTAGGCCCCCTTTAGGTGCTGGAAGGCTGCTATAAGGTCTCCCTAGAGCCTCCCCTTTTCCAGGCTGAGCAACTCTCTCAGCCTGTCGTCATAGGAGAGGTGCTCCAGCCCTCTGGTCATCTATGTGGCCCTCCTCTGGACCCTCTCCAACTGGTCTATGTCCTTCTTATGTTGGGGGCTCCAGAGCTGGAAGCAGTACTTCAGGCAGGGTCTCATGAGAGCAGAGTAGAGGGGCAGAATCACCTCCCTCAACTTGCCGGCCACCCTCCTTTTGATGCAGCCCAGGATATGGTTGGCCTTCTGGGCTGCAAGGGCACATTGTCAGCTCTTGTTGAGCTTCTCGTCCACCAGCACACCCAAGTCCTTCTCCTCAGGGCTGCTCTCAGTCCGTTCTCCACCCAGTCTGTATTTGTGCCTGTGATTGTCCTGACATGTGCAGGACCTTGCACTTAGCAGTGTTGAACTTCATGAGGTTGGCATGGGCCCACCTCTCCAGCCTGTCAGGGTCCCTCTGGATGGCATCCCTCCCCTCCAGTGTGTCGACGGCACCACACAGCTTGGTGTCGTCGATGAACTTGCTGAGGGTGCACTCTATCCCACTGTCCATGTCGCCAACAAAGATGTTGAACTGGGCTGGGCCAACACGGACCCCTGAGGAACACCTCTCGTCACCAGTCTCCACCTGGACCTTGAGCTGTTGACCACCAGTCTCTGAGTGTGGTCATCCAGCCAATTCCCTATCCACCGAGTGGTCCGTCCATCAAACCCATGTCTCTTTAGTTTAGAGAGAAGGATGTCGTGTGGGACAGTGTCTGATGCCTTGCACAAGTCCAAGTAAATGACATCAGTTGCTCCTCCTTTTTCTACTGATGCTGTAATCCCGTCATAGGCGGCCACCAAATTGGTCAGGCACAATCTGCCCTTAGTGAAACCATGTTGGCTGTCACCAACCACCTCCTTGCTCTCCATGTGCCTTAGCATGGTTTTGAGGAGAATCTGCTCCATGACCTTGCCAGGCACAGAGGTGAGGCTGACCGGCCTGTGGTTGCCGGGTCTTCCTTGTTCCCCTTTTTGGAAATGGGGGTTATGTTACCCATCTTCCAGTCATTGGGAGCCTCACCAGACTGCCACGACTTCTCAAATATGATGGCCAGCAGCTTGGCAACTTCCTCCGGCAGTTCCCTCAGGACCCGCGGATGCATCTCATTGGGTCCCATGTGTACCTTCAGGTTCCTTAGGTGTTGCCGAACCTGCTCTTCTGCTACAGTGGGCAGTTCTTCATTCTCCCAGTCCCTGCATTTGCCTTCCACAACTTAGTGAGTTTTGGAAGGCTATGTTTTAAACATCAATTATAGCAGCATAACAAACAAATAGGTTTAGATCTATTAATTCTGTTACAACTAGAAACGTTATGCTGTCAGTAGTTGAGCTGTGACTTTCCACAGTCACACAGGGGTTATGGAAAGATGCCGAAAACAAAGTCTTGGCTTCCTGAGGCTCTTATGATAGCTACATTGAATAGCAACAGAAATATTGATACCCAAGAATAGAATAAAAGTTCATCAAGAATGCAACAGGAATCAGCACTGGATAGTTTGGGAAGGAGTGTAAGATATCATGAGATGACACACTGTCACTTGTGTTGATAGATACACTGGCATATGCTGCTCCGAGTTTGAGGCTTCCAGAATGATAGGGTACATTTGGGCTAGTGAGCATGCTGGTTCCTCAGGAGCTTCTCCCCCGTTTCATTGTCTGAAAGTTTGAGCCCATTATTCTTTTGTCCTTCATAACAATCTATGGCAGTGTGTTCTGCAGTTTCACTCTGTTTTGTGAAAGACTTCCATGTATTTTATACTTACACATGATTTTTTTTAATAATGCTGTCTATTTAATTGTCATGAGAAATAATGAATTATTCTGTATTTATATTACTGATTCTGTTTGTAAGTATGTAGATGTCTGTTCTATTCCTGTCCTAGAGCATATTTTTTCCAAGATGGAGAAACTCCTTTGATACAGTCTTTTCATTGTACAGAAGTTCTTCCAAGCATCTGGATATTGTTGTTTCTCTATGTGACTTTTAGTTCAAATATATCTCTCTTTGAACTGCAGGGACTACAATGGCAAGTCTTACAGTACATGTGTACCTCCCAGTTCCTTTCCTAATAATTTTGAGCATTTGGATTTTTTTTTTCTGTAGTTACTGCACATTAAAGTGAAACATATTTCAAATTCTCTTTCTTGAGTGGTAACAATGTAGTCTGTTATTGCATATGTGTCTTTAGAATTTTTTTTTTCTCATGTACTTTAGTTTCTGCTTCTCAGCAATCACGTGATGCTTTGTTACACAATTCCTTGATATTCTGACACCCCTTCATGTACTGTCACAAAAGACTAGAATTGGCTGTTCCAAATACTTTAGCTTCCATAGACTTGACCAATTCACTCTTGAACTTTTTTGATATGTTCAGAAATTTTCTGTAGAAAACAAAACGGAAACCCCGAAGTCAATCAGCCTCTTCTACACATGCACAGATCCCAGCAGAGATCTTTGTGAAAAATATTTCTAATCTGCCTTCACTGGGGAAAACTAACCCTTTATTTCTATTTCTAAAAATTGTTTGTTAGTCCGGAAGAGAACTATTATCCTATACCATGACAGTTTAGTTTAATTGACTTTTTTTTTTTTTTTTTTTTTTTTTGGTTAATGTTCCTACTAAAAGATTTCCTTGAAAAGGGAACTATATTGTTGTATTGAGAACATCCATTTGCTTTTGTTGAAGACTTGTTAATAGATAAGTGACTTATGGTCTTGCTGTAGAGAAGTCTGTCTGATTCTTTTCCAGTATAATTCATTTATCTGTAGGGTTACCAGTTCTGTAATTTGACATTTTCCATAAGTTTGCTACATGTAGAGCAAAAATTCTGCGTAGCTTCAGTGGTCTTTAAAAACAGATGAAACATTTGTCCATCTTCCAGTAACTTGCTGTTGTCTCCAGAGGCAGAAAGTGAAAACCACTATTTGTAGCTCTCTAACTTTATATTTTTTTTACTCAGAACTCTCAGAATAATACTGTCTGTTCCTGGTAGTTTGATACTTTCATTTTCATTTTCTGAGATCTGTGTATTCCCCTTCAAATACAGTTTTGTTCTGGGAACTTTCCCAGGCCCCTTTCTTGGGAACAATAATGTACAGAATTCTTACTGGGTTTTTTTTGAGCTCTTGATTAGTTTTCTTTGAGTGATCATTTAACCTTTATTCTCATTTGATCCATCGTCCTCACCAATTTTTACAAGCTTTGTACTTCTGATGCATTTTGAAATGCATTTTAATAGTAATTTTTATTTCTTAGCAGGTTTCTCCACCAAATTTCTCAATTAGTTTTATTGGTAGCTTTACATTTAACTTGCTGAAGTTTATGCTAACTTTAACTTTCCTCAGCTTGGACAAGACTTTTTTTCCTGATGGTTAATTGTGCTATTTTCAAAAAATAATTATGGCTACTGTGTGATACTGGAAAAATAAGTTTTCCTGAAGATACTTAGAATATTAGATTCCCAAGAATAGGATTCCATGTGCATATCTTGAAATGCATTATGACCTCAACAGACTTCAGACTCATCACCACTTCTTTAGGAACAGTCAAGTCTACCTGAAGTTTGTCACATTGATATCCAGCAAACAAATTGCCACAGGTTGTTATTGGTATCAGTTATATTTCTACTCCCTTGCCTTTAGAGCCTGCTTTTCCTTACTAGCTGGGTTTATTGCTACTGTGAGTGTGTCTTCTATTGAAAGAGGTTCAAGGTCACTAGCATGTAGGTCCGGTCTTAGAAGAATACTCTCCTAATGTGAGACTTATCTGTACTGAGAAAGAAACAGAGGCTTGAAGTGAGACTGTTTTGTGTGGCCTTGTTAGCTCAGCATAGTCTGACTAGCCTGCTGCTTTCCTGGCAGAGAAGCAGCTGCATTGCATTCAGAAGAGCAATGCCTGGGTGTAGCTAGCCAAGGGAACTTTGTGGGCCACCTTGTTGTAGCTGAGGATGTGACAGGAGGAGGAGGGAAGACAAAATGGTTATTCTGGATGCTGATCTTTCAACTTTCACATACTTGTCAATTTTTTTTGTTAACTTCTTCAATTGATATTTGATGCAGGAACATGTAATAAAAATGTTTAAAAGTTGAAAAGAATGAGTTTTGATGACTTTTACCAAGCAGGGAGGGGTTTTGACTCTGAAATTTCCAACCAAGTTGCCAAGAGTGTACTTTCATGCAAGCCTCCGGCCAGCCCACTTGTGTTCATTGGAACAGAGCTCTTGAGCTTGTGGTGCTTGTCACTGCTTGAGTTTTCCTCAGTAGGAACAGTTTTGAAATTCCCATACCAAACCTTGTGTTTGTGATTATCTTTCCTCTCCGAAGCTGATTGGTGTATGTTTACTGCATATTGTATATTGTGTATTTGTACTACGTTTACCGTTTCTTCAGGTTTGCTTCAAAATAGTGTACCTCTTCTGAAAATACCTGAGGTGATGAAAATTGGATGTTAAAATATTTTTGTTCAGATATGTATTTCAGGTGTTTTAGAGTGTTTGTGTGTGTGTATATATATATATGTATGTATAGTATCTCTTCAACAACTATATTTAGCTTATATATAGTATCTCTTCAACAACAAAAAGTTTTTTTTTCTGATACATAAAAGATTTTTTCATATTAAAAAAAACCCCAAAGATACTTTCATACTGAAGTGTTATGACTGCACATGGTAATGTAAAACCCGAGAGCTTATCTTAGAACTTGTTCATACATCCTGTTTGGGATGCAGCTGTGCCATTTGAAGTGGTTGTAGCCTAGTCTACATGTAACTTTCGTCAGCTCTTTGAACAGCAGGCCAACAATACTGTCATACTCCTAAACAAACTGACAAATTTCAGGAAGCTTGCATGTTGATTGGCTTTAGTTTTATTTTTAGTGAGAAATTTATTATGATATTATCAGATATTAGTAGGTACCAATACTGCAATGTATGGTTTCTGCTTAGTATAATCTTAGGACCAAGTAATTCCTAGTAAGAAGAGCAGTCCAAATCTGAAAGCGTGAATGTAGCTTAAATTATGAAGTATTTTAATCTCTATTACTTCGCTCAACACGAGTTATTGATATGTGGAATATGTTAAAAGAACTCATACTTCTTGGTTGGCAGGTTCCAACATATGTCTTTCAGTCAGTAGAATTTTCCTTCTGTCTTAGCTTTAAAAAGAAAGAAAGAAAGAAAGAAAGAAAAACATCCGAACAGTATATTTTTTTTTTTACTTTGTACCCACAAACTGTTTAGTAGAGTCACAATATTGGACGTGGCCCTTAAGGGTTCTCTATAACATCCTGGGCAGGACGGGAGGAAAAACCCCTACAAGAGACATATGCAAAACCAACCAATGCATTGAAGTAGAAGAATATACTTGTTTTATATCTTTCCACAATTGACTGCAGTGTCAGGGGCTGTATGTGTTGAATTTTCCTGATGAAGTCTCTTTCATCCCTCTGTGAAACTCAGTGTTGCAGTGTGCAAACAATTTGGGTCACTTTCTTTCAGCTGAGGAACCTGAAGCAGATTCCCAGGTTAGGAGGGGGGTATCCTAGAGCTGTGCTGCTTTCAATCCTGACCAAAGTGGGTAGTACTGAGAGCTAGGAAATGTACTAGACCTCATTTTCAGTGGGTTTTACATTTGTGGACTTTACTGTGATGGAAAAACAAAGGGATTTTACTTAAAAGCTGTAGCAATATTGTGGCACAAAAGTACTGACGTGGGTTGTTGGTTTTTTGGGGGGTTTTATGGAGGTTTTGTTTCTTTTTTAAGATTTGAGGGTCTAATTTCATTGCCATATCTTGTAAATTTTGCACAAGACTACAATTTAGTTGCATTGTATTCTGTTACAGTAAAAATTATTAATAACCTCATCTAGAAAAGAATTAAAATACTTGAGGTTGTGAACCTAATCCTTGGAAGACTGTAATTCAAAATTAGAGTTGAGTTTAGTCAGTGTGAGTGAATGAATGTATGAATTATATGTAAAATAAAAATCTGATTTTTTCACATATCCCTTATTTTTTAGAATTTCTAGGTGGTGAGAGAGAAGGTGACTTTGAGAGTTTTATTGCATTTTTACTGTGGCATTTAAAATGCATGTAAATAAGTACTTGCATACTTTAAATTGAAATACCATAAATGCATGGAGTGACGTTTACCATTTTTGTCGTACATATACTGGCTATCTCAGTATGTTGTATTCGATGAATACAATAATGTATTTGCTTTTGAGTAGCTAATCTTTTATATTTTTTGGTCTTATTTTGAATCAAATTAATCTTGTTCTTGAATTCTATTTGACATAAAAAATTGTCTAATACTTTGTTTGGGAGAGGGGGCAGAAGCTTATTAAAGGTTGTTAAATATTGATGTACTTTTCCACAAATCTTTGTGAATGCTTTCATGTGGATTCATTGGAAATTACCAGACAGAATATTTATCTTAGAAATTTTTTTTCCCCCTTTTAGTTGGCAGTATTTTCTTCTAAGGGTTTATTAAGATTTTCCTCTTGGTATGATAATTTACTCTTTATATCATTATTAACATCAGTTTTGCAAAATAGACTAGCAGGCCTTATGAAGGTCAGTCATGAGTTCTGTTTACACATTTTTGTATAGCATGTAGTTCAAACATGCGTGAGTATAATATTTTATCTTGTTGTGCCTTTTCTTTTTCTTGTTGCTGGCATTACAAGAATATATTTAGTCAGATATTTACCATCTAAGGGTATTTTCACTCTCTCATTTCAAATATCTGACCCTTGGTGCTCCATACTGTGTCTTCATTTAAGTGAATTGGCAGAGAACTCCTCTGTTAGAGTAACGGGTCGAAGTTGGTTAGCATCAGTTACATGAAGAAACCACATTAGCTGGCTCCAAGCAAATACTGGAATCTGGTAGTAGAAGATACTATCAGCAGATACTAGATCCAGCAATCACAAAAAAGGCAGTGCTCCAGTCCCATTTCCTTTACTTTTTCTCCCTTTAAAGCAGAAGTCAATTTATTAATTTTTAATGTTGCACAAAGATGAGCTTTAAGTACTTACAAGAGAAATTCATGCTATAATTTCATTTGAGGATGTGCATTGTAAAATGTACAATCTGTAAGTCCAAAGTCCAAGCATATTATATTTATATATTTTTTTTTACTGCTTTTATGTGAGTGATGGTAGTTTTTAACCACTTCTATTATGAAACTTTTGGTTAAAAGTTCCATGCAGTTTTCTTTACACTAAGATGTGTAATTACTAACTACAACTAAGATAAATGAACCTAAGAAATGCTAACTTGGTTTGATCCACCCCCTGTGCAATTGCAGTCCACCAGTCATGTTCCTTACATGACTCTGCAGTCTGCTGTCCATTGGATGCTGGAGTGGAGAGAAGCACTGGCACTGTGGTCCAGCTGCAGCCTCTTTCCGTCCATCACCTAGCATTACGTTTTCCCTTTCTCTTACCCTATATCCCAGTCAGTTTAAAAAAATTATGGGGGTGAGGAAATTAAGCAGTTGGTAAACCATACTTGTTCTTGGAGTAACGAATTGAAAATCCTTGCTCAATGCTCTGGATAAGCAGCCTTTTCTTAACTTCTATACAGAGAGATAGGTTACCCTGAAGGGAAAAGTGAGATATGCTAAAGAGTGGATGTATAATACAGTGGCCCTTTAGCAAAGAAGCCAAAATTCAGCGAAAAAACTAATTGTCTCAAAATTAAAGGTCGTCTGTTTGTGCCCAGGTGAATGTGTAGTAGTAGAAGGTTTGCAGTTTGACTGTGATCATACTTGTTTTCCTTTCAGCTGTCTGCTTCAGAAGATGAGGTAACATCACCTGATATATACTATGTTAATCAGTGAAGAGAGCTCTCAAATCCTCCTTTTTAAATAGCTGATCTGTTTAAAAAAAAAAAAAAAAGAAAAAAAAAAAACTGTGTTCACTGCAGGATTTTTTTTCAGCTGTTTGCTGAATCCCTGCCAAGTAATTGCTCCTACAGATGAAATTGCAGCAGTTGAGTTTTAGATTGTAAAATTGCCTAGAAACTTTCTACTTCAATCCATAAGATTAAATATAATACATTACTGCCTGATCTCCTACCTGATCAGTTGAGTACATTCCAACAGTAATAATTTTACTGTGTCCCATTTCTGAATAATATATATACAAATAACTTAATTTTTCTTTATTTTATATTTAACCTGGAACTTTGTGGTTTTAATGTATAATTTCTTGGATGCATTTGTTGGAAAATGCTTGCAAAGAAAAATCTCTGTAAATTATTTTTTCCTATGTTGTCCTAGAAATGTTTACTGTTCAGAAGAAAGCCTATTAAAAATTTGCAAATTACAGGCAATTAGTTATGGGCAACTTTTAAATTGATATTATGGGTACAAGATGTGTGTCCATGAAGTCAAGAAGTTGATTTACTCTAGATGGAAGAAGAGTAGCCCAGTGATTTATGGTCTGAATGCATGGGCACTGTTGTAGTTCAGGCCGGATCAGGACCAGACTACGCAGTCTCTCTCTCGCTCCCCCCACCTTCCGAGAGAACAGGGAGAGAAAATATAAGGAAAAACGGCTCGAGGTTTGAGATAAGGACAGGGAGAAATCCTTAAAGTTACCGTCACGGGCAAAACAGACTCGACTTGGGGAAAACTATTCATTTATTACTACAAACAGCAGGATAATAAGACAGAGAACAAGATAACCTCCCCCCACCCCTCCCTCTTCCCAAGCTTAACATTATCTCTACTACCTTCCCCTCCCGAGCGGCACAGGGGTGAAGAGGGAATGGGGGTTGCAGTCAGTTCATCATACGTTGTTTCACGCCGCTGCTTCATGGTCGGGGGAAGAACTCCTCACATTCCTCCCCTGCTCCATCGTGGGGTCCCACCCATACACCACAGTCCTTTGTGGAACTGCTCCGGTGTGGGTCATCTCTTCCACGGAGTTCAGTCCCTTCAGAACGGCGGTCCCAGCCGGCCCTCCACTGGCCACAGCCGCCTTCAGGCATGCACCTCCCCTGGTGTGGGGTCCTTCACGGGCTCCAGCATGGATCTCTGCGGACCTCCATGGGCTGCAGGGGGACAACCTGCTGCACCATGGTCGTCACCACAGGCTGCAGGGGAATCTTGGCCAGGAGCCGCATTACTCCTCCCCCTCCTTCTTCACTGACCTTGGCATCTGGAGCCGTTCCTCACAACAGGCTGGTAGATATCTCTCAGGATCTTTTTTACATCTTATTTACTTCTCATCTCCACTTCTTGCAGCCAGCCTGGACCGAGTTGGGCCCAGTCGGCTGCCTGGCGAGAGGCCAGAGGGTGAGGCCTGCAAGGCCCATGAGGTCTGCGCCCCCTCCTCTGCGCCTCTGCCCCCGCTCAGCTTCTTCACATCTTCTTTCCTCTCTTTTTTTTTCTGTTTTCCCCTTCTTAAATACGTTATCGCAGAGGTGTTATCACAGGACATTCTGCTACCAATCGGCTCGGCCTTGGCCAGTAGCAGGTCCGCCCTAGGCCTGGCCAAGTCCCCTGAACAAAGGGGAGCGACTTCTAGCAGTTTCCTACAGAAGCTACCACCTTAGGCCCCCCCTCACTAATAAAACCACAACAGGCACCCAGATCAGTAAAAGACTGGTTGGGTCACTGGGGTCAGAGGGTGATGGTCAGTGGGTCATATGCTGTCTGGAGGCCGATAGAAATCAGCATATCATAGGAGTCTGTCCTGGGACCTGTCCTAACAGCTGCCTGGAGAAGGAGATGAACACTTCTTCAGAAAGTTAGCTGATGACTCCAAACTGGAAATATGAGTTGATACACTCAAGGGCAGAGCTGCCATCCAGACGAACCTGTGTAGGCTGGAGGAATGAGCCAGTGGAAGTATTATGAAATTAATCAAGGAAAAATGCAAAGCTTTGTGTTTGGGAGGGAAGAACCATCTGTAGTGTTTCAGGTTGGAGACTGATGTTAGGGAGCATCTCTACTGAAAAGGACCTGGAGATCTTGCTAGACAGCAAGCTAAACGTGAGCTGACTGTGTGCCCTGGCAGCAAAGACAACCAGCTGCATCCCAGACTGCATTAACAGGAACACAGCCAGGAGACTGAGGAGAGTGATTATTGTCCTGTACTAAGCACTTAATAGATCCCATCTGAAATGCTACTTCCAGTTTAGGGCCCTCCAATAAAAGGAGGATGTCGATCAACTGGAGCCATTCTAGAGGAGGGCAACCAAGAAGGTCTGGTCACAGCCCAGAGCACTTGCCTACAAGGAGAGCCTGCAGGAGCTGGACCTCTTCAACCTGGAGAAGGACAGCTTTGGGGGAATCTAACAACAGCCTTCCAATACTTACATGGAGGCTGTCAAGAAGATGGAGCTAGGCTCTTTTCAGTGGCACGTGATAGGAGAACAAGAGACAATGGGTATAAATTGAAATAAGAGAGGTTCTAGCCACATAAAGGAAAAGTTTTCACCATAAGAAGAGTCAAGCATTGGAACAAGTTGCCCAAGGGAGTTTGTGTGGTCTCCATCCTTGGAGGTTGTAAAGACTGACTTTGTAAATCAATAAGTAATCTGATCTGAATTTAGTGTTTATCATAATGTGAGGGGGAGATTGGACTATAGACCTCCTAAAGTGCCTTCTCCAGGACCTCCTGTGATCAGCACCATCTTACGCGTCATAGATGTGCGGTGATTGGTGATGAGAAAGAGGAACTGTGCAGTGAGAGTCCATCTAGGTTAAAGCTGCATCCCACTTTGTGACAGATGTCTTTACTGACTTACAGATTGTTGTTATAAAGAGAAGAGAATCCTTGTTGAGGAGTTGATACCGAGTAACAAAATAGCACATCTCCCATTCCAAGTTCTTCCCATTCTTGCAAGGTACAAGGTAGTTTTAAATTTCTGTGTGTCTTGGGGAAAAACCTTTGAGGTCACAGGAAAGTTTATTTAAATAATGGGTAAGTAAAGCAAAAAAAATGTTCTAAAAATCACTATCTGATTTGAGTTAAAGTAGTTTCTGATTGTAATGAGGTGAATTTATTTGCATTCAAATATTTTGGGTTTCTTCTGATATTAACCTTAATTCTTAATTTATTGGTAGTCCATTTATAATTTTTAGCTAAACATTTTCCCATCGTCTGTTGCTGGTGCATATTTCCAGTTACCTTTAGTGTGAAGTCTAGAGATGTAGAAGCAGGAAATATCAGCTGTTAATTCTGCAGAGAGCAAAGGCTGACATTGATTTTTCCAAGAACCTGAAGGACTTTAGTTAGACACAGTGGTTCTCCATATTGAAGCTTTTGAAAAAATTTCAGTTGATATTTCCTTATATTTTTCAATTGTGGATGTTTAGAGGAACAGTGGATGGTATTCTGGCTAAAAGAAAATAATGATATAGTTCCCAGTACAGATTTAAACTTATTTAATTTTACAAAACTCTCTTTTGTTGGGCATTGTGTTCCTTTTCCATAATAAGTACTACATTTCATGGTAGTACATTTAACCTTGGAATTTTAGTAGGTTTTTTGGGGAAAAGCTGTATGTTAGAAATATACCTTGTAATTCAGCTAGTTTTAGATAGTTTGTCAAGGGTTTCTTGTGTATGTTTGTGTGAAGCTGTCTTTGGAGAAAATGGGCTGTCCACATATTTTTTCTAGTATGTTTTTAGCTATGAAGTGTTTTGAAGTAGCTTAGCTCAGTAAAAACATCTGCAAAGTTACACTGCAGCTTGCAATTTCACATAGCGTAGCAAATGAGTGATGTTTATTTTGCATAAAGAGTGACATGGCAGTTTCTGTAATCTGGAAAGAACTTGTGCAGAACAAGGTGGAATTATTCCACAGACTCTGGAAAGTATTTTCTTATTGAGGCATGGAGTCCTACAGGGCCAGGACTTCGCATTTGCCTTTATTGAACATGTTGGGGTTCATGACCCAGTCTGTTTCTGCAAGCTGAACAGGTCTCCTGCAATATCAGTCCTACCACTAGTCTAGCAACCCCTCCTTCCCCACAGCAGTTGGTGTTATGTGCATTTTTGATACATCTGTGTCCAAGTATCAAATGGCTTAGTTGAAGCAGGAACATAAAGTAGAATTACAAAGAAGACAGTATTGAAAAATTATTCAGAAATGCAAATATTTTAAATCTCTTCTGTATTTTACTATTCTATTTACTGCACATGTAAATACTGTTCTGTCTTTTTAAGCTTAGAGAAATGCAAGTTATTATGGGTAAAGCATTCAAATTGCAATGGTAAACTGTTGATTTTTTTTTAAAATACTTTTTTTCCTATGTTTCTTAGCATTATAGGAAAGAATATGTTGTCTTTCTCTTTGCTTTCATCCTGTCAGTTATCTTACAGGATATCTTACAGGAAAAGTTTGTCATTGAGACAACTTTCTCTCTCCCAGGCAATACCACTTCTCTTCTGTCGTAGTTCAGCCCCCATCAGGACCAGACTACGCAGTCTCTCTCTCACTCCCCCCACCCTCTGAGAGAACAGGGAGAGAAAATATAAGAAAAACGGCTCAAGGTTTGAGATAAGGACAGGGAGAAATCCTTAAAGTTATCGTCACGGGCAAAACAGACTCGACTTGGGGAAAATTATTCATTTATTACTACAAACAGCAGGATAATGAGACAGAGAACAAGATAACCTCCCTCCACCCCTCCCTCTTCCCAAGCTTAACATTATCTCTACTACCTTCCCCGCCCCCCACCCGAGCGGCACAGGGGGGAAGAGGGAATGGGGGTTGCAGTCAGTTCATCATATGTTGTTTCATGCCGCTGCTTCATGGTCAGGGGAAGAACTCCTCACATTCCTCCCCTGCTCCATCGTGGGGTCCCTCCCACGGGCCACAGTCCTTTGTGGAACTGCTCCGGCATGGGTCATCTCTTCCACAGGGTGCAGTCCCTCCAGAACAGCTGTCCCAGCGGGCCCTCCACTGGCCACAGCTGCCTTCAGGCATGCACCTCTCCCGGTACAGGGTCCTTCACGGGCTCCAAGTGGATCTCTGCTCCTCCGTGGACCTCCATGGGCTGCAGGGGGACAACCTGCTCCACCATGGTCGTCACCACAGGCTGCAGGGGAATATTGGCCAGGAGCCAAATTACTGCTCCCGCTCCTTCTGAACTGACCTTGGCGTCTGCAGCCATTCCTCACAACAGGCTGGTAGATGTCTCTCAGGATGTTTTTTTACATCTTATTCACTTCTCATCTCCTTTCCACTTCTGGCAGCTGGGCCGGGTCGAGTCGGGCCCAGTCGGCTGCCTGGCGAGAGGCCAGAGGGTGAGGCCTGCAAGGCCCATGAGGCCTGCGCCTCCCCCTCTGCGCCTCTGCCCCTGCTCAGCTTCTTCACATCTTCTCTTCTCTCTCTTTTTTTTCCTGTTTTCCCCTTCTTAAATACGTTATCGCAGAGGCGTTATCACGGAACATTCTGCTACCAATCGACTGGGCCTTGGCTAGCAACAGGTCTGCCCTAGGCCCGTCCGAGTCCACTGAACAAAGGGGAGCGACTTCTAGCAGTTTCCTACAGAAGCTACCACCTTAGGCCCCCCCTCACTAACAAAACCATGACATCTTCATCTAGTTATGTATTTGCTTATATTGTCTGTTTTCTTTCCCCCCTCCTCCATTATGTGAAAATACCTAAGCATTTGAAAACAGTAATTTAGAAATACACTGTATACTTGTCATTGCAATTTGATTTTTAAGGTTAAAAAAGAATAAAAAAGCACAAGCACTGCATTGCAAAATGGCCCTACTGCTGAGCAAGAAGAGTAGAGATCCCAGCATGTAGCTCAATGAATGACTAGATAGGTCACACACATCATAAGATTAACTTTGTAGTTGTTTTTTTGTAAGTAATGGTGCAGAACTGTTTTCCAGCTCTCCTTGTTCTCCCTGCCCAACATCCTAATAGTACTTAGTCTGCCAACCAGTTCTGGCTGCCATTCTTCAGTCTGGCTGTCCGTAACAGCAGACTTCCTTCAGTTGCACAGAACTAACAACTCCTGCAATTGCTACTGTGACCTGTTAACAAAACCAAAGTGCATATTCCAGAAGTACCTTTTAAAGAACCTTGTTAGAAATAAGTATATTTTAAAAAATAAAATGTTGTCAGCATGCTGAGGTGTAATGTAGGAGATAGACCTGTTTATTAATTGCTACAAGATTTCCAGCATTTTGATGTGGTGGCCTACTTCAGAAATCTGTATTTGAAAAAGGTGAAGGAGAAGAAAAGAAATAGTTTAAAAATATATTTCTCCTTCTTAAATATTAAGTTTTTGTTGGACTGTTTCCATTTTATTGTAGTGTTATTTTCACTGCTCCATCCAGTCACTTGATTTCTGTTTCTTTTTAACATCTGAAACCAGATATGCAATATGTTGGTTTTAGTAGTTGCTATGTCTTGGTTTATGGTATTGGTCAACAGCATCTGTTTTATAGCAATGTGCAGTGTTCCTAAAAACCTGTAGAAGGCAGAAGAAAATACCCTTCTAGCTCACCAAATCTCTTGATCTAAAGTTATTGGCAGCCTGGAAGTTCTTCCCTATATGGCTGCTCTCAGCCGTATCTAGAAACAGAACGTATGCTGCTTTAACTCAAGGTAGCTGTCCTTATGATAAATAATTTTGATTAGTTGTCAGTGTGTTTGTTAGGAATTTTGTAGGTGAGCATGGATGTCTACTGAAAATGCAATGAAGGTAGAAATGGCAAACTTAATAAACAATTGTTCTGAATGTGTTTTCACATTTTGTTCCAGAAGGAGTGTATTCAGCCTGGAGAAGAGGAGGCTCTGGGGAGACCTTATAGCAGCCTTCCAGCACCTGAACAGGGCCTACAGGAAAGACAGGGAGAAACTCGTTAGCAGGGCCTTTTGTAATAGGACAAGGGGTAATGGTTTTAAAATAGAGGGAGGTAGATTCAGCTCAGATATTAGGAAAAAAATTTTTAGAACACTGGAACAGGTTGTCCAGAGAGGTGGTGGATGCCCCATCCCTGGAAACGTTCAAGGCCAGGTTGGATGGGGCTCTGAGCAGTCTGATGTGGTTGGAAATGTTCCTGCTCCTTGCAGGGGGGTTGGACTAGACGACCTTTAAAGGTCCCTTCCAACCCTAACTATTCTATGATTCTCTGACTGTCTGCAAATTGTAAATATGTGGATTCTTGTAGCTGAAATGTAATTAAACTGACGTTTTCCTCCGGTTGAAAACAAGCAGCTTTTTCATGTGCCATCCTGAAAAAGATTATGGAGAAGGAAAGTGAAAATATCTAAATGTTTATGCTCCATTTGTTAGTGCTGGAAGATTTATTTTTATACAGAAAGTGAGTGCTCAGCTTTAGGCTGAGAATGTTTTCTAGTGCAATTTATGTTTCAGTAATTTTGATGAATAGGTTTCATGAGGGAAAGAATGCAACTTAAACTCATGCCCCTCACTTCCTCAACCCCTCAAACAAGACTGTGATATAGATGACAGCAACTTTGAGTAATCTGCAGTTCATTAAAATACTTTTTTAAAAATCTGTTGTGTTTCTATGTTTTATTTCATGAGAGATTTGCAGCACAAACCTGACTGAGGCTTCACTAAATAGTTATGCATGGAGGTATTTATCTGACACAGGCTGCTTGACTTTTTAAACTCTTCTCATTGTTACAATGCAATCCCAGCTGTAATGTGGAATGCAGCACAAGCTTCCGGGAAGTACTCGAACACTGCTTTCAAAAATGCCTAAATAGAAGTATCATCGGTTGGTGACTAAGGGTAACTGAACTCATCTTAGCAATTCTTTAATTCTTTTGTTTTCGTGTCCTGCGGTGAGACGTGATCTTGGCAATGGATGTTATGGTAAAGGAAAGGAAAGGTAAATGCTACTCATAAAGCAGGAACTGCAGGAGGCTATGTTTGTTTCTCTTGCTTGTTTTGTAATTAATTCTGTTGTTTCAGTGAATAAGCAAGAGGCAATGACATGCAGAATTGCACGTTCTAGTGAGATACTGACCTGCCAAGATTCCTTTCATTTACAACATATTCCAGAGAAAACTTTTGACCAGAAGCATCGTGTTACTACTTAGTAAGCTCATCTTAGAACAAAAGAATCCAGCATTTCTGAAACTGCAATTTAACATCGTAGTGTAAGAAGTTGGTGTGATTATAATCAGAAGAGTTGCTTTGGTTGTGTACTGTTGTAAAATTCAGTATTTTACATGTTGTTTTAGTTACTGCACTATATTCTACTTATAGCTGCAATATTTGCTCACATTGTAGTTAAGTTTTAAAAATTCATTTCAGTTTCTACACTACTTTTAAGACCTTTTCTGTGAAAGGATGTACCTGTTCTTTTTCTTTGCACCTTGAGAGGGTTTTTTTTTTTTTTTTTGCACTGTTTTACTGGTGATGCATTAGAGTTAGAGAGTTCATTGCAGTTCATAGCTGTACTTTGCTGATGGTAAATTAAGTACTGATGTCTTTTAAGGAAGTAGCAGTGTTTTAATGTCAGAAAAATTTATGGCTGTGCATACTAGCTGCCCTCATACTTCTAGTAATGCACTTTCTGCTTACATATTTCTAGTAATTATAGAACACAAAATCCAGCAGGAAAGACATCATTGCTACATAAACATACACTGAGTGATTTAATAAGTACTGTACAGGTTGGGCCTTAATTGCACAGGTGATTAGAACTCTGTATGGAGAGTGAAATGGGCACCAGTTTGTTTTTTTTTAGAGTCCATCTAGTGTATTCCTTTTGTATTAATAAAACTGAAAGTAGCATCAAATCTTTCAAGTGTGTATACTGAAAGGATGGTAGTACTTATCAGAACAACTGATTAACTAAAAAGCCATTTCTTTAAAGCAAGATGAACAAGATATCAAAGAAAAAAAAACAAAACAGTTAATGGTTCCACAGAAGAAAACTGCATTTTGAATCTGTTCATGTTTGAGTGCACATTCGGAACTGGATCCAGCTGTACTGCAGATGGAGAGGCTGCTCTGTACATGGAGCTGATTCCTTTATCTTGTGACTTGGAGCATGTGACACATCAGATTTGTTCCTCTCTCCTGCATTCCATTTCAGTAAATCCTTCCATGCCAGTCACCTCATCCTAATCACAGTTTTTGGTTGGTGATTTGATTTTTGTTGGGTTTTTTTTGTTGTTGTTGGTTTTTTGGGTTGGTTTTTTTTTTTTTGGTCAGTTCTGAAGTTATTTAGGGAAACCCCAGAAACAACTTACGCAGAAAGAAGGATGCATCCTGCTGATGTGCTCTTCCTTTTCCAGGAACTGACGATCTCTTCACCTTGACTGACAAACAAAAGGGATATTAAGTTTTTGATAGTTGTGTGAAATAAAATAAAAAGGAGAAGGGGGACTGCAGTATTTGAGAATTTGAAGAGTAACTTAAGGTACAGTCTCAGAAGTTGTTTCAGTTTTAAATTAGACTACTAATTAAAATGTGGACTTCTAAAAATCTGTAACTGGAGAAAATACAGAACAAAATTCTCTTGATTCCACAAGGGAACTATGCCTCACTAATCTGCTAATATTCTCTGCATGCATAAACCAAACAGTGGATACAGCTGAAGTCACTCTCATAGTTTATTTGAAGATTCCAAGCCCTTTGCCAAATCCCTTCAAAACAGGTCAAGGAAATTAAGGCGAGGGGCAGTCAGGAATCAGGTAGTGACCAAGAGAGCTGAAAGAAAGGTTACTGTAAGTGTTCACCACAGCAGAAGTGTTCCTTGCTGAAGATTAGAATATTTATATGCAATAAATATCAGGAATAGTAAAATTTCAGATTCTAGAATTATTTGTTTAGTTAGGATCAGAGAAAACCTTTAGGAGAGTTTTGAGGGAGCCTATTTGTTGGATGAGCAGCAAGATGGCAGATGATATTCAATACTGATGAATGTGAAAGCATGCATATTGAAGGAAGTAATTTGAACTGTGCATAAGCTTTACTGTGTTATTAATTAATTTTACAAATTTAGAAGACCTCTGAGCAACATTTTGGGCAGTACAGTTGAAGATCTCTGGCTCAGTAAGCAAGAGTGGTCATAAAAAGCAAAAGCTAAGATGTGTTAAAAATAGCATTATAGAAGTAAAACATATAAACCAATAGTTCCACTGTTGCCTGGAACCACAGAAACAAGAAATTTGGGAATAATTATTAGAATGACAAGGTAGATTAAAAGTTTGTGGAGGTGTGTGTGTTGAGGGAGTCTGAACATTTGGACCATTTTGCCTTGAGGAGTAGCTGTTTGAAGTTTGGAAAGCTGTGACACAGCACAAAACCACCTTTCTGCTCATGTAAAGCAGAGGCAGTCAGTAGAACAGACAACTTGTGAATGCAGATGCCCCATTAGCTACTGCGCCACACAGTGCATAGCTACATTCCGGCAGCTGTTCCTAGGGGCTTATTATGGAGGTGAAGAATTTAGTTAGACTTAAAAATAATTTCTTGGTAGATGCATCGAAGTAGACAATAGTAATGGCTCAAGAGAACCAAATTTGAAAAGATAGTGACTTCTATGCTTGTGCAAGAAGTTCAACACCTAATCATTAATAGGAGGAAGGAAGCATTTATTAGGACATGTTATTCCATTGCAACACACTAGCTGGGCTTTTTCTTTGTTAGGTGACACTGAACCACTACTCAGATTTGAAATAAGAAAGACAGGTAGCCAAGTTGTTTCATATTACAGACTGTGTGCATCCGTTTGATTTTTCCATTAAATCACCTTTTGTTTCTTGAATATTTTATGGAAAAATATTACTTGAAAAGTTTGAAAATATGTTGTATATATGTTTCCTCATCTTCTGGAACCTGATATATTGTTATCGCTTGTATAACAGAGAGATATATTGGCAAGTCTGAAGACAAAAATTGGAAGCAAAGTTAAATGCTCAAAAAACCATTTTTTGAATGAGATTAAGTAATTACAAGATTCTGTGATATGTATAGGGGAATAAGAAGTTCCTTCTTTTAACCAATATAGTCTTATATTTCCATTTTTGTATAAGAAGCATTCACTGAAGGATTCTCAGGTTAGTAAACACAACCTTTTAGTTCTGCAGAAGTTCTTTTGACTGGATGGCCAAGCCCAGAGAGTTGTGGTGAACAGAGTTAAATCCAGTTGGCGGCCAGTTACAAGTGGCGTTCCCCAGGGCTCAGTTTTGGGGAGAATTCTGTTTAACATCTTTTATCAGTGATCTGGATGAGGGAATTGAGTGCTCCCTCAGTAAGTTTGCAGATGACACTAAATTGGGCAGGAGTGTTGATCTGCTTGAGTGTAGGAAGGCTCTGCAGAGGGCCCTGGACAGGCTGGATCGATGGGCCGAGGTAAATTGTGTGAGGTTTAACAAGGCCAAGTGCTGGGTCCTGCACTTGGGCCACAACAACCTCATGCAACGCTACAGACTTGGAGAAGAGTGACTGGAAAGCAGCCTAGCAGAAAAGGATCTGGGGGTGCTGGTAGACAGCTGACTGAACATGAGCCAGCGGTGTGCCCAGGTGGCCAAGAGGGCCAGCAGCATCCTGGCTTGTATCAGGAACAGCGTGGCCAGCAGGAGTATGGAAGTGATTGTGCCCCTGTACTCGGCACTGGTGAGGCTGCATCTTGAATACTGTGTGCAGTTTTGGGCCCCTCAGTACAAGACAGATGTTGAGTTGCTGGAGGGTGTCCAAAGAAGGGCAATGAAGCTGGTGAGGGCTCTGAAGCACAGGTCTTATGAGGAGTGGCGGAGGGAACTGACGTTATTTAGTCTAGAGAAGAGGAGGCTGAGGGGAGACCTCACTACTTTCTACAACTACCTGAAAGGAGGTTGTAGGGAGGCGGGTGTTGGTCTCTTTTCCCTAAGTAACTAGCAATAGGACGAGAGGAAATGGCATCAAATTGCAGCAGGGGAGGTTTAGATTGGATATTAGAAAAAAAAATTCTTTACTGAAAGAGTGGTCAGACACTGGAACGGGCTGCCCAAGGAAGTGGTGGAGTCGCCATCCCTGGAGGTGTTCAAAAACGTGTAGACGTGGCACTTCAGGACATGGTTCAGTAGGCATGGTGGTGTTAGGTTAATGATTGGACTTGATGATCTTAGAGCTCTTTTCCAACCATAAAGATTCTATGATAAATTTTTTCAAGTCCTTTAACTTGGATAAATTTAATTTTGAATAGAAATTCATATGTAGGGGAATGGCTTTTTAAGTTGGTTGTTTTTGCTTTTTTTTTTAATTTAAAAACAAACAAACAAAAAACAGAACCAAGCAAAAAACCCACACTAATTCTGTCCGAGCTCTGAAGTGAGTACTTTGTTTCAACAGATAATAATCAGTGGCATAATGAAATATTTCTTTTGTACATAACTGTGCAAAATATCAGGTCTTACCACTGCAAAAATAACTAATATAATTGCTTGGGAAAAAAATTGTTACCCTAGTTATTTGATTGTTTGTAGTACTGACAGTTAATTGTCACTGTGTGTCCCTTAACTGTATTTACTATACTTTTGTAAAAGCTTGTATGATTATATATTTGCAATGTACTACCTCACGCTGGAGTTGGATGTTGTGTATGTACACTGTCAGCCTACCTCCTCACTTTTTAGCTCATTTATGTGCTTTTTAGTACATTTTTCAGTACTCACCTTTGTATCTTAGAGACTAGTGGTAGCCTTTTAATTTATAAGTTAGACTTTATTAGAGGAATTATATCTGAGTATCTCATACAATTAATAAATGCTCCTCTTCCTGTTCTGAAGTCAAAAAAAGGAGCAAGAAGGAACACATCAAGGAAACTTCTGTCAATCATTAGGTGATTCCAAAAGATAGATAAATACTAGAGCTCTATATTTCCCAAATGAAGGTAAGTGGCAGTTGGAGGATCTTGTCGTACAAGGCATTCTGGCCATGAAAGAAAAGAGGTCTGTAGCTGGCAGTATCTGATGTAGTTCTGCTGTCCTGGTCATTAGCTTGTTCTTCCGGTTCCATTATCCTGTTGTTATCCTTAGAAACCCAGGATGCAGTTTACCCAAGGGAGGGTAATATTTAATGGATAAGATTATTCCAGTTCTCAGGTTTGTTGAATCCCTCTATTCAGTGTTGTATAGTTGTGTTCGATATCCCCAAAGTCAGGTTACTTTTCAAAATCTCTTTCTTTTGTTCCACAGCATGGATTAACATACAGCATACAGACATTATCTAGAACATGTTTTTCTGAAAAGCAAAGCCTGCTTATCCTGGATAAAAAGCACAAGTGCAGAGATTTGCAGTTAGGACTTAATGTTCCCAGTTGTTTACACAGAGTGCTCAGCTAGTATAGTGCATCACCTTTACTTTTCAAGAGCTCTGAACTTTCTCTGAGGTCCCTGCGTGCTCCCATCGGTTATCTCAGCTTTTCATTCTGTAATTGAGCTTTTTGACACTTTGTCTCAAGGAAGCAACTCCTCTGAGTGGCATCCTCTACTCCTCATTAGGTAGCTTCTCCTGCTTAGATTGTCATTAATTTCGTGAAGAAGATATTGGGTCTGCCTCTTCGTGCATAAAGCTAGATGACTTTAAAATATCAATCCTTTTTAATGTTGGTAGGAACTGTAATAAGAGAAATTTTTCTGTAGGGATAAAGGAAGTTACGGCAGCATGATACTATCTCAGAGGCTATAAGTTAAAAATGGAACAAAACAGAAACGTGTACTGTAACCAGCCAGAAAACCCTTAAAAATCCAGAAGACTTTTCCAAGCCACATTAGGCTTGGCAACAGTAAGTGAACTTAAGGGTGTATGTATAAGGCATTTGCCAAAACAGTAACATATAAGTGAAGAGAAGTGTGAAGTATTTAACAGTTAGCATATCTCTTGAGCAGTACAAAAGCATTGGTAAGCTATAGGTAGCAGATTAGTTCAGTTGAATGGTCTCCTGAATTTTGGTGTCAATTATATATGTCAAGGAGCTATGTTTGTGTGATAAAGAAATTCTCTTACTTATAAAGCTGAATTCAAGCTGTATATGCTTATGTGTATTTAAGTCATGCAGAAATGATCAGCTTTTGTAAATTGGCACCTGTTTTTAGTTAGAGGAAATCTAAGGTTGTCTGAATTTACATATTTTCAGGCCTCATTTTCTTTAGAAAAAATGCAGGCAGGAGATGCATATTCTTCTGTCGTAAGAATACTGGCTGATTACATTTAGGCACCTTCTTAATTCTTGTATACATTGTATTTGACTACGTACTAAAACTTTTCAGTCTTCATTAGAAGGCTAAATATTTTCTCTGTGTAGCCGGTTGATGTCTTTATGCTGTTAAGAATGTATGAATTTCAGTTCTCTCATCAAGAACATTGCTTTTTGAGCCATGTTCAAATGAGAGTATCACATACTAGCTTCAATTCAGTTGACTAATTAAGGATGTGAGAATACATCAATGTGTGTAATTTCATTATACCTACCTCTTTAATCCAGAATCTTATTAACCCTTATTAATGTTAATACTTTAGGGTTTTTTTAAGCATTATTGTTACATTTGAAAAAATATTCATCCTTTCTGTATTGTATCAATTGCAGGCAAGAATGACTGCTACTGAAAGTGCTCTGCTAATTAAAAATAACATCTCTGTTCAATTGCTTACAGTACTTTATCTTGTACAGATTTGCACTGAGGCAGTCATATTAAAATACTAATGCCAGTGGCATAATTTTAGGTATATATATTGCTTGGAGGATTAAGTGTTCCTTGTCTTATGTCATGGAGCTTCTGATAAAACAAACAAACAAACTTCAAAGTTTGGAGTGTAGTCTCTAGTATTACATTGCCTATTTGTCCCTCTACTGCTTATGCTTTGTGCGTTTTTAGTCAGAGGAATGTATGATGGTTAATTTCAACTTTTGTTTTCAATTTGTTTATTTTATAAGTGTAACCCAATATTTGTCCTTCTGAAAGAGAAGAAACTAAAGTTACATAGACAAACATTAGAACTATTCTTTTAAAAATATGACATTACAGCACATGGTAAAACCTAGTAAAAATTGTAATTTAGTTAATTATACCATATATCTTTCTATTTTTGTAGCTGAAACCTGTCAGGGAAGATACCTGTTGACTGGAGGAAGATTTATGTTGTATGCATCATCAAAACTGTAAAAAACAATGTCTGGAGGAGGCAGACTGCAGTCAGATTTGCAGGTGATGTCAAACTGAGGGGTGCAGTTTGATGCACTCAAGAGCAGATGTCATTCAGATGAACCTGAACAGGCTGGAGAAATAGACTAACAGGAACCACAAGAAGTTCAGCAAGAATATAAATAAAAACGTTCGTACTGGTTATCTCTATCTATGTAAGTTTATAGAGCTAAATGAAACTACCACTCAGGCCCAAAAGTTATACTCTTACACGTAGTTCAGTTATTGATTCCGTATTTTCTATATATTTACTATATATTTACTGGTACTGGGCTCAACAAAAGTAACTTTCTTCATCAATACACACAGGGCAGGTGTGTATTTGAGAGATAGTTGCAAGCCTCACTCCTGCTTTCCAGTTATAAGAGAAGTAATGCATGTTCCTCCGGCTTGGGAGAAATTCCGAAGCAAACTGGGTAATCTCTCTTGTCTGTTTGACTCTTCCATTGTTCAGTGTTTTCTAAATCGTAACAGGAAACTTCCCCATCACTGCACGTTTTCCAGGATTCATCTGTGGGCTACCCCCTGTAGAGCACTGAAGACACTTCACTGGGGAAGGCGTAACATAACTTTGGCCTCTCTGGCAGATTTTAAACTATGCAGCCTTTGTGAGATTATTTTTTTATAGGCATTTTCTCAATTTTAAAAGGGAAGAATGTTCTTGGGAAAGGCTGTTGTTTTCAGGCCTTGTCCCTAGAGGACTTTGCAGTGGTACATGTAGGATCACTTGAGAAGATGGGAGATAGCAGAGCTGAACAATTTGGGGAAATTGGACCCTGTTGGAGTGATTCTTCTTTCAGGCTGGTCTTCTTTCCTCTGTTGTCTAACAGAGATCGGGGCTGTGACAGTGAGAGTATTTATTCCTGGAGCCACTTGCTGTTCAAAACTCCGGAAACTAGGGTGTTCTTGCTCTTTCTCCTGGTGTGTGAGCTTGGAGACTTACACATGTGCTTGCTGGGCCACCACTG
This sequence comes from Chlamydotis macqueenii, assembly GCF_036417535.1. Taxonomy (NCBI): domain Eukaryota; kingdom Metazoa; phylum Chordata; class Aves; order Otidiformes; family Otididae; genus Chlamydotis; species Chlamydotis macqueenii. The sequence continues at coordinate 60,354,091 of NC_141560.1, read as the reverse complement.
TTCTCAGCTTTAGTGCTACACTAAGCTATTTGCATCACCAAAGATAGATGGCTTTCCAAAATTGTAATTTGAATAATGGAAAGGTGGTCTGTAGTGAAATTCTGGATTTGAACTATACTGGGGACCTGAAAAAGAATGCATGCTAGTTTTATTCTGCATTCCATAAAACAAATGTGGTAAAGCGGCCAGATTTGCATCTTCAGAGGTTTTGTCCTGCTCACACTTTCTTTTTATTCTCAACAAAAGAGTTTCTAATTCTGGTTACTGTAAACAGTGTTATTTTAGCTGGACTCTGAGAAATTGAGATTCTTTCTCTTTGTGTCCCACATTTCATTTCTTAGAAGTTTAACCCACAGCTACTGCTCTGTGGAGCTTTTGGTGATTGGTGGTAAGAAGTAGAGTGTTTTCTTGAGGAACAAAATTTTTGCACCTGCCAGAATGGAAGCAGTTTGGTACAAGTGTGGAGGAATGTAATGCGAATAACATGGAGGGGACCATATGGTACACTTTTTGTGTAGAAAGAAAAGAAACAGTAGAAAAGGAAGAAGGGATGTTTGGATAGTTTCTTATAGTAATTAAAAATACAACTGTTAAATCAAGATTTACATTCAATAAAACTTAATGCTACCTAAGATTTATCAAAAAGATACATATCTCTCTTGTGTCTAGTCATTTGGGCCATGGTAGGGGTGAGGGGTTGGGAGGAAGGAAGAAAGGAGACGGAAATCTTTTTTTAAAAAGGCAGCAGAGTAAAAGTCCTTTTCTGAGCTGCACAGCCACTCTTGACATGAAACAGCCAGCTTCCTACACAGAGCTGTCCATGCTTTGAGCATTTGAGTTGCAGATTAACTCTGGCCTTGATGCAATTTCATAAGGATGTTATTTCCCAGCTTCTCTGCTAGCTCGCTTTACGAAACACTACCACCTTTTTCTGCCTGTGTGGAGGGGAAGTGATACTGGCTTGGGGCTGATTTTGCCTAGAATCTGCTGGGAAGTCTGTATTGTATTTCAAGATCTGGAGCAAGGCAAAAATTATCTCAATTGTTTCTACATTGTCAGCTGGAGTCTCACTGGGTTTTTTATTTTCAGATATGAGCTCAATCCCTTTGAAACTGTTCCCACAATACTCACTTTCCAGTGCTCAGACTCAGGCAAGCTTTCTAGAATTGGGGTCATCATGGTCACTCTTAAGCTGAATTAGTAAGCTACACCCCAAAGACAGTGTAAAAGTTCTTCCCAAATGGCAATGTGTGGTGCTTATTGATCTATAACAATTTTTGTTATCAGTTTGTAAAAAAACAGAGTGAAAACCAGAAAACTTGAATTTCTGAGTAGAGTTGAAGGAAGGATTGGTGTGTTGGGTTTTTTTGGGGAGTTTTTTGGGGTTTTTTGCTTTGTTTCTGGGCTTATAAAGGAACACACTCAATTGAATTCACATCTGGTTGGCTCATTTTCTTCATGGAGAAACTCCCAAGTCATTGTGAAGATTAGAGTAAGCATTTATGGGTTTTCAGGATTCTTAATGGAATTTGAAGTATTGTTTTTTTCAAGCAGTGGACAAATCAGTTTTCTCATAGGTATTTGTTCATGTTCTAATTTTGGCATTTCTTTGTCTACATTCTAATTTTAAAAATGGTTTTGTACTTCATGTTGTATCTTGGGATTTCGTAATGTGCTCACTCCTTTTGCAGAAGTGCACATGAATTCATTGAAGTTCCTCATGACAAAGTTTTCATTTCAGACATTGCCAAGTTAGTTGGAATCAACTTATTTATCAAAATAAGCTGCTTATTAATGAGAGTGGAATTTGCAAATCATAAAAAAATGATGACTGTGTTATTATGCAGAATTTATTTTAAAAGAGTACAAACATGCTATCTTACTTTTGCCTTATTTTCTTCATAATAATGATCAGCAAATGTATTTGTATCCAAAAGAGGTCTCATGAGCAAGATAAAGAAAAAATGGTGAGCCTGTAAAAAGTGCTTGCCAGCTAAAAATGTCTTTCCTCTCAAACTTTATGAATCCACTCTTTTGTATTTAAACTAGTAAATTGCAAATTATGTAGCATTTTTGTGTGAATTACACTGGATTTTTGAATGTCCAGCATTGCGAAACTTGACTGTTTTCCACAATTTTGCCATTATAGTATTGACTCATTTCTGGCATGTCTCTCCATCTTTATTCATATGTATTTCTTATAAGTGTACTGTCTTCTAAGAAGCTCAGAAACTGGCATCTCCCACTAAACTTTTCTTGTTCTTCTCTCTTAATTTTTTTTTTCCTTGATTAAAATTAATTTAAACTATTGGCTAGGTTAGATTTTTCCTGTCTGTATGATTTAGATATCTCTTGTTTCTAAAGTGTAAAATTTTATAGTTGTTGTTGTCCTGACTGTGCATCTCTCTGCTTATACAGTATCCTAAAACTGTGTTTGAAACTGTGCTGTATCACACAGACAGACCAGTTTATCTACATTATTTCATATGAAAACCAACCATTTGAACCTTCAGGTTGATAAAAATATTATAAGTGTCTTTACTTGACTATAAATAAAAAGAAACAGTTGTATGTTGAGGATACATAAGAGTGGGATGCAGATATGACTGAAGTACTTAGTTCCTCATTTTGATAATTGTAATGCAAAGGGCAGCCACATAAAATGATCATGTGGTTATATTTGAGATTTGAACTGGTTGGCTGAAGAGATGTTGTTTATTTTGGCTAAAGAAGAGCATAAAACTTTAGATTGGAAGTTGATGTTCTGAAGAGCCCTGACAACATTTTGCTTTTTTCAGACTTCAACATCTTTGATTTCAGCAGGAACTTGAATATTGTCGACAGCTTGTTGCGAAACATCTGTGGACCGTGAATCTAAAGACCAAGTTCAATAAAAACTTTTACTACCAATTCTAAATGTTTTTAGAAGGAAGACTGGAGGAGGTTTAATTACTGTAAGATTTCTGGAAGTTTTTCTCAAGTCTTCCATGCACATTATACTAAGTCGTTGTAGGAAGCATTTCTCTAAAAAGCTGTCTTCTTTGGTTAGCCTCATCAAAACAGAAAAACTCTCCAGAGATTTTTGTTGCAATATGTTAATCTAGAGACAGAACTGTCCCGAACAGTTGCTCAGTGGATTATCTTTCTAATTTCATTTTAATTTCCACACTGTATTGGAAAAGAAGATCTCCAAACTTGTTTAGGCGCTTAGTTGGCTCAAAGGGGAGGATACCAATAGAATGATGCTGTTCTGGATTGATGACTGAGTTAATGTGGTACAAATTCTCTCTCTGCTGTTGATCTATCTCCTTAAATTATTATCACCATTGAGCTATCACAGTTGCTGAAATAAAATTTTAAAAAATATTTTAGAATTTTTCTTTTCCTTCTGGCTAGAAACCAAGCAGGCATCAAAATAATCAATTTATTTTGGTCATATTTCCATCTTTTTTCCTCTCAGTTCTGTGGATATGTAAAGTTTTTGTTCCGGTAGAGCTAGAGAGTCTTTTCATTATGTTACCATACAAAGAGGGGTTTGAGGCATGACTGATGCTGTAACCTTGTTCTAGAAACGATTGTCATCACTTTGTCCTGCAGTTCTCTCTTAAGAAGAAGGAGGGGTTTGTGTGGTTTTTTGTGATTTTTTTTTCCCCTTAAGATAAATATTAGAAAGTCTTAAATTTTTATTGATTAAAATCAATTATAATTCAGTACTTAGCATGAAGTAGTGAATATTTTAGAGATGATCAGCAATGTGTAAGATCACTCAAGATCCTAGATAAATCTAGATCATCACTGCAGTCTCTGATGTGTTGAAGGCCATTGTAGAATGGTCCAAAGTCACTTTCTTTGCTGTAAATAGTTGTCCTCTGACACTGTGGCAGTTCCTTAGAGCTGCTATATTCAAGGCTCGTATCACAACATCACATTTTATTAATATTTGACAGTTCTAAGTTTGCAACAACTTTGGTTGCCAAATCTCAAATATCTATGACCCATTTTTTTTTAAGACTAGTAATATTGCTGAGTTTCCTGCCAAATTAAAACATCTTCAACAGTACGTCTGCTAAGCAATTCTGAAAGTCTGACCCTATGACAGTTGTGTTCAGTTGTAGCAATTAGGAAATACCTGTAAAAAATCCTTGCTCCTTCACTTATCTGAAGTTCAGTCTTCTTACTTACAGGTGGAACATTTACAGGTGATGAATTTGCTGGTAAAATTGATTTGTTGTGCAACAGGGAGTTGTGAAGTAATCTTTATATTCCATCTGAATTTGCTCATTTCCATTAAAAGTTTCTAGTAAACTCATTAGCAAGTGGCTATAGCCAGTTGAGTCTGGCTATAGCCAGAGACGAGTCATTTCACACTCCCAGCTTTCTACTTCTGGGAAGTAGTAGCATCAGTTTATACCCTACTTTCTGGAGTTTGGAAAAGTTTCCAAATCAGTGTGGAAATACTGGATTTGGACTAGCTTTCTCATGTGCTGCAAGATGCAAAGTATGTAGCTGAGCATCATCTTGTCTCCTTAGACATGTTTTGAACAATAGTTTCGAAGTGTGGGGGAAAAAGAAAAGAAAAAAGGAAAAAAGGAATTTTATTATTCTGTAATGGTTTTACAAAAGGGCAAGGCATTAAGGCAATTAAAAACCATTCTCATTGCTTTTAAGGAGTGCAATAGGTTAATGACACATTGCACGCAATGTTGATTAGTGAAAATGTTAAGATGAAAATATTGTGGTGCAACTTTTAAATGCATCTTGAAGATGCATTTAATGTTTCTTGAAGATTTATAACATTTTAATCGTAAAAATATTGCTAATGACTCACAGAAAATTCATCGTTAAATCTGCATTTCACTCATGAAAGGTATGTGGTGATTATACAGCTGTTATCAAGTTGTGGATTTTTTAGGAACAAGGATATGATCCAGGCTTTGTGTTTGTAGCATTTCTTTCCCTTCTAGCAACTTGTGTTGCAAAATGTTGAGTTGCAAGCTATCATTCATAGATGGACACTTACTTTTTTAAGGTATGTATAACTCATAGAATCAAAATATGTACCATTTTATAAATAATTTTCTTTCTCAGCTATAGAGTTTCTACTGCATGGAGGACAGAATGTTAACCTTTAGAAACTCCTAAGTGTATCAGTCAGTGTAAAGATTCTCAACTTTTTTCTTTCATTGCTAATTTACATCTTTTGAAAACCAAAGTAGCTACTTGTATGATTTGCTCTTTCTTCTGTTAAAAGCAAAACACTGTTCTTGATCTTTGTTCTATGCTGTACTTTTTCCTTTACCCTGCAAGCATAGCTTAATTTGCTGTTTAAGCTGTCTTTGCAACCCTTGTTGAGCAGTTGGAGACAAAAAGAGTAGAATGATAGTTTTGAGGAGCAAGTGGACTTAAAGATTACCAAGACAGGAAGAATAACCTAGTTTTAATTGTAACCACACTTACTGGCTAACATGCTGTTAAATATCATTGTACCTGGAGATTTATGTTAAATCATGCAGATATGTATCCATTTTGGTTTGGAGAAAGAAGAGCTGTGTTTTTTTTCTCACATATATTGTAAGACAGGATCTGCTGACATTGCATGGGTAGCTGTGAACACACCTGATAGAATATGCCACATTCTGTGTGTTAGGAGGATCCTTTGTTATTTTGTTATGTTTTTACCACCGAGGAAGTCAGAGAAGTAAGAAAATGTCTTCAGCAACTGAAATTAAATATATTAGTGAAGATCTGAGTTATTTCATCCAAGAATATTAAACAAGTGTTCTTAAAAATATAAAAGTCTTAATGCATTTAACTAAGCACAACTGCACCTTTACTGAATGCACAGTTACCACAGAAGTGGAAGAACATGGGATCAAATCTCATCATATCATTCCAGAAATTGTAGTCACTATTATTATGGTTAGAGGGTGGGGTCAGTGCTTCAAGCAAGGAGCCAACAAGTAGCATATTGCTATGCCAGTTTTGTGAAGGTGTGTTTGCAGAAGTGGACAGTGTTAGGCAGTTCAGTTCTATCAGTTTAAATTGTACATAACTTTGTTATTAGTATTGTGCATAGGAAAATCTTTGTCTTGTAATCCACAACTGAAGAGCTAAAATATGTAATGTTATTTATTCTTTAAGGCTATGATTTCATGTTTAGGAAAAAGATCATGGATTCTTTGCTTCTAGGATCTTTGCTTCTAGGGCAAAGTCTGAGATTTTCTTTCTGCAGCCTATCAGTTTCATTTTTACAAGATGTGAATTCTGGCTAGGAATTGTTCATCTCTGAGACTCTTTGGGGTAGGATACTCAATGTATGCAAAGAAACATCAAATAAAATTCACAATGGTACAGGGAAAAGCATATGATTCTCTCAGGGTTTAGTCATGGTTACAACATTGCTGTCTCTTTGTGGTTTTGGGGGAATATTTTTTGGAGTGGGCAGCTTTCGGTGAGACATAAAACAGAGGTCTGCCCACTATAAGCACTGAAGATCCATCCATACAAATGTAGGAGTGTTATCCACTTCATTTTCTTTAAACTTCTATCTTGAGTAGTGACATTCTTCCTGTGTTTCTCCAGCAGCTTTCCTGTGATGAAGTGCTTGTGTTGAGCTTTAAAATAGTTTTGAGATTTCCTGAATGGAGGAAAAAAGTTTCAAAAATGGCATGTTACTCTTCATGAATGGGACACCACCAAAGTGTATGATCAGAGTGAGCACTGTTGAAAGGCAAGCTGAATTGGATTGCAAAAGGTAGTGAAGAGAGAATTCTTCAGCTGTACAAGTGGCTACAAAAAGAAATAGTGAGACTCTCTTACACTATGAAGTTTGGAGTAGGGTGAGAGATCTTTGAAATTGTCTGGTGCAGTTGTTCGTAACTGCAGTGGTAAACATGGATTCAAAGGCGAGATGACTAATGCGAAAAGAATTGGAAAGTTGCATTGTATCTCATAACTCACTACTAACAGAGACTTGATTTTAAGACTTATTGCACTGCTGTTGGTGGCAATTAGGTGAAGTATATGCTGATTGAAAAAGCTGAGGATTAAGAAGTAAGTACTGCTGCAAAAATCAAGGAAAACCACATCCAGAAGTCTTACCAGAAGTCTTAATTTAACCAAATCATTTTACAGGAGGACAACTCAGAGATGAGAAAGTTTAAGGCACAATTGAAAGCCTTCCCCCTCCGGAAGGGAACTGGTGTCCTGGTAACCCGGGACATGGAGGAGGCTGAGGTACTCAATGACTTTTTTGCCTCAGTCTTCACCAATAAGGGCTCTTGTCTCACCACCCAAGCTGTGGAAGGCACAAGCAGGGACTGCGAGGATGAAGAACCACCCACTGTACTGGAAGAACATGTGAGGAACTTGAAGGTGCACAAGTCCATGGGACGTGATGAGATCCATCCGCGGGTCCTGAGGGAACTGGCAGATGAAGTTGCCAAGCCACTGGCCGTCGTATTTGAGAAATCGTTGCGGTCTGGTGAGGTCCCCGATGACTGGAAGAGAGGGAACATAACCCCCATTTTTAAAAAGGGGAACAAGGAGGAACCGGGCAACTACAGGCCGGTCAGCCTCACTGTTCTGATTTTGTTTAGTGAGGGGGGCCTAAGGTGGTAGCTTCTGTAGGAAACTGCTAGAAGTCGCTCCCCTTTGTTCAGTGGACTTGGCCGGGCCTAGGGCGGACCCGCTGCTGGCCAAGGCTGAGCCGATTGGTAGCAGAATGTTCCCTGATAACACCTCTGCAATAACGTATTTAAGAAGGGGAAAACAGGAAAAAAAAAAAAGGGAGAAGATGTGAAGCAGCTGAGCGGGGGCAGAGAGGGGGAGGCGCGAGCCTTGTGGGCCTTGCAGGCCTCACCCTCTGGCCTCCCGCCGGGCAGCTGACTGGGCCCAACTCAGCCCAGCCTGGCTGCAAGAAGTGGAGAGGAGATGAGAAGTGAATAAGATGTAAAAAGGATCCTGAGAGGCGTCTGCCAGCCTGTAGTGAGGAACGGCTGCAGATGTCAAGGTCAGTGAAGAAGGAGGGGGAGGAGTAACGCGGCTCCTGGCCAAGATTCCCCTGCAGCCGATGGTGATGACCATGGTGGAGCAGGCTGTCCCCCTGCAGCCCATGGAGGTCCATGGAGGGGCAGAGATTCACCTGCAGCCCGTGGAGGACCCCACGCTGGAGCAGGTGGATGCCTGAAGGAGGCTGTGGCCCGTGGAGGGCCTGCTGGGGCAGCTGTTCTAGAGGGACTGCACCCCGTGGAAGAGATGACCCACGCCAGAGCAGTTCCACGAAGGACTGTGGCCCGTGGGAGGGACCCCACGCTGGAGCAGAGGAGGAATGTGAGGAGTTCTTCCCCCAACAACGAAGTAGCGGCATAAAACAATGCATGATGAACTGACTGCAACCCCCATTCCCTCTTCCCCCCTGTGCCGCTGGTGGGGGGGAAGGTAGTAGAGATAATGTTAAGCCTGGGAAGAGGGAGGGGTGGATGGAGGTTATCTTGTTCCCTGTCTCATTCTGCTTCTAGCTTTAGAAATAAATGAGTATTTTTCCCCAAGTTGGGTCTGTTTTGCCCCGTGACAGTGATTTTAAGGATTTCTCCCCGTCCTTATCTCAAACCTTGAGCAGTTTTTCTTATATTATCTTTCCCTATTCTCTCGGAGGGTGGGGGGAGTGAGAGAGAGACTGCATAGTCTGGTCCTGATCCGGGCTGAACTACGACACTCACCTCTGTGCCTGGCAAGGTCATGGAGCAGATTCTTCTGGAAACCATGCTAAGGCACATGGAGAGCAAGGAAGTGGTTGGTGACAGCCAACATGGCTTCACCAAGGGCAGATCGTGCCTGACCAATTTGGTGGCCTTCTGTCACGGGGTGACGGCATCAGTGGACAAGGGACAAGCAACGGACATCCTCTATCTGGATTTGTGCAAAGCTTTTGACACTGTCCTGCACGACATCCTTCTCCCTAAACTGGAGAGACATGGGTTTGATGGACGGACCACTTGGTGGATAAGGAATTGACTGGATGGCTGAACTTAGAGAGTGGTGTTCAGCGGCTTGATGTCCATGTGGAGACCGGTCACGAGTGGCATCCCTCAGGGGTCCGTGTTGGGCCTGGTCCTGTTCAACATCTTTGTTCACGACATGGACAGTGGGATAGAGTGCACCCTCAGCAAGTTTGCCGATGACACCAAGTTGTGTGGTGCCGTCGACACGCTGGAAGGGAGGGATGCCATCCAGAGGGACCTGGACAGGCTGGAGAGGTGGGCCTGTGCCAACCTCATGAAGTTCAGCTAGGCCAAGTGCAAGGTCCTGCACCTGGGTCGTGGCAATCCCAGGCACAAATACAGGCTGGATGGAGAATGGATTGAGAGTAGCCCTGGGGAGAAGGACTTGGGAGTGGTGGTGGATGAGAAGCTCATGAGTTCGCATCCTGGGCTGCATCAAGAGAAGCGTGGCCAGCAGGTTGAGGAAGGTGATTCTCCCCCTCTACTCTGCCCTGGTGAGACCCCACCTGGAGTACTGTGTCCAGTTCTGGAGCCCCCAACATAAGAAGGACATGGACCAGTTGGAGAGGGTCCACAGGAGGGCCACATAGAGACTGTTCAGTAGGGCCTGTTGTGATAGGACAAGGAGTAATGGTTTTAAAATAGAGGGAGGTAGATTTAGATTGGATATTAGGAAAAAATTGTTTACAATGTGAGTTGTAAAACACTGCAACAGGTTTCCCAGAGACGTGGTGGATGCCCCATCCCTGGAAACGTTCAAGGCCAGGCTGGATGAGGCTCTGAGCAACTTGATCTAGTTGGGGATGTCCCTGCTTCTTTCAGGGGGGTTGGACTAGATGACCTTTGAAAGGTCCCTTCCAACCCTAACCATTTTATGATTCTATTTTGATTTTGGGAAGTGTTGAAAATGATTATCTGCATCAAAGAAAGTATGTTATTCTTAAGTCTGTGGTTAAATAAGAAAAATAGTAAAGGAAAGTAGCGTGGGGAAAAAAGAAACGTAATGTGTAAGAGTTTTTGTAAGGCAAAGGTAAATTCTTGGTCTAGTTTTTAAAAATCTTAATATTGCCATATAAGAAAGAACCCAAGAAAGTGTAACACAAAGGAGCTGATGTAGTTGGAGCAAGGAAAAAGCTTTTGCTTAGCAGGATTTTAAAAAATCAGTTAAAATTTTAGTGCTTTATTTCTTCAATATAACAATCAAGGGATGTGGTATCTCAAAGCATGTTACTTATCAATAGAATGTTAAAAAATATATTTCTTAGAGGTTATAAAGGAAATGGTATAAGATAAAGCAAGATTAAAGTCAGAGGTAAGTGAAGAACGGGTCAAAAAGATGCGAGTTACTGGGTGACAGGAAGAGTAGGTGGTCAGCAATGTCAGAAAATTACATTTTCCTGGATGCTAGTGGGAAGACGAACTGAAATAGACTTTGTGGATAATGATTCAAGTTTTGGTCTGCCACTCAGTTGGTAAACATTATTATATATCCGATTCTTACTCCAAAGTGCTGATATATCTTTGCATATTGCTAATTCTTTTTGGCTTAACAATAATGACAGAAATTGTGTCTTTTTGTTGACCTTTCCTTCCTTCCCTACTGTGGTTGTTATATCACTGGGTTTGAACCATAAAACATCTGAATCAGATGGTGAATTGAGGGCATGGGGCCGTCAGTTCTTTTACTGGCAGTGTGGAGGAGGCTGTTTGACAGCTTTTCTGTTACATGTGGACATTTGATGCCAATTTCTGTGACTTGCAAATACTGTGTAGCTGTGGTTTACAAATGAAGAACACAGTCCATGAGCAGTCTCGTAACCTATAGTTTCAGATAACATTGTCTAGATCCTAGCAGAACTGTTATTTCCATTCCCTCTGCTTTTTGACCTGGTATTGTGGTATGTTTTTCTTTCTGGTATCTGCTGCTCATGTACTTAAGTAAATTTTTGTCTTGTTTACTTGTTTATTTTATTTCTTTTTTTTTTAACAAACAGACATATGGAGGAATGTTTTTGAAAGGTATCAGTAGTTCCACAATAATACAAATGAAAATGTTTAGGTTTTAGCTATGCAAGGTTTAGTTATGAGACGAGAGTTTAAAATTTTGTAGACAGAAGTATTTGCTTTTGGAAAGTTACAAATATTTTCAGTTTCTGTGTTCACTGTAATGGATCACTTTCCATATTTGCAGAGGGACAGAAAGCTAAAACAGGTCTTTTAAAATCACTAGACAGTAACAATTAAGTCAATTTACTTCTGTAGTTTTCTTTGGAGAAATTCCTCCCCAGGTGCAGGACTTTGTGTTTCACTTTGCTGAACTTGATGAGAACTTAGGAGAAATCTAGGAAAATTCTTGGATATAAGTTTTCTGGATCCAGGTTGAATATTAAAAAATAATAAGTCAGCATAGACCTATAACTAGTAATCTAGCTGGCATTTTCAGTATACACAAATTATAGCTTTTTCTTATTTCATTATGGACTATCTCTAAAAAGATAAGCTTTGTTCTTTCAAACCAGCAGTGCGAGTGTGAGTTTTTTTCACAATCATACTAAGAGGAGCTGATTCTTTTTAAATATATTTATTTCCTAGCCGTAGGAAAAAGTTTACAAAAAATGAAATTAATTAGAACACTTGAGTTGCAGGCTTACATTCATGTATTCCAAATTTCAGCTCAGTTAAAAAGAAATTAGAACTTTCTGTTCTGGCTTTACATGGAGAGTTTATGAAATACAGTACAGTAACTTTCTGACTACTTCCAGAAATGTGTAGGCCTGTGTTTATGACTTGATCTCTACACAACCAGCGTTTTCAAGTTGCTGAGGCTTAAGTTTTTAAGGACAATAGTTATTATTACAAAAATCTGGGGGAGTGGGAGATACTATTTCTTGAAACATAGTCCATTGGTTTCTATTTTGATACAAATCTGTGCACAATTGAAAAATAATTTTGGCAATCTACTCTGAGTTTATCTGTGTGGGCCAAAACCATTAGGTAGTATCTACTGCCTGTATGCTTTTTTTTTTAATAAGAAAAATAAGTGTTTCTTGAATTGCATGGTGTTGGCTAGCAAATATGGAAATAGCAGAAAATTTCTGTAATGTTTTAAAGTGTCCTCTAATCGTCAGATACTCTGAAAAATTGCTGCTCTTCAGTGCTGTTGTTGGTTGAGTGTAGGACAGTACTGTTAACTGTTCAAATGTCATGGGTCAGCACATGTTTCCTGGTATGCAACTGTTGAAAGAGATCTTTTTACTTGGTTTTTTTCTATTCTTTTCTTTTTTTTAACGTAACCCGTACACACATTGTCAAAGCTCATATATTAATGTCTTCTACTATTTGTCCAGTACTGCATAGTTATTTTCAATTTTCACTTAATTTGTTTGGAGTGTACAGCAAATATTTTTCATATTGTTTTTCTTCAGTATGATCTGTTTCATATTTTGGAGACTTAGGAATGTAGGAAACATTCATGCATTAGGAAGTGCTGCATGCAGTAGGATATTTCTGCTCATCTTGTGTTATTACTCCTGAGACAAAATGATGAATACACGAATACATTTGTAGGTAGTTTTGCAGTCCTTGCTGTTCAGACAGGACCGTCATGTCTGAGATGTTGACATCTTTGACACTTACAACACAGTCATCATCTTACTGACATAGATTGTGTCTTATAGTAGCATTTTGTAAATGTCTTCCTGCTATATTGAATTTTAGTTTTACTGTGAGTGTATAGCTAAGCTATATGTTATTGTTCCTCTAAAGAAATGTTACCTGATATTTTCTGTTATCTAAAGCAGTGGCTTCAAACTTTCATGGCCTTTTAGGTGTCAGTGCCAATCTACTGATGCACTTTAGACCTTAGGTTTTGGTCTCTTTTCAAAATTGACCATAGCAACAGTGATTTACTGGGCTGTAGGTAACTTCAAACAGTTTCACAGTCTTCTAGAGATGACTTCTGCCGATATAGTAATATTTTATTTTAGATGAGGGGAAAAATAAAAGAACGAGAAGTAGTTCTGTGTTTCACCAGAACACTGTATAATTTGTTATTAGTTGTTTAAAAAGCCCAAAAGTTTTCAGGTGATTTTTGTGTTGCTGTATCATGAAAGGATAAGTAGTCATTCTTTTAAAAGAACAGACTGTCCTTTTGGATAGCTGCATTGCACAAGTAATGTCCAAGTCAAAAGAGTGTTGAGGTTTTTGTTGTTTTATTTTTTTTGTTTTTCCTGCAGATGGCTTCCTCTTGGGTATAATTTGGAATAAAATTCAGTACTGTTAAGTGTTCTGGCTCTTCTTTTTATTCAAAGTATGTAAGACATTACAGATGCCTTGAAATATTTCTGTTTCCTCTGTATGCTTATGGAACAGTAGAAGGGAACCCCCCATGGTTGACCAGTGTTTCTATTTTTATATATAGGAGTACCACTAACATTTGATTAATTTAGGGAAAGAAACATGTTACTTATTTAATGTTTTCAATGAGAATGTGATCTTTACAATGTAATTTTCCATGTGTTAATTCCCACTAGTCAATACATCTTCTATTGTGTAATAACTATTTAATAATAATTTAACAAATGTGTAATGATAAGAATATATTTTCCCCATCTCTTGTGCAATTTGCATGAAAAAGATGTGTCTTCTGTTTCTACTTATTGTATTTTCTGAGATGATCTATAGTTCATGATGGTCAAGGATATTTGAAAGAACTCTAAGGGTAGCCCAGGTGCCTTTGGATCTAAGAGACTGGAATCATCTGACCAGTAAAGAGCTAACAGAAGACCTTTTCTGGGCATGCTGTCACTGCAAAGGACACCTGTATTCAGTTGAAATGGGCAAGTGTACTTATAGGGGATATTTCTATCTATCTACCTGGACTTGTGCAAAGAATTTGACACTGTCCCACATGACATCCTTGTCTCTAAATTGGAGAGACATGGGTTTGACGGACAGACCACTCTGGATAAGGAATTGGCTGAATGGCTCAACTCAATAGTTGTGATAAATGGCTCAATGCCCACATGGAGACAGTGATGAGTGGCATTCCTCAGGGATCTGTATTGAGACCAACTCTGTTTTAACATCTTTGTCGGCGACATGGACAGTGAGATAGAGTGCACCCTCAGCAAGTTTGCTGACGACACCAAGTTGTGTGGTGCCATCGACGCACTGGAAGGGAGGGATGCCATCCAGATGGACCTGGACAGGCTGGAGAGGTAGGCCTGTGCCAACCTCATGAAGTCCAACCAGGCCAAGTGCAAGGTCCTGCACAATGGGTCAGGGCAATTCGAGGCACAAATACAGACTGGGTGGAGAATGGATTGAGAGTAGCACTGAAGAGAAGAACTTGGGAGTGCTGGTGGACGAGAAGCTCAACATGAGCTGACAATGCATGGTTGCAGCCCAGAAGGCCAACAGCATCCTGGGCTACATCAAAAGGAGCGTGGCCAGCAGGCTGGGAGAGGTGATTCTGCCCTTATACTCTGCCCTCGTGAGACCTCACCTGGAGTACTCTGTCCACGGGAGAAACTCTTTGTCAGGGCCTGTTGTGATAGGACATGGAGTAATGGTTTTAAAACAGAGGGAGGTAGATTCAGACTGGACATAAGGAAAAAAATTTTTACAATAAGGGTGCTGGAACACTGGAACAGGTTGCCCAGAGAGGTGGTTGATGCGCCATCCCTGGAAACATTCAAGGCCAGATTGGACGGGGCTCTGAGCAACCTGATCTGGTTGGAGATGTCCCTGCTCCCTGCAGGGGAGTTTGGGTCCCTTCCAACCCAAATGATTCTATGATTTTTTTCCTGCACTTGTTACTGTGTGGCAACAGAGAGGGAAACATTTTTTTCCTAACAGTAAAGTTAACAGCTTATGTTTTTCCATTCTCTTAACATTGCATTGTTTTAGTTGATTACCAATAACTGGTATTTTAAGCCGTAAACTATTTTATCAGTATTGAGTCTGACCAATTATTTTATATTAAAATATCAAGCCAAGATAGAATTATCTAATCTCTGTAAACCCACTTGAAAAATATTTTTACTTCATATCCAGTCGTACTCAGTACTTTCCAACAACCCAATTTTATTATATGAAATGATACAATATTTCAGGTATATTACTCATGAACAATAAATTTTACTTTTTTTTTAAAACACATCAGTTTATGTTTTAAAATTTTTCTTTCCCCCTCTTCATGGAGAAGACCATATGCAATACATCAGTTTTTTTGTCTGACTGGACTCTATTAATTAGCACCACTGGTTTGTGATACAGTATCCAGCAATTCTAGTTACACCAGCTGGTTTTGGTTCTGTCCAAATTGATAGTGTTCTTGAGAACAGGATGAGACCAGAGTATCTCCTGACTTTACGAGATTTGATTACACTGATGATGCCAATATGCCATATGCTACAAAGGAAGACAAGCAAGCAAAAAAAATCCCTGCATCCCTCTCAGCTTACTTTGGTAGAAAATTTCTTCTCAGCGCCTGGTTTGGCATACATATAACACTTAGTTGCATAAGCAAGACAGGCCAGTGAGAATTCTTTGCAGTACCTGCCAGCCCCGTCAAGTGCTGGATCACTGCAGCTGGCTCTCTTGCAAAAACATCCAATTAGGTATTCATGTGGAAATTCTATCTAAATCTCTATGCTTGAATGGTTGAAGCTCTGAAGTATGAGATCTGATTATAATCATATCGTAATGTAGAGCTTCAAGTATTATGAGGAAAGAAGAGATTTCACATACAGGTTTCCAAGTCCCACACCAGTACGGACCGACTTGCGCCAACACGGATGGACTGAGTAATTTCTTTCAAAAACTGTTCAATTTTACTTTAAGGACTCCAACTGAGGGGAGCCTAATGCTTACCCTGATAACCTGTTCCAGTTTTCGATCCCCTTCACTGACTAGAGAGTGACATCTTATTTCAAGGTCTTTTAAACTGGTGATATGACACTTGTTTTCCAGCCTCAGGGTTGGTATGATCTTATTTGGAAAATTCTCTTCTGCATTCTCTACACCATATTTTAAAGTGGTTTTCTGAGCAGTTTTGTTAAGGGATGAGGCATTTTAACTGGGAGGAGGGTGGGGAATTAGATTAGAGGCAAATTAATGCTTCTCCAATAAAGGTGGCTTCACTGATGTTTGTCTCTGCTAATGGTTATCTTTTCTAGTGTATCGGCAAGCTAGTCTTTTAACCCATGCAATATATGCTGTCCTAATGTCATCCAATGTAGTTTTAAAGTATAATTGTCACAAAACATCAAATCAAGTCTCTTTAAGAAGGAAAAAAGTCCAAGTATACCATGTGATTGTGGTTGCATTTATTAGCTGCATTCTATCTCTATTACCCCACCTGCCCCAAATTGTTTTAATGGCTTGTTTTCTACAGAAATGTATCAGCCTTCGTTCTATTTGTGTCTTTGTTTTTTGTCTCTGATACAGCCTTGAATTACCTTCTATTGATTTACCCAAGTTGTGCTGAAATAGTATGTAATTTCCTGTGGATGTTCTTTTTATCCTTGTAAAGCATAGGAATAATGTCTGCCATGTCTAGGCCCCTAGAATTTCCCCCTTTTTGAAAACTTCTGGAATATTAACTTTACTGGTGAAGAGCTCCTCAGTTCTTTTCTCTTGTGTGCGAGTTACTTGAGCCAGTCTGTTTGAAAATGTTGAATTTTATCAGATTCTCAGATTCTCCCTTCTCCAGCGGTTATAATACTGGCCTTAGTTTTGTGGGAAGAGAGGACAAGTATGCCTCATATTGTTGATCCTATTTTTCTGCATGGGAAACTGAAACTCAATGGAAAGCACCAAACTTTTTAGCTGTTTTTTCATGCTACTTATTTTACTGTATTCTTGGTGAGAGTGCTGACAGGAAATGCATTTCATATTTTTCTTAATTAACACTGTGGAAATGTAAAATTCAGGAGGAACAGCCAATGTACAGAACTTCATTAATGAGGGTAATTCATATCGCAATCCAGTTATTTTTAAAAATTTATTTCAGGTCTTAGTCTAGGCTTTCACTAATATAAGGTGATGTTTCTTTGTGAGATTTTCAGGCACATTTTCTTTTCCTGTGTTTATGTACGTTCTTTTCTGTTTCTTTGTGGAAACTCATACCTGCAAAAGGGGAAATTGATTGTGACCATGGTGGGAAATAGTAACACGAGGCATATAGGAAGTACTGTTAAATTCCCATAATGAACAGACTATAGATACACTGCCCTTTCTGTAATTTCCTTTACTTATTTTTGATTTTAGTTCTCTTAGCTGAATTAAGCAATTAACTGTTGTCACATGGCTACAGGGGATTATGCTGGACTAGGTGACTGCCAACCCATTTAAACTTCCCCAGGCTTTCCAAAAGTCTCTTCCCCTTGCCAGCAATTGCCTTCTCTTTTCCCTTGATTTTCCCATACTAGATGTAAGCATTGACATTGAGAGGAACACACTGGCTCTGCGCTAAAGTGGCAGAAAGCTGCTTGGGGTGAGTGTTGTCCATGTTCCAGATCTTGGAGGCATACTGAGTTAGCAGTATTTGGATTTGAAAATAAAATTTTGAGCAGGACAAGTTAAGGTAGATTAATGTATTTTACCTTGTTGTCTGGTGTCCAAAATGATTAAAAGAGGTAATGATAATTCACTGGTACAGATGGGACCACCATTTTGCTGGCATTATTTCTAGAGGATGGTTAGACCAGAAGACTTAGATCTGATCTCAGGAAACCCATTTGTTTCAATCAATGAAGGGGAGGTATCAGGCAAGGTGAGATTCAAAAGTTATCTGAATCCTACACAGGCTGAGTATCACCTACCCAAAACATGAAGATTTTACATAAAACATGGGAGCTCTGGAACAAACTTCTTAAGAGTCAGATTTAGAAGCATATATCCCTCCCCAGTATTACATTTACTAATTTGCAGGCCGCTGCTTGTATTCATGTGGTTTCCTGTCGTTCATTCTGCTGCTCCTTCTGGACACGTTTTGGAACTCAAAGTGAATTTGAGAGTTGCATTATGAAGGGGTATAATTAAAAAATAAATTGATTATAATTTTGTTTACACTGAGTGCATTTTTTCAGTGGTTTTAAAGTATATAGTATCCTTTTTATGGCTTGTTCTATGACCATATGCTCTATTCTAATTTCTGTTCTCTATTTTAAGAGCAAATTCTTTTAAACTAATTTGTGTATTTCAAGACCTCCTGTTCTGTATTTTGTCATCTTGAGGCTGTTGGCATCTCTCTTAAATCTCTTAAATCTATTTTGCTGCAGTAGTCACAGGCTTTTTACTTGCTAGGCCTCTGTCAGTTCAGATCATCATTCTTTTTAGTATACACTGCATTACCACATACTTACACACACTCGTGCATTTTCTTCTAAATGTTGAGTCTTTGAACCCTTCTCTGGCAGATATATTCTAAGGAGTTATAAGATCGTAAATGCAAAAATCTTAACACAAAACTGCTTGCACTTTTTTATCTCCTTGCAAGAGGAGATATCTTCAAACACAGTAGCAAGACTAGATATGGTATTAAGTGTGGTTTAATGTCTGATTGTGCATGTCTAAGCTATAAAAATAAGATGAGGACATTGTATTTTACACTAGTATTTTATATGACACTGACCAGTTCCTCTGGAGGAATATTTAAGCATTAAAATGTCAAATCAAAATTTGTGATTGTATAAATAGCTTACTGTGCCAGTTGTAATTGTCAAGTGACGTACACTAATTACCCTGCTGTATTTCTTTTGGTTTTTTTTACATTCAACCAATACAATAATTATTCTTGTCCATATTGTATATCTTTTGAAAGATAGTTTATAGCATTATCTAGAAAATAAGTTGGGAAGTCATTAAAGACTTGAAAAAGTTTATGGCTTCTGTTGTAACACAACACCTCTACTGTCAAAACAGAAAGAGAAAGAAGGCAGGGGAGAGAGGAGGAGAGAAAAAGTACATTAGGCAAGGTTAATGTTTCATGCTTGCTAAATTAAATATGTATAAAGTGCTCATTTGTGTTTTTAAAGGAAACTTTTTCTAGGCTTGTGTAGCTCAGATTATTATATGAGGCATTATCCTCAATTGTATAGATAGTGGTCAGTAAAAATAGAAAAAAAATTATAACAAATTAACCACTATTTTGGTGTTACAATGTATTTTGGAAACCTGGTTGTTAAATAGATTAAGAGAGACAAAGATACTTCTTTATCCATTTCATGCTGAAAATTAAAACATAAGCATTTAATACAAAGAATGAATTTCTTTGATATTCATATTCTTTTTTAGTGTCCTTCTTTCAGTTGCTTCAGGAATATTCTAAATATCAGATTTTTTCCATTCGTACTGTCTTTTCTTTTGTCTCACAATCAAACACAATTCATTCACTATAGACTTATATTCTTCAGATTGAAGTATAATTTACTGAAGTCATACCTCACTTGAATGTATTGCTGTGTTGAAATTGTCTTTCTACTTTCATGTTGAATATTTAGTAACCAGATTTCTCATTATTCTTTTGAGTAACAAAAAATATTATTTTGTTATTGGCAGCAATTTGGTTTAAATAAATAAATGAAAATTCCAAACTATTAATTTTTTGCACAAATGCACAAATTTAGCTTTCTTACTAAACATGATTGTAATAAGAGATTGTAATAAGATTCATTTTGAGAAGAAAACCTCATTCAGAATGGCATTGTTAATCCTGTGTTATTTCTGAAACAAAAACATTAGGATACAAGAGTTATTCATAAATCATCACATCTGTACTCTAGGTTAGTCTTGTTCAGAAAAAAAAAGTGGGGAGGTTTTGATTTGGTTTTTTGTTTTTTTTTTTTTCAATAAGTCACTGGGATGAAGGTATTAAGTGTTCTGAAAGCAGAAAAAGAGACTGGTTTCCCAATGGGTGTAGTTTTCTTTCTAAAAGCCAGTTCAAATATCTTTTTAGAGGACAAACTAGGAATACATTACTTGTAGAAATGTTTTTTACATGTTGAGGTTTTCAGCATAGCAGTTCATTGTCGATAGATGCTTAAAATTGTACAGTATTATGAGGTTTTAAATCAGCAAAGCAATGAGCTTGAAATGGATTTTTTTTCATGTGCGTGTGTAGATGAACACCTAGACTTGTACATTTACTAGTATGTAGAGGAGGTTAACCTAGTTCTTGATGAATTTCAGTAGAAAATTTCTCTCTCTCAGGATGAATTAGCTGATTTTAGTTGCTTAGAGCCCCATCCAACCTGGCCTTCAATGTTTCCAGGGATGGGGCATCCACCACCTTTCTGGACAACCTGTTCCAGTGTTCCAGCACCCTCATTGTAAAAAATTTTTTCCTAATGTCTAATCTAAATCTACCTCCCTCTATTTTAAAACTGTTACCCCTCGTCCTATTGCAACAGGCCCTGCTAAAGAGTTTCTCCCCGTGTTTCCTGTAGGCCCCCTTTAGGTACTAGAAGGCTGCTATCAGGTCTCCCCGGAGCCTCTTCTTCTCCAGGCTGAAGAGCCCCAACTCTCCCAGCCTGTCCTTGTAGGAGAGGTGCTCCAGCCCTCTTATCATCTTCTTGACCCTCCTCTGGACCTTCTCCAACAGTTCCATGTCCTTCTTATGTTGGGGGCTCCAGAACTGGATGCAGTATTCCAGGTAAGGTCTCATGAGAGCAGAGTAGAGGGGCAGAATCACCTCCTCCAGCCTGCTGGCCATGCTCCTCTTGATTCAGCCCAGGTTGAGGTTGGCCTTCTGGGCTGCAGCTGTGCATTGTCGGCTCATGTTGAGCTTCTCATCCACCAGCACTCCCAAGTCCTTCTCCTCAGGGCTACTCTCAATCCATTCTCCGCCCAGCCTGTATTTGTGCCTGGGATTGCCATGACCCATGTGCAGGACCTTGCACTTGGCCTGGTTGAACTTTATGAGGTTGGCACGGGCCCATCTCTCCAGCCTGTCAAGGTCCCTCTGGATGGCATCCCTCTAGCATGTCAACGGCACCACACAACTTGGTGTCATCGGCAAACTTGCTGTGGCTACACTCTATCCCACTGTCCGTGTCACTGACAAAAATGTTGAACAGGGTTGGTCCCAATACAGATCCCTGAGGAACGCCACTCATCACAGGTCTCCACCTGGACATTGAGCTGTTGACCACCACTCTTTTGAGTGTGGCCATCCGGCCAATTCCTTATCCGCTGAGTGGTCTGTCCGTCAAACCCATGTCTCTCCAATTTAGAGACAAGGATGTCATGTGGGACAGTGTCAAGTGCCTTGCCGAAGTCCAGGTAGATGATATCAGTTGCTCCTGGCATTGTTGCCCAATTTGCTCTTCATTGCTGCTGAGTTTGGAGGAGGTGCTCCTTGAATACTGACCAGCTTTCCTGGGCCCCTCTTCCCTCCAGGGCCGCATCCAATGGCACGTTACCCATCAGATCCCTGAAGAGGCCAAAGTCTGCCCTCCTGAAGTCCAGGGCAGAGAGCTTGCTGCACAGCCTCCTCACTGCCCCAAGGATCTTGAACTCCACCATCTCATGGTCACTGCAGTCAAGGCTGCCCTTGAGTTTCACATCCCTCACCAGCCCCTCCCTGTTGGTGAGAACAAGGTCGAGCATGGCACCTCTCCTTGTTGGCTCCTCTGTCTCTTGCAGGAGGAAGTTGTCATCCATGCATTTCAGGAACCTCCTGGATTGCATGTGCCCTCCTGTGTTGTCTCTCCAATAGATGTCAGCGTGGTGGAAGTCCCCCATGGGGACCAGGGCTTGCAACCACGAGGCTGCTCCTATCTGCCTGTAGAGGGCCTCATCTGCTCTGTTCTTCTGGCCAGGTGGCCTGTAGTAAACCCCCACTGTAACGTCCCGTGTCCCTGCCCTTCCTCTAATCCTCACCCATAAGCTCTCTGTCAGCTCCTCCTCCATCCCCAGGCAGAGATCCACGCACTCCAGCCGGTTGCTGACATAGAGAGTGACACCTCATCATTGTCTCCCGTGCCTGTCCTTTCTAAAGAGCCCATATCCCTCCATCCCAATGCTCCAGTCATAGGAGTCGTCCCACCATGTCTCCGTGATGTCAACAAGATCGTAATCCTGCAAGTGTGCACGCATCTCTAGGACTTCCTGTTTGTTGCCCATGCTATGTGTGTTGGCATACAGGCACTTAAACTGGGCCCCCGATGAAGCCGACTTGCTGGCTGGAGCAATAGGAATTCCTTTGGGCTGCATTTTAGATTCTCTTGTGCTTACCTGCAATCCTGAGGATCTTTTCTCTGAGGGGGGAGTGTTTCCCAGTCTTTTTTTTAACATGGATTTTACTTTTGACTGAGGAGCTAGCTGCTGAGGCAGAAATGTCCAGAGGATGTGGGGAGAGTCTGTCCCAGGCAAGGAAAGGAAAGATTATTTTCCTGTAACTCTTCTTGGACAGTAATGTCACCTGTAGTCCCAAACAACAGTCCTGCAGCTTCTAATTTGATTCCCCAAAATATTTCAACCAATTTCAGATGTGAGAGGTAAAGGGGCAGATAGTATCCAAGAACACCAGTGTGCACTTAAGTGTGGGGTTTTGATTTGCTAAGGGGAGAAAGCAGTTCCTTAATTTCAAATGAACACTGTGTGTTTGCACTTCTTTTGTCTTTCCTCCATCTCTGGTGTCATAGGTTAGAAAGTCTGAAGGTGAAATATATTAGTGTTGGCTTCTTAACCTATTTTCTGGCTTCAGCACCCTGTCAGCCTCTGACTGGACTGAACAGGAGAGGTGGGCAGCTGGTTTGCACACACCTTTGTGGGGGATCCTGGCAGCAGGTTCCAGCAGTTCACGGGTGCCACGAGGTGACTGTGTAAATGTTCATCTTATGGAACTATGTATTTCACTGTGTTCTAGGGTAGGAAGGGCTTTTGTATTTCTTTTATGATTAAAAGCTTTTTCTTTTCTTTATGAGTGAGTTTAATTGTTTACAGTTGATAATCAGAATATTCTGGAACACTTGAAAAGGAGGGGTGCCATGCTCGACCTTGTGCTCACCAACAGGGAGGGGCTGGTGGGGGATGTGAAACTAAAGGACAGCCTTGGCTGCAGCGACCATGACATGGTGGAATTCAAGATCCACGGGGCAGCAAGGAAACCACATGGCAAGCTCTCTGCCCTAGACTTCAAGAGGGCAGACTTCGGCCTCTTCAGGGACCTGATGGGCCAAGTGCCATGGGAGGTGGCCCTGGAGGGAAGAGGGGCCCAGGAAAGTTGGTCCATATTCAAGGAGCACCTCCTCCAAGCTCAGCAGAGGTGCATCCTGATGAAAAATAAGTCGGGCAAAAAGGCCAGGAGGCCCACGTGGATGAGCAAGGAGCTCCTGGACCAACTGAAAGTGAAAAAGGAAGCCTATAGAGGGTGGAAGTGGGGACAGGTAGCCTGGGAGGTCTACAAAGAGGCTGCGCGAGTGGCCAGGGATAAGGTAAGGAAGGCCAAAGCCCTGGCAGAACTGAATCTGGCCAGAGATATAAAATGCAACAAGAAGAGCTTTTATAGGTACGTAGGGGACATAAGAAAGTCCAGGGTAAATGTAGGCCCCCTCCAGAAGGGACCTGGTGTCCTGGTTACCCAGGACATGGAGAAGGCTGAGGTTCTCAATGACTTTTTTGCCTCAGTCTTCACTGACGAGAGTTCCTGTCCCACCACCCAAGCTGTAGAAGGTGCAAGCAGGGACTGCGAGAATGAAGAACTGCCCATTGTACTCGAAGAGCAGGTTCGGGATCATCTGAGGAACCTGAAGGTGCACAAGTCCATGGGTCCTGATGAGATCCATCCGCGGGTCCTGAGGGAACTGGCGGATGAAGTTGCCAAGCCACTGGCTATCGTATTTGAGAAATCGTGGCGGTCTGGTGAGGTCCCCGATGACTGGAAGAGAGGGAACATAACTCCAATTTTTAAAAAGGGGAATAAGGAAGACCCAGGTAACTACAGGCCGGTCAGCCTCACCTCTGTGCCTGGCAAGGTCATGGAGCAGATTCTTCTGGAAGCCATGCTAAGGCACATGGAGAGCAAGGAGGTGGTTGGTGACAGCCAACATGGCTTCACCAAGGGCAGATCGTGCTTGACCAATTTGGTGGCCTTCTGTGACGGGGTGACGGCCTCGGTGGACAAGGGACGAGCAACTGACATCATCTACCTGGACTTGTGCAAAGCTTTTGACACTGTCCCGCAGGACATCCTTCTCTCTAAACTGGAGAGACATGGGTTTGATGGACAGACCACTCAGTGGATAAGGAGTTGGCTGGATGGCCACACTCAGAGAGTGGTGGTTAACGGCTCAATGTCCATGTGGAGACCGGTCACGAGTGGCATCCCTCAGGGGTCCGTGCTGGGCCCGGCCCTGTTCAACATCTTTGTCGGCGACATGGACAGTGGGATAGAGTGCAACCTCAGCAAGTTTGCCGATGACACCAAGTTGTGTGGTGCCGTCGACACACTGGAAGGGAGGGATGCCATCCAGAGGGACCTGGACAGGCTGGAGAGGTGGGCCTGTGCCAACCTCATGAAGTTCAACCAGGCCAAGTGCAAGGTCCTGCACCTGGGTCATGGCAATCCCAGGCACAAATACAGGCTGGGCGGGGAATGGATTGAGAGCAGCCCTGAGGAGGACTTGGGAGTGCTGGTGGACGAGAAGCTTAACATGAGCCGGCAATGCACCCTTGCGGCCCAGAAGGCCAACCACATCCTGGGCTGCATCAAGAGAAGCGTGGCCAGCAGGTCGAGGAAGGTGATTCTCCCCCTCTACTCTGCCCTGGTGAGACCCCACCTGGAGTACTGTGTCCAGTTCTGGAGCCCCCAACACAAGAAGGACATGGACCAGTTGGAGAAGGTCCAGAGGAGGGCCACGAAGATGATAAAAGGGCTGGAGCACCTCTCCTATGAGGACAGGCTGAGAGAGTTGGGGCTGTTCAGCCTGGAGAAGAGGAGGCTCTGGGGAGACCTGATAGCGGTCTTCCAGTACCTCAAGGGGGCCTACAAGAAAGATGGGGAAAGGCTGTTTAGTAGGGCCTGTTGTGATAGGACGAGGGGTAATGGTTTTAAAATAGAGGGGCGTAGATTTAGATTAGAAATTAGGAAGAAATTTTTTACACTGAGGCTTGTAGAACACTGGAACAGGTTTCCCAGAGAGGTGATGGATGCCCCATCCCTGGAAACGTTCAAGGCCAGGCTGGATGACGCTCTGAGCAACCTGACCTAGTCAGGGATGTCCCTGCTCCTTGCAGGGGTGTTGGACTAGATGACCTTTGAAGGTCCCTTCCAACCCTAACCATTCTATGATTCTATGATTCTATGAAATGTGCTTTTACCTGAAAGTAATTTGGAGTGTTCTCTAAGTACACTAATTTTATTTTAATCTAGGCTAAGGATAGATATGCAGTTTTTTAAATACAAGATGTTGAAAGGCAGGAAGAGGTTATAAAATTCAGTGTATATTTTGTATTCTGTTTACATTCAGAGATATCCTCAAAGCTCCAAGCATTTCCTCAGATTTACGGCTTCATAACATTGCTTCTTTATTGTGCCAGTGAGCATTGTAATTGTTTTGGTTTGTTTTAAGTAGAGGTATGCATCTGGAAAAGAAAATTACCTTTGCCAAAATTCCATACATAAGTGAATGGTGAAATGGTGAAATACTCAGCAGCTGGTGCTAGGTCATGCAAGTCCAGATGGAACAGACTTCTTTCACGTAATGTCCAGAACATAATCCTTTATTTTTAGAGAGGTTTGTAGAAAAGATTATGGTGATACATGTTAAAAACAAGCGCAGTTATTTGAAAAGTGTAAGAAAGCCAACCAAAGCAGACTTAATAAAATGAAACTTTATGCCTAGAGTGTTGCAAGGGAGATTCAAGTGCTTGGTGAAAGAGTTAAACTAGAAAGGAAGGTGGATATGTATCAGATGTTTTAAATTCTAAAGTAATTTTGTGATCTTTTACTTCAAGTCTTGTCAATAGAGTTCAAATGTTTTCTAATTTTTGTGCATTCAGATAGCTTTGCATTTTATTTAACAAGAAACAAGTGCACAGATGTATTTTGAAGACAATATATAGTGTGAGGCTATATTTTAAATATAATTAATTATTTAAGTGCAGAGTTCTTTAACGGTAAGTCACAGACCTTGTCTTCTGTTCTGTATAAACTCTTTAAAAATTGCTTTCAGCAGATGACTTGCAAAGAATGCATTGTGTCACAAACTTTCTGAACAAGCTTTTTCCCCTTTCTACTTCAGTAGTGCCATCAGAGGTAGCAGATTTCTGATGGAAAGCTGACCAGATTTTTGATACAGAAAACAGTGTGAACTGCATAGAGGAGTCTTCCCGTCTGAGGGTGCACAGACCCAACTAGATTATTGGTTTGAGTTTTTATTATGGACTTGGTTGTGCTCGGGGTGCAAGCCCAGAGGTAAATGACAAAGTTCTTGCAATGCAATTCAGCAAATGGGTCGTATCGTTTGCCCTCCATATCTGATCAATAGGGCAACCTAAAAGTTAAACCTAAATTTTAGTCATTTGTATCTTTACCATGGAAGAACTATATGATTTGCCCTCCATATCTGATCCACAGGTGTGTGGAGTCAGGAGTTGGGCTCAATCCTCATTGGTCCCTTCCAGTTCAGGATATTCTATATTTCTGTGATTCTAGACACCAAAGCTATATACAGTATATCTAAGATATATGGTGATTTATGCAAATGATCTATTTTAATAAGAAGGCAAGGAGTAGGAGTAGAACTATGACTCTTGGTAGGAAAGAAGGAACAAATTTAGGAATCAAGCAAAGACAATGTTTTTAGCTTATAAAAATTAGAAGAAACAAATGTAACTTTTAAACATTCATTAGTCAGACTTCAGAGAGAAGGCTTGTAGTGATGACTTACAAAATTTTTAAAGTTAACAAACCCAGCAACACTGTTTTAAAACACTATGCATCTGTCTGGTTTCTTATTTAGTCTGAAACCATTTGTGGGAATAATTAAGAGAAAGTTCTTTTCTTCAGTGGGCACCTGCAGTTTCAAACAATGCTTGAACAGTCATTTCAGCATCTTGAATAGAAGAGCTTTGTTACATATTCTTCAGCGTAGCCTCCGGATATTTGCACCAGATTTTAGAAGGCAATCAGTTGTAATGTGGCTTTTGTCAATTTGAAACACTCACCACCATTAGAGGCTTATTTCTATAAATAGTGATTTGGACAATCTAATTCTTTATAATTTTCAGTGTCTTTGATGGAAGCTGTATTCTGGTTCCAAGAATTCTGGCAAGTAAGTGAAATATGGAAATGTGTTAATTTTTAAACTTTTGGTTTTTTTTTCTTGTTTACTTAAGAAGCACATGACCTTTAAATTATATTCACAGTGGTATCTTTGTCTGTTTTGGTATAGCATCTCATTTGGTAAGGAAACTGCTGGTAATCATACGGGATAGTAACTTGTACTTAAACTGATTTGGAAAGGTTTTATCAATGTTGTTTGCATTTCAAATATTACACTAATTTTTATTACCTTATTTTAAGGAAACTGAGAATCATTCTTTGTTTAGCTTCTTGGAGGAGCATGTTGTCATTATCCTCAATCTCTATTAATTCTTTCTAGTCTATTTGAAAATACAGATTCTCTGTGTAACCTCTACTTCAGCTGTTTTCCTTAACAATCACTAATTGTTTTCTAGTAAAATAGTGAAATCTAGAAAGTATACGTTATACAGGATCATTTTGAAATCGTGAAGAATTCTCACTGACATGAGTAGAGTTTAAACATGCATAAAGATCGAGAGATTACTATTGAGAGCAGCCTGCACAGATGAACAATCACTTCCGATAGTTACAAGTTTAGCTGTTCATTTTCCCTTTGCATTTCCCAGTTTACAGGGCAGATGTTGGTATAAATTTTATGCAGTAGACCTGGTAATAAAGGCTTATTACAATAAAAATAATTATTTTAAGTACTTTTTTTAATAATAAATACAAAAATATATTTAAAACGAACCTACTAATACCTCAAAGTTCAAAATTGCTGGATTCTCTGTATATCGTGTGAAAACCAGCAATGCACAAGCAACACATCACAAGCTCACGTATTTGTCGTTTGGGTGCAGAATACATTGTGGAGTATTTGAATATACCAGCTCTTCTGTGCCTTTAGTAGGATGGTGTTTGGTGTGTGCAGAATGGTCCTTGTCCAGGAATTTCAGACACTCGGAAATCTGATATATTGCTACTTCCAAGTGTGAGATGAGAAGTTACCCATAAAGCTAAAGGGTAATGGCACCAGCAAGGATCTCCTGTCAGAACTGGTAGACTTGGCAGATCTGAAAGAGTGTTAAGATTGTAAACTCAGTGTTCAGAGCTTAATGAGTGCTAGAACTAGGACTTCATAAGCAATGTTAATTTGACTTGCCTTGTATGGATGATTCAGTTTTAACAATATACCATGGAAAGGTTTTCTTAATTAAGAGAATCTTATTACGTTCTTTGCATTTTGACTTATACTTTTTGAACAAGTAGCTATTCAGAGTTTTGAGGTTTTTATCTTATTTGAGCTATGAGTTCAAGGCTTCATTTAGCACACACCACCTTAAACTCTGCAATACAGGACTCTAATGATTTTATTGTCAAACTTTGTGATGATACTTTTTTTATAATGTTATAATATCTGTATATATCAACAATATTACATTATCTTTTTAGTAGTTCTGCAGGATTAGTAGTGGTATCTTCTTATTTTGAACCGACATGAGATGAAAAACCAAGAGAGATTAGGACAGTATTATCAACATCATGAACTAATGCTGGATGCTTAGCTTGGAATGACTAAGATGTCTTTTCTCAGAGTACTTTTTGATTTCAGAACAGTTATTCTCAGATGCAGGAGGGGATGCTCAGCACTTCTAAGGATACAGACTCAGAAGTGTTAAGCTGACTATCTGGAATATGAAGAATGTAACATGAGAAAACTGTGGTTTTGAAGATTTTCCCAGGATCATAAAATAAACTGTATATCTATATATGGTTATATATCTCTATATGTAAGTTACTTTTCATGCTCTTTCAGTTTTTAGCAGCTGTCCAGGGGAAAGAAGCAATTGCTGGAAACATGAGATTTTGACTTCTCTCTGTGGTTCCTTTGGTATCTGCATTGTTTAACAATTCTAGAAATGTTTTTAATTTGTTTTAATTTTTAATTCCTGCTACATACAGGGGCTGTTACCTGTGTAAATTCTGAGTTTATAACTTTGCTAAA